>NC_140940.1:121990468-123350468 GCF_014529385.1 Adiantum capillus-veneris
GAGAAACGGAGACAAAGAAATTAGAGAGAGGCTGTTTCTCATAACTGCTCACGTTAAAATATCCTTAGTTTCTGGTAAAAGATGATAATTTGGATTTTCCTTGAGATGAAACAATGGGTCGACTACACACACAAAAACGTAGATAGATACATAAAGGGAGAGAGAGAGAAAGAAGAAGATAAGTTCTACCTTCAATAAATCTCTCTCTCTCTCTCTCTCTCTCTCTCTCTCTCTCTCTCTCTCTCTCTATGCAAAGAGGCTAATTTGCAATACTTAAAAACAATTCTAGGAATGTCCACATGGTGATGATTCTGAGAACACTAAAGAAACAAGCTGGAACTGTGAGAGTTAAGTACAACTAACGACATGGGTAAATTGAAAAAATCAAAAACCAAATGAAAAGCTTCTCTTAAAGAATTAAAATTTTCCCATGGTAAGCTAAATGGAGAGAGGATGATAGCAACCTCAGAAAGATAGGCGCTTCCATCAAGAGCACACTCTGTAATCTCTCTCTCTCTCTCTCTCTCTCTCTCTCTCACACACACACACACACACACATACACGCGCACACGCACACGCACACACATGCTCATGTTTGTATGCAGTTTAACTCCTTCTGGTATATAGGAGTGGCTTGCTGCCACTTCCTTGGTATAATTAGTTGGGGATTGGTCTCAATAACATATATTGACCTAGGAAATTTGTTGTGAATAATGTTTTAAATTCACTAGGTGAATTTCCAAAAGGGAAATTAGCGGGTGGATTCTTAATGTATGGTACCTAACACTTTAGGAGTTAAGTGGGATAGTGGGGTTTTGAGCTCGTTGGCATGACTCTGTATACCTTGTCCTCATCCACTTGATGACGCGGTGGCTCCCTCTTGGCATGTCTATCCTATAAAGTGCGCTCTGTGTGTGTGTGTGTGTGTGTGTGTGTGTGTGTGTGTGTGTGTGTACAAGGTGATGTTGATGGTTCTTCTCCCTCATGAAGATTGGACCCGCCATACTGCTGTGGAAGGAATTTTGGCTACTGGTACCATACCCTATAAAAGGTGAGCTTCTATGCTCACTTAGCATTGGTACCTATGTGCTTCTAGAGGTGTGTGTGTGTGTACTAGTGAAGGGTTTTCTGTACCTTGGGATTGTGAGGGTTTTTCCGCAAGGTTGTGTATTGTTCGAGTGGTTGACTCTATGGCAAAAGGCAAAGACAAACAGGCTGTGGTGGAGCTGGCTGCTCCGACTCAATCTCAGGTGACTTAAGACATTGATATGGGACTATTGTCCGAGCTTCTTGGATATGTTGTGATTCACCTTTTGATATGGTAATAGAACTCCTGCATGTCTTGGCTATACTAAGTCAAAATATGAATGCTATATGGTTGGCAACTTCCACTGACCCTTTGGTATCTGCGGCACTGGTTTTTTACTCTCCTTTCAAGTTTAGGGAATTCTTTCAATATATGACTGGCTTGTCTCACTGGCGTGTATATGAGGACCCTTGGGTATCTACGGCACTGGTCTTTTTTACTCTCCTTTTGAATTTAGGGAATTCTTTCACTTTATATCTACTGACCTGTCATAAGCGTGTTTATGAGCAGTGAAATACACTGATAGGTTGTATCCTTCCTTCAATGCAGGATAATGGTTTCCTTGAGATTTTTTAAGCGAAAAAGTAATGATAGATGTTTTTTCTTACAACTTGGTGGATGACCCTATATTATAGGGTAGGTCTTGGCTTACCTTTGAGAGGTTTAAGATAACTGGCCTAGTCTATTTTACTTGGGCAGCTGTGCTGCGGTTAATTTTTGATGAGGTGCCTCTAAGATTTTTTATTGAGCTTTCCTTTCTTGCTCAGATACGGTCTATGTCTGTTGATTGTTGTCTGACAGATCTTTGGTAAAGCTGCTCACGTGTCCGAATATGGTTGTGAATGTGGTTAAGAATGATTGTGGCTGAATATGATTGTGAAGGGGTGTGAAATATAGCTGGATATGGTTGTGAATGGTTCCCTTAAGGCTGCTCATGTGGCCAAATATGGTTTTTTTCTTATTGCATCAATTTTATGTTATTTAATGGGCCTTGGCGGCATACTCCCTTCGCTTTTGGAATAACAAGGGGATTCTGGAATATCCCTTATGATTAAGGGGAATTGAGCATTCATACTTACTACCTTTTATGTGATTTTTTTGACTTCATCTAGGAAGGTGTAGTGCATACTTACTAACATCTCTTTGTGTTACAGGTTGACTGCACGTATGAGCACTATTACTCACCCAGAAACAATAGCGGCAATTAATGCCAAACTGTGTAAAGTTAAGAAACAGGTACATGTGGCCCACTTCGGGGCAAAAAATCCTCATTAAACTTGTCTCCGACCTTATCTCATGAGAGCTTGCAAAGCAAAAGGGGCTCCACATGGTTTCCCTACAACCCCTTGTAAATAAAACCATCTCTGAATATATGTTATGGTTAGCTTTACCTTTCTTATTATTTGTCTTTGAAAGCAATCTAGTTGGGTGACATCTATAAAATGTGGGATACCCATGTATCACCTGCATACGGTGCCAATGCTAACTATATGTTGTGTTGTTTCCATGGGTGCAGATGAGGGTTACCTTCTCAACTATGGTTTTCAAAGTTCCTTGGCTTGAAGAATATTTCTAAAACAGACATGTTAAAAGAGGGGGTTTTGAATACCCCGCGAATGCACGTTATATAGGGGGTAGTGAATGGTGAACCCCCTGAGGAAAAGACTAGAGTCTTTTTCCAAAAGCGGAATCTATTCCTTGCAGAAGAGGGGACCCTCTATCTCAACTTGGGCAAAACTCTAGCGTGATAAAGTGTCTATGAATTGGCATAGAGAGCTCAATTTTCAGTGACCACAATTGCTACTACTACTACTACACGGCAATATGTACTTATTATATGGAATGGTGCAAGATCTCCATCACCATCCCCATAAGATCTTCTCTCTCATTCTCGGAAAGAAGGAGAAGAAGAAGAATAATCTCTCTCTACTTGCTTACTATCTTCTCTTGTCCTTTTACGGTGTGGGCGTTCTCCAACAACTTTGTGACGTAAATCTCTTCATAGCTCTTATCCACGCTCTCTTGCGCGAAAGAAAGAAGCCTTTTGAGAGTTGATAATAACTTCTAAAATGGTGAGAAACCCTAAACTCCATAGCCATCATTTCTTTCTCTCTCTACTCTGTTTTTTGAATAACTATCCTGTCTATGGTTATTTTTTTGTATATGAGGGCATGTATGGACTTGCCGGATGAATTTGTGGATGCTCCATGATTTTTTCATCATGTTTAGCATTCTGATTTATGCACATGGTGTGTTCATAGTCACATATGCTCATAAAAACTGCTTTTCGTTTCACATCATGTAGGTGGTAGGAACATTGTTTTGGTTATATCTCTCAAACAACTATGAATTAGGGAGAATCCTTTAAACCAAAGATTAAATACATAATTTAGAAAGAAAATCCTCAATTTTTATGTGAAAATTCCATCCGAGAAAAGAGTTATGGTCAAAATATAGCTTGTTGTCTACTATACAATCAAAATTTTGGACCCCAAGCTCCTTGTGGGGAGCTACCATATAGATTCATCGGATGAGAAAACTCACTTTAAAAAATCAAAACCTTGATTAAATTTGATGGTAAATGTATTGAGATCTCTGAGATCACGTCGTGAGTGAGATTGTTTTAATCGTTCCTTGTACGGGGTTACCTACACGTGTAGGGGTGCTACCAAGGGGGAGTACCATATGGCGCAGTGAATTGGACGAATGGTTCACACATGTTTTATGGTTTGTTTTGGTGATTTGATTTCAATTGTTTGATGTCCATAAACATATAAGGGGATGTATGGTTAGTCATCCTGAACGGTATGGGCAAAGATGAATAAAATGATTTTCTGTTTGTGCTACGATTTGTTGCATGAGTCTTGTATGGGCAAAGTGATGTGATAAGGGATTAATCTATGTTATGGGTATAATCTTGATGCATTGGTTTGAGGTCAAATACTTTCATTTGTGTGTGATGCATGCATCCGAAAATGGCAAAAAGTTCTTTTTTGCATATATGTGAAGTTATGGTTTATGGTTGATCAAAGTGATAGGGCTGTTTTGCATCATGGTTAAATTAGTGGGATGATGTCATGTGATGTATAGAACTTCATGGATGGATGTGGAGACATCAAGTGCATGTGTATATTGCTTTCCACCCTTTCAAGGTCCAAACTACTTCTATGTGTTAGGAGGGTGAATTGCAGTTATAGTGCATCACTTATGCATGGTTAGACATTATCAAAAATGAATTTTGAATTCATGTTTAGTCTCTGGTCGGACTTCTTTTATGCATGAAAATTTCATGTCTTAAGGGCCATGTGTTTAGGCTCCGTCTGAGTGAATATATCAAGCTCCAAATTTGGGAGTTGGTTCATTGGAATATGGTTTTGTGGTCAAGGGCTGAGATCTTTCATGGTTTATGGTTGTGATTTTGATTGCAAACGTTGGTGTGGCTCTTGGATTATTTTTTTGGGATATGGTTGTGCTACCAAAATGTTGTCAAAATTTTTGCAGCCATGTTATGTGCTAAAGTGGTTTTATAGGATTGGATGTGCATCACCATGAGTTGGGTGGAGTGCTCACCCATGTAGTGAGATTGCATTATGGTTGTGATTTTGGATTGGATCATGAAGTGGTTTCGATGGTTTATGGTGGATGTATAAGGGTAGAGACCCTATGTAATTTGACTGCTCGGGAAAAATTGTTTGTGCATATGGAAGTTGCTATTGTGTTTGGACTCATGTTTTATGTTTCTCATGGTTGTGTCTCTACAAGACTAGGGTCACCTACATCACTTAGCGTTAGATAAAAGGATCAAAGACCTAGGGCTTTGCTAGATCATGGGTATTGCCTAGGTCTTCTTTTTTGTTAGGCTCATCTAAATGATTAGTGCACTGGGGATTGAATGAACTACATAGGTAATGCACCCAAGATCTTGCCTTGGATTTACTTGAACACCCTATGCAAGGCAATGAAGAGATGTGGCACCTAAACTGGAGTGGTCCGTGTTGATACCGGACCCCATGCTGGTATTTGGGATCCTTTTAGTTCATGGAAGGAGGCAAAGTGACATCATCCTATGTGTGGCTCAGGTAGGTTTAAGGTGTTCTGGCTCCCACCCTACAAAGTGAAATTGTCTTTGTCCATAATAGAGTGTAAGTGGATGGGTGGAGTGGTTGATCCGTACATAGGGGCCGATGATCTACTAGTCATTTATAATTTTGATGTTATGATATATTGTCGTGCTTTGAGGCAACGGAGGATGGAGTTAAGGAGCCACAGAGAGATTAGGGAGGAGCGTGTGAGCAAAGATAGATGATGAACGAGAGAGAGAGAGAGAGAGAGAGAGAGAGAGAGAGAGAGAGAGAGAGAGAGAGAGAGAGAGAGAGAGAGAGAGAGAGCAGAAGTTGACATGATAGAAAGAAACGTGCTATATTGATTGATGAAAAAGGATACTTATATAAAGCTTCTTTGCCATGCAAACTTCACATAAATTGTGATTTAACCATAGAGCTTTACCCCATACAACTCAAACACACCAGTAAGGGCTTGAAACTAACAATCCCCCCCTTAAGCTCAAACCACTAACAATGGACTTAATACAAACTATGGCAAAAGTAGAAGCCCCCCCCCCCCCCCCCCCCCCCTTGACAACAACATAGGTGTGCGTGTGCACTTCCCTCAAACAACAACCAAAGTGAGACAACAAGAACTCATAAACCAAAACATAAATGGGAGGTCGTACCAATGATGTGTGGCATACAATCTATTGACAATGACTAACATAAAGACAACATAAAGAAACAGAAACTACATGACATCATATCTATAAGAAGCATTGGTGTTTCTTCATCACCATCAACCATATTAAGTTTTTTATTGTTCTTCTTAAAACACCTATTTGAAGGATGATTGGTCTTTCCATAGTGAATACAAGGATTTTTGTTGAAGCAGTCCTTGGTTTGATGATTCCTGCAGCCTAATGCTGCTTGCTTGTCCTTGCATTATTGCTCGATGGATAACACTCTGGTAACCGTATTTGATGTGCCTGCTTCGTCGATTGATAGGGCCTTCACAACACTCCTTACATTTTTTGCATAAGACAGCCTTTTATCTTTATTTTCCAAGTATGGAAGCCAATTCAATTGAACTTATCCACTTTTGATGCCATGCTCAATATAGTTTTCTGCTATGATGTTGCTAAGATATCTTTTGTCGGTATAATAAAGATTGCCAAGCCAATGGAAGCATCTCAGGATACTCTTGAGCTGGTCGACTCTCTGTTGCACCCTTGCCAAATACTTGCCTGTTGAAAAGATATGCAAGATGGCATGGAATTGGAGATGATCTCTTCAGATAGTTGATTCCAATGTTAGAATTTAAAGCTACTGGTTATGTCGTCAGTTTAGTTAATGAAACTGGAATAAAGAACTGACTGGACTGAAATAGTTAACTGAACTGGAATAGTATACTGAGACAAGAGACATACTGGAAGACTGGAAAGAGTATTTGCGGATTCAAATTAATAGCTCAAGGATAACGAGTACAGTGTGTAATGGGTTTAAGCTCAAATGATTATAGAAGTAATGATTACAGAGTGAAGCTAGAGACAAAGAGCTCGTAACCCGAGAATGTTTAGAGAGCTAAAGCCAAAAGACAAGCAACTAAGCCAAGAAACTAGGAAGTAAGAAGCCCGATTACAATGTAGTGGGTCCTATTTATAGCTCCTAGGAGTTGTTTGGCCTTCTAAGGGACAGTTCCCGCCTACTGGGATTGTCCTCGTCTTCTACATCCTTCCCTGCTTTCTTGAATTTTGGTATAACTCCAAAATTTTTGAAAAAAAAAATCCACCGCCTGATTCTGATTGATTGTTGAGGAAACCATCCCGCCTTCTGGTTGGCTTAAACCCTAAACCCTAAACCCTTCTAGCTGCTAGTTTGGCCGATGTTCCCCTTGATATGAACGATGTTCCTCATGGCAATACTCATTTAGTATTGCTAGCTTTATACCATACTTCATGCTTGTTGAGTGCTTGACACCCCTATAGTTGTAATTCCAAGGGTGCCCAACCAAAGAAATTCCAGTGCCTCACTCGGGAAATCCATCGTCTGATTCTGAGATGGAACTACCCAGTATCCTTCCACTTCACCTGCTTCCTCTTGCCCTTCTTTTGTGTTGGTGCCTCAGAAGTCCCAGTGCCAGCATTGTCCTTCTAGCTAAGTCTGTAAATTGCCTCCTGCTCAAGTTGATCCCGTCGTTTAGTGGACATCTCAAATTCATAAGGTGTGAGAGGATTGTAAGTTTTGGTGTCGGGATCATACATAGTACATCTACCCTTTGTCAGACGGGTACTAGCCAATTTATGACAATGCAAGGTTGTGTGGATCCATCCCTAGGGAAGAGGGTGATTTGTTTTAATCCTTTCTTCAAAGAGAATCTTAGCCATTTCTCTGTATTGTGGCCCCAATCCTGGTTTAGTCGTGATATCCTTTTCGGGGATCTTACAGGACTCCGCAGTTAGTTGAAGCAATTGATTTGTGATCTTTGTGAGATCACGAAGCTGGATCTTCCATTGTTCCATACAAAGTTTGACCCTCTGCATTTCTCCTTGCAGTTCCATGACATCATTCAGTTTGAGAGCATCATTGATCAATGTTTGCCAGGTTTTCCATTCTACCGTGGCTCGCTCATACCAGTCTTGAATTTCATCAATGATATTAAAGTATGTGAGCCAATCCATTGGTTCTGGATGGTGAGGATACAAAGCTAAAAAAAATATGGGCAATTCCGCTTCCTTAGCAGGCAATGCATACAGGAGAACTGGTGAATCGGGCACAAATTCCAGAAAATTAAGTACAGCCTAGTTCTCATGCTGCATCATCTTCCAACTAAGTCGGACTAGCTGAAGGAGTCTTCGAAGAGCAGTTGTCTGTTCTCCTACTATCATTTGAGTCCAAGGTCCTTTATTGTTGTAAGTATGATCTTCAATAATAGCATGCATCCTATGGTCCAAAACTCCTCTAGCAATTTGCATTTGAAGTAAAACTTCTTTCAACTGACTCCTCACTTCCTTCATGCACTTGTATGAAGGCATGTTTCCAAGCAGTAAATCTAGTTCAAGGGCTATAGAATGTCGGTTTGCAGTGGAATGTCACTGCCAGTGTGAATTGACGGTCCTATCATCAAAAGTCAATGCTCACTCAGGTACCCTTTCTAGCAACTGGATTCTACTAAGATGCTCAGGCAGTTGAAACAATTCTTGATCATGGAAGACAACTGATTTCCAATGTTGAATCATTTCTCTGGATTTGACATATAGCCTTTGAAAGCGTTCCAAATCAGAGATAAGAACATCATCCTCCAAGTACATCCTAGTAATAGGAGTTTGTTGATGTCTAAATCTCTTGTTCAGTGTGATGAGCTGTAATGAATGTTGCTCATCACCCTTTAAGGGCTCAATCACAACTTTGGCTTTTCTTTTTCCATCTAGATTGTGTTGTAACTGGTGTACTTGAGAGCTTCCAGTGTTTTGCATCTGCCCATTGCCTGGTTGCTGAGAATTGGTCTGCTGGTCCCTTGACTGTTGGTCTGGTTGGTCCATGTTGGGCTGACTACCCCTAGTGGACGCTGATCCAACACCACTAGAGCCCGCAGGTGGAGAGGGAGGAGTATGATGATCATCATCAGGTCTATCTGTTGGTTCGTCCTCCCATTCCTCATCCTCCTCTTCTGCTTGCTCAAAATCCTCATCATGATCATTCTGCTTATGAATATAGTCCAGGATAGCTTGATTTGCTAAAGCACTGTTGTATTCAGAGAGCTTATCTTGCAAATAACTCTGCATGGTCTCCATAAGTGCCTTGAGATGATCCATATTCAGAGTGACATTGCCTTTTGGACTTAAAATATCAGCTAGGTTATAATATATATACCTCTTTGTTAGAGAAGCTTTCAATGCAATGTGGCTAGTCAACAGCGCGTTGAAATCGACCCTCTTCATTCTCAGCATAGTCTCAAATTTGTCAGCATTTCTCGCAGCCTCTGCCATATCTTTAGTTAACTTTATATTCTCTGTTTCAAGCTTTGACAGCTTCACTTCCAATGCCTGAATTGTCTGGGCTGACTGGTTTTCAGTAATACTGTGCCTCAAAGATTTGCCCATATATCCTGCTTCAATTTCTCAACTTGTTGTTGGCTGTTTCCCAGTTCTTCTATTAGCTTAGACACTTCATCAACGGAAGCTGAGGTATCCATTATTTGTCCCAAAGCATTGACAATTGTATTCCATGATGATTGGATAAGCACTGAGCAACCATCCATTATCATCGCTGGGTCTACTGGACTACTGGACTACTGGTGACATAACAAGTGGCCATCAATATATACCGGTTCTTCCTTGGAGTGATTTTCTTGAATGGTCCCATGAAATCCAGACCCCATTTCATAAATACTCCCAATGGTTGAACTGGAGTAAGAGGAGTCATATCGGCTGTCGTTGGTCTGCTCATCCTCTGGCATATATCACATGTTTTGCAAAAGCTTCTAACATCAGATATTAAAGTTTGCCACCAAAATCGACCTTGCAAAATATTCTTGTAATAAGTAATATCAGTGGAGAAATGTTCTCCAGAATCCCCATCATGTGCCTCAAAAATAACTTGCATTCTCCCTTCCATTGGCACACACATTTGAAAAACCCATCTACTCCCAGTCTATGGAGAAATTCTCTGATGATGGTGAACTTCGGGCTCTTAATAATCAGGGCCAGTTTTCTGAGCATCCTCCTTTAGAAAGAACTGATATAAATCATACTATTTTGGATCGATGTTATCCTTAGCTGTTACCTAAAATAGCTCTACGTCTACTGGCTCATTTTGCAAGGATACTTTGGAGTAGCCATCAGTACTCCTAAATAGGAAATCAACACCACAATGGGATTTATCGGGCTTATGAAATATGCGGTATTCAAACTCCATCAGGAACATCATCCATTTGATCAATCTGCCTTGAATAATAACTTTGTTAATAAAAAATAATAATACCTAATGATCCACATAGAAATGAAATATCTTGTCCAACAAATAGTGTCAAAACTTAGTAGCATTGAAAACCATTCCAAAGGCTTCTCTCTCCGTAGTGGTATATTCTTGTTCAACCTGACTGGATCTCCGATTGGCAAAATACACTGGATAATCAGTCCTCCCTTTTGGTTGAGCCAATATTTGTCCCATTGCCAGTCTTGAAGCATTGACATGCACATGAAAAATAACATCCCAATTCGGTTGTTGAAGTACTGGCTTATTGATAATGGCATTCTTCAAAAATTGAAAACTCTCCTCACATTCAGCAGTTCAAATGAACTTGCTGTTCTTCTTTGTGAGCTCATACAAAGGTAATGCCTTGGAAGCAAACAATGAACAAATCTTCTATAAAAATTGATATATCCCCAGAATGAACTTAACTCTGATGCTGTGAGTGGTGCCTTAGCTTGTTGGACACACTAGATCTTGTCGTTGGCCATCTCTATGCCATTCTTGGACACTATATGTCCCAGTAGTTCTCCTTTCCAGACTAAGAAAATATATTTAAATGGGTTTAGACGGATTTGTTTTTCCTTACAGTGTTGGAAAACCATTTCCAAAAAGAGAAAATGCTTCTCCTCAGTTGAATAGATAGTGAAGTCATCCATAAATATGGCGAGAAATCGATGGAGAAATTCATTGAATATTTCCATGATACATCTTTGGAAGGTAGCTGGAGCATTGCAAAGACCAAACGGAATAACCAGATACATGAATGCTCCCCATTCAGTAATATTAGTAGTTTTACTTCAATCTTCAACAGAAATCTGTAGCTGATTATAACCACTATAGCCATCCATAAGGCTATACATCTCATTGAGTGCAATTTCATCAAGAAGCATGTCCGTAAAAGGTAATGGAAAAGGATCTTTGATGGTCTGAGAATTCAGCTTTTGATAATCCACACAAACTCTGAGCTTTCCATTTTTCTTGGGCACTACCACAATAGGAAATAACTAGTCACTACTACTGGTGACTTCAGTGATAAATCCAACCTTCAGAAGGTTATCGATCTCTTCTTTGACCTTCTTAGCATAATTTGGATTCATTCTATACCGTTGCAATCGCACTGGTTTGGCATCCGGTTTCAAAGGTATTCTATGTTGACAAACCTCTAGATCTACCCCTTTTAGATCAGTATGTTCCCATGATATGTCTTTGTACTTCTAGAAGACGTCTCGGGCTTTTTCTTTCATTCCTAGGTTTAGATAATTGCTGACTTTGATCAATCTAGGATGTTCCTTAGAACCCAAGTTCCATTCTTTGATTTCCTGATCATCTGGAAGCAAACAGTTAGGCATAATCCCACGATGGACCCCTTAGTTCTGAACCATCATTTTGAACTTTAGTTACTTCCTCAGAGTGCGCTTGTTCAGAGGTCACTAGCGTACTAAAATCTGAGAATTCTTCTTTAGAGTCAATTGATTTCTCTAGCCTTCCATTTAGCTGAACTGGTCATTCTCCAAAATTCAGTTTAGTGAGCTGACCTAGAAATTGCTTCCTTTGCTTTTCAGCCTAATCTTTGTCAAATAATACTACATTTAAGTCTATCTCAACCAATGGAAAAATATTCATTGCTTCCAGCATCCTCTCAATCTTCTTTACTCCATACTTTTGGCAAAGCTCTTCTGGCCGGCAGTGCCTTTCTCTAGCTTCTAATGTTGTTTGTTTGGATCAGAATTCTTCTACTGGCGCCCTGTATTGTCAGAGTCTAATTGGCATAGTCGTGGACAGCCTGTGCCGTTTGCAACCATGGGCGCCCCAGTAGCATCCCATATGTGCCTTGCACATCTAATAACAAGAATCTGGTCTTGAAATTTTCTTTTTCCACCGTTATCTGCATACTCTCTATCATCCCAGTTGCCTACACAACTCGATGGTTGGCCATTCGAACTTTGAAAGGTGTTGATTTCAGCTTTGTGATACCCATTCTTTGTTGAAGGTGTGTCCCCAGGATGTTTACTCTTGCCCCTCCATCCAATATGACATTGAATAGTGTCTCCCACTATTTACTAACCTTGTGGCACTTCATCATCTCTGACAGATGCTAAGTCAACTGCTCTGGCTTCCGCTTCAGCCACTATTGAATAGTGTCTCCCACTATTTACTAACCTTGTGGCACATCATCTCTGACAGATGCTAAGTCAACTGCTCTGGCTTCCGCTTCAGCCTTCCTTTGCTGTCTGATAAATTTTGCTGCTTCAGGCAAAGTTTTTTTGATGTCATCTAGTTCAACTATCATTTTTTGAATTCTTTCACAGATCTTAACATGAATTTCTTCTCTCTCTTGATCAGAGTTATTATTAGAACTTGAAGAATTGGAACTGTCTGTACAGTGTCACTCCCCTATACTGATAACTACTGTGTCTCCCTCAGTGTTCCCTATTGCAGTTATATCTGATTTAACATTCCCTAATTCCTCCATGAGTCCCTGAACTCCAGCTAGCATAGTCTCATGAATCCCAAACCCTGACTAATCTGGTTGTGTTTTCTCATAAGACTGGGCTGGTATCTTCTGAATGACCCATGCATAAAAAATTTCTGGCTACTCTGGTAGCTTCTTGGCTAGATCTTCTATGATCTTAGCTGCCAGTTCTCTCTACTCCTTCCATTCATCGACTACCTTCTCTTTGCCCTTTGACTTCCATACCTCTCTCTGCTGAGCCCATTTGCTACTTTTAGAACTGACTGGTTTTGACGGCCCATCTGGGATTTCCTCAATGACTACCCCTTTACTGTGTGTAACTACTCGTACTGGAACTAGCTCTGGGATTTTTGCCTTAGTAGCTGTAGTGCTAGGTGTTTCTGGACACTGAGCCGCAAAATTCCCATACTTGCCACAAGTATAACAGTTAAGGCTTCGATTTTGAAAGTTACCATGACCCCAGCCCCGGCCAGTACCTCCCTGGTACCTGCCATTCCAAGTACGAGAACCACTAATACCTGATTTCTCCTCTTGGGGTACACTGGTTGTCTCCACTTTCGTTGGTTCAACATTGGTAAATGCCACTACAGAAAAATCCTTTCCCTTATTGAAGTGATGAATGCAAATACCACAACTGTTGCCTAAATGACCATATGCTTTGCAATAGGTACACTATGGACACTCATTGGAAACATGATCTTTAGATTTGCACCTTAAACACCAAGTTTCCATTCTCCTAATTGGTTGTCTGGTCTGGCTGATTTCAGCAATCTGTCGGGCCATTCCATCAATCTTTCTGGACCAAGACTCCTTCTTGGCCTTGTCTTTGCTCTTTTCATCTGAGCTGCATTCAGAGCTACTGGAGGTCTCATTGGAATTAGAATTCTCAGTGAAAGAACTGCTACTACTAGACCTCCTCTTCTTGTGGCCTCTCTCCTTCTTAGCCTGCTGTTCAAGCTTTAGAGCTCGCTGCACTAGATCATTAAACTTCTTTGTTGGTGCAAGCACCTCCTGTTCTCTGAGCTTCTTGCGGAACCTATTTAAAAACCATGCTCGTAGCCTCTTTTCTGATGGTGGCTCCTGCAACTGCCTGGTTAACTCCTTGATTCTCAACATAACCTCTAACTGATAATTTTTCTTGCTTTCCCTTATCTAGCTCGCAAAGATTTATCCTCATCACCCTTGCTGTCTAAATATTTCAGTCTGAAAGCTTTGAGCAATTTGTTGTATGATCTGAGTTAGAAAGCTGGGTAACGGTAGTACCATTTCCTTGCTGCATCTTTTAGTGTCTGAGAAAAATATTCTCCCTAGTCATCTTCATCAATATTCTTCAACTCAGCATACTGTTCAAAAGCTAGGATATGAACATCTGGATCATCTTTCTTTCCTTCTTTGAACACTGGGAAATAGATTTTCAATGAAAAAGTATAATCATGCCGGTCAGCGTCGTCTCTGCTTCTTTTGACCTTAGGAGCCTGGCTTCGTCTTGAATATTTCTTGTAGTTGTCTATATTAGCATCCCAACCAATTTCTTCTTCAGTCTCAGTTTCGGTCTCTCTTCTCTGGCTTTTCTACTCAAACTATGACGCCTACCCTTGCTGCCCTTGGCCCCAACGTCTCTGTATGTGGACCGAAAACTCCTGGTTTGCGTTCTTCCCGCTCAGCCCTTCTCCTTTGGGAATGACTAGAGTACTGAGAGTCCTTGGCCTCATAAGCGCAACTGTGCTCCTCCTGAGCCTCAGTCTCAATCACCCAGTCCTTCTTAGGATCAGACTCTCTTTCTGATTCCTCAGGAATAGGGTCGACGCGGTTGGACTCAATGCCTAGCCGGGTTGACAATTTACGACCACGACTAGCTTTGGGTGCCATCAACACAACTGAAAATTATAACTGGGAGATAAGAGTTTTCTGGTCGAAGAGCGAACAGCTCTAACCACCGTGATCGCCAAAATGGAATTGGAGCTAATTTCTTCAAACAATTGATTCCAGTGTTAGAATTTAAAGCTACTGGTTATGCTGTCAGTTTAGTTAGTGAACTTGGAATAGAGAATTGACTGGACTAAAATAGTGAACTGAACTGGAATAGTATAATGAGATGAGAGACATACTGGAAGATTGGAAAGAGTATTTGCAGATTCAGATTAATAGCTCAAGGACAACCAGCACAGTGTGTAATGGGTTTAAGCTCAAATGATTACAGAAGTAATGATTACACAGTGAAGCTAGAGGTGAAGAGCTCGTAACCCGCGAATGTTTAGAGAGCTAACGCCGAAAGACAAGAAACTAAGCCAAGAAACTAAGAATTAAGAAGCCCGATTAAAATGTAGCAGGTCCTATTTATAGCCCCTAGGAGTTACTACAGTAACTACCTACGATAATTACTACTGGTGTGACTGATCCCGCTATTTGGACTTCTAAGGATAGTTCCCACCTGTTGGGATTGTTCTCGCCTTCTACATGGCACCTTTGTCACCACCTTGGTAAACCTTGCTTAGCTGGAAGCTTTTCAAGATGCTTTGCCAAAGAAATTACCTCTTGTAGTGCTCTCAAAGAGATTTTCCAAAAGAAATTGAAGATAACCCAAAGTGAGGCTCTACTGCTTGGGACTACATACGACGTTTCAAAATGTAATGTGCAGAGAAGAACTATATCTTCATAGTGTTTTGATATGTTGCTAGTCGACTACAAACTCCGCCCTAGTGCCACCTTGTTAACGTCCAAAGCTTTGTGCCACAAAAGTGACAACATTGGGAGATGCCAATGCCCATACACCCATCGTCTAGACATTGCCTGGCTCTGCTTACCTTAGCCAATAGCTAGCAACAGTGTCTTAGAATACCACTTTGTCCGGCACCTAAGGCCCTCACTTGGTCTTTGATACCACTTGTTGGGCTTTGAGGCTATGGAAGATGGAGTCGAGGAGCCATGGTAGAGATAGAGGATGAACGAGAGAGAGAGAGAGAGAGAGAGAGAGAGAGAGAGAGAGAGAGAGAGAGAGAGAGAGAGAGAGAGAGAGAGAGAGAGAGAGAGAGCAATAGTTGACACAATAGAAAGAAACACGCTATATAGATTGATTAAAAAGGATACATATAGAAAGCTGCTTTTCCATGCAAAATTACCCCATGTAAACTCCACATAAACTTGTGATTTAATCATAGAGCTTGATCCAATATGACTTAGACACACCGACAAAGGCTTGAACCCAACATATACTCATATTTAAAGAATAATCTTCAATTTAAAAAATGTCAAGATGCTATGAATTTAGGTACCTTGCAGCAAGCTAGATAATACGACGATAATACACACGCCCCTTTGCATACTCTCATTCATTTGAGGTGCTTATTGCACCTTGGGCTTGAACCTCACACATATATGCATGCGGACACTCCACGTTGATGAGGTTTTAAAATCTTGGAAGCTCTTGAGGGGTTGGTGGTGCACCATGACAATGCCTCTACCCTTCTCTGGCGCTGCCTTTGCCTTTGCCCACAAGTCCACCCACTTCATCATCACCTTTGATGAGGTTTTGAAATCTTTTAAGCTCTTGAGGGGTTGGTGGTGCATGTCTTCTATCATGACAATGCTCACTACCCTTCTCTGGTGCTGCCTTTGCCTCTGCCCACAAGTCCAACCTTTGAGTTAAGGATACAAGAATTTTTTACCACCAATACAATAGATTTTCTATCTTAAAATGAGCTTTCCTCTTTCACTAGGCACATGTGACTGCATACAAGAATCCTCCTCATCAATCCATAGATAGGGCATGGTGGGATTCCTAGAGGTAAGATATCTAGACATATACACAAAAGCTTCTTGCACAATCCATCCTTCCACCATGCTTGCCTCCAATTGTGCCCATGGATGTACAAAGTCCTTGAGAGTTTTCATGAACCTCTCAAGGAGGAACATCCATCACGTATGATACCTCCTCAACAACATGAACAAGGGGATGAACTTGGATCACGTTAATGGACCTCGCACCACCTCCACGGCCAAAATTTGAGTGGTGAGGATTGCATGTATCTCAATGTCCTTGGAGCTGCCAAACTTACATAAAGAAATTTGAAGCAATGGTTGACATAATTTCAAGCTCATGATCATTATTTAAAACAACATGTCAGAAAGGAGAAGGTCATTTTTGCTAATTACATCACAAGTTCTCCAAACTTGAGCACCACCTCACTTTACCTCTTTGAGCCACATTCACTTAGAATAAACTACACTACACATAGGCAAACACTAACTCAATTTTTAGAGGAAAATTTAGGAAAGAAGCCTTACTTGTAGTATCTTGTGCCAATCCAGGGACTTGAGTGCATACACCTGAGTTGCCCCACCTTTCTTACAAGACCTATGCACATGCTACTCAACTACCAATTAGCACACAAAGTGACTGTAAAAAACAGTGAGACTGAAACACCATGTCACATTGACAAAGGCAGTAATTTGATTTCGTGGACTTACATAATGCTCACGTGAGGCATGATTATCAGTAAGAGAAAACTATGCAAACTAAGCCTCAACACAATGATGAGCAAGCAGTGGGAAACCTAGTGTGGTCATGTGCATTACAATTTGTAGAAGTAATCGGCACATGCATGCTACGTAGTTTGTGGTACCTTTGGCAACCAATGGGTAGGGATGGAGAGGGCACGATGGGCGCAATTGATGGGGGCATCCATGGCATTGCTTATAACTAATTCATGCGAGAACTCATGCCACATTAATTATTTTGATGCAGTCACTTAAAGGCTGCAACATACGGAATGCTTTGTTGCATCTTGTGACCACCCCCTTACTAAGCTTGAAAATTGCAATTTGACGTAGGGTTTCAATTTTCAACCGAGTGCATGTTAAATTAGGTTATGCACATTTACTTATCACTAAGCTTGAAAATTGCAATTTGACGTAGGGTTTCAATTTTCAACCGAGTGCATGTTAAATTAGGTTATGCACATTTACTTATCACTATAGTTTTCACAAGAACAATATGCCTGGACCTCCTTGGGCCTTCAAGTTATGAAGGCCCAAATTTGGGATGCACCCTGTGTGAAGACCCAGGAGGCCTTGCAATCCACCATAGTCTTCAAGGTTTAGGGTCGATAAGGGAATCAAATGAAGCTTGCCATTGCATGCCTATATGTAGGGCCAAGACCTTGACACATGCGTTTGTTTTAAATTATTCTTATTCAAGGAGCGTCACTTTGCTTGCTTGCCCATTGCTTTTTTTTTTTGGTGATATATATGAAATGCTTTATGTAACTATTATAAGAGAGGAATTAAGGTTTTATTGTATGTTTGTACATTGGCAAAACACCCAATCGCAAGTGTGGGTAGGTAGGTAAATTGTTACAATGAGTGAAAATGGATAATTGTGTGTCAAAACATTATGGCCTCAACCTGCACATTAGGGATCCAACACATCCTACGCGTGACATGGGCTTGAATGTCCCAAAAATATCCCACCTTCCCTTGGGAAGGTGGGAGTTTAGAGCTCACAAAATGTAATAATTTTGGCACCTAAATCTAAATGGTATGAGTCATAACAAACAAAGAGATGTTCCCTAAGAACCAACAAAAGGGCAAGGTGGAGACAAGAAAGAGACAAAAGTGTTGGGAAAGAGTCAAAGAGAGTGAGAGAGGCAGAAAGCTCAGAGGAGAAGGCTGAAGCTCACTCTGAGAGAGCTAGTGCTATACTTGCTAGGGAGTAGGATGTTTCTTTCATGTGGAGGGGAGCGCATACAAAAGGACATGATCACAGCTCACGCTTGGAGTGTTGTGTGTGTCCTCTTGTGGTCCATCTTCCCCTTCATTTCCCGTCTGCAACTTTGGTGCCAGGACCTCAGAAGCTAAGCAGAGAAGCGGGCTTCTCTCTCTCTCTCTCTCTCTCTCTCTCTCTCTCTCTCTCTCACACACACACACACACACACACACACACACACACAGGAACATGTTGCACAAACCCCGCCCGGCAGCAAGCTCGTCGCTGCGCAGGTCGGGCAGCAGCGGTTGCAAGCAGCTAGAGAAAGTGGCCGGGTGGGTGGGCACGGGGCTGTACACGGCCTTTTTCACATCGCTGGACCGCTGCTCTTGTGTGAAGCTGGACACCATCGAGATGCAGGAGCCCATGATGCTGCGCTTGAGGCGGGCGGATCAGCCTCTGCTGCCTTCATCGACATCCTCGGCCTCAGCCAAGCCCCGCCATCACCACTCCTCCAAACTCACCAGCCTCCCCTCGCCTTCCCACCATAAGCTCCCCTCCCCCGACCATCAAGACTGCCTCTCTTCCCCTCCTAGTAGAAATTAGTCCTAACCCCCTCCGCCCCATCTTGTATGTACCCCCAATCCCGCCCTTTTTTCTTTTTGCCTTAATTGCCCCTCAATTAAGGTTCCCTCCCTCAACCTTCAACTCCCACCCTTTTTAACGTGCACCCCGACCACCTTGCACTGGTGAGACGCTTCACCCACCGACCTAGATGCCCTTTGTATGCTGGGCCGGCATTGTTGGTACCATCAATCACCAAGTGTCGTTTGTTTGTCGGCGGGCATTGTTGATACCATCAAATTACCATAAAAAAAGGTTTTTCCATCTTCCCTTTTCGCTCATGTGGCGTTTACATGTTGCTACCTTGATCATTTCATCATCCTCCACGAAGCTCTTATGGAGCTTCATGAAGTGGTGTGGCATCTTTTGATCAATGATCTTGCATCAGTTACTATTCATATGTGAGTTGACACATTGAAATCGCATCACAAGTTCATTTGTACCTCATTCTTATATGGAGTCGTGCATAATTAGAGATTTTAAAGGGTAAATCACATGGCTTATTGATTGTCAAATGTGCATAGATGTATGTGTGTGCGCGCGCGTGTGTGTGTGTGTGTGTGTGTGTGTGTGTGTGAGAGAGAGAGAGAGAGAGAGAGAGAGAGAGTGAGAGAGTTAGGTGTGGTAGGTAGAAATTGTTCCTTGTACATTTCACTATTGTGGGGTGAAAGCATGAATGGGTGCGGTAACTTTTATGGATTGGAAGTTGTTTTTCAGTAGCTACTTTTTCAAAAGTGGCGATTGGCAAAAAAATTGCAAATCAATTCAAATTTTGCCCCCACTACAGATTTAGATCCTCCTTTTGAAGAGCTATCCTAGTGATATATAATGTTTCCTAGATTTTTCCGTTTTGATCAAACATATTTGATCGAACACTTCCAAAAACAACTATGTTTCAAACACAACCTTTTTTGTCCACATACTCATGCTGTCACCTTGTGATGATGCACAATTGATGGAAATACACAAAGACTAGAAGAGAGTCTGAGTTTACATAATATTTCCCCATTTTAAATATTGTAGTAGTTTTCTAACTTAGATAGATATCGTAATGAACTCCCCGCCTATTGGTAGGTACCCTATTTTACTACCCTTACTTAGAGAAGGGAAATTTTTAAACAAGTCCTTCCAATTACCGACTCATGAAAATTTTGACCTTCATGAAATTTTTTTAAAGGGCCAAGCACTGCTCATTGTTACACAAATCATGAGGTATTGCTACTTTACACACATTTGGAAGGCAAAGAACTGTCAAATCTTCGAGAACTCCCTAGCAGTAGCTAAGTTCACAGAGATTTTTCTAGAAAAGCACGACAATCATCGCCATTGAAAAGCTAAGGGACTCAGAGGAGTGGAACAGAACCCTGGATGCTGGAATAATGGACGCGCAAAGGTGAAAGTATGGGTTCATCCATAGTCAAGGGTGGCTCTTCCATCAACCGATGTATCTATGATCCGCTGAAGCGGCCATAGCTTATCACGAGCATGGCAAGAACATGTATTTTTTTGGATATACCAATATAATCCACTCAGAATTGTGATTTTGGGGGACAAAAAGGCTTGAGAAGGGCAAGTGGGCATCAAATTCTATTGTCCTGAAATGTGGTAGTAAACTTTTAAATGTAGATCTCTTTTCTAGGATCTTAACATGTTTTGATGTTTATCCCATGGGGTTGTGTTAGATAATCTGCAAGTAGTTTCATCCTTTCCTTAATGATCTGACGTGATGATGTGTGCCTTTTATGACACCCTCCCAAAAGCGCCTTTTGGGTATAATACTTAGAAGCTAAGAATAAGAAGTTGCATATCAAGTACCGTGTAGATTGTGATTTACATGGAAAATTCCCAAGGCTCTCTAAATGCATTCTCAGGAGGGTCGTTATGTATAAATTGTGTATATCGAGTGCATTTAAGAACTGTTTCTAAAACTCTTTATCTATGGATTTTTGAAAAATAGAATACACCTTTTTTCTATTCAATCTGTAAACTATTTTAAGATGCAAGATGCTACTATGGAAAATTCATCATGTTATAGCTAGTCCATCATGTTATCTCACATAGTGCCACTATTTTAAGATGCAAGATGCCACTATGGATAGCTCTAAGCACAAAAAAAACCCTCTATCTTGCATCTTAAAATATGTGGAACTATGCGAGATGCCACTATGGATAGCAAAATTCATCATGTTATAGCTAGTCAGGGGTTCTTGGAGGAGAAATGCTTGGCAATGATTTAGTTGATATGTATGTCAGATATGGTGAAATAATAAAGTCACAAAGGGTTCTCTAGAAACTTTCAAACGGGATGTCATCCTTCGGAGCACATTGATTAGGGGTTGTGCCATTTGGGTGTGGCGAGCAAGCTCTAGATTGCATATTCACAAGGATCAAAGGAGAAGCCTCTCTTTGAATGCAATTGCCTACACTATCATGATGAAGGTATGTGGCACTGCACAAGCTTTAGCAGCATCGTGATTGAGATGTGTCCTAGGTATAATCAATGAAAAAATGCTTGGCATTGCCCCGCTCAACATGTATGTCAGATGGGGCGTATCTGCGAAGATCCCACAAAGCGCTTGATGAGTTTCTTGTTAAGGTATAACCTTTGACAACACACTCATTTCAAATGTATTTCCATTGGCAGACTACAAATGGAGGCCCTCCCCTTGGGCATGGGAAACGACCCCAAGAGGAAGATTTTTTTGAAAAAATGATTAAAAAATATATATTTTTGGGAGAGCGAGGGACGAGGCCTTGCCATGTCCCCTCCCATGCCACAAGCTCTCTCTTTATCTCCCTCTAAGAGCGTCTCTCTCTCTCTCTCTCTAGATTTGTTGAACATAACATCTTCTCCCTCCCTTTCTTCAACACACACACACACACACCATGCACACACTCACAGACTATCCACACTCGTCCTCTCATCCTCTCCCCCTCTCTCTCCAACATTTCTCCCTCCCAGGGACACATGATCTATGAGACCAACTCACGCTTGCGAATAAGCTTTTGGAATTGTAACGGGTATCCATGGAATGCGGGAATTGGCATTGATGAGCTTACCAATGACTCCGATGTGATACTTCTTGTCGAAACATGGGAGCATGATGCGCAATGAATTCTTGGATTTGACAAATACGATGTACATTCTTTGATGTGGGCCAAAAATGCAAAGCAACGAAGAGGCCAAGGAGGCATAGCATGTATGACCAAAAAGGGTTTGAAAGATGTTTCCATTGTCAAAGAAGATAAGTATAAACGCTACTTATGGCTGAAAATTAGCCCACCAAATGGTCAAGTCATGTTTGTGGCCGGCTGCTACATTCCTCACTATGACTCCAACTTTTATGCTCGCTTGAATATGGATAGACATCAGCCCTTTGTTGAACTAGAGGAAGACATTGCTTATTACAAGGATCAAGGTGAAGTCATTGTTTTTGGAGACATGAATGCTCGCACAAATATGTTACAACACGACACACAACAAGTTGACATGCCGCATGTATCAAGAAGAGTGGATGACTCATACATGTATAATCGAAGTTCTAATAATGCAAAAGAAGTGGATCACTATGGAAAGTCACTTCTACATATGTGCAATAGTACCGGAATGCTCATTGCAAATGGTGTATCTCTATGGCAAGGCACCAATGACTTTACATGTAGAAAGCACAATGGTGCCAGCGTGATTGACTATATGTTGTTCTTAGAAGCCACTCTAGAATGCATACAAAGCTTTACACTTGGTGAATGGAATCCGGAATCGGATCATAGGATGTTATGTATTGACCTCAAGTGTGGTAAACGGCCCGAGCATGTAGCCTCCAATCATGATGTGAATCATTTGTGCCTACGTCTAGACTTCAAACGAGCACTTATATATGCTGATATGGTGGACCAAATGTTAAGCATGATAGAGCATCAAGGGAGCCCAACATTAGAATGCAAGTGGAAAGTTTTCAAATAAGTAATTTTCTCTTGTGCGAAGGAATGCTTTTCAGCGAAACACATGTCTTGCAAAAGGTCTAAGAAGGGTAGCACCAAGAAGAAATGGTTTGACATGGAATGTAGTCAAGCCCGAAAACACTTGCTAAGATTGGATGCAATCAAAGACAAGGAAGTTTACTTGGAATGTTCACACACATATAAAGCACTTGTTCAAAAGAAGAGGAGAAGGTGGGAAGTCGAAAAACAACTTCTTTTAGCACAAGAGAAAGCACATGCATGTGGCAAGTTTTGGCAAAATCTAAAAGGCAAGCGCGTTGAGAGCTTTGGTGACTTGACTCTTGAGGATATGTATATGCATTGTAAGAACCTCTATGAGCAACCCAATGTTGATAAGATGGAGGGTTGTAGCTCCCTTCCATTTATGTCTCCCTTCTTTACCATTGAAGATGTATGCCGCGCGCTTGAGAAACTTGCTACTCGCAAGGCAGGTGACCTTCAAGGTGTCAAGGCTGAAATGATTAAATGGACAAGCAAGAAAACACGATATTGGATATGCGATATGTTTAACCTTGCACTTCAGTATGGCATTCCTCATGATTGGAGTGCAAATTGGATCAAACCTTTGCACAAAGGAGGAGATGTAAACAATGTGAACAACTATCGCACTATAATGGTTGGTTCTTTGATGGCAAAGTTATTTGGATGTATCATGGAGATGAAGATAAGTGAATGGGCTGAAAAGAATGGCAAACGTGCGCTTGGCCAAGCAGGTTTTCGAAAGCATCATAGCACTATTGATCACCTTGTCACTCTTCGAGTTCTTATGGAAGTGTCTCGATTGAAAGGAAAAAAGTTGTATTGTTGCTTTGTGGATTTCAAGAAAGCTTTTGACATGGTACCGCGAGGAAATCTTTGGAGACGTATGCAAAGCCTTCAAGTGCCGAGAGAATTTATGCATGCAGTCTTTCGCATCTACCAAAAAGTGATATGTCGATTACGTATGGGAGATGGAATTTCAGAATTTTTTGCAAGCACTATTGGTGTCAAACAAGGATGCCCACTTTCCCCAACCCTCTTTGGGCTACTCATTGATGAATTGGAATACATGGTTCTTGATTTTATGCAGCAAGAAGGCATAGAAGAGGTTAAGATTGGAAATGCGGTGATCATGCTTTTGCTTTATGCCGATGATGTAGTGCTCTTGGCACATACCTTAGAAGATGCACAAAAGCTTATGAGTGTCTTGGAACGCTTTTGCCTACATAGCGGGCTGACCGTGAATGGATCCAAAACCAAGGTTATGCTTGTAAAGACCCTCAATGACGAAAATCCATGCATTGTATACAACAATGAGAAACTTGAAGTGGTAGATCACTTCAAGTACCTTGGCCTTGAGGTTCCATCCAATCATAAATGGAAGGATTGTGCAATGCGTCGCTTGGATGCCGGAAAGAGGGCTTATTATGCATTTGAGAACATGTGCAATGCAGGAGAGATCAAGTGTTGGGCTCTCAAAAAGTACCTCTTTGACACATTGGTGACACCGGTGCTTCTTTATGGAGTGGAGGTGTGGGGTGGAAGCATCGGGAAGTCTACTTGGAAAGAGTTTGAGAATGTTCAAAAGCGTTTTCTTACCAACTTTCTCCAAGTCAAGACACAAACACCCTACATGCTCTTACTTCTTGAGTCCGGATCGCTTCCCATTGAGGTCTTGGGCATGGAAAGGGTTGTGGAGTACATGCGTAAGACACAACGTAGCCCTTTGCATCGACTTCCTAGAATCGCATATGAAGCAAGTCAAAAGGTTCAAAAGACATGCAAGAGCAAAATACTAAGTTCGGGGTGGATGCTTGATATCAAGAAATGGTTTGGAAGATGGGATGCATGTCACTTGGTCAAGGATGCGTCGATCGACTCCCAAGTTAATGAGGCCTTCTTACAACGCCAATGTATCATGGCTTGGGAGAAATCCGGAGGTTCTCGCTTCAGCCATTACACCACACACGTTGCCCCAAACTACAAATCTCTCTACTTCTCGGAACGAGGTAACCGAACCCATTCCTACATCCTTGAGCCCATCCCGTTGAGTGCGATCCGCACCATTGCCTTCATTCGTCTTAGCTCCCATTCTCTACGCTGCGAGACAGGACGTTGGGGCACTGGCGAGGAGTGTCATCGACTTTGCACCTTATGCCCTCGTCAAGTGCGAGAGAGTGAGTACCACACACTACTTGAGTGCTCAGCTTTTGACCACATTAGGTCCTCTTTTCCCCATATATTCATCCATGAGTTCTCCCTACATACCTTCCTCTCCCAACCACGATGTGGACTCTCTATTGCGACGCTCATTTCAGCCATTTTTGAGCATCGAGAGTCACTTATGAACTCCACTCACACCACGTGACATGTTCATTTGGTCCCATAGGTCATATTTGACCTCCCAGGACGATAATAGAACTATCTATCTATCTATCTATCTCTCTCTCTCTCTCTCTCTCTCGCTCGCTGTCGTAGGAGGCAACATATCCCTATCTCATCATTATCTACACATGCACCATGCACACTCATACACTTACAAATACCATATGTATGCACACACATATATCTAAATGAAATAACGGCACTGTCACCACACATCATAAAAATACAAACATTGGTAATCATGGCAATCAATGATCGAGAGCATGAAAAAAGGGTCCCGGATGGCACGACATAGTAGAAGGGGTTCCTCACCAAGCACAACGCTAAGAGAGCAGCAACTGGGCATATGGTAGCCATTTTGCACTAGCATCAATGACATGAAGACTTGTAAATATTTTCTTTTACCTTTCCTATCCTCACCCTAGTCTCTCTTTTGTAATTTTAAAATCTAAAATAATTGTATATACCTCTCTCTCTAGCCATTGTAGTCACCACTCGCTAGAGGGTATTTAGCCATTATCACCACCTATAAGAAAACCAAAATAGTAGTATTTTTTATGGAGTTCAAGCCATGTGCTATGGCCCCTCTCTGTCTCGCAAATAAAAATTTGTATAAAGAGGAAGAGGTCTCTTTCAAGATGAGAGCCATAGAGAGATACTCTAGTCACCAACATCACAACCTTTATCATTGACTATAGGCATCGACTATGCACCACATGTTCAATGAGTCTTTCTCTTTATTCGATGCAATGCTAATACTTAGGATAAATCCCAAGAGAAGCCACCTTACACCCCACACTCTCTATCATGCCACTACACAAGCTTACATTGAGAACATAAAACACACCAGATGCTACAAAGTTTTCTAACACAAACATATTCCTCTCTCTTGTTAGTCCAAGGTGTTTTCTTTGCGATCTATATACATGATTGTAGATGGTATACGATTCATAGTTTGCAATGGGATGTTTGGCATGATTTTTGAAGATCTCTATCTCTCTCACTCCTCTCCATTTCCCTCGCTTTTTCCCATTTTCATGTGCGTCCTATCACCCTCATTATGTGGATAGAGTGTGTTTCCTTCCTAGTTGTGTTTTATGAGTGTGCGTGCAAGAATTCTAGTGCCCTTGTGTTTGTGTGTTATGTGCTGGCCCTTACCTTGCGTCCTTGTCGCATCCCAGCTAGGTGGTGCCATTCCATTCCCCCCCCCCCCCCCCCCCCCCCGACCCACCAACACACACACACACACACACGCACAACACATTTTTTGTACCCGACGATGAGGCACATGTACATCATCCTGGTGTAGAGGCCACTAGGTCCGGTTTACATCCTTCAATTTGTAAAAACGAGTGATGCATGTCATCAATAATGGATGAGTGGCTACAAGAGTTTTCAAATCAAAAGACTGAATATGAGGAGATCGTGAAAGCGTCAAAGGCCTTCATCAAAGTGCTTTTGCTAGGTTGTAGAATCATTGAGATCCAAGTGCTAAGCCCCCCAATCTTGCATTGCTTGTGCTCATCGTAGATGAAGAGCATCAAGGGTGAAAGCTACAAGATGTCACCATTGTTGTCAACCAAAGAATTCTATCAATGAGTGCCACCAAAGGAGGTGAAGGAGGGGTGGTAGTTTTCCTTTTCAAAAACTACATCAACATTACCACATCAGCTAGATTTTGTGTAGCACCAGTGGCTTTCTCACCAATATGTGAAGAAAGGCCATCGATTTCATCAACCTCAAAGGCTAGGCCACAATGGCTAATCATTTTGGTGGAAGCAAGTGGACCCACTCTCTCTCTAGGCCTTGAGAGTTCAAGTGAAATCTACCCACCCAACCATCATCATTGCATGCAAAATGAGAAGCCAATTCAAGTAGACTCTACCTACCAAATTTGATCTGAGCCTAGTGTGGGGATTGTGTGGAAGACATAGGCACTTTTGCAAATGGTTGAAAGCAGTTACTCTAACCTATGAGTGAAGATGGACCCTATCAATCAATCATTTCCAAGGAGTCATGCTTTCACCCCTCATGGTGTGTAAACCAATCAAATTGTTTTGGATCAGAAAATGTTCTACAATAGATCATCATGAGTATGTTCAATAGGGAGAGACTAGCAAGGGTCAATGCCTATGATAGACCGCTCATTTTACTAGTGGTGAGTTGCGATTCATCATTCTATGTGCTCATTTTGACTTTGGTTTAAGTTTCCAGTTGTATATTCATCCTTCATTGTACCTTTGTAAAGGAGAGGTCCAACAAAAAAGGAATTTGAAGGTAAGCTTGTATGAAGATGGCTTTTCCTACTTTTAGTGTTGAAGTAGAAGAAAACGCCCAAGATTTCTTGGGTGAGATGAGATGACATGTCTAATGATAGAGGAGGGGTGACAATGCCACAAAGCGACATATCTTTTCGCTCTTAATGAAGAGTGAATCCAAGGAATGGTACTAGCCCATCCACCTACAAAGAAGGAGAATTGCGAGGTCCTTAAGTGGTCATTTTTGGAAGAGTCTCAAGAGCACAAGTACTCATAAGAGAAATAGGACCAACTCCATCAGAAATCTCTTAGTAGAGTGAGATTTACAACGAGAAATTTCTAGAGCAAAGTGGCCAACCTTCACTAGGAAAAGGTGAGAGAGCTCCAAATTTTCTAAAGAGGGATTATCTCCTTGCATTATTTTACCCTACCATTCAAGATAAGGTGATATGTAAATTTCCTATTACATTTGAGAAAGCACTAAGAATAGCTCAAAGGATGGACAAAAAGAGAGAGCTTTTAGCCACATCATCAAGTAAGAAGATAAGCAAAGTTATATTTCTATGGTCACCACCCTGGAGAGTTTGCACTTAGGCCACAAATGCAACAAAACATTTAAAAATCATTAGACCTTGAGGAAGGTTTTCAATCAATTAGCAAGCTTGATAACCCACTTGAAGAAAGAAGGAGGGATCCCTCAAAAAAATCATTAGACCTTGAGGAAGGTTTTCAATCAATTAGCAAGCTTGATAACCCACTTGAAGAAAGAAGGAGGGATCCCTCAAACAAATCAAGCTCAAGGAAGGTTGCTACATGTTGAGTACTACTCTAGCAATGAGTGGAATTAGCAAAGTGAGAGTCACCAATATTCCTCTTAGTTTTGTTGGCTACCAAGGAAAATATTATTCCTACCATACACCACATCTATGTCTGTCCTAGCTAAGAGAGTAAACTCTAAGATGGAAATAACACTAGACAAAAAACCAGTGATGGCCCACATGAGTTTGGAAGTAGGAATGAGGGAGACCTCTTGTAGAAAGGTGAAAAACAAGTGGAGACTTTCTCCACTTCATGGTTAGTAGAACGAGGATAAAAGGAATATGCCAGGCAATTGTGGAGAAGGAAGTTGGAGCTTCAAGAGATGCCACTTTAGTGGACAAGGTGGTTAGTCACGATGACTCAATTGTAGATGTTAGCAATTCTCTAGTCTTGGGCAAGGTAGGCATTGAAGCAGTCAATCAAAGACATTGGGTCGTAAAAGTGAAAATATATAGGGTTAAAGCATGTTAACATGTCATGATTATAGTTGTCTCGAACAGTGCTAATTAGAACAATTTTGGTGTATGCTAACTAGTACATTAGCATGAGATAGATCTTTTAGATCTATGACACATGATATATCAATAAAAAGATCCTAAAACAAGGAATCTAAATGTAAAAACTCCAACAAATGCTCTCTCTTTCTCTCCCTCTCAAATCATGTGTGTGTGTGTGTGTGTGTACTTTTTGAACATAGCATTCTCTCTCTCTCTCTCTCTCTCTCTCTCTCTCTCTCTCTCTCTCTCTCTCTCTCTCTCTCTCTCTCTCTCTCTCTCTCTCTCGGGTTTCTAGGAGCCAACACATCTCTCTATCATTATTATCTACACACGCACCATGCACACACTCACATATGCCATATGCATGCACACACGCATATCTACATGAAATAATAACATTTTCACCACACACCATAAAAATGCAAGTATTGGCAATTTAGACAACAATTGAGAGTACATGGAAATGGTCCTCGATGGCACGACAGATCCGAAGGCATGCCTAAGCAAGAAAAACACTGAGAGAGCAACAACTCGGCATGTTGTGAAGATTTTGCACTGCATCAGGCATTGTTTTTAGCGAGATGAAGACTTTTAAATATGTTTTTTAACTTTGCCTATCCTTACCCTAATCTCTCTTTTGTAATTTTGAAATCTAAAAATTGTATATATCTCTCTCTAGATACGGTGGTCACCCACTAGCTAGAGGGTATCTAGCCATCATCACCACCTCCAAGAAGAAAAAAAGAGAAGTTTTTGGTGGGTTTCAAGCCATGTGCCATGCCCCTCTATGTGTGGCAATTGTTTTTTGTAAATAATCCCTCCTTTCCACCTATATAAAGAGGATGAGTTCTCTTTCAGAACAAGACCATCAAGAAAGGCAAACTCTAGTCATTGTCATGTCCACTATCATCAACTATAGGAATACACTATGCACCAAATGTTGGATGGGTCTTTATCTTCAGTCATCACAATGCTCATACTTGGCACACATCCCAAGAGAAGTCACCCACACTCCCTATCATGCTACTACACCAGCTTACATTGAGAACATTAGATACACCGCATGCTACAAAGTTTGCTAGCACTATTGGCGAATTCATGTGGAGTGTCACGAGCTTATAGGTTCTAGATGGCAGTGCACCGCATGGAAAACTCATCCAAATCCACCAACAATGAAGCATATTCTTGTATGTATCAACACCCATAGATGGGACATGACAGAGTCCCCTCTCTTCAGATTTCAAGCCAAGTTGGAGGATCAACACAAAAGTGCCTTTTCTATAGAATGGGGTATATTTGTATTGAGTAATGCCGTTTGATTTAACTAATGCGCCTACCACATTCCAAAGGCTGATGAGTCATGTATTCAAGGAATATCTAAGACAATTCTTAGAGATTGATATGATGAAACATGTGTGCATTCTCTCCACCAAAATGAACATGTTGAGCATTTAAAGAAGGTCTTTGAGAAATGCAAAATGTATCGTATATGCCTGAACCTTAAAAAGTGCATTTTCATGGTAAGACAAGGCAGGATTTTGGAACATATTGTGTCCAAAAATGGCTACAGACCTTGAAAAGATACAAGCGATTGTTGCTCTTTCATTAGGGAAAATTTGGACTCTCAAAGGGGCCCTATAAGGATGTTTGACTTTGGATCTCTTGTCCAAAGTGGGCAACTCGGTGAAGCCCATGAACGCTTTGTCAAAACCCTATCAACCAAAATATCATTGGAAAGATCTTAGAAATTAGTTTTTAAATCCCCAAACTCTAACACATTTGGAGTTGATTTGTAGAATTTATGTCCTTCCCACTAAAGCTGAAATGGAGGGAGAGATTCCATTTATAAGACAAAGTTGTCACATCAAAATAAGTATCTTTTAGAATGTAAGGAATTTGTTGGCATGCTATATATCAATGGATAGATCTTGATGAGTACATTCTAATTCCAAAAGATTTGACAAGTTTTGATTTCAATTGTAAATTTTTTACCGTGCACCTATTTTGGACAAGAAAGAGAAAGTCAAAGTCCTTATACGATCCCTTTGAGACTCCAAATTTAGCCTCCATAGCCATTATGGATATTATCACAGATTCATTTACATGTACGCGATCATTGAAAAACCTACTACACACTCATACACAAAGTTCAAATGGAATGAGGATTGTGAGAAATCATTTCAACAATTGAAGAAAAAAAATTTCCTTGCTCCAATTTTGAGAGCTCCTCATTGGAACAAGATTTTTCACATCCATGTAGATGCATTGGCTTACTCTATCGGATGTATCTTGGCTCAACCTGGAGAAAACAACACTCCAGTAGATAGCTCAATAGTGTGGAACAAAGTTACACGACCATAGAAAGAGAGGGATTGAGGATGATCTATTTTATAAAAAAGTTAAGACATTACCTTCTCACCAACAAGTTTGTGTTCTTTGTGGATCATCACACATTGTTTTACTTAGTGAAAAAACCATGCAATAGGGGTCGCATTGTTTGATGGTTCCTAATATCATTGGAATTTGATTTCACGATGGTGGTAAAAAAAGGGACCACACCAGAGAGCGGACCATTTGTGGTGAATGCTACATAGAGAAGCTCATTTAGGGATGAAAAATGATTTTCTTGACTCTTATCTCTTTAATATCTAGATGGTACCAGGTTGGAGCAAACAGGTTATACCATTTCTCACCATTGGTTTACCGCATATAAAAAGACAACCATCAATTATAGAACAATCTTGCAACTTAGTGCTGATAGCAGGACAATTATATAAGCAAGGACACGACAACGTACTTTGGTTATGAATTGATCCATGCAAAAAAGAGATATATCTAAAGCAAGCTCATGTATAAACGAAAGGTATCCATAACACCAAAATGCAAACATTATAGAGATTGATGCTACTTGGAGTGTATTGTTGGAATTAGGGTTGCAGAGAGACACACACAGCTTGGAGAAGACGAAGGAAGCTCAAGGCACACAATAGAGAGTGTATTACTTAGTGTGAAATGGAAAGATAGATAGCCCTAGAGTGATGGGAGTATATACAATGCTGGGAGAAAAAACCTCCTAAAGAGGGAAAAAATGCCCCGGTGGTCCTAGTGTGTTCACACATATCACTACCACATGTATATGGTAACAAATCCCCCCTGGAGTGATGCGGTGAACGAGAGCTGGCACATGAGTAAAGGGAAGTTCCATGCCCTGAGGACATGATCAGTCCACAAAGGGGAGTAAGCCCAAAGCTTTGCAGAAAGCTTCAAGATTCTCACGAGACAATGCCTTTGTGAAAAGATCTGCAAGGTTGTCCTGTGTTGGCACATAAGCCAAGCTTATCTCTCTTGCTGAGAGCCTCTCCCTGACATAGTGTTAATGCACCTCAATGTGCTTTGTGCGAGCATGAAAAACTGGGTTTCTCGCAACTGCCAATGTGCTCTGACTGTCAGTGTACATAGTGTTGGCAGTGTTCTGTCCAACACCCATATCATCCATAAGGTGTCTGAGCCGTACACACTCAACCGTAGATGTGAAGACTGCCCTGTACTTAGCCTCAAAACGCGAAGTGGCCACAGTAGGTTGCTTCTTGCTCAACCATGATATCCATGAACTACCAAGCATGAAACAAAAACCACTTGTGAACACTCGCATGTCAAAACAACCAGCCCAATCTGAGTTCGAAAAAGCATGTAAGTCTGGCGGCAATGATCCCCCCTTGGGATGGAACAAGCCAAGATGTAAAGTGCCACTAAGGTAGTGGAAAATTCTCTTGACAGCCTGCCAATGCTTAGACCCTGGGCTATGCATAAATCTGCTGACCTGTGAGACTGCAAGCTGAATATTTGGCCTCGTGTTGCATATAGAAATGAGGCAGCCAAACAGAAGTTTGGTAAAGAGTGACATCAGCAGGATCGCCAGCATCATGTAGATTCAACTTCAAACCTATTTCCATGGGAGTGGCAATAGGTTTGCAATCCTCAAGTCCAAACTTACATAGCAATGTCTCGATGTAACTTTTCTGACACAAGGCAATACCACCATCACACTGCTTAAACTGTATACCCAAGTAATGATGCAATAGCCCCAGATCTTCCATCTTGAAAGTAGCATTCAAATCAGCCTTAAATTCAGCAATATGTCTCTCGTTGGTCCAGTTATCAACAAATCATCAACATAAAGAACCACAATGAGAAGTACATCACCCTCACGCTTTACATACAATGTGCTTTCTGTTGGACTGTTACAAAAGCCTCGTTTAACCAAATGAGTGTCAGCTTTCTCATACCAAGCATGAGGAAATTGCTTCAACCCATACAAAGCCTTCTTACATCTGCACACTTTGTCCTCTTGTCCTTTTATGACAAAACCGCAAGGCTGAGTTACATAAACTTCCTCAAATATGTCACCATTCAAGGAAGTAGTAACAATGTTTGATTGATGTACATCCCAACCAAAATGAGCTGTCAATTCACATAGAAAATGCACAGTAGTCATACGACAAGTGGGAGCAAAAGTCTCTTTATAATCTATGCCTTTTTGTTGTGCATAACCCTTTGCAACAAGTCGAGCCTTATGGCGATCAATCTCACCATCCTGCTTGCGTTTCAACTCGTAAACCACTTCGTACCAATGGCCTTTTTGCTAGGAGGCAAATCACATAAAGTCCATGTGTCATTTTCTAATAAGTGCATCATATTTTGATTGTATGGCAGCCATCCAATTTTCTGAATTCTGTGCTTCATCAAAAGACAGAGGTTCCTCAACACACATCCGATCTAGAACTCTACAATGCGGGCAGCCACAGTCGACGAGGGGGCAACCTTCGAGCTTGCCATGTGCTGGCAAGGTCGGTAGCGTGGCAGTCTACGCCAGCATGGGATAAGGTCCCGAAGACCAGGTGTGTGGGCCCTTGAGTTCGTCAGCTATGATTTCAGCAGACCTACGTTTTCCTTCTCCCATTTTTATCATCTAAAATTAGGTGGCATTTGTTGTTTTATTTTCTAAAATCTTGAGTGGTTGTTCACACATTCGTCCACACTTTCATTTGACTGTGAAAGTGCACATGTTGTGTATATCAAACAATCTTTGGTCCAGTCTTGCAATTGTCCCACACCTATTTAACTTGATAATCCCGACAAATATGTTTGAATATCACTTGAGCGGAAATTTGTATCCGCCTCCATGTGTAGCAAAACGTCATCCGTGTATGTGAGTCGACATTGTTATAAAGGGATTAGACACTCCCCCGGCAAGTAAATTGATGCTGGCGGTAAGACCTTCCTGATGCGTAGCCCCGTCTTGTAAAGCCACGCTCTCATGATGTTATTGAGTAAACCTAAACCCAAGGTTAGCTAGAGTTACCCAAAAATTCTAGGGTTGGGAGTAAACCAAAAACTCCGTGTTTGGCGGCTACGCCTACCTCCACCTACGAGAAAGGGGAGGCTCTCTTGGTAGCGCCAGGTTATGGGTACACCTAAAACTCTTGGTTGTGAGAAAACCTAAAACTCACGGTTTACGAGTATACCAAAAACTTGTGGTTGGGAGTACACCTAAAACTCTTTGTGTCATGAGAGTGAGAGTCTAGTTCTAGGGGGCGTCACGAGGATGATTATGCCAAGTTTGGCTGAAGGGGGCGATTGTTGGGGTCAGCCTAACTTGGGCGGACAGTGTGAATTGAACAGCATGTATGCACTCTTGTACATGCCTTTATAAGGCTCATCAAACTTTAATTGGAACTCTCTTACATTTTGTACAGATTAGAGTGTTATCTTCTTTTTCTCCTCTCATCTCTTGTCTGCGCTATCATTCTCCATCACTATGTCTCTTAGGGATGCAGTCCGCTTCCCTTACAATGTCTCCGTTTGGGGATTCTTTATACCTGTGGGTTCACGGCCAGTAGAGCTACAAATTTGGATCATACAAATTGAAATGTGGTGACCTGAATTTTGTTGCTTGTCTTTATACGCGATTGTTGCACTGGGTGGTTTGAGGTAGGATATCAAGTCAGAGTCCATAGGGTAATGACCTCTTGATGAGGAGAGTGTTTCCTATGAGTTTTTTGACTTTTCAAATGTGTTTGGTCTAGTTTCAGATGGCATGAGAATTGTAGGTTAAGCTGTATTCACTAGTGCATATAACGTCTAGATTTGATTTCCTTGAGTAGAGATTTTCTTAGAAGAAGTTGATTGACATTCATCTCCTTTTTTCCATGTGCCAACGGGTTAAGCTTCGTCCTTGGATGACATAGAGTTGCTGGTTTTGTTCTCGCTATGCTAGCGTCCGCTCATGGCATATCCGCCAATATTGGCGCCATTGTTGGGGACAAGAGCCCTAGGTAGGTGACCTTAGACCAATCCTACAAGGTAAAAATCTCTTGTTTCACCAAAATTTTATTACTTCACTTTAGGTAGAATCTAACGGTAGGACTTTCAAGATTGTAGAGAGGTTTGAGTGGGCATATGCCTTGCGCAGGTCATCGCGTTTGACAATTTTGTTGTAGTCAGTGTAGTTAGGGAGTGAGTGATTTGTGAGGTGTTAAAAGCGTGAACTAGTCCATGTGTGGCAGTAAAGCGTTTTTCTACTCATGATTACAAAAACCCCATAGGATGTGTAGGAGTAGGGTAAGTAGAACTTGTGATTGAGATCTAGAGCTAACTATCATAGAATAGATTTGCATGTTTGCTTGTTTGCTTGTTTGCAATCTTAAGAAGTGAATTTAGAAAAAATAATTGCAGTAAACAAGCATCAATGGTTGATTAAACATGGATGGATGTTGTTTAGCATAAAATAATACATTTACAAGAGATCTGTGTGAGAAAATTTCAAATTTTCAACAACAGACATTATACGCATATAATATCTTAGGGCATGCCATGAGGCAAAATTTTGCAAACAGACTACACCACAATGTTGTAGAGGGGTATTTTTCCCTAAATGCAAATTGAGACCAGGGCTTTGACCAACCCTTGATACCCAAGAGACAAGAGCCAAAGAATAAATAATGAAAAACTAGGAAACTGATGATTTTGAGCACATTTGTTTGCATTGAAATTGATGAAAGTGTTGAAAATTATTGGTAAGAACTTGTGGAAGCCTGTGAGTAAAATCTGGGCAAAAACCCATCAGTAGACATCATACACGTATGATGTCTCAAGGGGTGATCTGGCAGTCAATTGAGCCTTTGACTTCATACTCACATTCTGCATATTGTGTGTGTCACATTCACCAGTTTCATCTCATTTGGGCAACTAAGTTAAGAAGTGAGTGCATATTACTCTTTTTAAGAAGTTCCTTGGCAAAAAATAATGAAATAATACAACTCTGATTTCCAAAAATGGTTGTGAGCACATATGCATTTGGCACATATCAAAGGGAAGCTGTGGTAGAAATAGAACTTTATTCAGGGCAAAAAGACATCATACGCGTATAATGTCTCTTTAGTCAGGATTGAGTCAAATTGTGCATATGAGTGTATCGTTGTGATCCATAATAGATAATGAGAGCATAAAACCAAATTCATCAAGTGGGAAGCACTGTTAAAGTTCAAAAGTGCCAAAATATGGTTTGAAGCAAGTGTGTGATTGCATTGCTTATATCTAGCACAAAAAGTATGGAAACTGAGTTTGGAAAGCTTCTGAGAGTTCCTTGCATGGTAGAGAATATTTAGAGAAGAAATCTTCTCATTTTGGCCAGATAGACATCATACGCATATGATGTCTCAAGGGCATATTTAGAGACCAAAGCTAACTGTAGGGTTAGCCTAGGGGTCAATCACCTCAAGGAAAGTCTAAGGACCCATTTTCACCTAAGTTGAGTCATATGGTGGTCTAAGAAAACCTCTTGAGAAGTTGATAATCTTTTGACATTTTTAGGAGGATTTAAGCAGACTCTAGGTGCTAAGACCACAGAATGAGGTTATATTGAGGGTTAATATATCAGGGAGAACCTAAGATTATGATTTGAGCTACGTCTGGTGCAGGAGACATCATACGCGTATAATGTCTAAGGGCCAGATTTAGAGCTTATTTGGGTTGATTGAGACTGCCAAAGTTTTCTAACTTACTCTAGCAACTCATTTTACAAGTCAAATCAGTGTGAAGAACATAAATAAGGAGTCAGCTCTCCACAAAAAAGAAAAATTGGACGGAAAACCTACAAGATCATACTAATCAACACTAAATAGTATTGAAATGAGAATCACTGTTTGACAAAGATTTGCAGAGTCTAAAGTTTTGTATAGATAGCCATCAACAAGGTCCAACAAGTTGAGACCAATTGGAAGTACAATCAGTCAATCAATTGGAGAGCTGAAAGACTAGCCTAAATGAGGAACGACAGAGAAAACTTTTGAGGTAAACGGTTTGGATTGATAGTTGTGTGTTAACAAAATTGATGTATTTACGTTCACGTAGAAATCTCCAAAGAGACTGGAGATCACAAGGAGACCAAGCCAGCTTAGTATCTAATGAGGATAGTAAGACTCAAACAAGAATAGATCCACTAGCACTAATTATAGAAGATGGTAGTGGGACCGACACCTCTTTATAGCAATCTATTTACCTCATGGATGACCAAAACACCACTGTTCACAGACCAAGCCAAGTGGGAAGAGGTAGTATCTCTAAGAACCCCACTCAGACAATGAGGTATACAACCCTGCACTTAGAAGGACCAAATGCCCATGGAGCTTTGGTACATGCTAGTGAAAGGGGATGTAAAAGCATATGTATTGAGGAAAAACCAACTGAAGAAGTGGAAGCCCTTCTAGTATATGATGATGGGGATAGATTCTGTGATGATGAGGGAATACATTACCTCTTTGTTGTTAAGGACCCAGAGAACTATAAAAGATACGGGAACAATGTTGAAAATGAGAAGATGGTTTCTAAAATCACAGAAATACCTCCTTGGATAGATCTTCCTGATGCCACTCTAGTGTTTGACAAGAAGGTGACTAAAGTAGTGACCAACCAAGGAGTGGTAGGAATCTATGAGTACATGAATGGAAGGGCCAAAACATATTTTTGGTTTCTAGCACCTTACGCCTTTGAGTTGAGCCTTTGAGTTGAGCACGGAAAAGACATTGTACTTGTTCTCATATAAATCAAGTGAATGGAGTCTCATAATATATTTATGAGACCATAGAGAAAGCGGAGGTAGCGAGATTGATAGTCATTGGAGTAATTCCAACAGATGCAGTTGCAACTCAAGGCCTAAACCTTACCCCTAGCAAGTCTACAAGTCCCTCTGAAGAAGTGGAGGATACGACCAGATTTCAACTAGACAAGCTAGAGTGGTTGAAGCGCCAAATTTTCCTTCATATCTCAACCTAGATCCTGAAATGGTGCAATCCTAGTTGCACCCCACAGTAATCGATGAATTCTATAGAGGAGAAGTCCCTATTACAATAGGATCATCTGTGACCCCAATAGTATCACCAATGCCCACTTATTCCTACCCTTATCCCAAGGAGAGCAAGGGACCAACAACAATGCTAACCATAGCAGGACTCCCCTATATGGAGAGAATCAAGACGAAAAGAACATTTGCACAGTGGAACCACATGTTGATAACACCTACAGGTTGGAAGAAGCATTTGACGGAAGATCAAGACATGAACAAGAACTTGTAAGAGGAGAGGGATGGGGAGATTCTACAATTAGACTCGTAGACCGCAAACATGTTAGATCTTCTCAAGTTCAAAAATGGTTTAAAAAGAAATATTCAGGGGAAAGAGACCCTAGAGACCACATAGCAACATTCTTGCGAGTGATACGAGCAGAAGAGGTTAGGGACTTTCATACACAATTTGCCAGATTTGGACTCACCTTAGAGGAAGACACCGCCACCTGGTTTGATTATGTTGAAAGACGGGATTTCAAGACGATCCAAGAAGTATTTGAAAAATTTGTGGATGAATTCTATAATACTATCTCACAAATCCATAAGTTCAAGCAGAAAGAGGGAGAATCTGTCAGGAAAGCAGCCATACGGTTGAAACGATATGTAAAATTCTGCCCTATGGAAGAACTACCTACTCAATCCAGACTCATGTTGATGTTTATCCAGGGACTGAGAAATGCAGACCTTGAAAAGGATTTGCATATGAAGAAAAGCCCCACTTTGAATGAGTTGACCAAAGAGGCTCTAATCCTGATAGTAGAAAATTGTGCAATCTACAAGGATGGAGATCAAAGAGGCAGAGACGATGATTCATCATCTCAACAAAGTGGAACTAAGTCCATGAAGTCAGCACAAAGAAGTGAGCCTGTGGTAAATCAAAAGCAACTCATAGAGGAGGTGTTGAAGAGGATTAGTCCGTTTTGTAAGTCGCAAGCTAAGATACTAAAGTGGTGTGTCGTCAAAAAAAAATGGATGAATCACGTGATTGAAGAGTGCTACTACAATAAGGGTTATGTTCAAGAACAACAGTATGTTCCCCAGGCACAAGTAGCACCTCCCCAAATACCACCAATGCCTAGATATACGGTAGGGAATTTGCGAGGACCAACAGGGGTTGAAAGACCACAACCAGTTTTGGGGCAACCACCACCACTCCCAAGTGAAAGACCAATAAGTAAGGAACAAGCCTTAGTTCATGTACCTGTATATTACAAAGAGCCAAGTGGACCTATAACTTGTCTTGCATATTACCCACCAAAAGAGCAGAGAGCAACAACATGATCAGCAATGTTGGACCACCAACGACGGCACATACTGCAGGATAAAGTAGATATAGCCTGGATGAGAGAAAATTGTTGTTCATAGCCAATAGAGGTTTAGGCGGACCAAGGCCTGCTTATTACCAACAAAGGGTAGTTCAAGGAGCACCATGACAACCATTGGGACCATGCTTTAAGTGTGGGGGCCACCACCTCATGAAAGACTATCCTCATACATAAATTATTCAATTCAATGCATATTGTCCTGACTTCAGCATCAAACATTTGATCGCCAATTGTCCCCAAAAAATCCAAACAAAGCGGTTAAAACAACTTTGAACATCTTGGAGGCAATTCCTTCAAGCAGTGTTCAGAAAATGAAACGGCAATACCTATACAGATTCTCACACAAGCACAAGCTCAAAAAGAGAAAGGGGAACCCATAATTGAAGAACCAAGATTGAAAGAACCTAGCATTGAATGAAAAAGCCAACAGAACACATGGAAAGCTAGGAAAGCACGGATGGAAGCTAGGAACGAAAGAGAATAGATGGCCCTAGCGGAAGGATTGAAACAAACCAAAGAGATATTAGAAAGACATGAGAGCCAAAATGTTCAAAAACTAGAAACTCCAAAATAAATAGATCCTGAGAAGAAAAGGGAATCCAAAAGTGTGGGATCGGGACGATCTGTACTAGTTGAGAAAGTAAACGAACATGCAGACACACTCTTGAAGGCCGCTTCAAATCAACCAAACACAAGAGCAAAGATGGATGACATATCCCTATGCAGAGCTAGAAAAACAATGACTAAAAATGTCTCAAAACATGATCCAAACAACCCATACCTTGCTAGAGCCAACTCATACCTTGCTAGAGCCAACCCATACCTTGCTAGAGCCAACTAAAGGAGCAAGGTATGGGTTGTTTGGATCAACCAAACACAAGAGCAAAGATGGATGACATATCCCTATGCAGAGCTAGAAAAACAATGACTAAAAATGTCTCAAAACATGATCCAAACAACCCATACCTTGCTAGAAAACCCATACCTTGCTAGAGACAACCCATACCTTGCTAGAGCCAACTAAAGGAGTGGGTAGAGCTTCTAGCATCAATACCAAGAACCCCTCCAACATATGAATATGAAAGGAAAAATATTAGTCCAAAAACTAAACTAGACTCGAAGAAATCAATTGAAAGACCTGGGATGGTGATGAACACTATAGATCAGGAGTCTAAAGGTTTTCAACCTATGATACCGGAAATGTATAAAGGGGATGATGGCTTGAATGATCTTCGGAGGCAGATAAGAGAAGGCAATGAGGCTAATGAATTGAGCCAAAGGGTTCACAAAACCAGTATGAGAAGAGATGCCTTTCTTCCTCCTATTGAAGAATTTGAGGTGGGACCTCAAGCAGACCGAGAGATGCACTCGTATTGGGAAGACAAGGGATCTATGAGATCTTTGAATAGTCAAACTATAGCTTTGAGAACTTTACCTTCTTATGTGGGAGTATGAAGTAAAGGTGGATGTGAAAGTTGTACCACCATATAGACTCTCTACAAGGAAGGGGATGGATTCCCAGGGGTTCATAACCATATTGTCTACTCCAGTGACTTGTACCATTACTCTTGCCAAGCTTCTCAAAATAAGACCTCACATGTGGACTACAATAGGAAAATGTCTAGAAAAATTTAGGATAAAGGATACGACTTCATGAATGCAGGAAGGAATCAGAGAATTAGAGAAACCTCAACTAAACAAGCAACCAATGCCCTTAAACAAGGTAGGAAAATACTGTGAAAGGAAAGACAGCAATACCACGTTTCTAGTTGAATTATACGGTGTCACTACGATGGCAATTCTTGATAGTGGAGCTGGTGTAGCCATGGCGACCAAGGATGTATGGAGGAAATGGAGAAAACCAGCTTTGAGAACCACCAGAATGAAGTTGCAACTTGCAGATGGTTATATGGAGATACCCATAGGGCTCCTAGAAAAGGTAGTTTTTTATCTCTTGTGGAATTGAGTACAAGAATACCTTTGCGATAGTAGATTTTGGCCAGAAGAATATCTACGACATAATACTTGGATGACCATTCATGGAACGATTAAAGATGGTCCAAGATTAGGGTTATAATTATATATACCTCAGACACATAGAAACCACTATGAGAATAAACCTTAAAGACCATAGCTACAAAGATGTGGACCCCGATGGAGGAATTTGATTTTGCTACATTAGTAGGATCTAAACTTCTAGCTTGGCTAGGTAAACCAAAGGAGTTGTGGATGTATGGGGCAACCAATTGTGGAATCTTAAAATGAGAAGAATGTATTCTAGAAAGATTTATTCAGGATAAGGAATACATTTTGGAACCTTTCCCAGAGAAGCCCCTAGAACCTTTACAGTGGATGAATATTCTAGAAACATTAGATGTGTGTGCTATTACAGAGGAACCGGCGACTAAGTTTTGTGACAAAGATGGTTATGATGTTGTTCCATACTTGTTAGCAGCAAGCTAACTCGAATACCATTTTTCGGAGCTCTTATTGTAAAAACACTTATTGTTTTGATAAATAAAAAATATTATAACTCTTATTTTTTGGAATATAAACCTTGTTTGATGAGCCGGGGCTACAAGCTTCCAGATTGTATCAATCTGTCATTACCTATCCTTATTTAGAGCTCCCAAACTATTCGTTTTGACCACCAAAAACTTTGTCTAAGGTATAAAAGCCAATTTTTGTAAGTTATTTGTAAGTTTTTGAATAATAAAATACACAGGGTGAGCTAACGACGCTCACTTCTCTCCTTCTCGCGCTTCCTACTCCCTCTCCGGTTGTCACATTGCAGTCATGTTTGTTGCATTGCAACCGCAGGTAAGAGCTCTGCGCATTGACGTAAACATATCATGGTATTTCGTAGCTTTTGGCGTTGCCGAACTGCACTGCAACCTAATTTCATCATAAGTAGGAGTTTACACTTCAAAATCAAAAAATAAGCATAGACAGGATATTGGGGCATCATTGCTAAGCATTTAGGTGCATTCTGGGTCGAAAACGACTAGTTCAAAAAAATCCACTACTGTTAATAGTCGTGATTTTGGCAAATAACCTAAAGTGGGATTTAAGACCATAAGCATGCATGCTTAAGTATTATAAACATATCCTAGAAGTTTCGTTATGTTTGGATGTCATTTGATGCTATAATGGATGTGATTTGTTTGCCGATGAGCGGGATTTTGGTGATTTCAGTCACTTGAGTGTAGCTTGAGTTAGTGTTAGGAAATAAGACGTAGATAAATAGATATATGATTAGATTACTTAATGGAGAAAGATAGATTTCACACAGAAGAAATTATAGAGTAGAGAGAGAGAGAGAGAGAGAGAGAGAGAGAGAGAGAGAGAGAGTACACACGATATACGTGGTTCACCCAATGTGGGCTACATCCATGGGAAAGCAGCCACTCAATGGCTTTAGTACTTCAAAACAAGAAGTAGTTTACAAAAGGATTATACCCTTAATAGAGCTCCAGCCTTGCTTCACTCTCACCACCTCAGACTCACCTTGTTGCATCAACTTCACACTATGAAATGTGTGTAAAAATGGGCTCCTTTTATAGGCCAAAAGGGTTGCCCTCTCTAATGAGAGGCAACCATGTGTAGCCGCCCTTGTGTAGATAAGTCCAAATCGGACCCTCCAATCCGCCCATGTGTGGCCGTCCTTGAGAAGACAAGTCCGCTTTTAAATTTTGCCACCGGCCATTGACTTCCAACCACCGGCCACCGGCCATCGAATTCGACCACCGGCCATTGACTACGGCCATTGACTACGGCCACCGGCCAACCGGCCAACTGACGATGAAAATTTTGGTTTCCAACGAGTGATTTTATTTTCCGGTGAGTTATTTTTCTTCACGCACGATGGATTCTCCTCATAATGCGGTCCTTACAAATGTCCATTTTTACCACGGAAAATTACAAGGGTTAAATCAAGCTCCATACTTAACAATCTCCCACTTGGAGACTGATCTCGAAACTAAACCTGTGATTGCTTTCCATCCTAGCTTCTTATCCTTGAATGCCAATTGAAGATGAACAAAAGCTCAACTTCTCCTTGTTGACCACCTTTGTAAACATGTCTGCAGGATTTTCACTTGTATGCACCTTTCCTAGCTTTAGTTGTCCCTCTTCCAAAAGAGTGCGTATGAAGTTATATCTCACCTCAATGTGCTTTATCCTTGAATGAAAGGTTGAGTTCTTTGCAAGATGGATAGCGCTTTGGCTATCACTGTACAAGACACAATTATCTTTTTTGAGTCCAAGCTCTTCTAAGAATCTGTGAAGCCATAGAATTTCTTTGCTTGCCTCTGTCATTGCTACATACTCTGCTTCCATCTCTGCTTCCATGGTAGAAAGTGAAACCACTTTCTACCGCTTTGAAGCCCAACTTACTGTTGTGTCTCCAACCGTGAATACATAGCCCGTAGTGTTCCTTCGAGTATCTTTGTCACCTGCCATATCTGCGTCAGCATACCCTTGAAGAAAAATATCAGTTCCTCCAAAATACAAAGCATTTGTTGTTGTCTCTTTCAGATACCTAAGTATCCACTTCACAACTTGCCAATGCTCTTTACCTGGGTTGTCCATGAACCTACTCACAACTCCCACTACATGTGCAATGTCTGGTCTTGTCTAGACCATAGCATACATTAGAGAACGTACCGCTGCAGCATATGGAACTTTAGACATATAGGCTATCTCCTCTTGTGTCTTTGGACACATATCTTTTGTTAGTTTAAAGTGACCAGCCAAAGGTGTAGAAACTGGTTTTGCATTTTGCATTGCAAACCTTTCAAGTACCTTCTTGATGTAATCCTCTTGAGATAGCTTTATTGTCTTCTTTGTCCTGTCCCTTGATATTTTCATACCAAGTATCCTCTTTGCAGCACCTAAATCTTTCATTGAAAAAGATTTAGACAGCTCCTCTTTTAGGTCTTTGATGTCCTGCATGTTAGCACTAACAATCAACATGTCATCAACATACAACATTAGGATGATGAATTTCCCATCTCCCAAATTCTTCGTGTAGACGTAGTGATCCGAGTTGCATCTTGTGAATCCATGATCCAACATCCATCGATCAAACTTCAAGTACCATTGTATTGTTGCTTGCTTTAAACCATACAAGCTCTTCTTTAATCTGCAAACCATTTTCTCGTTACCTTTTACTTCATACCCCTTTTGTTAAAGAATGTAGATTTTCTCCTCTAAGTCACCATGAGGGAATGCCGTATTTACATCCATTTGCTCGAGATTTAGATCATGAGTAGCCACAAGGCTTAAGACAAGCCTAATTGAGTTCATTTTTACAACAGGAGAAAATATTTCATTGAAGTCAATACCTTTCTTTTGAGAAAACCCTTTCATCACAAGCCTAGACTTGTACCTTTTCTTCCCACCTTCTTCTTCCTTCATCTTGTACACCCATTTGTTTTGAAGTGCCCGCTTACCTTTAGGCAACTCAACCAACTCCTATGTTTGGTTGCAATGTAGTGAGTCCATCTCCACTTGTATGCTCTTCGTCCATTCTTCTTTGGATTCGTGTTTCATAGCTTCTTCGTATGATTCCGGCTCTCCAGAATTTGAGATCAAGAGATGGTTGAAGGAAGGAAAAAACCTTTATGGAGGTCTACTTTCTCTTGTAAATTTTTGGGGAATAGGCTCAGGCTCCTCATTTGGTTGATGTTGTTGCACATTGTCACCGTTTGTAGTCCTTGAGTCTTCACCGTCCTCGAGCTCGATGTACTCATCACCTATTTCTTTTGTTTGTTTTCTTTCCAAGTAGTCTTTGTACATATTTTTTTCGTTAAAAATTGCATCCCTACTCCTTAAGATTTTACCATCTTCAGGATTCCATAGGCGATACCCAAAGTCACCTTCTCCATAGACAATGAAGAAACACTTTTTGGACTTTGCATATATCTTTGATCTTAGGCTTCTATCTATGTGCATGAAATCCTCACACCCAAACACTTTGAGAAATGCATAATTCACCGGTTTACCTGTCCATGCCTCTTCTGGAACTCCCCCATCCAATGCCGTTGAGGGTGACCGGTTGATTAAGTACATAGATGTACTTACAGATACCACCCATAGGCCTGCATGTAGCCGCATGCTTTGTGCTCGCTCCGTGATTGTCCTGTTCATCCTTTCCAAAATCCCATTTCGTTGAGGTGTCCTTGGGGTTGTCCTTTGCCTCCGAATGCCATTGCTAGCACAAAAGATTTCAAAATCTTGGCTGCAATATTCACCTCCATTGTCGGATTTGAGGCATTTAACCTTGGTACCTGTTTCATTCTCCACAAAGGCTTTCCACCTTTGAAATATGGAAAATACATCGTACTTATTCTTCATGACATAAACCCATGTTTTTCTAGTCGCACCATCTATGAATGTTACATAGTACAATGAGCCACCAAGTGATGGTGTACTTGCAAGACCCCAAACATCAAAATGAACCAACTCAAGTTTTCTATTTTTTCTTTCATTTCCTGATTTTTGAAATTTTACCCTCTTTTGTTTACCATAAACACAATCTTCACAGAATTCTAAGTCCACTTATTTCAAACCTGGTAGAACCTTCTTTGTTTGAAGGATTTACATTCCTTTGGCACTCATATGCCCAAACCAGTAGTGCCACATCGCAGTGTCAACTTCTATAGTTGTTGCACAAGCTGAAGGTTGCGTGCTAACAGTACACAAGTAAAGTGTACCGACCTTTTCTCCCTTGGCAACCACCAAAGATCCCTTTGAGATCTTCCACCGTTTGTTTTCGAGTGCAACGTTGTGACCTTCATTGTCCAATTGGCCTGTAGAGATCAAACTTTTGTGAAGAGAAGGAACATGCCTAACATCTTTAAGCTTCCATTCATTTTCGTTAGCAGTTTTGACAGAAATTGTACCTTTGCCGACAACCTCACAAGCTTCATCATCTCCCAAGTATACATACCCAAAATTACCTTTGGTGTAATCTTGGAAATGTTTCTTGTGTGGTGTCGCATGGAATGAAGCCCTGGAATCTACTAACCAAGAATTAGACACGTTGTCTAATGAGAGAATTAGAGCATCTTGCTCTACTTCACCTGTCACATTGGCCTCCGATGTTGGCTTGTTGTCTTGAGACTCTGTCTCCTTCTTCTTCTTCTTGGACTAGCAATCCTTCTTGATGTGGCCCTTCTTGCCGCAGTTCCAACATGCAAGAACTGACTTTGTGCGTGTTGGGGTATAGGCGTTTGTGCCTTGCCCGGCCGCTCAGAGTCTGGGTGCCCACTGACTTGTATACCTTATACATAGTGATAGCCGTTTTTCGGCTCTCCATAATTGCCATACTAAGTTACTCCACCCTACCAAATTCACCCAAACGCTATGGCTATCCCTAACATTTCACTGTACATAGGCGTGTGTGAGTTAGGGGGCTTTTCCCATATCTTCTTAAAAACCCTCAGCTAGCTAGTCACTGGGCTAGGTGAGCCAAAATAAAAAATAAAAAATAAAAAAATAAAAGTATATTATGGCCTCTTTGTGTGTAAATATTTCATTGTATATATGGCTTAAATATAGGGATTTTTTATAATTATTTTGGTATTTTATTTAAATATTTCTACATAGGTGTGTGTTTTATTAAACCTATGTACACCTTCTTTCATCCTCTTACACCATAATTATATTTTTTGCCAATATGTACATACTCTAACCTCATATTTTTCCTTTATACAAATCACTCCCACATTTTCACCCTCACCCTCGTGAAAACAAAAAATTGATTTCTACTCATTGGTTACTTTTATTATATTATTTACTTGCATACCTTTTCCTCTTTCACCCAAAATAATTCAAGGAGGGACCATATCATATGATTCCAATATCTTTCCATATCCATAACTCCTCCATATTTTTATTATTATTTTTACTCATTATTCTAACACCATGTGCTCATTGAGCTAAAGTCCATGAATAGTCCATACACTAGTCCCACTATGTATATATTTCTTATTTCACCAATAATCCTCCTCCATGCATGGGTCAAGGGCAACTTGAATGCTTTGTATTATAATATGACAAAGGAGGGGCTCACTCTTGGATGCATTGTACAAATTCAACAAAGGAGGGGGCCACTAAAAGACTTTTGCAGGCATAAAAAACAGGCTTTTTGGTGAGAATTTTGGCACCTATCTCCACTCCGAATTTGGAGCGGTGGTCAAAAGAGAAAATGTAGCCCACGCTCTGAATAATCACCTCAAATTTTTTCATGATTTTTGGAGCTACCAGCGGTGAGCTATGATTTTTTGAGTGGACCCCAGTCTGCCCACTTTTCTCACAAGTAGCCCATAGTCTTCTCTCACCTCTTTCCACACTTCTACACACACACACACACACACACATTTCTCTCAATCCCTCACTCAAACCTGCACCTTCAATGGTTTCTCTCACCTTCTTCACCATTAACCTCCCGACTTACTCCCATAGCTCTCATATGAGCTCTCCATGTACATACACCATCTCTATGCCTCTCTCTAGTATCTCCAAAGTACAATTCCATCTTACCCCTTATATATATACATAAATTCAGCATGTGTACCATGCTTAACCTCTGCCAATCAAAAGATCTCATCAACGGAATTATTATTTTCATGACGATGATCAACCTTGGCGGCGGTGGCATAAAGAAGAGAAGACGAAGAAGAAGATCGATAGTCATTTTGAGAGCCTACACAAGTGAGTTCAAGCTTCTTCAAAGCTTCACTATCTCAATGATTCTCTTTTAATTCACCCCTCTTCCTTCATCAAATCAACTCACTCTACCCATTGTAAATGTAACATTAACTTTCTAGTGATTACTAACGACTAACATACTAACACAAAATAGCATTGACCTAACCATAAAAGACACCTCACCTCAAGACATGTATAGTAACTCTCTCTCTCTCTCTCTCTCTCTCTCTCTCTCTCTCTCTCTCTCCCCTTCTTTAAAACTTACTTTCACCTTATCTACCATCAATAATGCTTTCTTTTGAGCCCACACCCATGACTCAAGCAGACAAAGAAGGCCCGCAATGTTTTGATATTCAAAAAAATCCTAATCCTGATTTGTTAGCTTGTAAATTAAGATTTCCAATAATCTTAATGAGGGGTCTCCAACCTATAAATAGGCCCCTCTCCTTCTTGTAAAACAACCTCCAACATCTCACATAGCACCCCAACACTCTATGCGTGAGGAGAGACTTAGGTGTAGCAACCACTTGTGACCTTCACTCTTGGTGTGAGAGAAGCTTTCAAGCTACACATTGTAAGTGAGAGAGCATGAGTTCCACAAATCTCAAAACCACTATTGTATATGCTCCTTCATCATCAATAAATTGAGGTTTGGTGCATCAAAGGCGTGATTCGACGTTCAAATCTTCGTCCTTCCATTTGTGCAATATGGTTTGGTGAATTCAAGGTGACTTGTGTATTTGAGTTTTTATCGGTTGATCTTGATTTTAGAAATTGTTTTAGTGTGTTTTTCATTGCCAGTTTTGTGTCCATTGTAAGAGGGTATTGTGGTGAGAGGTCTCCCACACCCTAAGACAGTGTGTGTGTGTTTTGGCAATGTTTAGCAATCACTAAGCATTGAGTGAGTTTATACAAGTTCTACGATAGCATCATAACGAACCATATCCATTTGCAAGTCACAAATAAGGTATTACGCAAGATCCTTTTCTCTCTCTCTTCCCTTTGCTCTAGCTCTCTCTGGTCCAATTTGTGTGTGTCTTGGTGTGAGGTTGTTTGTGTGTGTTGTGTGGTGCATCTTCTTGGTTGTGCCAAAATCTCTCTTGCATCCTAGTTCGCATACCATAACTAGGTGGTGCCCCTATCTTGTTTGGGTTTGGCTGTGGGTTTGTTGTTGTGTTGTGCTTGTGGTTGCCCCAGCCCCAATTGAGCAGCACAGGAGCCTTCAGGGGTGTTTAGAGGTCGCCTCTCTTGTTGCCCGCCCCGGACCGCCTCACTCTTTGTGTCTCCCCATCCACAGCGTGTGTGTGTCTCCTTCTCTCTCTCTCTCTCACTCCCCGTCTGTGGTGCTCCCTGATCCCCTTCAATTGGTATCAGAACGTAGGTACGGAGGGAGCGCGTGTGTGCACAGACACGACGAAAGCGGAGAGCCAGTTTCGTTCCCGAAATCATGTCCGCGCGCGCGCGCACTTTCAAGAGTGCAAACAGGGTTTCGACTTCGGCATCGACAAATTCAGCTTTCCGAGAGAGTTTTCAGTACGTGTTCTGGCGTTTTACCCCCCTTTCGAAGCCATTCGAGCCATCAGAAACCTCATTCGAGCTACGGTTGAGGAGCTACATTTTTCAGCCCTCTTTTGGCAGTTTTTGTTGCGTTTTTGGGCCGAAATGGAGGTTTTTGGCATAGCTTTGACTCCCGGACTCGGATACATGTGATCGAGGAGTCTACCTTGGGGTTTTGGCACGCTCCGGACGCGCTCGTCATATTAGAATTTTAAAATTCTGAACGTTGAATTTTCTGCAAGAGCAGTTGTTTATTGTGTGTCGAGGATTCCACACATGGTTTGCTCTCAGATGTGAGAGTGATATTTGCTGCAAGTTTCCTCACAGGTGGGAGGATACGATGTATGCTTTATGTGGTTTGATGCTCAGGGAGACTAATGTGATTGCATTTTGAGCTCGGCAATGTATGCCTCGAGCATGTTTTTTGGCAGTCACAGGTAGAGCAGATATTTGTGTACTAGATTTGCAGGTGTTTGCAATGATGTATGCAAAGTGTGGAGATTGGTGCATGCATTTCGAGTGCGGTTTGATGCGCTTTGGTTGCTCATGGTTTTGAGCATGCAGTCAGTTTGGTTACTAGTTTTGTGGCCGTTTTACTGACGAAACTCTGGCGAAATTTTCCCATGAGTTTTATGCGCATCATTTATGCGATCTAGGTAGAGATTGCGGGTTGCACTCAACATTTGTGTGCGGTGTTCTCTGCAGGTGGGAGATTTGTGCATGTGTATGCATCGATACCGCACATTGTGGGCTTGGTGATTAGCTCACGGGTTTGACAGGCGTACAATTATCTTGGCACACTCACAGGAGTGAGTATTGTGATGTATGCTTGTGTGGCTACTACGAGCTAGGTAGCCGGCGGATTCGAGCACTAATGGCTTGAGGTTTTTCAGCAGGTTTCAGCTATAGGTTTACAAGTTTACAAGCAAGTTTGAGGGTTATTTGCGTGCTGAATTTTCAGCCATTGTTTCCTCTTTGCAGGTGTCCATGTATGGCTCAGTTGTAGATCTGGGACACGTTTGTGACTTGTTTATGCAGCTGTTTAAGAGATGAATTTTGGGGCTGATTTGCAGCCATATTTGCAGACTTTTGTTGATGCGATTCGAGGCAGTTTAGAGCTGATTTGGTTGACATTTTCTACTCATTGTTGGTTGCTCTTTTGCGAGCATTATGGCTGATTTTTCATTTGACTTCCAACGTTATGGTCTGACACAGTTTGATGGTGTAGATTTTGTTGCTTGGAAGGAACATATGCTTGTTGCATTGGCGGATTTGGGGTAGGATAAACCCTTGCATGGTTTATCGGCAAAGCCCAATTCTATGCGTGATGATGATTGGCAGGATCTTGATGAGTTAGCCATGTCTACGATTTGTTTGCATCTGGTTGAGTTTGTTTACTGGTAGGTCTCGAGGGAGACTACAACTCATGCTTTATGGCAAAGTTTACATGCTATGTACGCGACATCCATGTCTACAGGGGAGTCTAGTCCCACTTCTATGTCCATGGGAGAGATTGGTCCCACACGCAAGTCTCGACGGCATAGAGACTTGACATGTTGGCATTGTGGACGTAGAGGGCACATTAGGCGTCGATGTTTCAAGCGTTTGAGACAACGGAGGCGACAGATGCGTGATGCAGATTTGTGCATGACAGATGCTAGTGAGATCAGTACAGTGGTTACTGAGTTTGCTTGTGACGACGATGTCACATTTACATCTAGCTTGTCTTCAGACAATCTTATGTCTACGGATTGCATATCAGATTGCACATTGTCTTCACATTGGTTACTAGATTCAGATGCTACTTTCCATGTCACGTCGCATCGTGAGTGGTTTAGCACGTTTTCTAGTGGGAGACTTGGTTGTGTGCACATGGTTGATGGTGTTGTGTATGACATTGAAGGTGCAGGAGACGTATGTTTGTCCTTGCCCAGTGGTATGAGATTTACCCTACGTCATGTGCGTTATGTGCCAGATCTGAGACGGGATTTGATCTCGATTGGTCAGCTTAGAGATTGTGGATGTCAGATTTTGCTACGAGAGCGAGATTTTGTGATGCATTTGGGTTCGCTAGTGATTGCGAGAGGTGCCAGGAGTGGTACAGGTTACCCATTGCATGTGGATCACGGGAGAGACGGTGTTGTCTCTGTGATCATGCAGCCAAGTAGAGAGCGAGAGAGCAGGCGAGTCTCTTTTTCTTGTGGGTTGCAGGGTGCTTTGCATGGAGTGTAGAGTAGTGAGCTCGTTGTGCACATAGTTGGGGCACGACTTGAGCAGTCACACAGAGAGGTGACAGAGTCATACATGCATGCTTTGCTAGTGACTGAGCAAAGCAGAGAGTCAGTTGTGCGAGATACTTCTATGCAGGATAGACAGGTAGAGCGGTCTTAATCTAGTGAGTCACGACAAGAGGATGTTGTGCAAGAGTCTATGCATACGGAGTTAGAGCATGAGATCTCTAGTGAGTCACAGCAGATTGAGTGTTCATGTTTGCAGTGTTGGATGATTGCAGAGGAGGCTGAGATGTCAACAATTATGCAGTCATTCCTTTCTATGCTCGACAGTGAGCATGGGGATATAGTTGTGCAGGATATGTCTTCCAGCAGACACCTAGAGCAGCTGGTTTGCTCTGAGGTTGCACGAGAGGTTGATGTGTCTTTTGCGGACAGTCAGCAGATGCATGTGGTTGACACGCCTTTTCAGTCAGAGATGCCTATTGCCAGGGATATATATGTTGATGCATGCTCCGTAGAGCTAGCAGGGCCCGCTAGCATTGCATCGGCATTCAGTGGTCTCATGTATGAGATGCTGATCTTGAGACCGGATATCGCAGCTGCAGTGGGAGCACTTGCAATTGGGGTTGTCAGTCGTTTGTTGACTGATGATGGCATAGTGCATGAGGGAGATATGCAGGTATTGCGTACATACTTGCAGTATGTGTGCGGTACGTCTGGTGGTGTATGGACTTACACAGGAGCAGGACAACCGGATGCACACGATCACAGCCAGCCAGTGGGCATCGGTTGAGAGCGGTTTTCTCTCGCCTTTTGTAGTCTTTAGACTAGGTTCTCTTGCTTAAAGGCACAGTCGCCTTTAAGTGGGAGGTTGTTGGGGTATAGGCGTCTGTGCCTTGCACGGCCGCCCAGAGTCTGGGCGCCCACTGACTTGTATACCTTATACATCGCATAAGTGTATAGGGGGCTGCTCACTCTTTGTGTCTCCCCACCCACAGCGTGTGTGTGTCTCCTTCTCTCTCTCTCACTCCCCGTCTGTGGTGCTCCCCGATCCCCTTCAGTGCGTGACTTGCTCCGCCTTGAGTGATCACGACCCTTTTGGTTTTTGAACCTCTCCTTAGGCCTTCCTCTTGTTTCCACTAATAGTGCAGCACTTGATGATTCTCCTATGCTTCTCCTTCACATTTCCTTGCTTAGGAGAACACCCACAACATCATCAAACTTCAGAGTATTTGTGCCAGAGATAGAATTACTTACAGCCATCACAAGGCTGTCTCAACTACCCAGTAGAGATGATAGTATAAGGAGATCTTGCACTTCATCATCGAAATTGATTTTCATTGATCAAAGTTGACTTATGTTTGTGTTAAAGTCATTCAGGTGTTCTACAACTGAACCATTCTCTGCCATCTTTATATTGAACAAGCGCTTCATGAGAAATACCTTATTGGATGCCGATGGTTTCTTGTAGAAGTCATCAAGTGACTTCATCAAGTCCTCCGTGGTCTTCATCTCCAAAACATTGAAGGCCACTGTTGATGCCAAGCATAACCGGATTGTTCCTAGTGCCTTTCAATCAAGGAAAATCCATGATTCATCTGCCATCGTTGCAGGCTTCTTTGCAAGACCACCTAGTGGCAAATAGAGGTCCTTCTGGTAGAGATAGTCTTCAATCTGCATCTTCCAATGTTGGTAGTTTTTGCCGTTGAACTTCTCAATCTTGAGCTTCCCTTCCTCCGCCATAACTCCCACTCAATTCAAGGAATCCTTTCCTTGAGATAATTTAGTTGCGAGCAAACTTTGCTCTGATACCAGTTGTTGTTAGGAAATAAGACGTAGCTAAATAGATATTTGAGTAGATTACTTAATGTGGAGAGAGATAGATTTCACACACAAGAGATTATATAGTAGAGAGAGAGAGAGAGTACACATGATATACGTGGTTCACCCAATGTGGGCTACATCCACGGGAAAGTAGCCACTCAATAGCTTTAGTACTTCAAACCAAGAAGTAGTTTACAAAAGGATTATACCCTTAATAAAGCTCCCACCTTGCTTCACTCTCACCACCTCAGCCTCACCTTGTTGCATCAACTTCACACTATGAAATGTGTGTAGAAATGGGCTCCTTTTATAGGCCAAAAGGGCTTCCTTCTCTCATAAGAGGAAACCATGTGTAGCCGCCCTTGTGTAGATAAGTCCAAATCGGACCCTCCAATCCGCCCATGTGTGGCCGCCTTGCTTCACTCTCACCACCTCAGACTCACCTTCTTGCATCAACTTCACACTATGAAATGTGTGTAGAAATGGGGTCCTTTTATAAGCGAAAAGGGTTGCCTTCTTTCATGAGAGGCAACCATGTGTAGCCGCCCTTGTGTAGATAAGTCCAAATCTGACCCTCCAATCCACCCAACACGTTGAAGGCCACTGTTGATGCCAAACATAACCGGATTGTTCCTAATGCCTTTCGATCGAGGATAATCCATGCTTCATCTGTCATCGTTGCGGTTTCTTTGCAAGACCGCCTAGTGGCAAATAGAGGTCCTTCTAGTAGAGATAGTCTTCAATCTGCATCTTCCAATGTTGGTAGTTTTTGCCGTTGAACTTCTCAATCTTGAGCTTCCCTTCCTCCGCCATAACTCAAACTCAATAACTCAAACTCAATTCAAGGAATCCTTTCCTTGAAATAATTTAGCTGCGAGCAAACTTTGCTCTGATACCAGTTGTTAGGAAATAAGACGTAGCTGAATAGATATTTGAGTAGATTACTTAATGGAGAGAGATAGATTTCACACAGAAGAGATTATAGAGTAGAGAGAGAGAGAGAGATAGTACACATGATATACGTGGTTCACCCAATGTGGGCTACGTCCATGGGAAAGCAGCCACTCAATGGCTTTAGTACTTCAAACCAAGAAGTAGTTTACAAAAGGATTATACCCATAATAGAGCTCCCGCCTTGCTTCACTATCACCACCTCAGACTCACCTTGTTGCATCAACTTAACACTATGAAATGTGTGTAGAAATGGGCTCCTTTTATAGGCCAAAAGGGTTGCCTTCTCTCATGAGAGAAGGAAACCATTTGTAGCCGCCCTTGTGTAGATAAGTCTAAATTGGACCCTCCAATCCACCCATGTGTGTCTGCCTTGCTTCATTCTCACCACCTCAGACTCACCTTGTTGCATGAACTTCACACTATGAAATGTGTGTAGAAATGGGCTCCTTTTAAAGGCGAAAAGGGTTGCCTTCTCTCATGAGAGGCAACCATGTGTAGCCGTCCTTGTGTAGATAAGTCCAAACTGGACCCTCCAATCCGCCCAACACGTTGAAGGCCACTGTTGATGCCAAGCATAACCGGATTGTTCCAAGTGCCTTTCGATCGAGGACAATCCATGCTTCATCTGTCATCGTTGCGGGCTTCTTTGCAAGACCGCGTAGTGGCACAAATAGAGGTCCTTCTAGTAGAGATAGTCTTCAATCTGCATCTTCCAATGTTGGTAGTTTTTTCCGTTGAACTTCTCAATCTTGAGCTTCCCTTCCTCCGCCATGACTCCCACTCAATTCAAGGAATCCTTTCCTTGAGATAATTTAGTTGCGAGCAAAATTTGCTATGATACCAGTTTGTTAGGAAATAAGACGTAGCTCAATAGATATTTGAGTAGATTATTTAATGTGGAGAGAGATAGATTTCACACACAAGAGATTATAGAGTAGAGAGAGAGAGAGAGAGAGAGAGAGATAGTACACATGATATACGTGGTTCACCCAATGTGGGCTACATCCACGGGAAAGCAGCCACTCAATGGCTTTAGTACTTCAAAACAAGAAGTAGTTTACAAAAGGATTATACCCTTAATACAGCTCCCGCCTTGCTTCACTCTCGCCACCTCAAACTCACCTTGTTGCATCAACTTCACACTATGAAATGTGTGTAGAAATGGGCTCCTTTTATAGGCCAAAAGGGTTGTCTTATCTCATGAGAGGCAACCATGTGTAGCCGCCCTTTTGTAGATACGGACCCTCCAATCCACCCATGTGTGGCCGCCCTTAAGAAGACAAGTCCGCTTTTAAATTCGGCCACATGCCATTGAATTTGGCCAGTGGCCACCGGCCATTGACTTCCGACCACCGGCCACTGGCCAACCGGCCAACATACCGGTCTTTTTTCGACCACTTTCCGGCAAAAAGGAATATTCCGGCTCAAGATTGGCCGTGAAAATTATTGTTTCTTGTGAGTGATTTTATTTTCCGACGAGTTATTTTCTTCACGCATGATGGCTTGTCCTCATAATGGGGGCCTTACAAATGTGCATTTTTACCACAAAACATTACAAGGGGTGAATCAAGCTCCATACTTAACAGTTAGATGCGAGTTGTTTGTTGTTTTTTAAGAGATTGACAACCTCTTGTAGCCTCTATGCAACACTAGTTGAGTCAGCTTTGTCCCATGGATTGACAATTCAATCGTGGTTCTTGCTAAAACTGCAATAAGATAGGATATTAAGGTTAGACACATGTCCCACATTTGGCATTGTTTTCGGGGATCGAAGAGACCTAAACTAGGAAAAAAAAACGAGCATCTTATGAAGTTATCCTTTAGCTTCCTCTAGGATCTTCTAGAGTAAAAACTTTCTTTTATAAACCACATAGCTTAAGATTGTCGTCTTTTGCTCTGTAGAGGTAGCTTGAAAATTATCGTACTGATCGAGTGCCTTTAGGATTGTAGGACTGTAGAACTAGATTAGGATTTTGAGAATGATTGATAGACAAGACAAGTCTTAAGATCAATGCTCATAAAACCATAAAAAATAAGAAAACAAGTGTTTGTGGACACTTTCCGCAACCCCATTGCATGAGAACCTAGGTGTAGGGTAAGTAGGATCCGAGGTGGATTTCAAAACATTGCTCTCTCCGAAAGATTCTCTCTCCGAAAGAATCATTGTAAGTTGTTATTTGAATTTGTAGAATTTCAGGTCTATGATTAGAAATAGCATGAAAAGACTCCAAACCACTCAATCTGACTGGAGAGTAAGCTTAAGAGTTGTATGAACCAGTGGGTAAGCTCAAGGACACTTTGAGGTAAAAATTTCAAGAGTTTGCAAAAACTCAGATTATTTACTTTTTCTTGACATTTTAGGCCAAATTAAGTTTTGACTTGATTCCTATGCTTAAAATAACTCATGAAAAGACTTTCCATAAAAAAAGTGCAAAAAATGGTTCATTTCAAGCCTGAAGTAAATAATCACGATTATTTACTTTCAGCTCAAATTTGACCAAGGTTGATACCAATGACTCATTACATGTGTACAAACAACTTTTGTAAAGGCACATTAGATTTGGATCACTAAATTGGCAAAAACAGGGTAAAAACTAAAGTTTGTACTGACTTTTGAGAATCTGAGTGTAAATTGGGCAAAAAAAAAGTCCAAACTGGATGAAATGTACATGCTCAGTTGACCAAAAAGATGCAAAAATTTACCAGTTGTAAATAATCATGATTATTTACATCTACTCCATTTTTTACCAAGTTAGCATACAACTAGTCTTATCATGTTGTAATAAGCCCACAAACCAAATTTGGTAAGATTTGGATCATTGGATTGAAATTTGTGACCAAATTTGCAAAGTCAGTCTGTGGACAGAAAACTGATGACCATTTGATAAAAAATTATCCAAACTTGATGAAACTTGGATAGAGACCTTAAGTTGGGGTGTTTAACAGATCTGTGTCAAGATTGAGACAAAAACTTACAAAAAATTAGCTAGAGTAAATAATCGCGATTATTTACTTCTGCTTCAAAAATTGACAATCTTGCATATTTGAGTATACCACACGGTCAAGCATATCTGTTACCATATACATGTGGTAGTGATGTGTGTGAACACACTAGGACCGCCGGGGCATTTTTTCCCTCTTTAGGAGGTTTTTTCCCCCTTGCATTGTATATACGCCCATCACTCTAGGGCTATCAATCTTTCCATTGCACACTAAGTAACACACTCTCTATTGTGTGCCTTGAGCTTCCTTCGTCTTCTCCAAGCTGTGTGTGTTTCTCTGCAACCCTAATTCCAACAATTGGTAATAGAGCAGGTCACGTCCTCCCGGGCTTAGTCGCCAGCTGCTCCAGCACACGCCTGCTCACTTTCTCCGATTTCAGTGAGCTTTGACGAGCGTTCGCAGGTCGACAAATATTTTGGGCGGACTCGAAGAGCTTGGTCTGCTCAGAATTTTGATTTGGGCTCATTTCAACCTCCGTTTCCACTACAGGCAGTACTGCATAGGCTATTTCGTCATTTTGTGCTGAATTTCTGTCAGTGTCGTTTTCTGCATAACAGGTGCCTTATAGTCTTCTACGGTTTGTGCTATATAGCACAGGTTGTTCCCGCTCCGTTTCTCCTATTTTTGGGCAGTTTTCACATTAGGTGCAGCATTTACCATGGCTGACAACAATAACGCAGATGTATTCAAGATGTTTGCTGCTGAGGATAGGTTGGATGGGGACAACTACCCTATGTGGGCTTATATGATGCAACATGTTCTTGTGTCAAAGGGTGTCTGGAAACATTGTGCAGGGCATTGATGTATGTCCTGGTTCTGAGGATGTAGGCGATGTTGAGGATGTTGCAGGTCTTGCTGCAAGGATTGCAGCTGTTAGAGTTGTTTTGCCTACAGCAGAACAAGCTCGTTGGGATGTTAAGGATGCGTAGGCTCATGCATTGATTGCGTTGTCTCTGAAGCGCACCATTGTTCCTCACATCCGTTCAACAAAATCTGCAAAACAGGCTTGGGATATTTTACCAGGTCTTTATGCAAGCCGCAATGAGGCTAAAATTGCTTTGCTGCGTAAAGAGCTGGAGTCAAAGATTATGCATGAGGAAGATGATATGGACACTTTCCTTGCTAGTGTCAAGGATATCAATGAGCAACTTATTTCTGTAGGTGAAGTCATTTCAGATAGTTCCCTTGTGCAGACTGTTCTTGATGCCTTACCAGATTCTTACCAGACTTTTGCTAGTACTTGGAGACTTATGACCCAAGGAAATCCAGAAGTTGTCAAGTTTGATGCATTATGCACATTGCTGTTGCAAGAGTCACTGTCCAAAAAAAACAGGACTAGATAGCATGCAGTTGAACATGTTTTTATTGCTTCTCAAAGAAAGGGTGGTAACAACAATGCAGCCACTTCTTATGGTTCTGCTACGAGTGGCAAAAATTATGTTCCTAATGCTTATGCTGGCAGTACTTTGTCTGGTAGTTCTGGTGATAAGGGCAAAAAGAAGATGCATTGCCATTATTGTAAAGCCAATGATCACTTGATCAAGTCGTGTCCTAAGTTGAAGTCCAAAGAGGCTAAGAAGAAAGAGGGTGGTTCCACTGCAACTGGTTCCACTACAAATGCAACCATTGTTGAGTCTTTTGTGAAAGGAGACTGTGTTGCTGATGTTGATGCAGAATGGGCTTTTAGCGCAGAGTGCACTTACAATCCTGCTGTCCATGATGCATGCTTGTCAGTTGCTGCAGATTCACATGTGTGGTATTTCGACAGTGGTGCTACAAAGCACATTACCTCACATCGTGAATTGTTTACCTCTCTCGAGTCTGTCCCTCATGGGAATTCAGTCACTTGTGCCAACAATGCCTCTTATCTAGTTCAGGGAGTTGGAAAGATTGTGCTTACTGCTGCTAATGGCAGTTCTTTCACACTTGTTGATGCACTTTATGTACCTGGGATCAAGAAGAATCTCTTGTCTGTATCCTCACTTCCTAGACTTGGACTTGTAGTCAAATTTGTGGATGACAGATGTACAGTTCATGATCTCAGTTTTGGTGATGAAATTGTTGCATATGGGCTTTTGTGCCGTGGGATGTATAAGCTCACTTTGTATGACAAGTGTGGACAAAATTTTGCAAATGCTGTTGCAGATTCAAGGGCTATTTCAGATGCAAAACTTTGGCATGCACGTTTTGGTCATTTGAATTTTGCCAGTTTGCTGTGTTTGCAGAAATCTGATATGGTTGCTTCTTTGCCACCTCTTGAAGCACCTGTCAAACATGTTTGTGAAGGTTGTATTTTGGGTAAGATGCAGCGTTCTAAGTTTCGAAAGGATGGTTCAGTTCGGGCCACATGCAGGTTGTAGCTTGTGCATAGTGATGTTTGTGGGCCCATGCAAACTCCGTCCTTGGGCAATTACCTGTACTTCATGACTTTCATTGATGACTACTCCAGGCATGCATGGGTATTTCTGCTTAAAGCGAAGTCCGAAGTTTTTATGTGCTTCAAACAATTTTTGGCTATGGCTGAAAATGTCTCGAAATGTACTATGGGCGCCCTGCGTTCCGATTGAGGGGGGGATTATATGTCTCATGAATTTAATGCATTTCTGGCTAGTTGTGGGATAAAACACCAATGTACAGTGCCTTATACACCTCAACAAAATGGTGTTGCTGAGAGGAAAAACAGGTCACTGACGGAAATGGCACGATGTATGGTCAAAAGTCAAGCTTTACCGCATTCTTTTTGGCTTGAGGCCATCATGTGTGCCACTTATGTACTAACCAGGTGTCCTACAAAAGCTTTGCAGTCTATTACTCCATATGAATCATGGCATGATAGAAAGTCTTCTATTGAGCACATGCATGTTTTTGGCTGTTTGGCATATGCTTTGGTTCCACAAGTGCAGCGCAAAAAATTGGATGATAAGGCTGTCAAATGTATTTTTGTTGGTTATAGTGCTGAAAGCAAAGGTTACAGGTTGTATCATCCACAAACAAAATGTATTCTGGTTTCTCGGGATGTAGTGTTTGTGGAAGATTCTGTTCAGCCCTTGCTGTCATGTACTAGAGACAGTAATGTAAGCTCACAAGACATTTATGACACTTTGTTGCCTCTTTTCAGTGGTGGAAATACGAATGTAAGTTCCAATGAGGAAAATGTACAGCCTATGGGGGTTTCTGAAAATGTTACAGATCAGCCTATTACTGATGCAGATGTACATGATGTACTTGATGAGGAAAGGGCTGAATATGAGCAGGCTAAAGGTATGCCAAAATGGCTGGTGCACACTTTGCGTGACAGTAAATTGGATGAACCTTTGTCTAGTCATACTCGTTCAGGATCTCGCCATGCATCTTATGCATCAGATTGTTATGCTTTGGCTGTGTCTAGCTTACATGATGTTGAGGAGCCTCTGACTTTTGATGAAGCACAAAATTCAGAAAATTGGATGGCTGCCATGCAATCAGAATATGATTAGAAAATGACACATGGACTTTATGTGATTTGCCTCCTGGCAAAAAGGCCATTGGTACGAAGTGGGTTTACAAGTTGAAACGCAAGCCGGATGGTGAGATCGATCGCCATAAGGCTCGACTTGTTGCAAAGGGTTATGCATAACAAAAAGGCATAGATTATGAAGAGACTTTTGCTCCCACTTGTCGTATGACTACTGTGCGTTTTCTATGTGCATTGGTAGCTCATTTTGGTTGGGATGTACATCAATCAGACATTGTTATTGCTTTCTTGAATGGTGACATATTTGAGGAAGTTTATGTAACGCAGCCTTGCGGTTTTGTCATAAAAGGACAAGAGGACAAAGTGTGCAAAAGTAACAAGGCTTTGTATGTTTTGAATCAATCTCCTCGTGCTTGGTATGAGAAAGCTGACACTCATTTGGTCAAACAAGGCTTTCGTAACAGTCCAACAGAAAGCACATTGTATGTAAAGCGTGAGGGTGATGTATTTCTCATCGTGGTTCTTTATGTTGATGATTTGTTGATCACTGGACCAAATGAGAGACATATTTCTGAATTTAAGGCTGATTTGAATGCTACTTTCAAGATGAAAGATTTGGGGCTGTTGCATCATTACTTGGGTATACAGTTTAAGCAGTGTGATGGTGGTATTTCCTTGTGTCAGAAAAGTTACATAGAGACATTGCTATGTAAGTTTGGACTTGAGGATTGCAAACCTATTGCCACTCCCATGGAAACAGGTTTGAAGTTGAATCTACATGATGCTGGCAATCCTGTTGATGTCACTCTTTACCAAACTGTTGTTGGCTACCTCATTTATGTATGCAACACGAGGCCGGATATTTAGTTTGTAGTCTCACAGGTCAGCAGATTTATGCATAGCCCAGGGTCTAAGCATTGACACGCTGTCAAGAGGATTTTTTGCTACCTTAGTGGCACTTTACTTCTTGTCTTGTTTTATCCCAAGGGGGAATCATTGCCGCCAGACTTACATGTTGATGTCACTCTTTACCAAACTGTTGTTGGCTACCTCATTTATGTATGCAACACGAGGCCGGATATTCAGTTTGTAGTCTCACAGGTCAGCAGATTTATGCATAGCCCAGGGTCTAAGCATTGACACGCTGTCAAGAGGATTTTTTGCTACCTTAGTGGCACTTTACTTCTTGGCTTGTTTTATCCCAAGGGGGAATCATTGCCGCCAGACTTACATGTTTTTTCAGACTCAGATTGAGCTGGTTGTTTTGACACGCGAGTGTCCACATCAGGTTTTTGTTTCATGCTTGGCAGTTCATGTATATCATGGTTGAGCAAGAAGCAACCTACTGTGGCCACTTCGAGTTGTGAGGCTGAGTACAAGGCAGTCTTCACAGCTACGGTTGAGTGTGTATGGCTCAAACGCCTTATGGCTGATTTGGGTGTTGGACAGGACACTACCAACACTATCTACACTGACAGTCAGAGCACATTGGCAGTTGCGAGGAACCCAGTTTTTCATGCTCGCACAAAGCACATTGAGGTGCATTACCACTATGTCATGGAGAGGCTCTCAGCAGGAGAGATCAGCTTGGCTTATGTGCCAACACAGGACAACCTTGCAGATCTTTTCACAAAGGCATTGTCTCGTGAGAAGCTTGAAGCTTTCCGCAAAGCTTTGGGCTTACTCCCCTTTGTGGACTGATCCCTGTCCTCAAGGCATGGCACTTCCCTTTACTCATGTGCCAGCTCTCGTTCACCGCATCACTCCAGGGGGGGATTTGTTACCATATACATGTGGTAGTGATGTGTGTGAACACACTAGGACCGCCAGGGCATTTTTTCCCTCTTTAGGAGTTTTTTTCCCCCTTGCATTGTATATACGCCGATCACTCTAGGGCTATCAATCTTTCCATTGCACACTAAGAACACACTCTCTATTATGTGCCTTGAGCTTCCTTCGTCTTCTCCAAGCTGTGTGTGTTTCTCTGCAACCTTAACTCCAACAATATCAAGTAGACTCCACAAATCAAAAGTGAGACTTAAGTCAGATTCTTAAAATTAGAATCTTTTTGTTCAAACTTGTTGAAACTTGTCCAAAGACCTTAGCAGATTGGATACTTGGCAAACCAAGCCAAAAAGTGTAAAAAACTGACAAAAGTAAATAATTGCGATTATTTACTACTGCTACATAGATATACAATTTTTTACTTTTGAACTGGTACAATGTACTAGCATAATACAAAGCCAACGGGCAAATTTGGGTTCAATTGAATCCAAATTGATACATGTTCACTCAGTTTCCAGGTTGCAGATTAATCCTTTGCTTTTTGCCAAAGGCGAGTCTGAAAATCTCAACTGCTCACTAAAATAGCTTGAATTGAAGTGATACACATAGACCAATCACAATAGCTAGCAAAAAATACACATTCTTTGTGAAAGAATGGCTAACTTGATCAAATAGTATAGGAATCAGGTTGCAGACAAGGAATCGACAGCTTGGCAAAAGTTGCAATTTAGTCAAGTGGAAGAAATTGACAAAAAGTCAATCCAAAGGTAAGTACTCTATCCATGGCTTCACAAGTCTTTATGAACCTTAGATCTGGTCGTGTACTAGGAAATTAGGACATATTTGGAGAAACCTCTAGTAGAGTATCCACCGAAGAAAGTGTGAATCAATGCAATTCTTTGCACACTATCCTTAAAGAAGTATCATACACTTTTTTTGATTCAACATCCGAAATGTCTTCTTATTCGACTCGCTTGGAAATCGGAACAACAATGCGCTATAAGCATATACTCTCTTTTTATAAGACTAATCGCCATCATGGAGCTCAGGTTTACTTGGATCCTAACAAAGAGTACGCTATTCGTATTGATGACCATAGTATTGAGTTTGAAGAAGAGATTAGGGCAAACAAACAAGGAAAATGTACATAGATAGAAACGGAACTCAGTATTTACAAGTCAAGAACCCTACGTGATATACAAATGAGGGTTACAAGTAAATAACACAAATTTCAGATATGGCCGCAAAAGAAGGACCACCAACTTTAGAATTCGAGGGATACGATCAAGTTGATTTGAGGCCTTTGAAACGGCTTAGTACGGATAATCCTAGGATCGGAGTCTATTGTTGGGAGGATAGAAATATAAAAGATCTTCTGTGGACTTTGTATGCCAAATCAAGACAACTAATGCCAATGAAGATCATCTATATCTTCAAGATCAAGGAAAAGGGATCAATGGATCTGCCAGCCTACCTGTTTAGGATTGTTATAACAACAACTTTGTTATGACGACTCCTGAGGAGGTGGAACAAACCAAATATCAAGGGTATTCCATAAGGGATTGGATATTGGGCCAAGGACTAGAAAATATTTCAAGAGATGAACACCGTGAGAGATCTTCTGAGAGTAGTGTTTGTCATGCAGAAAACCGGGTGACACTAAGGCCAGTCCAGGACTACATGAGTCACTATTTCCAACAAACTGGTTTAAGGGACTCGAAACAGGAACAACTGCCAGGAGACCGGGAGATGAACCAAATAGACACGTCAGACCAGCTGATTTTCAAAATAAGTCAAAAAATACAGTGGATCAGGGGATCCATACGACCACTTAGCAAGCTTTAAGAAAGTGCTACGAGAAAAACGCATGTTCAATTTCCATACTCAATTCAAGGGGTTTGGAATGACATTAGAAGGAAAAGCATTAACATGGTTCCAAAACATTTCACCAAGGTCAATCATGGACTTGAATACATTAGCTCAAGGATTTGTAGCTTCTTGTTCCAGATCGGGGATCAAGCACAATATTGTAGCTCAAATCTACAGCTTTAAATAGAAACAAGGTGAGGCTGTTAGGGATTGTGCAACTCGAATGAAACAATACATTGCCAGATACCCAGATCTAGAGATACCTGCAGAAGAACAACTAGTATCATTGTTTCTAGAGGGACTGCTAAACAAAGAACTTCATGCTATACTGTATAGCAAGAAGCATACAACCCTAGAAGAGTGTGTGTCAAATGCTATTGACTTAGGAGACAATTGTGATATTTAAGTAAAAGATGTCCCTAAGGATAACCAAAGTGAGAAAAGATCATCCACTAAACCATCACAAGTGGGAACGTTTGTTGCAGCACCACTTTCAGCCATAGAAGACATGCTCAAAAGAATGACTCACATGATGAATAACATGGAAAAAGCACTTATAAGTGGACTAGGGCAAGGGATACCTCAGCAGGGACAACCAATTAGACCGTAGAAATAGTGTGAAATTGAGGATAAATGGACCAACCATGAGACCAATGAGTGCTACTCCCGACCAAACTGTGAAATCGAGGATAAATGGACCAACCATGAGACCAATGAGTGCTACTCCCGACCAAAGTATGATGGGAATGTTCATCAATACGGGCCCATGAGGCCACAAGGATAACCCATGTACAGATACCAGCCTAACATGGCACCAGCTGAAAGACCACCGATGGGTATTATGAAAGTCCTCAACTCGTGTTGGGTCAACAACCTCCGTATCGAGGACATAATGTAGTGCCTGTAAATTACATGCATTCAGAAGGAGTCATAGATGAACAAGCACTAGTGCCTGTTACACCCTATGTTGAGGCTAGTCCATCTACAGTAATGGTACAAGGAGATTGGTTTAATTCACATCCACCACCAATGGAAAAACCTGTGACTTATGCTCCACCAAAGCTTGCACCAATGTATTTATGTAGCTAATCAAGGTGTTCGACCTCCTATGGTAAGACCCATGATTAAGCCAAGAACAGGAAACTGTCATAACTATTGTGTAGATGATCACTGGAAAAATGAATGTCCATAGCCTGACAAGAACCTTAAGCCAGTTGAAGCTTATTGCATACAATGTTGCAAAAACGGAGGACACTTCCCGGAAGATTGTCCTAAAAATCCTTTAAACAAAGGTAACGCAGTAGTAAACATAGTCCCAGTGATACCTAGTAGCTCATCAGAGATTGAACCGATTGTTCCAATCAAGGTAATCACTAGAGCCCAGGCTAAGAAAAAGAAACGTAACTCCTCTGATGATTCGGAGAATACAAAAATTGCCTCTCAAAAGACCAAAAGAAGCAGAAGCAAAAGGTATGAGATGAGAAAACAGAAACAACGAGCTGAAACTGAAATCAAGGAGAAAGCAAAACAACTATTCTAGGAAAAGGTGAAAGAAGCTGGAAGTGAAATCAAAGAAATAACCATGAAACCGGAGGATCAATTTTGGTTGATAAAATTTTTGAGCCTATTAATACAGCCTTGGAAGCCTACCAAGTGGGACTTAAAGCAAGCGAAAACATGGAAAACAAATGGAAAAAATATCCTTCTCTAGACATGGAAGCAGCTAAGCTTGAAGCTTATCAAAATTTGGGAAGAATCACACAAGACATGCTAGAAAAACAAAAACCGAAGCTCGAAAGTATGACAAAACCTGAGGAGCTTGTGGTAAGAGACAATCAAGAAAATCAGAAGTGGTGGTAGAACCCCACTGTGAACAAAAAGAGCCAGAACTTATAGTACCGAACAACGAAGATGCCTTAGATGGAATTCCATTCGTGGAGGAAGACTGGCCAGAACACTTATGGGAAAAAGTTAGAGAGATCAATGATGGGAGCCTAACTCTAAAATCAGCTCCTATACTAGGAAGTTTGGTTAGACAACCAACCTCCTGATATGGACATGGATGTACAATCCTTGTATGGGGATTGTGGATCTGAAGCTTCAAGAATTTCTTTGTGAGGGCCATACCCAGACTCGACCCTACTCACCTCCCTCAGTCCTAGTTCGAGGGAATGACGTAGATCTATCTGTAGGTATCTCTCCCACTTGGGACCGACACTCAGACAGGACTCCGGTCTATCTCGAATGCCAACCCAAGGGGGTACATCCCTCATTCAACGATTCTATCCGCTTCTCATAATCAATCTGTCCTTGATAGCTTTCCGCACCCAAAATCGTGGTTCTTAGTCTTGATTCTCTTGATCTTTAACATGAGGATTTGCTCTTTCTTTATTGTTCTCCCTTGGTTCATGGTGATAACCCCTTTTTCCTGACAAGCAGGCACGACAGTTATCACTTTTCCCTAAGAAGAGGGATCTTGCAATCCTACCTTGTCTCGCTCATCCCCGATTACCCATTTTTATCCCATGTAGTCCTAGCGTTTAACATAAAATTTTTAAATCAATATCCGGCCATCTGACCCTCCGCGACCGCCCACCCACCGAACCATTTCATGAAAATCCCTTCCTAAGGTAGTACTTAACTACTACAAAATCACGAAGACAGCAGTCTATTAGACATCATCAGACAATAAGCAGCATGCAATCTGTTGCATACCCTCGTTCAGAAAAATTCATCTGGTTGTTCCCACCAGATCTTTATCTAGAAACTTTTAATTTATTTTCTTTCCTTTATCTGCTATAATTAGCTTGTAACTAGTTTCCTAACTAATCATGCAACACATTTAGTTTCAACCAATTCATATATTGCCTCCCCATTCAGGACCAACATAATCGGTTACAAGCCATCAAAATAGAAACACCTTCACAATATTTCCCAGAATTAAGTGTTTGGGAAAGGCTCATCATGTAATTTAATCATTCCTTCCTAAGCATTTTATTTCGAGAGGTATAGCACCATATGGTGAGAGTGGTTGGGCGGATCCGGAGGGTCAGATGGCCGGATATTGATTTAAAATTTTTATGTTAAACGCTAGGACTACGTGGGATAAAAATAATATGGGATGAACGAGACCAAGTAGGATTGCAGGATCCCTCTTCTTAGGGGAAAGTGATAACTGCCGTGCTTGCGCTTGTTAGGAAAAAGGGATTATCGCCATGAACCAAGGGATAACAAGAAAGCAAGAGCAGATCCTCAAGTTAAAAATCAACAAAATCAAGACTAAGGACCATGATTTTGGGTGCAGAAATCTATCAAGGACAGAATGATTATGAGAAGCGGATAGAATCGTTGAATGAAGGGATGTACCCCTTGGGTTGGCATTCAAGATAGATCGGAGTCCTGTCAGAGTATCGATCCCAAGTGGGAGGGATACCTGCAAATAGATCTACGTCATTCCTTGGAATGGTCTGGAGGACTGAGGAAGGTGAGTAGGGTCGAGTCTGGGTATGGCCCTCACAAGTGGGAGGGATACCTGCAAATAGATCTACGTCATTCCTTGGAATGGTCTGGAGGACTGAGGAAGGTGAGTAGGGTCGAGTCTGGGTATGGCCCTCACAAGTGGTATCAGAGTCTAATTTTGAATCTTGGACCTTGGAAGTTTGGATTAATGCATGAGGGAAAAAAAATTCAGTCTATTCTACACCCAAATTTCAATAATATATTACAAAATGAACTCTTGATGTTCCAATAAATTATTCAAAAAATTTCAAGATGGCTTGGGATCTGCCAGAAGAAATTCAACGGATTATCTATAAGAGGATGGAAACTGCTATGCTAGAGCGAAGGCTCGCTACGCTAGAACATTTTAGGGAGCTCTTATTTCTAGAAACCTATAGTTGTCCTTGGGATTTAAGCAAGTGGGAAGTGTGAGTAAAGTTGGAAATGAGAGATTTATTTGTGAAAGAATAGGTCATGCACTTGTGTGAAGATGCATGGAAGTGGCATAAATGAATGAAGACGCATGCACTTGTGCAAAGACACATGAAAGTCGCATGGATGAAACTTTTATTGAGCTTTTCTTGTCATTCTCCCGTAAGCTTAGTAATAAGGAGCAAGATTGGGTAAAGTAGCTGCCACATGAAGAATTAATTTTTGCGACATTGACTGAAAGATAATTTTGAGTAATAATGAAGAAATACAAGAAGTTCTTGTGATTAGCCACAGATAAAGCTATAAGTATATATAGCAAGACTCGTTTTGAAATTACTGGTGGCTTGGAATATTCAAGAAGAAGAAGTTTATAGGATAGTTCTGAAAGAATGGGGATAGATGAACGAGAGAATACGTTAGTCATGTTGAGACACCCTATCAAACTTTTCTCTCCTAAGGAAAGTGTCATTTCTACTAAGAAATGGAGAACATGTGGGTCGAATGGAGTTACACAGTTAACCCTATGGGGACACGTACAACTATTGAATAATTTACGAATTGCAATAATGAGAGAAAACTGGGATTGGGACCAAAGAGATATGGTATGGTCCAATCTTATTTCCAAATTTTGAAAGTAAACTTCTACTTTCAAGTTCTGGTAGTGCAATGAGAAGTTATTGCTGTGCATTTGACAAATATAAAGAGATAGTAAATGAGACATGCTTAAAATCTCACAAGGAATCAAGATGGGAAAGTGCAATAGATAAGCTCATAAATATTGCAGACATTTAAACTCCGAAGAAGAATAAGAAAACAAACTTATGAGTTAGCCAAGAACTCAAAGCTAGAATCTTTACTCAAGACTATCATAGACAGAAGACCCTTTGCTGAACAAAAAGCAATAAATAGAGACGTCCTTAAGAATTTAATTAAAGAGGAGAGACTAACATTTCAAGACAAGGAAGTACGGACAATACTCAAATTTTTCAAAAAAGGTTTGTTTCTTCAATTAAAGCCAAAAAGGCTTACAAGGGAAGCAAGAAGTAATTACAAGAGAGGTAAGAAAATTTACAACTCATCGAGATTCTCTAATATATGGTCACATAACCAAGTATCACAAGCACTGCACATATTAGGACGCTCACCCTCTGGAATGCTTCTACGAGGAACAACTTGAGCTATTTCTCGGGTATGAGCTAAGAAAAGAAAAGGACCTCTAAGAGGAAGACTCCATATGGTATCGAGCCAAATCTTGGAATGGGAGATAAATTGCACAATCAAGAACAACCTTGCGGAGAACCCAAGATCGCGTGTCCTTTTGACGCAGTAGTATCGAGGACCAAGTCCCAGAGCCTCTGTAACCATAGCAAGTCGGGTATTGTTGTGAAAATGGTCTCTACCCGAGAGAGTCACTCTTGTGAGATGTCGCCATGTCTTCCATATCATCTGGCCGACATAAGAATTTGGCAGAGGAAAAAGGAGATCTTTGTATCACTCTAAGAACTGTCTTTTAACTACCTCATCTGCACTCTGCAAGTGAGAGATGAATACAGAAAGAACCAAGTCTTCTTGCCAAGACGCCATCAATTAAGAAAATGACTAAGTTACAAGAGAGTGAAGATTGCAAAAATAAGAGGATAACAAGTGCTGATAAAGAAGGGATTACCAGTAGCTTATAAAGAGGAAGTAGCGTCTCGAAGAAGCCACAAACGTAATGACTTATTCAAGAAGATAGCTTATTAAGAAAGATTTTCCATGACTCCAATATTATATTAGCAGATTCTTGGGAATGAAGAAGTGTAAGAGAGAAGTCAAGTTGAAAGCGTTAACAAGAAGTTAAGTCGCAAGACGTATCCCAGAAGTTTCATCAATTAAGTATTTTATTCGGGTTGAGGATAGCTCTTTCTTTTTTTGTTGGGGAGAGATGCTGCCTTCAATAGACTCAAAGACCTCTTGACCAACAATCCTATCCTCATCAACCCTGACTAATTTCACTCCTTAGCTCTTCTTTACCCGAGGGAGTTCAACAAGAAATTCAGGTAGATCCCTATTTAAGACCTCTTCTGCAAGAGTTTCAAGCTCAGAGCCGGAGAGAACACTTAACTAACTATACCTTAGCTGATGGTCTTCTTTACTACCTGGAAATCTTCAATCCCTAGATATTCCTCAGATGAAGTGGAAATGTCTGAGTATGGACTTTGTTACAAGTCTTCCAAAGAAAACTGGAAACTATGATTCTATTTTTGTCATAGTAGATAAGCTCTCTAAGGTGGCTCATCTAATTCCAGTCAAGCAGACAACCACCACCATCGACATAGCCCAAGTATTTGTCAAAGAGGTAGTAAGATTACATGGAATGCCTGCAAGAATCATCAATGATCGGGATGCCAAATTTACTTCTAAGTTTTGGCAAAGCAATGTTTCAATCTCTGGGTACCCAACTGAATCTCAGCTCAGTATATCATCCGAAGACTGATGGTCAAACTAAGTGAGTGAATCAAGTCATTGAAGATATTCTTCGAGCATCCAATAGCCCCAGCAATGGATCAAGTTTCTTCCCCTAGTTGAGTTTGCTTATAGCTCTTCTCACCATCGCAGCCTCGGAATGTCACCCTTTAAAGCTTTGTATGGTCAGGAATGTTTAGTCCCTCTTCGATTAGCCGACCTAGCTCTTCATGTTCCTGCCCGCTAAGTCTACCCTAGAAGAGATACATCATCAACTTTTAGTCATTAGAGACAACCTCAAGAGAGCTAGTGATAGGTAGAAAAGCTACGCTGGTCTTCACCGCTCTGCTAGAAGCTTTAGCGAAGGCAAACAAGTTTTCCTCAGAGTCCAAACCCAAACGCAGCTCCTTAAAGCTAGGGAAATTTTGTAAGCTTGCATTCAAATATTATGGACCTTTTGGAGTCCTTAGAAAGATAGGATAACAGCCTTTGATCATATTTTTGGTTGGTTATTCGGAACAACTTATAATCATTATTCAAGATATCGATGGCACTTTGGATGTAATTTTTATGCAGATATAATCAATCGTCATATTTATGGCATTCAAGCATCTCTAGTCAGTCAATTCTTTTGAGATTTAAATCGTCTATGGTGTTTTACAAGTCTAATTGTTATGATACATGAAATATCTAATTACCAAGTGAAAGATGAGGCAATAAGCTATAGACATAAGAGAAATAAGGATGGAGGAAATAAATTGGGTACACAAGGGAGGAGATATTACAAGATTAATTGAAAGATCAGTATGAAGTCCTTAACTGTCAAGAACATAGTATCAGTTGGATGATATCAATCGAGAAATGAGTCAACACTCAAAACAGAATGGTAAGATTTTTACAAAGCGTATTAAGGCTAGATAGAGAGCGAAGTGAAGAAATGATCTTCCGACCTAGCAAGAGAAACACAATCCGGTCACACCAAAGGAAAAATACCTAGTTGAGTAAGATCACACTCAGTAATTAAAGTAACCCCGAGTCATTAAGACTTGTTTATGATTAAGACTTCTTGAGTCAGCACTAATAAATGGAAGAGAAGTGTATTATTCAAGGTCCATACCACCTTCAATGTCCTTTAATCTAAATACCCTAAAGTTATTGACCATCTCCAATCATAATTTGACCAAAGATCGAGTCTGACTACTCTCTAAAGCATGTCCTGATGATAGTCTGATATTCAAGAAGAAGAAGTTTATAGGATAGTTCTGAAAGAATGGGAATAGATGAATGAGAGAATACATTCTGAAATAATGGGGATAGATGAATGAGAGAATACGTTAGTCATGTTGAGACACCCTATCAAACTTTTATCTCCTAAGGAAAGTGTCATTTCTACTAAGAAATGGAGAACATGTGGGTCGAATGGAGTTACACAGTTAACCCTATGGGGACGCGTACAACTATTGAATAATTTATGGATTGCAATGATGAAAGAAAACTGGGATTGGGAACGAAGAGATATAGTATGGTCCAATCTTATTTCCAAATTTTGAAAGTAAACTTCTACTTTCAAGTTCTGGTAGTGCAATGAGAAGTTATTGCTGTGCATTTGACAAATATAAAGAGATAGTAAATGAGACATGCTTAAAATCTCACAAGGAATCAAGATGGGAAAGTGCAATAGATAAGCTCATAAATATTGCAGACATTTAAACTCCGAAGAAGAATAAGAAAACAAACTTATGAGTTAGCCAAGAACTCAAAGCTGGAATCTTTACTCAAGACTATCATAGACAGAAGACAACAAGCCTATTGTCTGATGATGTCTGATAGACTGCTGTCTTCCTGATTTTGTAGTAGTTAAGTACTACCTCGGGAAGTGATTTTCATGAAATGGTTCGGTGGGTGGACGGATCCAGAGGTTTAGATGGCCGGATGTTGATTTAAAAATTTTATGTTAAATGCTAGGACTACGTGGGATAAAAATGGGTAATCGGGGACGAGCGAGACCAGGTAGGATTGCAAGATCCCTCTTCTTAGGGGAAAGTGATAACTGTCATGCCTGCTTGTCAGAAAAAAGGGGTAATCGCCATGAACCAAGGGAGAACAAGAAAGCAAGAGCAAATCCTCAAGTTAAAGATCAAGTGAATCAAGACTAAGGACCACAATTTTGGGTGTGCGACAGATTGATTATGAGAAGCGGATAGAATCGTTGAATGAAGGGATGTACCCCCTTGGGTTGGCATTCAAGATAGACTGGAGTCTTGTCTGAGTGTCGGTCCCAAGTGGGAGGGATACCTACAGATAGATGTACGTCATTCCCTGGAACGGTCTGGAGGACTGAAGGAGGTGAGTAGGGTCGAGTCTGGGTATGGCCCTCACAAGGTTGTCCGCATGACTTCTTTGTCGGTCTTGCTTTTTCTAAATTATTTTCTAGGCTGAAAAAGTTTTGAATGGCTCTGGGGTTTAGGGAGGGACCTTACATTCTAAACCATTGAACTTGAAAACGGTCTGGAGGACTGAGGGAGGTGAGTAGGGTCGAGTCTGGGTATGGCCCTCACAAGGTTGTCCGCATGACTTCTTTGTCGGTCTTGCTTTTTCTAAATTATTTTCTAGGCTGAAAAAGTTTTGAATGGCTCTGGGGTTTAGGGAGGGACCTTACATTCTAAACCATTGAACTTGAAAACATTACCCTCTTACTTGGAAGATAACAAAGATGAATCCATAGTGTGTAAGATCACTCAGGTGAAAAGGGCGGAACAGACCCTAGAAGTAGACAAAATTCATTCAATCATGTCTACACCCATCCAATGCACTCTTACTTTGGGAGACCTGTTAAAACTCAGACCATATTTATGGAATGATTTACAGAAAACCCTAGAGAAGGTGGGGATAACGGGGCTAATCTCAAAACATTTGGGAACATTGAAACACGAAATGGATAACAAAGAGAGTTGATCTGCTCCAATGAACAAAGTCGGAGAATACTACGAAGGGGAAGAAGGAAACACCACCCTTCCAGTGAAATATAATGACATAGGAACCATGGTAGTACTAGATAGTGGGGCGGGCATAGCCATAGCCACAAAAGCAATATGGGAATCCTGGGGACAACCAGCCATTAGACAAACTCGAATGAAATTGCAATTGGCTGATGTACACATTGAAAGACCCTTAGGACTGCTTGAAAAAGTGATAGTTAATTTCTGTGTGATCGAATATCAACACGCTTTTGCCATAGTAGACTTTGGAAAGAAACTCAATTACAAAATCATATTGGGAAGACCTTTCATGCGATAGGTACATCTTATCCAAGATTCAAGAAACAATTATCTGTACTTGAAGCAAGTGGTATCTATAACAAGGGTTAATCTAAAAGATCACACTTATAGAGATGTCATAAAAACGCCCAAACAAGAGTTCGATTCAGTCTCTTCAATTGAAACTAAGCTTCCATCATGGTTGAAGAAAGACACTCTTATTTGGATGTATGGAGCTTCAAAAAATGGAAGCTTAAAATGGGAAGAATGTATCATAGAAAGGGATTGCACAGACGAAGCCTATGTACCTAAACCCTTTTCGGAACATTTGTTTAAGCCATTTGAGTGGACTCAAATTTTAGCGACAATGGATGTATGTGTGAATACATCAATGCCTACTCAATTTTGCAATGAGGACAGCTATGACATAAATCGCATCCAAATGATTTCAACCCTCCACATTGAAAATGAAATTGAGGAATCCAAGGATGATGAAAGCTCAACAAGTCTTTTCAGACCTCTACTATGATGCAACAGATGAGTTAGAAGAACATTCATCTATCTCAGAAGATTCAAGGTTAGAAAAATAACAGAAAACGAAAAAGTTTTTTGACTTTCCAAACCAAAAATCAAGAAGATAGAAATGGTATAGACAAAAAAGAGACACCAAAAACGTGAAAGTTAGACCTATGCCATCAGTCTCTAGTAGAACACAGTTCCTGATGCAGATAGACGCACATGATTGTGTCAAGGAAAAAATCACTTGCAGATATACTTCAAATGAAAATCTAGAAATATCAAAAACATCGAGAAAAACGAGGAAGGATACTCAAGCAAAGCCAAAAAAAAAAGGACAAGGAGCCAACTATGACAAGAGTTGAGCGGGAAAAGAGATATCAAGAGTTGGAAAAATCTCTAAAGGACATATATACAACCGAAATGGAAACCACAGAAGAGAATGGTAAATATATAATGAGTGTTCCATCCCATTACAAGAAATATACTCTCCACGGAAAATCGTAGTAGAACAACCTGTTAGAGAACTAAGAAAACATGCGAGTCCTACGAAGGGCCTGAAAACATGAAAAAAATAGATTTGACCAAACCAGGAGAAGAGCCTAGCCATGCCTACATTGCAAATGACCTAGCAGAAGAAGAAGAGCTTTTATTAAGATTACTAAAAGAATACTGATATATCTTTGCTTGGTCTTACAAGGATCTCAAGGGTGTTGATCCAGAAATTTGTCAACATACCATACCCATGAGAGATGATGTGAAACCAAGTTGACAAAGTCCATACACATACAATGAAACATTTTCTAGGAAGATTAAGAAAGAGATTGAAAAACTAAAGGAAGCCAAATTCATTTATGAAAATGAACACACGGATTGGGTGTCTCCCATTGTGGTAGTACCCAAGAAGAATGAAAAATTACAACTGTGTGTCAACCTCAAGAAAGTGAATGCAGTTACCATTAGAGACAACTTTCCTCTCCCAATCACTGAGCATGTTTTAGAACGAGTTGCAAAAAAAAAAGCTTACAGCTTCTTAGATGGCTTTTTGGGTTACAATCAACTTTTGGTTGACCCAAAAGATCATCATAAAACTGATTTGCAACGGAATGGGGTATTTTTGTCTATCGGGTTATGCCTTTTGGGTTAACTAATGCTCGTGCCACCTTCCAAGTATTGATAAGTCATTCTTTTAAAGAATATCTTAGGAAATTCTTGGAAATATATATGGATGATCTATACGTACATTCATCAAAAAGGTATTCAAAAAATGTAGACTCTATAGGATTTGCTTAAATCCTGTAAATGCACGTTCATGGGTAGACAAGGAAAATATTCTTCGACATATAAAGTCTAAAAATGGCATAGCTACTGATATGGATAAAATTCATGCTATTGCTGATTTGCTTACACCAACAACAGTCAAGGGGGTTCAAACCTTCATGGGACATTGTGGATATTACAGACGATTCATTTACATGAATGATATAATTGCAAAAGCCATGTACAACTTGATTACACACTTTAAATGGACTGATGAGTGTGAAGAATCTTTCATGAAGCTTAAGAAATCTCTCACCTCAGCTCCAATATTGAAAGCACCAGATTGGAATAAGATATTTCACATACATGTAGATGCTTCCAATTTTTCCATAGGGTGTATACTAGCTCAACCAGCAGACGGAAAAATCAATTTTCCTATTAATTTTTTAGCCATCAATTGAACATGGAAGAAAAGAATTACACCATCACCAAAAGGGAAGGATTAGGAATGATCTATGCCGTAGAAAAGTATAGACATTACCTTTTAGAAAATAAATTTGTGTTCTTTGTGTACCACCAAGCTTTATTGTACTTGGACAACATGCCATCCAGCACAGGAAGAATAGTGAGATGGTTCATCATTCTTCTAGAATTTGATTTCACTATAGTTGTAAAAAAGGACATCACTCATCAAAGAGTAGATCATTTGTCTAGGATTGTTTCAGGGGAATTAGCTAAAGGAGTAGATGATGATCTCCCAGATGCATATTTGTTCTCTGTGGAAATGATACCTCGATGGTCGGAAAATATGGTATCATTGATGACCATAGCTCAAGTGGATTTGGAAATACCACTCCCTATTACAATTGGATTAATTGAGCAATCGGCTATACAAAAGAAACTGAGATGGAATATTTCTCTTATGCATTAATCCTGAAGAGAAAAACCAATACCTAAGTCAAGCACATATTACCATAGTAGGACTTCAATTTGCGGAAGACCAAACTATGCAAAGGATCTTGAGACTTGGAGTATTTTGGCCAACTACGAGGAGTGATGTTCGCTCTTTTGTAAAGGATTGTCCTCAATGTCAAACAGACACCCATACCTCATGTAACATTGTTTCAAATGTCACATGTTCCTAAGTGAAGTAACTATTTAGTCACTTACTTATCGAGTCGAACATTTCTTGAGGATATGAGTAAACGCCGTCAAAGAGCAATTGAAACTGAAGCAAGAGACTATGCTCTTGTTGGAAACCAATTGTATCGGTGAGGTAAGGATCAACATTTGTGTCTTTGTGTAAATGAAGATGAATATATTCCAATTATAATACAAGCACATGCTGGATTAGCTGGAGGTCACTTTTCTAGTGAGACCATCGCAAGAGAAATCTTACTGGCAGGCATATGGTGGCCAACACTTTTTGCACATGCCAAAGAATATGTTCGGAGATGTGATGCTTGTCAATGAGCAAAAATGCCAACACAAGTAGATAGCATGCCCTTAAGACCAATGATGGGAGATAGAGCTTTCGCAAAATGGGGTATAGACTTTGTTGGGCCAATACAGCCACCTGCTTATAGAACCCAATCTCAGTATATTATTGTAGCTACGAAGTATTTGACTAAGTGGGACGAGGCTAAAGCAACTCAAAAGAATTATGCCAGAACCATTGCCACATTCTTATATGAGTATGTGTTCACGAGATATGGACTGCCAATAGAAATTGTCAGTGATAGGGGAACTCATTTCCTTAATGAGATAATCAAGTATTTGCTTAATAAATTTATGGTCATCCATAACAAATGAACTCCCTATCACCCACAAGCAAACAAACAAGCTAAGCATACGAATAAAATTCTTAGCTCGGTATTGACTAAAGTGGTTAGTTGAAGAAGGGTAGACTGGGAAATGAATCTCCATGCAGCTCTATGGGCTTATCGAGTTTCATTCAAAACATCTTTAGATGCTACACCCTTTAACCTTGTTTATGGTCTTGATGCCATACTGCAAATAGAATTTCTATTTCCGACACTAAGGGTAGCTAAGGATCTTGAGTGGACTGGACACCAATTGTCAGAGAGACTTGAAGATTTGGAGAAGCTAGATGAGCAAAGGCTAACTGCTGTAGCTCACATCTATGCACAAAAGTGGAAACAAAAATAGTTTTTTTATTTTTATTTAATACGAAAATCTTCAAAAAAGAGGACTTAGTTTTAGTTTATTTTCTTAAGCAACACATTCCCAAGTTTAAGAAAAAGCCTAAACGGATCGTTTATCATTGAAAATGTATCTCCAAGTGGAGCAGTTAAGTTGTCCACCCTAGATGGTGAACCAATGGCTAATTGGATTAGTGGATGTTGTTTAAAGAACTACAATCTGCCACTAACCAATGAATTTCTAGAAAGAATGCATGCAGCCAAGCAAAGGAAGATAAAATGACAACAGGTTATTGATGAAGCCCAAGAAGAAGCTCGGCTTCCAGTACTCAAAAGGAAAGCTGCTCTGAAGAATGAACACATTCCTATTCCCATCAACACCCTAGAAATAGATGACCCGCAATGGGAATTGTAGAAAGATGCAATGTCAATAGATGATGAATGGTTAGATGGAATGGACCTTTGCATCAAAGTACAGCTCAACAACCATAGCACAAATGCATTGATCAATATAAGAGCTAGAGTAAATGTAGCTAGTTATTCCACGTACAAGAAAGCAACAAGTACAGCTCAACAACCATAGGACAAATGCATTGGTCAATACAAGAGCTAGAGTAAATGTAACTAGTTATTCCACGTACAAGAAAGCAACAAGTTAGTCATTGGCAACAGGAATAGCGATTATCAAAGGATCCAACAAGAACCCAACACCAACATTGGGAGTAGTCAGCTTAAATGTGATAGTACATGGATATTCATGTCCTCATCAGTTTGTGTGCTTACCAAATGAACACACGAATGAAACAATGATCCTTGGAATTCCATGGATGCGGACATATAAGTCAATACCAGATTGGGATACCAATCCGGTCAAGCTATCACCTAAAGGCGGATAACTCATTGTTCCAATTGCACCAACAAGCAAGGAGGAATGGAGAGGCAATTACCAGCAGACAAAACCACAAAGTAAACAATCTTCTTCATCCTATCGACAAGCAAATTCTACAAGTAGCATGCAAGGAGTTAGGAAAATTTGGCTACCAAAAGCACAGCTGAAGGACAAGCTGATTCAAATCTGGGTGCCCAAAACATCATCGACAATACCAAACACGGTTCCACGAGTCAAAACACAGAGACAAGAATCCGATTGAGGAAATTTTTTAGTCTAACATAGATTTCACAGCCTAGTAGGACAAATAGGGAAATCTGGGGAAAAATTGGTTCAGGAAGTCAGAGTATAGATACCCAAGGTAGGGTAAAATCACCTCATTTCCACTTGTTACTTTGGAGAGAGAGCATTTCGACCTCTTTCGCGTGTACTTTCCGAAGTCTACAATTGTCCGTTTTCAGCGCCATCTCACAGGAGACATGAGGGGTAAGTTCTTTACTCATCAGTGATTCATTTTGTACGCCCGGTAGCTAGTATAAACCCTTAGAAAAAAACCCTAGAATCTGAGCAGTGCACGAAGACCTACGACCAAAAATCGACCATAGCGGCCTGTCAGCTCAACCAAATCGGATGAGATTTGAATTGTAGCATGCCCCAACATAATAGAACACTTCTATATCAATAGTTGACCATTCGGCAAGGGTCAAGGGGGTCCCAAGTGGAAAAGCTAGGTTTTTGGCAGATGCCAGAATTGGATTCTGACTCCACAGACAGCTTACCTATGAGGTCTATATATAATGTATATGATTGATTCTGTAAAATCAATCAAGCCAAGCCCTCAAAAAGCAGATCGTCCTCTCTTTTCCTTCGTGCCTTCCTTCCCAAAATTTGCCTTTGTTGCCTTCGCCACCCCCCCCCCCCCCTTCATGCCAATACTTTCCCTTTTTTATGCCAAAAATAACATTTTCGCCCAATTTGTTTGTCACGATGGCGTGACAACCCGCCTAGTGGCGTGGCAACTCAAAACGTCGACCTCTTCCTTTACTTTGCGGTCAGTACCAAATTGGGTGCCTCGGTGTTACCATGAACTTCTTCTTCTTCACACCGCCCATCCGGGCTTCACAACGCGCGGTGCAAGAATTCTTCTCTGCCCTCATTTCCGCCATGCTACCCTTGTCTGGCTTTCCCTCCCCCCCCCCCCCCCCCCCCCACACCCCCTCCCTCCCATTTCACATACAAACAAAATCCCTTCTTAATTGGATGGCCACCCCTCTTAAGGTCATGGGCGGGCGGCCATATACTTAAGTACACCACATTTGGTATGCATTATCGACCAAAGGCCACCAAGCACGACACCTTTCTCCAACTGCCCCTGACCAAAAATATCATCATGAATTCTCTCACCCATATGAAGGTCTTGTGTAAATATTGCAATCAACACGTTCCAAGTGATGACATATCGGGCTCCCAGCATTGGCACGCTAATCAAGGCAACCACAGCAGTACAGAACTATGCCTCGTGAAAATTAAACTGCTAATATCTCGACAACCAAAGCTTCGATTGCCAATTTAAAAATATCAACATACTCCACAAAGTGACCACTTCAGCCCCATGCGTTCATACCATCATTGACCCTTCATCTACAACTACCCAATCTAGATTAGAGCTGCAATATTACAACTTCAAACTGCCATAAATTCTTAACCGTGGCTCCAATTCACGAGCCGTAAATACACGCATGGAGAGCACATCAAACACGAAAAATTTTTCTTATAAAGGAACATTTTGGCAGCATCACTACAACTCAGCTTGCAGGAAGCAGCTCCATTTCCAGGCATCGAAACCCACATTTAGCATACATTTTAGTGTTCTTGCTGACATAACAGCTACTACCATTGGTCATAAGACCTCAAATATATGTGCAAATTTGCATCTTTCACCTCGTGCCCGCAAAGCAACACGACATCGTGCAAATAAACTCCATGTCGACATCATTGATTGGGGCATGATGCTTAGAATGCTAGCCAAGCACGTATCAAATAATTATTTGCATCGAGCGGTCAATCAAACTTTGTAGTTTGGGAGGCACAATCAATAGGGGAAGGAGAGATTGCAAAGCAGCCATGGATTGATCTAGAAATATATGATCCATGGTGTGGAGATGTGTACACAAAAGCAAGGGACATTTATGAATTAGGATTTCTATTTGACATGTTGATAGATTGTTGGAGTGCAGCTAGAAAAGTTTATTTCTCAGAATAAATATTTTACCACCCCGACCAAGATTCCATGAGGGCTATTCAGATAAAAGTAGATTGTTGGATGAAGTTAAGAGAGCAGGAATCTAGAAGAAACACATCAGATATTTTGATCTTTTTCAAAGAGCATTTAAAGACAAACCATAATCCTGTCCACGCTTGTTGAATTTGCACCGTCTTTTTACCCAGCTTGAACATTCTTGTACTATACATTTATCTTATTTTCTGGGTATTTATTTGTATTGAAGTCTACTATCTGGGTTTGGGGTGGTTCACCTTATTCAGTCATTTGAAATATATTTGATTCTATATGTCTTCAACGCCGACAATCACCACGTCTTACAAACAAAAGGGTAAATCTTCCAGAGTCTTTTTATACCTCACTCTCATCTCATGAGCCACACACTAGAGACAACAACATGGATTATACGTCATCTACTGAGTGAAGTGGTGGTGCTTGTCATCAACAAGGTCCTCGACACGGGGTTTGCTTGGCGGAAAGGCAAGACCCTCCACCTTCAAGGAGTGTTACTTGTGGATCAAGGCTATGATGATGACTATACAGCTTGCAATGTATCAATCCAACTTGGATTGATACAAGTGGTAAGACTCACCACCTACCTCATCACACCTGTGTATGCATTGGATGGAACTCTATTTTGCAAGAAAGTGAAGTTTGTTGTCGTGCAGAAACACTACTCGCACACGCTAAAACAATGAGAACCAAGCCAACAACAAGTTGTCAACCTAGGATGGAGTTGATCCGCAGGCGCATGGAAACAAATAGTTGATTGTCACTCAACTATTCGACCTTCTCTAGACAAACACTACCAAAGGAAATCATTTTAAAGCACTCTAATCATAATGAACTGCAATCTTTCCTACAACACTTTCGTTCACCGAAACATGGTCAAACATTGTCGATTCGTCAGAAACTCAAGGATCCTACTCTACACACCTAGAGGACACTTCCCTGAAGTTTCTAACCTAATCGACAACCCGTAAACATATGGTGCAAAAATCGCGTATAAAGACAGGCCGAAATTTACAGGTCGTCGAGTCTAGAAATGTTTAGTCCTAAAGTGTATTTCTACTCGCCTGTGAACGCAATGACATAAAGCAATCACAAAAAGAACACATGGATAGAGAGAAAATGCACTCAGAAGCTCACAGAAGAGCTCTTCGCGAAGAGATTGAAACCGCTCAAGCTTGGCATCGAAGCGTAGCTCTCGCCGTTGCTAACACGATGGCGTAGTCACTTCCACAATGTAGTAGTCATAGCATGCAAGGGGAAGGGAAGAAGACTTCTCTCACTCTCACACACAGTACGCAGTCACCGTAGGTTCAGATAAGCCCCAAAAATGATTTAAAAAGATCCCTTAGGTTTAGAAAATATTGGCTTTTATACCTCAGCCTTGGAGGTGTCATCTCATCAAAAATGAATTCTACTTCCTATCAGGGGTGTTGTTGAGTAGCAAATACAATGACATATGTTCCGAAAATTATATAGAGCCTGAAGAATCAATTACATTTAAGCTCATTGTGTGAATAGTACAAGAAAAATGGGATTTCGGATGCGTTTGATTTGCAGGTCAACACTCCCCCCTCCCGCGTTTAGGTCGTCCCTGACATGATCTTTGTCTACTTGACTTGCCACCTAGGCCATCTTCTTATGCCCGCCCGCTGCTAATGGAAGCCTGGTGGCTTTATCAATTTGAGATAGGATTCATACCTTACATTCCCCAAAGTAATAGTAGGGCCGAAGATCTTGCTGTCGTAAGTGAAAAATCCTGTATAAAATGCCTCTTCAAATGCCTGCATATGATAGCTCGGCAAAAACATAACTCTCTGATAGAGTAGATGCAACACTTCAGGTGATGGTTGCTTTGAGAGGTCGTAGACCATCTTGGCGAAAGTGTCGCCCGTTGATAGTAGACTTGAGTCAGTAGCTTTGGAGGGCGCGAAAAAGTTCAAGACAGGCCAGTAAGGTTTTGCATATTTTTCTTAGCATGATGCACGCTAGGTCAGGAGAGCCATTGAATATCCTAATGGCACCCTTTAGGGTTTTCACCATATAGGCTGCACTTATTCTCTCTCCTGCACTAGGTGGTGGCAATGATGGGTAATTTAGCCATGTTGAGTGTGTTCTCAATAATCTGAGATGATTAGCCCATGATCTGACACGTGGCACTGGGCAGGAGTCACAATCATCCCTTATAGCCTTAGGTGCTTCCACCAAATTCTTCAAATATGCCGGATATTTGATGAGCCAGGATTTTCTCCATTTGGGTTGAGAATCTACAGTTCTTTTCACATCTGCATTGCTTTGTAGATCTCCTTCGTATATGGCTACTGTTCCTTCGGCTTGAATTCTCTTTTTGGTTGCTTCGACTTCGTATTTTAAAAGAGGATATGGAAGTGTTGGCTGCATCCACTCTTCTCTTAAGACTAATGTGGGGATCCCTTGAGCACCCAATTAGTGGATAATTCTTTTTTCCCATTCTATGGCGGCTTTGTGATCTTCCGTTGTAGTTTGTTCTATCAGATGCTGCAATCAGACCTCTTCTTCAGCCGTTAGAGCCTGTTCCTTTTCCTCTTTCTGCTGCATCTCTTCCTCAATAGGCTTAGGGTCTTCAACCCCTTCTGGTATTTGCATGTGCTCTGTCTAAGCACTCACATCTGTCTCCCCCGTGCTCGGTCCTGCTTGGAGCTCTTGCAGCTGTCTTTGTATCTCTACTTCCCTTTGAGTAGCTGTAGCTACATTGTCGACCAGCAATTCTTGAAGCTCCGTGATTAACTGCTCGTTGTTAGCTTTTAGATTCTCTTCTTCTCTTACAAAATCTTCAGCTAAAAGAGTCCTTTGTCGTTGCTCAGACTTAAGAGAATGTTGTAGTCCTTTGTCGTTGCTCAGACTTAAGAGAATGCTGTAGTCCTTTGATTTTGCTCTTCGAGGGCCTGCACTTCTCTACTGCTATCTTCCGGTCGGCCTCTCGCTGCCCTTGGAGTTGCACATAGCCTTTGGATTGTTGTGTCTTGAAGTTCCAATCTGGCTTTCAGCTCCATGATCTCATCTCTGGCGTCTTCTAACTCATCTTCCACCTTTTATTTTCAAATGCGACACTTCGGACCTCATTGGAGGCCTCTGCCATCTGGAGTGTTAGTCCATCTCATTCCGCTTCAGCTTCTTTCAAAATTCTAGATACATCTTCAAGTTCATGCTCTGCATCATCTACTCTTAGTTTTGCATCTTGAAGGTCTTTAAAGAGATGATCGTATTCATCTTGCATGTTCGCTTCTCTTGTTCTGAGCATACTATTTTCCTCAGCTAGTGTAAGAGACCGTGTCCTGATTCTGTCCAGAAGTTGGTGCGCGTCTCTTACATCTTTCTCATTATCTTGCAGTATGTTCTGTCTAGTAGGCCGATCAATTGGCCCAGAAAATGGAACTTGGTACCCCATGCTCAGCATCACCCTGATGAAGAAGGCCTATACAGGCGCTGCAAGGGTTTCCAAATGTAGTGTTGGGGAATCTGTTCCATTCCCGGCACTTCAGGTTGCTCTTGTTTCTCTTGAGATTCTTCTCGTGTTTTTCTATCCCCCTGTGCTCTTTCCGTAGCTTGTGCTGGTGGCTTTTCTTCAGTCTTTTCCTTCCATGGTGGGTGTGGCACTCCGTACACTGCCTCAGCCGCTTCTTCTTCTAAATAGCCTACATTGAGTAGGTCTTGAAAAGAGCATTTGTCTTCTTCCTCCTTATCCTTTGGTGGTGGATGCACCTCTCCCTTCTCTTTTGGTGAGCTCTTTGGAGGGGTGATTGAAGGTTGAGGGCTGGGTAAAGGAGAGAGTGGCCTTGGAGAGGGTGATTTCCCACTTTCCTTCTTTTCTTCTTGAGCATCTTTTGCTTCAGCAGGTATTTCCTTCAATCTCTTCTTTATGTCCTCCACTTCATATGAAGTGAAAGGCTCTAGAGATTGTTGCTCTATCACTCTTTCCGACTCTTCATATGCTTTAATATAATGATCAAATTGATCTTCGAGTGGTCGGGATGAGCTGCCCCCGACTCTTGCTGGATCTGGCACCCAGTATTCTTCAAAATCTCCCTTCAAGGCTCTTTCGGCTCTAAATTGGTCAATTAGCCATTCTATCCTTGCCTCCTTTTGGCTAGTGGTCTCCTTGGGCTTTGGCTCCTTGGTCATAATTTCTTTGCCTTTCTTTCGCGGCGGTTGTTCCGTTTCCTCTTCATGTACTGTTTCTAATCTCTTTCGTAATCTGGTCGCAATCTGAATGGGTGGTGCTACAGGTGGTTCTTCCTCTACATCCTCCTCCTCTCTCAGCCACTCATTCTATGATGGGGGTGCAGGCCATTTTCCTCTGGCTCCAATGGCTTCGTATGCTATCTTGGTTAAGACCTCTCCCCCGCCGATGTATCTTTTCTTCTCTGTCCCCATTTGTACTATTTGTTCATGCAAATACTGTGCATAGTTTACCGCCCATGTCACTGTTGTGGCAACGGCATGTGGTGGTGCCGTATATTTCTGAGGTCTTTTGCTGCATAAATGGAAATACTGATTGTACAGCTTGCAGATTCTGGCTGCTCTTGGGTCCACCATGTCTTCCCAGGTCTGATTTGGCTTCTTCTTTTGGTGATAAATTTCTAAAGTTTCTCTTCTTTCCCTGACATAATTCCCTTTGTTGTCCATACTTAGGGCATCTGCTATCACCTGTGGTGTAATCATCATCTCGACTTTTTGGTTGTCCAAGTCGGTGATCATAGCCTTGCCATCCTTCTGAATTGTGCTTGTAAGCTCATAAAATCTTTGTAGATCCACACCTGCTGGATCCGCAGTGAAGAAATTGTCCAAGTCTGCCCTTTCCAGCTGAGTTAGCAGAGCTTCTTTGTTTGCATAATCAATGATTTCTCTTGGGTTCATAGGGATATCAACTGTGTTCCCTTGAGGATCTCTGAAAGTGCCTTGGTATATTGAGATCCCTTCATCCTCAAGTGTTCCGTCATCTATCCATGCTTTTGCAGGCTTTAGTGATTCTCGAGGTATGGTGCACGGCTCGGTCTTTGCAATGATTTCCTTCAAGGACATCCTTTTCTTTTTTTACCGGTGATCGGCTTGACTCCATTGATCCTGGTGTACTGAGAATGTCAAAGTTAGTGAACCTGTTAAAATCTGGCATAATATCAGCTTCTTGCATCCATATAACTTCAAAATTGAAACACAAGCTATTTAGGGCCTTGGGGTGCTATGCATGGTTTAAAAAGTGCAAATCATGCTCAGAATAGTGCAATGAGACTTTATACGCTGTGAGCGGGATGAAAACACACACAGCGCCTCTATAATGACCCGACAGACACTCTTGGGAAGATACACACACACACACTATGGGGCACCACTCGGCTTACACAACACACCTGGCCGAGACAGGGAACACACCTCTGGAGTGAGAGGAGAGAGACTATCCACTTGCCCACTCCACACAGAGACACACACACACACACACACAAAAACTCAGCTCAAAAGAGGAGAATTTCTGATGTTTAGATACAATTGAGCTTGGGCCAACACCAATGGGGAAAACAGCTCACACAATATGGGTAAAAGATAGCCAGATACAATCACAAACTAGAGCAGAAACTTCGCTCATAGGAGAAACTTACACAGAAAAACAGCAGGAAAAGAGTGAGGAATTTGGCAAAATGGACAGCGCCATCGCGTCCGGAACGGCCCAAAACCCCAATCTACAATGTCAAAGTGCTCAAATTCGACCTCGGATGAGCAGTTTACGGCCAAAACAGGCTCCAAAAACCCAAAAAACACACCTGCGGCTGTTCCTCCTCTCTTCTCCACGTTTTTTCTGGTCTTCTCTCTGTTTTTCAGTTCCCACACTTAGCTTTATTACTTGGGCACCCTTGGCCTTTTAGATGACCTCAAACGGACCCCGAACAGGCCAAAAACTGACCTAGCAGTGCATAGTTGTCACCTTTTTGCATCATTCGCACACTTGGCACTCAGCTTTTTTCCAATAATGCATCTCGCCACCACGTGAAGTGGCCCCAAAAAGTGGTCCTAATGATGACCTTTTTGCATAACTCTCACCAGAAAACACCCACGTTGTGTCCGTCCTCATCTGCGTGCAAATATTGACCTCGTTTGCCCTCCTGACGCCACTAGATGCCATCTGACGCACCTGCTGACCTCACGTCGTCGGCCCGCGGATAGCTTCCTCGAGAAGTTTTACGCGCTACCAACTCCTCATTATTGTATAAAAAACACACTGGTACTGGTAATAGTGAAAATCGATGCACTATGTACATGCTGTCCTACCTGTACACATGTGGGCCCCACATAACCACCTAGCTAAGGAAAATGGGCAATCCTTTATTTGATGCACCATGCATGTGTATGTACATATGCACAATCCCTTGCTCCAAAAAACTCCTAACATAATTTGCCCATCCCCTAGCCTGCTAGATCATTCATGATCAGCAGCAGCAAAGAGAGATAGGAGACTCGCCGCATCATAGGTCTCCTCATCCCTCACCAACACTGCTTGATCCACAGACAGCTCATCTTGCTCCACCATCATCAATCTAGCATGATACAATTTAAGACACAATCCATTTACCCTTGACTTATGTAGAACACCATCCAGGTTAGCCAGCTGATATGTGCCATTTGGAAAACACTCTACTACCTTGAAAGGGCCTTCCCACTTAATTTGAAACTTCTTTTGGAAGGTGTTGTCCAGCTTACTGTTGTAGCGCAAAACCAAGTCATGCTTCTTGATTCCCTTACTTTTGACCTTTTCATTTATCTTTGCCAAAGCTTTATCCTGCATCTGCCCATAATGCTCCAATGCGCTCATCCTATCCAACTGGACCTCTTGTAACTGCAAGAGCCTCTCTTTGAATGCATCACTAGGCGGCCCAAGCAACTTCCCTAACATCTTGACCGTAGGCAACTCTACCTCCACAGGCAATAGTGCTTCCTTTCCATACACCAAATGAAATGGAGTAAACCCTGTACATGTCTTCACCGAAGTACGGTAAGCCCATAATGCACTAGGCAATTCCAAATCCCAATTCTTTCCTTGGTGCTCTGTCACTTTCGAAAGAATCTGTACCAACTCACCATTGAATCTTTCATTCAAGCCATTACACTGCGGGTAATAAGGAGTGGTATGCTGGTGCCTAATCTTCATCTTTGCACATAAAAAATCTAGCAGTTTAGCTCTAAAGCCAGGCCCCTTATCTGAAAGTAACTCCAGTGGCACCCCAAACTTGCAACATATTTCATCATACACAAATTTTGCCACATCCTTTGCAGTGATCTGTTTTACTGCTATAGCCTCTGCCCATCTAGAGAGATAGTCCACTGCTGTCAAAATATAGCTTTTGCCCCTGCTTGTGATAGGTAACGGGCCTATTGCATCAATCCCCCACTTTTCAAACACATCAAACGCCATAATGGTTTTTCGTAGCTCTGGCTTCAACACTCTCTTCCCAAATGCTTGACACCTATTGCAAGACCTACACCAATGGTGAACATCCTTGTGCAAACTAGGCCATACATACCCCTCTTGCAAAATCTTATGCAAGGTGATCTTTAGAGCAAAATGGCCACCACATGCGCCTTCGTGATTCTCTTCCAACACTCTGTAAAGCTCCTCCCGCCAAGGTACACGTCTCAACACGAGATCAGCCCCTTTCATGTATAAGACATCACCAATCAATTTGTACCTGTATGCTCTACGCACAAAGCCATACTTCTTAGACTTCTGAATCTCCTTTGGAATGATTCCTGTTAGCAAAAACTCCTCTTCTTGAGCCAAACTTTCCCGGCCATGATAAAGAGGTAAATTGGTCCTCAACACGAATAGCTCCCCAATCATGCCTTGAGCTGCTTCATGTGCCTCTCCATTTAGAGCACGTTCAATGTGTCTGATGCTCCATGCTTCGAACTTTTTTAACAGGCCTTTAATTCTGAAGCACATTTCCTTCAATGAGGTGTTCTTGCTCTTCCACACACCCAGCACTTGCTTCACCACTAACAAGGCATCACCTTTTATGCTCAACCTTCGAACCCCATGCTTCAAACAAATGTGTAATCCGGCTTCCAATGTAGCATATTCAGCCTCATTGTTACTATGCGCATCCAATTTGAACCCTCTCTTGCATACTAGCTTCCCCTCTGGATCATAGAGTGCTATACCCCCTGAAGCTGCATCATGGCTCTTTCTGTATGAACCATCAAAGAACAACACATGTGCATTGCTGATCTGTGGCACTTCTTCAACTACCTTTCTCACCACCTCTTCCTTAACAATAAGGGGATTCTCCTTGTAGGTCAACAAATCAGCTAGGGTAGCCCTTGTACTATCTTCCACTAGAAAAGACAACTCAAACTCTTGCAGCTCAATTACCCATTTCTTCACCACATTTGACATGTTAATACCATTAATTAACTGTGGCAAAAAGGCATAACTCGTCAAGAAAACAAAAGGCCGTGGTAGCAAGTAATGACGAAATCGTCGACAAGCAAATATTACACTGGCCATCACTAACTCTACTTCCGATAACTTTCTCTCCGCTACCAACTTCACTCGGCTTGCACAATACACTGGCCTCATATAATGGCTGCCCTTCCCCTTTTGCAATAGCATGGCTCCAATGGCATCATCCCCTACTGATGGATTTACATAAAAAACTTTCTCCCAATCAGGAGCCTGCATGGCTGACAACCCCCCTAACACCTCTTTCACCTCTTGAAACACTTCTTCACACTTGTCATCCCATTGCAATGGATCATGCTTTGCCACTTGCTGTAATGGATAAAGAAGCTGCGAAGACAATGGAATAAACCGTGCCATGTACTTCACTTTGTGTATAAAGGTTGCCAATTGCTTCGTACTCGTAGGTGATGGAAGAAGAATAATAGACTTAACCTTATCTGGATCAGCCTCAATGCCATTTTCTGACACCATATGGCCCAATAACTTCACCCTTGGCTGTGCTAGATGACATTTCTTCGGATTTAGTTGTCCTCCACATTCATCATATCGAGCCAATACCATCTGCAGCTTCTCATGGTGATCAGCCCTACTGCTATAAACACAGAAGTCATCCATAAAAGCCTTAACACAACTACCAATGAATGGTTCCAGCACCCAATTTGCTCTTTCTTGATAGAAAGATGGTCCATTTGACAACCCAAGCGGCAACACTGTGTAGCAATAGCAGCCCCATGGCGTAATAAAAGTTGTCTTTGTGCGGTCTTTAAGAGCAATCTTCAATTGAAAATAGCCTGAAAAACCATCACACACACTGTACCTCTCATAACCTGCCACTGAATCTAAGATCTGATCGATGAATGGAAGAGGATATGGGTTCTTCTTAGTGGCTGCGTTTAAGGGTTTAAAATCCACACAAATTCTCCACTTCCCATCCTTCTTTGGACTGACTACAACTGGACTCACCCATTATGTGGTCTCCACTGGAACTATGAACCCTGCCTTCAATAACTTGTCCACCTCTACCCGCAAGGCTTCCATTTGCTCTTGACCCATCCTTCTTAGCCTTTGACGCACTGGCTTAGCACCTTCTTTCAGCTCTATATGCATCTCTTCACCCTTGAACCCTCTGATCTCTTCATATGAAGTAATGAACAAATCAGGAAAACTAGCAAGCATATGCAAAAATATATCCTTCTCCATAGCTGAGAGGTCTCCACTAATCATTTGCGTCATTAATACCTGCTTCTTTGACAACTCAACCTTGGTTTGCATCAGCCCTTCAATCACTTCATAAGGCCCTTCACTTTCATCTTCAACTTCATTCGCAAATGCGACTAAACCAATCTCCTGGATTTCTTTGTCCATCAAAAGAAATGCAACATCAGCATCCTCATCACTGCTGGTAGTGCTATCACTGTCCTCATCCGTCACCGTGGAAGAGTCTTCATCACTAGACTCATCCTCATCTTCATAAAGCTCCTCTAATCGTTTCCTTGTGTCCATATTATAAAGCTTCTTGGTACCTGTCTTTCCATAGAGGCTAATTGTACCATGTCGCCAATCTTGAACAGCTCCCACTGCACGTAACCATGGTCTGCCCAGTATAATAGGATATGCTCCCAACCCTGCTGGCATCACATGAAAATCAACCACTGCCTTTGCATCATATGCCTCCACTTCTAAGCTCTTTACAACACCCAAGCATTTTACTTTTTGATGGTTTGCCAATCTGATCCGAAACCCTGACACCCCAGCCACTGTGAGACCCATCTTCTCAACGCATGAGTGTGTTATGACGCATATTTGGGCTCCGCCATCCACATAACCTTGTCCCAAATTTTTCCTTTTATGCCACACATCTACTATTGGACAAATGTCTGGTAGCTCATCCATTGCCAACACCTTTACTGAACCTCTCTCTGGCTCTTTCTCCATTGGGTTAACCATCCTCTTCCATTGTCGCTTTAGTTTAGGAACCATTTCTATGAGCTACCCAAAAGTAACATCTACCTTCCTGCTCGTCAGATCCTCCTTCAAGTCATAGCTTAATTTCCCATCCCCTAGTGGAAAATCTGAAACATGAAACTTTCGACGAGCTCTCCTTTTCCTCTTGGCCTTGACATCCTCGCCTTCATGGCTCTTTCCTTTCTTCTTACTAGGACCTGGGGCACTTCTTCCTTCCTTTTCCTCTGTGGTCCTCTTCCCAATAGGCATCACTAATGTATCCTCTAGCTTTGATGCCTTCTCCAAGGTGACTACACTTAGCACTTTTGTCTTTCCCTTTTCCTCCTGGGTCAGTCCACTGGTTCCTTCGTCTCCCTTAATTTCGATGCCATAATCATTTGACCTAGTTAGCACCTGTCTTGGCAATGGATACATGTCTCCCCCCATCCTTGGTGGCTTATCACATTGCAAGCTGATGTGACCCAACTCTCCACAATTGTAACATGTGGGCGTCTGCCTCCAAAACCTACCATTGCTTTGTCCAACACCATTCCTAGGCCTTTCTTCACCTCCTTGCTGATTTGCAAACCGCCCTCGACTTCGATTATTTCCCACTTGACCTAGCATGTTTAGGCTGAGATTCTTCATCAAATCTACCATTTGCCTCATGTCTTGCCTTAGCCCATCATCTTGCACTGCTGTAGTGACCACTGCTGGCATAACCTGAGTAGTAATAGGAACTAATGGTTCATGATGAACCCCTGACATGCGCCCTTGTAAAGATTCTATAGGCTGAAATTCAGACCTCATTGGCAAAGACTCCACCCCTAACTGGCTCATTTTCCTCAGCTTCCACTCTTTGTTCCTTGCTACCTCTAGTGCATCTTCATATGTCCTAGGCTTCTTTAGCTCCACTCTCCAACGTATATTCTCCCAAAGACCAGCTAAGAACCTGTCCTTCTTCATCATGTCAGGCGGGGGTACCTGTGGTGCTAAAGCCTTGCACATTCGCTCCCATGCCAATGAAAACTTACGTATGTACGCATCTACTGGATCACCTTCCTTCTGCACCAAACCTTGTACTTCTTGCCACACTTTGTCAGGGTCTTCTATCTTCACAAACTCCACTTCCAATCCATGCCTTAGATTGTCCCAACTCAATCTTATAGGTGGATCAGCCATACGCAACTCCTCTTCAAATGCTTTGGACCAAGCTCGTGCATCACTCTTCAAACAAATTTGGAGAAGGCGTAACATTTGCGTAGGGTCATGAATCTGGTTGCTAATGCAGGCAACCTCCATCTTTTCCAAAAAGTCTTCCACATCTTCATCACTTCTTCCATGAAACTCCGGATAAGAGAAAGCCATGGCTACCCAAATTATGATGCTTTGAGAACCCCTTCGAACACACGTGCAAGAACCCAAAACTTTTCACTACCCAATCCCCAGAAACTTCAATGGAGCTCAGCTTTAGATGAGAACAAACACATGCACATCAAATGAGTTTTCATAGTTGATCATCGGAATTACAACAAGCAAAGGACATTCCAGGATCTCTCTCAATCTTCTAGGCCCAAACATAAAGACTATGCGCTGCTGGAAAAAGATCTTCCTGGACACATGAACATTAATCTGAATTCTTTGAGTTGGATGAAATGGAGTGAATTGAGGGCCATTTTGATCATCCATTAAAGCCAACCATGAAGCTCCCAAGAAGGCACACCTGACTCAACCTCTGATTTTGCCAAAATTTCAGCAGCATAACAGCATAAATGGCTCAAAATACCAAAAAACCAACCATCATAACTTGGGAAAATTTCGACAGAGTTTCCCCAGAAGTAGAGCAGTAGGAACCCAAAATATAGACTGTCTATGTACGCATAAACTGTCAACAATAGAACCCGAGCATCAAGTAGGACTCACTAGTACATAGCCTATGGTGAGGTCACGAAAAGGGTGCTCCAGCTACCTGTATCACCGAAAGGATCTCCACATTTGAGAATCCCCCAGCTCAATAAAAACCTCACGCTATCGACCCTCACACGAAAGCTAATGCAAATCGCGTATAGTCAAGTCTAAGAAATGACTATCTTCCAGACCAAGTCTCAGAAATGGCTGGGACTGCCAAATAAAACCATATATGGCTCCACAAAGGCGTACAATGGCAGTTTCCACAAGTAACGTACAATCCAGCAGACAATGCGCTCAAATAGGCGCCAAGTGATGCATACCCACAACAACTGCAAGTGAATTCACTGCTAGTATACCACTGTACTCCAGCTACCTGTACCTGTGTGAATCACCTGTACCTGTACCTGTCCCTGTAACCTGTAACCTGTAATCTGCAACCTGTAATCTGCAATCCCGAGCTTGAAGCTCGAAGCTCGAAGCTCGAAGCTCGAAGCAGAAGGTACTCGAAGAAGATCCTCAGTGGGGGCACCAAAAGAATGTGAGCTGGATGAAAACACACACAGCGCCTCTATAACGACCCGACACACACTCTTGGGAAGATACACACACACACTATGGGGCACCACTCGGCTTACACAACACACCTGGCCGAGACAGGGAACACACCTCTGGAGTGAGAGGAGAGAGACTATCCACTTGCCCACTCCACACAGAGACACACACACACACACACACACACACACACACAAAAACTCAGCTCAAAAGAGGAGAATTTCTGATGTTTAGATACAATTGAGCTTGGGCCAACACCAATGGGGAAAACAGCTCACACAATATGGGTAAAAGATAGCCAGATACAATCACAAACTAGAGCAGAAACTTCGCTCATAGGAGAAACTTACACAGAAAAACAGCAGGAAAAGAGTGAGGAATTTGGCAAAATGGACAGCGCCATCGCGTCCGGAACGGCCCAAAACCCCAGTCTACAATGTCAAAGTGCTCAAATCCGACCTCGGATGAGCAGTTTACAGCCAAAACAGGCTCCAAAAACCCAAAAAACACACCTGCGGCTGTTCCTCCTCTCTTCTCCACGTTTTTTCTGGTCTTCTCTCTGTTTTTTCAGTTCCCACACTTAGCTTTATTACTTGGGCACCCTTGGCCTTTTAGATGACCTCAAACGGACCCCGAACTCACCTCGCAGTGCATAGTTGTCACCTTTTTGCATCATTCGCACACTTGGCACTCAGCTTTTTTCCAATAATGCATCTCGCCACCACGTGAAGTGGACCCAAAAAGTGGTCCTAATGATGACCTTTCTGTATAACTCTCACCAGAAAACACCCACGTTGTGTCCGTCCTCATCTGCGTGCAAATATTGACCTCGTTCGCCCTCCTGACGCCACTAGATGCCATTTGACGCACCTGCTGACCTCATGTCGTCGGCCCGCGGATAGCTTCCTCGAGAAGTTTTACGCGCTACCAACTCCTCATTATTGTATAAAAAACACACTGGTACTGGTAATAGTGAAAATCGATGTACATGCTGTCCTACCTGTACACATGTGGGCCCCACATAACCACCTGGCTAAGGAAAATGGGCAATCCTTTATTTGATGCACCATGCATGTGTATGTACATATGCGCAATCCCTTGCTCCAAAAAACTCCTAACAACGCGTATAAAGTCTATGTGAACAGATGGTGGTGATTTTGAATGTGTGCATAGCCCTTGGCTGGTAGGTCACATGTATAGGCATGGATTCCAATTTGGATGTCATTTGAACAAGTTTTGACCCTTTTTCTGATTTCAGGCTTTTTGTGGGCTCTCTGTTGAATGACAATCATCAAGAGGATTTCTGAGGATGAAACTTGGTGGGAATTCCTCTGAGATAGGAGCAAAGGCTTGGGATAAGTGAAGCTTGAGATTGGATGTCAAATTTGGCTTGAGAGACATTATACGCGTATAAAGTCTAAGTTGGCAAATTTCATCTAATTTGATACCATGGATAGGCTTACACTCCCTTTGCACCAAAACCTGATTTGGGCTAGGCTTACACTCCCTTTGCACCAAAACCTGATTTGGGTTAGACATCAGCTGCTTTAAACCATGAATTTGAGATCTAGTGTATTGACCCTTGTGATTGGGGTTTGAGTGGTCATGAGGCTATTGAATGTGGTAGAACTTGGGTTCTGAGCTATAACATTTGTGTTACAACCCTGAAATGTGAAAAATGTTAACAACTCCTTCAATTTTGCCTCTGTAGTCTTTATACGCGTATAAAGTCTAGATGGTCAAAATGAGGCTGAACTTGATCTGTGAGGTCCCCATGGCATGGTTTGACTTTTGAGGTTTGTCACTGAGGCTGGGGTTCAATCTGTGGTTTTGGCATTCTTTTTTCACTCTTTTTAATCCCACTAGTCATAAACTTGCTCAAATTGGTCCAAATTGGATATTTGGCATGTATTCATGATATTGGATAAGATGAAAACAAAAAATGATAAGTTTGACCTCCAAAAGAAGATGAAGTCATTATACACGTATAAAGACTACATCTGATTTTTTTTTACTGTTTTCAATGTATTTTGCTGCTGATGCATTGTATAGTGCCTGGATCAAGTTTGGTTGGATTTGGAGCAAGTTTGTTAGTGTTTTGGTTATAGTTTGTGTTTAGGCCTAAACCTTGTGTTTTTTTGGCATTAGATGCTCCAACTAGCTCCAAACCCAGTCAAACTTGGTAGGTCCTATTCTTAGAGTATGTACTATGGCAATATGAATCAGTTTGTGATGAACTCCTTGTGAAATTGGCAGTGAGTCTTTATACACGTATAAAGACTATTGTTGCAAAAATGTAATTTTTTGAATCCTGACTTGCATGGTGATTGTGCCCTAAGCCCTAAATACTTGATTTCAACTTTAAAAGTCATTACTTGAGCATAGAAACTTCCCTTTGCCTTTTCAGTCCTCGAAGTTGTTGCTTGGTCCTTGAGCCATCATCCCACCATTGTTCCTGTTGAATATCAATTTCCTAGCTTGGGGAAGTGAGTAAGAACCTTTTCGTGTGGTTGTTGCCGCATTTGGGTGCTCCAACACCCCTTTTGGCGATTTGTCGCTCTTAAAGCGTCTTTTTGATTGGCAATGATAGATAGCCGCTTTTTTTGCACTTTTGGCCTTAATCACAGATGGTTGGTGGTATGCCGATGCTGCTCGTGAAGTTTCGGGGCAATCGGTCGCTTCATTTGCCCGTATGAACCAAATGACACTTTGCAAGCTCGAAGCCGTTTCTTGTATTAAGGCCATTTTTTTGTGATCGGAATTTGGAGAAACTTCACAGGCCCTCAGGCTATGCTAAAAGGTATCTCCTTGTGAAATTTCACTCTGTTCTGACAACTTTTTTCCTGATCGGCGGGTTATAGGAGGCCTGAGAAATTAGGGTTTTTCCAGCTGACCTAATCAGGCATTTGGGGTCATAGACATGTTCTTCTACTCTAGGGTTAACCCCCTAACAAGTCTTGTAGCTACCAGGTTAGTGGTTGTCGAGTTATGGCTACTTTTCTCTCTCTTCCCGCATTGCCCTACTGCTGTTTCTGAGAGTTTTTCGCGACAAAGTAAACAAATGAACACCAAGAGTGCATGGTAGTGAGCTCACCTCTCATATCTGGCGATGTCTAGTATCCCGTGTGCGTCGTACAAAGCCGTCGAAGGTCAATGCGCTCTAGGTGGCCGGGGGGTCTCAGTCAACTGTGAATGGTAGAAATGAGCTTTAAATGGAGTGAAAATTTCTTAGATTGGGGGTCCCCGGGCCACTCTTGATGAAATTTGACATGTGCTCCCATCTTCTCACGAAATGCGGTTTAGACTCGAAAAGTTCTTGATTTGGACTCTGTTTGCTCAGTTTCCGAGAAATTTGACGTTTCGGTCAAAATCAGGCCAAAACACGCTTCTGGCTACATCCTCATAATTGCACCTCCATCGTACCATAGGTTGGCCTATAGTTGCTGATCATCCCCATATTTTCTGTTTTTCATTACGACCATATTTTACCTGCTTTTTGTATTTTTGAAGTTTTTCTATTGATAATTAGTAAAATTAAAAGGAAAATAGCAAAATGAACCCCATAAATTCCCAAAAATCACAATAACTCAAAAACAACACCACAAAACACTATGTATACTCACATGCAATTTTTATGGCCGGATTCCTCCATTTTTCTAATATTTTGCCTGAAAAATAGCTACTTTTACATATATACATACACTTATAGGCCTAATTTGGCATTTGGCCTCATATATCTGTAGATTTCTTTTTGTATAAGGGCATATGTACTTGGGTTAGTCCAGAAAATTCCACAATCAAACAAAAACCCTTCAAAATAGTCGAAAAACATGCCCTTTTTTACTCTTTTCACATTCATTGGGTCCGCATTGAGAATGCCTCCCCCCTTCCTAATCGGAGTCCTCCCGGACGACAAGGTATCACCTCGGAGTATGTGCCGTGCATAGGTTGAAAAAGTGGTGCTAATGCTTGGCCGGTTAATGTGGCCCTATTCTATGCATACTCAATCAATGCATGGAAAAATTAATGTTGTGCAAGAGAAGGGAATAAGCAAGATGCTTATTAGCATTCGCCGTCGAGGTTTCTTGTTTTCTTTGCAAGTAACAGTTGTAGCTCTACTGCTCTTTGTTTAATTGTCTTTTTTGCAAAAGGCAATTGCTTTGCCGGCACTGTTGATATAGCCGTAGCTGTTTCTATGGAGAGGATTGGCTTGGCCGGAATGGCTATGGGCTGTATTGCCTTTGCTTTCCATTGGTATTTTGCTTCTTCCATTTTTTGTAGATGTTTTGGTACTTCCTTGGTTGCCACTGGTTTGTTGCTGACTGGCATCCACGTAAGTCGACTGTCCTTTTTCAAATGCAACTGTCTGCCTTCCGATGTTGCTTGTACTGAAGGGAGTTCCTTTTGCTTTTGTTTTGGTATCCAAATGCGAGTGACATTTGGGTGATTCCTAAGCATTTTCTTTGGGATCCATATCTGTTTTGTGCGCTTGGTTTTTGGTTGAACCATCTGCTTCATTGGAATTATTTTGTTGCATTGTTGTTTGTCTGCCATGTCATTTCTATCCTTCCGCATCCATACTTGCTTTTGTTGTTTTGGTAACCTAGAACTTTGCATTGCGGCCAGTGACTTCGTATGTCTGTAATTAGCATGGTTGGCCTTTACCTGATTGTTGGTCTTGGGTATCATGTTGTTCTTTGGTGGCATTTTTTCTTTTGGCTCTTTTTCCAGTGATTACATGGCTTGCAGCTGATTATTCTGGTATTGCTGAGCAAAGGCTATCACTTGTTGTTCATGTGCATGCTGAATTTTGACTGCCTTTTTATTCCAATCTATCTGCACATTGTACTCTTTTTTCCACGGTTGTCCCAATATCATTGGGTGTTGTGTGCTTTCATCCTCCACCACATAGAATTTGTGTGGGTAAATAGATTGATGTATCTGTATATGCAATATAGTCCATCCCAATGCTTTCAATGGGTGTGATGTACTACTTTCCAGAACTTGAGGAGTAGGGTGAAGTTGACCTGTGGATTTGAGCTGTTGGTATAATCCCTAAGAGATCATATTTGCTTGAGCTCCAGAATCAAGCAATGCTATCGATTTAACTTGATTGTTGCCCACTTTTACCGTAATTATTGGCTCCACTGTATCTTCATCCAACTTCGTCAGTCGAATGGAATTGATTCGCAATGGTGCTCCACTTTGTTGTTGTTGTCGCAGAAGTCGTCAATTTGCAATGCGTTCTTTTGCTTCTGCTTGAGCTTCCTCTCGTTCTCGCTGTTTTTCCTTCATTCATTGTTTTCCCTGATGCATTTGTTGGAGCATCTCCTGTGTGAGTGGTAGATGATATTTCTTCAGTCGACATCCACTAATCCAGTTTGGCATTTTTTCACCTGCTAATGTAGCAAGCTTGACAGCTCCACTTTGTGATAGATCACTAATCACAAATGGTCCATCCCTCGCTTTTTAAGTTTCTTGGCATGTTGCTTCAAAGTATAAACAAGTACATAATCACCTGTTTTGAACTCTTTAGTGCGCACATGTTTGTCAAAGAATTCTTTTTGTCTTCTCTTTTTAGCATAGATTGAAGCTACAGCTCTCAAGCGTAGTTCATCTAGCTTTTCAAGATCATCTACTCTTGAAGAGAGCTCATGCCCTGTCCATTCTAGGCGTTTTGCTACTCGTAGAGTTGGAATTAAAAACTCTATGGGTAGTATAGCATTTAGGCCAAACACCATGTTGTACGGTGTTGTTCCTATCGCTGTTTTGTAAGCTACCGTGTATGCCCATAGTGTTGAGTGTAGCTGCTGATCCCAATCTGTTTTTGATTCTAACACTATTTTAGTGAGAACCGTGCATAGAGTTTTATTTGTGGCCTCAGCTTGTCCATTGGCCTATGGATGGTATGGAGCAGATTTCCTATGTATGACCATGAATTCCTCTAGCAGATATTCAATGACTTCATTAAGAAAATTTGTTCCATGATCACTAACAATTTCTATTGGTAACTCGTATCGTACGAAAACATTCTCATACAAAAATTGTGCAATGGTGCAGGCATCTGCTTTTTGCGTTGCCTTGGCTTCGATCCATTTTGTGAGATAGTTTGTAGCCACAATGATATATTGGGTATGGGTGCAATATGAAGGGGGTGAGATAGGTCCCACAAAATCAATGCCCCATTTTGCAAATGCTCTTGCTCCCATCATTGGCTGTAGTGGCATCTCATCTCTTTTTATTGGCCTTGTTGCGCTGACATGCGTCACAACGCTTTACAAACTCTTCAGCATCCATGTGCAATGTAGGCCACCATATACCCGCGGTTAAGACAATTTTTGTTGTCTTATCGTCCGAAAAATGGCCTCCACTTATTCCGCTATGTGCATGTTCTAGAATCAGTAGGTATTCGCTTTCACTTGCACAGATTCTAAGTTGATTGTCCTTTCCTCGCTTATAGAGTTGGTTCCCAATGAACTGAAAGTCATGAGCTTCCAGCTCTTTAGCTTTTTTCGGTGGTCTTGTGATGTTCTCAGGGAACATCCTGGTGGTTAAGAAATCAATGATATATTGACTCCATGTAGGTGCAATGTTTACCTGAAACAATGTCGCGTGATCCACTAGTCGTTCGGCACTACATATAGTACAATTGGTAACATAAGAATGTGAGTCCGCATACATAGTTGGCCAATAAACCCCTAATTGTTTCAGTCTCTGGTGTGTTTTCACTGTTGAACAATGAAATGCACAATCCTGGACATGTGCTTCTTCAAGGTAGCACTCGAATTCTTCTGGACTTATACATAATCGTAGAATGTGGTCCAATCCTAGATGATATAGCCGTCCTGCTATCAACTGGAAGTTTTTTGTTTGTCGAATTGTTTGTTGTTTGGATCTGTATTCTGTGTCATCAAACCCACTTCCAAAGGAAAGAATTCTAACAATTTCCTAAGACCATTTGGATACCATTTCAATATTGAAAAGATAAGCATCTGGTATGTCATCATCTACTCTTTCAGAAGCTTCCCTGTTGTGTATCCTTGAAAGATGATCCGCTCGTAGATGGGTTTTACCCTTTTTGACCACCACTGCGAAGTAACTCTAGCAATATAATAAACCAGCGTACAATTATCCCTGTATTGCATGGTTTACCAGATACAAAAGAGCTTGATGATTTGTGAAGAACACAAATTTGTTTGCGAGAAAATAATGCCAAAATTTCTTTACAGCATAAATCATTCCTAACCCTTCCCGTTCGGTGGTTTTGTAGTTCTTTTCCGCACTGTCTGTTGGCTTGCATAACAGACTGGGAAATCCATTGTTCCGTCTCCAAGTTGAGCCTGAATACTTCCAATGGCATATGCAGAAGCATCAATGTGAACATGGAATATCTTTTCCCAATCTGGTGCCTTCAGTACAGGTGCTGATATAAGGTTTTCCTTCAGCTTTTGGAATGAAGTTTCACACTCCTCGGTCCAATCGAAATTGACTAGCAAACGATACAGAGGTTGTGCGATAACCGCGTACATGTATATGAATCTTCGATAATATCCACAGTGTCCCATGAAGGATTGCACTTGTTTCGCATTAGTAGGCCTGGGTAGGTCTACAATGACTTAGACTTTTTCTAGGTCAGTTGTTGTGCCATTTCTTGAGACAATGTGTCCTAAGATGCGGCCTTGCTTAACCATGAATATACACTTTTTCGGGTGAAGACAGATTCGATATGTCCTGCATTTTTCAAAGACCTTTTGGAAATGGTCGATATGTTCCTCTCGTAGAAGAGAGTGTACACAAAGATCATCCATGTAAATTTCTAAGAATATTCTTAGGTATTCCTTGAATGCGTGAGTCATTAACCTTTGGAAGGTAGCTGGGGCATTAGTTAAGCCAAACGGCATAACTCGATACACATAAATTCCCCATTCTGTGGCAAACGCTGTTTTTTGTTGATCTTCCCTTGCTATTGCCAATTGGTTGTATCCTGAAAACCCATCCACAAAGGAATAAGCCCATTTCCCGTCCACCCGCTCAAGTACATGTTCTGTGCAAGGGATAATTATCCCTTATGGTGGTTGAGTTTACCTTTTTGAGGTTTACACACACTCACAGTTTTCCATTCTTTCTGGGAACTACCACAATGGGTGACACCCAATCTGTATGTTCGATTTCATAGATGAATTCAGCTTCCATCACTTTATCAATCTCTTCTTTGATTCGTTTAGCAAATGTGTCATTATATGTATAAGGACGTTGTTTGCTAGGTTTTGCATCTGATTTCAAAAGAATTGTATGTTGACATATCGATGGATCAACTCCCTTGAGGTCTTTATATGACCATGCAAACACATATTTATACTTCTTGAGAAGTTGTGTTAACTGTTCTTCTTCTTCAGGCTCTAAATCGTTTGCTATATAGACCGGCTGAGGCTTTTCACCTAGTTCTGCAAGGTCTATCCTTTTTGCATTTTCTGGACCATCGTAAGATTCTTGGTTGGTTCTTTCCCTGACTGGTGGTGTCATGATGATTTTTCTGTCCTGGATAGTAAATTTTCGATAGTGTGATGGTACATTCATGTTCCCCTTTTCTGACTCCCCTTTACCATCACTATCTTCTTCAGTAGTCCATATCTCTCTTAAAGACCGTTTCAGTTCTTGGTATTTCTGTTTACGCTGCAGTTTTGGTCCACTCTTGGTCTTTTGTTGTTTCTTTTTTTTATTTTTGATATTTTTGTGATTTTGTTTCTTTTTTAGCTTTTCGTTCCTGTTTTATTTCCTCTCACGTTCTTTCTTTTCGATCTTTTGAGAATCTTCTTGATATGTGATCTTTTACATAATCCTCGGCTTTTACAAGCATCAAATAGTGAGTTTTACCTTTTATCCTGGGCATCAGGTTCTCTCTCGCTTTGTTTCTTGCTCGTTTCCTCCTATAGCGTTCCTGGCGTCTAGGGTGTTGATTTGCAAAATCATAAAACTTGATATTCTCGGTTTCCCTTCCATGATCGCTTGAGTTGTTTGAAAACTCATTATCTGTATCATCATTTACTTCCAGATGTTCAGAGGAGTTATAAAACTCTTCTTGTCCTGGTGGTTCTATCGCCTCATCTTGTCTTGGTATAATGCTTACCATGTAATAGGGTAGCACATCAAAGCCATCCTTATCGCAAAATTTTGTTGTTGGACTATCTGTAATGGTACAGACATCCAATGTTGCTAGTATGAGTTCCCATTCTAGAGGTTCCAAGGCATCTTCAGGGAAAGGTTCCGAAATATACTCCTTGTCCTCAATTTCTCTCTCTAAGACGCATTCCTCTCTTCTTAAGATTCCACAATGTGAAGCTCCGCACATCCATAGCTCTTTTTGTTGCCCTAACCATATTGGGAGTTCTGATCCTGCTACTGTACCTGAATCAAACTCTTCCACAGGTGTTTGATTCACATCTTTGTAACTATGGTCTTTCAGGTGTATTTTAGTTGTTGTCTCACCATGTCTGAGGTATATATGGTCGTAACCCCAATCTTGGACCATCTTCAATTGTTGCATGAATGGTCGTCCCAAGATGATCTCATAATTGTTCTTTTTGTCGAAATCGACTATTGCAAATGTATGTTCATACTCGATTTCGAACGAAGTGACAATCACTTTTTGTAAGAGTCCTAGAGGCTTCTCCATGAACCCATCTGCCAATTGCAATTTCATTCTGGTAGCCCTCAAAGCTGGTTTTCCCCATTTTTTCCATATTTCCTTGGTGGCGATAGCAACTCCCGCTCCACTGTCAAGAATAGCTTTGGAAACTACTCCTTGGAATTCTACTGGTAGTGTGGTGTTTCCATCTTCTCCCTCGCAATACTCTCCAACCTTGTTTAATGGTACTGGCCTAGTGTTTAGTTGAGGCATGTCCAACTCTCTGATCCCTTCCTGTAGCTTCAAGGTGGGGTATTTCACTCCAAATTTTTCTAGGAATTTATCTACTGTGGTCCACATGTTTGGCCGTAACCTTTGGAGTTCTGCTAATGTGATTGTGCATGCCACCGGAGTGGACAACAACTCAATCAATCCTTGCGAATCCATCACTTTGTTAGAAGAAAGTCTTTGAGATGGGATTGCTCTCACTTCCGACTTGGCTTCATACTCTCCTAGGTAAGAGGGTAAAGTTCTCAGCGAGTCTGGTTGGCTGTGCCCCGAACTAATTGATCCTTGGTCTCACCCTTGTGAATGTATCTCAAAGTTTATTTGTGATCTCGCCTCAAATTCTTCAATAGGAGGTAAGGCTACATTCTTTTCTTTTCTTGTGCTATTCATGTGGTTATCCTATTAGCCTCGTTGGCCTCACGGATTTGCTTCCACAGATTGTCTAGATTGTGACAGTCCTTACCCATTTCTGCCAATATTTTAGGCTGGAACCCATCACTTGCCTCATCTGTGGTATTTGGCACTATGATAGGCTCTCCTCTGGACTCATAGGCATTAGTGAGTCCTTCCTTTGTTTCTACATGTTTCTCTAAAGTTGGTTGGATAGGGGTTGGAGCTGGTGCCTCATGCCAATTTGCAGGTTTACCTAGCGGGTCTTCCATCAAGGATTGAGCTATTTCAATCATCCTTTTGCACATTTCCAACCTCTGTTTTTCTATTTCTGCATATGGATAAGTCATCCACCTTTGCTCTTGGGTTTGGTTCTTTTTGAGTTTATCTTCATAAGCATTTAGAAGCGCATCCAACTGCTCATTTACCTTGTCAGCCAGTAAAGATCCTCCTGATCCCTCACTTTTGGGCTTTGCTATTTCCTTGGGTGCTATGGTTGTTGTGGTGTGTGAGCTTAGGCTAGCTAGATCCTCTAACTGCTCTAATCTATCCTTTGTATGTTTCAACTCCTCGGATAGAGCTGTTTGCTCTCGTTCCTTCCTGGCTTTCATACGCGCCTTTCTAGATTTCCGAAGTGCTTTGTTGATTTTTTTATTCTGAACTAGGGGCATCGGTTTTTGGCTCTTCAATTATGGGCTCGTCTGTCCTTTTCTGAGCTTGTGCCCTTGTAACTACCTGAATGGTTATTACCGTTTCATTTTCTGACCCTCCACTGGATGGCACTGCTTCCAACATGTTTAGAGTAGTTTTTACTCCTTTACTAGGGTTTTTAGGGCATTCAGGACTCAAATGAGTAATTCCACATTCTGGGCAATACGCATTGACTTTGATGATCTCATCGTGAGGACAGTCCCTTAGCCAGTGATCTCCGCCACACTTGTAGCACGGTCCCTTGGGCTGTTGAGGTGATCCTTGTGCCCCTCTTTTTTGGTAAGAATGTCTCTGTCCGCCCATGCCCCCATTGGCTATGAAAATCAGTGTTCGTTCATCCAAACTGTATCTTCCCTCTCCTACGGCCTGTGCAGTTGTTGGTGGTCCTGTAATTCCTATCATGCTCCATGGTTCTGGTGTCGAGGGTTCTTCCGGTGGATAATAGACAGGGTTTGCCACATATCCATTGGGATCTTCATAATATGAATGCATAGGCACCAAAGCCTTATCCTCTGATTCGGTTACGGTTGGAGTGTATCTTATACCGACTGGTCGTAATCCTGGTAGGGGTGGTTGTTGCCCCAACAGTGGTTGTGGTCTTTCTACACCTACAGGTCCTGGTAGGTTGCCTGCTTGATATCTAGGTATCGGTGGAGCTTGAGGAGAAGCTACCGGAGCTTGGGGAGCGTAAGGTCTCTCTCTCACATATCCCTTGTTATAATAACATTCCTCAGTCCCATGGTTTGTCCATTTTTGTTCAATAGCACACCACTTGGGCTGTTTAGCCTGGGGTTTGGCGTACAAGTTAATATTTTTTAGAACTTCATCTACAAGCTGCTCCTGGTTTACAGCTACTTCTCCTTTCGGTGTTGTCTTAGAAGACTTGCTTCCACTTTGTTGTGAAGACGAATCGTCATCACGGTCCTTGAACTCCCCCTCTTTGTAGACCGTACAATTATCCACAAGGTAAAGGGCCTCCTTGGTCAACTCATTCAACATCGTGCTCCTCTTCATATGTAAGTCTTTCTGGAGATCCGCATTCCTTAGTCCTTGGATGAATATCAGCATGAGTCTGGACTGAGTTGGCAGTTCTTTAACAGGACATAACTTAACATATCTTTTTAGTCTTAGGGCTGTCTTTCGTACAGATTCCCCATCTTTCTATTTGAATTTATGGATTTGTGAGATGGTATTATGAGCTATCCCCCTTTGTGAGAATTCCTCGATAAATTCGTCAAACACTTCCTCCATAGACTCAAAGTCTCTACGCTCTACAGAGTCAAACCAAGTGGCAGCATCATCCTCTAGGGTTAGTCCAAAACCTGCAAATTGGGTAGGAAAATCTAACACCTCTTCGGCTCTAATTACATGCACAAAGGCTGCTACATGACCTCTTGGGATTCTACTTCCTGTGTATTTCTTGTTTACCCATTTTTGCACTTGAGAAGGTCTAAGTCTCCGATGGTCTACAAACCTCATCATTGGATCTCCACGTCCTAATCGATATACCTCCTCAGGTCTTCTGTAATATGCTGGTTCCTCTCCTAGCGCTGCTCCTAAGCCATAATTTCTAACAGTTCTCGCTGGAGGTGGTTCATCTCTTCGAACTTGTTCTATGGGTGGTTCTCTAGGCTCTTTTGACCCTTGAGTCTTTGTCTTACTCTCTCCTTGATACTTTGAATAGAGTGGTGGTTCTTGTAAATCCCTTAGCCTTCGTGCGGCTTGATAACCCTCTCGGCTTCGGTCTTGTTCCAATGTTGCACTCTGTCGAAGCCATGCCTGCAATGATGGCTGGTTTGCTGGTTGGTCTTGGTTGTTGAATGCTTGCGGTCAGGTGGAATGTGAGGTAGCGTCATACTCATCTGAAAAAGGATTCGTCGACTTACTTGGGGTGTAGGTGGCTCTTGGCACTTCTTCAGGGGCATGTGCTGATGCTCCTGGACCTGTTGCCCTTTCTACCTCCTCTGGGAGAATACGTTGGTATTCTCACCCGTATTTATCAACAAAAACTATACCCTTCCCCATGGCAGTTTCATAAGAGAATAAGTAAAGAACCTTGTCTTTGCTTAATTCATTTATGTATGGTTCTTTGCTGCGAAAGTAAGCAACTATACCCTCACTCTCATGCTTGTAGATTCCCAGGTTCTCGTTATAAGTTGGAACCCTTGTTGTTTTCTTATCATACATAAAAATAGCTCCGGGCCGATCAATATTTGGTGGCTGTTCTTGAGCTTCTGAAACCATTTTCCCTTTCGCCACATTATCTCCATATCTGTTGTAATCTTCAGGGTTACTAACTATGAGATAGTGGTTCCCCTTTTCGTCTCGGAAAATATCTCCATCATCATAGACTCGGATTATCTCCAATCTCTGAGCTGGCCTCTCTTCGATACAAATGCACTTGCGTCCTCGATAGTCAAAATAGACTAGGGCTCCCCTCGAGTTTGTTCCCTCTAAGAAGATCACAGTGAGTTTGGAATCATTCAAAGGATTCATGGAGGTGCTTCCTCCTGGCATCGGTCCGTCGTATGTGAAACCTCCTGGCTATTGACTACCCATCATGAAGAAAGATTTGTCTGACGAAGTGTCAGTATCACTACCTTCCTCAATAATCGGTGCTAGCGGATCTAACCTTGCATGAGTCACACTCTCTTCGGTGGACACTAAGCTAGCTTGGTCTCCTGCTACTTTTTGGTCTCTTGGAATGTGTCTTCCTGATCTCAAATTCATCAAACTTACCTCTTAAACAGCCTTTTTTTTAAAACCAAACCTCTTATTTGAGAAGTTATGTTGTTCGTGTCTTTTCCTTGGCCTACTCCCTTGTATAGTTGCAATCCCTAGTTCCTGCTTTCTCAGAAAATATTTAGCCTCTGAAACTTCATCAAAATATGAGAATTCACATTAGCCATCCATAGCTGTTAGAACTAGTCAATCAATCCTCAATCAATGACTGTATGCAAAGTTTATGCACTCGGTGGGTAAGTCCCAACTTTTCACACCTATTCTGGCAATTGGACTCGTTTAAGTCCAAATCTTGTTTTGACAAAATATTTGGGATTTCAAGGTTGACAGAATGTCTTTGGAACAGTTAGTTTCTCTTTTTGAGCCCAGATCTAGCCTCAAGTCGTTATACGCATATGAAGACTACTGTGGCAGAATTACACCAAACTTGGTCCCTTAGTTGACTTTACAATACTGAACAACCCTATGATGTCAGTTCCCAAATCTGGTGTCTATCCTAGGAGATGAGTCTTTATACGCGTATAAAGACAACTGACACAGATTTGACCCAATTTTGTTTTGGATGTTTCATACACCCTAAGGAACTCCTAGATACTCTCAGTTTCTGTTTTCGCCCCTTTTGGTGTCAGTTATGAACAATTCAAGTTGTTATCTAGTCCAGGTTTGCCTTTTTGCACTTTCTAGCCCATATGAATTTCAAAAGCAATCAAATTTTGGCTAGGTACTTCTTTTCTGCCTTAGAACACTAGGGAATATTCATTTGCTCCATTTGAGCCAGATCTGTTCAGTAAGTCTTTATACGCGTATAAAGACTTTAGCTGAGTTTTTGGTCAGAATTAGAACACAAGCATCCCCAAGTCTTTAATCACTGGGTTTCAAGCACTTTTACCAATTTTTATGCAAAATATGCTTAGAACCACAAGTTTTTCTCTTTTTCTCGTTTTTGACACTTTGTCTTTTGGCTTTTGGGTACTAAGGGTTGGTCAAAACCCTAGTCTCAAGGTGTACTTGAGGTAAACCCTCTTTTTGAACACCCTGGTTCAATCAGATTTGTCAAATTTGGTCTCCAGATGCCCCTTGAGACATTATACGCGGATAAAGTCTCTGTTCACAGAATTTCAAGTTTTCTTCACAGAACTCTTGCAAATGCCCTCTTATATGCACAACAGCAATCAGTCATGAAAAAATGTCAACAAGAACCTGTTTATTGCATTTTTAACCTCAAAATCAACTTTTCAGCGATCGTGAATGCAAACAAACACGTCAACAAATAAGTAATCGTTGAATAGCTCTAGATCAAAATCAGATCCCTTACCTAAAGCTACTCCTACACATCATGTGGGGTTTTGTATTTATGAGTAGAAAAACGCTTCACTGCCACACACAGACTAGTAAGCCCTTTTCTCTCCGATACAACTATTGTAAACTAACTAAGTGTCAATCATGAAAGACCCAGGCAAGACACACACTCCCTCGAACCTCTCTTTGATCCTTAGTTCCTATCTAAGATACAAGAAAAATTGGTGAACCAAATGGGCTTTTACCTCGTAGGATTAGTCAAAGGTCGCCTACTTAGGGCTCTTGTCCCCGGCAACGGCGCCAATGTTGTCGTGCAGAAACTCTGCTCACAGACGCTAATACAATGAGAACCAAGCCAACAACAAGTTGTCAACCTAGGACGGAGTTGATCCGCAGGCGCATGGAAACAAATAGTTGATTGTCACTCAACTATTCGACCTTCTCTAGACAATCACTACGAAAGGAAATCGTTCTAAAGCACTCTAATCATACTGAACTGCAATCTTTCCTACAACACTTCCGTTCACCGAAACATGGTCAAACATTGTCGATTCGTCACGAAACTCAAGGATCCTACTCTACACACCTAGAGGACACTTCCCTGAAGTTTCTAACCTAATCCACAACCCGCAAACATATGGTGCAGAAATCACGTATAAAGACAGGCCGAAATTTACAGGTCGTCGAATCTGGAAATGTTTAGTCCTAAAGTGTATTTCTACTCGCCGTGAACGCAATGACATAAAGCAATCACAAAACGGACACACGGATAAAGAGAAAACTCACTCGAAAGCTCATGGAAGAGCTCTTCGCGAAGAGACTGAAACCGCTTAAGCTTGGCGTCGAAGCATAGCTCTCGCCGTTGCTAACACGATGGCGTAGTCACTTACACAATGTAGTAGTCATAACATGCAAGGGGAAGGGAAGAAGACCTCTCCCACTCTCACACACAGTACCTAAAGTGTAGTTCTACTCGCCGTGAACGCAATGACATAAAGCAATCACAAAACGGACACACGGATAGAGAGAAAACTCACTCGGAAGCTCACGGAAGAGCTCTTCGCGAAGAGACTGAAACCGATCAAGCTTGGCGTCAAAGCATAGCTCTCGCCGTTGCTAACACGATGGCGTAGTCACTTACACAATGTAGTAGTCATAGCATGCAAGGGGAAGGGAAGAAGACCTCTCTCACTCTCACACACAGTACACAGTCACCGTACGTTTAGATAAGCCCCAAAAATGATTTAAAAAGATCCCTTAGGTTTAGAAAAGATTGGCTTTTATACCTCATCCTTGGAGGTGTCATCTCATCAAAAATGAATTCTACTTCCTATCAGCGGTGTTGTTGAGTAGCAAATACAATGACATATGTTCTGAAAATTATGTGGAGCTTGAAGAATTAATTACATTTAAGCTCATTGTGTGAATAGTACAAGAAAAATGGGATTTCGGATGCTGTTGATTTGCAGGTCAACAAAGTTGCTCAAAGAGAGAGAGTTCAAGACATTGGTAGAGGGACAGTCCTAGAGCTAGAAGACGAAGACAACCTTGTCCTGTGGTATTACAAATTTTACCCCGACTTCCAAAAGCTCTACACCTCCCACTATAACCTTCCACCACAAAGGAGGGATCATTTTTGCATTATCATGTGATGGATCTAGCACATCCACCTTTGCAAGGGACGAGACTTATGTGATGGATCCATCCAGCACATCAACCTTTGCAAGGGACCATACTTATGCACCACAACAAATTCAATCAATCACAGTAAATCTTGGACCGCAAGATGTTTTATCAGTAGCTCATTACAACCATGTTTTATCAGTAGCTCATTACAACCATGTTTGGTAGAGAACGACTGCCAGAGATAAACACCTCTTCTCTACCCTTTATCCTTCCTATGATTAACCATGAAGTATCTTTTGATGTAATTATTTTCATCCTTGTATAGTATGTTTTCCATCTACCAAGCACCCATGTATTGAATCTTTAAAAAAATAAAAATAAAAAATCTAAGTAGAGTTAATTTTCTTACTCTCACAATGGAAAGTGTAGCATTTACAACCTTTTCTAGTAAGGTGGGTGAGGATGCTGCAGACTTTCTAGACAACTTGAAAATAGCTTGTGTCATCTCTAGGAGAGATGATGATGCTTCGCACTTGCGCATCTTCCCACTTCTAATGATGGTGAGGCAAGATCATGGTACAATGCCTTGGCACAAGAAACCAAGGAGTGGTGGGACTTATTAAGAGCAGCCTTTGTCAAGCGTTTTTGGAGAGGGCACAACATCAAAAAATCTATGGCAATTGTTGACGGAGTTGAAGCAAGGTAGCATGCTAGAGTATGCATCATACGAGTCAAAGTTTGTAGATTTATGGGGGCGATGGATTGCATCGCAAAGATAGGATGAGGGGGCACTTGATTTCCTAAAGAAGGATTGGTTTGTGGCTGGGTTATGGCCAACTCTTAAAGATAAGGTGAAGGGAAGTTTTCCTGCTACACATGAGCTAGCAGTTGAAGTAGCCCGCCTTAAGACAAGAAGTTGCACCTACAATCCAATAACGCCAATGAAGAGGTAGTTGTTAGGACCGGACCACCTCTAGCACCACCTACAATAGCCACCCAGAGGATTCAACCACAAGAACCAATTGAAGATCAACAAGACTACTCAACCGCATCACCAACCAGCTTGAAAATCTCTCAGTACATTTGGTGGAACAAGGGCATGCACACAATTGCAACAACCAAGATCAAAGGAGAGGAACTTGAACAAATACATAACCATGAATACCACTGCTACAATTGTGGAGAGAACAGTCATGGTATGTATTATTGCCCACTCCCAACAAGGAGGTAAAATTTCGATAGAGGAGCAAGGAAAAACCAAGTTTCACCACCAAGAGCAAGACCACCACCACCGAGGGCACCACAACAAGCACCACCTATGAAAATCCCACAACCACCCATTCAACCACATCCACCACCACCACAACCTCTCATTCCATCCTTAACCCCACCACTAGTTGGCAACCAGGCAGTAAGTTTCATTATTCTTGAAGGTAAGGGAAAGGAGAAAGTGGAGGGGGATATCAAGGGAGTGGCAAAAGGTAAGACCAAGGTTAAAGGAGTAGATGCCATGGGGGTAAAGAGTGCTACGCATGGTGAATCTTCCCAAAAGGAAGAAAAGATAATATCCAAGGGGGAATCTAGCAAAACACCGTCCAAGTCATGACGTAAAATTGACATTCTAGATTTCTCTTTGGGTGAATGTTCTAAACCATATGATTTGGTTCAAGATGTTTCTGTGCAAGGCCCAAAGATCACTTGGCCTTAGCTACTTCACCTTTCACCTAGGTTGAGGAAACAATGGAAAAAGATGGTTAGCATAAGACGACCAAAGCCAAAGATGGTTGGGGCTATCTCTAGGAGGAACCTAGAGGATATACTACCGGTGATGGATGCTCACATCAAAGGGCAACACATCTCCAATATCTACATCGATAGTGGCGCACAAATATGTGTCATGAGTGAAAAAATGATGCATCGTTTAGGCTTAGAAGCGAGTAGGCCGGCACCACGCCGAGCCAAAATGGCAAATAATGTAAAAGTTCAATGTGTTGGCATTGTGAATGCAGTTAGGTAAAGACGCTCAACACCGAGGTGGATGTGGACATCTTTGTCATGCCACATAAAGGGGAGGGCTATCCTATCATTCTAGGGAGGCCTTGGCTTATGGAAATGAAAGATAAACAAGACTGGGACACCAGCATTATCCAGATGAAGCATGCAAAAGGGAGGCCAATACTTTACGACATGAAGATAGGTCAACAACGTGACATGGATCTATAAACCTCTGAGGATGAGTTTTCTAGTGACTCTTCAACCACTTCAAAGGAGGAGTCAACAATGACCGAAGAAAGAAATAGTAGCATTGAGGTGATGGTGGTCATTCTCAAGGACCCTAAGGAGGTGAAGCAACTTGGTGCATCATCATCTTGAAACCAAGGGGATCCACCAGGTATACAACCTTTGGTAGAATCAAGTAAGCTACATCGAATGCTCTTAGTGAGTTGTATGGGAAGGAGTGTGAAGATTATGTTTTGATGCTAAGTAGTTGTACCACATTGTTCATTGATGAATATGATAAAATCACTGACATCACAGTAGTTCAGGATCACATCAAGGTCAAGCATGGAAGTAGACCTGTAGTGCAGAAGCTCAGATGGATAGGAGTAATTCAACAAGAGGCCTTCCTCAAGGAGGTGAGGAAATTTTTAGAAGCAGGTTTCATTTATCCTCTTGAAGACTCGGAGTGGATTTCTCCAGTGATAATCACACCAAAGATGAATGGTAAGTGGAGGGTTTGTGTTGATTACAAGCCCCTTAATGCAGCCACAAAGAGGGACCATTTACCTCTCCCTTTCCAAGATGAAATTCTCAATAAGGTAGCAGGATATAAGTGCTACACTGTATGTGATGGCTATACTCAGAATACTTCCAAATTAATATTGTTGAATAAGATCAAAAGAAGACAACTTTCATCACACCATGGGAATGTTTTGCTTACAGAATTATGCATTTTGGTCTCACCAATTCTCCAACCACTTTTCAATGCTATGTGATATTTTTTTTCAGTCGTTCTTTGCCAAATCAACTCGTGTTTTTATTGATGTCTTTTGTATCTATAGCTCTCGCTCTCTTCATCTGGAGAAATTTTATGAAGGTCTAGCTAGGCTGCACGCTTTGGGTGGCCAACTCAACGTGGAGAAATGCCACATTGTTGAAAGCAAGGTTACTCTTCTTGCCCATGTAATCTAGGCCAAAGGTATTGAAGTTGACCCAAGCAAGGTTCAAGCCTTGGTGGCTTTGACCTCTCCCACCACAACAAAGCAGATGGTCTCTTTTCTTCAAAATGTGAGTTATTTGAGCAGGTTCATTCACTTGGTCTCTCAAGTGGTTCTCCCTTTACAACAAGTTACCCATCAAGATATCTTCACTTGGAGTGAAGAAAATGAACAACAGTTCAATGAGATAAAGGGTAGAAGCATGTTAACGTGTCACAAAATATGTTGTCCCGGACAGTGCTAGTTACTTGTGCTTGTTGGCATATACTGAAAACGGATTGGCAAGTCCTTTGAATTTCAAATGTTCTCCATAAAAAATTTATTTTCCCTCCTCATGTGCTTTTATTTTCAGTTACTGAAGACGACATGGGGAGTCTCTCTCTCTCTCTCTCTCTCTCTCTCTCTCTCTCTCTCTCTCTCTCTCTCTCTCTCTCTCTCTCTCTCTCTCTCTCTCTCTCTCTCTCTCTCTCTCTCTCTCTCTCTCTCTCTCTCTCTCTCTCTCTCTCTCTCTTGTTCCTTGCACCGGAAATCCTACGTGAGGGATGAGCTGTCAAAACTGAGCTCTTTCTCTCGTTCTAACACAGACCTATAGAAATGGAGAACTAGCAACCAACATTATTGCCACTAGCTCCAATGCTGGAAATGGATCCGTATTGTAATGTGATGGTAAGCAAATCTTATGTGTAGCCCACCCAATGAAGTCATTGGTTTTGTTGGTCAGATCTATAGTTTTGTGAGGGAATTTTTTCATATTATGTGTATATTACAACTTCAAGTGTTGATAGCTATACATTTAAGTGATTTTAAGTAAGTAACATATTATGCACGTCTACAGTTCTCAGGAAAAAGCAGAAGAGAGCCACTACAGGTAATGAATTACAACTCCCAAGATCGAGCTCTTTCTTTAATTAGGGAATATGAGAGAGTAAGGAAGAGGAAACAACAGGAGTAGAAAAAAATAAAATTTGAGCGACAACATCATGCCCACAACGATGAAGAGAAAAAGAAAATCTCCTCCGAGATTGTGAGAGTTTTCAAGATTAGGGCTGAAGGTTTTGATACAGAATCAAAGTGGGAAATCTAGAATTGTTGCTCAACATCTGCATGTTCGTGTGATCCATGATGAGTCTTTCTAGGAGGAGGCTGTTGTACAGACTGCAATTGTCTCCAATGACCGCAGCACACTGGCTACCGTCAAGCAACCAGGTTCCAATGAGGAGTAGTTTTTGAAGAATGAAGCATTGAAAATCATGTTGAATTAAAAGGAAAACATGCCTATTGCAAAAATTGTCAGGGTCCTAAATGTCAATAGTTACACCTTGCACAAGATAAGATCACGACAAGCGAAGCCTGATGTCAATGGTCGATTGTTTTCATTGGTTGCATGTCACAAGCAACACCGTCATAGACCTATCACAGATGAAATTAAGGAATTGATCTATACATTTTAGAAAGTGGAGGCTCGCGTTTGACCGAACAAGAAGGATGTTTTTTGAAAGAGGATGGGGAGAAAAAGGTACATAGAACACCCTGTGCACCTCCTAGATGAGCCTCATGTGATCAATCAAATACTTGTAGCATAACTTATGCATTTTATGCATTGCATCACTAGTGCTTAGTAGCTTGTATATGCTGATCAATAGCATACTGATCTGTAGACTTTTGCTAGTTAGCATATGGAATGTTGGTTAGCATACTGACTATGCTAGTTAGCATACGCTAGTTATAGCATATGGAGTATGCTAGTTAGCATGTCTTGGGTTCTAAATGGCATACAGAGCTAGTTGGGTAGCACAATATGTATGCTATTTAACATACTTGGTATGCTAGCTAACATACCTAGTATGCTAGTTACATACCTAGTATGCTCAATTGCATGATAAGTACATTGTCTAATAGAAAGATTATGCTAGTTAGCAGGTCTTCAATTCTAAATAGCATTAGTTGGTCAACACAAAAGGTATGCAATTTAACACCACTTATGCCAGTTAGCACCTAGTATGCTCACTAGCATGATGGGTACGCTATTTAAGACAAGGGTTATGCTAGTTAGAACTAGCAGTTGGGTTGGGTATGCTAGTTAGCATATGGAGTATGCTAGTTGGCATAAGGAGTATGCTAGTTAGCATGCCTTGTGCTCTACATAGCATATAAAGTTAGCTAGTTACCACAAGATGTATGCTAATTAACATCATTTATGCTAGTTAGCACCTAGTATGCTCAGTAGCATGATGGGTGTCCTAATGCGTATACTAGTTTGTGAGTATGATAGTTAGCATATGGAGTATGTTAGTTAGCATATAGACTATGCTAGTTAGCATATGGACTCTGGTAGTTAGCATATGGACTCTGCTAGTTAGCATGCCTTGGGTCCTAAATAGAATACAGAGCTAGTTGGTTAACACAGTATGTATGCTAATCAACATACCTGGTATGCTAGTTGACATACCTAGTATGCTAGCTACATACCTAGTATTCTCAATTGCATGATAAGTACACTGTCTCTAACAGAAAGTGATTATGCTAGTTAGCATATGGAGTTTGCTAGGTAGCATATGAAGTATGCTAGTTACAAGGCCTTGAGTTTTAAATAGCATACAGAGTTAGTTGGTCAACACAAAAAGTATGCAAGTTAACACCACTTATGCTAGTTAACTACTAGTATGCTCACTATCATGATGGGTATGCCATTTAAGGCAAGGGTTATGCTAGTTAGAACTAGCAATTGGGCTGGGTATGCTAGTTAGAATATGGAGTATGCTAGTTAGCATGCCTTGTGTTCTACCTAGCATACAGAGTTAGCACAAGATGTATGCTAATTAACATAATATCTGCTAGTTAACACCTAGTATGCTCAACATCATGATGGGTGTCCTAATGAGTATGCTAGTTAGAATATGGCCTGTGTTAATTAGCATTCGTTGTGCTATACCCTAGCATGTAGAGTTACCTGGTAAACACAAGATATATGCTAACTAGCATGCTTTATGCTATTTAACATACGTTGTTGCATGCACATTAGGATGTTGATTGTGATATTTAGCACTATGATTTGTTTTCATAAAATTGCTGGATGTCCTAGTTAGCAATCTGAATACTGATCATCATTTGGATATTGCAGGTTGAGTTCTTTTGTAGATTTAAGGAAAAACATCCAGATTGCAAGATTGGCATGAGAATGTTTGAGATGTTGGATCCCTTATTTTGTAGGCAGCTGAAGGATAGATACACATGCTATTGCGAATACCAGTGAAAATGTCTTTTTTGAAGGACACACTGAACCACATGCGCTCTTGTGCTTTTGGGCTGCATAGAGCAGGTTGTGACTGTATATACAGTACATGTGTCCTAGGTGAGAACATTAGCAAGGGCTTCTTGGATTCACATCAAATGTTCAAAGGTGTCACACATATGTGGGAGTCAGTTCTCTATCCAAAGCCCGCAGATATAGTTTTCCATAGAAGGGAATGCCTTATGGGAGAGTGTTCAACATGTGGAGTGAATAGGTTGGAATTATGCTTCTTGGAGATAGCAAAGCCAAGTAATGGTATTAATGTGAAAGTATTTGCATATGTACAAGCTCAAGACAAGCATGGAAATAGTAACAAAAGAAAAGATCTTTTGCACAAAGAAATGCAGTGTTGGGAGTTTCTTCAACTCTTGAAGACCAAGTTGGAGCTCTTTATCACTCATAACTATGTGGCTCGATGGCAAGGACAACAATTCAAGGATTTCCTTCTTCGGTCTTCGGAGGAAGTTGTCGTGCCAGTTGTTGATTTTGCGGAGAATTATGCCTTCAAGGAACAAAATGAGATGTAGTCAATGCATTGGCACTCTAGTCAAGTAACCATTTTTGTACACATAACATACTACCGCAGGGCAGGGGAGGTATTCAAAACCATCCACTTCTTCATATCAGATGACAAGGTGCATGACATGTTGTTCGTGCAATGCTACTCCGTGATTGGTCATAACAAGAGGGTGTCACTCCTAAGAAACATTGGGTGTGGTCTGATGGTGCGGCGTCACAGTTCAAGGGAGCGAAGCCTTTTTACCTCGTTGCAAGATATGGTGGACTGACAGAGATGGGGATGAGCTGGTTCTTCTTTGGATCAAGGCAAGGCAAGGGAGATCATGATGGTGAAGGAGCAGTTGTAAAAAGAACCTTCACCCATGAACAGTTAAAACCTAGTGGAGCTATTTTGCAGTGTGCAGCTGATGTGGTTGCTTATTGCCAAGAAAACCTGTCGCAAGGAGAACCTTCACACTATCCTTCAAAAGAAAGGGAATGTGCTCATGTGTTCTGGGAGGTTAAAGAGGGAAAAGTGAACAGGGAGGTGGAGTGGAATTGTGCCACTGTGGCAAAAACTTGCTCTCTACATGCTTTTCGAGGTCACAACCCTAGGGATCCAACTTCCCTTGCAACAAGAGCCTTGGCATGCTTCTGTGATGCATGCATGCACCAAAGCTGGAATCGCTGCGTCAAAAAGGCTCACGTGCAGCCTTGGGATTATCATACTCTACTGCCATTACCTGATGAGGCTATGTCAGATTCTGATCCGGAAGATGAAGCAGCCACCTACGATGACTTCACATACGAAGGTCATCATGATGTGTTGAGTAGCGCTCTATGTGCTGGCGACACATTTTCTCTAAATCAAGATGCTTCGACCAACATGGAGGATGCGGATTTCAACGTGGTCAAGTATGTTGCAGCAAAGGAGAAGATGGAGAAGGGGTACCTCGATGAGTGGGGCAATGCAATTGATAGAGGCTCATATGTTGTGCATATTTGTATGGCGAGCAATTGGATGCATACACCTCAAGCTAGACCACAAGCAACCCATCGTCCACGTAATTTCACATCTAGTACGATATATCGTACTTTCACATCTGATACGATATATCAAAATACCCATGGAGCACATCCCAAGGAGACGGCAGGTGTACACAATCAACCCAAAAAGCTACAAAGCAATCTATAATAGCATGCCCTTCATCTTTTAAGTTGTAATCACTACATCGTCTATATACTTCTTGCTCGGAGATAATGCAATTTTGTCAGTATCTTTTGTCTCTTGTGTGCTTTGTGTATACATGGCTTTGGTGTCTATCAGAGAGGGCTCTTAGTTTATAAGAAAGGAACACCCAGCTTATAAGAAAGGCATTTGGGTTTGGAAAGATGTGTACAAAGAAGGCCAGTGTCTTGCACAGTATGCTAATTGTGTTTTGTGGGTATGCTAGTTAGCATAAATGGTATGCTAATTAGCATACTATTAATGCTAGTTAGCATACACAATGTTCTAATTAGAATACCTTTTGCTGGTTTTCAAGGAGAAGAGATGGCAGCTTCCTGTATACTGTGTATGCTAATGCTAATTAGCATATTGTTTATGATGATTAGCATAAAATTATATATGCTAGTTAGCATAAATAGTATGCTAATTAGCATAACTTTGCTGGTTTTCAAGGAGAAGAGATGGCAACTTTTTGTATATTGTGTATGCTGATTAGGATACTATGTTGTGAGTGAAATGCTAATTAGCATGCCCTTGTTGGTTTAGGAAAGAAGAGATGGCAACTTTTTGTATATTGTGTATGCTAATTAGCATACCTTTGCTGGTTTCAAGGAGAAGAGATGGAAACTTTCAGTTCAATGTGTATTCTAATTAACATACTGTTTATGCCAGTTGGCTTATATAGTATTCTAATTAGCATACCTTTGTTGGTTTTAAGGAGAAGTGATGACAAATTTCTGTATACTATGTGGTCTAATTAGCATACTATGCTGTGAGTGAAAGTTAGCATAAACAAAAATGCACAGTATGCTAATTGAAGGTATGCTAATTAGCATATTGTTTTTTCCAGTTGGCATAAACAATATGCTAATAAGCATATCTTTGTTAGTTTCAAAGAGAAGAGATGATAGGTCTCTGCATTCTGTGTATGCTAATTAGCATATTGTTTATGCCAATTCACATTCTGTGGGTATGCTAATTAGCATAGTTAACTTGCATAATTAATAGTACGCTAATTAGCATAGGTTCGTTGGTTTCAAGGAGAAGGGATGGCAAATTTGTGTATACTGTGTATGATAATTAGCATACAATATTGAGTGGAAGTTAGCACAAAAGAAAAATGTACAGTATATATTCCAATTGAAAGTATGCTAACTAGCATATTGTCTATGTTAGTAGACAATAGGCATAGGCAATATGCTAATTAGCATACCTTTACTCGTTTTAAGGAGAAGAGATAACATCTCTCTGTATACAGTGTATGCTAATAAGCATATCATGTATGCTAATTAGCATATTGTATGTTGGTTTCAAGAAGGGATGGCAGCTTTCTATATACTGTGTATGCTAATTAGCATACTATGCTGTGAGTGGAAGTTAGCAAAAACAAAAATCCACAGTATGCTAATTGAAGGAATGCTAATTAGCATATTGTTTATGCCAGCTCTGGCATAGACAGTATGCTAATTAGCATACCATTGCTGGTTTCAAGGAGAAAACATGGCAGCTTTTTGTATACTGTATATGCTACTTAGCATACTATGGTATGCTGTGAGTGAAAGTTAGCACAAACAAAAATGCTCAGTATGCTAATTAGAATGTATTCTAATTAGCTACTGTGAGTATGCTAATTAGCATACATGTTATGCTAATTGGCATACTGTTTTTGCTATGCTAGCATAAACATTATGCTAATTAGCATACCTTTGCCGATTTCCAACGAGAATGTATACAAATTCAATGTTTACAAGACGCCAACAATACACATAGTATTGCCTTCAAAAAAAGAATAGTATAGGATCTGATCATTACTATCTGAAGTGACTGTCAAAATAGTTACAAACATTGGAAAGGCAATTTACAAATTTCCCTCATAATGTTACAAAAACGTAGAGAGCCTCCTACTGTGAATAAGATCGTGGTTTAGCGCACTTGTACACTCGCTTTTTCCCAGTGTCCATTTGCTTCTTTGTTTGCTAAGATTTTGGGTCTTTCTCTCTTTGTTCTTCTTGTTGAGTTTTTGGTTCTTGCAGCTGTCTTTCTTCTTCTTCTTCTTGTTGCTTCTCTAATTTTTCCCTATGTAGCCTCTCTCTCTTATGTCTTTCAGCTTCTTCATCAGCCTCCCTTTGTCACCTACACATGGATTCATTACGTTGGGCCTCGTTGCGTCGGTGGATTTCTGATTCCATCTTCCTCATCACTTGTTGTGAAAAAAACCCGAGGCAGTATCAAATGTATTTTTAGTTGTATATGCTGCACGATCCTCTGATTACAACCATAGGAACAGCCAGCTGCTCAAAGTATCTATCAGGACGTTTTGCCGATGTTCTTTGGTATGGTCCTCTATCTTAGGAGTAACAAGCCAACTTCCTTCAGAGTTCTGGAACACTTTGTACATACTATCGTCAATAATTAGACTGTTTTAGGGCCCAAAGTTGCACTTCTTCCAAAACAATCTCAAATCCTTCAAGAATACAGGCTTATTATATATCAGCCAAGGCTGGCACTACAATGACTCTGTGTAAAAACACCTCTCAACTTAGCCCACTGCTCTTTGAATAGTGGTTTTAATATTGCATTCACTTTAGGTGCCATGGTGGTGCTCCATATACACATGGAAAAATTGGAGACACCAATCCAAAAATTTGTGGCTATCTTTGCGACAAAATACATACCTCCTATCTTGCACATTGTACTTTATCATTTCCCCTGCATGTTTAGGGCGAATGTCACCGTGCATTGGCTCTACAACTTGAACAAGCAGGACATTTAAATCAAGAACCAAAGCACGCCCCTCGTCTGGCAATGGCTTTGGCATGCATATTGGGTATGGCAGTGCATACCACTTAGCAAAGATAACTTCCCCCGAGGGATGAACATAACTAAAGTACTCGTTAATTTTTTTAAAGTGTTTAAGATAGCTATCGAGACGCTTCTCAATCTCGACTTTTTCTTTTTGTAGCTGTCTAGCCTTGGATATATGCCGCTTTTGTATGGTTTTGCATGCAATGGAATAATTCAAATCATGCAGGGCAACTAACTGCAATTTCTCTTGCCCTGTGATGCAAAAATGGTATCAAATAAAGACATCATAAAGGACAAGCAAAAACTATTGAACTATTGCACAATAAAATAATATTGAAAAGAGTTTTTCCATTATAAATATCTAGAGAGATACATGCCACAGGGTGTGGAGCTTGCTAACACTACATAACTTGGACACAAAAGGGAACACATTCAACAAGCATGTGAGCGAATGGATTTCTTTTCACCTCTACTATGTTTGTTTGTGTCATCCAGGGTGCTCGTAGGGGCAACACATTTCTTGTCCCCTGGTTCTTCCAGAATCTGTTCCAAGCCACCTTTTCTCTATAATTTCACTTTGTTTACAAAACCCTGTAGGGGGCTATCATCATCGGCGTCTTGTGCAAAGTCAGCCCACAGTCAGTTCTAAAACCTTCCTCTTGAGCACTCCTACCTTCCTCTTGCACACTCCTAATTGTTTCCTCTGAGACGCTTGTTTGATCATTTGTAGGGGGCTTGGGTTTGGGATGAGTAATCATGATAAAATCTTTATCATCATCATCTGTTTCTTTACCATCTGCAGCAACCTCATGCGTTGTCAAGTGCTGTGGCATTACATCTACCCTTTCATGCTGTCTATTCAGCTCATCAGATTCATCATTGCAAAACTTCTCTTCCTTCCTTTGATTGATAGGTGTCTTGTCAGGTTCGCATCCTACATCGTTGATACCTATGTATTCCATTCACCCGTTAATTTTCATCGATACCATTATGATTTCTTGTATGCATAGTGTGACAAGTAGCATTCCATGTATGGTAGGCATCTATATCTTGTAGACATACATATTGTCTATGCTAACTATGCTAACTAGTATACAAAGTGTGCTAACCACCATGATCAATATGCTAACTAGCATACAAAATATGCTAACAAGGGAATGTGAATATAGTGTGTATGCTAACTAGCAAGAGAATGTATGCTAATTAGCATACATAAAATGTTAATAGGAAAAATTGTGTGTATGCTAATGGTATGCTTAATACTGATGGTGTGCTAATTAGCATACATGTTATGTTAATTAGCATAAATGGTATGCTAATTAGCATACAATGTATGCTAGCATAGATGATATGCTAACTAGAGGTAAGTTATGCTAATAAACAAAAAGTCTCTGCTAATTAGCATACCATCTTTGTTGGTTAGCATATTGTGCATGCTAACTAAAATACACATTATCATAGTTCGAGCAAAGAGGTATGCTCACTAGCATACAAATTATGCTAGCTAGCTCAAAATGTATGCTAACTAACATAGAGGTATGCTACCAAGCATACACATTATGCTAGCTAGCAAAGAAGATATGCTAGCTGAACTTTGAATGCTTGTTAGCATGCACCAAATGATAGCTAGCATACAAAGTATGCTAGTTAGCATACTAAGTATGCTAATTATTATACCTTTTTTTATAGTTATCATACACAATGTTCTAATTAGCATAAGAAGTATGCTAATTAGTATATTATATATGCTAATTAGTATACCTTGTTAGCTAGTTAGCACAAATGGCTATACACAATGTATGCTTATGCATGCTAATTAGCATACTTGCATGCTAGCCATCATACACAGTGTTCTAACTAGCATAAAAAGTATGCTGATTTACATATTAAATATGCTAGTTAACATAAGATGTATGTTAGTTAGCACATTGTGGTGCTAACTAACATTTAGGGTATGCTAATTAGCATACCTTGTTTGCTAGTTAGCACACTGTGCATTAATTAGCTTATTAACATGCTGATTAGCATACTTTGTTTCTAATTAGGAAACTCTCTATGCTAGTTAGCATGCATAGTCTGTTAGCTAGCATAGAAGGTATGCTTATTAGCATATTGTGTATGCTAACTAGCGTACATAAAATGCCAACTAGTATTCACAATATGTTGCTAGTATAACTAGCTGTGCTAACTAGCATACACAATATCACCATGACAATGTATGCTAGCTATATCTCATAGTATGCTAACTAGCATAACTAGGTTTGACAACTACCATACACAATATGCTAGACACCATACCCACTAAGCTAACTAGCATACCTTGTATGCTAACTAGCATAACTATGTTTGACAACTACCATACACAATATTCTAGACACCATACCAACTAAGATAATTAGCATACCTTCTATGCTAACTGGCATACACAGGGCTAGAGTAGGAATCAAGGCTGGATAATTGTTCCTTAACATTATCTTACAAGAACTCTACGTGATTGGAGGTCCTTGCCCTGTGACCTTGCCACACCATTCAAGTGGTATACTCTGCTGGCAGGTGGAAGTTCTACATTCGGACCCCAAGGGGCATGCAACAACAAAGCATATTAGGTGATAGGTATTCTCACATGGCATGTTGACCATTACACTGATTTTGTGTACTTCTAGTGGTAGACCACAACCAGTACACACGTTGCTTGTTGTCCCATCACGTAACCCTCCTATACACTCTGTAAAAGTGTCCATATCTATCTTGCATAGGGCAGTGGGGATGAAGGAGCCTTGTATCATCCTACTTATCTGCATGAGCAGCTACAATTGACTATCGCAGGCGTGTGTGCTTTTGCATCCTGCACCTCCACATTAATCTACAAACCAATCAAAACAGAGGTATGGTAAGTATAGGATAGTTGTGCACATATTCAAAACATAAGGTCCAATCCACAAAAACCATTGGCACTTACATGAAGCCATGTTATGTCAATATCAACTGCAGTGGGGGTGTCCTCACTGTGAGGAAACCCCAAACCATCCACTGTCTCCTTCAGTGTCTTGATCTTTACCTTGAGCTCTATTTCTCTCCTTGCATCCACACTGTGAGTGAGGCCTAAACACCGCAATTCATTCTCAGCATGATGAAGCTTATGTCTCATAGAAAGTACTATAGGGCTAACCATATCATGTCTTGCTTTCGAAACCCTCGCAGCTTCAAGCTCCTGACCCGCATTCTGGAGCTGATGTTTAGCATCCTGCAGTCAATTTCTGAGATGGTCATTTGCACTCATGATGTCCTACAAATCAGAGAGCCCGAAATATTACAGGCTTCCTCTCACTTTGTGAGAGCTGGTAATAGACGGGGGTGTTGCCCAGGCTACAGAAACAACGTTTGGAGCTACTTGGCCAGCACAATTGTCCTTTGCTTTTGTGGAGCCATCCTCTATTTTTTGACTTGAGGGGTGGGTATTACGCACCCTCCACTTTTCAACATGGGCATCATAGTATCTTTTTTCTCAAAAGTCTTGCAAATGTTGGACAGCAAACTCAGCCCAATTGAACTGTATGATTGAGCCACTTGCAATTTCCAATGGGCTGAATTGTTTTACAAAACCCTTCATAAAAGCCGAATTAATTTCCATGTTGGTGGGGACCTTCTGGTACACCCTATAGTGCAATAGCTGAAGTACGTGGTCGTACATGTTGCTACAAATGCTATTGCATTTGAAGCGATATTTGATGCGATCCTTCACCTCTCTTGATACAGTGAACCACTCCAAATCTGTAATCTGCTCCCACTTCACCAATTTGGGGTCGACACCGTCCATGGAGAGGCCATGGACAACATTAAAATCTTCTGTTGTTACACAAAATGTTTCCTATAGTGGGATGTTCATCATGGGAGCTTTCCATCGGCCTACACACCACATAGGATTATAAGATTAAAACCTTATAGAACCCCACTAGAATAGGGTTGTCAAGCAATTTCTACACAGGCAATTGCACGGAGTCTCCTTAGATGCAATCATCTAAGCATGCACCTTGAATGCCTAAGGCAATGCACAAGCACCTAATCAGTGTGAGAGAATCCACAACTAGATTGCAGCCAAGGGCTACTGCAAAAACAAGCATATAAGCTAAGTGCATAGTCCTTTGTGTTGATTGCAGCATATGCTTAGCAACACAATTTTCTCATGGGTGAGAGAATTTACTAACAGATTAGTAGTCAGGGCATGCTGGAGAAATGTGTCATGCTTTGCTTGATTTACAACTTCCAAATGTGGCCCCCTCATTGAAGAGAGAGAGAGAGAGAGAGAGAGAGAGAGAGAGAGAGAGAGAGAGAGAGAGAGTACCTGAGTCCTACTTCCCCTTCTCTGCATGCATGTACTTTGACATTGGGGATCCTTGCAAATTAGAAGCATTCAATCTTTTGGAGGGAGGAGGAGAAGAAAGAGGATCTTTGCCCCTCGACTTCCTTCTCAGTGGAGTACTGGAAGATTGCTATTGGAGGTGGCTAGCTCCAGTGGTGAGCTATCCTCCACTTGGGCTGACTGTTGGCCTCTAACTGCTGACCTGCTTGCTGCTCGCAATTGTTTTCCTTCCTCTCTCTGACCTGTGTCCCTACGCTATGCTTCCCTCCATGCTTCATGACTACACCACTACCTCAACTAAACGACTGAGCTTAACTGTTAGAGATTTTAAAAATATTATGATTCAATTTTTCAAAGTCTTACACTTTGTATAGTTCATGATGGTGGCCCACACACTTGAAAAAACATGACTTTCCTATCCATGTGTTATGCTTATAGATGTTCTTGTTGGCATATGTTAACTGGCACAAAAAGCACGACACGTTAGCATGCTTTCACCCTAAAACAAATCCTAGCCTCACTTGCCACCATTGCACCTCCAAAGTGGGAAGAGCCATTTTATGTAAACCTTAGTGTGGGCAGTGACACACTTAGGGCTATATTCATGCAAAAGGATCCTCAAACTTCTTTCATGCGTCCTATCTACTTCTCTAGTCTCATGATGACTCCATCAGAAAAGGGATACACAGCAGTCAAGCACATGGTGCGTGCATTAATGTTTGCTACCACCAGATTTTGTTCTTATTTATTGTCTAGACCATTCATAATCTTAATAATGGAAGAAGTATTTCCTTATGTAATGTAGCATATGGATGTTTCTTCTAGGATTTCCAAATCGCTTACAAGGTTGAAAGAGTTTGACTACACTATGCAAGTGGAGAGTTCCGCAAGGGCCATTCTAGGAGGCATTCTGACTCATCGCCACTATGAAAAAAAGATAAAGATAAAGCCAAATGATCAAGAGACTACACCTACGTTGGAGGTCCCAAAGGTAGAGGGGGCTCACTCTCTTTACTTTGATGGGAGCCTACAAGAGAAGAGTGGAAAAATCTGCATGAGCTAGCATTGTCATCTTCAACGATCAAGGGGATAAATCATGCAATGCACCTTGAGTGCATATGCCATGTAATTTTACCCCATCCTACTAACTACAAACTACTAACACTAGCTGCTAACCCTTTCTTGTAAATTGCACCCACTCTGCTCTACCTTGGAGTAGGCAACCTCAAACAAAAAATTACTCACCTCTCTAGAATCTTCTCTATTTAACCTCAATAATTCTCTCCTCTTTGGAGCCCACATCCATGTAACTCAAGCGACAAGATGAGGGATGCCTTTGGTAGATTTAATAAAGAATCTCAACCTAAACATGCTAGGTAAGGTGGGGAATAATCGAGGTTGTGTGAGGTTTGCAAATCAGCCAGGAGGTTAAGAAAAACTTAGGAATGGTGTTGGACAAAGCAATGGTAGTGTCTGGAGGAAGACGCCCACGTGTTATAATTGCAGAGAGTTGGGCCACATCAACCCACAATGTGATAAGCCACCAAGGATGGAGAGACATGTATCCATTGCCAAGAAAGGTGCTAACTAGGTCAAATGATTACGGCATTGAAATTAAGGGAGAAGAAGGAACCAGTGGATTAACCTAAGAGGAAAATGGAAAGACAAAAGTGATAAGTGTGGTCACCTTGGAAAAGGTAGTAAAGCTAGAGATACATTAATGATGCCTATTGGAAAGAGGACCACACAGGATAAGGAAGGAAGAAGTGGTGCAGGTCCTAGTAAGAAGAAGGGAAAGAGCCATGAAGACGAGGATGTCAAGGCCAACAGGAAAAGAAGGGCTTGTTGCAAGTTTCATGTTTTAGAATTTCCACTAGAAGATGGGAAATTAAGTTATGACTTGAAGGAGGATCTAACAAGCAAGAAAGTAGATGTTACTTTATAGAGATGGTGCTTAAGCTAAAGCAACAATGGAAGAGGATGGTTAACCCAATGGAGATAGAACCAGAGAGAGGTTCAGTGAAGGTGTTGGTGATGGATGAGCTACCAGACATTTGACCAATAGTAGATGTGTGGCACAAAAAAAAAATATGGGACAAGGTTATGTTGATGACCGAGCTCAAATATGCGTCCTAACACACTCATGCGTTGAGAAGATGGGTCTTACAGTGACTAGGGTGTCAAGCTTTTGGATCAGATTGGCAAACCATCCGAAAGTAAAATGTTTGCGTGTTGTAAAGAGATTAGAAGTGGAGGCATATGATGCAAAGGGGGTGGTTGACTTTCATGTGATGCCAGTGGGGTTGGGAGTATATCCTATTATACTGAGTAGACCATGGTTACATGCAATGGGAGCCGTTCAAGATTAGAGATGTGGTACGATTAACCTCTATGGAAAGACAAGTGCCAAGAAGCTATATAATATGGACACAAGGAAACTATTGGAGGAACTTTGTGAAGATGAGGATGAGTCTAGTGATGAAGACTATTCCACAGTGTCTGACGAGGACAGTGATAGTACTACCAGCAGTGATGAGAATGTTGATGTTGCATTTCTTCTGATAGATAAAGAAATCAATGAGTCTCATTTAGTTGCATTTGCAAATGAGATTGAAAATGAAAGTGAAGGGCCTTGTGAAGTGATTGAAGGGCTGATGCAAACCAAGGTTGAATTGTCAAAGAAGCAAAAATTGATGACACAAATGATCAGTGGGACCGCTCAGCTATGGAGAAGGAGATATATTTGCACATGCTGGCTAGTTGCATTTGCAAATGAGATTGAAGATGAAAGTGTAGGGCCTTATGAAGTGATTGAAGGGCTGATGTAAACCAAGGTTGAATTGTCAAAGAAGAAAAAATTGATGACACTGAGGCGGTCCGGGGCGGGCAACAAGAGAGGCGACCTCTAAACACCCCTCAAGGCTCCCGTGCTTCTCAATTGGGGATGGGTCAACCACAAGCACAACAAAACAACAAATCCACAGCCAAAACCCAACTACACAAGGGGCACCACCTAGTTTAAAAGAGAACTAGGATGCAAAAAAAGAAGAATCGTTAGAGCAACCCAAAATCAAGTAAGGACTTTACACTAACCCTAACACCAATGGAACACTCTCACACACTAAAACACGAGAGAGAGAGAGAGAGAGAGAGAGAGAGAGAGAGAGAGAGAGAGAGGGTGTACAACTTAGATTCAACCTTATGATTTTCACAAGAAGGCACCTAGAGCTTGCGGATTCAAGTGACAAGATTTGGTTATAGCATCACTAGCACATTGTCTTAGGGTTATGGGAGCCCTCTCACCATCCACCCTTTTACAATGGTAGCCAACAAACCATAGCCAATGAATCACAAGGACAAGAAACAAAACAACAACCTTCAATGAAACAAGTCACCTTATGAAGCTGAATGAGTTTACCAAGCCAAATTGGAGTTAAAGCGTGAGCCTTTGAACATGAAATTGCACCCAAAACTACCAATTCATTGATGTTGGGGTAGATACAACAATGGTAGAAAGAATATCTTCTACTCGCACTCACTCATCTAGCTCAAGCTTTTCTATGCACCAAAGTGATGGTGTAGAGAAAGCTTTCTCTCTCCTTACAACCAAGATAGAACTGGCGTGTACTACGCTCAATCTAGTGTGCAATGGTGTAGAGATGCCTTTTACAAGGAGAGATAGGTTCTATTTATAGGTTTTTGGAAGCTTTGATTATGATTAGTTCTAATCAATTTTTTTGACAAAACAAGAGATTAGGAAATATTTTGATTTTTTAAATGGGAGTGGGTTTTCATTATCCTTTAAGCCACATGGATGTGGGCTCAAGGGGGAGAATTATTGAGAGTGAAAGGAGAGAGAGGTGAGTAACTTGGAGGTGCCTACTCTAGTAGATAGTAGAGGGTGCAATTTACAAGAAGGGTTACTTGTTAGTGATCACTAGAAAATGTTAGTGGCATATTTACAAAAGTGATGATGACTTGATTGTCGAGGAACCAAGGGTGAATGAGGTGGATGAGCTCTTGAGATTGGTGAAACCTCCAAGAATTATGAACTCACCCTTATGAAAATGACCGCCGGTTCTTCTTCGTCTTCTACTTCTGCTTCTTGGGCCGCCTTCACGGTTGATCTCCACGATGAAGATGAGGATTATTGATGAAAAAATTCTGATTTGCAGAGATTATGCAAGGATAAGGTGATAAAAATTCATGCCTTTTAGAGGAGTTAACATGAAATTGTAATTTGGGGGTAGTAGAGAGCGGTATGAGAGCATATGTGTATGTAGAAGGCTATGGTGGTAAGAGGGGAAGGAGAGATGGTGAAGAAGGTGAGAGGGGCATGGAAATCTATACATTTGAAAGGAATGATGGAGAGGATGAGTGTGTATGTCGGTGGGAGTGTGAAAAAGTGAGAGAAGAGTGAGAGGATACTTGTGTGCATAGAATGGGCAGACTGGGTCGCACCAAACAATTCACCAAAATTCGTTCTTTTCTCCAAAAATTCTAAAATATTTATGTAAAATAATTCAGCTCACGAGCTTCATTTTGTATGTTGACAACTTTTGCTGATTCGGATGATAGAAGGGTGCCAAAACTCGCCCAAAAAGCTGTGTATTGTGGGACTGCAAAGGTTCTTATGTGGGACCCTTTTTTGTTGAATTCTCCTTATACATCCAAAGGTGAGCCCCCCATGAGCCATGCCATGACCTAAGGAATCCAAGTGGCCCTTGCCACATGCATGGATGATGAATTTTAAAGAATAAAAAACAATTGCACATGATAGACCTAGTGCTTGGATTTTTCCTAGCCCTTTTCTTATGAGCACATGGTGTATGGAAAAAAATATGTGCAGGACACATGAAGGAATATCATGATAGGAGTATTTTATTTTGTATTTGGGTGAAAGAGGAAAATATGCAAGTGAGAAAATATCTAGTAAAAGTGAGCGACAATGTAGAAACAAATTTCGACTTCCACGAGGGTGCGAGATGAAATGCACGGTTTATTTTGTAAAAATAAATATTATGGGGTATGTACACACTAACATAGAAATATTTCATGCCATGAAAGGATGCAAAGAGATTTGGAAAAAATGCACACTTAGGAATATATATTTATATAAATACAAAAAATTTGAAAAAAAACCCTTTATACTTAGGTCCTTTATTTGATAGAAAATATTTACATGTAAAGAGGACCGTGATATTATAAATTTATTTTTTTGTCTCCTAGCCCAATACTCGCTCAATGATTTGATAAATTAAATGTGATAAAAACCCTAAACGCACGCACACTATTTACAATGAAAAAGCGAGCCTAGTCATTGTGCTAGGGTGTTTCTTTGGGGTGAAGTGGCTTCTTATAACATTTTATGAGAGCCGAAAAAACGGCTATCAACACAAATGATCAATGGAGACCTCTCAGCTATGGAGAAGGAGATATATTTGCACGTGCTGGCTAGTTTTCCTGATTTGCTTGTTACTTCATATGAAGAGATTAGAGGGTTCAAATGAGAAGAGATGCATATAGAGATGAAGGAAGGTGCTAAGCCAATGTGGCAAAGTCTAAGAAGGATGGGTCAAGAGCAGATAGAAGTCTTGCAGGAAGAGTTGGAGTTATTAAAGGCAGGGTTCATAGTCCGAGTGGAGACCACATAATAGGTGACTCTAGTTGTAGACAATCCAAAGAAGGATGGGAAGTGGAGGATTTGTGTAGATTTTAAACCCTTAAATGCAGCCACTAAGAAGAACCCATACCCTCTTCCATTCATTGATTAGATCTCTAATTTAGTGGCAGGTTATGAGAGGTACAATGTGTGTGATGGTTTTTCAGGATATTTTTAATTGAAGATTGCTTTTAAAGACCGAACAAAGAAAACTTTCATTACGCCATGGGGTTGTTATTGCTACACGGTATTGCCATTTGGGTTGTCAAATGGACCATACTTCTATCAAGAGAGAGAAAATTGGGTATTGTCACCATTCATTGGTAGTTGTGTTAAAGATTTTATGGACGACTTTTGTGTCTATAGCAGTAGGGTTGAACACCATAAGAAGCTGCAGATGGTATTGGCTCAATATGATGAATGTGAAGGACAACTAAATCCAAAGAAATTTCATCTAGCTCAGCCAAGGGTGAAGTTATTGGAAAATATGGTGTTAGAAAATGGCATTGAGGCTGATCCAAACAAGGTTAAGTCTATTATTCTTCTTCCATCACCTAATAGTACAAAGCAATTGGCAACCGATATACACAAAGTGAAGTACATGGCACAATTTATTCCATTGTCTTCATAGCTCCTTTATCCATTACAACAAGTGGCAAATCATGATCCATTGCAATGGGATGACAAATGTGAAGAAGTGTTTCGTGAGGTGAAAGAGGTGTTAGGGGGGCTGTCAGCCATGCAGGCTCCTGATTGGGAGTAAGTGTTTTATGTAAATCCATCAGTAGGTGATGATGCCATTGGAGCCATGCTATTGCAAAAGGGGAAGGGCATCCATTATATGAGACCAATGTATTGTGCAAGCCGAGTGAAGTTGGTAGCAAAAAGAAAATTGTTGGAAGTAGAGCTAGTGATGGCTAGTGAAATATTTACCTGTCAGCGATTTTTTTATTACTTGCTACCACGACCTTTTGTTTTCTTAAAGAGTTACACCTTTTTGCCACAGTTAGTTAATGGCACTAACATGTCACATGTGGTCAAGAAATGGGTAATTGAGTTGCAAGAGTTTGAGTTCTCTCTTTTAGTCGAAGACAGTACAAGAGCTACCCTAGCTGATTTGCTGATTTACAAGGAGAATACCCTTCTTGTTAAGGAAGAGATGGTTAGAAGGGTAGTTGAATAAGTTCCAAAGATCAGCAATGCACATGTGTTGTTCCTTTGATGGCTCATACAGAAAGAGCCATGATGCAGCTTCAGGGGGTATAGCACTTTACGATCCAGAGGGGAAGCTAGTATGCAAGAGAGGGTTCAAATTGGATGCTCATAGTAACAATGAGGCTGAATATGATACTTTGGAAGCCAGATTACACATTTGTTTGAAGCATGGATTAGAAGGTTGAGCATAAAAGGTGATGCCTTGCTAGTTGTGAAGCGAGTGTTGGGTGTGTGGAAGAGCAAGAACACCTCATTGAAGGAAATGTGTTTCAAAATTAAAGGCTTGTTAAAAAAGTTTGAAGCATGGAGCATTAGACACATTGACCATGCTCTAAATGGAGAGGCACATGAAGCAGCTCAAAGCATGATTGGGGAGCTATTTGTGTTAAGGACCAATTTACCTCTTATCATGGTCGGGAAATTTTGGCTCAAGAAGAGGAGTTTTTATCAACAGGAATCATTTTGAAGGACATCCAGAAGTCTAAGAAGTATGGTTTTGTGCATAGAGCATCAAGTACAAATCCCGGGGGATTCACCATGGAAAACTTACCGCACCACATAAGTGCAAGGGAGGGGGGTTTTTTTACAAGTTACATAAGTGTATAAGTTAGGGGCAGGCCCCCAATAATTTATCTCCCAAGTTTAAAAATAAGGGATGGGGTATCATATTTATGGGGGGGATGGTGGGGGGGGGGGGGGGGGGGAGAGACTGACCCAGTTTGATTATTTGTAACGATTGTTCACCGGTGTACACTAGAACTTGGATGAATTTTGGGGAAGTTTCTTATAGTCACACATCAAATTTTGCATCAAGCCGGTCATAGATAAACATTGATTTGGAGAAGATCAAGGATTTATTTACACCATTTTGGATGGGTCAGAATTGGACGAGTAGCCAGAGTGCAGGTTGATCAAGCAGACAGTTTGAAAGTCAAAGGCTAAGACACATTAAGGGTACCTCTAGTTATCAATAGAAGTGGTTCGTTAGTACGTTGCCAATCACTATGCTACACACTCTTTGACTAGTTTTACTCAGTTAGATCATGTGAGACCTAAATTTTATATGTAAGATAGGGGTATGATAGTTTTCCTCATTAATTGTTGTATAATCATAGAAAGGGGGGTCATGTCCCCTAATATGAGTCGTATATAGGGGTTTTATCAAGGCTGTTCGCTCGTAGGTGGCGTCCCATTTTATATATAGAGTGAATCCCCCGGGGTACAAATTGATTGATGATGTCTTGTACATGAAAGGGGGTTGATCTTGTGTTGAGACGTGTACCTTGGCGGGAGGAACTTTATAGTGTTGGAAGAGAATCATGAAGGCACATGTGGCGGACATTTTTCTTTAAATATCACCTTGCAAAAGATTAAGAGGGGTATGTATGGCTTAGTTTGCACAAGGATGTTCACCATTGGTGTAGGTCATGCAATAGATGTCAAGAATTTGGGAAGAGAGTGTTGAAGCCAGAATCTATATTTGATTGCAGTGGATTATCTCTCTAGATGGGCAGAGGCTACAGCAGTAAAACAAATCATTGCGAAGGATATAGAAAAATTTGTGTACGATGAAATATGTTGCAAGTTTGGGGTGCCATTGGAGCTACTTTCGGATAAAGGGCCAGGATTTAAGGCTAAACTATTAGACTTTTTATGCACGAAGATGAAGATTAGGCACAGCATACCACTCCTTATTATCCACAATGTAATGGTTTAAATTAAAGATGCAATGGTTAGTTGGTACAAATTCTTTTGAAAGTGACATAGCACCAAGGAAAAAATTAAGATTTGGAATTTCCTAGTGCATTATGGGCTTACCGTACTTCGGTGAAGACAAGTACAGAGTTTACTCCATTTCATTTGGTATATGGAAAGGAAGCACTATTGCCTATGGAAGTAGAGTTGCTTGCGGCCAAGATGTTAGAAAAGTTGCTTGGGCAGTCCAGTGATGCATTCGAAGAGAGGCTCTTACAATTACAAGAGGTTCAATTGGATAGGATGAGCGCATTGGAACATTATGGGCAAATGCAAGATAAGGCTTTAGCAAAGATAAATGAAAAGGTCAAAAGTAAGGATATCAAGAAACATGATTTGGTTTAGCGCTACAACAGTAAGTTGGACAAGACATTCCAAAAGAAGTTTCAAGTTAAGTGGGAAGGCCCTTTCAAGGTAGTTGAAAGGGCCTTCCCACTTAACTTTCAAGAAGTTTCAAGTTAAGTGGGAAGGCCCTTTCAAGGTAGTTGAGTGTTTTGCAAATGGTACATATCAGCTGGCTAACCTGGATGGGATTCTACATAATTCAAGGGTAAATGGTTTGAATCTTAAATTATATCCTGTTAGATTAATGATGGTGGAGCAAGATGAGATGTCTGCAGAATAATAATTTCTGTGAGGGATGAGGAGACCTATGATGCAACGAGTCTCATATTTCTTTTTGCTATTGTTGATCATGAATGATCTAGCAGGCTAGGGGATGGGAAAATTATGTTAGATTTTTTGGAAGAAGTGATTTCACATATGTACAAACACATGCATGGTGCATCGAATACAGAATTTCCCATTGTCCAGAGCCAAGTGGTTACATGGGACCCACATGTGTACAAGTAGGATAGCGTGTACATAGTACATCCATTTTCATCATCACTAGTATCAGTATGTTTTTCTATAATAATGAGGAGTTGGTAGAGTGTAAAACTTCTCAAGGAATCTATCAGTGGGCCCAGGCCATGAGGTAAGCAGGTGCGTCAGATGGCATCCAGTGGTGTTAGGAGGTCGAATGGGATCAACACTTGCACGTGGATAAGTGAGGACACAACGTCATGAGAACTATATTTGGGGGTCACTTCACATGATTTCCGGATCCAATATTGGGAAAAGTTGAGTGCCAGGTGTGCGGATGGATGTAGAAGGGTAACAAAAACGCACTGCGTGACCATTTTTGGCCTGTTTGGGGTCCGTTTGAGGTCAATCAAAAGGCCAGAGGTGCCCAAGGGATAAAGTGAAGTCTTGACACTGAAAAACTTGAGAGAAAACCAAAAAAATATAGAGAGAGGAGGAGGAACAGTCGCAACTAGGTTTTTGTTGTTTTTGGAGCTTGTTTTGGCCATAAACTGCTCATCCGAGCTCGGATCTGAGCACTTTGATATTGTAGACTGGCGTTTTTGGCCGTTCCAGACGCAATGGTACTCATCATTTTTCCAGATGAGTGAAGCCTTTGCTCAGTGATTGTATCTGTCATATTTCGTACGTATGGTGTGAGCTATTTGCCTCATTGGTGTCGGCCCAAGATCACGGCCCAAGATCAATTGTATCTAAGCATCAGAAATATTACTCCTTTGAGCTGATTTGTGTGTATGTGTGTGTGTGTTGAGTGGGAAAATGGATAGTCTCTCTCCTCTCACTCCATCGATGTGTTCCCTGTCTTGGCCAGGTGGATTGTGTAAGCTGAGTGGTGCCTTATAGTGTGTGTGTGTGTGTGTGTGTGTGTGTGTGTGTGTGTGTGTGTGTGTGTGTATTATCCCAAGAGTGTGTGTCGGGTAATTATAGAGGCATTGTGTGTGTTTCCATCCCCGTCACAATGTAAAAAGCAGGAAAATGCAGGTCACCACTTTTTGATTTGTATGATCCTAATCTATAGCTCTACTTGTCGTGAACCCATATGATGAAACAAATCCCCAAACGGACACACAATTTACAAGAAATCTCACCCAAAAGCTTGTAGGAATCTCTCTATTTCTCTCTCTCTCTCTCTCTCCCTCTCTCTCTCTCTCTCTCTCTCTCTCTCTCTCTCTCTCTCTCTCTCTCTCTCTCTCTCTCTCTCTCTCTCTCTCTCTCTCTCTCTCTCTCTCTCTCTAACAGAGCGCACAGTAAACGTAAGATTAGATTAATTCAAAAGTTTGCTTAGGGTTACAAAAATTGGCTTATATACTTAGAGGCTCGCTCCCAAAAATAATTTTGGCCACTTAAATCATTACAAAATGTCTTTTTGTTTCAAAAAATAGTGATACAAAAAGCTAGGAAAAGCTTCTTTTGTGTTTGACCGTCAACACTCCCCCCTTTTGTGTCCATGTCATCCCTGGCATGACCGGTCTTGATCTCTTGATTTGGTAATAATTCTCATCCTTTGAGTCAGTGGAACCCTTGCGGATTTAGCAGCTTCAAGTATGACTTGTACCTTATGTTGCCCAAGGTGACTGTGGGCCCAAATATTTTGTTGTCATAAGTAAAGAAGCCAGTGTAGAAGGATTTCTCAAAATCTTGCATGTGGTAGCTTAGTAAGAACATTACCCTTTGGTACAAAAAATGTAACACCTCCGGGGATAACTGATTTGATAAATCAAATGTCATTGTGGTGACAATGTTGACCATTGACACTAGGGTCAAGTCCATAGCTTTGGATGGTGCGAACACTTCAATGCATGCAAGGAGAGTTTTTCATATCTTTCTGATCATCACACACGTCAAGTTAGGGGAGCCAATGAAAATCTTAATGGTGCCCTTTAGGGTTTTCACCATATAAGATACACTTATTCTCTCTCCTTCCTTGGGTGGTGGCATAGATGGGTAATTGAGCTAGGTGGGATGTTTCTTAAAGATTTTGGTGTGGTTTGCCCATGTGCGTACATGCAGGATTGGGTAAAATAGAGTGTTATCCTTGATGTTTTTGGGGGTTTCCACCAAGTACTTTAGAAATCTTGGGTACTTGAGGAGCCACACTTTTCTCCACTTTGGTTGGGAGTCCACTATCTTCTTTGCAATATCTGAATCTTTGACATCTCCCCCATATAGTGGCTCTATTGCTTCCACTTCAACTCTTTTCTTGATCACCAGCACTTCATACTTTAGGAGAGGGTATGGGAGTGAAGGTTGCATCCATTCTTCCCTAAGCACATTTGTGGCAAGCTCTTGGACTCGTACTAAGTGTAACATTCTTGTCTCCCACTCCAAGGCCGCTTTGTTGTCTGTAGCTCTGGATTTTTCAATCAAAGTTTGGAGGCGTGTATCCTACTCTACAATTAACACTTTCTCTCCTTCTTACTGTGCCTATAGTTTCTCTTCTATGTGTTATAGACCTTCTGCATCTTCAGGAACCTCCAAGGGCTCATCTCTAGCATTAATCCCAAGGTCATTAAGCCCCGATTCTGTTTCTTGTGTCCTTGATTTGGCTATTTATTTTTGTAGTTCTCTTATCTGTTTTTTAGCAAGTCCATCTTTCTTTGTAGCTTCTTCTACTTGATCTACCAGCATCTCTTGCAGAGTAGCTAACTGTTGTTAGAGCTCTTCATGTTCTTTGTGGAGATCTTGGTGTTGAGCCTTCATTCTTTCATCTACGTCTAGGGACCCTTCTACCATTTGCATTCTTTGTCTTTGTTCTAGATGTATTTCTTTCTATAGGGCAGTGATTTGTGCTTTCAAATCTTGGATAGCTTGGATATCTACTCCTGCCAACTGCTTGTGCAACCCTTGGGGTTTCCCTGAGTCTCTTGATTGTCAAGTCTTGGATCTCTAATTTGGATTTTAACTCCAACACTTCATCTTTTGCAACTTCTAGCTCATCTTCCACTCTTTGCTTTTCTTCCTAGAGATTCTTTACTTCCCGCAAAACCTCTGCCATTTGTAGTGTTAAACTGTCTCGTTCCCTTTTAGCCTCTCTTAGTGTTGTACTAAGAGTCTCAAGATCTTTTTCTGCATCCTTAGCTTTTTAGTTGGTAATGTGGATCATGCTTGAGAGGTCATGTTTCATGTGCATATTTTCTTCCCTACAGCATACTGTTTTCTTCAACCAGTGTGAGAGACCGCATTCTGATTTTGTGAAGTACGTGATATGCGGCTCTTACATTCTCTTCATTTGTTGCAACCAAGCTTCTTGTTGATGGCATGGGAATTGGGCGATAAAAGGGAACCTGGTGTCCCATACTCAATATGACTCCTGCTCGAGGTGCTCTCCATGGGCTGTTCAATGGTCTCCAATTGTGGTGCTTGTGATATTTGGACCAAGCCCTGGCCCTCCAGGCTATGGGGAATTCCTTTCTTGTGCTCTTATTTGTGCTTCTTGGTTTAGTTGTGGCTCTTTCAATATATCATCTCTTATTTGTTCCGTAGGGATCTCCTTTCTCTCTAGTTCCTATGTGGCAGCCCATGATGGGGTTGGAGTGACATAACCACCGTAGAAGCCTCGGTCATAGTGTATCCGGATTAAAGTAGATCTTCATAAGTGTCCCTTTCCTCTTTCTCCTTGTCTCTTGGTGGAGCTACTGTCTCTTTTGTCTTTTTTGGTGAGTGTTGTGGTTGGGACATAGAGTGCTTTGGACTTGGAGGAGGAGTAGAGGAGCCTGGTGGTGAAGGTGGTGGGGTTGCATTTTTTGTTTGGTCATCTTCTTGACCCTTCTTGACTAGAGCCTCTGGAATTTCTTTCAGCTTTCTCTTGATATCTGGTACCTCCTCCATTGTGAATGGCTCTAAACATTGCTGCTTGATCACCTTTTCTGTTTATTCATATGCTCATATGTAATGATCAAATTGATCCTCTAGAGGTCTTGAGGAGCTTCCTCTGATTTTTGTTGGGTCTAGTACCCAATACTACTCAAAGCCTCCTTTGAGTGCCCATTCTATCCTAAACTGCTCAATCAACCTCTCGATCCGAGTGGCTTTTTGGTTGTGTGTCTCTTTGGGCCTTGATTCTTTTCTCATTGCCATCTTACCCTCTTCTTTGGGGGATCCTCAGGCTCTTCCTTTGGTATAGTCTCTAGCCTTCTCCGAAGTAGTGTGGTGACTGGTGGGGCTACTGCAATTGCTGGTTCATCTTTTGTATCTTGTTGTAACTTGAACCACTCATTTTATGATGGTGCATCCTGCCATTGTCCTCTTGTGCTAATAGCCTCATATGCAATCTTCGCCAGTGTTCCCCCACCTCCAATGTACTTGGGCTTCTATATACCCATGCTTACCACTTGCTCATGCAGGTATTGGGCATGATTCACTTCTTTGGGCACACTACTTTTCAATGCACAAGTTATGGTAGTATCCACTGCATGGGGTGGTTGGTTGTACAGCTTGTAGATCTTTGCAGCTCTTGGGTCTACCAAGTCTTCAAATGTTTGATTGGGTTTCTTTTGAGTGTAGACCTTTACTTCATCTCTTCTTTCTCTAACGGAGCTCCCCTTATTGTGGAGCCCTAGTGCATCTGTTATGGTTTGAGGTGTAATCATCATCTATGTCTTTTGTCCATTCAAAGCAGTAATCACTACCTTGCCATCTTTCTCGATTGAGCTGACTAGCTCGTAGACTCTCTGCGTATCTACACCCGTTGGTGGTGCTGTGAAGAAGTTGTACAAATCTGGTCTTTTCAACTAGGTGAGTGTTTCTTCTTTGTTTGCATATTTCAACATTTCTCATGGATTCATTGGGATATCCATTGTGTTTCCTTGGGGTCTCTTAATGTACCCTGGTACATTAATGTACCTTGGTACACTGCCAATCCTTCCCTTTCTAATGTGGCTTCGTCTACCCAAGCCTTGGCTGGCTTCAGTGTCTCTTCTAGCAGTGTGTAAAGCTCACTAGCTACGATAATGTCCTTCAAGGACATCCTCTTCTTCTTGGCTGGTGATTTACTTGCTTCCATTGATCCTGTGGGCACTCCAAGTGAAAACGTTAGCGTTGTTTACAAAATTTGGTATTTTCTCAGTTTCTAGCTATCAAAATGACTTCAAATTTGAAACACATGCTAATTAGGGCCTAAGGGTGCTATGCATGTGCTCAAAAATGCATTTTGTGTGCAGATTTATGTTGTGAGACATCATACACGTATGATGTCTAGGTGCTCACAATTGAGTGGTGTTTCATATGTGCATAGCTCATATCATGTACATCATGGATATATGCTTGGATTTCAATTAGGATGTCATTTGGACAAGCTGTGACCATTAGAACTCCTTTCATGTTCTGAAGCTGGATTCTGGCGTAGTTTTGAGCAAATGAGGTTCAAATGGGGTGAAGCATGGTAGATGCTCTCATCATCATGTGGTAAAGGCTTAGAAGGGGTCAAGTTAGCTTTGAGGTTCAATTTCAGGCTAGTGAGACATTGTACACGTATGAATGTCTACTTTGTTCAAAATGGCTCAAACTTCTAGTGTAGAGGGGCCTTAGCATGGTATAGACTCATGTGATGCCAGAATTTGATTTGGGTTTCTTCTCATGTGTTTGAAGCCAATAATCAAGTATAGAGCTTGGGATTCCAAAACCTGGGTTTAGATGGGTATACAGAATCAAAACTTGATGAGGCTTGGGCTTTGGGCTAAGATTAATGGGAAAAAGGCATTGGAAGTGAGAAATCCCCCCAGAATAGTCATTTGGACCTCTGGAGACATCATACGCCTATGATGTCTCTGTTGAAAATTTTGGCCCAAACTTCATCTGTAGCTTCCTTAGGTCATGGAAAATCCTTTGATCATCTCAGATTTTGAGTTGGACATGAGTTATGTATATGGGGCCATAGAATGTGTCTTTTGCAAGGATTTTTTTATTTTAGGCTCCAAGTGATCACAACCTTGCCCAAACTTGTCCAAATTGAATGCATGGCTTTTATACTATGTAGTGAGCATGCTTCTGATGAAAGCTGTGGAGTTTGGCATTTGGCATCTGTACAAGAGAAGAGACATCATGTGTGTATGATGTCTACTGATACAAAACTGCTCGAAACTCCTTGGGTAAGTTGTGTATAGCTTGTGCATTACGTCCATGGTCTCAGATTTGAAATTGGGCTTGTGAATGGGTGTCAAAAGAGCTTGAAGGGGTTTTTACATCCAAATTTCCTTTTTTTTGGGTGATTGAAGGTCAATAGATATCCAAATCTGATGAAAATTTGTTGGGGAGTTGATAATGATGTGTATAAAGTGTTAGAGTTTCCAAAATCACAATAGCATGTCAATTCAAGGGGTCTAGACATCATAGCATGTGTCTACTTTGGCATTTTTGGCTCAAACTTGTGGTAGAAGTAGCTCATGATGTGTGTATGGCTCTAATGTGTGCAAATATGAATTTGGACTGAGGCTTATGAGCCCAAGGACAGAGAAGTAGTTTATGACACTTTGATTTGGAAAATGATAAGGGTGGTGATCAAAACATGCCCAAATGTGCCCAAACTTGGTGTAGAGGGTATATGTGCCATGCTTCATAAATCTGGATGTCCAAAAAATGTTGACAGAAATCTTTTGTGACAGGTCTAGACATCATACGCGTATGATGTCTACTTTTGCAAACTAGATATGTGAGCATAGAACATGATGTATAGGCTATGTGCTTGCTTGTGTAAAATTTCACTTGAATTGAAGCACTTTTGGTAAGTCCAAAGCCACATTTTGGGACTTGGCTAAGACTTTGCGTTTTTTGGGTCTTGAGTACCCTAATTGGCTCCAAATCTAATGAAATTTTAGGTGCTTCAAGTTTAGGGTATGCACAATGTGTTTGTGAAGTCAAGTGAGTGATTTTTATGCCAAATCTGACTACGAGACATCATACGTATAAGATGTCTCCCTTGATAAAAAGTGAGTTTGATGCCTTGGGGTGTTTTGTGTTTGTGCCCTAAGCCCTACTAGCTAGTTTTCAACTTAAAAAGTCAGATGTTTAGACTAGAAAATCCCTATTTAAATTTTAGTCTCTGAAAGGGATTTCTTCATTTGAAGACAACTTCCCGCAAAGATTCTTCTTGAGCTCCATCTCCCAAGCTTGTGAATGCAGAAGGGCACCTTCCCATGGCTTTGATGTATCATTGGGCCTCGCGGATACCTTTTTTGGTGATTTGCTACTCAAATAGCATCTTTTCATGAGGAGATGGGTGGCAAAAAAATTTCTTGATGTTTGACCCTACATGTTGGTTGTCGATGATATGTCGATGATGCCTATGAAGTTTGGTGGCAAACGGACTCCTCGCTTGGCCGTGATGGCCAAATGACACTTTGCGCGTCCGAAGCCTACTAACTCAATGTTTTGGTCCACTTTTTGATGATAGATCTGGGAGGAGGTTACATGAGCTTGTAGACATACTTGAGACATAACTCCTCATGAAGTTTTGTGTCGTTTCAGAGATCCCTTCCTGATCAGCCCGAAGAGGTTAGGGTTTTTCCAATTGACCTAAACCTATACATTGGAGGCCATAGAGGTGTTTTTCTAGGTTAGAGTTAACACCCTGCCAAGTCTTGTAGCTATCGGCTCAGTGGTTGAAGCGTTATTGCCCCGTTTTGATTTCTTTCCCACGATGTCACATTGCCATTTTTGGGAGTTTTTCATGACAAAGAGAGTATAGAACAAAAACAGGACATGGTAACAATTCTACCTCTCACATATAGCATCGATCGATGTGTCATGTGTGTTGTACAAAGTCGAAGGTCCGCTTGCTCTAGGTCTCTCAAGCTCTCTCGCACTTGTGAATAGTGAGAATGAGCTAATAAGTGGGCCCAAATAAACTTATATCGGAGTTTTTAGGCCACTTGTTACCAAACTTGACATGTGCTCCTATCTTGTCACAAATTGCACTTTAGGCTCAAAAATTTCTTCATTTGGACTCTGTTTGCTCTGTTTTTTGAAAATTTGACAATTTCATCCAAAAACTGGTCAAATCGTCTTTTTGCAACTTTTTTGATACTTGCACCCCGTCTTCACCATAAGCTGTCATTCACTTATTGATCACTCCCATTTTTCTTTGTTTTTATCTAGAAAATTAACAAAAAATAAAAGGAAATAGCTAACTTGACCCAAAAAATACCCATAAATCAAGATAGTTAGATACTAACATAATAAACCACTATATACATCTATCCGTAGTATTTTGGCCAGATTACTCCATTTTCTTACTTTTTTAGCATGAAAACTGTGATTTGAACATATGTACACACACCTAGAGGATCATCTTTGGTGTGTGTCCTTTGCTTTCTATTGTAGCACATTAATTAAGGGCATATATAGTCGGGTTTACCAAACTTCTTGCAATCAAACAGAAAAAACCCCAAAATCATGGAAAACGATATCCCTTTATAACTTGTATTGTGTCGGGTCCGCATTGAGAATTCCTCCCGCTTCCTAGTCAAAGTCCTCCTGGATGACTGTGTATTGCCCAAGGGTATGTGTTGTGCATAGGAATCAATAATGTGCTAGTGCTCGCCTTGTAATGTGTCCATATATGCATACTGAGGCAATGCATGGAAAAATTAATGTTGTGCAAGAGGAAGGTATGATCACGATGCTTATTGGCATTCGATGTTAAAATTTCATGTGAAAGTATGACGTTGGTGAGAGCGATGAAACATCAATCTCTCCAATTTGTTTGCTCTTTCTTTGATAGACAACGGAGCTAGTGAAACCATTTGGTTTGTGAGTCAGCTTGGTAGTGGTAGATATCCACCATTTAGGTATCCAAATCCGGGTTGGGTAGTCATTCTTAAAAACCCAATTTTTGTGAACTGTGGGTATGGTTGGACTGGAACATGCGTGTGGTTGTCTTTTGAAAGCATGTACTTCATGGAGTTCCTTTGGTTGTTGTTTTGGAATCGAGATTTTTGCAAGCTTACTTTGGGCCATAAGTAATTTCTTGGGTACCCATATTTGCTTAAGAAGGAGCTTTGGTTTCAGCTTGCGGTTTGTTTTGGAGGTTGGTGGAGAGATATCTTTGCATTGAAATTGTTCAAACCTTACAACATGATTCTTTCTGATCCATATCTGCTTGATAGCGTTGGTGGGCAGAGTAGGTGGGGTTTGTTGTGGTACACTATCGTCAATTCCCACTGATTGGTTCTTACTCATTGAACTCACATCTTGGGGAAGAGTACTTGTTATAATAACTTGATTTTCTTTCTTTGTTGGTCTCTTTGGAATCCATTGTTGGACAATGGTCATTTGTAAGGGTTGCTTACCTTTATCTGTCAATTGCATTATTGATGGTTTTTTTGTAGCTACTGTAGAAAAAGGAACTTGTTGTTTTCCTGAAATAGATTGGATATTGACTAAATTGTAGCTCCAATCAAGTTGTACATTATACCTTCTCTGACAAGGGTTGCCCGAGCAGTAAAGCATGTTGTGTATGCTTATCTTCTACCACATAGAAATTATGCGGATAGACATATTTATTAACCTGTGCCAGGAGCATTATCCAGCCCATTACCTTGATCAAGTGCTCTGAATAACTGTGGAGATTTTTTAATTAATTGTCGAGTTGCTTGTAAAGGTTGTAGGAGAGCAGGTTACCTTGAGCACCTGAATCAAGCATTGTCGTTGCCTCCACTTGATTGCATCCTAGTTTAACAGCAATTGCAGGATCCAGCATGTGCTCTGTTTCAAAGTCTGCTACTTTTTGGCATTGATCTTCAGGGGAGGCCCATGTTGTAGTCATTGTCAAGAAGCCTCCATTTTTCTATTTGTTCCTTGGCCTCTGCTTGTGCATATCATATCTAACAAAGAAATTATATAGAACTCATCAAGATAATTTTCAATTGTCTCATTTATAGAATGTGTGTCCCGATCACTAAACATTTCTATAGGTAGATCATATCTAGCAAATAAATTATATAGAAATTTTGCAGTAGTCCTGGCATCATCTTTTTGTGTAGATTTAGCTTCAACCCATTTAATGAGATAATTTGTGGCTACAATGATATACTGCGCATGTGTTCTGTGAGCGGGGGGTGAAATTGGTGCCACAAAGTCTATTCCCCACTTAGAAAAAGCTCTAGCTCCCATCATTGGTCATAAGGGCATCTCATCCTGTTTTATTGGCACTTTGGTGCGTTGACAATGGTCACATCATCTTGTATATTCCTTCACGTCGATATGTAATGTTGACCACCATATGTTGACCACCATTCCAAAGGTGAGGATAATTTTTTTTGTCTTTTTCCCTAAGAAATGGCATCCAATTATTCCTTCATGTTTATGCTCAAGGATTCGAGTGTACATGATGTTTTCCATTGCACATAGCCTAAGCTGGTTATCCTTTTTGCGTTTATAAAGCTCGTTTTCAATCAAAGTGAAGTCACGAGCTTCTATTTCTATCGCCCTCTACCATGCTCTGGTGGTATTTTTCAGAAATTTTTGCCTTTCCAAGAAGTGAACAATGTATTGACTTCATTTTGGTGTAACTGTTATTTGAAAAAGTATTGCATGTTCTACTAGTGGACTTGATCTGCATTTGGCACAACTAGCTATATAATCATGAACATCCACATGCATAGTTGGCCAATATGCTCCCAATTGTCTGAAGTGTGGAAAAAAAAATGGATGAGAAATGAGATGTTAAGTCATTATTATGTGCTTCCAGCAACAAGTAGCCATTGTATCCTCTGGATTTATGCACACTCGTAGATACCGGCGAAGCCTAGATGATATAAACTTCTGCCAATCAACTGAAATTTATTAGCTTGTTGAATCATTCATATTTTATGGTCTTGGTCAGTCTTGTCGAATTCTCCACCGTGTGATAGTAGGCTTACCATCTCTTGGGACCACTTAGGTACCATTTCTACATTGAAGAGATATGCATCTGGGATATCATCATCCAGTCCCTCTCGAGCCTCTTCATTTGGCAATCTAGAAAGGTGACCTACTTGAAGATGCATCTTTCCCTTTTTAACCACTACAGTAAAGTGAAACTCATGCAATACGATGAATTATCTTACGATTTTCCCTGTAGTGCATGGTTTGCTAACAAGGTATAAGAGGGCTTGATGATCTGTGAAAAACACAAACTTATTTGCGACGAGATAATGCCAAGATTTCTTAACAGCATAAATTATTCCAAGCCCCTCTCTTTTGGTGGTGGTGTAGTTCTTTTCAACAGCATTGTTGAGTTGTCGGCTTGCATAGTAGACTGGGAAATCCATAATTTTGTCTCTTGGTTGAGCCAAAATACATCCTATAGCAAATGCAGATGCATCAATATGAACATGTTAGATTTTTCTCCAATCAGGTGCTTTTAACATTGTAGCGGATACGAGAGCATCTTTTAATTTCTTAAATCACTCCTCACAGTCATCTGTCCATTTAAAGATCATTATAAGTCTATACAGAGGTTGGGCAACGATTGCATACATGTGTATGAACATCCTATAATAACCATAGTGTCCCATAAAACAATGCACTTGCTTTGTATTGATTGGTTTAGGCATTTCAATAATCACTTTTATCTTTCCAAATCCGTGGATATGCCATTTTTTGAGACAATATGTCCCGAGATTCATCCTTGTCTGACCATAAAAACACATTTTTTTGGATTCAGACAGATTCTATATGTCCTGCACTTCTCAAATACTTTCTTGAGGTGTTTTGTATGTTCCTCTCTTAGGAGAGAATGCACACATAGGTCAACCATATAGATTTCTAGGAAGATCCTCCAATATTCTTTGAAAGCATGTGCCATCAATCTTTAGAATGTTGCAATTGCAATTTGTCAATCCAAAAGGCATGACTGAGTATGAAGATATGCCCCATTCTATGGAAAATGCCATTTTATATTGTTCCTCAGGTGCAATTGCAAGTTGGTTGCAGCCACAGAGTCCATCCAAGAAGGGTTATACACGCTTGCCCGCCACTCATTCAAGGACATGATCCGTGATTGAAGGATAATTATCCCTTATCATGGTAGCATTAACCTTTTTGAGATTGACACACACTCAGTGTTTACCATTGTTTTTGGGTACCAGAACAATTGGAGATACCCAGTCGGTTTGTTCTATCTCATAGATGAACTCTGCTTCCTACGCTTAGCAAAGGTGTCATTGTATGCGTATGGCCTTTGTCTGCTAGTCTTTCCATCACGTTTTAAGGGGATAGTATACTGGAATATTGTAGGATCCACTCCCTTTAAGTCCTTAAAAGACCATGCAAACACGTCCTTATATTCTCAAAGAAGGCTGACGAGCTCCTCTTCCACTTCTTGACTCAGATCGGTTGTTGTATAGAGGGGTTGCGATTCCTCCCTAGGTCCTACTAGGTCTATCTTCCTTGCATTCTCTGGTCCATCATATGACTCCTTCTCCCGTCATTCTCATGTAGGCTGTGTCAATACTATCTTCCGGTCTTGAATAGTGAATTTCTTGTAGTGGAAGGGTACACTCATATGGTTGTCACTCTTGTCTTTTTCATCTCGTCTGCTTTTCATTTCAACCTTCCCTCACAGTTTTCTTGAGCTCTTGGTACTTGTTTTTACGCTCATTTTGGTTCTCCTATTTTGTTCGGTCCTACTTTCAGTTTTTTTTAGCTTAGTTTTTGTTTTCAACTTGTGAGTTTTTTTCTCACATCTCTAGGTCTGTCGCGTGTCCTAGAGTCTCATTCCCAAGAGAATTGGTGGCCTGAAATTTTGTTTTTGATGGAGTCTTAAGCTTTTACTAGAGATAATTTTTTAGTTTTGTTTCTCATTTTATGCATTGAGTTATCTCTTGCTTTGTGTGTTGCCTTATTTTTCTTGTAGTGTTCTTGACGTCTAGGTTTTTGATTTGGGAAATCATAAAACCTCACGTCTAGTATCATTTCCTCGTGCTCACTGGGGTTGTTAGAGCATTGACTATCTGCATCATCATCTCGTTTAAAATTCTCTGGAGAATTGTAGAACAACTCCCCATTCACCTTTTCCTTGTGTTTAGTTTTTCTTGGTTGTCTTGTGATTTTTCCACCCTCATTGTCGTCTATTAAATCAACCCTGTAGTATTGTTGGACTTGTGTCTAACCTCACTATCCTACCTTCTTGCAGTTTTAGCGAGAACCACGATTAAATTGTCAATCCATGGGACGAAGATGACTCGACTAGTGCATAGAGGCTACAAGAGGTTTTCAATCTCTTGGAAAACAACAAACAACTTGCATCTAACTCAAGCTACACTCAAGTGACTGGAATCACCAAAAGTCAATTGCTCATCAGCAAATCACATCCGTTATAGCATCAAATGACATCCAAAAGTAACGAAACTTCTAGGACATGTTTATAATACCTAAGCAAACATGCTTATGGTCTTACCCACTTTAGGTCAAGTGCCAAAATTGCGATTATTAATAGCAGTGGATTTTTGACATAGTTGTTTTCGACCCAGAATGCACCTAAATGCTTAGCAATGATGCCCCAATACCCCACCTATGCTTAGTTTTTTATTTTGAAGTGTAAATTTCTACTTATGATGAAATTCGGTGACACCAAAATCTATAAAATACTGTGATGTGTTTACATCAATGCGTAGAGCACTTACTTGCAATTGCAATGCAACAAACGCGATTGCAATGTGACAACCAGAGAGGGAGTAGGAAGCGCGAGAAGGAGAGAAGTGAGCGTCGTTAGCTCATGCTGTGTATTTCATTATCCAAAAACTTACAAATAACTTACCAAAATTTTCTTTTATACCTTAGCCAAGGTTTTTGGTGGTCAAAACTAATAATTTGGGAGCTCTAACTAAGGATAGGTAATGACAGGTTGATACAATATGGAAGCTTGTAGCCTTGGCTCATCAATTACAAGGTTTATCCAAAAAATGAGAGTTACAATGTTCCCGATTTATCAAAATATGTTTTTACAATAAGAGCTCCAAAAAATGGTATCCATGTTGGATTGCTGCTAAGATTCCCCCCCTCCTCGCATGTGTCATCCCTTGACACAGCTTAATGGATTGAAGTAGTCTTTGGGTTGACGGTTGGCGAGGTAGTCTTTAAGTGCATTTAGTGCCTTTTGGTATCTGATCTTCCTCTCTTTTTCTTGGAGAAACTCCACCTTTATCAAAGGATAGGGTAGGGATTGCTGGTGCCATTGCACATTGATTTGATTGGGAGTGAGTTGTGTAACATTGACAGAGTGAAGAACTCTTAGCTCCCAATCCATTGCCACCTTACACTGCTCATCTACCTCTTGTGTAATCTTTTGCTTCAGTGCATCTTCCTCAGTCTTTGACAGCCGGATTATTGACATGGTATCCGTCTCTGTTATTTGTACTTGAAATTCTTCCTCGCCACCTAGCTCCTCTACTGGCTGTGTCTCCATCTCATCGAATGAAAATGAGGGGATTTCTATATGTGGTTGCTTCGAAGTTCTTGCCTCTTCTTGTGTTTCTGACCGTCCCTCCCTCAACAACTGGTTGACTCTTTTAAGCGCAGCTTTTTTCAGCAACTCGTCTTCTCTTTGCACCCGCATTCAAGCCAGGTCTCTGCGCTGAGACTGCTCCAGTTTTAGCTCCAGCTCGAGGTCTTTATTCTTTTTCTCTAATGCTTTGTAGACCTCGCCTTTGATCGAGGCCATTGCGGGATTTTCTCGTATTTGCCGCAAGAACATTGCCTGATCATTTATTCTCTGCTCTGAGTATTGCAGGGAGGCGTTTGCTACATCTAACTGTACTTGCATTTTTTGAGCTGACAGGGTTGTTGATAGAGTTCGTTGGTAAATTCTGTCAGATGTTCATCTTTTTGCTTTGCAAGCATCTGATAACTCCGTAAGCATATCACCAAGCTCCTCCATCTCTTTTTGTTGTTTTTCCCTTGCTAGATGATGTTGTTCAGCTTCAGATTTCAATTCTTGCACTTGCCTTTGTAGATCAATGATGACGTTTAATCTGTCATCTAGCTCCCCTTGGAGTGCGTCAATCACCATCTCTAATTCTTTGGCCCTTGTGCTACGCCTAAGTGCGGCTGTTTGGAGTCTTTTTGTCATGTCCTGCATTTGCTTGGCATACTCGTTGACTTGTAGGACCACTTCATTGTTTGATTACCAATCTTCATTTCGTGCTAGGTGCCTTGATGTTTCTACAGTCTCTTCTGTATCTTTCGACTGTATCATGGTGGCTGGCTGTTGTTGCCTTTGCGGCTCTGGCTGGTCTTGTTCTGTTGTGTCATCTTGAGGCTCCGTTGATGCCTTGGCCTTTTCTTGATGTGTAGAGGTGGAAGGTGTTTCCTCGGCCCCCTGTTCTTTTGTTTGCTCAAACTTTGTGTTGTCCTCTGATGCAGGACTGGCTGCCCTTTCTGGCTCTTTGTCTTGTTCTTTTTGTTGCTCTTCTGTAGATTCAGCTGCCTGTTGTGCATATTCAGTTGCTTCTCCTTGTTCAGGCTATGTCTCCTTTGGTGGGCTCAGATTCTATGGCTTTATCTGCTGGTGATGGTGGTGGGCTCGGCATGGGGTGATCATGCTTTTCTGAAAGAGGTGAAGAAGGTCGGGGAGATATATCACCTGGTTCATGTTGTGCTTCGCCTTGTGTAGTTGCTTCCTCTACCTAAATTTGCTGCTCTGCCACCTCCTTAGCTTTTTGTTCCGCTTCTTGGGCTTCCTTTAGCTTCAAAGCTTCTCCTTCTTGATACATTTTTCTAGTAGCTCAATGGGATCTTCTGCTTGTTTCCTGGTATGGTGCTTTGTTCTTGGTCCTTTCAATTCAATTGGTACCCACTTTGCTGGGTCCTTGCCTTGTGCTTGGCGGCTGCGTTCATAAGAGTGCTTTTCTCTTTCAAATTGGGCTTGTTTTTGTATAGGTTCCTCCTGGTGTGCTGCCATGGCATTTCTTTGATCCGTGCTCCTCTTTCCTCATTATCAGAGCTTTCACTACTGTGCCATTCTGGCGAGCTCTCAGCAGATTCTTCGTCAGACTTGTATGTTCTCTTGGCACGTCTTGTAGCTCGAAGGGATGGGTGTGCTGACACTATCCAAGTGTTTTGATCTGGGGCAGGTGGCAAGTTGTCGGCCATGCTGATATCATGGTAGACAATCCTGGTCAGAACCTTTGGTGCTCCCATAAATGTTATTTTTCCTTCTTTCTTTGTCCCCTTCAATGTGGAAAAAACATAATGTGCATGGTCAATTGGTTGCCTGGTTGTTGATTTGAGAACTTGTGTAAAGGTTGTGGCAACTGCTTGATTAGGTGTCGTATACCTTGGCGGTCTCTTGGCGAGGAAGTGGAAGTCCTGGTGGTACAACCTTGCGAGCTCTTCCACTTGTTTTTGGATGACGTTGGCAAATGTGGCATTGGCGGTTTCCTTGGTGAAGGTTCCTGCCATCTTTCTATCTCTTGCCCTCATTGTCATTCCTTCTGTTGGCCGTTTGAGTGCTCCCACCATCTCTTTGGTAATCACCACTTCAACTTTGTTCCCTTGCTGGTCAAAGATTTGAGCGGCTCCATCTTCTTTGATCGTGGACAAGAGGTCATAAGCTTTTTGGAAGTCCACTCCACATGGCTCTTGTTCATAAAATTCTTTGAGACAAAGACTCCTGCTGGCTTCTTTGGTCTTGGGCTTTGCAACGACATCATACACTTCCTTTGGTAGAAGTTGCTATTCTACCTGATGTCCTTCTTTGCTCTTGAATCTACCTGTGAACACTGTTGTGTTATGCTCTTCAAGCTGTTCCTAGGTTGCTTTGGCAGTCTTGACTAAATCGGGTGTCCAGTTGGTATAGCGGTAGCTCTTGCAGCTTCTCCTTTTGCGAGAGCTTCTTCTTGGCCCTCTCTGTGGCTTGCATGGCTCATGTTGAGTGAATAAAGTGTCAAAGTTAGCAATTTGATAGATTGTCTCTGAAATGTCCTTCGTTCTAAAATGCTGACAAGTTTGGTCCAATTTGCTTCAAATCAATTTTTGAACATGCATAGATGCATAAAAACATGTAAAGATCAAAATTAGGAAGTCCAAACAAAAAAATGCAACAAAAGTAAATAATCATGATTATTTATAGCTGAGTAATTTTTTAACTTTTTGCAAGTTTGACATTGTAGGCTTGAATTATATACCAATTACATACTCTGAGTGAAATATGGGCTCATTTGGGTGCACAGGGTGAAAATGGTGCCAGATTTAATCTTTAGGTTTTGGAAACAATATTTTGAGCTCCAAATTTGTTCAAAATTGGCTTGTGGGCTTAGGACATCATGTACTTTGGATGTATGATGGCAAAGTTGCAAATTTCTCCCATTTTGGCCAAAAAGTAAATAATCGCGATTATTAACTTTTCTACGAAAATAAACATTCTTTGGTACAACTTGGTTCTAGGCATGGTATAGACGTATGTGATATGAGGTGATTTGGATCTAAAAGTGTGGGTCATAACTCAGAATTTGGCTTGCAATGACTTCTTTGCGTTTTTTGGCAATTCCCCAAGTTATAGTTGATCATTTTGGCTCATACTTGAGACTTTGCATGTAATAGGTGTGTACAAGTGATAGGTGAGGTGATGAGGCAATTTTCAAGCCAAAATGGTACAAAAGTAAATAATCACAATTATTTATAGCAGTCAACTTTTTCTTGCAAAACTTAAAAATTTTGACCTAAACACATTCTATACCCCTAAAACAAGTCCTAAATTGAATTTGGTAAAGTTTAGTCTTGCCGAAATCACTTCGTGCTTTGTTGACTTTGAAATCACCAATTTCTATGACTACACTACCTGTAGCATTGGTTTGACACTTTTGAGGATACGGACTTGTTCGCAGCGAGGAGGCATGATGGAAGCAGAAGGAAGGGGAGAAGCTTGAGGATCTCTCTCATTACGTCTCTCGACCAAAACTTCTCTCTCTCTCTATCTATCTATCTATCTCTCTCTCTCTATCTATCTATCTTTCTCTCAATTTTGGAAGGGTTTCTCTCTCTTGACCTTGGAGAGAGGGGCAACATTGGTGGATTGAGCAGAAGGAGGGCAACCATGGCCTGCAAAGGCAAAGGGGGGGGGGGGGGGGGGGGGGGGGGGCGGGGGAGGTTCTTTCTCTCTCTCAAGCTTCGACAACAAGATGCGTCACAAGCAAGAAAGTAGAAGAATCTCTCTCACTATTGACCTTGGAGGGGAGAAGCACAAGTATAAGTCAGCAAATCAAGAGAGGGCATATTGCACGATTTTGGCTCTATTGGGAGAATAATTGAAGTGAATAAGTTCTTGGGGATGGCCACAAACAAGGAAACCAAGCAGTGCAAAGGGGACGCGTTTTGCCAGCAGAAGAGCATGAAAAAATTGATCGAGCAAAGAATGACAGGGAAAATTTTGGGAATTGAAGATCAAGGGTGTTGTATAGGGTGGGATTTGTCTGGCGATGATAGTTTTCTTTGATTGGGTTGAGGATTTGTGAATATGGGTTTGCAAATCAAGAGGCATGCCGATGATGGAGTATGCAATCAATTTGTAACAGGGTTTTAGATATCAATTTATTGCAAGCATCTTTTGATTGCCAGTGCCAATTAAGTGCCGATCTTGTCTCGGTTTGTTTTTAGCCATTAACTCTGTTCTGATCTGTGCTATTCTTTTGCAATTGCTCTCTAAGTGTCACTATTAAGTCTTATCAACACTAAAATCGCTCCTAATTCCACTCGTTTCCCTTGGATTGCACGTTGGCTGATTTTTCATCTACAGCCAGAAGCCCGGTGCTTTCTCGGTCGACCCTAGAGAGATGTGCACTCCGTAGTGAGTAAAGTCCAATATTATGTTGAAAGGATACAAGTTGTTGTGCACTATACCAATTGAGTGAGAAGCCGCAACGCCGTCAATTAAAGCTTGTAAGATTGCTAGCATCTACTTAATCACTAGTTTGATCCATGCAATCTCTATCTCTGGCAAGTGTTGATTTTTTGGTGGTAGCGACCTCCAACCCTATTGTAGCCTGTGCATGTAGCATATGAACGCTCTGTGGGATAATGACAAGCATCACATCATGTCCCCCAAGGTGCACCCATTTTAGTATGGAAAGATTGAGATCCAAGGAGCCTCGGTGGTGAAGCCAATGCATCTTACAACATAGGGGTGAAGTATTTGCATTCCTTGGTCCGTCTGAAAGCTATCAAATTTTACCTCACTTCCTCCCTTGTAGTATTTTCCTACATATGTAATGTGCTCTAGGAAAAACGAGATGCCTTTAATGGTGTATAGTGTGCACACACCAAAAGAGCTTGCTCCACCCCTTGTCCCTTCCACCAGGGCCTCGTGGGGAATGCTAATCAAATGAGCGTACTTGGCATTCAATGTCGTGCGCATGATTGTGTTGGTGCCATTGGCATTAGATCAGCCACCCACAGTCGCTTGCACATCTTGGGCCATCTTTAATCTCTTGGGTAAGAAATCTTGGTCTTGAGCTTTCACCCAGTTCATCTCGACCTTCAGCTCCTTCTATAATTTATTTCAAAGCTATAATTTTGCCATATCGCATGTGGGAGGGATATCTTCTTTTAAGTCTCTTCAATAGACTTTCATATTTTCCAATGTTGTCCTAACCTTGTGGTGGGGGTCAAATTCTTGGATCTCTGTTGAAATTAGAAACTCCTATTGGCTTCACCTCATAGTCTATGCTTTGTTTTCTCCCATATAATGCTAGTGAGCTCTTTAATGAAGACATCACTTTCACTAATCTGTTGTATGCGACCATCTGCACATGATGATATTGCCAAAATACATTCTTTTTTATTGGCATGCATAAGAATTTTCTTTTGATTTGGTGTCAAACAACATATCATGGGTGCATTGACACTCTCACACTAGTTCAGATAAACCTTAACTGTGACTTGAATACTTCAAAAAATGTGCACGATTATATTGATATACATTGAAAACCATTTTCACTTTAAAATGCTATCGTGTAAAATGCAAAAAAAAGTAAATTTTAAGAAAACATATCACAATACAGGTTAGAAACCTAAAACATTTCATCATATTGTCTGGAAACCACAAGACATGAGTTTATATTTTGCACGTTGCACTCTCACACAAGTTCAAACAAACCATACCCTGAATTAAAGACTTCAAAAATTGTGCAAGATTATATTCATTTAGGTTGATAATGATATTGACTTTAAAAATGCTATGTTTAATCGTGTAAAATGTACTAAAAATAAGTAATTTCTAATAAAATCATCCAAATCTAGCAGATTAGGTTAAAAATACAAAAAAAATCAATATATTCCGATAGAACATAAGACATGAGTTTATATTTTGCACGTTATCACAATTCACTTCAAAAGAAATTGCCAATAGAAGATACATGCATTGTTATGTACATATTGCCAATTTCATTTTAGCTCATTATAAAACATTGAAAGTGCATATTAGCTCATTATGTGCATATCCTTTTTTAATTGAAATTATATTACCTATTTGTAGACATAGAGAAATAGCATAGTGTGAATATTACTTATGTAAATGTAACATTTAAAATAGCAACGATGATTGATGAACAAATCATTCTTTTGAATATGATTAGCTACTAATATATTTTCATAAGAACACTTAAAAAAACAATACCAAACAATTCAAACATTTGTATAAGAAAGATACCAAAAAGATACACATTGAGCTTAATTGAAGCTTACCACATATATGATCAGTGTTCAGGGCTTGCTAACAAGCTATTTTTACGGTTAATGTATGTCACAGATACGGCTTAAAAGGGCCAATAGATGCCTTAATGATGCTAAAAAAGAGTATGCTTAAAGTGAGAACACATGGGAGATTATGATCTAGAAGTGTAGTGCTTGAAGTTCTCTACCGGCTTGTCTTTACGGATCATCGATTGGAGCTACAGTGAAGAAGTTATGGCAGTTTGAAGTTTGAGTTGTTGCAAATCCCTACTGGATTGGGCAACTACAGCTGAGGGGACAGAAATGAAGTGAATGCATGGGGCTAAAGTGCTCATTTTATGAAGCGCATTGGTCTTTTCAGATCATCAATCAGAACTATGATTACCAAGATATCGCTAGAGTAAATATCACGGGGGGCCACTTTCGTACTAGTCTGGTCGGCTTGATTGGTGTGCTATCTCGGAATTTTGGGCTTCAACCAGGGAATTTTAAGAAAATATGTTGCACTTGGCAATGCTTGAGTTAAGTTGCTTGCCAGATGACTAATAGAGACACATGCTTTGGAAATTAAATATGTTAAATGTGGTGCCTGTAGGAAAGCACATAAGGTTATGAAGAGCTTTGTATCTGGAATGTCATCTCTTGGAATTCAATGATCGTGGGATATACCCAACAGAGGTAGAGCCATAAAGATGTCTATTTTGAGCAGATGATTTTGAGCAGATGCAAAGAGAGGACAACTCTTCAAATGCAATCACTTATACTTGCATATTGAAGGTGTATGGCACTATTGAAGAAATTAATGCGGCCAACAAAATTCACGATGATATTGCTAGTTAAGATCTATTGGAGAAGGGCTTGCCATGCCATGCCTTGGTCGATGTATATGCCACTGTGGTGCCCATAGAGGGAAATGGCCCCAAAAAGCAAGGGCATGGCCGCCCAAAGGACACAAAGGGTGGCCACCCACTAAAAAAGAAGATGTTTAATGTGGAAAGAAAAAATAACAAGAAAAAAATCATGAGCATGGCGAGCAGCGAGCTGAGGCGCAGAATGGGAGAGATTTGCTCCCGATGGGTTGGGTGAGATTCGAATGGCGACAGCCATGAAATGAAGTTTGCACATCTTGCAAAGGCACTGATTTTTGGCAAAATTCCCACCACGTTTGGCGCTCCTCCCCATACTACCTGCCACATCATCAGTCTTTCACGGCGCCGTGACTGTCATGGAGAGGAAAAAAAGAAGGGGATTTTGGGAGGATATGATAGATAGTGTGGGAAAATTTGTAGGATTTGAAGAGGAGAGAAAGAGACATCGAGGAAGATAGAGAAGGAAGAACTGGATGAGAAGGGAGGTAACAAGATGTTCTCTCTCAATCGAAGCTCGTCAAGGAAGAACCTGCTCTTTTTCCCGACCTAAAGAAGAAAGAGGAAAGCACAAGGCATGGCAATCAAGGAAAACAAAAAGGAGAAATTGTGTAGAGCTTTCAAGAGCTCTTGACAACATCAAAAGAGAAGTTTAAGGCTTATTTTCATAACTAAAGCAATGGAAGGAGCATAAGAGCAGGCTAAGGAAGGCACTCAAAGAAGTTTTATGAGGACAATCAAAGGAACGAAAGCAGTGCAAAGAACTCTTGAAGGTAGTTGAAGCATATAAAGTGATAGGAGAGAATTTTCATCACTGTCATCAGCTTGAAGATTGATTAATCATCTTGTTAAGGCCCGATGTCATTAATGGCCCGATTAATCCTATAAAAAGGGATCTTAAACTCCTAGTTATCAGATAATCCAAGTGACAGTGCTGCTAACAGCTCGCCTTGGCTATTGATCAGAATGTACTCAAAGATTGACTTGATTAATTGAAGATTACGGTGATTACCATAGCTTTTTTTCACTTGTTGTTCTTATTCTCTCTCACACCTTTCACAGCCAGAGGCCTGGCGCCTTCCCACCGCCTCACATTTCAAACACATATCCCTCGACAACGGCCACGTTATCGACAAAGTATTTTATATACTTGATACTTTAAAAAATGAATTGCACATGCACATACAAGTTACGTGGAATTCATGTGGCCAGGTTAACAACCTGAATGCCACATTTATGCAAAAACAAATGCTTCTAACAAACGATACTCAATTAGCCATATTATCGCAATCAAATGATGCTATCCAAATCTAAAGAGCAATAATGCATACGAGCATCATATAGTCACATTACCAGCAGTTGATGCCTAGGTGTTTTTCCAAAAAGGGGAACAGAAGTTGACTGACCATAAGGATACTAGAATACTGTGTTACCAACTTAGTAGCCAGACAATGAGCCAATACTTACCACAAGGAGACCATATTACCCCATCACCAAGGTGAACACCTTACATACAGACTCACATTGTGTGGTAAGGTACCTTATGACTATCGTGCAATACGACAAAACGCACGCTACCACACAACACACACACACACACACCCAGATTGTGTGGTCAAGTATTTCACTATTGCCGTGCACTGCAATGCAAAGCACGCCCCCACACGACCCCCTCTCTCCTCTTGACGTACCTGCGAAGGTGACCATCTCTCTCTCTCTCTCTCTCTCTCTCTCTCTCTCTCTCTCTCTCTCTCTCTCTCTCTCTCTCTCTCTCTCTCTCAAAGTGGCTCAAGGAATAACACTTAGCGGGCCCGATCGGGTCCTATATATATTATGTTGCGGGCCCGCCAAGCATATGGGTTGTCTGGGTGGGCCCATACAAAAAACAGTGATTCTCGCTGGGCCCATATGGAAGACTACATTGCCCGGCGGGTTTTTTGTGGGTTTCCAGGTTGCTCTCAACCGGCTTGTTTGTGATCATGTTTAGTGTGATTATGTAAATATGTCAATAATACCTTGTGATCACATCAATTACGTAAATATTAAATCCCTGCCGTGTAGCAAAAGGGGAAAATTGGAAAAGGATCTTTGGGTATGCATCTACCCTCTACGAGGGCCCTCCATCAACACTTTTAGTGGTTCATATGGGGGACTCTCTAAAGTCACACTCATGTTTTACTCCAATGTATTATTGCCACGTTCTTCCTCAACCTATGGATAAGTTTAGTTAGGGAAATGACAGCAAAGTGCACGAGGGCCAGAGTACATAATGGTGCTAAGAAAATCATAGAGATGTTATTTTGTCTTTTGTTGTAGCCTCAAATTATCTTTGAAAGAACTTTTATTTCTAGTAGCCCTATGGAATGAAGTAGACCACATATCTGATTGGTTGATGAATTAGATCTCCACGCGTTTATAATTCATATAGAGGGAAATAGTTTGTCTCCAGCCCTCTTCACATAAGACCTACCCATTGCCCTGTAGAGGTAGACTTAAAAGGATATTTAAAAGAAGAGGAATGACCCATACCCCATCTATGCCATCCATAAGAAAATGGAAGAAAGAAATTTGCATCTATAGGGAGAGAAGGATGCTTCAACCACCTAGCAAGTGCCTCTACCAGTTATAGGACGTAAATGGATGTTGCATGTGAGTGAATAACTTGACAATCTCCTAGTTTACTAACTTAGGGGGACCTCAAAATGGTTGAACTTTGTTATTTGGGATTGCATGCGCAATAGTAGGTGGACCTGGTGCTTTTTGGCAGTCCATGAGAAGGTGCAAACTAGATTAATTTTAGCACCAAAATCCTCCTTATGTGATCCTCTATCATCACTTCAACAAAATTCCTCATCACATTCTATGTTATCTTCTTTTCTTGGTTGTACTCATATATCACCATGGTCATAGAAAAACTTGGTGAGATACACATTATAAGACAATCATATGTTTTTATTCCTAGCTTTATGTCCCTATTGGTAGGGAAAAACTATTTCATCACTCAAATCTAGATGTAGCAGAATAGTTGATTTGGTTTCTCGCAGCTCAATAACACATGATAACCTTATGTACTTAGTTGCTACTGCCACCATTAATATGAGTGTGATTTCCTCAACCCAAATATATGAGGGAAATGATTTCAATTATAGTGAAATGGGATTGGATTTGGTTGACGATGATATGATGATTTCATTTATAGGGAAATGGGACTGGATTTGGTTGATGATGATATGATGATGAGAAATCGATTCTAGATATTGAGTGTTGATTAGTACCAATGATATTGTGACCTCTCTCTCTCTCTCTCTCTCTCTCTCTCTCTCTCTCTCTCTCTCTCTCTCTCTCTCACACACACACACACACACTCTCACACTCACACACACACACACACACACACACACACACACGCGCGTGCGCACACGCACACGTATGCACACGCACACGTATGTATGGTTTCTTTTGGATATTTTTTTTGTTGGTAATGTAGAAAAACATCTTCCTTTTATTTTTCTTTTTCCATCTAATTTCTTGCTCATTCTTTATTTTCATAATAAGCTCTAATGCTTTATCTTCAATGTTGATTTGACTTTGGTCTTAAAACAAACAAAGCCATGTTGAAAGCATCTTTTATAAATGGTGGACCATGAACCTAAAATGGATAGTTTCTATGGCATTTCAAAAACACGGTACAAAAAACATATGTTCTAAATTGTTGTAGCCATGTAGTGTCTACATTTACTTTTATTCAGCATTCTATATAACTTCTTTTCCTTTCTCACTTTTGTTGCTCATTCTCTACTTGTTAAATGATAGCATTCTGTTAGAAACTGGACACACCCCACGGCAGTAACTACTCGGAGGATTATTATTTTTTGTAATTATTCATTCATTGAGGAAAACCTGATTTTTCACCTTGTAATTATTGGTACTTACAGAAGTTTCCAGATTGTATTCTAGTTTTGATAGTTAGATTGAGTAGATGGTTGATTTTGGAACTTTAGGGTTTGAGAAATTGTAAGGTATATATACCACTTTTTGACCTTAATGAAAAAACCTTTTGTCATTTTAAAAACAAGTTGAAGTCTGTGAGTGAGCGTATTGTGTACAAGAGAGAGAGTATGAGCTTCATCTTGACGCTACGTGTGCTCCGGTGGTCGGAATCGAGTGCGGAGAAGTGCAGCGTGTTGCCCCCGACGAGAGCTACGTGCCGATACTTACATTGCGCGTGTACGGTCCGGTTTTGCGAGCTCCTTCTACGAGCTTCATCGGGTGTTTGGGTGAGTATATGTTGTCCAATTTTGCATTGCAACATATCCACGCGTTCACATTGAGTAGAACTACACATTCGGCACTTTAGATTTCGAAAATGAAGACTGGAAAATTTTGGCCAGACATCCTACATGTTTCTGCACCATGTGTTTTGGGCCAGGATTTTGGTTCATAGACCTTAGGGAGAGCGACCTATTGATATTAGTAGGGTCTCCTTCAAGTTCTATGGCATTTTGAGATTGTTTGATGGGTGTTCGGCTCTAGACAGCGTTGTAGGAAGTTTCCTCTTATGCACTCTTGAAGGCTATGACTTAGACAATTGGTAGAGACCTCTGTTGGAATTAGTTAGGAGTCGATCGAGTATAGGTTGACACCTTATGCTTGCTTCCACGCGCCTGCAGGTCGAGCTTCCTCCTTAGTTGCTGACATTAAATGTTAGGTGAGTTCTCGTTGTGCTAACGTCCGTCGTGGCGTATCCGTCCAACATTGGCGCCGTTGCCGGGGACGAAAACCTTAGGTAGGTGACCGAGACTAATCCTTGAGGATTGGGATTTTTGGCTTGCCAAGAGTCTCGCTTTACATTTAGTTAAGATCAGAGGGTGGAGGACTCTCTAGGTCTTAGAGGGAGTCTAGGAAGCGTGTGTCTGGCCTAGATCCTTTGACTTAGGTAGATGAGGTAGACTTAGGTAGTTTTAGGTGGTAGTCGAGTTCTAGAGTAGGAGTTGGAGTGGTAGAAGCAGTGAGAGGAGAGCTTGAGAGTCCGAAGAGGCCAAAAAGCAACCAAAAACACCATTATCACCATTTCACATGATAGGTAGGAGTAGAGTAAGTAGCACATCATGATTCAGGATCTAGAGCATTTCATGCATGAACACTTGCTTGGTAAAGTCATTACAAGTTTGTAAAAGACGCAAAAAGACGCATAAAGACGCAAAAGTGTGTTTGGAAGCCTAATTGAAGTCCAAAAGTTACTGTGAGTGTTTCTGATAGATCTACAGAGCATCAAGAGCATTCCTGTCAGAAATTTTTTTTATTTTAAGCCAAGAGACATCCTACATGTAGGATGTCTACATGCTAATCTAGGAGAAATTTTGGGATTTTGAGTTGACTAGTGTGTTCAGAAGGTAGGGTTTACCCTAATTTCAGCTGGAAAGTGGAAATTTGACCATATCTTGACAGGATAAGGTCAGATAGACTGAAATTTCCAGACATCCTACCCAAATAGTGCCAAAACATTATTTTGAGACCAAAACCATAAGAAGGCTGCATGAGCATGTCTTGCATGATATATTGAGTGACTAAAAGGGGTTTCACCTCATTTGGGTGAGAAAATTGGGTTCAAAGCGGACTTTAGCACTTTTGACTGATCAATATCAGCAACAGGCTATCAAAAATCTGTTCAAATAGGTGTCCAAATCAAAAAGTAAAAGCAGCTGTAGGCTCAGCACAACAAGAGGAAACAACAGTGCAAAAATCCAAGAAAAACACAGCAGGAGACATCCTACGCGTAGGATGTCTGCAAAGGAAATTTGACCTGGCATAGACAGTGAGATTCCATTTGGCTTAGGGGTTCCAGAACTTCTTTCAGAAGTGAATTTGGACCTTGCTTGCCCATCTGACGAAGCAAAGACTGAATTTAGACTTTTTCGCGTAAATTGACCAACATCGGAGGGTACCTTGCTTGCCCATCTGACGAAGCAAAGACTGAATTTAGACTTTTTCGCATAAATTGACCAACATCGGAGGGTAGTACTGTTTCAGATTAGCAAACCTAATCCAGAACATCAGCAATGTATAAAATACAGTAGTGGTTGAGATTAACTCTCCAGTTATTCCAATCATTACTAAGATAACCTCTAGCAGATAAATGCTTTGATTCAATTGCCGAAATTAAAACGCTTGTGTATAGGTATATTCAGCAACAAAGCAAGAAGTTGTGCAGAAACTGACCCTTTGCTAGGTGAGTGGTTAGATTTGTGATAAATTGCATTGATAAGTTTGATGAATTTAAGATCAAGAAGATACATTGTTAGAGACCAGAAGGTGGCAGGTGACCAAGGTAGCTTAGTGTCCACCGAAGAGAGTGTAGCTCACGCAAGGCTAGACCCGCTAGCACCAATTATTGAGGAACGGTAGTGATACTGACACTTCTTCAGACAAATCTTTCTTCATGATGAGTAGTCAACAGCCAGGAGGTTTCACCTATGATGGACCTATGCGAGGAGGAAGCACCTCCCAAAATCCTTTGAATGATTCCAAACTCACGGTGATCTTCTTAGAGGGAACAAACTCGAGAGGAGCCCTAGTCTATTCTGACTATCGAGGCCGCAAGTGCATTTGTATCGAAGAGAGGCCAGCTCAAAGATTGGAGATAATCCGAGTGTGTGATCATGGAGATAGATTCCGAGACGAAAAGGGGAACCACTATTTAATAGTTAGTAACCCTGAAGATTACAAGAGATATGGAGATAACGTGGTAAAAGGGAAAATGGTTTCAGAAGCTCAAGAACCGCCACCAAAACCGCCACCAAACATTGATCGGCCCGGAGCGGCCCGGAGCTATTTTTATGATGATAAGAAAACAACCATGGTTCCAACTTATAACGAGAACGTGGGAATCTACAAGCATGAGAGTGAGGGTAAACGTGGCGAAAGGGAAAATGGTTTCAGAAGCTCAAGAACCGCCACCAAACATTGATCGGCCCCGAGCTATTTTTATGATGATAAGAAAACAATCATGGTTCCAACTTATAACGAGAACGTGGGAATCTACAAGCATGAGAGTGAGGGTATAGTCTCTTACTTTCGCAGCAAAGAACCATACATAAACGAATTAAGCAAAGACAAGGTTCTGTACTTATTCTCTTACGAAACTGCTTACGAAACTGCTATAGGGAAGGGCATAGTTTTTGTTGATAGATACGGGCGAGAATACCAACGTATTCTCCAAGAGGAGGTAGAGAGGGCAACAGGTCGAGGAGCATCAGCATATGCCCCTGAGGAAGTACCAAGAGCCACCTACACCCCAAGCAAGTCAATGAATCCTTTTTCAGATGAGTATGACGCAACCTCACATTCCACCCGACCGCAAGCATTCAACAACCAAGACCAACCAGCAAACCAGACAAAGTGCAACAATGGAACCAGACCGAAACCGACATGGTTATCAAGCCGCACGAGGGCTCAGGGATTTGCAAGAACCACCACTCTATTAAAGGTATCAGGCAGAGAGTAAACCAAAGACTCAAGGGTCAACAGAGCCTAGAGGACCACCCATAGAACGAGTTCAAAGAGAAGAACCACCTCGAGCGAGAACCGTTAGAAATTATGGCTTAGGAGCACCATTGGGAGAGGAACCAGCCTATTACAGAAGGCCTGAGGAGGTATATCGATTAGGACAGGGTGATCCAATGATGAGGTTTGTAGACCATCGAAGAATTAGACCCTCTCAAGTGCAAAAATGGGTAAACAAGAAATACACAAGAAGCAGAGACCCAAGAGATCATGTAGCAGCCTTTGTGCGCGTAATTAGAGCCAAAGAGGTGTTAGATTTTCCTACGCAATTTTCAAGGTTTGTACTAACCCTAGAGGATGATGCTGCCACTTGGTTTGACTCTATGGAGCGTAGAGACTTTGAGTCGATGGAGGAAGTGTTTGACAAGTTTATTGAGGAATTCTCTCAAAGGGGAATAGCTCATAATACCGTCTCAGAGATCCATAAATTCAAACAGAAAGATGGAGAATCTATATGAAAGGCAGCCCTGAGACTAAAAAGATATGTTAAGTTCTGTCTTGTTGAAGAACTGCCAACTCAGTCCATACTTATGATGATATTCATCCAAGGACTAAGGTATGCAGATCTCCAGAAAGACTTACATATGAAGAGGAGCACGACGTTGAATGAGTTGACCAAGGAGGCTCTGTACCTTGTGGACAATTGTGCGGTCTACAAAGAAGGGGAGTTCAAGGACCTTGATCTTCACAGGAAAGTGGAAGCAAGTCTTCTAAGACAGCACCGAAAGGAGAAGTAGCGGTCAACCAGGAGCAGCTCATAGATGAAGCGCTAAAAAAGATCAACTTGTACGCCAAACCCCAGGCTAAACAGCCCAAGTGGTGTGCTATTGAACAAAAATGGACAAACCATGGACCGAGGAATGTTATTATAACAAGGGATATGTGAGAGAGAGACCTTACGCTCCCCAACCTCCAGTAGCTTCCCCTCAAGTTCCATCGATGCCTAGATATCAAGCAGGCAACTTACCAGGACCTGTAGGTGTAGAAAGACCACAACCGGGACAACAACCACCTCTACCAGGATTACGACCAATTGGTATAAGATACACACCAACAGTAACTGAATCAGAGGATAAGGCTTTGGTGCCTATGCATGCATATTATGAAGATCCCAATGGATATGCGGCAAACCCTATCAATTATCCACTGGAGGAACCATCGACACCAGAACCATGGAGCATGATAGGAAACACAGGACCACCAACTGCTACACAGGCAGCAGGAGAAAGAAGATATAGCTTAGATGAACGAACATTGTTTTTCATAGCCAACGGAGACATGGGCAGACAGAGACATCCCTACCAACAAAGAGGAGCTCAAGGAGCACCTCAACAACCCAAGGGACCCTGCTAGAAGTGTGGTGGAGACCATTGGCTAAGAGACTGTCCTCATGATGAAATCATTAGAGGCAATGCGTATTGCCTAGAATGTGGAATTACTCATTTGATTCCCGATTGCCCTAAAAATCCGAGCAAAGGAGCAAAAACCACCTTGAACATGTTAGAAACAGTACCTTCCATTGGAGGATCGGAAAATGAAACAATCATACCTATTCAGGCGGTAACACGTGTTGGAATTAGGGTTGCAGAGAAACACACACAGCTTGGAGAAGACGAAGGAAGCTCAAGGTACACAATAGAGAGTGTATTCCTTAGTGCGCAATGGAAAAAATAGATAGCCCTAGAGTGATGGGCGTATATACAATGCACGGGGGAAAAAACCTCCTAAAGAGGGAAAAAATGCCCCGGCGGTCCTAGTGTGTTCACACACATCACTACCACATGTATATGGTAACAAATCCCCCCTGGAGTGATGCGGTGAACGAGAGCTGGCACATGAGTAAAGGGAAGTGCCATGCCCTGAGGACAGGATCAGTCCACAAAGGGGAGTAAGCCCAAAGCTTTGCGGAAAGCTTCAAGCTTCTCACGAGACAATGCCTTTGTGAAAAGATCTGCAAGGTTGTCCTGTGTTGGCACATAAGCCAAGCTGATCTCTCCTGCTGAGAGCCTCTCCCTGACATAGTGGTAATGCACCTCAATGTGCTTTGTGCGAGCATGAAAAACTGGGTTCCTCGCAACTGCCAATGCGCTCTGACTGTCAGTGTAGATAGTGTTGGCAGTGTCCTGTCCAACACCCAAGTCAGCCATAAGGCGTCTGAGCCATACACACTCAACCGTAGCTGTGAAGACTGCCCTGTACTCAGCCTCACAACTCGAAGTGGCCACAGTAGGTTGCTTCTTGCTCAACCATGATATACATGAACTGCCAAGCATGAAACAAAAACCACTTGTGGACACTCGCGTGTCAAAACAACCAGCCCAATCTGAGTCCGAAAAAGCATGTAAGTCTGGCGGCAATGATCCCCCCTTGGGATAAAACAAGCCAAGATGTAAAGTGCCACTAAGGTAGCGGAAAATCCTCTTGACAGCCTGCCAATGCTTAGACCCTGGGCTATGCATAAATCTACTGACCTGCGAGACTGCAAACTGAATATCTGGCCTCGTGTTGCATACATAAATGAGGCAGCCAACAGCAGTTTGGTAAAGAGTGACATCAGCAGGATCGCCAACATCATGTAGACTCAACTTCAAACCTGTTTCCATGGGAGTGGCAATAGGTTTGCAATCCTCAAGTCCAAACTTACATAGCAATGTCTCTATGTAACTTTTCTGACACAAGGCAATACCACCATCACACTGCTTAAACTGTATACCCAAGTAATGATGCAACAGCCCCAAATCTTTCATCTTGAAAGTAGCATTCAAATCAGCCTTAAATTCAGCAATATGTCTCTCATTTGGTCCAGTGATCAGCAAATCATCAACATAAAGAACCACAATGAGAAATACATCATCCTCACGCTTTACATACAATGTGCTTTCTGTTGGACTGTTACGAAAGCCTCGTTTAACCAAATGAGTGTCAGCTTTCTCATACCAAGCACGAGGAGATTGCTTCAACCCATACAAAGCCTTCTTACATTTGCACACTTTGTCCTCTTGTCCTTTTATGACAAAACCGCGAGGCTGCGTTACATAAACTTCCTCAAATATGTCACCATTCAAGAAAGCAGTAACAATGTCTGATTGATGTACATCCCAACCAAAATGAGCTGCCAATGCACATAGAAAACGCACAGTAGTCATACGACAAGTGGGAGCAAAAGTCTCTTCATAATCTATGCCTTTTTGTTGTGCATAACCCTTTGCAACAAGTCGAGCCTTATGGCGATCGATCTCACCATCCGGCTTGCGTTTCAACTTGTAAACCCACTTCGTACCAATGGCCTTTTTGCCAGGAGGCAAATCACATAAAGTCCATGTGTCATTCTCTATAAGTGCATCATATTCTGATTTCATGGCAGCAATCCAATTTTCTGAATTCTGTGCTTCATCAAAAGACAGAGGCTCCTCAACATCATGTAAACTAGACACAGCCAAAGCATAACAATCTGATGCATAAGATGCATGGCGAGAGCCTGAACGAGTACGACTAGATAAAGGTGCATCCAATTTACTGTCACGCAAAGTGTGCACCAGCCATTTTGGCATACCTCTAGCCTTCTCATTTTCAGCCCTTTCCTCATCAAGTACATCATGTACATCTGCATCAGTAATAGGCTGTTCTAAAACATTTTCAGAAACCCCCATAGGCTGTACATTTGCCTCATTGGAACTTACATTTGTATTTCCACCACTGAAAAGAGGCAACAAAGTGTCATAAATGTCCTGTGAGCTTACATTACTGTCTCTAGTACATGACAGCAAGGGTTGAACAGAATCTTCCACAAACACTACATCCCGTGAAACCAAAATACGTTTTGTTTGCGGATGATACAACCTGTAACCTTTGCTTTCAGCACTATAACCAACAAAAATACATTTGACAGCCTTATCATCCAATTTTCTGCGCTGCACTTGTGGCACCAAAGCATATGCCAAACAGCCAAAAACACGCATGTGCTCAATAGAAGGTTTTCTATCATGCCATGCTTCATATGGAGTAATAGACTGCAAAGCTTTCGTAGGACACCTGTTAAGTACATAAGTGGCACACATGATGGCCTCAAGCCAAAAAGAATGCGGCAAAGCTTGACTTTTGACCATACATCGTGCCATTTCCGTTAGTGACCTGTTTTTCCTCTCAGCAACACCATTTTGCTGAGGTGTATAAGGCACTGTACATTGGTGTTTTATCCCACGACTAGCCAGAAATGCATTAAATTCATGAGACATATACTCCCCCCCTCGATCGGAACGGAGGGTGCCCATAGTACATTTTGAGACATTTTCAGCCATAGCCAAAAATTGTTTGAAGCACATAAAAACTTCGGACTTTGCTTTAAGCGGAAATACCCATGCATGCCTGGAGTAATCATCAATGAAAGTCACGAAGTACAGGTAATTGCCCAAGGACGGAGTTTGCATGGGCCCACAAACATCACTATGCACAAGTTGCAACCTGCATGTGGCCCTAACTGAACCATCCTTTGGAAACTTAGAACGCTGCATTTTACCCAGAATACAGCCTTCACAAACATGTTTGATAGGTGCTTCAAGAGGCGGCAAAGAAGCAACCATATCAGATTTCTGCAAACGCAGCAAACTGGCAAAATTCAGATGACCAAAACGTGCATGCCAAAGTTTTGCATCTGAAATAGCCCTTGAATCTGCAACAGCATTTGCAAAATTTTGTCCACACTTGTCATACAAAGTGAGCTTATACAGCCCACGGCACAAAAGCCCAGATGCAACAATTTCATCACCAAAACTGAGATCATGAACTGTACATCTGTCATCCACAAATTTGACTACAAGTCCAAGTCTAGCAAGTGCGGATACAGACAATAGATTCTTCTTGATCCCAGGTACATAAAGTGCATCAACAAGTGTGAAGGAACTGCCATTAGCAGCAGTGAGCACAATCTTTCCAACTCCCTGAACTGGATAAGAGGCGTTGTTGGCACAAGTGACTGAATTCCCATGAGGGACAGACTCGAGAGAGGTAAACAATTCACGATGTGAGGTAATGTGCTTTGTAGCACCACTGTCGAAATACCACACATGTGAATCTGCAGCAACTGACAAGCATGCATCATGGACAGCAGGATTGTAAGTGCACTCTGCGCTAAAAGCCCATTCTGCATCAACATCAGCATCACAATCTCCTTTCACAGAAGACTCAACAATGGCTGCATTTGTAGTGGAACCAGCATTTGCAGTGGAACCACCCTCTTTCTTCTTAGCCTCTTTGGCCTTCAACTTAGGACACGACTTGATCAAGTGATCATTGGCTTTACAATAATGACAACGCATCTTCTTTTTGCCCTTATCACCAGAATTGCCAGACGAAGTGCTGCCAGCAGAAGCATTAGGAACAAAATTTTTGCCACTCGCAGCAGAACCATAAGAAGTGGCTGCATTACTGTTACCACCCTTTCTTTGAGAAGCAATAAAAGCCTGTTCAACTGCACGCTGCCTAGTCCTGTTTTTTCTAGAAAGTGACTCTTGCAACAGCAATGTGCATAATGCATCAAACTTGACAACTTCAGGATTTCCTTGGGTCATCAGTCTCCAAGTACTAGCAAAAGTCTGGTAGGAATCTGGTAAGGCATCAAGAACAGTCTGCACAAGGGAACTGTCAGAAATGACTTCACCTGCAGAAATGAGTTGCTCATTGATATCCTTGACACTAGCAAGGAAAGTGTCCATATCATCTTCCTCATGCATAATCTTCGACTCTAGCTCTTTACGTAGCAAAGCAATTTTAGCCTCATTGCGGCTTGCATAAAGACCTGCTAGAATATCCCAAGCCTGTTTTGCAGATTTTGCTGAACGGATGTGAGGAATAATGGTGCGCTTCACAGACAACGCAATCAATGCATGAGCCTGCGCATCCTTAACATCCCAACGAGCTTGTTCTGCTGTAGGCAAAACAACTCTAACAGCTGCAATCCTTGCAGCAAGACCTGCAACATCCTCAATATCGCCTACATCTTCAGAACCAGGACGTACATCAATGCCCTGCACAATGTTCCAGACACCTTTTGACACAAGAACGTGTTGCATCATATAAGCCCACATAGGGTAGTTGTCCCCATCCAACCTGTCCTCAGCAGCAAACATCTTGAACACATCTGTGTTGTTGTTGTCAGCCATGGTAAATGCTGCACCTGATGTGAAAACTGCCCGAAAATAGGAGAAATGGAGCGGGAACAACTTGTGCTCTATAGCACAAACTGTAGAAGACTATAAGGCACCTGTTATGCAGAAAACGGCACTGACAGAAAATCTGCACAAAATGACGAAATAGCCTGTGTAGTACTGCCTGTAGTGGAAACGGAGGCCGAAATGAGCCCAAATCAAAATTCTGAGCAGACCAAGCTCTTCGAGCTCCCCCAAAATATTTGTCGACCTGCGAACGCTTGCCAAAGCTCACTGAAATCGGAGAAAGTGAGCAGGCGTGAGCTGGAGCAGCTGGCGACTAAGCCCGGGAGGACGTGACCTGCTCTGATACCAATTGTTGGAATTAGGGTTGCAGAGAAACACACACAGCTTGGAGAAGACGAAGGAAGCTCAAGGTACACAATAGAGAGTGTATTCCTTAGTGCGCAATGGAAAAAATAGATAGCCCTAGAGTGATGGGCGTATATACAATGCACGGGGGAAAAAACCTCCTAAAGAGGGAAAAAATGCCCCGGCGGTCCTAGTGTGTTCACACACATCACTACCACATGTATATGGTAACAACACGAGCGAATGAACCCATAGTTGAAGAACAGAAAACCCATGCCCAAAGTTCAGAAACGAAAACTCAGAGAAGCACTTGGAAAGCTAGAAAGACGCGTAGGTAAGCCAGGAAAGAACGAGAGCAAAGAGCCCTATCCAAGGAGTTGAAACATACAAAGGACAGATTGGAGCGGTTAGAGGATCTAGCTAGCTTAAGCTCACACACCACAGCAACCATAGCACCCAAGGAAATAGCATAGCCCAGAAGTGTAGGATCAGGAGGATCTGTACTGGCAGACAAGGTAAATGAGCAGTTGGATGCACTTCTAAAAGCTTATGAAGCTCGACTTAAAAAGAACCAAACCCAGGAGCAAAGGTGGATGACTTATCCATATGCATAAATAGAAAAACAGAGGTTGGATATGTGTAAAAAGATGATCCAGATGGCTCAATCGTTGATGGAAGACCCGCCGGGTAAACCTGCAAATTGGCATGAGGCACCAGCTCCAACCCCTATCCAACCAACTTTAGAAAAACATGTGGAAACAAAGGAAAGACTCATTAATGTCTATGAGTCCAGAGGAGAGCCTATCATAGTGCCAAATACCACTGATGGGGCAAGTGACGGGTTCCAGCCTAAAATATTGGCAGAAATGGGTAAGGACTGTAACGGTCTAGATGATCTGTGGAAGCAAATCCGAGAGGCCAACGAGGCTAATAGGATGAGTAACCACATGAATAGCGCGAGAAAAGAAAAGAATGTGATCTTACCTCCTATTGAAGAATTTGAGGCAAGGTCGCAAATGAACTTTGAGATACATTCACAAGGGGGGGACCAAGGATAAATTAGCTCGGGGCACAGCCAACCAGACTCATTGAGAACTTTACCCTCTTACCTAAGAGAGTATGAAGCGAAGTCGGAGGTGAGAGCAATCCCATCTCAAAGACTTTCTTCTAACAAGGTGACGGATTCGCAAGGATTGATTGAGTTGTTATCCACTCCGGTGGCATGCACAATCACGTTAGCAGAACTCCTAAGGTTAAGGCCAAACATGTGGACCACAGTAGGAAAATGCCTAGAAAAATTTGGAGTGAAAGACCCCACCTTGAAGCTACAAGAAGGGATCAGAGAGTTGGACAGGCCTAAATTAAACACTAGGCTAGTACCATTGAATAAGGTTGGAGAATATTGCGAGGGAGAAGACAGAAACACCACGCTACCGGTAGAATTTCAAGGAGTAGTTTCCAAAGCTATTCTTGATAGTGGAGCGGGAGTTGCTATCCCCACCAAAAAGGAAATCTGGAAAAAATGGAGAAAACCAGCTTTGAGAGCTACCAGAATGAAACTGCAATTGGCAGATGGGTTCATGGAGAAGACTCTAGGACTCTTAGAAAAAGTGATTGTCACTTCGTGCGGAATCGAGTATGAGCATACATTTGCAATAGTCGATTTCGACAAAAAGAACAATTATGAGATAATCTTGGGATGACCATTCATGCGACAATTGAAGATGGTCCAAGATTGGGGTTATGACCACATATACCTCAGACATGGCGAGACAACAACTAAAATACACTTGAAAGACCATAGTTACAAAGACGTGAACCAAACACCTGTGGAAGAGTTTGATTTGGCTACAGTAGCAGGATCAAAACTACCTGCATGGTTAGGGCAACCAAAAGAGCTATGGATATGCGGAGCCTCACATTGTGGAAGCTTAAGAAGAGAGGAATGCATATTAGAAAGAGCAATTGAGGACAAGGAATATATTCCGGAACCTTTCCCTGAAGATGCCTTGGAACCTCTAGAATGGAAGCACATACTAGCAACATTGGGTCAGGGATTTGCAAGAACCACCACTCTATTCAAGGTATCAACAGATCCTGGAGGACCACCCATAGAACGAGTTCGAAGAGAAGAACCACCTCCAGCGAGAACCGTTAGAAATTATGGCTTAGGAGCACCATTGGGAGAGGAACTAGCCTATTACAGAAGGCCTGAGGAGGTATATCGATTAGGACGGGGTGATCCAATGATGAGGTTTGTAGACCATCAAAGAAGTAGACCCTCTCAAGTGCAAAAATGGGTAAACAAGAAATACACAGGATGCAGAGACCCAAGAGATCATGTAGCAGCCTTTGTCCGCGTAATTAGAGCCGAAGAGGTGTTAGATTTTCCTACCCAATTTTCAGGTTTTGGACTAACCCTAGAGGATGATGCTGCCACTTGGTTTGACTCTGTGGAGCGTAGAGACTTTGAGTCGATGGAGGAAGTGTTTGACAAGTTTATTGAGGAATTCTCTCAAAGGGGAATAGCTCATAATACCGTCTCAGAGATCCATAAATTCAAACAGAAAGACGGAGAATCTATACGAAAGGCACCCCTGAGACTAAAAAGATATGTTAAGTTCTGTCCTGCTGAAGAACTGCCAACTCAGTCCATACTTATGTTGATATTCATCCAAGGACTAAGGAATGCAGATCTCCAGAAAGACTTACATATGAAGAGGAGCACGACGTTGAATGAGTTGACCAAGGAGGCTCTGTACCTTGTGGACAATTGTGCGGTCTACAAAGAAGGGGAGTTCAAGGACCTGATGACGATTCTTCTTCAAAGCAAAGTGGAAGCAAGTCTTCTAAGACAGCACCGAAAGGAGAAGTAGCGGTCAACCAGGAGCAGCTCATAGATGAAGTGCTAAAAAAGATCAACTTGTACGCCAAACCCCAGGCTAAACAGCCCAAGTGGTGTGCTATTGAACAAAAATGGACAAACCATGGACCGAGGAATGTTATTATAACAAGGGATATGGGAGAAAGAGACCTTATGCTCCCCAAGCTCTAGTAGCTTCCCCTCAAGTTCCAACGATGCCTAGATATCAAGCAGGCAACTTACCAGGACCTGTAGGTGTAGAAAGACCACAACCGGTGTTGGGACAACAACCACCCCTACCAGGATTACGACCAGTTGGTATAAGATACACACCAACAGTAACTGAATCAGAGGATAAGGCTTTGGTGCCTATGCATGCATATTATGAAGATCCCAATGGATATGCGGCAAACCCTGTCTATTATCCACCAGAAGAACCATCGACACCAGAACCATGGAGCATGATAGGAAACACAGGACCACCAATTGCTACACAGGCAGCAGGAGAAAGAAGATATAGCCTAGATGAACGAACATTGTTGTTCATAGCCAATCGAGGCATGGGCGGACAGAGACATGCTTACCAACAAAGAGGAGCTCAAGGAGCACCTCAAAAACCCAAGGGACCCTGCTAGAAGTGTGGTGGAGACCATTGGCTAAGAGACTGTCCTCATGATGAAATCATTAGAGGCAATGCGTATTGCCTAGAATGTGGAATTACTCATTTGATTCCCGATTGCCCTAAAAATCCGAGCAAAGGAGAAAAAACCACCTTGAACATGTTAGAAACAGTACCTTCCATTGGAGGATCGGAAAATGAAACAATCATACCTATTCAGGCGGTAACACGAGCGAATGAACCCATAGTTGAAGAACCAAAAACCCATGCCCAAAGTTCAGAAACGAAAACTCAGAGAAGCACTTGGAAAGCTAGAAAGGCGCGTAGGTAAGCCAGGAAAGAACGAGAGCAAAGAGCCCTATCCAAGGAGTTGAAACATACAAAGAACAGATTGGAGCGGTTAGAGGATCTAGCTAGCTTAAGCTCACACACCACAGCAACCATAGCACCCATGGAAATAGCGAAGACCAAAAGTGTAGGATCAGGAGGATCTGTACTGGCAGACAAGGTAAATGAGTAGTTGGATGCGCTTCTAAAAGCTTATGAAGCTCGACTTAGAAATAACCAAACCCAGGAGCAAAGGTGGATGACTTATCCATATGCAGAAATAGAAAACAGAGGTTGGATATGTGTAAAAAGATGATCGAGATGGCTCAATCATTGATGAAAGACCCGTCGGGTAAACCTGCAAATTGGCATGAGGCACCAGCTCCAACCCCTATCCAACCAACTTTAGAAAAACATATGGAAACAAAGGAAAGACTCACTAATGCCTATGAGTCCAGAGGAGTGCCTATCATAGTGCCAAATACCACCGATGGGGTAAGTGACGGGTTCTAGCCTAAAATATTGGCAGAAATGGGTAAGGACTGTAACGGTGTAGACGATATGTGGAAGTAAATCCGAGAGGCCAACGAGGCTAATAGGATCATTAACCACATGAATAGCACGAGAAAAGAAAAGAATGTAATCTTACCTCCTATTGAAGAATTTGAGGCAAGGTCACAAATGAACTTTGAGATACATTCACAAGGGGGAGACCAAGGATCAATTAGTTCGGGGCACAGCCAATGAGACTCGTTGAGAACTTTACCCTCTTACCTAAGAGAGTATGAAGCTAAGTCGGAGGTGAGATCAATCCCATCTCAAAGACTTTCTTCTAACAAGGTGATGGATTCGCAAGGATTGATTGAGTTGTTATCCACCCCGGTGGCCCTGCACAATCACGTTAGCAGAACTCCTAAGGTTAAGGCCAAACATGTGGACCACAGTAGGAAAATGCCTAGAAAAATTTGGAGTGAAAGACCCCACCTTGAAGCTACAAGAAGGGATCAGAGAGTTGGACAGGCCTCAATTAAACACTAGGCCAGTACCATTGAATAAGGTTGGAGAATATTGCGAGGGAGAAGACAGAAACACCACGCTACCAGTAGAATTCCAAGGAGTAGTTTCCAAAGCTATTCTTGATAGTGGAGCGGGAGTTGCTATCGCCACCAAGGAAATCTGGAAAAAATGGGGAAAACCAGCTTTGAGGGCTACCAGAATGAAACTGCAATTGGCAGATGGGTTCATGGAGAAGCCTCTAGGACTCTTAGAAAAAGTGATTGTCACTTCGTGCGGAATCGAGTATGAGCATACATTTGCAATAGTCGATTTCGACAAAAAGAACAATTATGAGATAATCTTGGGACGACCATTCATGCGACAATTGAAGATGGTCCAAGATTGGGGTTATGACCACGCTACCAATAGAATTCCAAGGAGTAGTTTCCAAAGCTATTCTTGATAGTGGAGCGGGAGTTGCTATCGCCACCAAGGAAATCTGGAAAAAATGGGGAAAACCAGCTTTGAGGGCTACCCGAATGAAACTGCAATTGGCAGATGGGTTCATGGAGAAGCCTCTAGGACTCTTAGAAAAAGTGATTGTCACTTCGTGCGGAATCGAGTATGAGCATACATTTGCAATAGTCGATTTCGACAAAAAGAACAATTATGAGATAATCTTGGGACGACCATTCATGCGACAATTGAAGATGGTCCAAGATTGGGGTTATGACCACATATACCTCAGACATGGCGAGACAACAACTAAAATAAAATTAAAGACCATAGTTACAAAGATGTGAACCAAACACCTGTGGAAGAGTTTGATTTGGCTACAGTAGCAGGATCAAAACTACCTGCATGGTTAGGGCAACCAAAAGAGCTATGGATGTGCGGAGCTTCACATTGTGGAAGCTTAAGAAGAGAGGAATGCATATTAGAAAGAGAAATTGAGAACAAGGAGTATATTTCGGAACCTTTCCTTGAAGATACCTTGGAACCTCTAGAATGGAAACACATACTAGCAACATTGGATGTCTGTACCATTGCCGACAGTCCAACAACGAAATTTTGCAATAAGGATGGCTATGATGTGTTACCCTATTATATGGTAAGCGTTATACCAGAAAAGGAGACGGTAGAACCACCAGAACAAGAAGAGTTTTACAACTCCTCTGAACATTTGGAAGTAAGTGATGATGCAGATAATGAGTGGACCAAACTGGAGCGTAAAGAGAAATGCCAAGAACTAAAACGGTCTTTGAGAGAGATATGGACTACTGAAGAAGATAGTGATGGTAAAGGGGAGTCAGAAAAGGGGAACATGAATGTACCATCACACTATCGAAAATTTACTATCCAGGACAGAAAAATCATAATGACACCACCAGTCAGGGAAAGAACCAACCAAGAATCTTACGATGGGCTTGAAAATGCAAAAAAGATAGACCTCGCAGAACCAGGTGAAAAGCCTCAGCCGGTCTATATAGCTAACTATTTAGAGCCTAAGGAGGAATAACAGCTAACACAACTTCTCAAGAAGTATAAAGATGTGTTCGCTTGGTCCTATAAAGACCTCAAAGGAGTTGATCCATTGATATGCCAACATACAATTCCTTTGAAATCGGATGCAAAACCTAGCAAACAACGTCCTTATACATATAATGACACATTTGCTAAACGAATCAAAGAAGAGATTGATAAACTGATGGAAGTTGAATTCATCTATGAGATTGAACATACAAATCGGGTGTCATCGATTGTGGTAGTTCCCAAAAAGAATGGAAAATTGCGAGTGTGTGTAAACCTCAAGAAGGTGAATGCAACAACCATAAGGGATAATCATCCCTTGCTAATCACAGAACATGTACTTAAGCAAGTGGCTGGGAAACGGGCTGATTCCTTTCTGGATGGGTTTTCAGGATACAACCAACTGGCAATAGCAAGGAAGGATCAACACAAAACAGCGTTTGCCACAGAATGGGGGATTTATGCGTATCGAGTTATGCCATTTGGCTTAACTAATGCACCAGCCCACTTTCCAAAGGTTAATGACTCACGCATTCAAGGAATACCTAAGAATATTCTTAGAAATTTACATGGATGACCTGTGTGTAGACTCTCTTCTACGAGAGGAACATATTGACCATTTGCAAAAGGTCTTTGAAAAGTGCAGGACATATCGAATATGTCTTAACCTGGAAAAGTGTGTATTCATGGTTAAGCAAGGCCGAATCTTAGGACACATTGTCTCAAGAAATGGCATAACCACAGACCTAGACAAAGTCAAAGTCATTGTAGACCTACCCAGGCCTACTAATGCGAAACAAGTGCAATCCTTCATGGGACACTGCGGATATTATCGAAGATTCATATACATGTATGCAGTTATAGCACAACCTCTGTATTATTTGCTAGTCAATTTCGAGTGGACCGAGGAGTGTGAAACTTCATTCCAAAAGCTGAAGAAAAACCTTATATCAGCACCTATACTAAAGGCACCGGATTGGGAAAAGATATTCCATGTGCACATTGATGCTTTAGCATATGCCATTGGAAATATTCTAGCTCAACCTGGAGACGGAACAATTGATTTTCCGGTGTGCTATGCGAGCCGACAGTTAAACAGTGCAGAAAAGAACTACACAACCACCGAGCGGGAAGGGTTAGGAAATTTCGGCATTATTTGCTTGCAAACAAATTTGTGTTCTTCACAGATCATCGAGCTCTTTTGTACCTAGTAAATAAACCTTGTAATACAGGGAGAATCGTACGCTGGTTTATTATATTGCTAGAATTTGACTTCACAGTGGTGGTCAAAAAGGGTAAAACCCATCTACGAGCGGATCATCTTTCAAGGATACACAACGGGGAAGCTCCTAAAGGAGTAGATGATGACATACCAGATGCTTATCTTTTCAACATTGAAATGGTACCCAAATGGTCTCAGGAAATTGTTAGCGTTCTTTCCTTTGGAAGTGGGTTTGCTAATACGGAATGCAGATCTAAACATCAAACAATTCAACAAACAAAAAACTTCCAATTGATAGCAGGACGGCTGTATCATTTTGGATCGGACCTAATCCTACGATTATGTATAAATCCGGAAGAGTTCGAGTGCTACCTTGAAGAGGCACATGTCCACGATTGTGCATTTCATTGTTCAACAGTGAAGACACACCAGAGACTGAAACAGTTAGGGGTTTATTGGCCAACTATGTATGCGGACATGCATTCTTATAATACCAATTGTACTATATGTAGTGACAAACGACCAATGGATCACACAACTTTGTTTCAGGTAAACATAGCACCTGCATGGAGTCAATATATCATTGACTTCTTAACCACCAGGACGTTCCCTAAGAAAATCACAAGAGCACGAAAAAAAGCTATAGAGCTGGAAGCTCGTGACTTTCAGTTAATGGGGAACCAACTCTATAAGCGAGGTAAGGACAATCAACTTAGAATCTATACAAGTGAAAGCGAATACCTGCTGATTCTAGAACATGCACATAGAGAAATAAGTGGAGGCCATTTTTCGGGTGATAAGACGGAAAAAATTGTCTTAACCACAGGAATTTGGTGGCCTACATTGCACATGGATGCTGAAGAGTTTGTAAAGCGTTGTGACGCATGTCAATGCACCAAGGTGCCAATACAAAGAGATGAGATGCCATTATGGCCAATGATGGGAGCAAGAGAATTTGCAAAATGGGGCATTGATTTTGTGGGACCTATATCACCCCCTGCATATCGCACCCATACCCAATATATCATTGTGGCTACAGACTATCTCACAAAATGGGTTGAAGCCAAAGCAACACAAAAAGATGATGCATGCACCACTGCACAATTTTTTTATGAGAATGTTTTTGTATGTTATGGGTTACCCATAGAAATTGTCAGTGACCGTGGAACACATTTTCTCAATGAAGTCATTGAATATCTGCTAGAGGAATTCATGGTCATACATAGGAAATCCGCACCATACCATCCACAGGCCAATGGACAAGCTGAGGCCACTAATAAAACATTATGCATGGTTCTCACTAAAATAGTGTCAGAATCAAGAACAGATTGGGATCATTAGCTACACTCAACACTATGGGCATACAGGGTAGCTTACAAAACATCAATCGGAACAACACCATACAACATGGTGTTTGGCCTAAATGCTATACTACCCATAGAGTTTTTAATTCCAACTCTATGAGTAGCAAAAAGCTTAGAATGGACAGGGCATGAGCTCTCTTCAAGAATTGATGATCTTGAAAAGCTAGATGAACTACGCTTACGAGCTGTCGCTTCAATCTATGCTAAAAAGAGAATACAAAAAAGAATTTTTTGACAAACATGTGTGTACCAAAGAATTTAAAACAGGCGATTACGTACTTGTTTATACCTTGAAGCAATATGCCAAGAAACTTAAAAAGCGAGGGGTGGGACCATTTGTGATTAGTGATCTATCACAAAGTGGACCTGTCAAGCTTGCTACATTAGCAGGTGAAGAAATGCCAAACTGGATTAGTGGATGTCAACTGAGGAGGTATCATCTACCACTCACACAGGAAATGCTCCAACAAAGTCATCAAGGAAAACAAAGAATGAAGGAAAAATAGAGAGTATGGGAGGAAGCTCAAGCGAAGCACAAGAACGCATTGCAAAAAGACGGCTTCTGCGACAACAACAACAAAGTAGACCACCATTGCGAATCAATGCCATTCGACTAACAAAGTTGGAGGAGGAAACAGTGGAGCCAATAATTGCGGTCAAAGTGGGCAGCAATCAAGTTGAATCAACAGCCTTGCTTGATTCGGGTGCTCAAGCAAATTTGATCTCTTACGGATTATACCAACAGCTCAAAGTCACAGGTCAACTTCATCCTACTCCTCAAGTGCTGGAAAGTAGCACATCACACCCGTTGAAAACATTGGGATGGACTATATTGCATGTACAGATACATCAATATATTTACCCACACAAATTCTATGTGGTGACAGATGAAAGCACACAACACCCAATGATGCTAGGGAAACCTTGGCAAAAAGATTACAATGTGCAGATAGATTGGAAAGCAAAGGCAGTCAAAATTCAGCATGAACATGGAACAACAGGTGATAGCTTTTGCTCAGCAATACCAGCATGATCAACTGCAAGCCATGCAATCACTGGAAACGAAGCCAACAGCACAAATGCCATTAAGGAACAACATGATACCCAAGACCAACAATCAGATAAAAGCCAAACATGCTAATTACAGACATATGAAGTCACCGGCAGCAATGCAAAGATCTAGGTTACCAACACAAGGAAAACAAGTATGGATGCGGAAGGATATAAATGACATGGCGGAAAAACAACAATGCAACAACAAAATTCCAACAAAGCAGATGGTTCAACCACAAACCAAGGGAATAAAACAGATATGGATCCCAACGAAAATGCTTAGCCATAACCCAAATGTCATTCACATGTGGATACCAAAGCAAAAGCAAAAGGAACTCCCTTCAGTACAAGCAACAAAGGAAGGCAGACAGCTGCATTTCAAAAAGGAAAACCGACTTATGTGGATGCCAATAAAAAACAAACCAATGGCCAACAAGAACATGCCAAACCATCTACAAAAATCGGCAGCAACAAAATACCATTGGAAAGCAAAAGCAATACGGCCCATAGCCATTCCGGCCCAGCCAATTCTATCCTTAGAAACAGCTACGACTCCATCAACGCAATTGCCATTTGCAAAATCGACAATTAAACAGAGAGCAGTAGAGTTATAGCTGTTACTTGCAAAGAAAGTAGGAAACCTCGACGGTGAATGCCAATAAGCATCTTGCTTATTCCCTTCTCTTGCACAGCATTAATTTTTCCGTGCATTGATCGAGTATGCATAAAGTAGGGCCACATTAATCGGCCAAGCATTAGCACAACTTTTTCAACCTATGCACGACACATACTCCGAGGTGATACCTTGTCGTCCAGGAGGACTCCAGCTAGGAGGGGGGGAGGCATTCTAGAGGCACTCTGTTAAGGCGGTTACGCCGCTAGCAGAAGCTAAATAGCGAGAACTCAACCAACAACAGAATTTGTCAGACGAGGACGGAGCTTGACCCGCAGGCGCATGGAAACAACTAGGTGGGTGTCAAATCACCTACTCGACCTTCTAATAACAATCACTACTAAGGAAATCAAATCTAAGTTCTAAAATACGCAAGTGACTGAAATCCGTACTACGAATGAATGCTATACGAAACAGGATCTAGAATCATTGAATCGATCTCAAACTCAAGGGGAAGTCTATACACTAGGTAAGAACAACACCCTAAAGACTTGAACTGCAAAATCAACCTATAACCACTCCGTGCGGTAAACGCGTATGAAGACAGGCCGAAAAATACAGGTGATCGAAACTTGACCCCGATGGTACTAATGTGTATCTCTACTCGTTGTGGTTCTATAGATATGCTGCACGCTCCATTCCGACATACGAGTTGAAAGAAAACTCACACCGAAGCTCGTAGGAACTTACCACACATAGAAGCCGATAGCGCGCACTCTTTGTATCTGTGCGTAGCTCTAGCCGTTGCTAACACAATGGCGGTGTCGCTTCTCCAATGGCGGCTCCGTAGCTCGCGTAGCAAGTAGATAAGACTCTCTCTCTCTCTCTCTCTCTCAGACACAGTCACAGCGCTCCAAAAAACTCACTTTGATTTATGAATCTCCTTAGGTTACAAAAACTTTGGCTTATATACCTCAGCCTTGGAGGTGAGAACATCTCTAACTAATTACATCAGCAAGTGAAATTACTTCGGGATTACAAGCTGGAAACTCAATTGAGTCCCGTTACTTAATGAATGGCTCAAATCAAAATTAATGTCGGAAAGACATTTATTACAATCAATGGTTACAAAATGATGAGTGTGAGCAAAAATGTGGGTGTGATCCTCTGCTGGCTCAACACTCCCCCCCTCCGCGTTCATGTCGTCCCTGACATGACTTTTATGCTTGGTCAATAAAGTCCTGTCGTCTTGAGCATCTGCAAATGTGATTCGTATCGTAGGTTGCCGATGGTCAAGGTTGGGCCGAATATTTTGCTTTCGTGGGTGAAAAAGCCGGTGTAGAAAGCTTCTTTGAATGTTTGCATGTGGAAGCTAGGCAAAAACATAATCCTTTGGTATAGGAGGTGTAACACTTTTGGTGAAGGCTGCAATGAAAGATCGTACATCAAATCAGTCACCGTGTCGGCCGTCGATAGTAGACTCGAGGTCGTGGCTTTATCTGGCGCGAACACTTCAGCAAGCTAAGAGAGTCCTGCAGATTTTCTTGAGCATCTGACATGAAAGGTCAGGAGAGCCAGTAAAGAGCTTGATGGTGCCCGTTAGGGTTTTCACCATGTAGGCTTTACCTATTCTCTCCCCTGCCTTTGGTCCTGGCATCCTGGGATAATTAAGCCAATTTGGCTTCTTTTCTGCAATCCTACCATGCTCTTTCCAGTTTCTGACTCTTGGCACCGGGCAGAAAGTTGCATCCTCCCGAATCTCCTTTGGTGCCTCCACCAAGTAGACGAGGTAGGCTGGGTATTTGTTTAGCCAGCCTTTCCTCCATCTAGGTTGTGAATCTACTATCTTCTTTGATTGTTCCTCCTTTGTGATGTCGCCTTCGTAAAGAGCGACATACTGCTCCTCCTCTATTCTCTTTTTCGTCTTTAGCACTTCAAATTTCATCAAAGGGAAAGGCAGGCTGGGTTGCATCCACTGTTCATGGAGCACTTTTGTGTTTAGTCCCTGAAGTCTAATGGAGATTAGGAGTCTCCTCTCCCATTCCATTTTTGCTTTGGCACTCTCCTCTGCTGACTTTTCTATTTGGTCATGGAGCCTTTGTTCTTCTTCTTCAGAGATTCTTGAAGTCGAGGCCACCTCTTGAGCTGGGGCTGGATCTTCAATTGTGGTTGCCTCTCCAGTTTCTGGTAGCTCTATGGCTGCTCCACCTGATTCTTCTTGTGGTGTCTCTGTCTCTCTTCTTTGTTGCTCTTGTAGATCTTGGAGTTGTTTGCGGAGGGCCTCATTCTCTGTCCGTAGTGTTTGATTTTCTAATGTGAGCCTCTCCTCTGCGGCCAATGATCCCTCCGCAATGTGCAACCTTTGCACTTGCTCTAATCTTAGCTCTCTTTGTAAGCTTCGGACCTGGTCTTCCAAAACTGGTACGATAGCTCCCTCTTGTTCGGTTCCTGCTCTGCTAGCTCTAGGGGTAGACCTGAGTCTAGTGATTGTTCTTTCTTGGAGCTCGACTCTTTCCCTTAGCTCAATGAGCTCATCCTTAGCAGCCTCCAACTCATCCTCTATCCGCTCCCTTGCTTCCTGTGCACTTGTTACTTCTCTTGAAGCCTCGGCTAGTTGGAGTATCAAGCCGTCTCTCTCGTTTTCCGCGTCATAGAGTGATGCTTTATGACTTTCAGACTCAGTAATAGCATTCTCTAAATTTCTCTGCAACTCTGCTTCCCTTCGTTTGGCTGTCTCAATCTCTACTTCCTTTGCCTAGGACCTTTCTTTTATCTTGCTGAGCAGTTCATGCACCATGTGCATGTCTTTTTCATCATCGTCTGTCAACTCAAAAGCTCTTTCCGCCACCACCTCCACTGGCTTTGGCTCTTCTAGTATTTTCGGTTCGCGCGTCCAGTTTCTCTTCACTTTCTTTTTTACTCTTTTTCTTTTTCTCCGTCCCTCTCCGTTCATCTTGTTTTTGTAGGGTGATCCCATAAACTGCCTCAAGGGCCTCTTCTTCGGTGTATCCTATCTCTACCAGATCCTCATAATCATTTCTCTTTTGCTGAACTGGATCTATCTTCTTTTCTTTGGTCTCGGCTTCTGGCTTTTCCAAAACATCTGTGTCCACCTCTACTGTGGTCTCTTCCACAATTTTTTCCGTCTTCTTCGGGCTTGGTACATCAGTCATAGAGGGATGTTTGTCCTCAGGTTCCTTGGTTTTCCCTTTGTCGGCTTGTCCATCTTTCTCTTGAGGCTTAGTAGACTCATCTACTTTCCTTTTCCCCTTGTCGTCTTTTTTCAGCTCAGCTTTTAATTGTTGTACCTCCTCTTCAGTGTATGGCTCGACAGGTTGCTGCTCCAAAATAGCCTCTGACTCCTCATAAGCTTTAATATATTGATTGTATTGATCAATATGTGGCCTGGCCGAGATAGTTCCGACTTTAGTGGGGTCTGGCACCCATTTTTCTTCAAAGTCACCCTTTAGAGCTCTTTCTGCTCTAAACTGCTCCACTAATCTTTCCATTCTTGCCGCTTTCTGACTTTTGGTTTGCGTGGGAGCAAACTTCTTCTTTACTTTCTTCTTAAGTGGCTCGTCCACATCCTCTTCAGGTTTTGAAACTACTTCTAGTTTCCGGCGTGCTCTTGTGGATGCCCTCTTGGGTACTTCGGGCTGTTCTGCCTCCTCGTCGGCTTCTCTAAGCCACTCATTCTGGGAGGGAGCCTTTGGCCACTGATCTCTAGCTCCAATAGCTTCATAAGCTATTCTTGTCAAAATTTCCGCTCCTCCTATGTATTTTGGCTTCTCGTTGTGCATGGCAATTACTTGCTCGTGGATGTGTTGAGCGTAATTCACCTCTTTTGGCATATTGCTCTTTAATGCCCATGTGATGGTGGTCGCAATGGCATGGGGTGGTGTCGTATACTTTTGCGGTCTTTTACTGCAAACATGAAGAAATTGGTTGTACAGTCGGCAAAGGGTTGCCGCTCTTGGGTCCGCCATATCTCCATAGGTCGCATTCTGTTTCTTGGGCCCATAGACCTCTATGGACTCTCTTCTTTCCTTGACCGAGCTCCCTTTGTTGTGCAGCTTCAATGCGTCTGCAATTAGCTGTGGAGTGATCTGTACTTCTACCTTCTCTCCATCCATGGCTGTCAATGTGGCTTTGCCATCCTTCTGAATGGATGTTGCCAACTCGTACACTCTTCTTGTATCCACACCTGATGGTCTCGAGGTGAAGAAACTGTGCAAGTCTGCCCTTTCCAGGTACCTGCTGATGTCTTCTGACCTGCTATAATTTACCAATTGTTGTGGGATCATCGGTACATCCACCGCTTGCCCTTGAGGATCTCTGAAAGTCCCCTGGTAGATCTTTATTCCCTCTTTCTCCAATACTGCTTCCTCCACCCAAGTTTTGGTTGGCTTGAGGGTTTCTGCTGGAATGTCAAATGTTTCCGCTTCTGCAATAGCATCTTTGATTGTCGGTCTTTTTCTCTTCGTTGCCGATGACTTGGTGGAATCCATGGATCCTGTAACTCCAATTTCAGAAGTTAGCGTCTTTTTAGTACTGAAAGCCGAAATGAAGCTTTTAACTATCCAAATGACTTGAAAATTGAAACATGAGCTATTCAGGGCCTAAGGATGCAAGGTAGGTGAAAAAATATGCAAAATGGGCTCAAAATCATGCTCGTATGATGTCTTTTGTGTCAAAATGACTTCATATTGGTTGTGCTTGTAGCTGATAGTGTATACATGATTATCATATGCTTGGATTTGAGTTTGGATCCCATTTGGTCAAGTTTTGGCCAATTTAGTCCAGTTCCGGCTCTTGGCAAAATTTTGAAAGGGAATTGGATTTTATGATCCAAATTGGATAAAACTTGGTGGTTCACTTTCAAATGGCATGTAGATCACTTCTGTTTGGTGGTTGAAGCCCTGAGGTGCCAAAATCATATAGTGAGACATCATACACGTATGATGTCTTTTAGTGTCTTTTTGGACCAAATTTCTCTATAAGCTTGGATTTGGCTTTAGATAGGCTTATTCAGTGGATTTATGAAGTTTGGATAGATTTTGGTCTAAAAATGACTCTGGAGACATCATATGCGTATGATGTCTTTTTCATCAATTTTGCATGGGATTGGTTCTGTGGACTCCCCATGTACTAGTGAAGGATTGTTCCTACTCAAATCTTGGTTTGGACTTGAGTATGTTGGATTTGGGCCAAAAATAGGCTTTAGGTGAAGGATTTTCCCTCAATTGGGCTAATGGAGTGATCCTCTTGACCAAATGGTTCCAAATTTCATATGTAGCATGTACTAGATGTATATAATGGATGTATGATGACAAATGAGCAATTTTGGCTCTGTAAGTGCAAATAAACATTATACGCGTATGATGTCTTTTGTGTCAAAATGGTGCTTTTTGGTTCCAGATAGCTTGTAGATGTGCTTAACAACAATCCTACAAAGTTTGAATGAGTTTGGAGTTATTTTGACAAAATTAGGACCAAAAATCAATTTTATGGCCTACTTTGCGTCTTTTTGGTTTTCCTTGGGTTTTCTAACTCCAATTCTCATGATACTTGGTTCATAGGATGTGATTAACCTGTGGAATGAGGCTATGCACTCAAATGTTGAAATGGATGTGAAATTCATTCTGTGAGACATCATACGCGTATGATGTCTTTTCTTGAAATGTTGGTCTTTTTGTGCAAAGAATGCTTTGTGCTAGTGCCCTAAGCCCTGCTAATAACTAGTTTTCAACTTAAGAAGTCATCAGTTTAGCTAAAAAGCCCCCTTATAGGCATTTCAGTCTCCGAAGTCGTCTTTTTGCCTTGGAGTTGAATCTCTTCAACTTTTCTTCTCAAGAGTTGCATTTCCAGCTCATTGGATATGTTGTGAAGCCATCTATTTGGTTGAACTTTTGACTTTGGCTCCCCGTTGTCCATCTTTCTCCCTTTGGTTGCCCGAAAGCGTCTTTTTCACCATCGGTAAGTGAATCAGCTTTCTTTTGGGTTTTGCTCTCATGTCTGGTGTCCTTTGAGCTCTCGTGGAAGTCGTAGAAGGTCGTAGAAGATCTGTGCTCCTGTGGCTCTCTGCTCTTCTCCAAGAAGGTAATAGTGTAAATGAGCTTGAAAGTGATGTGAAAAATACTTAACTTTGGACTTCCTGGATCACTTGTTACCAAATTTGACATGTGCTCCTATCTCGTCGTGAAATGCACTTTAGGATTTGAAATTTCTCAATTTGGACTCCGTTTGACCTGTTTCTGAGAAATCTGTCCACTTTGCCAAAATTCTGTCATTTTGGGCTTTCCACAACTTTTCCCGAATTGTACTCGATTTTTACCATGGGTTGCCCTTGTCATTAGGATCATCACCGTCTATTCTTTTCTTTTTTCTGATCTCGTTTCACCTGCTTTTTATTTTTCTTTTAATTTTATCAAGAAAATCATAAAAAATAAAGGGAAATAGCAAATTGAAGCCAAAAAATTCCAAACATACACAATAAATAGCTGGTAACCCTGTGTATATGAATATACACTTATTTGTGATTTCTGGACTTGGATTACCACTTTTTCCACTTTTTAGCTCCACAAACACTCTTATTTAGTGATATTTACACGTCTAGAGACTCAAATTCATCATTTGATCTCTTCTTGTTGCAAAACAAGGTATATAAGGGCATAAATATTATCAATATCCGCAATCAAACATAAAAATTGCAAAATCATGTAAGACATTGCCCTTGTAATATATTTTTTTGTTTTTGTCGCTTGTAGCTGCTTTGTAGCTCCTGTATACCTGTATACCTCCCCCCCTCCTAGTCCGAGTCCTCCCGGACGACTATGAAGTGTCTGTGGGCGAAGCATTGTAGTTGTTTTGGTCATAAGTTCCCAATGCAATTGTAGAGCGATGATACAACAGTCTTTCCAATAAAGCTGCTCTTTGTTTGATTGAAGGATTGGTGGTTGGGTTTTGGGTTGGTTTTGGCACTTCGGTAGTAGAATCAGTAGATGGATTCTTCTTTACCTTGTTGTTCTTTTTCAAAATCCAAATCTGCTTCCGCTTCGCTTGTGCTTGCCACAAACTCTTTGCGACCCAAACCTGCTTTGTTCTTTGTGTTGATTTCCTCGCCTCGAAATACCTAAGATTTTCCGTGGATTGTACTGAAGGAGGGTGTTCGTGTTTACAAATCCTTGGGATCCAAATTTGCTTGCTATAGCTTTGTGCCGTCATGAACTTCTTTGGAATCCAGATCTGTTTCACTGTCCTTGATTGTCTGGAATCACTCTATTGTCTGGTATTGAAGACTCTGTTTCCCACCTTTGTGTTCTCTGGCACAACCTTTTTTGGTCTCCATACCAACTTTGACTCCGTTTTTTTCCAAGGTTGAGCTGTTATATTATTGCTTGTCTTCCTTATCCAATGTTGAGAGTTCCTCGTCGAAGAGCAATCCAGTTGTATAGAAACTTTTGGTTACCATTGCTTCTTCTTTTTCTCTGGTTGTTGTTTACCTTTGTTCTTGGATTCTTCCTTTGGAGTTGGCTCTGCTCCTTTGGTGAACTTAACTGATTGACTTTCACCTTCATATTTGATAAGCACTGATTTAGAACTCCAGTCAATCATTGCATTGTATTGCTTCTGCCATGGTTGTCCTAGCAATAATGGATGTTGTGTAGCTTGGTCTTCAACCACGTAAAACATATGAGGATACACATACTGGTTAATCTGTATATGTAAAACTGTGCATCCGACAGTTTTGATTGAATTCTCAGAGTAACTCTTTAACTCTTGCTTGGCAGTTTGTAATTTAGTGTCATTTGTCAATTGTCTATACAAACTGAGTGAAAGTAGGTTAGTTTGAGCTCCTAAATCCAATAGTGCTCTGGCTTTGATTTGGTTGGTTCCTACTTTGCATTCAATGATGGGTTCTTCTTTGTCATTATCCATTTCTGTCATACTGACTGCGTTTATTCTTATTGCTCCTTCATTGCGATGTTTCTGACACAGTAGTCTTCTTTTCTCCATTCTTTCCTTCGCCTCGGCTTGCGCTTCCTCCACAATCTTTTTCTTTTTCTGGACACGCAGCTTTTCTTGATGTATTTTGAGAAGCATGTCTTGGGTTAGCGGAAAAAGATACTTTTTCACTCTGCATCCACTAATCCAATTGGGCATTTCTTCTCCGTCTAATGTAGCAAGCTTGACGGCTCCACTTGGTGATAGATCTTTGATCACCAAAGGTCCCATCCCTCGCTTTTTAAGCTTCTGAGCATGTTGTTTCAGAGTGTAAACTAGGACATAGTCCCCAACCTTAAACTCTTTAGTCCGCACATGCTTATCAAAAAATTCCTTTTGTCGCCTTTTTTGAGCGTAGATAGAAGCTACTGCTTTTAGGCGAAGCTCGTCTAGCTTTTCCAGTGTATCTTTCTTTTCAGTTTCTTTTTCGAGTACAGTTCTCAGCATGAAGTACGGAACCACATCGTACCCGTCCTTGTCGCAAAATTTCGTTGTGGGACCATCCGGAATTGCACAAACATCTAGAGTTGCTAGAATGTGTGTCCATTCTAATGGTTCAAGCGTGTCCTCTGGAAAGGGTTCTCCTATATAAGTTTCGTCTTCGATAACCCTTTCTAAAACATATTCTTCTCGCTTCAAACTCCCACATTTCGAGGCTCCACACATCCATAACTCCTTGGGCTTACCTAACCAAGCTGGAAATTCGGATCCCGCCAAAGTAGCTGAATCAAACTCCTCTACCAGTGTTCGGTTCACATCTTTGTAGCTATGGTCTTTCAGGTTCACACGTGTAGTGGTTTCCATATTTCTCAGGTATATGTGATCGTAGCCCCAATCGTGGACCATTTTCAACTGTCTCATGAATGGTCTTCCCAATATGATATCATAGTTATTCTCCTTGCCAAAATCGACAATAGCAAAAGTATGTTCGTATTCAATGCCGCAAGAAGTTACTACGACTTTCTCTAATAACCCCATAGGTTTCTCCATGTGTCCATTTGCTAATTGGAGTTTCAACCTAGTCTTCCTTATTGCTGGTTTCCCCCATTTTTTCCAGATTTCTTTTGTAGCAATGGCTACCCCAGCTCCGCTGTCTAGTATTGCCATCGTGTTCACGCCTTGGAATTCAACTGGTAAGGTTGTATTCCCCTCTTCACCTTCGCAATACTCTCCGACCTTGTTTAAGGGTACAGGCTTAGCGTTCTTTTGTGGTTTGCTCAGCTCTTGTATACCCTCTTGCAGTCTCAATGTTGGGTCTTTTATCCCAAATTTCTCCAAGCATTTTCCTACAGTGGTCCACATATGTGGTCTTAGCCTCAAAAGCTCAGCTAGAGTGATAGTGCATGTCACTGGTGTTGACAAGATCTCTATCAATCCTTGCGAGCCCATGACTTTTTCTGATGAAATTCTTCGTGAGGGAAGTGCTCTAATCTCGGATTTTGCTTCATACTCTCCTAAGTATGAAGGTAAGGTATTCAGTGAATGAGGTTTGCTCTCCATTGTTCTAACAGAGCCCCCATCTCCCCAGTAAGATTGCAGATCCAAGTCCACTTGAGATCTTGCCTCAAATTCCACTATGGCAGGATTCCTGATGTCCTTTTCCCAATTTGTCTGATTAGCTTGGCAACTCAGCTCGTTTGCAAAGTTTGCCTCTCTCACTTGTTTCCAAAATACATTGTAATCCTCATCTCTTCCGTAAATCCTCTGTATGACTGGATGAAAACTCTCTATCTCCTGATCGGTTGTGTTCAATACTATGCGGTCATCCTTGTGTGTATTTTCAGGCTTTTGTGCACTGGGAGTCTTTTCAGCTACCCGTGAAATGATAGTCTCTTGCTGAATTGGGTTTTCCGTTCCACAATTCATTGTTTCTCTTGGTGGTTCTAATAAGGCTTGTGCAGTCTCGATCATTCTCTGGCACATTTCAAGTCTTTGCTTTTCCAATTCCGCGTTTGGGTATGTCAGCCACCTCTGTTCTTGTGTTTGGTTGTTCTTTAACCTGGCTTCGTAAGCTCTCATCAGTGCGTCCAATGGTTCGTGTACTTTGTCGACTAGCACTGATCCCCCTGAGCTTAAGCTCGTTGTTTCTTTGATACTCTTTTGTTTCGTTCTTTCCGGGCTCATCTCTCGTTTCCCGTTTTGACTCTCAAGTTTTTCTAATCTATCTTTAGTTTGCTTTAGTTCCTCAGCTAGAATAGAGTCTTCACGTTCTTTTCTCAACTTCATGCATGCTTTTCTAGATTTCCATGTGTTTCTCTGACTCCGCGGTCCTTGACTAACCACTTCAGTCGCTAACTTTCCATTCTCAGGTTCTCTAGTGGTTTTCTTAGCTTGAGCTCTAGTAACAACTTGCGTTGGTATCAGATTTTCATTTTCGGACCCACTGCTGGTAGGAATTGTTTCTAGCATATTCAATGTCGTCTTTTGCACTTTGTTTGGATTCTTTGAACAATCCTCAATGAAGTGAGTAACCCCACACTTAGTGCAATAAGCGTTAATTCTAATGATTTCCGTATGTGGACAAACATTCATCAGATGGTAACAGGGTCCTAGTGCTGGTCTTGGTCCCACTTGATTCGTCCTTGGTGGATAGGCTGGTCTTTGTCCTGTTAACCCTCCATGAGCTATGAACATCAATGTTCTTGCGTCCAAATTGTATCTCTCTTCATCAGAAGCACTTGTAACTGTTGGTGTTCCAACATTCCCAATCATGCCCCATGGTTCTGGTTGTTTGAGTTCTTCTGGTGGGTAATACATAGTTGGAGACATGTGTGCACCAGATTCTTCATAATAGGCTTGAACAGGCACTAAGGCTTGTTCTTCCTGATTCTCTAAGGTTGGTGCATATCTAATGCCCACTGGTCTTGCTCCTGGTAAAGGTGGTTGTTGTCCCAATATCGGTTGCGGTCTTTCTATCCCCATAGGTCCTGGTATATTTCCCGTGAGGTACTGGATGTACCTGAGGTGGTGCTAATTGAGAAGGAGGTGCATACTCACGCTCCCTTACATACCCTTTGTTGTAATAGCACTCCTCTGTTGGGTGGTTTGTCCATTTTTGTTCAATAGCACACCATTTCAGTGGTTTTGGCAATGGTTTTTGGTATGGTGCCATCCTTTTTAGCGCATCTTCTATCATTTGCTCTACATTTGGCATGGTTGTTGTTTGAACATTCTTTTTAGTGGTAGTCTCGCTCGCTACGGAGGAAGAGCTACTGGATGCAAAATCTATATCCGCTGACACCTCTCCATAAACCATACAGTTATCCACTAAGTACAATGCTTCTCTCGTTACTTGCTCGAAACTTGTACAAGCTTTCAAGTGCAAGTCCTTCTTGAGAGTGTCGTTTCTCAATCCTTCCATAAAGAGAACAGATAGTCTGTCATCTTGTGGTCGTTCACGTACTGGACATCTCTCAATGTATTGTTTGAAGCGAAGTGAAGCTTCCTTCACTTTTTCGTGTTCTCTCTGTTTAAAAGCATATATTTGTGAGACCGTATTGTGCTTAATCCCTCGTTTTGAGAATTCCTCAGCAAACTCTCTTAGCAAATGGTCAATGTCATGGAATCCCCCTCTGTTCAGTGGTTGAAACCATGTCAATGCCGTACCTTCTAGAGTAAGACCAAATCCCTCGTATTGTGTATGGAAATCTGTTATCTGCTCAGCTCTTAAGACTTGCTTAAAGAGTGACACATGTGCATACGGATCTCCTGAACCACCATACTTCTTTGGCATACACTTGGCTACTTGAGATGGTCTCATTTGTCTATGGTCTGCTACCAATCTCATTGCTCCTGTGTCCCGGCTAAAGCTTTCTCTAGCATCATGGACTTCATGGGTTACCCTTGTCGGTTCCCCTACCCTGAGTCTACTACTAGGAGGTAAATGTGATGGTTCCGCTTCGAACCTTGGACCTGGAGTGGTATACGTGGGGATTGGAACTGCACTACCTCGATTCGTATCCATTGACTCTCTAGAATGTAATGATCCCATTGGTCCGGGCTTCGAGTACTGAGGTTGACTGAAAGAGTCAGCAGCCTGAGTTCTTTGTCCTCCTTTGGTCATTGGGTTTTGCACTCCATTTGTTGGTGTTGGTCTTTGTGAGCTAGAAGTAACATAATACTGATGTAGTGGTCCCCCAAAGTATGTATATCCTTCTAATTCTTTCTTGCCCATCGTTGAGTATTGCCTCCCATACTTGTCATAAGCGACAATTTTCACTTTCGATCCCTCTGTGTAGGTAAAGACATAAAGTCTTTTTTGGTCTGTCAACTCTCCAGTGTAGGGTTCTTCACATCTATAATAGAGATCTTGCTCCCCATTATTATATTTGTATAGCCCCACATAGATGTTATCAGTGTTGATCCTTGTAGTTTCATTCTCTCTTCTTAACATCGCATCAGGGAAGTTCATTATTGGTGCTTTCTCCTCCAGTTCTTCATCTACTTTGGCTTTGGTGCCCATCAATCCCCACTTGTCCACAATGTTAGGGTTTAGGACTACCAAATACATGGTACCCTCATCATCTAGATATCTATCTCCGCTATAGCTCACAGGCACTAAGTCCTTGAACTCACTAGGTCTATCTTCTATCTTCACACAATAGCGGTCCATTCCATCTTTGTAGATCTTGGCACCTTGCTCATTGTCGTACTGGTATTTTATGAACAATAGCTTCATTGTGGCGGAAGGGTTTGATGATCCTGCTGCCATATTTTCTCTGTTGTTCAGGTTCAAGTGTTCCAAGTGTTCGGTGAAAATCTCGTAAGATCTCTCCGAAGAAGTATCAGAAACACTTCCTTCAAAGATCGGCTCTAATGGTTGCACCCAGCTTTGGTTTACACTTCCCTCGGTTGATATGACACTTGCTTGTTCCCCTTGTTTTGGTTGGTTATTCTGGAGATTCCTGCCCGATCTCAAATTCATCAATTCCCCTAAAGGACTTTAACTTTTCCGTCTCGGCAATTTGTTTTCCCAAGTTTTTGTGGTCAGAATTGATCCAAACTGATTGATACTTGGTCAATTGTTTAATCTTGTCAGTTGGACAACTTCTGTTTCATCAAGTGAGAATTTTATTGCAGTTACGCTGAAAAAGACATTATACGCGTATGATGTCTTTTTTTTCACAGATTTGGACTATTTTGGTTATGCTCACTCTCAGTAGCCCCCTTATGCTCTGTCCACTCACAAAATTCAGTTTGAACTCTGTTTGAGCAAGTTATGGCTAATTTAGGCTTTTCTTGGCAATTTTCCGCTTTTGACTTGTTTTGGGTCAATTGTGATCCAAATGGGATGAAACTTGAAATATAACCTCTAGACAGCTATTACAATGGATCTGTGTTGGCAAAGTATCAAAATATGTCCAAAATTAGGTCAAAGACATCATACGCGTATGATGCCTTTTTCATCAATTTGGGTCAAGACTTGATATTTATGCTTTCTACAGTGTTTGTAACAAACTTGTCAGGTCAGATATCAAAAATAAGCAGTGGATGTGCTAAAAGACATTATACGCGTATGATGTCTTTTGTCCCAGATTTTGACTATTCTTGGTTTTAAGCCTTCTCCAATGTTTATAATTGAGTTTCAAGTGTTTTTGTCAGGTTTGAATGTAAAAACAAGATCTGAATCCAAAATTTCCTATTCTTTGTGTTTCTTGGACTCCGACTTGTCTTTTTGGGTTTCTTTGAGTGTTAATGCTCTTGTTTTAAGTTGAAATTAGGGTATAACCCCCCTTTTGAACACTCTGGTAAAGTCAAATTTCTGTTTTGGTCTCTGTTTGGTCATTTAGACATCATACGCGTAAGATGTCTAAAGTTGCAGATTTCCAGTTTTTTGGCACAGAATCCTTCCTAAAGCTTTCTCAAGTGCTCAGCAACTCCCCGATACACAGAAAATTTCTCTGACTTTTGTTTATTGCAAGTTTCACTACTAACTCGACGGTTTAGTGATCTAACATGCAATAAACCATATCAAGCAAATACTCCAATGATTACTAGCTCTAGATCAGGATCAAATGAAGTCCTACCTAAGCTATTCCTAATCATAAAATGGGTTTGGTAATTGTGATTTTAAAGAGATCCACTGCCACTCACGGACTAGCAAATTCTTCTTCTATCAACAACTACTCAACACCAACAAAACAACAAACAAATCTAAGCTAAACTACTCAACACTGCCACTCACGGACTAGCAAATTCTTCTTCTATCAACAACTACTCAACACCAACAAAACAACAAACAAATCTAAGCTAAACTAAAAATACTGTCAACACGGAAGACCCAGGAATACCCCACTTCCTAGTATCTCTCGAGATCTTCGGAGTCCACCACTCCTAGATCTTTTCTAACAAAAGTATACAAAGTAGTTTATACGACTCACCTCGTAGGATTAGTCTAAGGTCACCTACTTAGGGCTCTCGTCCCCCCGGCAGCGGCGCCAAATGTTAAGGCAGTTACGCCGCTAGCGGAAGCTAAATAGCGAGAACTCAACCAACAACAGAATTTGTCAGACGAGGACGGAGCTTGACCCGTAGGCACATGGAAACAACTAGGTGGGTGTCAAATCACCTACTTGACCTTCTAATGACAATCACTACTAAGGAAATCAAATCTAAGTTCTAAAATACACAAGTGACTGAAATCCGTACTACGAACGAATGCTATACGAAACAGGATCTAGAATCATTGAATCGATCTCAAACTCAAGGGGAAGTGTATACACTAGGTAAGAACAACACCCAAAAGACTTGAACTGCAAAATCAACCTATAACCACTCCATGCGGTAAACGCGTATGAAGACAGGCCGAAAAATACAGGTGATCGAAACTTGACCCCGATGGTACTAATGTGTAGCTCTACTCGTTGTGGTTCTATAGATATGATGCACGCTCCATTCCGACACACGAGTTGGAAGAAAACTCACACCGAAGCTCGTAGGAACTTACCACACATAGAAGCCGATAGCGCGCACTCTTGGTATCTGTGCGTAGCTCTCGCCGTTGCTAACACAATGGCGGTGTCGCTTCTCCAATGGCGGCTCCGTAGCTCGCGTAGCAAGTAGATAAGACTCTCTCTCTCTCTCTCAGACACAGTCACGGCGCTCCAAAAAACTCACTTTGATTTATGAATCTCCTTAGGTTACAAAAACTTTGGCTTATATACCTCAGCCTTGGAGGTGAGAACATCTCTAACTAATTACATCAGCAAGTGAAATTACTTCGGGATTACAAGCTGGAAACTCAATTGAGTCCCGTTACTTAATGAATGGCTCAAATCAAAATTAATGTCGGAAAGACATTTATTACAATCAATGGTTACAAAATGATGAGTGTGAGCAAAAATGTGGGTGTGATCCTCTGCTGGCTCAACACACTCTCAAATGCGGAACCAATGACAGAAACAACAAAAAAGGGCATGATTTTCGACTATTTTAAGGGTTGTTGTTTGATTGCGAAATTTTCTGGAGTAACCCAAGTACATATGCCCTTATACAGCATGAAGCTACAGGTATATGGGGCCAAACGCCAAATCAAGCCCCTAAGTGTGTGTATATAAGTAGAAATAGCTATTTTTCAGGCAAAATATTGGTAAAACGGAGAAATCCGGCCATAAAAATTGCATGTGAGTGTATATAATGTGTTGCGGTGATGTTTGTGATTTATTATGATTTTTGGAGATTTTTCTAGGTTTGATTTGCTATTTTACTGAAAAACTTCAAAAATACAAAAAGCAGGTGAAAAACAATTGTAATGAAAAACAAAAAATATGGGGATGATCAGTGACTATAGGACAACCTATGGTACAGTGGGGGTGCAATTATGAGACAGGAGCGGAAAGCGTGTTTTGGCCAGGTTTTGACCGAAATGCCAAATTTCTGGTAAACAGAGAAAATGGAGTCCAAATCAAGAAATTTTTGAGCCTAAACCGTATTTCGCAAGAAGATAGGAGCACATATCAAATTTCATGAAAAGTGGTTCGGGGACCTCCATTATAAGAAATTTTCACCCCATTTTTAGCTCATTCTCACTATTGACTTTGTGGAGAGAGCTTCTGCCACCTAGAGCGGATCCACCTTCCAGCAGCTTCTACGACGCGCACGACTACCCGACGAGCTCCAGACATGAGAGGTAGGCTCACCACCTTGAGCTTTTCGCGCATGTTTGTCATTATGTCGCGAAAACTAGCGTAGGAGTCACACACAAAGCAGGCGGTAGAGACCTACAAGTAGAGCGGGCGGTAGAGACCTACAAGTAGAGACGGCGGCCTAACGGCTAACCCGAAAGCAACAAGACTTCATCGGCAACTTACCCTAGTCTAGGAGACCAGTCCTGGATAGCCAAAGGTAGTAGGAAACCATCGGGAAAAAAACCCTAATTCCCAGAAACCCACAAGAGGCCACCAAATGGGAAATCGCCGAAACGGCGACCAAATGCTACCAAAATTCATGGGTAGGAGCATCTCGACAAGTATATATGACCCGCATGACCAAAAAGTGACCCGAAGCGGCACTAAACTTCAAAAACGGCATCAGACACACAAAGCATCAAATTGCACTTGTGGCCAAACGCAAGCCTGTTTGCCACCAAACTTCACAGGCGGCTTTCCTAGACCATCAATAACCAAGTCCTATGGTGGTAGACCACCACAAATCATCAAAGGTATGTAAATGCAACCACGAGTGCTTCTAGAGCGACAAATTGCCAAATGGAGCTCCGGTGAAGCCAAAGTCGACAAAAACCATACGGCAAGGATCCCCAAGGGATCGGGAAGCTATGGAAACCAACATCAAGAAATTTCATCGCCAAAAAGCACTCCAAAAGTCAAAAAACGGCTCGGAGGCTCTGAAGTCCACACAGTGAGTTATTCTCTATCCATTTAACTTTTTTGTTGAAATTAGGCTCAAAAGGGACTTAGGGGGGCAAGGGCAAGCACTGGGAGCACCAACACTGAAAAAATCACCAGGAGACATCCTACGCGTAGGATGTCTCAAGGGCACTTTTTGGCACAAACTCCAACATTTTTCATCATGCACATGTTCTGAATGACATTTACAAGCTATACACCAAGTTTCATCACATTTGGACCAAATTTGACCTCATATGCATGGAAAAACGCAAAGTTAGGGCATAGAGGCAATAATGGGCCATAGACCTACCAAATCTTGTCCAAATCCCATGAAACTTGCACAGCACACACCAACACATCAACAAACAATCTGTGTGGTCAGGGAGAAAAAATGATGAAATAGACATCCTACGCGTAGGATGTTTATTTGACCTTTTTGGCATGCAAGGGATGATTTATCATTCCAGATCCAATCACCTCATCATCAGGAGCCCATATATCAAGTCTGAAGCCATTTTAATCACTTTTGACCCCCAACACCCTCAAGATACACTTTTTGAGCCCAAAAACACCTCACAGAGCCTTACAAGCATAAAATCTTGTCCAAAATTAAATCCAAGAACATGGCCATGTTCCATAGGCCAAGGACAACCCACAGAACAAGTTTCATGTCATTTTGATGAAAAAGACATCCTACGCGTAGGATGTCTCCAGCATAAATTTAGCTTTCTGTGCAAAGAATGACATCATGGGAGCCAATACCAAGGTGCAATAAGCCCATATACCAATTTTCAACCCATTTGGGCATCAATTACAATCTATGATGGACATTCTACCCGAATTGTGACCTAAAGCCTGAATCAGCCCAAAAATCCACTTTTTGATATCCAAATTCAAATCCAAGCATATAGCCATGTTCCATGAGCCTTACACTACCTACATGTCAAGTATGAACCAATTCTGATGAAAAAGACATCCTACGCGTAGGATGTCTAGATGGAAATTTTTGGCCAGATTTGCATTGTGAGCACATGCACAGCTTCACAAGTTCCTTTTAAGCTTTATTTTCAATTTTCAAGTCATTTGGATAAGTAAAACTCAGTTTCGCAGCTAATATGGAAAAAAACGCGAACTTTGGACTACTGAGTGCAATAGGATCTATGGCAGCCTCGAAGTCACCGACAAAGAGGAAAAGAATGACCATCAAGGATTATCTCGACGAAGTGGAACCCTTTGTCATTCCAGAAGGAACACTAAAGCCCACCAACACCTGGATACAAGAGGATCTGTTAGAGTTCAATGACCTAAAGATTTACCAGGGAGTGTTCAAAGACATTGAAGGCAATGTTATAGAGCTACCAATGCTGCCGAGAGAACTCAATGAGTTTGTACGAAGCAAGATGGCCGGCTACTTGGAGAAAATTGATCTCCACAACTACTTCGAAGCAATACCGGCGGAGGTGGACATCAAAAGAGTCTGGGAGTTTGTAACAAGCATCAAAGAGGATGGAGTGGCCAAGGTAACAGATTTACAAGGCAGACCAGAAATAGAGATAATAATCATTGAGCGGGTTGTAGCCCATGCACTAGACCTCTCCAATGAGGGAGACGGTGTAACAAAAAGAAGAGATGAAGTCAAGGTGTACAAACAGAAAAAGGCAAATTACACCTTTGAAGACATTGCCAACCCAAAAGTGGCAATTATGAGCCAGTTATACAACCAGTACTTCCACATGTGCACAAAGAGGCCACAGAAGTACAGGATGCTGCCAGGTGCAATTGCCACAACGTTCACTTGGGCAATGACAAAAGGCACCCCAAAGATAATCAACTATGCGGCATATATACATGACAGCTTAGTAAAGATGGGCAACAAAAAGCCAACCTATATAGTGCCAGGAGAATTGATCACCAAGGTGGTTTATGGGGCACTACACGCTAAAAGAAGGTGGCCTGACCCCCCATCTCAGAATGATTGGCTGAGAGTAAATAAAGACAAGGAAGATGAGCCGCAAAGGGCACCAAGGGTGGCTATGAGATTGAAAAGACGGCTAGAGCCAGTTGAAGAGGAGCAACCCGAGCAGAAGAAAGGAAAGAAGGAGTTTGCTCAAGTGCCGGCCAAAGAAACAAGATCTCAGAAGCGGCAAGACTAGAGAGGCTGATGGAGAGTTTTCGAGCGGAGAGAGCCCTCAAGGGTGATTTAAGAAAACTCTGGAAGCCATCTCTAGAGTCCATGTCCGGATCGTCCAGAAGAGTGCAAAGGGACCGATTTGAAGATTATATCAAGAATTTCGAGATTCTTGATGCTGCAGCAAAAAACATCCCTCATGTCCCTTTCACAGAGGAGGAAGTACAGCAGATAAGGCAAAAACTGCTGGATGAGCAAGAGAGCTAGGAAAGAGAAAGAAAACAAAAGTAGAGAGGGACTTAAAGGGCAAACCTACATCTTTACCAGATAGCCCTAAACCCAGCCCACAACCATCACCACCGCCCTCACCACCCCCTAGCAGCCCTCCATAGGAAGATAAGGAGGCTGAGGACAGACAAGAAGAAAGGCAAGCAGAAGATCAAGAGCAAAGGCAAGAACCTGAGCCAAAAGAAGAGGCCAAGCTTGAAACTGAGCAAAAAGGATTAGATGAGGCTTACTATGCATTTTTGGACCTGCTAGCTGCAGGCTATACGAAGGAAGAAGCCGCCACAGTCGCATTCGACTTGGCGAGAACAGGGCCTAAAGAACAGATGCAAGGCATCAGGCTAGTGGAGTTGAAAGAAATTGATAAGGAGACGGTAGACCTGCACCCGCCCTCCAATGACTGGGATGTGGTGATGACAAAGCTAGCTTGATTGAGGGCACAATCCATGGCTTCGGAGAAAGAGATGACAACTCTCAAAGCCACTGAAGAAAAGATCAAAATGGAAGTAGATTCTCTGCAGGCACAAAGCCAAAGGCACAAGGAGAGAGAAGCTGACCTACAGGCCAGCTTGGCAAGGGCTCTACAAAACTGCCAAGCAATGGAAGAAGCAAATCAGGAAGCAGCAAAAAGAATACAAGCAGCTGAAGAAGAGTGTCAGCAGCTCAGCAAGTCATTGCGAGATGCCAAAAAAGAAAGAGATAATCTGACACTACAGCTGGCAGAAGAAACGAAAGAAGTAGAGGCCATGAGGAATGCCAAGGAAAGAGAAGAGATAGAAAAAGAAGCAAGCCTGGATGAAGTCCTTGAGCTCAAGGACCAACTAAAAGTCAAAGATCAAACCATCCAGAGGTTGTGAGCATCACCTGCTAGAGTCAGAGCTACGAGCTCGACTCAAATCATTTCTGAGCGTCAACTCTACGAAGAGCAAATGCAAGAACTTCAGAAAGAACTGACTCTCGAGAAAAAGCAGAGATTGATGATGGCTGAAGGTTCTATAGTCATGCAAACTAGAATGGAAGAGGGTCAAAAAGCCCTGCAAGAAGAAGTGGAAAGCATGAAGATAAAGCTCGAGGAGGCGAAAAGAATAAACGCCGAACTTAATGACTTCCTCGTGAATATGGGCGGACAAGCTGAAGCGAAAAAGCAAACACTCCTCAGGCAAATTGAGGAGTTGAAAGGCCAGCAAGGAGGAGAGGCAGAAAGATCAGGGCCAGCCGCCAATGAGGGCATCGACCTCGAAAATGTGGCAGATCCTGTGGACACACCTATGCAAGAGGAAATCATAGCAGGATCCTCTCAAGAGCCACATGATCTAACACAAGAAGAGGAGGAAAATTTGCACAAGGCAATAGAGGAAGAGCTCAGAGAAACCACGAAGGAAGCCTTGGAGTGGGAGCAAAGGGTCTTCAAATCTATAACCATTCAGAAGATCGATGCCAGCAATCTCAGGGGCGAGTGGCTTCAACCCTCTCTCCCATATCCATTGCTGAAATATGAGGCAGCTACAATAAACAAGCGGATCAGAGAAGAGCCAGTTGTACCTCTCTACAATGCAGACACCTCAAAGCCAGAAGGAGTTAAGCTTATTGTGGATTCTCAGCCAAAGTGGAGGAAGGCTTGGCTTACAAAGTACCCACAATACCTAATCCACTTGGTAGAGGCACCTAAAAATATCAGAGACAACCTCAGCTTCTGTCCTCTACCAAGGGTTAGGACGTGGAAGGCACATGAAATTTTGCAAAGAAGCCAACCCACTTGGCTGAACTACCCAAAGCTGTCGGGCATGAAGGCAGGTGAGAGAATAAGTGTCCAATACATGGTGAAAACCCTAACGGGCGCCATAAAATTGTTCACTGGCTCGCCTGACCTTACATGCGTTATGATGAGGAAAATGTGCAGAACCATCTTAGCAGTGTTCGAGACCTTCAAGCAAGGCCAGGTGACTGACAGCATCTTCTTCTTCCAGGATACATACAGATGATCCTATGATCTGTCAGGTCAGCCTTCCAAGGAGGTGATACATGCGCTGTATCAAAGGATCATGTTTCTACCATCCTATCACCTCCAGGATTTTGAAGAAGCATTCTATACAGGATTCTTCACCATGAATACAGACATTTTTGGCCCAACAATGCTAAACCTACATGCCAGGTACGAATCACTGCTAAAGATGCAGGAAACGATAAGATGAAGCAACAGATCAAGGCCATGTCGGGGACGACATGAGCAAGGAGGGGGGAGTGTTAGAAGCTGGACACACCCCACGGCAATGACTACTCGGAGGATTATTATTTTTTGTAATTATTCATTCATTGAGGAAAACCTGATTTTTCACCTTGTAAGTATTGGGACTTACAGAAGTTTCCAGATTGTATCCCAGTTTTGATAGTTAGATTCAGTAGATGGTTGATTTTGGAACTTTAGGGTTTGAGAAATTGTAAGGTATATATACCACTTTTTGACCTTAATGCTTGCTAGTCCAAAATTAAATCCAAGAACATCGCCTTAAAGTGCTTACCCTAGTTTTGGGCATCTTGCAATGTATTGTTTCATCCTAGTTGCACAATCCCTAGCAGACTCACCTTGTTCTGTTTGAAGCTATAGTTTTGAGCTACCGTATTATGTTTGATTCCTGTTTTGGAACATGCAGCTACAAATCCCTGAGCTAATGTATTTAAGTCCATGATTGACCTTGGTGGAATGTTTTGGAACCATGTTAATATGTTTCCTTCTAATCTCATTACAAATCCTTCAAATTGAGTGTGGAAATCAAATATGCGTTTTTCTCTTAGCACTTGCTTAAAGCTAGCTAAGTAGTCATATGGATCCCCAGATCCACTGTATCTTTTGACCCGTTTCTGAAAATCAGCTGGTCTGATACGTCTATTTGGTTCATCTCCAACTCTTCTGGCCGTTGGTCCTATTCGAAGTCCTTCAAACCAATCTATTGAAAATAGTGACTCATGTAGCCCTAGAATGGCTTTAGTGTCATCCGATTTTCGTTGTGATGAGGTAGGTTCATGTTTTTTAACATTGCTCCCAAAAGATCTCTCACAGAGTTTCTCTCTTGGAATAGTTTCTGGTCCTTCGCCCAATATCCAATCTCTTATAGAGTACCCTTGGTATTTGGTCTGTTCTACCTCCTCATGACTCATCATAACAAAGTTATTGTTATAACAATCCCTAAATAGGTAAGTTGGTAGATCTATTGAGCCCTTGTCTTTGATTTTGAACAATCCCTAATTGCCCTGATTTGGCATGAGAATTCCATAAAAGATCCTTGATGTTCCTATCCTCCCAACAATAGACTCCGATTCTAGAATTATCCGTGCTAAGCCGTTTCAAAGGTTTTAGATCAACTTGATTGTATCCCTCAAATTCTAAAGTTGGTGGACCTTCTTTTGCTACCATATTTGGAATTATGGTAGTCACTTCTAACCCCCGTTTGTCTATCACAACAGGGTTTTCAACTTTTAAATACTGAGTTTTGTTTTTATCCATGTACATTTTTCCTTGTTTGTTTGCCCTGATTTCCTCTTCAAACTCTATGTCATGGTCATCAATGTGAATGGCATACTCTTCATTAGGATCCAGGTAAACCTGAGCTCCATGGCCATTAGTCTTATAAAAGGTGAGTATGTTGAGTTAGAATAGGTGTCTCAAAGATAGTGTCCAATTGATCACCTTGATTCACACTCTCTTTGGTGGATACTCTACTAGCGGCGGTCTCTCCAAATATGCCTTGATTTGCTAGTATACGACCATATCTAAGGTTCATATAGACTGGTTAAGCCCTGGATAGAGTACTTACCATCGGATTGACTGGTTATCGTTTTCTCCACTTGACTTGAATGCAACTCTTATCAAGCTTTCAATTCCTTGCGTACAACCTGATTCCTATATCAGTTTTAATCAAGTTAGCTATTCTTTCACACAAACTTGACCAATGGCCTTGTAATATGTTGTTCTAACTTTGTACGAGCTCAAATGTCAAAAATCTTATCTCTGGGTCTCAGTAGTAAATAATCGCGATTATTTACTTTTCTCAGTTTTTATACTTTTAGGCTTGTTTTGCCAGGTAATCACCTTGTTGTGGTCTCTGGACAAGTTTGGTTGAGTTTGAACAAGATTTGTCCAAGTTATCAACTGTTTAGTGTCCGTAGACCTCTGATTCCAAGAATCTGACTTAAGTCTCAAATTTGTGATTCAAATTTCACCAAATTTGATTTGTGGAGTCTACATGATATGCTTGACCTTGTGGTATATCCAAATGTGCAAAAATGTTCAATTTTGAAGCAGATGTAAATAATTACGATTATTTACTTCTAGGAATTTTTTGCAACTTTTTACCAAAGTGTTGATACTAGCTGGTTAAGCAATTCAACTTAAGCTCCCTAGCCAACTTTCACCAAGTTTGGATAAATTCTATTCAATTTGTCAATAGTTTTCGGTCCGCATACTGACTTTACAAATCTAGCCACAATTTTCATTGAAGAGATTCAAATCTTACCAAATTTGATATGAGTGCTCAATATAGCGTGATAAAACTGGTGGTATGCTTAGTTGGTCAACAAGTTGAAAAATAGGACAAAAGTAAATAACTGGGATTATTTATTTTTGATAAATTTTTGCATCTTTTTGGTCAACAGAGCATATACACATGTTTAACACTTCAATCTAAGCCTCTGAGTCCAGTTTTATTAAGTTTGAGCAAGATTTACCCCGAGTCACACTCAAGTTCTCAACAATCAGTACAGATTCCAGTTTTTCTCAAGGTTTTGGTCTGTTTTGTGATCCAAATTCTATGAGTCTTTACAAAAGATTTTTCAATCATGCATAAAGTCTCTGGTATTAGCCTTGGTCAATTTTCAGCTGAAAATAAATAATTGCAATTATTTACTTTTGGCCTAAAATGGGCACTTTTTTGCAATTTCTTCACTAGAGGACAGTCTTTTTATGACCTGTTTTAAGTCTCTGAGTCAAGTCAAACTTAATTTGGTCAAAAATCTCAAGAAAAAGGAAATAATCTGAATTTTTACAAACTCTTGAACATTTATCTCAAATGCATCCTTAAGCTTACCCACTGGTTCATACAACTTTTAGAGCGTTATCTCTAGCCGGATTCAGTGGTTGACAGTCTTTTGGTACTGTTTGAAGCCATAGACCTCAATTTTTGTAACTTCACATACACAACTCACAATTGATTCTTTTGGAGTGAGAAATGCTTTGAGATCCCACCTTGGATTTTACTTACCTTACTCTTAGGTTCTACTGCACTTGGGTTGTGGGAAAGTGTCCACAAACACTTGTTTTCTTGTTTTTTAAGGTTTTCTGAGCCTTGATCTTAAGACTTTTTTTGTCCATCAATAATTTTCAAAATCCTAATCTAATCCTACAAGGTACTTAGCAAGTACAACCTACTTCCAAGTTACCTCTACACAGTAAAAAAACGACAATCTTAAGCTATGTGATTTCAAAGAGAAAGTTTAACTCTAGGTGAACCTAGAGGAAGTTAAAGAACAACTACACAAGACGCTCGTATTTTTCCTAGTTTAGGTCTATTCGTTACCCGACAACGGCGCCAAATGTGGGACGGGTTTCTAACCTCACTCCTATCTTATTGCATACATAGCGAGAACGACGAGCATAATTGTCAATCCATAAAGCTGACTTGACTAGTGCTTAGAGGCTACAAGAGGGTGTCAATCTCTTGGAAAACAACAGACAACTCGCATCTAACTCAAGCTACACTCAAATGACCAAAGTCACCAAAAGCTAGTCACTAATCGGCAAATAAAATATGACCGTTACAAGATCAAACGACATGTTACAAAACTTCTAGGACATGTATATAAGACCTATGTATGGTCTTATGGTCTCAAATCTCACGACATGTGCTTATGGTCTCAAATCTCACTTTAGGTCAAGTGCAAAAATCGCAATTATTAACAGCAGTGAGTTTTTGACCTAGTCGTTTTTTATCTAGGATGCATCTAAATGTTTAGCAATGATGCCCCAATACCCATCCTATGCTTACTTTATGATTTCTTAGCTTAAGTTCCTACTTATGATGAAATTAGGCCGCGGGTCGCCGCGGGTCGGCGACGCCAAAAGCTACGGATTACCATGAAATGTTTACGTCAATGCATAGAGCGTATTGGCAGTTGCGGAGGAACCCAATTTTTCATGCTTGCACAAATCACATTGAGGTGCATTACCACTATGTGAGGGAGAGGCTCTCAGTAGGAGAGATCATCTTGGCTTATGTGCCAACACAGGACAACCTTGCAGATCTTTTCACAAAGGCATTGTCTCATGAGAAGTTTGAAGCTTACCGCAAAGCTTTGGGCTTGCTCCCCTTTGTGGACTGATCATGTCCTTAGGGCATGGCACTTCCCTTTACTCTTCGTGCCAACCCTCGTTCACCACATCACTCCCAGGGAGGATTGTGGTAGTGATGTGTGTGAACACACTAGGACTACCTGGGTCTTTTTTACCTCTTTAGGAGGTTTTTTCTCCCGTGCCTTGTATATACGCCCATCACTCTAGGGCTATCTATCTTTCCATTGCACACTAAGTAATACACTCTCTGTTGTGTGCCTTGAGCTTCCTTCATCTTCTCCAAGCTGTCTGCATTCCCTTGCAACCTTGATCTCAACAGTATTGGCTCTGGTGGTTTTTGATCATCTACCTCTGGCTTTGACGAGTTTGGACATTTTGCAAAGTGGCCATACTTTCCACAACCGTAACAGTTCATGTTTCTCTTGGAAAAGTCTCCTCATCATCTACAAAGCATCTTGCATTGCATAACTTGTCTAAACATATTGCGCAATAGTTAGCAAGGACAAGATGCTCTGTATGTAAAGATGAATTTGGCAAGAAAAACAACACAATCGATGTTCAAGAGATACCAATTTCTTGAAAACAACATCATTGATAGTTATATGTATATTTTTTGGAAAGAAAATTGAGCCAAGGTATGATGCCAATGTAATCTACAATATTTGGTGAATCTGTTTCTTCCTTAGTCTATGTCAATGTCTATGTTTTAACTCTTAACCATAAAAAGGCAAAGTGGAAGTCAAACTTTTCTAGTAGCAATGACTTATACCTATCCTTCTAAAACTTGTAAGTAAGAACAGGAGACTTGAACATGGAGTTCAGCTTTGCATATAGATTGTTGTAAAGCAAAAAACCTGGAGACATTGTAAACATTGCAAGAATAATCTAGCATCACCCTTAGAAATTTTTAGCTACAAGAATAACAAGTTTAAGTTAATACTAGTGCATGATTTTGACAAAAGAAGGTTTCAAGGTTTATCCATCATCTAATTTGGTTTACTAAGGCTAACTTTTACATTGTTTTAGTGCAACTATCAAAGGTTGAATAAAAAATCATTTTTCTCATGCCCAAAGAGGACAAGAAGGTTCTATGTTCATTTGTTTTCAGCTCTACAACGTGGTCTTAGTACGATCACAAATCTCATTCCTCTTTGTATCAAGCTCACAAACAGAAACCCCTTTAAATGGTCTTTAAATGGTCTTACGATCATCCTCCAATTGGGCATGGGGCTATTCTTTCAAGGCTAAATATTTAGAAATACCTTAGTACATAACATGAAGACTAATTACAAGAATGGTCTTAGGACGATTCTCCTCATGTAGAAGCTACAAGAATGGAATGGAGCTAGCCTGTCAAGAGTCAAGTTCATAAGAGGACCTTGGATCATAAAAATATTATTCTTAACAAACGCTACATGTAATTGAGGCTGGATACACACCAATAACACGCCTGCACATCTCACAATGGGACGGGCGGGTAGCGTTTACAGATTGCACAAACAATGTTATTTTATGCATTTAAATTCGTAGCTCTTTTTTAGTGAGTACCGGTTAGCTGATTGGTTCAACTGTTGTCATGCAGCTCCACTTCCATGATGGGAAAAAGAGCAACTGGATGCATATAAAGTTTATTTGAAGCCTATATGATTATCCAGCAGTAATAAGGGCTTGATAACAAGCACTACAAGAGGTTCTTCATATTAGCGATGCTAGCAGTGTGACACTCAAATGTGTAAATCAACGGCGTCCTTATGATCGTCGCTATATAATATTTTCTAAATAGCAACGACCATAGTGACGCCGACAGGGGTAAAAAAATAAACCGAGAGCGAAAAACTCAGATCTCAGAAAGCGTAAACAAAAATGTCACTATAGACGTCGCTATAGACGTCTCTATAAAAGTCGCTATAACAGTTGCTATATAGCGACGCAACAGTCCTCATTTTAGCGACGATTATAGAGACACTGCAAAACCTTATATAGAGACACTGCAGAACCAGTATAAGTTATACATGGTAGCATGGTGTAAAGGTCAATATTTTAGGGTGGAATGCACTGTGCCACCTATTTCCAACTCACCAACTATGTGAACAAGAAGACACACTTGAATGGTTAGCATGGTAGTAGGAAAATGTTTCTCAAACATGCATACAACCTCCATATGGTTTAGTTTGGCGGATGGTATGGAATCTACATGAATATCCTTTTGTGAGATCCATTGCACCAGCTTTGCAAGTTTGTAGATTGTGGTACACGGACGTCAGGAGACAAACATCCCTCAATGGCCATCGGTAAAATAAACTGTAAAACACGTCTAGCAATGATATTAAAGTCCACACATGGATATGTTACACAATTTCCAATATGATATATTCCACTTCAAACATACCTGACACATTTTATGCCAGTCGTGTGACTTCAAACATACCTGACACATTTTATGCCAGTCGTGTGACTTCAAACCAGTAAGCTTTCCTTCTTTAGTGAAACATGTTCGGAGTGAGTGCATTACGCCAGTGGACGTCCGCACGGATCGAATAATCTCTTTTACTTTGCGTTCTTGGCCTGCTGTCAAAATCCATGGCGCTTTAGGGAGTTTTATTGATCCATCAGGTATTGTCTGTGGCTAATATTTCTCCATACGATCCACATTTCTAAGGTCAATTCTGGCCCCCAAACTATCCTTCTTGCCGATGAGATGGTCCCACAACAAATTACCCACATTCTTGAACATGTGCATTGGATCGAACAAGTGATTGATCATGAGTCTGGGCCAATATGGTAATTCGTACCATAGAGAGAGTCTCTTCATCCTTGGGGGAAAACCATCATCACACATCTCCTTCTGCTCTAACCATGCGCGAGCAAACATCCTCGGTGGCTCTTTTTCCAAAAAACCATCACGTAACTCATGATTCTTTGGAAGATACGCTTGATGACCTTTGTAGATTTTCTTCTTCAGTGAGGGTGCCCGACGTGCATTAAGTCTAGGTCCACATGTAACACATGCTCTGTATCCGCTTGTTTGAAGCCCTACATGTATACACATGACAATAGATAAGCTTGATTAAGTTTGAGTATATATCACCTGAGCATTTTGTTAGTCCGGGATAGTCATGCATGGTCTACATTAGAATGTCTCTGATCAAAGCATTGTTTCGACCTGTGTGTCGGCTCATATCCACCACTTCTATGCCAATCCACAATTGTTGTAGCTCTTTCAATAGTGGACGAAGATAGACATCCATATTCTTCACTTTATACCGCCCGGGCACAATCAAGCTTAGAAACAGGTGCCCGTTCTTGGTAGTCAACCACGGGGGAATGTTGTAGTTGACGATGACAACTGGCCATACACTGTAAGATGTTGACCTCTGACCAAATGGATGTACGCCATCCATGGCCAAGCCGATGCGCAAATTTCAAGCTTCCCTGGCAAAATCCAGTCATGTATCATCTATATGTTTCCAAGCTGCACAATCTGTAGGAATCCGCAACACACCATCCAAAGATCTATTCTCATCATGCCATTATGCTAGGGCGGTCATGGAATTACATTCAAAGAAATGCTTGATGCGAGGCAATAGAGGAAAGTGTCGAAAAACCTTTTGTCGAATTTTTGTTCCGTGGAGATCTACTCCATATCTCTCGGAATCACATTTCGGACACTTCTCCATGTTTAAGTATTCCCCTCTGAAAAGAATGCAGTCGTTAGGACAAGCGTGAATCGAATTGTAATCCATCCCCAAGTTTTGAAAGAGCTTTCTTGCTTCCTCTCTAGAATTTGGCATCACATTATCAACTGACAGTATGTGTTCTTTGAGCAATCTACACAACGAAAAAAATACAAGACACGTGTAGGTAATCTATCGGATTATTATACATCTATAGTTCTTTATTGAAGTAAACACATTGTAATAGATCAACTGAAAAGTGTTGTGATGATAATGTCACTCCATCCAAACTTTGCTTGCATGTTGAGAAGAACCAAGAGCGCTTTCAATCTAGACACACATGCTCCACCATACAATGGCGTATCGGCTTCATTTTTCATGTCATCATAGATAAGCCTTTCTGAATTCATGATTGTCTTGATCATTTTATCGATCTTGGGCTCAAACATAGCCTCGTTGATTGTGGTCTGCATGATCACCCTCCTCCGATCTGTCACAGAGGCTGCATCTTGTGGCCTCACGTATGCTGCTTGACCAAAGCGCCTGCGAACACGTCTATTGGGTTGCAAGATTGCTGCCTGTTGGCCAGTGTCAGAGTCTGACAAGTTATAATTGACAACAACTCGATCTATAATAGATGGGTCAAACTCGCCAAATTCGCGAATGTGCTGTAAAGAAATGCATCTTGTCCGTCGCATAGCATGTTTGCATTGTTTACAAGGACATAAGATCCTTGTTGAGAGATAGGTGTTTCGGTTGGACGGCCCCACATCGTCGTCACTACTCATAATGAATGTAAAAACCTTATAATACCTTGACATAAATTTAATCTTCTATTGGCATCCTCTGTCTCTTCTCTCTCTCTCTCTCTCTCTCTCTCTCTCTCTCAAATCACACTGTAAACTACCTCACATTCTCTAGTCATGTCCAATCCCCACACACTCGGTCTAGAGGTGCACAGAGATCAGAACCACCGGGTTATAATCTCGTCTTTATTGATCAATGCCTATATTTGTAGGTACGAGAAATCTACACACCCACGTCTACATGACAATGTATGTAGTGGACAAAACCCCTTTGCCTCTTCTTTAGTTCTAGCAATTCACAGCAGCTTAACATCCCTTCACAACACATCCTTTACACTTGTTTGAGGGACATGTCCTAAAAGATATAATAGATAAGTACAGGTAGCATGTATATGATTACACCAAGTGGTTGCATCCGTGGAGAGGAAGAGAGAGATCACCATTGGACTAACTCTAAATTTAAACCGTAATCTTGAAGGTAAACTAGATCTAACCTTAAATCTAACTTAAATCTAACTTAGATCTAACCTAATTTTAAATCTAACGTAGATCTAATCTTAAATCTAACCTAAGTCTAAATCTAATTTAATCTTAAGTTTAACCTAATTTTAAATCTTACCCTTATCTTAAATATAGCATAAACCTAAATCTAATCTAACTTTAAATCTAACATAAACTTAAATCTAATCTAATCTTAAATCTAACCTAAACTTAAATGTGATCTAACTTAAATCAAATTTAAATGTAATCTAACTAAATCTTAACCTAATCTTAAATCTAACATAAACCTAAATCTAATATAATCTTAAATCTAACATAATCTTAAGTCTAACCTAAACCTAAATGTAATCTAACCTAATCTTAAATCTAATTTAAATCTACTCTAGACCTAAATCTTAATATGACATTTCATTTCATATTTTCTCTACTTTTTCTATTTATCTCTCTTTGTTTTCTCCCCTTATCTCTCTCTCGCTCTCTCTTTGCTTTCTCCTCCCCCCCCCCCCTCTCTCTCTCTCTCTCTCTCTCTCTCTCTTCCTCTCTCAATGTGTGTGAGTATGCATTCTTTGTTTATGCATGTGTGTACATTCAATGTGTATGTGTGTGTGTGTGTGTGTGTATGCGTTGTTTGTTTATGCATGTGTGTACATCCTCTCTCTCTTTCTCTCTCTCTCTCTCTCTCTCTCTCTCTCAAAGACACAATGTGTGTGTGTGTGTGTGTGTGTGTGTGAGAGAGAGAGAGAGAGAGAGAGAGAGAGAGAGAGAGAGAGAGGGGAAGAGAACATGAAAGGGAGGAGAGGGAAGGAGCATACTTGGCTCTCCTTCCTCTCCTCGTGTGTGTGTGTGTGTGGGGGGGGGGGGAGGGAGAGAGAGAGAGAGAGAGAGAGAGAGAGAGAGAGAGAGACGAGCATATACCTGTTTCACTAGAGCGTCGAAACTCAGTTAGCGACACCGGGGGATAAACAAACCGTTGTAGTTTCGTCGCTACAGCCGTCACAAGTGCACATAACCTTTTGTAGTGAAGCATGTTAAATGCTAAATGTATGACAGATGCGGCTTTAAAGGACCAAATGATGCATTGATGAGGCTAAAAATGAGTATGCTTGAAGTGATTACATATGGGAGTTTATGATCTAGAATTGCAGTTCTTGAAGTGCTCTACCAGCCTGTCTTTACGGCTCATCGATTGGAGCTACGATGAAGAAGCTATGACAGTTTGAAGTTTGAGTTAATTACAGATCCGTACCGGATTGGGCAAGTGCAGTTGAGAGATTGGAGATTAAGAGAATGCATGGGGCTAAAGTGCTCACTTTGTGGAGCACATCGATCTTTTCAGATCGGCAATCAGAGCTCTGGTTGCCAAGATATTAGCAGTTTAAGTTGCATCAGGGGCCAATTCCGTGCCAGACTGGTCGCCTTGGTCAGTGTGACATTTGAGATGCTTTCGGCCTCGCAAGGGTTTGTATGGAGACTATATGGCGAGTGAAGGCCAAAGGAATTTATAGCTTGCCAATCGGAGTCCGGAGCTATAAGATATTCATGCTTGAAGTCAGTGACAAAGACCAATGATGAGGTACTGGATGACTTTTGGTAGGTTTGGAAACCTCAGTTAGTGGGCCCACAAAGTTTGGGACGGTGGCTTCCAAAAGAAGATGATGGCTCAATCATCAGATCGGTGGGCCACATATGGTAGTGGCAAGAAGAATTTAAAACGGTGTCTCTTGGAGCACATTGGTTGCGGAAAATTCACAATGATATTGTCAAATCAAGGGTTATTGAAAATGAGCGTGCCTTGGTCGATCTATATGCCATATATGGTGTACCTAATTATCACGACCCCGCCCATAAAGCAAGCCCAATCACCACATAAAGGCCGCCCAAAGGACAAAGGGTGGCCTTCCGCTTAGAAAAAAAGGGGATTTTAATGTGGAAAGAAGAAAGAGAAAAAGCGTGGGCATGGCGGGCGAGGAACAGAGGCAATGCAGGCAAAGAGAGAGAGAATCTCGCGTCGGGTGCTCCGGTGCTTGGACGACGACGAGCATGAAGGCAAAATTGCTCAGCTTGCCAGGGTGCCACCGTTCGAAACCGCTCACGACAGATTTGGCGCTGCTTGACTCGCCCGACTGCCCCGTCATCACTAAGTGGTCACGCGCCACATCAGTCACTGATGGGTAGGAGAATAACAAGTGATAAAATCACAAGGCCTGCCAGGCATGATACAAATTTCTTTTTGACATGCAATTTTTTAAGTCCCCTTTCATATGCTTTGTGGAATGCAATCAACTTATATAATTTGCCATATATAACGTTAACTTAAAAATATAAATACAAAAAATGTTAGGCAATTTTGAGATTGTTTTGATAGGCAAAATAGCCCTTGACAAAAAAAATAGGCGTCAATTTTAGGCCTTGATATGAGGCTAGATCCCACTTTAAAATCACTACATCTCTAAGCTTTTAAAAAAAACATAAGCACATAAAATTGAATTAAAAAGCACCTTTAAGCTCTACACCTTAAGGTTTAGATCCCTATGCTCTACACCTCACTTAAAAATTCTACATTTTTAAGCTCCAAAGCTTTTTTTACAAATTTAAAACTGTAGATCCCTAAGTTGTAAATCCCACTTTAAAAGCTTTAAAGTTCTAAGTTCTAAAACTCTAGCGTCTTGGGGTGACCCTCCCCCTACTTATGGATGCATGTAACATTTTCACTTTCTTTAATTCAAAATTTTACCTTCTAATAAAAAAAACTTTAGATCCTCATTGGATCATTGGAGACCTTACTTTAAAAGTTCTAAACTTAGCTTTAAAATTTTTAAAAATAAAAATAAAAAATCTTTAAAGGTTAAAGCACTAAATGATAAATTCCTTTCGTAAAGTTTTAACTAACAAAAATGACAACTTTAGTCTATTACTTCAAGTTTCAAAGGGTGAACCAAATTCTCAAAATGAAAAGGTGGGTAGAAAAACTTCTCATATTTCAAAATGAAAAGGTGACTCTTGGGATTTGTGGAGCCTCTAACATGTAAGTCTCTCAACGTTTCATGCAACCCAAAATCTTTTCCTTGATATACTAGAGTTCATTTTATATTTCAAAACTGAAGACATGTACATCATTAGATTTACACAATTCATTTCAATGAGTGCCCACTATCTTATTTCAACCAATCAACATTTTTGACCTATTAAAAAATGCTTTAAAATACAACTCAACCTTTTTCCTATTGTAGTCAGCAAAAAGAGAAGGCAACGCTATAGCTTTGCCCTTTGGGCAGGCCAAAAAGGGTTAGGGATATAATAATATGGGAGGAACGAGGGGAGGAAGCAATAAGGAAGGCAGAGAATAACGAAGGGAAGGAGGAGCTCGGTAAGCAAGCAAGGGAGAGTCGAAGAAGCTCGGCTCTCTCTCTCTCTCTCTCGGGAAAAGCTGGCCGCTCTTTCTCTTTCGAAGGATGAAGCATGAACAAAAGGGAAGCAAGAGAAGGCCAAAAAGGGTTAGGGATATAATAATATGGGAGGAACGAGGGGAGGAAGCAATAAGGAAGGTAGAGAATAACGAAGGGAAGGAGGAGCTCGGCAAGCAAGCAAGGGAGAGTCGAAGAAGCTCGGCTCTCTCTCTCTCTCTCGGGAAAAGCTGGCCGCTCTTTCTCTTTCGAAGGATGAAGCATGAACAAAAGGGAAGCAAGAGAAGACAAGGGAAGGTGAAGGCCACCGAAGGCTTGGAGCAAAGACAAACAAGATGCGCTCTCGGAAGCAAGCACGAAGATTTTCTCTCTCTCTCTCTCTCTCTCTCTCTCTCTCTCTCTCTCTCTCTCTCTCGGGCCAGAATCAAGGTCGGGCCTCGATTGAGGAGGTTGTGTTGCATGAATGAGGGGAAGGTGTATCTTGAGAAGAAGGAAGCAAGGAGTCGGGAAGGAAGCTAAGAAGCCTCTCTCGTTCTCGAAGCTACGAAGCCACTCTCTCTCTCTCTCTCTCTCTCTCTCTTTGTCGTCTCATAGGAGGCGAGCAAGGTTTTTCTCTCACTCCAATAGAGAGATTTCTCTCTCTTGACCATAGATAAGCAAGGGGTATAATGCTTTCTCTTGGCCTTGGTGAAGCGAGGAAGCAGAAGAAAAATGGAGCAGGATGAACTAGATGAGGGAGGTAAACCCATGAGGTTAAGCAAAGGAGAGAGCAAGCAAAGAACCAGAACAAGAACTATGGAATCCTAAGCTATCAGCGAGTTTGACAGATCCCTTAAGGGAAATTGAAGGAGTAAAAGTGAGCATCTATGAAGGAGGTGAAGAACGAGAAAGTCGGGGGATTTTTGCAGATCTCTCTCAATCTTTTTCTCAGTTAAGCATGAGAGGTGATGAGAGAATGCTACAGAGAGTTAGTTTGCAGAGCTTATAAGGGTAATTGAAGCAGGAAGAGCCACATGGAGGAAACCTCCATCACCGTCATCAGCTTGAAGATTGATTAATCATCCTGTTGAGTCCCAATGTCATTAATAGCTTGGTTAATCTTGTAAAAGGGAGCTTAAACTCCTAATTTTCAGTTAATCCGAGTGACGGTGCTGCTAACAGTCCGCCTTGGTCAAAGCATTATTCAACTAATTGATGATTACGATAATTGCTAGAGCTTTCAGTGTTTGTTGTTCTCTGTCTTTCACACCTCCCACAGCCCCCCGCGCCTACCCGACTCACGTTTCGAACACAAATCCCCCGACACCGTTTCTTTTCAAGCATGGGGTCCGTGCTCATCTTTGGACCAGGGAGCTCCGTTGGCCATCTCATGTCCAACGCGAGATTCACAAAGCCTATAATTTTTTGACAGGTCCCTGCCACGCTGCTACTCGCAATGAAGATGGGCAGGCGATCTATAAGCAGCCTAACTTAGATACAATGATTATTCAACACAACTGTGCTATGAGTCTCGCAGAGTTTGGTTGTGAGCCTTGAAGTCACGGCCCACGACTCTCTGAGGGGGTTATTTTTGATGAGACACTATCCACCCCGTGTCCTTCATCATAAAACCTGTCGAAGGACGGATGAAGCGCCTCATCTGCGTCGACCTCGACACACCGCCATCCTGCTAGCTACAGAATTTCTGCACCTCCTGTTTTCATGGCTCCCCGTTAAGTCGGTTCATTTGGGGTCGCAGGGCCTCCAAGTCTCTGCTCAGGGCCTTGGATGTATGCCGTCTACGGCCCCCACAAGCCTGAGGCTGACATGATCACCCTCATTCATCACGCCGTCCACTCAGGCATCACCTTCCTCGACACCTCTGACTTCTACGGCCCCTTCACCAACGAGATCCTTCTTGGCAAGGTACATGTTCTGCGACATGATTTAACAGCATTGTTTTCTCAGTGTTCAATGTATGCATTTGTTGACGAGCCCACAATCCAATGTGTCCACAATTCAGCCCACCGAAGTAATTACAAGAACGTGCTCTGTATGTGCATGTGGTGCGCGCACTTGTCAGTAATTACCCTCTCCCAATGTATGCATGCCACACTTGATGAAACCAGTGTACCTCATTACAAACATTTGTCTGTGTGCACATGCATGTAATCAACTCTATTGATCTTAATTGTATGTATACGTACAGGCCCTCGAGGGAACAAGGCATAAAGTCCAGCTTGCCTCAAAGTTCGGCGCCATGTTCGATGTGGTCGCTGGCACGTTCGGCGCCAATGGAGATCCTGCATATGTGCGTGCAGCTTGCGAAGCTAGCCTTAAGAGGCTTGATGTAGACTACATTGACTTGTACTACCAACATCGTGTTGACATCAATGTTCCAATCGAAGTCACGGTGAGGTAACGCGCCAATGGAGATCCTGCGTATGTGCGTGCAGCTTGTGAAGCTAGCCTTAAGAGGCTTGATGTAGACTACATTGACTTGTACTACCAACATCGTGTTGACACCAATGTTCCAATCGAAGTCACGGTGAGGTTACCTCCTTACAAGCTAAGCTGCCAAGATTTTAATCAAATGCAAACATTGAGCATATAACTTTAAACAGATGCAAACATTCAAATCACGCTAGAATATGCAAAATGCAGCCATTGAGTATTTTTCAAGCACAAGTTTTTCTGCATGAGTTTTTGCAGAGTCTCCTCATATTGAGCTTTTATGTGCTCTGCTCTACAGGTAGGGGAAATGAAGAAGCTAGTGGAAGAAGGAAAGGTGAAGTATCTAGGGCTATCCGAGGCTTCGGCGTCAACCATACGACGGGCCCATGCAATCCACCCCATTAGTGCAGTCCAGCTGGAGTGGTCTTTGTGGTCGCGTGATGTGGAGAAAGACATCATACCCACGTGCAGGTGGTTTCATCTACTCTCCCCGCTTGTATGTGCGCATGCGTATGGTGGGCATGCCAACCATTACCATACATGCATGCTGTGTATACTGTGGATGTGGGAAAATGGACCAACATGAAAGAATGAGAATTGTCACTTCACTTAGCTCCTTTTCTGACACTAATTGCAGGGAACTTGGGATTGGCATAGTTGTGTATAGCCCTCTTGGTCGAGGTTTCTTTTCTGCTGGTGCAAAAATTGTTGAAAGCACAACAGAAATAGATTTTCCCAAGGTATGCTGTGTTGTTGGATAAGCTTGCCGAATGTTGATATAATACTGAATAAACTCTCCAGAATTTATTTCTAAAAATTTATCACAATCACAATTCCTTGCATTGATCAGCCTACGTATGGTACTTGTAAGTGTAGATTGGGCAGCCAAGGATGCAAGGGGAAAATCTTGAAAAGAATCAGGTTTTGTTTCAATCATTACAAGAGTTAGCTTCAAGAAAAGGGTGCACGCCTGGACAGCTCGCACTTGCTTGGGTTCAGCACCAAGGGGACAATGTCGTACCCATTCCCGGCACGACGCGGGTCAAAAATTTCGAGGAAAATGTGGGTGCCCTCCATGCGAAGCTTAGCAAAGCAGAGCTAGAGGAGATTGAGGCTTTGTTTCATGTTGATGCCATCGCTGGAGAGCGTTATAATGACACATATTGTCTCACCACAATTCTGATACTCCTCCCTTGTCTACATGGACAGCTCCTTGATCGTTTGTTTGCATGTCTCCTGCTACAAATGGATACGACTATGAAAGTGTCCAAGTTCGAGTTACTAAGCTTGTGAAGCCAAGCTACCTGACATGCCATCGCGAGGAAACTTAACTATGTGTGATGTCTTCCTTCTCCCAAATAACATCATCACTCCCAAAAAGAAAAGTGCATGAACCTCTAGAACTTTACACATGAAGCCTTTCCAAGAGTATAGAATATAGAGTAGGGTACTTATTCTTTGGTACTACTTAACCTACATCCTCACTTACCTTGCAATTTTGAATAATGGGATTATTAAACTATCCCTACCATACCTGGACATGTCTATGAAAAACTATCTATATGGCATGCAAATGGCATAAGGTATGCATATGATCTCTATTCCCAACAAGAAAAAGAGGTGGCCTCCAATTCCTACTCTCAAACTATGACAATGCTCAACTCCTTTGAATTTGTCATGCCTTGGGCTTGTGTATTGCAGGGCATCAAGCAATCTCAACCGTCCATTGCATTAGCATTCTAACAGTGAACATAACGAAAACAGTGCAGTCAACAAGATTTCACCAATGGAATTCACCAAGAGGAAATCCCAGCCAGTCATATCACGCACACAAAATTCTAGCCAATCAAATGCAAGATTGGGCATGACGGATGGGAATCTCCGCCTCGCCTATTCCGGCCCGGAACAGTGGGGGTGGGGGAGATTCCCCACCTCGTCACCCTCCATGACTAAGGAACGGCATTTGATAATAAGAACAATAAACTTTAGTACTCGTGTGTACATACAACAAATCAATCTGTATGTTCTCCACAAAACGCACATTTGACAATAAGAACAATAAACTTTAATACTTGTAAGTTCATACAACAAATCAATTTGTGTGTTTTCTACAAAACTTAAGAAAAATTTGATGTCGTGCATGTGTAGATTAATTTGATGTAGTGCAAGTACAACGTCGGTCACTTATATACACCTCCTCTTGCAAAGCACCACATAGGAAAGCGTTCTTTGAATCCATATCATGCAAAAAATCATCCCTTAGTTGTAGTGATTGCAAATGGAAGTAGGAGATTCTCAAAGGCTAATTTTCAGTGGGGAGCACTCTTAAACCCTTCTTAATACAAGGGAAAAAGAGAGTGTCAATTGCAATACTACTGCTAAGAGATGCATTCCCTTTGTCTTGCTAAAATAAAGCGCATCATGTGTGATCTCATTTTACCTAGACTTTTTAATGCCACAAATCTCAGTAGAGACTTGGCGGCCAAGGGGTGTGCGATGGTAGGGCTATTTCCTTGGTGGCAACCCCAAGTCAACCATAGTCTCCCTTTGTTGTCTGCGACAGTAGGGTGGATCCGTTTATTAGCCAATGTATCTGGTTGTTAGTGGTTGGAATGTTGGTAGATGCCATGGCTCGGGTGGAGCATGGCTTACTATGTAATTTTTTTTAGTTTCAATACATTTATCACTCACACTTTGTGAGTTTGGGGAAAAAAAAATCACAAACCTCACTAGCGCATAGGGGGACTCAACTCTAACTTAATAGGCCACATTTCCTCTGAATTAGTAGTAGTCCTAATACTTACAAGAAAGGGGGAACATCTTGCATACTTGATTTATCTAGAATGTTTTCCAATACTACTACAAGAATTGATGCATATGGGGACCCAATTCTAAGCCTGACATGTTCAAAATGTAAGATTGATGTTCTATGGCATGTCAATAATGAAAAATCGTATGTGTTTTGAAACTTTCATGTGTCATACATGTCATAAATGATTTATGTATGGAAGTGTGCATATGTAAAGTCTTTTTAAGAATCCTAATAGCATGATTCTTCTTTAAAATAGCAAAATCTTGTGAATGAGAAAGACATTTGAAGTCATAAAGACACTTTCTAAATTTGTATTTGATGCAACACCGCATACAAAGCCAATGTCTCTCCTTATCGAGCTTTCATCTTAAAGTTGAATAGGTTGGATCAGTTCCACTAAGTTCTTGGCCTTGTTAGAGGCCTTAATCCAAACACACGACCCCAAAACTTTAGAAGATGTCATAATTCATGATGATTGCATCAAATAAAAATCACACACCATCATTTTATAAAGCACAATTCACTAGTAGAAAACTACCACTAATAACACTTGTGTATCACATCATGGCAATAACAAGAAAAAGTCCCAATCTGCGAGTAATCTCCAATACAAGTGAGCAATTCAAGAGATCCAAAGGACCTCGTGGATCTCTATAAGTAAGATTTTGAGAGAGCCAAGAAAGATCACTTCCTTTTCAATAGTTCATTAAGGAAGCATGCAAAAAAGGATTGTCCTAAGGACAAAACAATGGAATTAGAAATGTGAAAATAGTTCACACAGTGTAGCTACTCTCTCTAAACTCTTCCTATAAGTATACCAATGTGTATTTTTTCCATGAAAAAGAGGTTCAAGAATGTTGTTAGTGAAGGAGTACGAGTGGAAGTGCGACGCGAGAGAGAGTGCGAGAAGAAGAGCACGACGATATGGTGAACTCGCTCTACTGTAATGTGTAGAGCATAGTGAGTTCTTATTAGTTTTTTACAAAAGAATATGTGTACATACCTGGCGGCCTGCCCACTTACCTGCGCGACCACATTGGGCTTTATACCCCAACAACCTCCCACTTAAAGTCCAATGTGGTACTTTAAGTGTGAGAGAAGCTACTATACAAGCTAATATACAAGAGATGTAAAGAAGTGATGTACTATCCTACACCTAACTGCTTGCGAAAATGCTCAAAGCTCTCTGAGGGAAGTCCTTTTGTAAGTAGATCAGCAGGATTTTCTGTGGTGTGAACTCTGACAAGCTAAATTTGCTTATCCTCGAGCATTTCCTTGATGAAATGATACTTCACATCCACATGCTTTGTCTTTGAGTGATAAACTGGATTGCGAGCCAATTGTATAGCACTCTGACTATCACAATATAACACATGCATCTCTTCTTTGATTCCCAAATCTGTTACTAGTCGATTAAGCCAAATTGATTCTTTGCATGCCTCTGATGCTGCAACATATTCAGCCTCTGTAGTAGATTGAGTAACACAATATTGTAATCTAGAACGCCATGATACTACTCCACCAGCCAATGTAAAGACATACCCTGAAGTAGACCTTCGGTTGTCTAAGTCACCTGCATAATTTAGTCTGTAAAACCCTTTACACTTAGCTCTTGACTCCCATAGCATATATGCATACTCTTTGTAGCTTTCAGGTATCTCAATATTCCTTTCACTGCCTCCCAATGTTTCTTGCCTGGGTTTGACATGTATCAACTTACTACTCCCACTGCAAATGCAATGTCTGGGCGAGTAGCAATCATTGCATACATCAAACTACACTGTAGACACATATGGAATCTTATCCATTTCAGCCTGTTCTTCCTCAGACACAGGACAATCTTGTTTGCTAAGTTTCACATATGGTGGCAATGGAACACTCAATGCCTTTCCCTTCTCCATATTGAAACGTTGCAAAACCTTGTCAATATACTCTGTTTGAGATAACCAAATCAACTTCTTTGATGTGTCTCTCTCAATGCGCATACCAAGAATATGACTTGCCTCACCCATGTCTTTCATGTCAAATGATTTTTTCATCTTTGACTTCAAAGCTGAAATTTCTTCCAAGTGCTTGCCACCAGCAATCAACATGTCATCCACATACAAAATAAGGATCAACCAACTGCCATCCTTAGCCTTCTTTGTATATAGAGTGATCGAACTCACTACGTTTGTAGCCTTGAGAAAGCATAAACTTGTAGAACTTATGGTACCATGCCCTCGGTGATTGTTTTAAGCCATAAAGACTCTTTAACAACTGGCATACCAAATCTTCCTTGCCTTTCTCAACAAACCCTTCTGGCTGCTGCATGTAAATTTCCACATCTAAATCACCATGCAAGAACGCTGTCTTGACATCCATTTGGTGCAACACCAAATCTAATACGGCAACCAATGCAAGAAAGCATCTGAATGTAGTCATCTTGACTCGGAGAGAAGACTTCATCAAAGTCAATGCCTTGTTCTTGCTTAAAGCCCTTGGCAACAAGCCTTCCTTGGTACTTTGGCTGACTATCATGAGTGGTGATCTTATACCTATAAACCCATTTACAAGGTAGAGCCTTTTTGCCCTGTGGTAATTTAACTAGCTTCCATGTCTGGTTTTTATGCAGAGTTGTCATCTTTGACTGCATGGCTAATTGCCAATTCCCAGAGTCCTTCATTTGCACTGCTTCCTTGTAACATGAAGGCTCATTGTTGCAATCAGTCAACATGACATAGTTCATAGATGGAACAAACCGATTAGGAGGTCGTGAGATACGTCCCGATTTACGCAAAATAGGTGGCTGAGGCTCAGCCACAACCTGTGGTTCCACTCTATCCTATCCTTGCTCCTCTTGAGCCTTGACATTTTGTCTTGCACGTGTAGGTCCATCAGAAAACTCTTCTAATCTCCTCAACCCTCTCTGGTTTAGAATGATATTTGGCTTCATTAAAGTGAACATCATTGCTGTGGATAACCTTTCTGGATTCGGGATCCCAAAGTTTGTACCCCATCTCACCAGAATTACCATAGCCTAGAAAGATGCACTTTCTACTCTTTGGCTCAAGTTTGTTCCTAAATTCCTTTGGAATGTGAGTATATGCCTCATAGCCAAAGACTCTGAGATGCTTGTATGAGGGCACCTTGCCTGACCATACCATCTCTGCCACTGAATCCTTCTGCAAAACCTTGCTAGGAGATCTATTTATAAGATGAACAATTGTTGATACAGCGTCAGCCCAAAACCCATTTGGCAGCTGTGCATTAGACAACATACTTCTGACCTTCTCTTGTATGGTCCTATTCATCCTCTCAGCAACACCATTTTGAGGAGGATTGTAAGGAGCAGTAAGTTCACGTTTTATACCTTTTGACTCACAAAAGTTCTGAAAGGCCTTTGAAACATACTCTCCACCATTGTCAGTGCGTAGCATTTAAGCTTCTTGCCACTCTGATTCTCCACAAGTGTCACAAACGTTTTGAAAATACTAAACGCTTCATCCTTGTGCTTGAGAAAGTAAACCCATACTTCCCTCGAGTAATCATCTATAAATGTCATAAAGTAAGAAGCTCCCCCTAGAGATAGGTTAGGCATAGGTCCACACAAATCACTATGAACAAGTGCCAACTGTGTATCTCTTCTACTGCTTCTATGCTTATGTGGCTGCTGTGTTTGCTTACCATACAGACAATGTTCGCAGAATTCAAAATCATTAAATGAAAAGCCAGGAAAATAACTAGAACGAGACAAGATTTCCATTCCCTTCTTGGACATATGTCCTAACCGGCTATGCCACAAAGAAACGTTCGACTGCTCGGTTACATTGATTACATTTTTAGAGACATTTGATACATAAATCATGTAAAGTCCTCCAGACTTTACTCCATGTGCTACTGTCATAGAACCCTCCACATGTTCTGTCCAAAAGTGGTGACGTAGCCAGTATCATCAAGTAAACCTGTGCTGATGAAGCTCTTTGTAATTGCGGGAACATGTCTCACATTTTTCAACGTGAAAGAAGAGCCATTCTGAAACTTCAATTGAACATCTTCAACACCTAAGATCTCACATGTTTGCCCATTGCCTAGCCGAACATGATCTTTAGTGGTCACATAAGAGGTAAACCACTCCTTGTTTGGAGACACATGAAGTGATGCCCCTTAGTCTATAATCCAGTCACTCAGTGCATTTCCATCAGATGCTGTAAGAAGAGCTGAGTCCATTGTATTCTTCAAGAAGTAGATGTCTCCTGACACTAGACTGTCATTCTCTGCAACAATGTTTGTCACATTTATTTCTTGAATCTTCACTGAGGACTTGTTCTTCTCACCATGGTCTTCAGCTTTCTCTTTGCCTTTTTCTGCTTTCCATTCTCTGCAGTCTCTTTTCATGTGACCCTTCTTGCCACAATGGTAGCATTCTATGTCACTCTTGCCTTTAGCACTGCGGGACTTGCTACGAGACCGATTCCTCTTTCCACCTTTGTACTTTTTTTTGGTCCTTCCCTGACAACTAAGGCTGTTCCTTTGCCTTTGTCCATTGTCTTTCTGTTGGTTTCTTCGGTAAGCAGACTGCCTTCTACACCTGCTATGGTCAAACCATCTGGAGGTGCATAATTACTAAAGCTGTGCGAAAAGTGTCCCAACTTTCAAGCAATGTGATCAACAGGAACATAACTCTAACACGTTCATCAAACTTGACACCTTGAGCTGACAACTGACTGTAGATTGTGTTGAATTCATTCAGATGATTGGACATAGGTGTCCCTTCTTTCATCTTCAAGTCAACAAGCTTCTTAAGCCAATATACCTGTGAAGCTGCACTCTGCTTCTCATAAAGATCACTCAACTTTATCCATGCTTCATAATCCGACATCTCGTCTGCTACATTGAAGTAAATGCTTTCTGCCAAAGTTAGTATAATGGTAGAAAGTTTCAATTCATCCATTTCACTCCATTCATCTTCGTCCATATCTTCTGGTTTTATCCCCTTGAGATTTATAGGTTTTATTTGCTTCTTTTGTACCAACACGTGCCAAATCTGCTTCTTCCACAATGGGAAATTGGTTCCATCCAGCTTCTTGATATTGTAAAGAGCAGTGTCCTGTGATCCAGCCATAGCTACGCTTCACAGTAGTTTACTTTCCTGGGAAAAATTCGGCACAGTTTCCCCTATAAACTGACCTCTGAACCAATATCAACCTGTCAAATGAACCAAGAAAGCTTCAGATTCTGCAGAAATTTTGGCAGAGTCTCCTTTGTAAAATGGCTCTGGTGTACTAAAAAACATACCAAAAAAAGCTCAAAAAACCATTGTCTCTCTAACACTATAAGCTGTGGGTAAACCTGTCCTGCACCTGTACTGTCTGTCACTGTCCCGTAAGCATAGACTGCGATAATGCCTCAATGGCAGTAAAGCAAAGATGCAATCCCAACTGTCTAACTCACAGTCAATACATCCTAGTTGCGTATCTAAGGGTGCTCGAGGGATCGCTCCAAGACCTGTATCACCGAAAGGATCTCAACATTCGAGAATCCCCCAGCTCAATAAAACCTCACTCGACCCTCAATAAAGGCTGCAGTAAATCTGACAATACATAGACTTCCCACAAAGTCATACATCCATAAATTTCCCACTATATGTTGTAACCACTGCGGCGGTTGTTTGCTGCGTGACTCACAGCCAGCAAACCCTCAACAGACATACATCATCTCTGACAATACATCCCATGTGGAAGTACCTGCTATGTCAGGATGAAATCTGGAATATCAAGCAGCAAACACAAGCTACCTGATGAACTAGTGGATGTCGCCTATAGTCTGTGTGTAGATGCACCCATGTCGTATGTGACATGCCTCCAAGAACTGTGAGACGTCCTTCGATGTGTAGATAGCCACAAATCAGCACTCTGGGAGTGCCGATATCCTCAGCACCTGCAGCCGTAGGCCGAAACCCCAAATTTGCAGAGTCGGATCTGTACCTGCCAAGACCACGTAGTCGAAAATGGCCTGCGCAGAGCTTTGTCGAAGCCGAACGGTGGCCGAGATGACCTCAGAATGAAATTCTGAGAACACCAAGCCCTTCGAGTTCTCCCACAGGATTTGGGGCCGTGTCTTCGCTTGTTGAATCTCACTCCAATCTGAGCAGGTGACTCTGGCTACCTGCAAATGCTGCCCGGAGCCTCGATCTGAGCTCTAATACCAGTTGAACGAGTACGAGCGGAAGTGTGACGCGAGAGAGAGTGCGAGAAGAAGAGCACTGACGATATGGTGAACTCGCTCTACTGTAATGTGTAGAGCATAGTAAGTTCTTATTAGGTTTTTACAAAAGAATATGTGTACATACCTGGCAGCCCGCCCACTTACCTGGGCGACCACATTGGGCTTTATACCCCAACAGTTAGATTATCTCTATGTGGCAACCCATCTTTGGACTAGATGATCTTTTGTGGATGCATAACCCTATCAAAGGGCATAAGGTACATATTTTGGTAGACAATAGTGCATCCCACATTTTTATAGTTATAAGGTAGTTAAGAAACTCAATGTTGTAAGATTCTAAGCTCACATCATTGAAAGTGCTCGGTGTGTGGATGTGTGTGCATGTGCGTGCGGGGAAGGGGAGAAGGAGAAGATGCACTGTGTGGGTGGAGCAGACCTCTCGAATGAGAAGCTCCTTATTATTTGTATATGTACAAAGATAAGGAAAGTGTAGGCAGTGGGCGGACAGACACAAGACATCCCCGGCCTCGGACAAAGGCACTTCGCCTTTACCTCAACAACTTCCCACTTAAAGGAGAATTGACACTAAGTGGGTCCTACTATGTAAATTACTATTGTATATAAGAAAATAGGTGAGAGACTCTCTCAACCTACACCCATTGGCTTGCTCCCTTAATATATATGCACCAGTATTGGCTCTAGTGATAAATGAGCGTACGTATCCATGCTAGAGCTTGCATGAAAGTCCTATATACATTTCTATATGGATTGCATAGCACCACAATGCATCACGCTAGTGTCATTCACCATATGATTGATGATCCCTGCTACAAATTCTCTCACTGAAGTTGCTAGATTAGGCCTCGACACTAGTAGGTTATACATGAGACTCGAAGGCTGACCAAATGTGCACAAACTTGGCTATACTAGCCTCCTCAATGCTATTTTCATGCATTGCATCATCATGATTACTCATCACGTATGGATGTGTCATCGTCGACACTGGGATGGCTATGTCTCTCTCATCCATAGGTAAAACTATTTTTCCTGGTATAAACTCATCAGTCTTTAGAATGAGCATATCAAGCTCGACAATCGACGCCCAAAAAAACGAAAAAGGATGACCAAATCAACCGATGGCGATGACGAATCAAGAAATGACGCAGAAGGCATGCCCCAGCCGGCCCCGAAAGTGACAAACACGCTACACCGACGCACCAACAAATCTCGCCATTCACCGGCATCTCATCCACGATGCATCTCCAGATTAAACATCCGTAGAGTAATCTATTTTTCCATTTTCAAGCCAAAACCTTGTATAAAAAACATTTGTATATTGCCACCTCTCTCTAGGTGATGGTCACAAAGGCCCACCTAGGAGATATCATTTTAAAGTTCTCCTAAAACAAAGCAAGGGTCAACCATCTGGGACCCAGCTCTTTGCTTTGTCTCTCTTAATTAGGGCCCTAACTTAATCAGATTATTCTAAACTAATGTAGCATGCACCTATAAAGAACACTGAGAGTTCACTATCAGGGGCAGCACTTGAGAAGGAAGCCATGCACACACACTGACTCTAAGGGTCGCCACACACAAGAGTAGGATCTCCGTGCAAATGAAATTTTTCCTAGAGAACGCACTATAGGCTCTCTCTCTCTCTCTCTCTCTATCTATCTATCTATCTATCTATATATCTATATATATATATATATATATATATATCACCACGGTCTCCATCTCACCGAAACTATGTTTTCTGTAAATACCACTTTGAATCAAGTTTTCCCTCACATCCCGAGGGGTTTTCATCATCTACGTCTGCGTCTCTCTCTCTCTCTCTCGCTCTCTCTTTCTCTCTCTCTCTCTATAGTGTGTTGTGTGCTGTATTAGTGTTATTTTAATTACTGATGTTCATGTCCTAGCCGCTCAAAGCTAGGTGGCGTCCCCTGTTTACTCCCCGTGTGAGTTCGACGTGCACGAACCTGGTGTACAGGCCCCTGGGGTCTGTTTTGCGCGTGCGCTTGTCATTTGGAGTCCCCACGGAGGAGGGATTCTTGAAAACCTCCAGTTTACAACGCTGAAAATGATGCACCTCGTCAACCATGGACGAATGGCTGCGGGAATTCTCCAATTGGAGAACGGAGGAGGAAATTGAAGAAGCACTGACCGCCTTCATTGAAGCGCTGCTATCGGAATACACCGTCGTCAACATCCAGGAAGTAAGTCCTCCGTCTCGCATCTCTCATTCTAAGAACATATCAAGAGCCACCAGAGGGAGGGCTGCAATCTACTCTCATTGCCATCATCCACCGCACTCTATCAATGAGTGCCGTCAACGGAGGTAAAGGAGAAGTGGAAATCCTCTACATCGACGTCCACCGTGAAGAGATCATCCATATTAAGGAAGGAAAGAGGTTGCTAAAGCCTCTCTTCCCCAAGGAATCTGAAAGTAAAGGTATAGCCTCTGCTCCTAAGTGGCCAAAAGGGGCTGCTCGTGCCAAAAGAAAAGGAGGGCTAGGACAATCCTAAATCACATGACCCCCAAGGAAGGAGAAACACCTGGCCACGCGAGTGCTTCAAGTTTTGAAAGAAGAATCGTGTCTAGGCTGCCAAAAAGAAGGTCATCTGAAGCAAAGCGGTAGAAGGTCGCCTATCGATTTGCGGTGCGCATGCGAGTGCTGCCAGTTCACTTCGACAACCCCAAAGCAGAGGAACCTCCTAGAGAGGAGTGGTTTGTCTACTATCCTGGCTGTTTTGGAGGACGAGTAGAGGGCCTTCGTCCTCTTTCAGTACAACTCATCCTGAAGAATCTGTCTACCACGGGTGAAACCCAATGGGCCGGAGATGAGCTACAATTAGATGGTGTGGAATTCATGCAACGAGCTGATTACGGTAGTTACTTGCAAATAATTACTTGCAAACTGCTGCTAGCTAAAAGGCTAGGAGTGGTCAAACACGTCGCCATGACTCCATATGTGTTGAGCAATGAAGGGAAGGTGGAGCCTATGAATAGCGATGACCTCCTGTGGATGTGCCGACTTGTCAACACCGGCATGGTAAGAGTATAAGTGAGTACTCTATACTTTGTGCATCATGGATAACAAACCAACCACTTTTCCATTAAGGTTTCTGCAACACATGCATATAAATATATATGTAGATAGAAAAATCTTCTATTAGCAGAAGATTGTGTATTTGTTTGGTGTTGCGGTGCTAGGAGAGATCCTTAGCTCCCCACACCCCATTTTACTCCCCGTGTTGGATTACCATCACTACTTCAATGTTTCCATTTTCATCCTGTTTTAATATATCCACCCAACCTTGTAAGAAAGCCGCTATAAGCCGCTAAGTCATTTGTGTTTAAGGGGGAAAAAAAAGTATGAGAAAATCTTGTTCTTGCAATGGCAAACGTTTCCTTCCCAACCTTCACGGGTAAGGTGGGGGAAGATGCTTCAGATTTCCTGGATAATCTTGAGATAGCACGTGTCGTCTCTGGAAGGAATGATGATGCTTTGCATCTACATATTTTTCCAATGTTAATGAAAGTGGAAGCAAGATCATGGTACAACGCCTTGGTGCCAACCACCAAGGAGAGGTGGGATTTGCTAAGAGTAGCATTCCTAAGGCGTTTTCGAGAAGGCACCACATTCGAGAAACTATGGAAATTGCTGATGGAGTTGAAGCAAGGAAGTATGGCTGAGTATGCAACATATGAATCAAAGTTTATGGATCTATTGGGACGATGGATTGCATCGCTGAGGGAGGGTGAAGGGACATCTAATTTCCTAAAGAAAGATCGGTTTGTGATTGGCTTATGGCCAATTCTTAAAGAGCAAGCCAGAACTATCGAGAAACAGGAACCGAGAAGGGGCCGACCATACCTAGCCTCACCTATAGTAGTCGTCCAGAGGAATCAGCCACATGAACCGGCTAAAGATCAACAAGACTTGATCAACTGAATCACCAACCAGCTAGAGAACCTTTCAGTACATCTGGTGCAACAAGTGCATGCACCTCCCAGAAATCCAGAGCAAGAAAGAGTGCAGCGAAGACAGAATCAAGACTACCATTGTTACAACTGTGGAGAGGACGGCGATGGCATGTACTATTGTCCTTATCCAAGGAACTTCAATAGGGGAGTTAGGCAGAATTAGATCTCTCCACCAAGGGTGAGACCACCACCACACAGGCAACCCGAGTAGATTCCAGCGATCCAAATCTTTTGACTGCATGTACAACCACCACCACCGCAACCTCTCATTCCATTGCTACCTCCACCATCTTCTAGAAACCAAGCAGTAAGTGTCATTAGCCTTGAAGAAAAGGTAGAAGAGCGTGTCAAAGAGAAGGACAAAGGGAAAGGAAAAGTAGAAGAAGTGGATGCCATGGGAGTAAAGCGTGCTAGGTACGAAGAGGCCTCTCAAAGGGAGGAAAAGATGAAAACTAGGGAATCTAGAAAAAAGCCGTTCAAGTCATGACGTAAAATTGACATTGTAGATGTCTCTTTGGGTGAATGTTCTAAACCATATGATTTGGTTCAAGATGTTTCTGTGCAGATCCCAAAAATCACCTGGCCCCAGTTGCTCCACCTAGCACCTAGGGTGAGGAGACAATGGACAAATATGGTTAGCACGAGACAACCAAAGCCAAAGATAGCTGGGGCTATCTGTGGGAGGAATCTAAATGACATACTACCAATGATGGATGCTCACATCAAAGGGCAATACATCTCCAATGTCTACATCGATGGTGGCGCACAAATATGCATCATGAGTGAAAAAATGATGCACCGTTTGGGTTTAGAGGTGAGTTGGTCGGCACCATGCCGAGCCAAAATGGCAAATAATGTAAAATCTCAACGGTGTTGGTGTTATAAATGCAGTTAGGATAAAGGCGTTCAACACCGAGGTAGATGTGGACATCTTTGTCATGCCACACAAAGGGGAGGGCTATCCTATCATTCTAGGAAGGCCTTGGCTTATGGCTATGAGAGCTAATCACGACTGGACACCGGCATAATCCAAATGAAGGATGCCAAAGGGAAGCCAATACTTTATGACATGAAGACAGGTCGGCAACGCGACATGGATCTAGAAACCTCTATGGATAAGTTTTCTAGTGGTGACTCTTCAACCACTTGAGAGAAGGAGTCAACAGTGAGTGAAGAAAGCGACAATAGCATTGAGGTGATGGGGGTCATTCTCAAGGACCCTAAGAAGATGGAGCAACCTGATGCCTCATCATCAAACCAAGGAGAGACACCAGGTATACAACCTCTGGTGGAAGCAAGTAAGCTACATCGCATGCTCTCTAGTGAGTTGTGTGGAAAGGAGCATGAATATTATATTTTGATGCTAAGTAATTTTACCACATTATTCATTGATGAAGATGATAGAATCACTAGCATCACAATAGTTCAACATCACATTAAGCTTAAGGAGGGAAGTAAACCTGTAGTGCAGAAGCTCAGGTGGCTAGGAGTAATTCAACAAGATGCCCTGCTCAAAGAGGCAAGGAATTTGCTACAAGCAGGTTTCATTTACCCTGTCGAAGACTCACAGTGGGTCTCTCAGTGGTGGTCACGCCAAAGAAGAACGGTAAGTGGAGAGTTGTGTAGACTACAAAACTCTCAATGCAACAAGAAAGAGGGATCATTTTCCCTTCCCATTCCAACGAGATTCTCAACGAGGTAGCAGGTCATGAGCGCTACACAGTATGTGATGGCTACTCAAGCTACTTTTAGATTAGCATTGCAGAAGAATACCATAAAAAGACAACCTTCATAACACCATGGGGATGTTTTTCTTACAGGGTGATGCCTTTTGGCCTCACCAACGCTCCTGCCACATTCCAATGCTATGTAAATTTTGTCTTCTAGCCATACTTTGGTAAGTCAATTCGGGTTTTTATAGATGATTTCTGCATCTACAACTCTTGCTCCCTCCATTTGAGCAAGGTCTATGATGGCCTAGCCAGGCTACAAACCTTGGGTAGCCATCTTAACGTAGATAAATGTCACATTGGTGAAAGCAAGGTCACTCTTCTCGGCCATGTAATTTCAGCCAAAGGAATTGAGGCTAACCCAAGCAAGGTTCAAGCTTTAGAATCTTTGTCATCACCCACAATAGGTAAGCAATTGGTCTCTTTCCTTCAGAAGGTAAGGTACTTGGGCAGGTTCATTCACTTGATCTCTCAAGTGATTCTCCCTTTACAACAACACCCATAGAGATGTCTTCTTATGCAGTGAAGAAAATGAGCAACAATTTAGCGAAGTGAAACAGATCCCGGCTACATTTCCCACCATTGCACCCCCTAGATGGGATGAGCCATTTTATGTTAACCCCAGTGTAGGAAGTGATACACTTGGAGCCGGACTAATGCAGAAGGACCCCAAACCTCCTTCATGCGTCCTATCTACTTCTCTACTTGTTTCATGACCCCATCAAAAAAAGGATTCACCGCGGTAGAGTACATGGTGCTTGCACTGATGTTTGCCACTTCAAAGTTCCGCTCCTATCTATTGTCTACGCCCTTTGTAATTCTAACAATGAAAGAAGTCTTTCCATATGTGATGCAACACATGGATGTCTCATCTAGAATCTCTAAGTGGCTTGTTAGATTACAAGAGTTCGATTACACTACGCAAGTGGAGAAATCTATCAGAGCTAGTCTAGCAGGTATTCTTACTCATCATCACTATGAGAAGAAGCTAAAGGTCGACACAGAAGGCAAAGGAGTGACACCAATGGTGGAAGTTCCTAAGATAGAAGGAGCTCACTCGCTTTTATTTGATGGAGATTACAAAAGAACAGTGGACCAAGCTGCAACTGGCATCGTCATTTTCAATGAGCAAAAGGAAAAGGTATTCTCTATTGGGCAGCTGCTACGCTCCCACTCCAACAATGAAGCAGAGTATGCGGCCCTAATTCTTGGATTAGAACAATGTGTTTTAAAAGGGGTTCAGAGCCTAAATGTGTTCCACTACAAGAGGTTGTGTGCTCTTGTGACGTTGTTAGCGATGAAAATACATTGGGTTTTTATAACCCCCAGCGTCACTAAGACCGTCGCTAATAGCGTCGATATGGGAACATCGCTATAAGAGTCGTTATAGCAATCGCTATATGCATCGCTATAAACGTTGCTATATAGAGACGCCTATATCGATGATTATAGCAACGTTTGCAGGCCATCTATAGCATTGTTTATAGCGACGCTGCAGAGCCTTAGTTCATAGTGATGCCCGAGAGGAAAAAAAATTGGTAGCAGGGCATTCACCCATCAACCATATTGAATGTTTCATTAATTGATTCAACTTTGAAAAAAAGTGCAAAGGTAGACACAGACCCAAAATAGTCACCCACAAGACAATATAGCCATTAACTCCATCATCCATAGTACGTATTGTTTGCAAAATAAAGATATAAAACTGACAAGCGTGAATTGATGAAAGTAAATCAATGACAATTGTACACATCATAGGAAAAATTACTTGATTGTTAAATTTTGCAATGTAATAGTTACAACACCATTGCCATTGTTGAAAAAATATACATGGTTTTCTAAAAGACGTATAAAAGTTGTCTCATGATACATAAGCTATGACAAAAAGAAACTAATGCTATCTAGCTATGGCTAGACTTACGTTGTCTAATCAGATGTCTCATCCTGTCCAAGTGGCGTATTTGTCAGATTCTGCAAAAAAAAACAATAAGACAGCTTTTTGTAAGTATAAACATATAGCGACGTTTATAAAACAATACAACAAATAGAAAAGAGTAAACCCTAATACTAACCATGTCGCCGCGAAAACTCAGAATATCCATCAGAGCGTTTAAGCCCTTCCTGCGTGCGTACTCACGCTCGTACGGTGTGGGATCACGTCCTGTCATCGACCATTGTCAAAACATACAAAGAATCCATTATGTTAGAATTTAAAAACCCATAAACCCTAAACTATCAAACATAAAGAGCAATGCGAAAACACTTACAAAATCGGTCTCAAATGATGTCCACTCGCCACTCCCCAAGTGATGCGAGCTCCCTGCCTCTACTCACGCTCTGGCTGCCTCCTTTTGTTGCTTCCACTTGTCGGGATTCTCGCGCGCTGCTTTCTTCGCATTCTTCCAATCTTCTTTGGCCAGCCAATCTGGTCTGTTCCACCCATGCTTGATTGCTTTTTGCACTTCGGAACGCTTGTGCTTGCAGTATTCACGCATTCGAACTTTCATCAGGTCTTCATTGAAGCGCTCATCCCGTGTTGGAATGGGAAACTCGTCATGAAGCATGCTGATGACTCTGTCTTTTAAATCATTTGGTACTTCACTCCAGGTGTTTAGTATGTAGTGTCTAAACACCTGAGAGCAAAGACCGCGCATGCGCGAAATCACCTTCTTGCCTTCATCATCCAAGATGATGCCACCGCTGAAGTCGACGGAGTAAGGCAAGCCCTCTCGCCACTGACACGTGAACCTGGGTGTCCCGGGAGGGGTCTCTAGTGGCGTGTTGACGGGGGTATGGATGTCAGGTGTCTCCACCGAAGTCTGAGCCCCGAAGCGAGGAGTGTCCACTGGAGTGACTCTTGTAGGAGTAGCTAGTGGTGTGTAGCCGCCAGGAACGGCAGTCAACCGTGCAAAACCTGGTGTCGATGGCGATGTCGTGGCTGGTGTTGGGGCAGGCAAAGAAGGGGAGGGTAAAGAGCCTCGTCGAACACGAGGCGATGTCGAAGCATCAGTGGCGGCATCCCCACAACAACCGCCACCGCCACCACTAGAGCGCCGGTGGCTAGATGAGTGTGAAGATCGTCTCGTTGACACCGAAGCTTCAGAGCGCGCTGAATGCTCCGAAAAAGAGGGAGATGCGGCTGGAGTAGGAACGCACGATGGTGCGCCAGAGCGATGACGCTCCACGTACCACTGTCTCTGCTCTGGGGTGACAAAGAAGAAAGAAACTCCTCATCATTCATACCTGCATTAAACACACAAACATTTAAACTTAATATTGAATGAATGGAGTAGAAAACATGGACAAGTAGATAGATAGAGAGAGAGAGAGAGAGAGAGAGAGGAGGAGGGATTCCTGTGTAGAGAGTTTTCATTGAATGAGGGTGAATTTGTAAAAGCACTGCGCTCTGGGTGCGATGGAGACTGAAGCTACAATCGCAAAAAAAGTCCGTATCTGCTCATAGATGTTGTTTGCCCCACCACTAAATCTAGTTGATCGGGTGAAAGAGACGCTAAGAAGCAGTAGTAGTGCTTCTTAGCGTCTCTTTCACCACTAAATCTAGTTGATCGGGTGAAAGAGATGCTAAGTAAGCAGTAGTAGTGCTTCTTAGCGTCTCTTTCACCCGATCAATTAGATCTAGCGGTGAGACGAGCTGCATCTATGAGCAGAGATAGATCACTCCCTTTGCGATTGCATCTTCAGTCTCCATCACACCCGGAGCGCAGTGCTCGTCGTCCCTGCTTGTGAGATCATACCTAGAGCATACGTACCTGGAGTAGACGTAAAGACCATTAAATATAATGACGCAATGATGCAATGACTGCATATAAATAGAAATGGACAAAAAGCCACGTGAACACAATATATATTATAAAACAGAGCAAAATTGTTCAAAACGGAGAATCCTACAAGAATCCCAACTATCTCTTTCTTTTTTGACGTATTAACTTGAAGGTGCTTGTAGCTTTGGAATGTTCAGAGGCTAGCAGCAACAAAATCTTCTTCTATTCAACTTGAGTGATGGAAGAGGCAAGTCGATAACTCAGAATTTTCAATCGAAAGAGAGAGAGAGAGAGAGAGAGAGAGAGAGAGAGAGAGAGAGAGAGAGAGAGAGAGAGAGAGAGCACAATCAAATCTTGCTGTCGAAAAACCAAGTGGTAGAGCTGCATGTGGCCATGGATTGCCCAGGATGTGAGAGAAAAATCAAAAGAGCGTTATAAAACAATATTTATGGCTTTAAGAGGTCTCTCTCTCTCATCCTGGCATAGCTCAGCATAACTTCCTATATCTATATAGAGATCTCCGTTTAAACAGATGTCCTCCATTTCATTTTGTAGATCCTCTGCATGCACCACATAGAGAGTAGCAGCTTGATGTTCGTCTGGCACCACCTCAACGGCTTCTAACTGAGCATCTTCTCCGATCTCCTCCATTGATTCCGTTGTGATTGGCACATGGTAGCCTTCATACATCCGTGCACTACGAGGGGCTACCTCTATGACGTACCACCAGTTTGATGCAGACTTTGTAGGATGAAATATCACCTGCCAGAGCCACATAACTTACATGAGAGCTTCCAAGCACATAAATTCTAAAATGGGATCTTAACTATTTACATACTTACTTATTCACAATGCTCCGGTAGTACGAAGTGTCTCTTAGGTCAGTCCATTTCTTAGTTGAATCCACCTCAAGAAAACTAGACTCTCCTCTATGCCCAGTAGCGTTGCGACCCTCCATGATTATCTTGAACCATGGCACGTCGAACAAGTCGACAAAAAATCCTCTATAATCGATCCTCAAAATCTCTTGTAGCATGCCGAAGTAAGTGAGTTCCGCCACCACAGGATCTGCATCAGAGGACCGTCGTCGACTAGACTGTTCAAATTTTGCCATGATTTCACAATCTTGAGTAAAACACTTTTTGTCAATCCGTTCCACCCTAAAAGGTCGACCTTTACACCATGCTGCTGTGTATGAGTTATACTACAACGAACAAAGATTATGAGCGGCCGTTCAAACATCTAGAAAGTCACTAGTCGTACATTGCAAACTTACCCTGGTCGCGCAACCCCGAGAGTACTCCCACTGTTGTGCGCTTTTCAATTGGTTGTGCAACCCTCTTAAGCTCATGAATGTTGGTAGGCTCTCCAGACCCGTCGGATAGTGCATCGGTGGTCGTCTTCCCCGTCTCCACTCGATTCGTGCCCTTTGTCGCTCTTGCTTTGCATCCTCATATTGTGAAATCCACTTTTGCATCACTGGATTGTGAAGCATGCAAAATCGGTTGATTTTAGCCTCTAGATCTTTTGTCATCTTCTTCTCGACACCGAGATTGCACATGAAAATCTCAGATATGCGCTCATCATCTATGGTTCTCCATAGCGAATCCCGAGCTTTACCAAATCCGTCTAGCCACTCTCCAATGTACACTAGGGACTCTGATACCAGCCAACCTTCTACAATGCTACCCTTTGGACGTGCCTTCTGACACACATATCCCTTGAGCATTTTCATGAAACGTTCTAAAAAAAACATCCACCTAGAATGTACTGTGCCAGCTATTTCCACCTCATCAACTATGTGAACAAGAAGATGCACCTGAATGGTTAGCATGGTAGTAGGAAAATGTTTTGTCAAACATGCACACAACCTCTGTAGCATTTAGTTTGGCGAATGGTATGAAGTCTACGTTGATCTCCTTTTGTGAGATCCATTGCACCAACTTCGCAAGTTTGTAGATTGTGTTACGGACGTCAAGAGACAAACATCCCTCAATGGAAACCGGTAAAATAAACTGCAAAATACATGCAATAATGATATTAAAGTCCACACACGAATTTTTTACACAATTCCCACTATGATATATTCCACTATGAACATACCTGACACATTTTATGCCAGTCGTGTGACTTTAAACCGGTAAGCTTTCCTTCTTTAGTAAAACACGTTCGGAGCGAGTGCATTACGCCAGTGGGGGTCCCCAAAGATCAAATGGTCTCTTTTACTTTGCGTTCTTGGGCTCCTGTGAAAATCCATGGTGCTTTAGGGAGTTTTATCGATCCATCGGACGCTGTTTGCGGTCAATATTGCTCCATACGATCCGCATTTCTAAGGTCAACCCTTGCTCCCAAAGTATCTTTCTTGCCGGTCAGATGGTCCCATAGTAGATTACCCACATTCTTGAATATGTGCATTGGATCGAGCAAGTGATTGATCATGAGTCGGGTCCAGTATGGTAACCCGTACCATAGAGATAGTCTCTTCATCCCTGGAGGCAATCCGTCATCACACATCTCCTTCTGCTCTAACCATGCTTGTGCAGACATCCTCGGTGGCTCTCTTCCCAAAAAGCCATTGAGTAACACATGATTCTCTGGAAGATATGCTTGATGACCTTCGTAGATTTTCTTCTTCAATGAGGGCATCCTACATGCATTCAGTCTAGGTCTACATGTGACGCATGCTCTGTATCTGCTTGTTTGAAGCCTTGCATGTATACACATGATAATAGATCGGCTTGAGAAAAACCAAGATTTACAGTGTTTGAGTGAGGAGTGTAAATCACCTGAGCATTCTGTTAGTCAGGGATAGTCATGCATTGTCCACATTAGAATGCCTCTCATCAAAGCATTCCGTCGACCTCTGTGTCAGCTCATATCCACCACTTCTATGCCAATCCACAATTGTTGTAGCTCTTCCAATAGTGGACAAAGATACACATCCATATTCTTCACTTTATATCGCCCCAGCACAAGCTTAGCCATAGGTGCCCCTTCTTCGTAGTCAACCACGGGGGAATGTTGTAGTTGACGATGACAACGGGCCATACACTATAAGATGTTGATCTTTGACCAAATGGATTTACGCCATCCATAGCCAGGCCTAAGTGCAAATTTTGAGCTTCCCTGGCAAAATCGACCATGTTTCATCTATATGTTTCTTGGCTGTGCTATCTGCAGGAATCCATAACACACCATCCGAAGATTTATTCTCCTCATCCCATGATGCTAGGGTGTCCATGAACTTACATTCGAAGAAATTTTTGATGCGAGGAAGCAAAGAAAAATGTCGCAAAATCTTTTGCGGAATTTTTGTTCCGTGGAGATCTACTCGATATCTCTTGGAATCACATTTCGAACACTTCTCCATGTCTATGTATTCCCCTCTGAAAAGAATGTAGCCATTAGGACAAGCGTGGATCGAATTATAATCCATCCCCAAGTTTTGCAAAATCTTTCTTGCTTCCTCTTGGGAATTTGGCATCACATTATCAGCTGGTAGTATGTGCTCTTTGAGCAATCTATACAACATAAAAATACGGTACAATTGTGTAAAAATCTATCAGATCATTATACATTTAGAGTTTTATTAAAGTAAACTAATTGTAAGTAGATCACCTGAAAAGCGATGTGACGCTAGTGTCACTCAATCCAAACTTTGCCTGCATGTTGAGAAGAACTAGGAGCGCTTTCAATCTAGACACAGGTGCTCCATTATACAATGGCGTATCGGCTTCACTTTTCATATCATCATAGATAAGCCTTTTTGAATCCATGATCGTCTCGATCATTTCATCCATCTCGGGCTCAAACATTGCCTTGTTGGGAATGTGGTCGCATGATCATCCCCTGAGCTGTCAGAGGATACATCTTGTGGCCTCACATATGATGCTTGACCAAAGCGCCTGCGAACACGTCTATTGGGTTGCAAGATTGCTTCCTGTTGGCCAGCGTCAGAGTTCGACAAGTTATAATTGGCAAAAACTCAATCTATAATAGATGGATCGAACTCGCCAAATTCACGAACGTGCTGCAAAGAAACGTGTTTTGTCCGTTGCAGAGCATGCTTGCATTGATTACAAGGACATAAGATCCTTGTTGAGAGATAGGTGTTTCGGTTGGACAGCCCCACATCCTCGTCATTGCTTATAATGAGGGTAAAAATCTTATAACCTGGACAACAAATTTAATCTTCTATTGGAATTCTTCGTCTTCTCTCTCTCTCTCTCTCTCTCTCTCTCTCTCTTTGTTCACACTGTAAACTACCTCACATTCTCTAGTCATGTCCAATCCCCGCACACCTCGGTCTAGACGTGCACGGAGATCAGAACCACCGGGTTATAATCTTGTCTTTATTGGTCAATGCCTATATTTGTGGGTACAAGAAATCTACACACCCACGTCTACATGATATTGCATATAGTGGACAAAACCCCTTTGCCTCTTCTCTAGCTGTAGCATTTCAAATATAAAAACTCAATCCAAAATCTTATCTTAAAATTAACCTAATTGAACATGTGGTGATTCGCTCCATTGAAGGGTAAAAGACATACCAATGGGGCTACTAGCTATGTAGATGTGAATGGGCCTCACATATACAAATACTTCAATGCAAGAGTTTAATACTCTCACCTCTCCACCCCGTCGATCCATGACCCAGGTGATACGAAAAAATCCTCCTCGAAGCTGGCCCAGCCGCCACTCCCCAGGTGATGGGATAATCCAGTCTAACGACGTAAATCTAAATCTAACGCGCGTTAATAAACCTAAACTAATCTAACGTAAATCTAACTCAAAATAAACCTAAATCTGATATAATCTAACCTAAATAAACCTAAATATAATCTAATGTAAATCTAAATCTAACCTTATCTTAAACGATAAAAAGAGGAAAATGGTACAACCTTTCTATCACCCAAGTGTGGTAGATTGGTTATGCCATTTCCCTCTTTAATAAGAGGTAAATAACCTAAATAAACCTAAATCTAATATAATATAATGTAAATCTGAATCTAACGTAAATAAACCTAAATCTAGTCTAATATAAAGTAAATCTAAATCTAACATAAATAAACCTAAATCTAATCAAACGTAAATCTAAGTAAAAATAAACCTAAATCTAATCTAGTTTAACTTAAATAAACCTAAATCTAATCTAACGTAAGTCTACATCTAACCTAATCTTTAACGTCTTTTGGGATAGTTTCCTACAACGTTAAAACTCTCTTCTTCTCGTGTGTTTGTGTGGGTGTGTGTGTGCCAATAAAAAGAGAAAAATGGTATAACCTTTCTATCACCCAAGTGTGGTAGATTGGTTATGCCATTTCCCTCTTGAATAACAGGTCTTGAGTTTAACTCCTCGTCTCCTAGATCTTTAAGGTCTCTTGAATTAGTTTCCTACGACGTTAAATTAAACCCTCTTCTTCTCGGGGGTGTGTGTGTGTTGGTGTATGTGCACGTCAATAAAAGGAGAAAAATGGTATAACTTTTCGTATGATAGATTGGTTATGCCATTTTCCTCATGAATAACAAGTCTTGAGTTCAACTCCTTGTCAACTAGATTTTTAAGGTCTCTTGGGATAGTTTCCTATGACGTTAAGACTCTCTTCTTCTTCTTCTTCTTCTTCTTCTTCTTCTCTCTCTCTCTCTCTCTCTTTGTTTTATATCTTTCTCTCTCTATCTTCCTCTCTCAATGTGTGTGTGCATTCTTTGTTTATGCATGTGTGTGTGCGTTTTTTGTTTATGCATGTGCTTTCTCTCGCTCTCTCTCTCTCTCTCTCTCTCTCTCTCTCTCTCTCTCAAAAACACAGTGTGTGTGTGTGTGTGTGTGTGTGAGAGAGAGAGAGAGAGAGAGAGAGAGAGAGAGAGAGAGAGGGAGAGAGAGAAAGAGGGGAAGGGAACATGAGAGTGAGGAGAATACCTGGCTCTCCTTCCTCTCCTGGTGTGTGTGTGTGTGTGTGTGTGTGGAGAAGAAAGACAGAGAGAGGGAGAGCGTGCGTTACCTTTTCTTGCTTGAGCGTGCACCGAAAACTCAGATTTGAGATCTGAGTTTTCGGACGCTCTCGATTATTTTTTTTACCCCTGACCGATGTCGCTATAGGCGTCACTATAGGCATCGCTATGAGCGTCGCTAAGTTACTTATAACTTAGCGATGCCCATAGCGACGCCTATAGCAACGCCGTGGGTTTTCATATTTGAGTGTCGCACTGCGAGCGTCGCTGATATTAAGTACCTCTTGTAGTGTTTGGTGATGTCATGCTCTTGATTAAGCAGATAAATGGCACTTGGATAATTTTATAAAAATCAAATTCTGCTTGGCCAATTATGCCAAGTTAAGGATATTTTAACAAAGTTTGAAGTGGTGCAGCTATTTCATGTCCCTAGGGCAGAAAATCAAGAAGCGGATGCTCTAGCCAAGGAAAGAATACAAGATGTTCCCATAGGAGCAATCAAACTGAAGCTGCCCCTCTTTGAGGATAGCGATGCTATGCCTAACATCATGAGTTTCTTGGACACAGGAGAGTGTCCTAAAGATCTTACTAAGGGCCAAAAGCAGTGGCTTGTGCGCAAGGCAACAAAATACCGCCTTATCAATGATGACCTCTACTGCAAGGGTAAGGATCAAATTATTAGGTGTGTACCTCTCTCTAGAGAAATCACATAAATAATTACAAGTTGCCATGATGGTGTTTGCGGCAGCCACTTTGCTCTAGATATTACTAGTAGGAAGATTCTATAGGCAGGATTCTCTTGGCCTAGTCTAAAAAGGGATGTGCATCATTGGTGTAAAACATGCAGAGCTTGTCAAGTATCCACAGACTCCTATCATCTCATATGGCCCATTTGAGAAGTGGGGAATAGATGCAAGTGGTCCTTTACCAAGGGCCCAATCAGGTAAACTCTACATTCTTACTAGTGTAGACTACATGACCCAATGGACGGAAGCAGTAGTCACCACATGCATTACAACCCAAGAAGAGGCAAAGTTCATATTTGAGCACATCTGTTGCCTCTTTGGCACACCTCTAGAGATAATATCTGATAGAGGGCCAGGTTTCAGAGGCGACTTGGTGGAAGAAAAATGTTTTTTTGTGGGTTCGTGCATGCCGCCACCCCCTCCTTGACCTAGCTCCCACAGAAAGGGCTGCCCCCCCTTGGCATCACCCTCTCACTCTCCTCCATTATATCCCTCTCTATCTCTCTCTTCTCCCAGCATGGCATCACCTTCTCTCTCTCTCTCTCTCTCTCTCCCCCCCCCCCCCCCCCATTATCCGAGCAGGCCAAAGTCTCTCTCTCTCTCTCTCTCTCTCTCTCTCTCTCTCTCTCTCTCTCTCTCTCTCTCTCTCTCTCTTCCTGTGTCGTCAGCCCAAGCAAGGTGCAGGATAAGCTCTCGAATCACTCTCTCTCTCTCTCTCTCTCTCTCTCTCTCTCTCTCTCTCTCTCTCTCTCTCTCTCTCTCTCTCTCTCTCTCTCGTTCCCCCCCACACACACATACAAACACACACACACACACATATGATGTAGAAATATTGTCAAGCTGCCACCAAGAAGTCCTCATCCTTGCAAGCAATCCACAAAACTTGAAAGATTCAGCCGCATGAAGGGAGGAGCCCGAAGCTCCATCGTCGGCCACCTCCCACCAAAATAGAAAACACCAGCATCTGATCAGATATCATATGCCCCTCATGCTCAGTTGGGAGAGCACAATTGCAAGACACCTGGCACCATTAGGCCATCGACTTGCAACAAGAAAGACCACAATCTCCACCCACATCAGCTCCCTACCATAGATCAACCAGATAGCACACAAGGGACCAGCCCATCAACAGACATGACCCAGCTTCCGCTGGGTAATCATCCTCCTCAATGCTTCACCGAGTAGCTAAAACCTTCAAACAACTGCCCAAGTCTCTCCAAGAACCACATCCAATAGCAACTAGACTGTCTAAGAAACTTCCCAAAGAACCTACAATTGTTGCAGGTAACCCACACTCTAAGCCGCCCCCCCCCCCCCCCCCCCCCCCCCCCCCCCCCCCCCTCCTCTCTCTCTCTCTCTCTCTCTCTCTCTCTCTCTCTCAGCTGTGTAGCAAAAAGTCTCTCAGTCGCTCTCTTACCACATACACATACACACAATCTCTCAACCCCTCTCTCTCTCTCTCTCTCTCACCCATCTCTCGCTCATTCTCCATCTCCCAAACCACCAAAATCCAAAAGCGTATGGAACAGACAGAGCATATAATAATCCAAAAAACTCTCTGTAGTGACCTCACACGATCTTGTACATGTTATGAAAAGTAAAAATCCTAGGATGAGAAACATTGCCCAAGGCCCATTCTTAAATTTTCCATCAACCTAAAAACAATAAATACATGAAATGAGAAACATTACCCAAGGTCCATCTTAAATTGTCTACCAACCTAAAAACAATAGATACATAAAATGAGCATTTGAATTGAATTTGGCCCATTCTTGGGAGGAATGGTTCTACGACCATTTTTATGAGAAATACATTAGAGCCAAAATATGATCTAGCAAAAATGAGCTTCTTGCAAGAAGAGAATGGTCCTTTAACCATTATGCAGAATGTCCCTATAGGTAAACTCGACTAGGATGGACTTGTTGCAAGAGATGAATGGTTGAGAGAGCTCTGTTAAAACTGACTCTACACAAAACAAATGCAGCCCAAGTGTGTTAGGATGTAGAATGGCCGCTAGATATTTGGGTCTTGAGGTCATGAGCATGTTGCTAGTGCCTAACGTATCCTAACCTCGTTAAACAATCAATAGAACGTAACTATTTTTGTGAAAGGATGGAGACAAAAAGAGCTTGCTGATGGATTGAGATAAAAAGGAGCTTCTAGTCATCATGTTATCCATGTTAGAGGGGATGGATACAAGGAGAATTAAATAATAGAACTATGGCTTGGAAAAAACATTTTGTGAAGCCTTTATTTTCAAGGAAGAACTAATTTTGTGATTAGGGAATTATAATGTTATATGACTTTTAACTATTGTACTGATTCTTTTACAATAAAATTATGGATCAATATAATCAATTATTTTTTCTTTTCTCACCAAAAAAAATTCTTTATGAATTAGGATATGTGAGTTTTGATCCCATGCCTTTTCTTCATAAGAAACTTCCCACTTTCCAAAAGCTTAGCATCCGTCAAAAGGAGATGAGAAGATGCTAGCAAATTTATCGAGATAAAATTTCTTGTGTCATAATATATGATTTTCCCTCCATGTGTAGGGGTTTCACTAGTTAGAAAGGTTGAAAAATCACCAAGTTGACTTGTGTGCATATACAAGATGCGAGGGATCTGAAGATGTTGCATAGCAATCTTACAAGGTAAGAGAACAATTGACCCAAAAGAACCCATACAAAAATATATGAAAAATTTCCTTGACAGATCAAGCTTTATAGAAAATCATAATCAATAGAGGCTAAGCCACAACATGAGCTATCATAAAGACCATATCATGGAGTTACACTAGGCATAGAAATTGCACTCTGTGGAGCATGAAGACCTCAACCTCAAGGACCGTGACAAAGAGGCCCTCTCAGAGGGTTCACCTACAAAATATCATCTATATAACCCTTATACTTACATACTATAAAGGTTTGAAAATGACCCCTTTTTCTCAAAAGACTTACGGGTTTTTTTTTCCAAAATGAAATTTAAAAAAATCTTTTATGAATTTAATTTTGTAGTTATTTAAAAAAATCAAATAAATACCCCATACTTAAAGTACATGGTGCAATTACATTTTTGGAGGTGCATGGCCCTCAAGGAGGCCTACAAGCTACAACCTAGGAAAATTAAAGCCATTATCACAAAACATTGAAGACATGTTTTTTTACACATCATTGGTGTATCTGTAAGTCACATATGAAAGCACTCATGGGATGATTATGAGAGGATTTCTCTTTGGTTTGCAAAACTCAATAATTTCTTACACTTACTTTTAGATGTTCTCATAACTTCTTCTGAATTATGATTATGCTTAATGAGACTATATCCAAAACATAGATGTCATTTGGTATTTGTCTCATGTGATGAAAGCATGTTAACATGTTATGCTTTTTGCGGTCCCGGATAGGGCTAACTAGCACAATTTTGACATATACTAACTAGTACAATAACATGAGGTAGATCTCTAAGATTTATGACGTATGATATATCAATAGAAAGATCCTGAAACAAGGAATCCAAATGTAAAAACTTCAAAAAAGTTTGATACCATTTGTAAAAATTTTACCATGCACCCAAGTCGTTTTTAGATGTGCTAACTTGAATATGCTAACTAGCACAAAAAGCATGTCACATTAACATGCTTTTATCCCATGGCCCAATAATATGACACTTTGCCTCAATTTGCACGCATGACACAATAGCATGGTTGGTTGTGTGCCAAGGTTAGAGGGCTCAGGTGTCAGGTTTGCATCTGCAACACGACTGGTACATACATGTCATACTTCTCTGTTTTGTTGAAATCGTCAGTGTAGAGTAAGAAAGAACACCAAGATTTTTGTTCACCTTGATTTGGTAAGAATACGGACATTCTTGGACCCTTATTGATGTCACTCCTAGGTCTTTTTACATAGATTGCGTTTTAAAGGAGTAGTCATGGAGCCATTTTGAAACCTTTGTGTATGAGGATAATGGTCCTTGAACCATGCATATATTTTGTAACTATAACGGAGATAACGAATTTGGTCCTCTCTTTCCACCAAATAGTTGACCTATAGTATACGATTTGTCAAAAACATTTTAAGCTTTTATTGAGATTTTGAGCTTCTCTTAGTGAAAATTGAAGTATTTAACCTTATTTACACTAGAATAGTTATCTTAGAAGAATTGTTAAAAGTTACTTTTATAATAAGAATGAAGAATCCTTACCCAAAAAAATTGTCCTTCAACAACACAAGGAGAAATGTCATGAGAATGGTCCTAGGACCATTTCTACTACCTTGTGCATAAGATTCCTACATAAAATGTACTTAAGCACATCATATGGCCTTACAAAGGCAAGGTTCTTAGACCACACATACAACTTTCACTTGCGCAAAGGTGACCTCCTTAGAATAATGTGACCAATGCTTTTTGTAGCTACATATTACTTAACTAAGAACATAAAAACATTTTTGGAGCATTTGTGATGTTATCCTAGAGCCTTGTTAATATAATTAGAGTCTTGAAGGAATATCATGTACTCCTTGCACACTTGAAACAAATTTGCGTGATCCATTGGTCGTTTGTCACTACATATAGTACAATTGGTAACATAAGAATGCGTGTCCGCATACATAGTTGACTAATAAACCCCTAACTGTTTCAATCTCTGGTGTGTCTTCACTGTTGAACAATGAAATGCACAATCCTGGACATGTGCCTCTTCAAGGTAGCACTCGAATTCTTCCGGATTTATACATAATCCTAGGATTAGGTCCGATCCAAAATGATACAGCCGTCCTGCTATCAACTGGAAGTTTTTTGTTTGTCGAATTGTTTGATGTTTAGATCTGCATTCCGTATTATCAAACCCACTTCCAAAGGAAAGAACGTTAACAATTTCCTGAGACCATTTGGGTACCATTTCAATGATGAAAAGATAAGCATCTGGTATGTCATCATCTACTCCTTCAGGAGCTTCCCCGTTGTGTATCCTTGAAAGATGATCCGCTCGTAGATGGGCTTTACCCTTTTTGACCATCACTGTGTGAAGTCAAATTCTAGCAATATAATAAACCAGCGTACGATTCTCCCTGTATTGCAAGGTTTATTTACTAGGTACAAAAGAGCTTGATGATCTGTGAAGAACACAAAATTTTTTGCAAGCAAATAATGCCGAAATTTCCTAACCCTTCCCACTCGGTAGTTGTGTAGTTCTTTTCTGCACTGTTTAACTGTCGGCTCGCATAGCACACCGGAAAATCCATTGTTCCGTCTCCAGGTTGAGCTAGAATACTTCCAATGGCATATGCTGAAGCATCAATGTGCACATGGAATATCTTTTCTCAATCTGGTGCCTTTAGTACAGGTGCTGATATAAGGTTTTCCTTCAACTTTTGGAATGAAGTTTCACACTCCTCTGTACACTCAAAATTGACTAGCAAACAATACAGAGGTTGTGCGATAAACGCATACATGTATATGAATCTTCGATAATATCCGCAGTGTCCCATGAAGGATTGCACTTGTTTCACATTAGTAGGCCTGGGTAGGTCTACAATGACTTTGAATTTGTCTAGGTCTGTGGTTATGCCATTTCTTGAGACAATGTGTCCTAAGATTCGGCCTTGCTTAACGATGAATACACACTTTTCCGGGTTAAGACATATTCGATATGTCCTGCACTTTTCAAAGACCTTTTGCAAATGGTCAATATGTTCCTCTCATAGAAGAGAGTGTACACACAAGTCATCCATGTAAATTTCTAAGAATATTCTTAGGTATTCCTTGAATACGTGAGTCATTAATCTTTGGAAAGTGGCTGGTGCATTAGTTAAGCCAAATGGCATAACTCGATACGCATAAATCCCTCATTCTATGGCAAACGCTGTTTTGTGTTGATCCTCCCTTGCTATTGCCAGTTGGTTGTATCCTGAAAACCCATCCAGAAAGGAATAAGCCCGTTTCCCGGCCACTCGCTCAAGTACATGTTCTGTGATTGACAAGGGATAATTATCCCTTATGGTTGCTGCATTCACCTTGTTGAGGTTTACACACACTCACAATTTTCCATTCTTTTTGGGAACTACCACAATGGGTGACACCCAATCTGTATGTTCAATCTCATAGATGAATTCAACTTCCATCAGTTTATCAATCTCTTCTTTGATTCGTTTAAATGTGTCATTATATGTATAAGGACGTTGTTTGCTAGGTTTTGCATCCGATTTCAAAGGAATTGTATGTTGGCATATCAATGGATCAACTCCTTTGAGGTCTTTATAGGACCAAGCAAACACATCTTTATACTTCTTGAGAAGTTGTGTTAGCTGTTCTTCCTCCTTAGGCTCTAAATAGTTAGCTATATAGACCGGCTGGGGCTTTTCACCTGGTTCTACGAGGTCTATCTTTTTTGCATTTTCAAGCCCATCGTAAGATTCTTGGTTGGTTCTTTCCCTGACTGGTGGTGTCATTATGATTTTTCTGTCCTGGATAGTAAATTTTCGATAGTGTGATGGTACATTCATGTTCCCCTTTTCTGACTCCCCTTTACCATCACTATCTTCTTCAGTAGTCCATATCTCTCTCAAAGACCGTTTTAGTTCTTGGCATTTCTCTTTACGCTCCAGTTTGGTCCACTCTTGGTCTTTTGTTGTTTCTTTTTTTGATTTTTTTGATTTCGTTTCGGTTTTAGCTTTTCGTACCTGTTTTATTTCCTCTCGCGTTCTTTCTATTCGATTTTTTGAGAATCTTCCTGATATTTGATCTTTTACACAATCCTCTGCTTTTACAAGCATCAAATAGTGGGTTTTACCTTTCATCCTGGGCATCAGGTTCTCTCTAGATTTGTTTCCTGCTCGTTTTCTCCTATAGCGTTCTTGGCGTCTAGGGTGTTGATTAGCAAAATCATAAAACTTGATATTCTCGGTTTCATTTCCACGCTCACTTGAGGTGTCTGAACACTCATTATCTGCATCATCATTTACTTCCAAATGTTCAGAGGAGTTGTAAAACTCTTCTTGTTTTGGTGGTTCTACCGTCTCTTTTTCTGGTATAACGCTTACCATGTAATAGGGTAACACATCATAGCCATCCTTATCGCAAAATTTCGTTGTTGGACTGTCGGCAATGGTACATACATCCAATGTTGCTAGTATGTGCTCCCATTCTAGAGGTTCCAAGGCATCTTCAGGGAAAGGTTCCGGAATATACTCCTTGTCCTCAATTGCTCTTTCTAATATGCATTCCTCTCTTCTTAAGCTTCCACAATGTGAGGCTCCGCATATCCATAGCTCTTTTGGTTGCCCTAACCATGTTGGTAGTTCTGATCCTGCTACTGTAGCCAAATCAAACTCTTCCACAGGTGTTTGGTGCACGTCTTTGTAACTATGGTCTTTCAAGTGTATTTTAGTTGTTGTCTCGCCATGTCTGAGGTATATGTGGTCATAACCCCAATCTTGGACCATCTTCAATTGTCGCATGAATGGTCATCCCAAGATTATCTCATAATTGTTCTTTTTGTCGAAATCGACTATTGCAAATGTATGCTCATACTCGATTCCGCACAAAGTGACAATCACTTTTTCTAAGAGTCCTAGAGGCTTCTCCATGAACCCATCTGCCAATTGCAGTTTCATTCTGGTAGCTCTCAAAGCTGGTTTTCTCTATTTTTTCCAGATTTCCTTGGTGGCGATAGCAACTCCCGCTCCACTATCAAGAATAGCTTTGGAAACTACTCCTTGGAATTCTACCGGTAGCGTGGTGTTGATCCTGCACTTTTGGGCTCTGCTATTTCCTTGGGTGCTATGGTTGCTGTGGTGTGTGAGCTTAAGCTAGCTAGATCCTCTAACCGCTCGAATCTGTCCTTTGTATGTTTCAACTCCTTGGATAGGGCTCTTTGCTCTCATTCTTTCCTGGCTTACCTACGCGCCTTTCTACCTTTCCAAGTGCTTCTCTGAGTTTTCGTTTCTGAACTTTGGGCATGGGTTATTGGTTCTTCAACTATGGGTTCATTCGCTCGTGTTACCGCCTGAATAGGTATGATTGTTTCATTTTCCGATCCTCCAATGGAAGGTACTGTTTCTAACATGTTCAAGGTGGTTTTTGCTCCTTTGCTCGGGTTTTTAGGGCAATCAGGAATCAAATGAGTAATTCCACATTCTAAGCAATACGCATTGACTCTAATGATTTCATCATGAGGACAGTTTCTCAGCCAATGGTCTCCACCACACTTCTAGCAGGGTCCCTTGGGTTGTTGAGGTGCTCCTTGAGCTCATCTTTGTTGGTAAGCATGTCTCTGTCTGCCCATGCCTCCGTTGGCTATGAACAACAATGTTCGTTCATCTAAGCTATATCTTCCTTCTCCTGCTGCTTGTGTAGTAGTTGGTGGTCCTATGTTTCCTATCATGCTCCATGGTTCTGGTGTCGATGGTTCCTCCTGTGGATAATAGATAGGGTTTTCCGCATATCCATTGGGATCTTCATAATATGCATGCATAGGCACCAAAGCCTTATCCTCTGATTCAGTTACTGTTGGTGTGTATCTTATACCAATTGGTCGTAATCCTGGTAGGGGTGGTTGTTGTCCCGGTTGTGGTCTTTCTACACCGACAGGTCCTGATAAGTTGCCTGCTTGATATCTAGGCATCGATGGAACTTGAGGGGAAGCTACTGGAGGTTGGGGAGCGTAAGGCCTCTCTCTCACATATCCCTTGTTATAATAACATTCCTCGGTCCATGGTTTGTCCATTTTTGTTCAATAGCACACCACTTGGGCTGTTTAGCCTGGGGTTTGGCGTACAAGTTGATCTTTTTTAGCACTTCATCTATGAACTGCTCCTGGTTGACCGCTACTTCTCCTTTCGGTGCTGTCTTAGAAGACTTGCTTCCACTTTCCTGTGAAGAAGAATCGTCATCAAGGTCCTTGAACTCCCCTTCTTTGTAGACTGCACAATTGTCCACAAGGTACAGAGCCTCCTTGGTCAACTCATTCAACGTCGTGCTCCTCTTCATATGTAAGTCTTTCTGGAGATCTGCATTCCTTAGTCCTTGGATGAATATCATCATAAGTATGGACTGAGTTGGCAGTTCTTCAACAAGACAGAACTTAACATATCTTTTTAGTCTCAGGGCTGCCTTTCATATAGATTCTCCATCTTTCTGTTTGAATTTATGGATCTCTGAGACGGTATTATGAGCTATTCCCCTTTGAGAGAATTCCTCAATAAACTCGTCAAACACTTCCTCCATCGACTCAAAGTCTCTACGCTCCATAGAGTCAAACCAAGTGGCAGCATCATCCTCTAGGGTTAGTCCAAACCTTGAAAATTGGGTAGGAAAATCTAACACCTCTTCGGCTCTAATTACGCGCACAAAGGCTGCTACATGATCTCTTGGGTCTCTGCTTCCTGTGTATTTCTTGTTTACCCATTTTTGCACTTGAGAGGGTCTATTTCTTCGATGGTCTACAAACCTCATCATTGGATCACTCTGTCCTAAGCGATATACCTCCTCAGGCCTTCTGTAATAGGCTTGTTCCTCTCCCAATGGTGCTCCTAAGCCATAATTTCTAACGGTTCTCGCTGGAGGTGGTTCTTCTCTTTGAACTCGTTCTATGGGTGGTCCTCCAGGCTCTGTTGACCCTTGAGTCTTTGGTTTACTCTCTGCCTGATACCTTGAATAGAGTGGTGGTTCTTGCAAATCCCTGAGCCCTCGTGTGGCTTGATAACCATCTTGGTTTCGGTCTGGTTCCATTGTTGCACTTTGTCGAATCCATCCCTGCAATGATGGCTGGTTTGCTGGTTGGTCTTGGTTGTTGAATGCTTGCGGTCGGGTGGAATGTGAGGTTGCGTCATACTCATCTGAAAAAGGATTCATTGACTTGCTTGGGGTGTAGGTGGCTCTTGGCACTTCCTCAGGGGCATATGCTGATGCTCCTCGACCTGTTGCCCTCTCTACCTCCTCTTGGAGAATACATTGGTATTCTCGGCCGTATCTATCAGCAAAAACTATGCCCTTCCCTGTAGCAGTTTCGTAAGAGAATAAGTAAAGAACCTTGTCTTTGCTTAATTCGTTTATGTATGGTTCTTTGCTGCGAAAGTAAGAGACTATACCCTCACTCTCATGCTTGTAGATTCCCACGTTCTCGTTATAAGTTGGAACCATGGTTGTTTTGTTATCATCATAAAAATAGCTCCGGGCCGATCAATGTTTGGTGGCGGTTCTTGAGCTTCTGAAACCATTTCCCCTTTCGCCACGTTATCTCCATATCTCTTGTAATCTTCAGGGTTACTAACTATTAAATAGTGGTTCCCCTTTTCGTCTCAGAATCTATCTCCATCATCATACACTCGGATTATCTCCAATCTTTGAGTTGGCCTCTCTTCGATACAAATGCACTTGTGGCCTCGATAGTCAGAATAGACTAGGGCTCCTCTCAAGTTTGTTCCCTCTAAGAAGATCACCGTGAGTTTGGAATCATTCAAAGGATTTTGGGAGGTGCTTCCTCCTCGCATAGGTCCATTATAGGTGAAACCTCCTAGCTGTTGAATACCCATCATGAAGAAATATTTGTCTGAAGAAGTGTCACTATCACTACCTTCCTTAATAATCGGTGCTAGCGGCTCTAGCCTTGCCTGAGTTACACTCTCTTCGGTGGACACTAAGCTACCTTGGTCACCTGCCACCTTCTGGTCTTTAACAATGTATCTTCGTGATCTTAAATTCATAAAACTTATCAATGCAATTTATCACAAATCCAACCACTCACCTAGCAAAGGGTCAGTTTCTGCACAACTTCTTGCCTTGTTGATGAATATACCTGTACACAAGCGTTTTAATTTCGGCAATTGAATCAAAGCATTTATCTGCTAGAGGTTATCTTAGTAATGATTGGTATAACTGGAGAGTTAATCTCAACCACTACTGTATTTTATACACTGCTGATGTTCTGGATTAGGTTTGCTAATCTGAAACAGTACTACCCTCCAATGTTGGTCAATTTACGCGAAAAAGTCTAAATTCAGTCTTTGCTTCGTCAGATGGGCAAACAAGGTCCAAATTCACTTCTGAAAGAAGTTCTGGAATCCCTAAGCCAAATGGAATCTCACTGTCTATGCCAGGTCAAATTTCCTTTGGAGTATGCCCCAATAGACATTCTACGTGTAGGATGTCTCCTGTCGTGTTTTGCTTGCATTTTTGCACTGTTGTTTCCCCTTGTTGTGCTGAGCCTACAACTGCTTTTACTTTTTGATTTGGACACCTATTTGAACAGATTTTCGATAGCCTGTTGCTGATATTGATTAGTCTAATCAACTCCAAATTGGACCAAAATTAACTAGGAGGCTTGCCTTTGCATTAGGCTATATAACACCTTACTATGCTCAAAGTCAAAGTCTGGCTTCATTTTCTTGCATTAGACATCCTACGCGTAGGATGTCCTTTCTTCAAACTCAAAGCCCAGGCTCCCCTTGAGTTGCTGATTACTTTGGTATACTCAAAATTTAGTTTGGAGTCCAAAATCACTCAGAAGACATCCTACGCGTAGGATGTCTATTTGGCCTGTTTGACCCCAGACTTGTCCCACAGCTTCCTCTTGATGTCAGTAACCTAGTGGTATGCTTAGATTTTGGTTTGGATGTCAAAAGTCCCAAATTTCAGTTGTTCTTGCCTTTTTCAGTCAAAAGTGCTAAAGTCCGCTTTGAACCCAATTTTCTCACCCAAATGAGGTGAAACCCCTTTTAGTCACTCAATATATCATGCAAGACATGCTCATGCAGCCTTCTTATGGTTTTGGTCTCAAAATAATGTTTTGGCACTATTTGGGTAGGATGTCTGGCAATTTCAGTCTATCTGACCTTATCCTGTCAAGATATGGTCAAATTTCCACTTTCCAGCTGAAATTAGGGTAAACCCTACCTTCTGAACACACTAGTCAACTCAAAATCCCAAAATTTCTCCCAGATTAGCATGTAGACATCCTACATGTAGGATGTCTCTTGGCTTAAAATAAAAAAAATTTCTGTCAGGAATGCTCTTGATGCTCTGTAGATCTATCAGAAACACTCACAGTAACTTTTGGACTTCAATTAGGCTTCCAAACACACTTTTGCGTCTTTTTGCGTCTTTTACAAACTTGTAATGACTTTACCAAGCAAGTGTTCATGCATGAAATGCTCTAGATCCTGAATCATGATGTCCTACTTACTCTACTCCTACCTATCATGTGAAATGGTGATAATGGTGTTTTTGGTTGCTTTTTGGCCTCTCCGGACTCTCAAGCTCTCCTCTCACTGCTTCTACCACTCCAAGTCCTACTCTAGAACTCGACTACCACCTAAAACTACCTAAGTCTACCTCATCTACCTAAGTCAAAGGATCTAGGCCAGACATACGCTTCCTAGACTCCCTCTAAGACCTAGAGAGTCCTCCACCCTCTGATCCTAACTAAATGTAAAGCGAGACTCTTGGCAATCCAAAAATCCCAATCCTCAAGGATTAGTCTATGTCAGCTAAGGACGAAGCTCGACCCGCAGGCGCGGGAAAGCAAGCATAAGGTGTCAACCTACACTCGACCGACTCCTAACTAATTCCTACAGAGGTCTCTACCAATTGTCTAAGTCATTGCCTTCAAGAGTGCATAAAAGGAAACTTCCTACAATGCTGTCTAGAGCCGAACACCCATCAAACAATCTCAAAATGCCATAGAACTTGAAGGAGACCCTACTAATATCAATAGGTCGCTCTCCCTAAGGTCTATGAACCAAAATCCTGGCCCAAAACACCTGGTGCAGAACATGTAGGATGTCTGGCCGAAATCCGCAGGTCTTCGTTTCCAAAATCTAAAGTGCCTAATGTGTAGTTCTACTCAATGTGAACGCGTGGATATGCTGCAATGCAAAATTGGACAACGTATACTCACCCAAACACCCGATGAAGCTCGTAGACGGAGCTCGCAAAACCGGACCGTACACGCGCAATGTAGGTATCGGCACGTAGCTCTCGTCGGGGGCAACACGCTGCACTTCTCTGCACTCGATTCCGACCATCGGAGCACATGTAGCGTCAAGATGAATCTCACACTCTCTCTCTCGTACACAGTACGCTCACTCACAGACTTCAACTTGTTTTTAGAATGACAAAAGGTTTTTTCATTAAGGTCAAAAAGTGGTATATATACCTTACAATTTCTCAAACCCTAAAGTTCCAAAATCAACCATCTACTGAATCTAACTATCAAAACTTGGATACAATCTGGAAACTTCTGTAAGTCCCAATAATTACAAGGGGAAAAATCAGGTTTTCCTCAATGAATGAATAATTACAAAAAATAATAATCCTCCAAGTAGTTATTGCCGTGGGGTGTGTCCAGCTTCTAACAGAATGCTATCATTTAACAGCACTACAAGAGGCTATTCATATTAGCGACGCTCACACGACGCTCAAAAAAAAAAAATCCCAACGTCGCTATGAGCGTCACAAATTTACAAGTAAATTTGCGACGCTCATAGCGACGCCGGCTGGGCTAAAAAAAATAACAAAGAGCGCCGAAAAACTCAGATCTCAGATCTGAGTTTTTCGGCGCCCTCAAGCAAGGAGCAGATAACGCTCTCCCTCTCTCTCTCTCTCTCTCTCTCTCTCTCTCTTTCTTCTCCACACACACACACACACACACACACACACACGAGGAGAGGAAGGAGAGCCAGGCATGCTCCTTCCCTCTCCTCACTCTCATGTTCCCTTCCCCTCTTTCTCCTTCCCTCTCTCTCTCTCTCTCACACACACACACACACATAGTGTTTTTGAGAGAGAGAGAGAGAGAGAGAGAGAGAGAGAGAGAGGAAGAGTACAAACATAAACAAAAACGCACACACACATACATAAACAAAGAATGCACACACACATTGAGAGAGGAAAAGAGAGAGAGAGAGCATGCATAAACAAAAAACGCACACATTGAGAGAGGAAAAGAGAGAGAGAACATGCATAAACAAAAAATGCACACATTGAGAGAGGAAAAGAGAGAGAAAACATACATAAACAAAAAAACGCACACACATTGAGAGAGAAAGAGAGAGAAACTAATTTAACGTCGTAGGAAACTAATTAAAATTAAAAGACCTAAAGATCTAGCCAACGAGGAGTTGAACTCAAGACCTATTATTCAAGAGGGAAATGGCATAACCAATCTATCATACTTGGCATGGGTGATAGAAAGGTTATACCATTTATCTCTTTTTATTGGCACACACATCCACACACGCGCACACACACAAGAAGAAGAGAGTTATAACGTCGTAGGAAACTATCCTAAAAGACGTTAAAGATTAGGTTAGATGTAGACTTACGTTAAATTAGATTTAGGTTTATTTAAGTTAAATTAGATTAGATTTATGTTTATTTTTAGTTAGATTTACGTTTATTTACGCTAGATTTAGATTAGATTTAGGTCTCCATAGACTGCGATGCCTGCATGAAGCGGGTGAAGAAAGCCCTCAATGGAATATAGGGTATTGCTGCCTTCACTCATGGTGGGCTCCGTCGATCCAAAAGTACTGGTGAAATGTCTTCAGAAGAAATGGAAGAAGGTGGATCTTCAGGGCGGCAAGAGTCACTACATCCCCGACAATGACCATCTAGACAACCTCTAGTCATTCAACAGCAACTTCAAAGTTAGTAACAAGAGCCAGAACGGTCCAAAGGGCCAATTGCTGTCGTCAGATGTGGATGGAGATGAGGCAGTGTCACGGCCGAAAGTTAACTCTCACATCTTTAGTGATGAGAATGCCAACTCTTGTCGAGTTATGTGAAAAATTATGTGTTAAATCAGTTTTAAGGTTCTTATAATCCCTGTTAGTTTAGTTCTTTGTTTTTAATATAACATAATTTACGTTAGATTTAGATTTATGTTATATTAGATTAGACTTAGGTTTATTTAGGTTGACCCACACACACACACACACACACACACACACACAAGAAGAAGAGAGTTTTAACGTCGTAGGAAACTATCCCAAAAGACGTTAAAGATTAGGTTAGATGTAGACTTACGTTAAATTAGATTTACGTTTATTTAGATTTACGCTTATTTACGTTAGATCGAGTCCACGCAAGAATTACTTACGGTTTAGGGTTTAGAGTTAGACGAACAGTTAAAAGATCTACTATGAAAAGATGTTAAGATGCTGTGAAGTGCTACAGCTAGAGAAGAGGCAAAGGGGTTTTGTCCACTACATGCAGTATCATGTAGACGTGGGTCTGTAGATTTCTTGTACCCACAAATATAGGTATTGACCAATAAAGACGAGATTATAACCCGGTGGTTCTGATCTCCGTGCACCTCTAGACCGAGGTGTGCGGGGATTGGACATGACTAGAGAATGTGTGTGTGTGTGTGTGTGTGTGTGTGTGAGAGAGAGAGAGAGAGAGAGAGAGAGAGAGAGAGAGAGAGAGAGAGAGAGAGAGATAAGACGAAGAAGGCCAATAGAATATTAAATTTGTTGTCCAGGTTATAAGATTTTTATCCTCATTATGAGTAGTGACGAGGATGTGGGACCGTCCAACCGAAACACCTATCTCTCAACGTGTTTCTTTGCAGCACGTTCACGAATTTGGCGAGTTCGATCCATCTATTATAGATCGAGTTGTTGCCAATTATAACTCGTCGGACTCTGACGCTAGCCAACAAGCAGCAATCTTGCAACCCAATAGACGTGTTCGCAGGCGCTTTGGTCAAGCAGCATATGTGAGGCCACAAGATGTAGCCTTTGGCAGCTCGGGGGATGATCATGCAGAGCACATTCCCAACGAGGCAATGTTTGAGCCCGAGATTGATGAAATGATCGAGACGATCATGGATTCAGAAAGGCTTATCTATGATGATATGAAAAGTGAAGCCGATACGCCATTGTATAATGGAGCACGTATGTCTAGATTGAAAGCACTCCTGGTTCTTCTCAACATGCAGGCAAAGTTTGGATGGAGTGACACTAGCGCCACAGCGCTTTTCAGGTGATCTATTACAATTAGTTTACTTTAATAAAACTCTAAATGTATAATGATCTGATAGATTTTTACACGACTGTATCGTATTTTTATGTTGTGTATATTGCTTAAAGAGCACATACTACCAGCTGACAATGTGATGCCAAATTCCCGAGATGAAGCAAGAAAGATTTTGCGAAACTTGGGGATGGATTACAAATCTATCCACGCTTGTCCTAATGACTGCATTCTTTTCAGAGGGGAATACATAGACATGGAGAAGTGTCCGAAATGTGATTCTGAAAGATATCGAGTAGATCTCCACGGGACAAAAATTCCACAAAAGGTTTTGCGACATTTTCCTTTGCTTCCTCGCATCAAGCATTTCTTCGAATGTAAGTCCATGGCCGCCCTTGCATCATGGCATGAGGAGAATAAATCTTCGGATGGTGTGCTACGAATTCCTGCAGATTGCACAGCCTGGAAACATATAGATGGAACATGGTTGGATTTTGCCAGGGAAGCTCGAAATTTGCGCTTAGGCCTGGCTATGGATGGCGTAAATCCATTTGGTCAAAGATCAACATCTTACAATGTATGGCCCGTTGTCATCGTCAACTACAACATTCCCCCGTGGTTGACTACGAAGAAGGGGCACCTATGGCTAAGCTTGATTGTGCCAGGGCGATATAAAGTGGAGAATATGGATGTGTATCTTCGTCCACTATTGGAAGAGCTACAACAATTGTGGATTGGCATAGAGGTGGTGGATATGAGCCGACACACAGGACGACGGAATGCTTTGATCAGAGGCATTCTAATGTGGACCATGCATGACTATCCCGGGCTAACAGAATGCTCAGGTGATCTATTGACACTCCTCACTCAAACACTGTAAATCTTGTTTTTTCCCATAGTTGATCTATTATCATGTGTATACATGCAGGGCTTCAAACAAGCGGATACAAAGCATGTGTCACATGTGGACCTAGACTGAATGCACGTAGGGTGCCCTCACTGAAGAAGAAAATCTACGAAGGTCATCAAGCGTATCTTCCAGAGAATCATGTGTTACGCGACGGCTTTTTGGGAAGAGAGCCACCAAGGATGTCTGCACAAGCATGGTTAGAGCAGAAGGAGATGTGCGATGACGGATTGCCTCCAGGGATGAAGAGACTATGTCTATGGTACAAGTTACCATACTGGCCCCGCCTCATGATCAATCACTTGCTCGATCCAATGCACATATTCAAGAATGTGGGTAATCTACTATGGGACCATCTGACCGGCAAGAAAGATACTTTGGGAGCCAGAGTTGACCTTAGAAATGTGGATCGTATGGAGCAATATTGGCCGCAAACAGCGTTTGATGGATCGATAAAACTCCCTAAAGCACCATGGATTTTCACAGGAGCCCAAGAACGCAAAGTAAAAGAGACCATTCGATCTTTGCGGACCCCCACTGGCGTAATGCACTCGCTCCGAACGTGTTTTACTAAAGAAGGAAAGCTTACCGGTTTGAAGTCACACGATTGGCATAAAATGTGCTAGGTACGTTCATAGTGGACTTTAATATCATTGCATAAAATGTGGACTTTAATATCATTGCTGCACATACTTTACAATTTATTTTACCGGTTGCCATTGAGGGATGTTTGTCTCTCGACATCCGTAACACAATCTACAAACTTGCAAAGCTGGTGCAATGGATCTCACAAAAGGAGATCAACGTAGACTCCATACCATTCGCCAAACTAAATGCTGCGGAGCTTGTGTGCATGTTTGAGAAACATTTTCCTACTACCATGCTAACCATTCAGGTGCATCTTCTTGTTCACATAGTTGATGAGGTGGAAATAGCTGGCATAGTACATTCCAGGTGGATGTTCTTTTTAGAACGTTTCATGAAAATGCTCAAGGGATATGTGCGTCAGAAGGCACGTCCAAAGGGTAGCATGGCAGAAGGTTGGCTGGTATCAGAGTCCCTAGTGTACATTGGAGAGTGGCTAGACGGATTTGGTAAAGCTCGGGATTCGCTATGGAGAACCATAGATGATGAGCGCATATCTAGGATTGTCATGTGCAATCTCGGTGTTGAGAAGAAGATGACGGAAGATCTAGAGGGTAAAATCAACCGATTTTGCATGCTTCACAATCCAGTGATGCAAAAGTGGATTTCACAATATGAGGATGCAAAGCAAGAGCGACAAAGGGCACGAATCGAGTGGAGACGGGGAAGACGACCACCGATGCACTCTCCGACGGGTCTGGAGAGCCTACCAACATTCATGAGCTTAAGATGGTTGCACAACCAGTTGAAAAGCGCACAACAATGCGGTGACGAAGTGACTGAGGAAGAGTGGGAGTACTCTCGGGGTTGCGCGACCAAGGTAAGTTTGCAATGTACGACTAGCTAGTGACTTTATTGCTAAACGTTTGAACGGCCACTCATAATCTTTGTTCGTTGTAGTATAAGTCATACACAGCAGCATGGTGTAAAGGTCGACATTTTAGGGTGGAACGGATCGACAAAAAGCGTTTTACTCAAGATTGTGGAGTCATGGAAAAATTTGAACAGTCTAGTCGACGACGTTCCTCTGATGCAGATCCTGTGGTGGCGGAACTCACTTACTTCGGCACGCTACAAGAGATTTTGAGGATCGATTACAGAGGATTTTTTGTCGAGTTGTTCGACGTGCAATGGTTCAAGATAATCATGGAGGGTCGCAACGCTACTGTGCGTAGAGGAGAGTCTGGTTTTCTTGAGGTGGATTCTACTAAGAAAGGGACTGACCTAAGAGACACTTTCGTACTACCCGAGCATTGTGAACAAGTAAGTATGTAAATAGTTAACATCCCCCTTTTACAAGTTATGTGCTTGAAAGCTCTCATGTAAGTTATGTGGCTCTGGCAGGTAATATTTCATCCTACAAAGTCTACATCAAACTGGTGGTACGTCGTAGAGGTAGCCCCTCATAGTTCAAGGACGTATGAAGGCTACCATGTGCCAATCACAACGGCATCAATGGAGGAGATCAGAGAAGATGCTCAATCAGAAGCCGATGCGGTGGTGCCAGACGAGCATCAAGATGCTACTACTCTATATGGGGTGCATGCAGAGGAGCTACAAAATGAAACAGAGGATATGTGTTTAAACGGAGAGCTCTATATAGATATAGGAAGTTATGCTGAGTTATGCGAGGATGAGAGAGAGATCTATTAAAGCCACAAATATTGTATTTGAACAATTTTGCTCCGTGTTGTAAAAGCTCTGGCTCTCTAAGTACCTTCCATGGTGTATAACGCTCTTTTCTACTCGCGCTCACATCTTTTGATTGAAAATTCTGAGTTTTTGACTTGCCTCTTCTATCACTCAATTCATTGTGTCATTGTATTTATATGCGTCATTACGTCATTGTATTTAATGGTCTTTGCGTCATTGTCTACTCTATTCATTCAATATTAAGTTTAAATATTCGTGTGTTTAATGCAGGTATGGATGATGAGGAGTTTATTTCTTCTTTGTCACCGCAGCAGAGACAGTGGTACGTGGAGCGTCATCGCTCTGGCGCATCATCGCGCGTTCCTACTCCATCCGCATCTCCCTCTCTTTCGGAGCATTCGGCGCGCTCCGAAGCTTCGGTGTCGACGAGACGATCTTCACACTCGTCTAGACATCGGCGCTCTAGTGGTGGCTGTGGCGGTTGTTGTGGGGATTCTGCCGCCGATGCCTCCACACCGCCTTGTGTTCGACGAGGCTCTTTACCCTCCCCTTCGTTGCCCGCTCCCACACCAGCCACAGCATCGCCATCTATGCCAGGTTTTGCACGGCTGACTGTTCCTAGCAGCTACACACCTCTACCTACTACGCCAGGAGCCACCCCACTCGACACTCCTCGCTTCGGGGCCCAGACGCCGGTGGAGACACCTAACATCCGTACCCCCATCGACACGCCGCTAGAGACCCCTGCCGGGACACCCAGGTTCACGCGTCACCGGCCAGAGGGCTTGCCTTACTCCGTCGACTTCGGCGGCGGCATCATCATGGATGATAACGGCAAGAAGGTGATCTCGCGCATGCGTGGTCTTTGCTCTCGGCTGTTTAGACACTACATACTAAACAAATGGAGTGAAGTACCAAAGTGATTTAAAAGCCAGAGTCATCAGCATACTTCATGATGAGTTTCCCATTCCAACACGGGATCAACGCTTCAATGAAGACCTGATGAAGATTCGAATGCGCGAATACTGCAAACACAAGCGTTTCAAAGTGCAAAAAGCAATCAAGCATGGGTGGAACAGGCCAGATTGGCTGGCCAAAGAAGATTGGAAGAATGCGAAGAAAGCAGTGCACGAGAATCCCGACAAGTGGAAGCAACAAAAGGATGCAGCTAGAGCGCGAGTAGAGGCAGGGAGCTCGCACCACTTGGGGAGCGGTGGATGGGCATCATTTGAGGCCAATTTTGTAAGTGTTTTCGCATTGCTCTTTATGTTCGACAGTTTAGGGTTTATGAGTTTTTTAATTCTAACATAATGAAATCTTTGTATGTTTTGACAGTGGTCGATGACAGGACGTGATCCCACACCGTACGAGCGCGAGTACGCAGGCAGGAAGGGCTTAAACGCCCTGATGGACATTCTCAGTTCTTGCGGTGGCATGGTTAGTATTAGGGTTTACTCTTTTCTATTTTTTGTATTGTTTTATAAATGTCGTTATATGTTTATACTTACTGAAAGCTGTCTTATTGTCTTTTTTTGCAGAATCCGACAGATACGCGGCTTGGACGCGATGAGACGTCTGACTAGACGACGTCAGTTTAGCCGTAGCTAGATAGCATTAGTTTAGGGTTTCTCATAGCTTATCTATCATGAGATGGATTTTATACGTCTTTTTGAACCATGTATATTATTACATTTGTCATTGCAGTTCATTTTGCCAATCAATTCTTTATGCCTATGATGTTGTACAATTGTCATTATTACATTTGCCAATCAATTCATTTTGCCTATGATGTGTACAATTGTCAATTTTACGCTTGTAAATTTTGCAAACAATGCGTCTTGTGGGTGACTATTTTGGGTCTATTATCTACCCTTGCACTTTTTTAAAAAAGTGAATCAAGTACAATATGGTTGATGGGTGGCAGGGCATTCAATGCCCTGTCACCAAAAAAATTTCTCTCGGGCGTCGCTATAACCGTCGTTATTTATGGCTCTGTAGCGTCGCTATAACTGTCGCTATGACCGTCGCTATAAGCGTCTCTATATAGCGACGCTTATAGCTTGCACTTTTTTAAAAAAGTGAATCAAGTACAATATGGTTGATGGGTGGCAGGGCATTCAATGCCCTGTCACCAAAAAAAATTTCTCTCGGGCGTCGCTATAACCGTCGTTATTTATGGCTCTGTAGCGTCGCTATAACTGTCGCTATGACCGTCGCTATAAGCGTCTCTATATAGCGACGCTTATAGCGATGCCTATAGCGACGCTCTCGTAGCGACGCTATTAGCGACGGTTTTAGCGACGTCGGGGGTTATAAAAACCTAGTGTATTTCCGTCGCTAACAGCGTCACAAGAGCACACAACCTCTTGTAGTGCAGGTAGAGAATGAGCAACAAAAGTGAGAAAGGAAAAGAGGTTATATAGAATGCTGAATAAAAGTCGATGTAGACACTACATGGCTACAACAACTTAGAACATATGTTTTTTGTACCATGTTTTTGAAATGCCATAGAAACTTTCCATTTTAGGTTCATGGTCCACCATTTATAAAAGACGCTTTCAACATGGCTTTGTTTGTTTTAAGACCAAAGTCAAATCAACATTGAAGATAAAGCATTAGAGCTTATTATGAAAATAAAGAATGAGCAAGAAATTAGATGGAAAAAGAAAAATAAAAGGAAGATGTTTTGCTACATTACCAACAAAAAAAATATCCAAAAGAAACCATACATACGTGTGTGTGCGTGTGCATGCGTGTGCGTGTGCGTGTGCATGTGTGTGTTTGTGTGTGTGTGTGTGAGAGAGAGAGAGAGAGGTCACAATATCATTGGTACTAATCAACACTCAATATCTAGAATCGATTTCTCATCATCATATCATCATCAACCAAATCCAGTCCCGTTTCCCTATAAATGAAATCATCATATCATCGTCAACCAAATCCAATCCCATTTCACTATAATTGAAATCATTTCCCTCATATATTTGGGTTGAGGAAATCACACTCATATTAATGGTGGCAGTAGCAACTAAGTACATAAGGTTATCATGTGTTATTGAGCTGCGAGAAACCAAATCAACTATTCTGCTACATCTAGATTTGAGTGATGAAATAGTTTTTCCTGACCAATAGGGACATAAAGCTAGGAATAAAAACATATGATTGTCTTATAATGTGTATCTCACCAAGTTTTTCTATGACCATGGTGATATATGAGTACAACCAAGAAAAGAAGATAACATAGAATGTGATGAGGAATTTTGTTGAAGTGATGATAGAGGATCACATAAGGAGGATTTTGGTGCTAAAATTAATCTAGTTTGCACCTTCTCATGGACTGCCAAAAAGCACCAGGTCCACCTACCATTGCGCATGCAATCCCAAATAACAAAGTTCAACCATTTTGAGGTCCCCCTAAGTTAGTAAACTAGGAGATTGTCAATTTATTCACTCACATGCAACATCCATTTACGTCCTATAACTGGTAGAGGCACTTGCTAGGTGGTTGAAGCATCCTTCTCTCTCTATAGATGAAAATTTCTTTCTGCCATTTTCTTATGGATGGCATAGATGGGGTATGGGTCATTCCTCTTCTTTTAAAGATCCTTTTAAGTCTACCTCTACAGGGCAATGGGTAGGTCTTATGTGAAGAGGGCTGGAGACAAACTATTTCCCTCTATATGAATTATAAACGCGTGGAGATCTAATTCATCAACCAATCAGATATGTGGTCTACTTCATTCCATAGGGCTACTAGAAATAAAAGTTCTTTCAAAGATAATTTGAGGCTACAACAAAAGACAAAATAACATCTCTATGATTTTCTTAGCACCATTATGTACTCTGGCCCTTGTGCACTTTGCTGTCATTTCCCTAACTAAACTTATCCATAGGTTGAGGAAGAACGTGGCAATAATACATTGGAGTAAAACATGAGTGTGACTTTAGAGAGTCCCCCATATGACCCACTAAAAGTGTTGATGGAGGGCCCTCGTAAAGGGTAGATGCATACCCAAAGATCCTTTTCCAATTTTCCCCTTTTGCTACACGCATGGATTTAATATTTACGTAATTGATGTGATCACAAGGTATTATTGACATATTTACATAATCACACTAAACATGATCACAAAAAAGCCGGTTGAGAGCAACCTGGAAACCCACAAAAAACCCGTCGGGCAATGTAGTCTTCCATATGGGCCCAGCGAGAATCACTGTTTTTTGTATGGGCCCACCCAGACAACCCATATGCTTGGCGGGCCCGCAACATAATATATATAGGACCCGATCGGGTCCGCTAAGTGTTATTCCTTGAGCCACTTTGAGAGAGAGAGAGAGAGAGAGAGAGAGAGAGAGAGAGAGAGAGAGAGAGAGAGAGAGAGAGAGAGAGAGAGATGGTCACCTTCGCAGGTACGTCAAGAGGAGAGAGGGGGTCGTGTGGGGGAGTGCTTTGCATCGCAGTGCACGGCAATAGTGAAATACTTGACCACACAATCTGGGTGTGTGTGTGTGTGTTGTGTGGTAGTGTGCCTTTTGTCGTATTGCACGACAGTCATAAGGTACCTTACCACACAATGTGAGTCTGTATGTAAGGTGTTCACCTTGGTGATCGGGCAATATGGTCTCCTTGTGGTAAGTATTGGCTCTGTCTGGCTACTAAGTTGGTAACACGGTATTCTAGTATCCTTATGGTCAGTCAACTTCCGTTCCTCTTTTTGGAAAAACACCTGGGCATCAGCTGCTGGTAATGTGACTATATGATGCTCATATGCATTATTGCTCTTTAGATTTGGATAGCATCATTTGATCGCGATAATATGGCTAATTGAGTGTCGTTTGTTAGAAGCATTTGTTTTTGCATAAATGTGGTGTTCAGGTTGTTAACCTGTCCATACGAATTCCATGTAACTTGTATGTGCATGTGCAATTCATTTTTTAAAGTATCAAGTATATAAAATACTTTGTCGATAACGTGGCCGTTGTCGAGGGATATGTGTTTGAAATGTGAGGCGGTGGGAAGGCGCCAGGCCTCTGGCTATGAACGGTGTGAGAGAGAATAAGAACAACAAGTGAAAAAAAGCTATGGCAATCATCGTAATCTTCAATTAATCAAGTCAATCTTTGAGTACATTCTGATCAATAGCCAAGGAGAGCTGTTAGCAGCACTGTCACTTGGATTATCTGATAACTAGGAGTTTAAGATCCCTTTTTATAGGATTAATCGGGCCATTAATGACATCAGGCCTTAACAAGATGATTAATCAATCTTCAAGCTGATGACAGTGGTGAAAATTCTCTCCTATCACTTTATCTGCTTCAACTACCTTCAAGATTTCTTTGCACTGCTTTCGTTCCTTTGATTGTCCTCATAAAACTTCTTTGAGTGCCTTCCTTAGCCTGCTCTTATGCTCCTGCCATTGCTTTAGTTACGAAAAATAATCCTTAAACTTCTCTTTTGATGTTGTCAAGAGCTCTTGAAAGCTCTACACAATTTCTCCTTTTTGTTTTCCTTGATTGCCATGCCTTGTGCTTTCCTCTTTCTTCTTTAGGTCAGGAAAAAGAGCAGGCTCGTCCTTGATGAGCTTCGATTGAGAGAGAACATCTTGTTACCTCCCTTCTCATCCAGTTCTTCCTTGTCTATCTTCCTCGATGTCTCTTTCTCGCCTCTTCAAATCCTACAAATTTTCCCACACTATGTATCATATCCTCCCAAAATCCCATTCTTTTTTTCCCCTCCATGACAGTCACGGCGCCGTGAAAGACTGATGATGTGGCATGTAGTATGGGGAGGAGCGCCAAACGTGGTGGGAATTTTGCCAAAAATCAGTGCCTCTGCAAGATGCGCAAACTTCATTTCATGGCTGTCGCCATTTGAATCTCACCCAACCCATCGGGAGCAAATCTCTCTCATTCTGCGCCTCAGCTCGCTGCTCGCCATGCTCATGATTTTTTTCTTGTTATTTTTTCTTTCCACATTAAACATCTTCTTTTTTAGTGGGTGGCCACCCTCTGTGTCCTTTGGGCGGCCATGCCCTTGCTTTTTGGGGCCATTTCCCTCTATGGGCACCACAGTGGCATATACATCGACCAAGGCATGGCATGGCAAGCCCTTCTCCAATAGATCTTAACTAGAAATATCATCGTGAATTTTTTTGGCCGCATTAATTTCTTCATTAGTGCCATAAACCTTCATATATGCAAGTATAAGTGATTGCATTTGAAGAGTTGTCCTCTCTTTGCATCTGCTCAAAATAGACATCTTTATGGCTCTACCTCTGCTGGGTATATCCCACGATCATTGCATTCTAAGAGATGACATTCCAGATACAAAGCTCTTCATAACCTTATGTGCTTTCCTACAGGCACCACATTTAACATATTTAACTTCCAAAGCATGTGTCTCTATTAGTCGTCTGGCAAGCAACTTAACTCAAGCATTGCCAAGTGCAACATATTTTCTTAAAATTCCCTGGTTGAAGCCCAAAATTTCGAGATAGCACACCAATCAAGCCGACTAGACTAGTACAAAAGTGCCCCCCCGTGATATTTACTCTAGTAATATCTTGGTAATCATAGTTCTGATTGCTGATCTGAAAAGACCAATGCGCTTCATAAAATGAGCACTTTAGCCCCATGCATTCACTCCATTTCTGTCCCCTCAGCTGTAGTTGCCCAATCCAGTAGGGATCTGCAACAACTCAAACTTCAAACTGCCATAACTTCTTCACTGTAGCTCCAATCGATGATCCGTAAAGACAAGCCGGTAGAGAACTTCAAGCACTACACTTCTAGATCATAATCTCCCATGTGTTCTCACTTTAAGCATACTCTTTTTTAGCATCATTAAGTCATCTATTGGCCCTTTTAAGCCGCATCTGTGACATACATTAACCGTAAAACTAGCTTGTTAGCAAGCCCTGAACACTGATCATATATGTGGTAAGCTTCACTTAAGCTCAATGTGTATCTTTTTGGTATCTTTCTTATACAAATGTTTGAATTGTTTGGTATTGTTGTTTTTAAGTGTTCTTATGAAAATATATTAGTAGCTAATCATATTCAAAAGAATGATTTGTTCATCAATCATCGTTGCTATTTTAAATGTTACATTTACATAAGTAATATTCACACTATGATATTTCTCTATGTCTACAAATAGGTAATATACTTTCAATTAAAAAGGATATGCATACATTTTGCATGTAAAATATTCATTTTAATCTTTTTAAATAGCAAGATGTTCTTTGAAATTTATGAGTGGTTTGTATACTTTCAATGTTTTATAATGAGCTAAAATGAAATTGGCAATATGTACATAACAATGCATGTATCTTCTATTGGCAATTTGTTTTGAAGTGAATCGTGATAACGTGCAAAATATAAACTCGTGTCTTATGTTCTATCGGAATATATTGAAATTTTTTGCGTTTTTAACCTATTCTGCTAGATCTGGATGATTTTATTAGGAATTACTTATTTTTAGTACATTTTACACGATTAAACATAGCATTTTTAAAGTCAATATCATTATCAACCTAAATGAATATAATCTTGCACATTTTTTGAAGTCTTTAATTCAGGGTATGGTTTGTTTGAACTTGTGTGAGAGTGCAACGTGCAAAATATAAACTCATGTCTTGTGGTTTCCAGACAATATGATGAAATGTTTTAGGTTTCTAACCTGTATTGTGATCTGTTTTCTTAAAATTTACTTTTTTTTGCATTTTACACGATAGAATTTTAAAGTGAAAATGGTTTTCAATGTATATCAATATAATCGTGCACATTTTTTGAAGTATTCAAGTCACAGTTATGGTTTGTCTGAACTAGTGTGAGAGTGTCAGTGCACCCATGATATGTTGTTTGACACCAAATCAAAAGAAAATTCTTATGCATGCCAATAAAAAAGAATGTATTTTGGCAATATCATCATGTGCAGATGGTCGCATACAACAGATTAGTGAAAGTGATGTCTTCATTAAAGAGCTCACTAGCATTATATGGGAGAACACAAAGCATATACTATGAGGTGAAGGCCAATAGGAGTTTATCCAAGAATTTGACCCCCACCACAAGGTGAAGACAAGATGTGCAAGCGACTGTGGGTGGCTGACCTAATGCCAACGGCACCAACACAATCATGCGCACAACATTGAATGCCAAGTACGCTCATTTGATTAGCATTCCCCACGAGGCCCTGGTGGAAGGTACAAGGGGTGGAGCAGGCTCTTTTGGTGTGTGCACACTATACACCATTAAAGGCGTCTCGTTTTTCCTAGAGCACATTACTTATGTAGGAAAATACTACAAGGGAGGAAGTGAGGTAAAATTTGATAGCTTTCAGACGGACCAAGGAATGCAAATACTTCACCCCTATGTTGTAAGATGCATTGGCTTCACCACCGAGGCTCCTTGGATCTCAATCTTTCCATACTACAATGGGTGCACCTTGGGGGACATGATGTGATGCTTGTCATTCTCCCACAGAGCGTTCATATGCTACATGCACATGCTACAATATGGTTGGAGGTCGCTACCACCAAAAAATCAACACTTGCCAGAGATAGAGATTGCAGGGATCAAACTAGTGATTAAGTAGATGCCAACAATCTTACAGGCTTTAGTTGACGGCGTTGCGGCTTCTCACTCAACTGGTATAGTGCACAACAACTTGTACCCTTTCAACATAATATTGGACTTTACTCACTACGGAGTGCGCATCTCTCTAGGGTCGAGAAAGCACCGGGCTTCTGGCTGTAGATGAAAAATCAGCCAACGTGCAACCCAAGGGAAACAAGTGGAATTAGGAGCGATTTTAGTGTTGATAAGACTTAATAGTGACACTTAGAGAGAAATTGTAAAAGAATAGCACAGATCAGAACAGAGTTAATGGCTAAAAACAAATTGAGACAAGATCGGCACTTAATTGGCACTGGCAATCAAAAGATGCTTCCAATAAATTGATATCTAAAACCCTGTTACAAATTGATTGCATACTCCATCATCGGCATGCCTCTTGATTTGAAAACCCATATTCACAAATCCTCAACCCAATCAAAGAAAACTATCATCTCCAGACAAATCCCACCCTATACAACACCCTTGCTCTTCAATTCCCAAAATTTTCCCTGTCGTCCTCTGCTCGATAAATTTTTTCATGCTCTTCTGCTGGCAAAATGCGTCCCCTTTGCACTGCTTGGTTTCCTTGGTTGTGGCCATCCCCAAGAACTTATTTACTTCAATTATTCTCCCAATAGAGCCAAAATCGTGCAATATGCCGTCTCTTGATTTTCTGACTTATACTTGTGCTTCTCCCCTCCAAGGTCAATAGCAAGAGAGATTCTTCTACTTTCTTGCATCTTGTTGTCGAAGCTTGAGAGAGAGAAAGAACCTCCCTCGTCCGCCCCCCCCCCCCTTGCCTTTGCAGGCCATGGTTGCCCTCCTTCTGCTCAATCCAGCAATGTTGCCCCTCTCTCCAAGGTCAAGAGAGAGAAACCCTTCCAAAATTGAGAGAAAGATAGATAGCAAGAGAGAGATGTTGAGATGTCGAGCTCTACATCATGAGCTGGCATCCACTACGGGTCTTGGCCGCTTACGACATTTACTCACTGGCGCGTTAGGTGACCGACACGGAGGATCTTTGCCAGTGATTCTACAGCTGGACTACAGTTATAGTTATGGACTACAGTTATAGTGCCAGCCTAGTATGCTTCTAGCGTGTTCACACTTAGTGACCGCATGTACATATGTGCTACTTTTCAGTTTTAGCACTTAGTCATTTTGTACTTCCTTTTCTAGGAGAAGAAGAAGAAGCTTTCCATCTCTATGTGCTTTGTGCTTGTCTTGCGTAGCTCTCTTGCAACCTCATTCTTTACATGGTATCAGAGCCTGGTGCAGGCAAGAGAGGCTAAGAGAGCAAGAGCATCACAATCCCGTTGTTCACAATCCACGACCAGATGCCGAAAGCACCCCGCGCAGCGAAATTTTTTTTAGGGGTTTTTCGTACATGTTTCTGAACAGGTCTCCAAAACAGGTCTCCAAAGTGCAGTACACAGAGATTTACTGTACAAGTACAGTGGTTGTATGTATGCTTCATTCTAGACACTCGTTGAGTGTAGAAAGCGTTATAGGTACCACGATAGCAGGTTCAACAGATTTGCAGGTTTTTGCAGATGCAGCTATTTTGTCTTAGTGCTTCAAGATGTCTGACGGTTTCAGTCAGATTGTCACTGAGAAGCTTGAGAAAAATAACTACCCTGCATGGAAGTTCAGAATAACAAATTTCCTAAAAGGAAAAGGTTATTGGGACTATGTAGAAGGAAACAATGAAAAGGAACCAAAGATTCCCGAGGCAAATGCTACAGCAGAACAAAGGAAAGCTTTGAGGGACTAGCAACAAGGCCAGAGCAAAGTGATGTATTGGCTTTCTTTGAGCATCACAGATGGCATGATGGGCTATCTACATGATGCTGAAACCCCCGCCATTGCATGGAAAAACTTAGGCAGAGTGTTCGAGGTGAACACCAAGGCCAGGAAGCTTCAACTAAAGTCGGAGCTAAATCAGGTTAAGAGGAACAACCTCTCAATCAATGATTATGCCTTGAAGATCAAGAGTATCATTGAGGCTCTTGGATCTATTAAAGTCTCAGTGGAAGACGATGACATTTTCCGTGCATGCTTGGATGGTCTAGGAGATGAGTATGTACATTTCAAGTCTTCCATGAATACAAGAGACGACATCCCCGTGTTCCAAGATTTGATTTCCATGCTTATTCTTGAGGAGAAGAACCTTGAAACATATTCTTCTCATGGCAGAAATAATTCTGAACAGGCCTTCTATTCTAACTCCAACAGAGGAGGTAGAGGTAGAGGTCGTGGTCCAGGCCCTAGGGGTTGCAGGGGCCAATTTCAAGAAGGTCAATCAAATCAAAACAATACAGGTGGCTGGGGAAACCAGTCTCAAGGTAGGGGGAGTCAAAGAGGTCGTGGTGCAGGATCAAGCAAGCAGCAACATACTGCAGATAGCAGAGAATGTTGGACTTGTGGTGAAAGAGGTCACATGTCACGTGACTGTCCAAAGGGAAAAGTAAGTGGAAAGAGAGAACAGGGCAACTATACGTCTACTAGCAGAGATGCAGATGACAGCAAAAGCGAGCGCATGTTTGTTATGCATCATGTAATGAATACAATGACTGCAGAGAATTCCACCCAAGATGATGTTTGGTATGTGGATTCAGGTGCCTCTAATCACATGACGTCTTGTGGAGAGTGGTTTAGAGATATGCGCAAACCAGATGTGTCAGGCTATGTGCAGACAGGAGATGACACAGCTCACCCCATTGCTCATGTAGGGGACATACCTCTAAATACGAAGAGTGGGAAATCAAAGTCCTTAGCAGATGTACTTCATGTCCCAAACATTACAAAGAATCTTGTTTCTGTTGAACAAACGGTTGAACAGGGTTTGCAGGTTCGCTTCAATCCAAATGGCTGTTATGTAGAAGATTTCCAGAATGGCTGTAAGCTGAGCACAGAGGGCAAATGTGTGGGCAGAATGTTTACGCTGAATGTAGACATGCCTGAGGTAAAAGCTGCATTATTTGCACAGGGCACAGGTGTTGTGGCTGATGTTGATATTTGGCACAAACGCATTGGCCATGTCAATGAGCAGAGATTGCGCAGCATGCAATCAAAACAGATTGTAAAAGGTTTGCCCAAATTCAAGGTGGATGGTATGCATAAAGTGTGTGCAGCATGTCAGTTTGGAAAACAGTCAAAGGGCTCATTTCCACATGAGCGCAATTTATGTAAAAATCCACTTGAGGTGGTGCACACAAATGTTTGGGGTCCAACCGATACTGCAAGTATACATGACTGCAGGTATTATGTCTCTTTCATTGATGACCATACAAGGAAAGTATGGGTCTACTTCATGCGTAACAAAAGTGAAGTGTTTGGTCACTTTCAGGACTTCAAAGTCATGATTGAGAAGGAGACAAATATGCAAATCAAGACATTGAGGTCAGATGGAGGGGGAGAGTACTTCTCCAATGATTTTTCAGATTTTCTGCGAATGCATGGTATACGTAGGCAGTTTATATGCAGATATACTCCACAGTAGAATGGGGTTGCAGAATGGAAAAACAAGCACATTGCAGAGGTTGCACGTGCATTGATAAATGAGAAGAACATGCCTCATCATTTCTGGGCTGAAGCTGTAAATACAGCTGTGTACATTATGAACAGGACACCTATAGCTATGGTGTATGATGTAACGCCTGAGGAAAAGTTTACAGGTACAAAGCCTGATTTGGCACACTTGAAAGTGTTTGGCTGCATAGCTTACGTGCATGTACCAGATGAGTTGCGTAGGAAATTGGATCCTAATGTAGAGAAATGTATTCTTGTGGGATATTCCCTTGAACAAAAGGGGTACAGGTGCTACAATCCTACTGCACGAGAATTACGAGTGAGCAGAGATGTAGTCTTTGATGAGATGAGCAACTGGTACAGTAATGCACATGACACTATTGGGGCTGATGTAAACGATGATGTGGTTCTACAAAATGTGAGGCCACAGTCACAAGTTTTGAGTGCACCACAAGAGTCCTCTTCTCGTTGCTCTGTTGAGAAGCCATGGAATGGTAGACTACGTACACAGGTTACTCCACCAGCAGGTACAGGGAATGTATCACGAAAAGGAAGGAAAAGGTTGATGAACCTCCCTTTATGGCTGATGCATCATCAGGTTTTTCACATGTAGACCTGGATTCAGATGGTTCTGAACAAAGTCTTGATGAGGAATTTGGAATTCTGGCTGTCAGGACACCTGGTGTAAGGAAAGTACAAGAAGATGTTAGAGGGCAAAGGAGTGACCCAGGACCGCGCAAATCTAGCAGAGTCAGCAATCCAATTCAGAAATTGACTTATGATGGGTATCTAGCTCATCACCAAGCCTACATGGCTAAGGTGATACAGGATGTGGAGCCCACATATTTTGAGGATGTAGTTGGAAATGTGCATTGGGATGATGCAATGAATGAAGAGATGGCTGCATTGGAAGCAAATGACACATGGGAGTTGGTGCCATTGCCAAGTGGCAAGAAAACTATTGGCTGTAAATGGGTGTATAAAACCAAGCATAAGGCTGATGGTAACATTGATCGTCACAAGGCAAGGCTGGTCGCAAAGGGTTATGCACAGATGTATGGCATAGACTATGAGGAGACCTTTTCTCCAGTGGCAAAGATGACAACTGTGAGAGTTGTCATAGCAGTATGGCTACATCTAGAGGATGGATTATGCATCAAATGGATGTAAAGAATGCCTTCTTGAATGGTGAGTTGCAAGAGGAAGTGTATATGGATCAGCCACCTGGTTATGTCGATCCAGGTTACCCAGATTATGTATGCAGACTTCTCAAAGCTTTGTATGGTTTGAAGCAGGGCTCTAGAGCATGGTATGACAGGATTCTCAAGGATCTTGTCAGTATTGGTTTTAGGAGAGCTCATGCTGATCATTCACTCTATGTACGTGAGAGTGATGTGGGAATTGTGGTCATTACCATATATGTAGATGACCTTATTATTGTGGGTGACAATGCTATGGAGATTGACCATGTGAAGGGTCTTCTCAAACAGGAGTTTGAAATGAAAGATTTGGGCGAGTTGTACTACTTTCTTGGCATTGAGGTGATCAGGACTCCAGAGGGTGTATGGCTGTCACAGAGACAGTATGCTTTGGACATGTTGTCAAAGTATGGTATGGCTGATTGTAAGACAATTTCTATTCCCTTGGATGTGAATGCAAAGCTGAGTGCAGAGAAGGGTGATGTTGTTGAGGATGTTAAGATATACAGGAAGATTGTGGGTAGTCTAATCTACTTGACTATCACGAGGCCAGACTTGAGCTACACAGTAGGCTTGGAGAGTCAGTTCATGCAGCTTCTGAGGAAGCCACATTTGGATGGAGTATGATGCACACTTTGGTATGTGCAAGGGACTCTTGACTACGCATTGTTCTATGCAACAGATGTGCCATTAGCATTGTATGGGTATACAGATGCAGATTGGGTAGGTAGCATTGTTGATAGAAGATCTACGAGTGGCTTCATGTTCTCTTTTGGGAGTGTTGCTGTTACTTGGAGCAGCAAAAAGCAACCTACGGTTTCTTTATCGAGCACAGAGGCCGAGTACAGAGGTTCAGCGGTTGCGGCGTGCGAGGTAGCTTGGCTACGCACATTACTTGAGGACTTGGGAGTGCAGGTGGACCAGCAGATTGTCATCCATTGTGACAACCTTAGCAGCATGTAGTTGGCTAGAAACCCAGTGTTCCATGCTAGGACCAAGCACATAGAGGTCCATTACCACTACGTTCGAGAGCGAGTGTTGGCAGGCGACATCGACTTGGTCTACATCAGCACAGAGGAGCAAATAGCGGATATCTTTACCAAGGCCCTCGGAACTGAGAAGCTTCGACGTTTTCGGACTATGCTTGGACTCTGCGACATGCAGACCTCGAGGGGGAGTGTTGAGATGTCGAGCTCTACATCATGAGCTGGCATCCACTACGGGTCTTGGCCGCTTACGACATTTACTCACTAGCGCGTTAGGTGACCGACATGGAGGATCTCTGCCAGTGATTCTACAGCTGAACTACACTTATAGTGCCAGCCTAGTACGCTTCTAGCGTGTTCACACTTAGTGACCGCATGTACATATGTGCTACTTTTCAGTTTTAGCACTTAGTCATTTTGTACTCTCTTTTCTAGGAGAAGAAGAAAAAGCTTTCCATCTCTGTGTGCTTTGTGCTTGTCTTGCGTAGCTCTCTTGCATCCTCATTCTTTAAGAGAGAGAGAGAGAGAGAGAGAGAGAGAGAGAGAGAGAGAGAGAGAGAAAGAGAAGTTTTGGTCGAGAGACGTAATGAGAGAGATCCACAAGCTTCTCCCCTTCCTTCTGCTTCCATCATGCCTCCTCGCTGTGAACAAGTCCGTAGACTCAAAAGTGTCAAGCCAACACTATAGGTAGTGTAGTCATAGAAATTGGTGATTTCAAAGTCGACAAAGTACGAAGTGATTTCGGCAAGACTAAACTTTACCAAATTCAATTTAGGACTTGTTTTAGGTGTATAGAATGTGTTTAGGTCAAAATTTTTAAGTTTTGCAAGAAAAAGTTGACTGCTATAAATAATTGTGATTATTTACTTTTGTACCATTTTGGCTTGAAAATTGCCTCATCACCTCACCTATCACTTGTACACACCTATTACATGCAAAGTCTCAAGTATAAGCCAAAATGATCAACTATAACTTGGGGAATTGCCAAAAAACGCAAAGAAGTCATTGCAAGCCAAATTTTGAGTTACGACCCACACTTTTAGATCCAAATCACCTCATATCACATACGTCTATACCATGCCTAGAACCAAGTTGTACCAAAAAATGTTTATTTTGGTAGAAAAATTAATAATCGCGATTATTTACTTTTTGGCCAAAATGGGAGAAATTTGCAACTTTGCCATCATACATCCAAATTACATGATGTCCTAAGCCCACAAGCCAATTTTGAACAAATTTGGAGCTCAAAATATTGTTTCAAAGACCCAAAGATTAAATCTGGCACCATTTTCACCCTGTGCACCCAAATGAGCCCATATTTCACTTAGAGTATGTAATTGGTATATAATTCAAGCCTACAATGTCAAACTTGCAAAAAGTTTAAAAAATTACTCAACTATAAATAATCACGATTATTTACTTTTGTTGCATTTTTTTGTTTGGACTTCCTAATTTTGATCTTTACATGTTTTTATGCATCTATGCATGTTCCAAAATTGATTTGAAAAAATTGGACCAAATTTGTCAGCATTTCAGAACGGAGGACATTTCAGAGACAATCTGTCAAATTTGCTAACTTTGACACTTTATTCACTCAACAGGAGCCATGCAAGCCACAGAGAGGGCCAAGAAGAAGCTCTCGCAAAAGGAGAAGCTGCAAGAGCTACCGCTATACCAACTGGACACCCGATTTAGTCAAGACTGCCAAAGCAACCTACCTGTCGAAGGAACAACTTGAAGAGCATAACACAACAGTGTTCACAGAGGTAGATTCAAGAGCAAAGAAGGACATCGGGTAGAATTGCAACTTCTACCAAAGGAAGTGTATGATGTCGTTGCAAAGCCCAAGACCAAAGAAGCCAATAGGAGGCTTTGTCTCAAAGAATTTTATGAACAAGAGCCATGTGGAGTGGACTTCCAAAAAGCTTATGACCTCTTGTCCACAATCAAAGAAGATGGAGCCGCTCAAATCTCTGACCAGCAAGGGAACAAAGTTGAAGTGGTGATTACCAAAGAGATAGTTGGAGCACTCAAACTGCCAACAGAAGGAATGACAATGAGGGGAAGAGATAGAAAGATGGCAGGAACCTTCACTAAGGAAACCGCCAATGCCACATTTGCCAACGTCATCCAAAAACAAGTGGAAGAGCTCGCGAGGTTGTACCACCAACACTTCCACTTCCTCGCCAAGAGACCGCCAAGGTATACGACACCTAATCAAGAAGTTGCCACAACAAGTTCTCAAATCAACAACCAGGCAACCAATTGACCATGCACATTATGTTCTTTCCACATTGAAGGGGACAAAGAAAGAAGGAAAAATAACATATATGGGAGCACCAAAGGTTCTGACCAGGATTGTCTACCATGATATCAGCATGGCCGACAACTTGCCACCTGCCCCAGATCAAAACACTTGGATAGTGTCAGCACACCCTTCCCCTCGAGCTACAAAACGTGCCAAGAGAACATACAAGTCTGCTGACTAAGAATCTGCTCTGAGAGCTCGCCAGAATGTCACAGTAGTGAAAGCTCTGATAATGAGGAAAGAAGAGCACGGATCAAAGAAATGAAGAGAAAAGCCATGGCAGCACACCAGGAGGAACCTAAACAAAAACAAGCCCAATTTGAAAGAGAAAAGCACTCTTATGAACGCAACCGCCAAGCACAAGGCAAGGACCCAGCAAAGTGGATACCAATTGAATTGAAAGGACCAAGAACAAAGCACCATACCAAGAAACAAGCAGAAGATCCCACTGAGCTACTAGAAAAAATGTATCAAGAAGCAGAAGCTTTGAAGCTAAAGGAAGCCCAAGAAGCGGAACAAAAAGCTAAGGAGGCGGCAGAGCAACAAAAGCAGGCAGAGGAAGCAACTGCACAAGGCAAAGCACAACATGAACCAGGTGATATATCTCCCCGACCTTCTTCACCTCTTTCAGAAAAGCATGATCACCCCATGCCGAGCCCACCACCATCACCAGCAGATAAAGCCACAGAATCTGAGCCCACCAAGGAGACATAGCCTGAACAAGGAGAAGCAGTTGAATCTGCACAACAGGCAGCTGAATCTATAGAAGAGCAGCAAAACGAACAAGACAAAGAGCCAAAAAGGACAGCGAGTCCTGCATCAGAGGACAACACAAAGTTTGAGCAAACAAAAGAACAGGGGGTAGAGGAAACACCTTCCACCTCTACACATCAAGAAAAGGCCAAGGCATCAACGGAGCCTCAAGATGACACAACAGAACAAGACCAGCCAGAGCCGCAGAGGCAACAACAGCCAGCCACCATGACATAGTCCAAAGATACAGAAGAGACTGCAAAAACATCAAGGCAGCTGGCACAAAATGAAGATTGGTAATCAAACAATGAAGTGGTCCTACAAGTCAACGAGTATGCCAAGAAAATGCAGGACATGACAAAAAGACTCCAAACAGCCGCACTTAGGCGTAGCACAAGGGCCAAAGAATTAGAGATGGTGATTGACGCACTCCAAGGGGAGCTAGATGACAGATTAAACGTCATCATTGATCTACAAAGGCAAGTGCAAGAATTGAAATCTGAAGCTGAACAACATCATCTAGCAAGGGAAAAACAACAAAAAGAGATGGAGGAGCTTGGTGATATGCTTACGGAGTTATCAGATGCTTGCAAAGCAAAAAGATGAACATCTGACAGAATTTACCAACGAACTCTATCAACAACCCTGTCAGCTCAAAAAATGCAAGTACAGTTAGATGTAGCAAACGCCTCCCTGCAATACTCAGAGCAGAGAATAAATGATCAGGCAATGTTCTTGCGGCAAATAAGAGAAAATCCCGCAATGGCCTCGATCAAAGGCGAGGTCTACAAAGCATTAGAGAAAAAGAATAAAGACCTCGAGCTGGAGCTAAAACTGGAGCAGTCTCAGCGCAGAGACCTGGCTTTAATGCGGGTGCAAAGAGAAGACGAGTTGCTGAAACAAGTTGCGCTTAAAAGAGTCAACCAGCTGCTAGAGAGGGACGGTCAGAAACACAAGAAGAGGCAGGAACTTCGGAGTATCCACATATAGAAATCCCCTCAGTTTCATTCGATGAGATGGAGACACAGCTAGTAGAGGAGCTAGGTGGCGAGGAAGAATTTCAAGTACAAATAACAAAGATGGATACTATGTGAATAATCCGGCTGTCAAAGACTGATGAAGATGCACTGAAGCAAAAGATTACATAAGAGGTAGATGAGCAGTGTAAGGAAGCAATGGATTGGGCGCTAAGAGTTCTTCACTCTGTCAATGTTACACAACTCACTCCCAATCAAATCAATGTGCAATGGCACCAGCAATCCCTACCCTATCCTTTGATAAAGGTGAAGTTTCTCCAAGAAAAAGAGAGGAAGATCAGATACCAAAAGGCACTAAATGCGCTTAAAGAATGCCTCGCCAGCCGTCAACCCCAAGACTACTTCAATCCATAAAGCTGTGTCAAGGGACGACACATGCGAGGAGGGGGGGAATCTTAGCAGCAATCCAACATGGATACCATTTTTTGGAGCTCTTATTGTAAAAACATATTTTGATAAATCGGGAACATTGTAACTCTCATTTTTTGGATAAACCTTGTAATTGATGAGCCAAGGCTACAAGCTTCCATATTGTATCAACCTATCATTACCTATCCTTAGTTAGAGCTCCCAAATTATTAGTTTTGACCACCAAAAACCTTGGCTAAGGTATAAAAGAAAATTTTGGTAAGTTATTTGTAAGTTTTTGGATAATGAAATACACAGCATGAGCTAACGGCGCTCACTTCTCTCCTTCTCGCGCTTCCTACTCCCTCTCTGGTTGTCACATTGCAGTCGCGTTTGTTGCATTGCAATTGCAAGTAAGTGCTCTACGCATTGACGTAAACACATCACAGTATTTTATAGATTTTGGTGTCACCGACCCATGGACTAATTTCATCATAAGTAGAGATTTACACTTCAAAATAAAAAACTAAGCATAGGTGGGGTATTGGGGCATCATTGCTAAGCATTTAGGTGCATTTTGGGTCGAAAACGACTAGGTCAAAAATCCGCCGCTATTAATAATTGCACTTTTGGCACTTGACCTAAAGTGGGTAAGACCATAAGCATGTTTGCTTAGGTATTATAAACATATCCTAGAAGTTTCGTTACTTTTGGATGTCATTTGATGCTGTAACGGATGTGATTTGCCGATGAGCAATTGACTTTTGGTGATTCCAGTCACTTGAGTGTAGCTTGAGTTAGATGCAAGTTGTTTGTTGTTTTCCAAGAGATTGACAACCTCTTGTAGCCTCTATGCACTAGTCGAGTCATCTTCGTCCCATGGATTGACAATTTAATCGTGGTTCTCACTAAAACTGCAAGAAGGTAGGATAGTGAGGTTAGACACACATCCAACAATACTACATGGTTGATTTAATAGACGACAATGAGGGTGAACAAATCGCAAGACAACCAAGAAAAACTAAACACAAGGAAAAGGTGAATGGGGAGTTGTTCTACAATTCTCCAGAGCATTTTAAACGAGATGATGATGCAGATAGTCAATGCTCTAACAACCCCAGTGAGCACGAGGAAATGATACTAGACGTGAGGTTTTATGATTTCCAAAATCAAAAACCTAGACATCAAGAACACTGCAAGAAAAAGAAGGCAACACACAAAGCAAGAGATAACTCAGTGTATAAAATGAGAAACAAAACTAAAAAATTATCTCTAGTAAAAGCTTAAGACTCCATTAAAAACAAAATTTCAGGCCACCAATTCTCTTGGGAATGAGACTCTAAGACACGTGACAGACCTAGAGACGTGAGAAAAAAACTCACAAGTTGAAAACAAAAACTAAGCTAAAAAAAAATGAAAATAGGACCGAACAAAATAGGAGAACCAAAATGGACCAAAGTTGAGCGTAAAAACAAGTACCAAGAGCTCAAGAAAACTGTGAGGGAAGTTTTAAATGAAAAGCGGAGGAGATGAAAAAGACAAGAGTGACAACCATATGAGTGTACCCTTCCACTACAAGAAATTCACTATTCAAGACCGGAAGATAGTATTGACACAACCTACATGAGAATGACGAGAGAAGGAGTCATATGATGGACCACAGGATGCAAGGAAGATAGACCTAGCAGGACCTAGGGAGGAATCACAACCCCTCTATACAACAACCGATCTGAGTCAAGAAGTGGAACAGGAGCTCGTCAGCCTTCTTTGAGAATATAAGGACGTGTTTGCATGGTCTTTTAAGGACTTAAAGGGAGTGGATACTGCGATATGCCAGTATACTATCCCTTTAAAACGTGATGGGAAGCCTAGCAGACAAAGGCCATACACATACAATGACACCTTTGCTAAGCGTAGGAAGCAGAGTTCATCTATGAGATAGAACACACCGACTGGGTATCTCCAATTGTTGTGATACCCAAAAACAATGGTAAACCCCGAGTGTGTGTCAATCTCAAAAAGGTTAATGCTACCATGATAAGGGATAATTATCCTTCAATCACGGATCATGTCCTTGAATGAGTGGCAGGCAAGCGTGTATAACCCTTCTTGGATGGACTCTCTGGCTACAACCAACTTGCAATTGCACCTGAGGAACAATATAAAATGGCATTTGCCATAGAATGGGGCATATCTTCATACTCAGTCATGCCTTTTGGATTGACAAATGCAATTGCAAGATTCTAAAGATTGATGGCACATGCTTTCAAAGAATATTGGAGGATCTTCCTAGAAATCTATATGGTTGACCTATGTGTACACTCTCTCCTAAGAGAGGAACATACAAAACACCTCAAGAAAGTATTTGAGAAGTATAGGACATTTAGAATCTGTCTGAATCCAAAAAAATGTGTTTTTATGGTCAGACAAGGATGAATCTCGGGACATATTGTCTCAAAAAATGGCATATCCACGGATTTGGAAAGATAAAAGTGATTATTGAAATGCCTAAACCAATCAATGCAAAGCAAGTGCATTGTTTTATGGGACACTATGGTTATTATAGGATGTTCATACACATGTATGCAATCATTGCCCTACCTCTGTATAGACTTATAATGATCTTTAAATGGACGGATGAGTGTGAGGAGTGATTTAAGAAATTAAAAGATGCTCTCGTATCCGCTACAATGTTAAAAGAACCTGATTGGAGAAAAATCTATCATGTTCATATTGATGCATCTGCATTTGCTATAGGATGTATTTTGGCTCAACCAAGAGACAAAATTATGGATTTCCCAGTCTACTATGCAAGCCGACAACTCAACAATGCTGTTGAAAAGAACTACACCACCACCAAAAGAGAGGGGCTTGGAATAATTTATGCTGTTAAGAAATTTTGGCATTATCTCGTTGCAAATAAGTTTGTGTTTTTCACAGATCATCAAGCCCTCTTATACCTTGTTAGCAAACCATGCAATACAGGGAAAATCGTAAGATAATTCATCATATTGCCTGAGTTTCACTTTACTGTAGTGGTTAAAAAGGGAAAGATGCATCTTCAAGCAGGTCACCTTTCTAGATTGCCAAATGAAGAGGCTCAAGAGGGAGTGGATGATGATATCCCAGATGCATATCTCTTCAATGTAGAAATGGTACCTAAGTGGTCCCAAGAGATGGTAAGCCTACTATCACACGGTGGCGAATTCGACAAGACTGACCAAGACCATAAAATATGAATGATTCAACAAGCTAATAAATTTCAGTTGATTGGCGGAAGTTTATATCATCTAGGCTTCGCCGGTATCTACGAGTGTGCATAAATCCAGAGGATACAATGGCTACTTGTTGCTGGAAGCACATAATAATGACTTAACATCTCATTGCTCGTCCATTTTTTTTCCAACACTTCAGACAATTGGGAGCATATTGTCTAACTATGTGTGTGGATGTTCATGATTATATAGCTAGTTGTGCCAAATGCAGACCAAGTCCACTAGTAGAACATGCAATACTTTTTCAAATAACAGTTACACCAGAATGAAGTCAATACATTGTTCACTTCTTGGAAAGGCAAAAATTTCTGAAAAATACCACCAGAGCACGGTAGAGGGCGATAGAAATAGAAGCTCATGACTTCACTTTGATTGAAAACGAGCTTTATAAACGCAAAAAGGATAACCAGCTTAGGCTATGTGCAATGGAAAACATCATGTACACTCCAATCCTTGAGCAAGAACATGAAGGAATAATTGGATGCCATTTCTTAGGGAAAAAGACAAAAAAATTTATCCTCACCTTTGGAATGGTGGTCAACATTACATATCGACGTGAAGGAATATACAAGATGATGTGACCATTGTCAACGCACCAAAGTGCCAATAAAACAGGATGAGATGCCCTTATGACCAATGAATGGAGCTAGAGCTTTTTCTAAGTGGGGAATAGACTTTGTGGCACCAATTTCAACCCCCGCTCACAGAACACATGCTTGTTTATCATTGTAGCCACACATTATCTCATTAAATGGGTTGAAGCTAAATCTACACAAAAAGATGATGACAGGACTACTGCACAATTTCTATATAATTTCTTTGCTAGATATGATCTACCTATAGAAATTTTTAGTGATCGGGACACGCATTCTATAAATGAGACAATTGAAAATTATCTTGATGAGTTCTATATAATTTCTTTGTTAGATATGATATGCACAAGCAGAGGCCAAGGAACAAATAGCAAAATGGAGGCTTCTTTGACAATGAGTACAGCATGGGCCTCCCCTGAAGATCAATGCCAAAAAGTAGCAGACTTTGAAATAGAGCACATGCCGGATCCTACAATTGCTGTTAAACTAGGATGCAATCAAGTGGAGGCAACGGCAATGCTTGATTCAAGTGCTCAAGGTAACCTGCTCTCCTACAACCTTTACAAGCAACTCAACAATTAATTAAAAAATCTCCTCAGTTATTCAGAGCACTTGATCAAGGTAATGGGTTGGACAGGTTAATAAATATGTCTATCTATTTCAAGAAAACAACAAGTTCCTTTTGCTACAGTAGCTACAAAAAAACCATCAATAATGCAATTGATGGATAAAGGTAATCAACCCTTACAAACGACCATTGTCCAACAATGGATTCCAAAGAGACCAACAAAGAAAGAAAAGCAAGTTATTATAGAAAGTACTCTTCCCCAAGGTGTGAGTTCAATGAGTAAGAACCAATCAGTGGGAATTCACGATAGTGTACCACAACAAACCCCACCTACTCTGCCCACCAACACTATCAAGCAGATATGGATCAGAAAGAATCATGTTGTAAGGTTTGAACAATTTCAATGCAAAGATATCTCTCCACCAACCTCCAAAACAAACCGCAAGCTGAAACCAAAGCTCCTTCTTAAGCAAATATGGGTACCCAAGCAATTACTTATGGCCCAAAGTAAGCTTGCAAAAATATCGATTCCAAAACAACAACCAAAGGAACTCCATGAAGTACATGCTTTCAAAAGACAACCACACGCATGTTCCAGTCCAACCATACCCACAGTTCACAAAAATTGGGTTTTTAAGAATGACTGCCCAACCCGGATTTGGATACCTAAATGGCGGACATCTACCACTACCAAGCTGACTCACAAACCAAATGGTTTCGCCAGCTCCGTTGTCTATCAAAGAAAGAGCAAACAAATTGGAGAGATTGATGTTTCATCGCTCTCACCAACATCATACTTTCACATGAAATTTTAACATCGAATGCCAATAAGCATCATGCTCATACCTTCCTCTTGCACAACATTAATTTTTCCATGCATTGCCTCAGTATGTATATATGGACACATTACATGGCAAGCATTAGCACATTATTGATTCTTGTGCACAACACATACCCTTGGGCAATACACAGTCATCCAGGAGGACTTTGACTAGGAAGCGGGAGGCATTCTCAATGCGGACCCGACACACTACAAGTTATAAAGGGGTACTGTTTTCCATGATTTTGGGGTTTTTTCTATTTGATTGCAAGAAGTTTGGTAAACCCGACTATATATGCCCTTAGTTAATGTGCTACAATAGAAAACAGAGGACACACACCAAAGATGATCCTCTAGGTGTGTGTACATATGTTCAAATCACAGTTTTCATGCTAAAAAAGTAAGAAAATGGAGTAATCCGGCCAAAATACTACGGATAGATGTATATAGTGGTTTATTATGCTACTATCTAACTATCTTGATTTATGGGTATTTTTTGGGTCAAGTTAGCTATTTCCTTTTATTTTTTGTTAATTTTCTAGATAAAAACAAAGAAAAATGGGAGTGATCAATAAGTGAATGACAGCTTATGGTGAAGACGGGGTGCAAGTATCAAAAAAGTTGCAAAAAGCGGATTTGACCACTTTTTGGATGAAATTGTCAAATTTTCAAAAAACAGAGCAAACAGAGTCCAAATGAAGAACTTTTTGAGCCTAAAGTGCAATTTGCGACAAGATAGGAGCACATGTCAAGTTTGGTAACAAAAAGTGGCCTAAAAACTCCGATATAAGTTTATCTAGGCCCACTTATTAGCTCATTCTCACTATTCACAAGTGCGAGAGAGCTTGAGAGACCTAGAGCAAGCGGACCTTCTACGACTTTGTACAACACACATGACACATCGATCGATGCTATATGTGAGAGGTAGAATTATTACCATGTCCTGTTTTTGTTCTATACTCTCTTTGTCATGAAAAACTCGCAAAAATGGCAATGTGACATCGTGGGAAAGAAATCAAAACGGGGCAATAACGCTTCAACCACTGAGCCGATAGCTACAAGACTTGGCAGGGTGTTAACTCTAACCTAGAAAAACACCTCTATGGCCTCCAATGTATAGGTTTAGGTCAATCGGAAAAACCCTAACCTCTTCGGGTTGATCAGGAAGGGATCTCTGAAACGACACAAAACTTCATGAGGAGTTATGTCTCAAGTATTTCTACAAGCTCATGTAACCTCCTCCCAGATCTATCATCAAAAAGTGGACCAAAACATTGAGTTAGGCTTCGGACGTGCAAAGTGTCATTTGGCCATCACGGCCAAGCGAGGCGTCCGTTTGCCACCAAACTTCATAGGCATCATCGACATATCATCGACAACCAACATGTAGGGTCAAACATCAAGAAATTTTTTTGCCACCCATCTCCTCATGAAAAGATGCTATTTGAGTAGCAAATCACCAAAAAAGGTATCCGCGAGGCCCAATGATACATCAAAGCCATGGGAAGGTGCCCTTCTGCATTCACAAGCTTGGGAGATGGAGCTCAAGAAGAATCTTTGCGGGAAGTTGTCTTCAAATGAAGAAATCCCTTTGAGAGACTAAAATTTAAATAGGGATTTTCTAGTGTAAACATCTGACTTTTTAAGTTGAAAACTAGCTAGTAGGGCTTAGGGCACAAACACAAAACACCCCAAGGCATCAAACTCACTTTTTATCAAGGGAGACATCATATACGTATGATGTCTCGCAGTCGGATTTGGCATAAAAATCACTTACTTGACTTCACAAACACATTGTGCATACCCTAAACTTGAAGCACCTAAAATTTCATTAGATTTGGAGCCAATTAGGGTACTCAAGACCCAAAAAATGCAAAGTCTTAGCCAAGTCCCAAAATGTGGCTATGGACTTACCAAAAGTGATTCAATTCAAGTGAAATTTTACACAAAGCAAGCACATAGCCTATACATCATGTTCTATGCTCACATATCTAGTTTGCAAAAGTAGACATCATACGCGTATGATGTCTAGACCTGTCACAAAATATTTCTGTCAACATTTTTTGGACATCCAAATTTATGAAGCATGGCACATATAGCCTCTACACCAAGTTTGGGCACATTTGGGCATGTTTTGATCACCACCCTTATCATTTTCCAAATCAAAGTGTCATAAACTACTTCTCTGTCCTTGGGCTCATAAGCCTTAGTCCAAATTCATATTTGCACACATTAGAGCCATACACACATCATGAGCTACTTCTACCACAAGTTTGAGCCAAAAATGCCAAAGTAGACATCATATGCGTATGATGTCTAGACCCCTTGAATTGACATGCTATTGTGATTTTGGAAACTCTAACACTTTATATACATCATTATCAGCTCCCCAACAAATTTTCATCGGATTTGGATATCTATTGACCTTCAATCACCCAAAAAAAAGGAAATTTGGATGTAAAAACCCCTTCAAGCTCTTTTGACACGCATTCACAAGCCCAATTTCAAATCTGAGAGCATGGACGTAATGCACAATCTATACACAACTTACCCAAGGAGTTTCAAGTTGTTTTGTATCAGTAGACATCATACACACATGATGTCTCTTCTCTTGTACAGGTGCCAAACGCCAAACTCCACAGCTTTCATCAGAAACATGCTCACTACATAGTATAAAAGCCATGCATTCAATTTGGACAAGTTTGGGCAAGGTTGTGATCACTTGGAGCCTAAAATCAAAAAATCCTTGCAAAAGACACATTCTATGGCCCCATATACATAACTCATGTCCAACTCAAAATCTGAGATGATCAAAGGATTTTCCATCACCTGAGGAAGCTACATATGAAGTCTGGGCCAAAATTTTCAATAGAGACATCATAGGCGTATGATGTCTCCAGAGGTCCAAATGACTATTCTGGGGGGATTTCTCACTTCCAATGCCTTTTTCCCATTAATCTTAGCCCAAAGCCCAAGCCTCATCAAGTTTGGATTCTGTATACCCATCTAAACCCAGGTTTTGGAATCCCAAGCTCTATACTTGATTATTGGCTTCAAACACATGAGAAGAAACCCAAATCAAATTTTGGCATCACATGAGTCTATACCATGCTAAGGCCCCTCTACACTAGAAGTTTGAGCCATTTTGAACAAAGTAGACATTCATACGCGTACAATGTCTCACTAGCCTGAAATTGAACCTCAAAGCTAACTTGACCCCTTCTAAGCCTTTACCACATGATTATGAGAGCATCTACCAAGTTTCACCCCATTTGAACCTCATTCGCTCAAAACTACGCCAGAATCCAGCTTCAGAACATGAAAGGAGTTCTAATGGTCACAGCTTGTCCAAATGACATCCAAATTGAAATCCAAGCATATATCCATGATGTACATGATATGAGCTATGCACATATGAAACACCACTCAATTATGAGCACCTAGACATCATATGTGTATGATGTCTCACAACATAAATCTGCACACAAAATGCATTTTTGAGCACATGCATAGCACCCTTAGGCCCTAAATAGCATGTGTTTCAAATTTGAAGTCATTTTGATAGCTAGAAACTGAGAAAATGCCAAATTTTGTAAACAACGCTAACGTTTTCACTTGGAGTGCCCACAGGATCAATGGAAGCAAGTAAATAACCAGCCAAGAAGAAGAGGATGTCCTTGAAGGACATTATCGTAGCTAGTGATCCTTACACACTGCTAGAAGAGACACTGAAGCCAGCCAAGGCTTGGGTAGACGAAGCCACATTAGAAAGGGAAGGATTGGCAGTGTACAGAGGTACATTAAGAGACCCGCAAGGAAACACAGTGGATATCCCAATGAATCCATGAGAAATGTTGGAATATGCAAACAAAGAAGAAACACTCACCTAGTTGAAAAGACCAGATTTGTACAACTTCTTCACAGCACCACCAACGGGTGTAGATATGCAGAGAGTCTACAAGCTAGTCAGCTCAATCGAGAAAGATGGCAAGGTAGTGATTACTGCTTTGAATGGACAAAAGACATAGATGATGATTACACCTCAAACCATAACAGATGCACTAGGGCTCCACAATAAGGGGAGCTCCGTTAGAGAAAGAAGAGATGAAGTAAAGGTCTACACTCAAAAGAAACCCAATCAAACATTTGAAGACTTGGTAGACCCAAGAGCTGCAAAGATCTACAAGCTGTACAACCAATACTTCCATGTTTGCAGCAAGAAGCCCACAAAAGTACACAAGACCTCCCCATGCAGTGCATACTACCATAGCTTGTGCATTGAAAAGTAGTGTGCCCAAAGAAGTGAATCATGCCCAATATCTGCATGAGCAAGTAGTAAGCATGGGTATATAGAAGCCCAAGTACATTGGAGGTGGGGGAACATTGGCGAAGATTGCATATGAGGCTATTACCACAAGAGGATAGTGGCAGGATGCACCATCACAAAATGAGTGGTTCAAGTTACAACAAGATACAAAAGATGAACCAGTAATAGCAGTAGCCCCACCAGTCACCACACGACTTCGGAGAAGGCTAGAGACTATACCAAAGGAAGAGCCTGAGGATTCCCCAAAGAAGAGGGTAAGATGGCAATGACAAAATAATCAAGGCCCAAAGAGACACACAACCAAAAATCCACTCGGATCGAAAGGTTGATTGAGCAGTTTAGGATAGAATGGGCACTCAAAGGAGGCTTTGAGTAGTATTGGGTACTAGACCCAACAAAAATCAGAGGAAGCTCCTCAAGACCTCTAGAGGATCAATTTGATCATTACATATGAGCATATGAATAAATAGAAAAGGTGATCAAGCAGCAAAGTTTAGAGCCATTCACAATGGAGGAGGTACAAGATATCAAGAGAAAGCTGAAAGAAATTCCAGAGGCGCTAGTCAAGAAGGGTCAAGAAGATGACCAAACAAAAAATGCAACCCCACCACCTTCACCACCAGGCTCCTCTACTCCTCCTCCAAGTCCAAAGCACTCTATGTCCCAACCACAACACTCACCAAAAAAGACAAAAGAGACAGTAGCTCCACCAAGAGACAAGGAAAAAGAGGAAAGGGACACTTATGAAGATCTACTTTAATCCGGATACACTATGACCGAGGCTTCTACGATGGTTATGGCACTCCAACCCCATCATGGGCTGCCACATAGGAACTAGAAAGGAGATCCCTACGGAACAGATAAGAGCTCATATATTGAAAGAGCCACAACTAAACCAAGAAGCACAAATAAGAGCACAAGAAAGGAATTCCCCATAGCCTGGAGGGCCAGGGCTGGTCCAAATATCGCAAGCACCACAATTGGAGACCATTGAACAGCCCATGGAGAGCACCTCGAGCAGGAGTCATATTGAGTATGGGACACCAGGTTCCCTTTTATCGCCCAATTCCCATGCCATCAACAAGAAGCTTGGTTGCAACAAATGAAGAGAATGTAAGAGCCGCATATCACGTACTTCACAAAATCAGAACGCGGTCCCTCACACTGCTTGAAGAAAACAGTATGCTGTAGGGAAGAAAATATGCACATGGAACATGATCACCTCTCAAGCATGATCCACATTACCAACTAAAAAGCTAAGGATGCAGAAAAATATCTTGAGACTCTTAGTACAACACTAAGAGAGGCTAAAAGGGAACGAGACAGTTTAACACTACAAATGGCAGAGGTTTTGCGGGAAGTAAAGAATCTCTAGGAAAAAAAGCAAAGAGTGGAAGATGAGCTAGAAGCAGCAAAAGATGAAGTGTTGGAGTTAAAATCCAAATTAGAGATCCAAGACTTGACAATCAAGAGACTCAGGGCAACCCCGAGGGTTGTACAAGCAGTTGGCAGGAGTAGATATCCAAGCTATCCAAGATTTGAAAGCACAAATCACTGCCCTATAGAAAGAAATACATCTAGAACAAAGACAAAGAATGCAAATGGTAGAAGGGTCCCTAGACGTAGATGAAAGAATGAAGGCTCAACACCAAGATCTCCACAAAGAACATGAAGAGCTCTAACAACAGTTAGCTACTCTGCAAGAGATGTTGGTAGATCAAGCAGAAGAAGCTACAAAGAAAGATGGACTTGCTAAAAAACAGATAAGAGAACTACAAAAAGAAATAGCCAAAGCAAGGACACAAGAAACAGAATCAGGGCTTAATGACCTTGGGATTAATGCTAGAGATGAGCCCTTGGAGGTTCCTGAAGATGCAGAAGGTCTATAGCACATAGAAGAGAAACTATAGGCACAGTAAGAAGGAGAGAAAGTGTTAATTGTAGAGGAGGATACACACCTCCAAACTTTGATTGAAAAATCCAGAGCTACAAACAACAAAGCGACCTTGGAGTGGGAGACAATAATTTTACACTTAGTACGAGTCCAAGAGCTTGCCACAAATGTGCTTAGGGAAGAATGGATGCAACCTTCACTCCCATACCCTCTCCTAAAGTATGAAGTGCTGGTGATCAAGAAAAGAGTTGAAGTGGAAGCAATAGAGCCACTATATGAGGGAGATGTCAAAGATTCAGATATTGCAAAGAAGATAGTGGACTCCCAACCAAAGTGGAGAAAAGTGTGGCTCCTCAAGTACCCAGGATTTCTAAAGTACTTGGTGGAAACCCCCAAAAACATCAAGGATAACACTCTATTTTACCCAATCCTACATGTATGCACATGGGCAAACCACACCAGAATCTTTAAGAAACATCCCACCTAGCTCAATTACCCATCTATGCCACCGCCCAAGGAAGGAGAGAGAATAAGTGTATCTTATATGGTGAAAACCCTAAAGGGAACCATTAAGATTTTCACTGGCTCCCCTAACTTGACGTGTGTGATGATCAGGAAGATATGAAAAACCCTCCTTGCATGCATTGAAGTGTTCGCACCATCCAAAGCTATGGACTTGACCCTAGTGTCAATGGTCAACATTGTCACCACAATGACATTTGATTTATCAAAGCAGTTATCCCCGGAGGTGTTACATTTTTTGTACCAAAGGGTAATTTTCTTACTAAGCTACCATCTGCAAGCTTTTGGAGAAATCCTTCTACACTGGCTTCTTTACATATGACAACAAAATATTTGGGCCCACAGTCACCTTGGGCAACATAAGGTACAAGTCATACTTGAATCTGCTAATCCCCAAGGGTTCCACTGACTCAAAGGCTGAGCATTATTACCAAATCAAGAGATCAAGACCGGTCATGTCAGGGATGACATGGACACAAAAGGGGGGAGTGTTGACGGTCAAACACAAAAGAAGCTTTTCCTAACTTTTTGTATCACTATTTTTTGAAACAAAAAGACATTTTGTAACGATTTAAGCGGCCAATATTCTTTTTGGGAGCGAGCCTCTAAGTATATAAGCCAATTTTTGTAACCCTAAGAAACCTGAGAGAGAGAGAGAGAGAGAGGGGCAGAGGGAGAGAGAGAGAGAGAGAGAAATAGAGAGATACCTTCTCTTTCCTGCGCGCTCTATGGAGCCTCCATTGTGAAAGAGACACCACCAATGTGTTAGTAATAGCTAGGGTTTCAATCCAACGCCAAGCTTGCACGATTGCGGTGTTGTCTTGAGAAGCAAGCTCCTACAAGCTTTTGGGTGAGCTTTCTTGCAAATTGTGTGTCCATTTGGGGATTTCTTTCATCATATGGGTTCACGACAAGTAGAGCTATATATTAGGATCATACAAATCAAAAAGTGGTGACCTGCATTTTGCGGCTTTTTACATTGTGACGGGGATGGAAACACACACAATGCCTCTATAATTACCCGACACACACTCTTGGGATAATAGACACACACACACACACACACACACACACACACACACACACACACACACACACACACACACACACACACACACACACACACACACACACACACACACTATAAGGCACCACTCAGCTTACACAATCCACCTGGCCAAGACAGGGAACACATCCCCGGGGAGGTCACCTAATAAAAATGTAACCTATCACGTGAGTTCAACAGAAAGGTATTTAAAGTTCTTGAAACTTACCGAAATATATATACAGAAGGGTATTATTTTTTCAAATTTGAAAAAAACTTACAGATTTTAAAAGAAAAGGGTACATTATTCTTAACAAAATTCACAGATAAGGGGTTTTACAAACATATCTTGCACGCACGTGATATGGTAGTTTTACACATAGTGAACCCCCCGAGAACACATCGATGGAGTGAGAGGAGAGAGACTATCCATTTTCCCACTCAACACACACACACATAGACACAAATCAGCTCAAAGGAGGAATATTTCTGATGCTTAGATACAATTGATCTTGGGCCGACACCAATGGGGCAAATAGCTCACACCATACGTACGAAATATGGCAGATACAATCACAAATTTGAGCATAGGCTTCACTCATAGGAGAAACTTACACAGCCAAAACAATAGGAAAATAGTGAGAAATCTGGAAAAATGATCAGTACCATTGCGTCTGGAACGGCCAAAAACGCCAGTCTACAATATCAAAGTGCTCAGATACGAGCTCGGATGAGCAGTTTATGGCCAAAACAAGCTCCAAAAACAACAAAAACCTAGTTGCGACTGTTCCTCCTCCTCTCTCCATATTTTTGGGTTTTCTCTCAAGTTTTTCAGTGTCAAGACTTCACTTTATCCCTTGGGCACGTCTGGCCTTTTGATTGACCTCAAACGGACCCCAAACAGGCCAAAAATGGTCACGTAGTGCGTTTTTGTTACCCTTCTACATCCATCCGCAAACCTGGCACTCAACTTTTCCCAATATTGGATGCGGAAATCACGTGAAGTGACCCCCAGATATAGTTCCCATGATGAAGTTTTTCAATAATCATAACAAGAAAACATTGCCGTTGTGTCCTCACTTATCCACGTGCAAGTGTTGATCCCATTCGACCTCCTGACACCACTAGATGCCATCTGATGCACCTGCTTACCTCATGGCCTGGGCCCATTGATAGATTCCTTGAGAAGTTTTACACTCTACCAACCCCTCATTATTATAGAAAAACATACTGATACTGGTGATGATGAAAATGGATGTACTATGTACACGCTATCCTACCTGTACACATGTGGGCCCCATGTAACCACTTGGCTCTGGACAATGGGAAATTCTGTATTCGATGCACCATGCATGTGTTTGTACATATGTGAAATCACTTCTTCCAAAAAATCTAACATAATTTTCCCATCCCCTAGCCTGCTAGATCATTCATGATCAACAATAGCAAAAAGAAATATGCGACTCGCTGCGTCATAGGTCTCCTCATCCCTCACAGACATTATTATTCTGCAGACAGCTCATCTTGCTCCACCATCATTAATATAACATGTTATAATTTAAGATTCAAACCATTTACCCTTGACTTATGTAAAATCCCATCCAGGTTAGCGAGCTGATATGTACCATTTGCAAAACACTCAACTACCTTGAAAGGGCCTTCCCACTTAACTTGAAACTTCTTTTGGAATGTCTTGTCCAACTTACTGTTGTAGCGCTAAACCAAATCATGTTTCTTGATATCCTTACTTTTGACCTTTTCATTTATCTTTGCTAAAGCCTTATCTTGCATTTGCCCATAATGTTCCAATGCGCTCATCCTATCCAATTGAACCTCTTGTAATTGTAAGAGCCTCTCTTCGAATGCATCACTGGACTGCCCAAGCAACTTTTCTAACATCTTGGCCGCAAGCAACTCTACTTCCAGAGGCAATAGTGCTTCCTTTCCATATACCAAATGAAATGAAGTAAACTCTGTACCTGTCTTCACCGAAGTATGGTAAGCTAGATTACACATTTGTTTGAAGCATGGATTAGATTACACACTAGCATCCCCTCTGGATCGTAAAGTGCTATACCCCCTGAAGCCGCATCATGGCTCTTTCTGTATGACCCATACAAAGGAACAACACATGTGCATTGATGATCTTTGGAACTTATTCAACTACCCTTCTAACCATCTCTTTTTTAACAAGAAGGGTATTCTCCTTGTAAATCAACAAATCAGCTAGGGTAGATCTTGTACTGTCTTCGACTAAAAGATAGAACTCAAACTCTTGCAACTCAATTACCCATTTCTTGACCACATGTGACATGTTAGTGCCATTAACTAACTGTGGCAAAAAGGTGTAACTCTTTAAGAAAACAAAAGGTCGTGGTAGCAAGTAATAAAAAAATCGTTGACAGGAAAATATTTCACTAGCCATCACTAGCTCTACTTCCAACAATTTTCTTTTTGCTACCAACTTCACTCGGCTTGCACAATACACTAGTCTCATATAATGGATGCCCTTCCCCTTTTGCAATAGCATGGCTTCAATGGCATCATCACCTACTGATGGATTTACATAAAACACTTACTCCCAATCAAGAGCCTGCATGGCTGACAGCCCCCCTAACACCTCTTTCACCTCACGAAACACTTCTTCACATTTGTCATCCCATTGCAATGGATCATGATTTTCCACTTGCTGTAATGGATAAAGGAGCTATGAAGACAATGGAATAAATTGTGCCATGTACTTCACTTTGTGTATAAAGGTTGCCAATTGCTTTGTACTGTTAGGTGATGGAAGAAGAATAATAGACTTAACCTTGTTTGGATCAGCCTCAATGCCATTTTCTAACACCATATTTCCCAATAACTTCACCCTTGGCTGAGCTAGATGACATTTCTTTGGATTTAGTTGTCCTTCACATTCATCATATTGAGCCAATACCATCTGCAGCTTCTTATGGTGTTCAGCCCTACTGGTGTAGACACAAAAGTCGTCCATAAAATCTTTAACACAACTACCAATGAATGGTGACAATACCCAATTTTCTCTCTCTTGATAAAAGGATGGTCCATTTGACAACCCAAATGGCAATACCGTGTAGCAATAACAATCCCATGGCGTAATGAAAGTTGTCTTTGTTCGGTCTAAGCAATCTTCAATTAAAAATATCCTGAAAAACCATCACACACACTGTACCTCTCATAACCTGCCACCACTGAATCCAAGATCTAATCAACGAATGGAAGAGGGTATGGGTTCTTCTTAGTGGATGCATTTAAGGGTTTAAAATCTACACAAATCCTCCACTTCCCATCCTTCTTTGGATTGTCTACTACTAGAGTCACCTATACTGTGGTCTCCACTCGGACTATGAACCCTACCTTTAATAACTCCAACTCTTCCTGCAAGACGTCTTGACCCATCCTTCTTAGACTTTGCCACATTGGCTTAGCACCTTCCTTCATCTCTATATGCATCTCTTCTCATTTGAACCCTCTAATCTCTTCATATGAAGTAACAAGCAAATTAGGAAAACTAGCCAGCACGTGCAAATATATCTCCTTCTCCATAGCTGAGAGGTCTCCACTGATCATTTGTGTTGATAGCCCTTTTTTCGGCTCTCATAAAATGTTATAAGAAGCCACTTCACCCCAAAGAAACACCCTAGCACAATGACTAGGCTCACTTTTTCATTGTAAATAGTGTGCGTGCGTTTAGGATTTTTATCACATTTGTTTTATCAAATCATTGAGCAAGTCATTGGGCTAAGAGACAAAAGAATAAATTTATAATATCACGGTCCTCTTTACATGTAAATATTTTCTATCAAATAAAGGACCTAAGTATAAAGGGTTTTTTTTCAAATTTTTTGTATTTATATAAATATATATTCCTAAGTGTGCATTTTTTCCAAATCTCTTTGCATCTTTTCACGCCATGAAATATTTCTATGTTAGTGTGTACATACCCCATAATATTTATTTTTACAAAATAAACCGTGCATTTCATCTCGCACCCTTGTGGAAGTCGAAATTTGTTTCTACACTGTCACTCACTTTCACTAGATATTTTCTCACTTGCATATTTTCCTCTTTCACCCAAATACAAAATAAAATACTCCTATCATGATATTCCTTCATGGGTCCTGCACATATTTTTTTCCATACACCATGTGCTCATAAGAAAAGGGCTAGGAAAAATCCAAGCACTAGGTCTATCATGTGCAATTGTTTTTTATTCTTCAAAATTCATCATCCATGCATGTGGCAAGGGCCACTTGGATTCCTTAGGTCATGGCATGGCTCATGGGGGGCTCACCTTTGGATGTATAGGGAGAATTCAACAAAAAAGGGTCCCACATAAGAACCTTTGCAGTCCCACAATACATAGCTTTTTTGGGCAAATTTTGGCACCCTTCTATCATCCGAATCAGCAAAAGTTTTCAACATACAAAATGAAGCTCGTGAGCTGAATTATTTTACATAAATATTTCATAATTTTTGAAGAAAATCACGAATTTTGGTGAATTGTTTGGTGCGACCTAGTCTGCCCATTCTATACACACAAGTATCCTCTCACTCTTCTCTCACATTTTCACACTCCCACCCACATACACACTCATCCTCTCCATCATTCCTTCAAATGTATAGATTTCCATGCCCCTCTCACCTTCCTCACCATCTCTCCTTCCCCTCTTACCACCATAGCCTTATACATACACATATGCTCTCATACCGCTCTCTACTACCCCCAAATTACAATTTCATGTTAGCTCCTCTAAAAGGCATGAATTTTTAGCACTTTATCCTTACATAACCTCTGCAAATAAGAAGTTTTTCATCAATAATCCTCATCTTCATCGTGGAGATCAACCGTGAAGGCGGCCCAAGAAGCAGAAGTAGAAGACGAAGAAGAACCGGCGGTCATTTTCATAAGGGTGAGTTCATAATTCTTGGAGGTTTCACCAATCTCAAGAGCTCATCCACCTCATTCACCCTTGGTTCCTCGACAATCAAGTCATCATCACTTTTGTAAATATGCCACTAACATTTTCTAGTGATCACTAACAACTAACCCTTCTTGTAAATTGCACCCTCTACTATCTACTAGAGTAGGCACCTCCAAGTTACTCACCTCTCTCTCCTTTAACTCTCAATAATTCTCCCCCTTGAGCCCACATCCATGTGGCTTAAAGGATAATGAAGACCCACTCCCATTTAAAAAATCAAAATATTTCCTAATCTCTTGTTTTGTCAAAAAAAAATGATTAGAACTAATCATAATCAAAGCTTCCAAAAACCTATAAATAGAACCCATCTCTCCTTGTAAAAGGCATCTCTACACCATTGCACACTAGATTGAGCGTAGTACACGCCAGTTCTATCTTGGTTGTAAGGAGAGAGAAAGCTTTCTATACACCATCACTTTGAGTGAGTGCGAGTACAAGATATTCTTTCTACCATTGTTGTATCTACCCCAATATCAATGAATTGGTAGTTTTGGGTGAAATTTCATGTCCAAAGGCTCACGCTTTTCCTCCAATTTGGCTCGGCGAACTCATTCAACTTCATAAGGTGACTTGTTTCATTGAAGGTTGTTGTTTTGTTTCTTGTCCTTGTGATTCATTGGCTATGGTTTGTTGGCTACCATTGTAAAAGGGTGGATTGTGAGAGGGCTCCCATAACCCTAAGACAATGTGCTAGTGATGCTATAACCAAATCTTGTCACTTGAATCCACAAGCTCTAGGTGCCTTCTTGTGAAAATCATAAGGTTGAAGCTAAGTTTTACACCCTCTCTCTCTCTCTCTCTCTCTCTCTCTCTCTCTCTCTCTCTCTCTCTCTCTCTCTCTCTCTCTCTCTCTCTCTCTCTCTCTCTCTCTCGTGTTTTAGTGCGTGAGAGTGTTCCGTTGGTGTTAGGGTTAGTGTAAAGTCCTTACTTGATTTTGGGTTGCTCTAACGATTCTCCTTTTTTTGCATCCTAGTTCTCTTTTAAACTAGGTGGTGCCCCTTGTGTAGTTGGGTTTTGGTTGTGGGTTTGTTGTTTTGTTGTGCTCGTGGTTGCCCCATCCCCAATTGAGAAGCACGGGAGCCTTGAGGGGTCTTTAGAGGTCGCCTCTCTTGTTTCCCGCCCCGGACCGCCTCAGTGTCATCAATTTTTTCTTCTTTGACAATTCAACCTTGGTTTGCATCAGCCCTTCAATCACTTCATAAGGCCCTACACTTCCATCTTCAATCTCATTTTCAAATGCAACTAGCCAACATGTGCAAATATATCTCCTTCTCCATCGCTGAGAGGTCCCACTGATCATTTGTGTCATCAATTTTTGCTTCTTTGACAATTCAACCTTGGTTTGCGTCATCCCTTCAATCACTTCACAAGGCCCTTCACTTTCATTTTCAATCTCATTTGCAAATGCAACTAAACGAGAATCATGGATTTCTTTATCTATCAGAAGAAATGCAACATCAACATTCTCATCACTGCTGGTAGTACTATCACTATCCTTGTCAGACACTGTGGAATAGTCTTCATCACTAGATTCATCCTCATCTTCATAAAGTTCTTCCAATAGTTTCCTTGTGTCCATATTATATAGCTTCTTAGCACTTGTCTTTCCATAGAGGTTAATCATACCACATCTCTAATCTTGAACAGCTCCCATTGCATGTAACCATGGTCTACTCAGTATAATAGGATATACTCCCAACCCCACTGGCATCACATGAAAGTCAACCACCCCCTTTGCATCATATTCCTCCACTTCTAATCTCTTTACAACACGCAAAAATTTTACTTTCAGATGGTTTGCCAATCTGATCCAAAATCTTGACACCCCACCCTAGTCACTGTAAGACCCATCTTCTCAACGCATGAGTGTGTTATGACACATATTTGAGCTCGGTCATCAACATAACCTTGTCCCATATTTTTTTTTGTGCCACACATCTACTATTGGTCAAATGTCTGGTAGCTCATCCATCACCAACACCTTCACTGAACCTCTCTCTAGTTCTATCTCCATTGGGTTAACCAGCCTCTTCCATTGTCGCTTTAGCTTAAGCACCATCTCTATAAAGTAACATCTACTTTCCTGCTTGTCAGATCCTCCTTCAAGTCATAACTTAATTTCCCATCTTCTAGTCGAAATTCTAAAATATGAAACTTGCAACAAGCCCTTCTTTTCCTGTTGGCCTTGACATCCTCGTCTTCATGGCTCTTTCCCTTCTTCTTACTAGGACCTGCACCACTTCTTCCTTCCTTATCCTGTGTGGTCCTCTTTCCAATAGGCATCATTAATGTATCTCTAGCTTTACTGCCTTTTCCAAGGTGACCACACTTATCACTTTTGTCTTTCCCTTTTCCTCTTAGGTTAATCCACTGGTTCCTTCTTCTCCCTTAATTTCAATGCCGTAATCATTTGACCTAGTTAGCACCTGTCTTGGCAATGGATACATGTCTCTCCATCCTTGGTGGCTTATCACATTGTGGGTTGATGTGGCCCAACTCTCCGCAATTATAACACGTGGGCGTCTGCCTCCAGACACTACCATTGATTTGTCCAACACCATTCCTAGGTTTTTATAACACGTGGGCGTCTGCCTCCAGACACTACCATTGATTTGTCCAACACCATTCCTAGGTTTTTATTAACCTCATGGCTGATTTGCAAACCTCACACAACCTCGATTATTCCCCACCTTACCTAGCATGTTTAGGTTGAGATTCTTCATTAAATCTACCAAAGGCATCCCTCATCTTGTCGCTTGAGTTACATGGATGTGGGCTCCAGAGGAGAGAATTATTGAGGATAAATAGAGAAGATTCTAGAGAGGTGAGTAATTTTTGGTGTGAGGTTGCCTACTCCAAGGTAGAGTAGAGTGGGTGCAATTTACAAGAAAGGGTTAGCAGCTAGTGTTAGTAGTTTGTAGTTAGTAGGATGGGGTAAATATACATGGAATATGCACTCAAGGTGCATTACATGATTTATCCCCTTGCTCGTTGAAGATGACAATGCTAGCTCATGCAGATTTTTCCACTCTTCTCTTGTAGGCTCCCATCAAAGTAAAGAGAGTGAGCCCCCTCTACCTTTGGGACCTCCAACGCAGGTGTAGTCACTTGATCATTTGGCTTTATCTTTATCTTCTTTTCATAGTGGCGATGAGTCAGAATGCCTCCTAGACTGGCCCTTGTGGAACTCTCCACTTGCATAGTGTAGTCAAACTCTTTCAACCTTGTAAGCGATTTGGAAATCCTAGAAGAAACATCCATATGCTACATTACATAAGGAAATACTTCTTCCATTATTAAGATTATGAATGGTCTAGACAATAAATAAGAACAAAATCTGGTGGTAGCAAACATTAATGCAAGCACCATGTGCTTGACTGCTGTGTATCCCTTTTCTAATGGAGTAATCATGCGACTAGAGAAGTAGATAGGACGCATGAAAGAAGTTTGAGGATCCTTTTGCATGAATATAGCCCTAAGTGTGTCACTGCCCACACTAAGGTTTACATAAAATGGCTCTTTCCACTTTGGAGGTGCAATGGTGGCAAGTGAGGCCAGGATTTGTTTTAGGGTGAAAGCATGCTAACGTGTCGTGCTTTTTGTGCCAGTTAACATATGCCAACAAGAACATCTATAAGCATAACAAATGGATAGGAAAGTCATGTGTTTTCAAGTGTGTGGGCCACCATCATGAACTATACAAAGTGTAAAACTTTGAAAAAATGAATCATAATATTTTTAAAATCTCTAACGTTGTTTATGCTGCCTGGGCAACACCCCCCTCTATTACCAGCTCTCACAAAGTGAGAGGAAGCCTGTAATATTTCGGGCTCTCTGATTTGCAAGACATCATGAGTGCAAATGACCATCTCAGAAATTGACTGCAGGATGCTAAACAGCAGCTCCAAAATGCGGGTCAGGAGCTTGAAGCTGTGAGGGTTTTGAAAGCAAGCCATGATATGGTCAGCCCTGTAGTACTTGCTACGAGACATAAGCTTCATCATGCTAAGAATGAATTGCGGTGTTTAGGCCTCACTCACAGTGTGGATGCAAGGAGAGAAATAGAGCTCAAGGTAAAGATCAAGACATTGAAGGAGACAGTGGATGGTTTGGGGTTTCCTCACATTGAGGACACCCCCACTGCAGTTGATATTGACATAACATGTCTTCATGTAAGTGCCAATGATGGTTTTTGTGGATTGGACCTTATGTTTTGAATATGTGCACAACTATCCTATGTACTTACCATCCCTCTCTTTTGATTGGTTTGTAGATTAATGTGGAGGTGTAGGAAGCAAAAGCACACACGCCTACGATAGTCAATTGTAGCTTCTCATGTAGATAAGTAGGACGATACAAGGCTCCTTCATCCCCACTTCCCTATGCAAGATAGATATGGACACTTTTACAGAGTGTATAGGAGGGTTACGTGATGGGACAACAAGCAACATGTGTACTGGATGTGGTCTACCACTAGAAGTACACAAAATCAATGCAATGGTCAACATGCCATGTGAGCATACCTATCACCTAATATTCTTTGTTGTTGCATGCCCCTTGGGGTCCAAATGTAGAGCTTCCACCTGCCAGCAGAGGATACCACTTGAACGGTGTGGCAAGGTCACAGGGCAAGGACCTCCGATCACGCAGAGCTCTTGTAAGATAATGTTAAGGAACAATTATCTAGCCTTGATTCCTACTCTAGCCCTGTGTATGCTAGTTAGCATAGAAGGTATGCTAATTATCTTAGTTGGTATGGTGTCTAGAATATTGTGTATGGTAGTTGTCAAACCTAGTTATGCTAGTTAGCATACAAGGTATGCTAGTTAGCTATGGTGTCTAGCATATTGTGTATGGTAGTTGTCAAACCTAGTTATGTACTTACCATACCTCTGTTTTGATTGGTTTGTAGATTAATGTGGAGGTGTAGGAAGCAAAAGCACACACGCCTACGATAGTCAATTGTAGCTGCTCATGTAGATAAGTAGGATGATACAAGGCTCCTTCATCCCCACTGCCCTATGCAAGATAGATATGGACACTTTTACAGAGTGTATAGGAGGGTTACGTGATGGGACAACAAGAAACATGTGTACTGGCTGTGGTCTACCACTAGAAGTACACAAAATCAATGCAATGGTCAACATGCCATGTGAGCATACCTATCACCTAATATTCTTTGTTGTTGCATGCCCCTTGGGGTCCAAATGTAGAACTTCCACCTGCCAGCAGAGGATACCACTTGAACGGTGTGGCAAGGTCATAGGGCAAGGACCTCCAATCACGCAGAGTTCTTGTAAGATAATGTTAAGGAACAATTATCCAGCCTTGATTCCTACTCTAGCCATGTGTATGCTAGTTAGCATAGAAGGTATGCTAATTATCTTAGTTGGTATGGTGTCTAGAATATTGTGTATGGTAGTTGTCAAACCTAGTTATGCTAGTTAGCATACAAGGTATGCTAGTTAGCTTAGTGGGTATGGTGTCTAACATATTGTGTATGGTAGTTGTCAAACCTAGTTATGCTAGTTAGCATACTATGAGATATAGCTAGCATACATTGTCATGGTGGTAAGCATATTGTGTATGCTAGTTAGCACAACTAGTTATCCTAGCAACATATTGTGAATACTAGTTGGCATTTTATGTACGCTAGTTAGCATACACAGTATGCTAATAAGCATACCTTCTATGCTAGTTAACAAACTATGCACGCTAACTAGCATAGAGAGTCTCCTAATTAGAAACAAAGTATGCTAATCAGCATGTTAATAAGCTAATTAATGCACAGTGTACTAACTAGCAAACAAGGTATGCTAATTAGCATACCCTATATGTTAGTTAGCACCACAATGTTCTAACTAACATACAGGGTATGTTAATTAGCATATTTAATATGTAAATCAGCATACTTTTTATGCTAGTTAGAACACTTTGTATGATGGCTAGCATGCAAGTATGCTAATTAGCATGCATAAGCATACATTGTGTATAGCCATTTGTGCTAACTAGCTAACAAGGTATACTAATTAGCATATATAATATACTAATTATCATACTTCTTATGCTAATTAGAACATTGTGTATGATAACTATAAAAAAAGGTATAATAATTAGCATACTTTGTATGCTAGCTAGCATTTGGTGCATGCTAACAAGCATTCAAAGTTCAGCTAGCATATCTTCTTTGCTAGCTAGCATAATGTGTATGCTTGGTAGCATATCTCTATGTTAGTTAGCATACATTTTGAGCTAGCTAGCATAATTTGTATGCTAGTGAGCATACCTCTTTGCTAGAACTATCATAATGTGTATTTTAGTTAGCATGGACAATATTCTAACCGACAAAGATGGTATGCTAATTAGCAGAGACTTTATGTTTATTAGCATAACTTACCTCTAGTTAGCATACCATCTATGCTAGCATACATTTTATGCTAATTAGCATACCATTTATGCTAATTAACATAACATGTATGCTAATTAGCACACCATCAGTATTAAGCATACCATTAGCATACACACAATTTTGCCTATTAACATTTTATGTATGCTAATTAGCATACATTCTCTTGCTAGTTAGCATACACACTATATTCACATTCCCTTGTTAGCATATTTTGTATGCTAGTTAGAATATTGATCATGGTGGTTAGCACACTCTGTATACTAGTTAGCATAGTTAACATAGACAATATGTATGTCTACAAGATATAGATGCCTACCATACATGGAATTCTACTTGTGTCACACTATGCATACAAGCAATCATAATGGTATCGATGAAAATTAACAGGTGAATGGAATACATAGGTATCAATGATGCAGGATGTGAACCTGGCAAGACACCTGTCAATCAAAGGAAGGAAGAGAAGTTCTGTAATGATGAATCTGATGAGCTGGATAGACAGCATGAAAGGGTAGATGTAATGCCACAACACATGACAACGCACGAGGTTGCTGTAGATGGTAAAGAAACAGATGATGATGATAAAGATTTTATCATGATTACTCATCCAAACCCAAGCCCCCTACAAATGATCAAACACGCGTCTCAGAGGAAACAATTAGGAGTGCGCAAGAGGAAGGTAGGAGTGCTCAAGAGGAAGGTTTTAGGACTGACTGTGGGCTAACTTTGCACAAGATGCCGATGATGACAGCCCCCTACAGGGTTTTGTAAACAAAGTGAAATTAAAGAGAAAAGGTGGCTTGGAACGGATTCTGGAAGAACCAGGGGACAAGAAATGTGTTGCCCCTACGAGCACCCTGGATGACACAAACAAACATAGTAGAGGTGAAAAGAAATCCATTCGCTCACATGCTTGCAAGAAATTATGCTGAATGTGTTCCCTTTTGTGTCCAAGTTATGTAGTGTTAGCAAGCTCCACACCCTGTGGCATGTATCTCTCTAGATATTTATAATGGAAAAACTCTTTTCAATATTATTTTATTGTGCAACAGTTCAATAGTTTTTTCGTCCTTTATGATGTCTTTATTTGATACCATTTTTGCATCACAGGGCAAGAGAAATTGCAGTTAGTTGCCCTTCCATTGCATGCAAAACCATACAAAAGCGGCGGATATCCAAGGCTAGACAGCTACAAAAAGAAAAATTCGAGATTGAGAAGCGTCTGGATAGCTATCTTAAACACTTAACAAAAATTAACGACTACTTTAGTTATGTTCATCCCTCGGGGGAAGCTATTTTTGCTAAGTGGTATGCACTGCCAGACCAATATGCATGCCAAAGCCATTGCCAGACGAGGGGCGCTCTTTGGTTGTTGATTTAAATGGCCTGCTTGTTCAAGTTGTAGAGCCAATGCACGGTGACATTCGCCCTAAACATGCAGGGGAAATGATAAAGTACAATGTGCAAGATAGGAGGTATGTATTTTGTCGCAAAGACAAAATACATACCAGAACAACCACAAATTGGTCGCAAAGACAACCACAAATTTTTGGATTGGTGCCTCCAATTTTTCCATGTGTATATGGAGCACCAGCATGGCACCTAAAGTGAATGCAATATTAAAACCACTATTAAAAGAGCAGTGGGCTAAGCTAAGAGGTGTTTTTACACAGAGTCATTGTAGTGCCAGCCTTGGCTGATATATAATAAGCATGTATTCTTGAAGGATTTGAGATTGTTTTGGAAGAACTGCAACTTTGGGTCCTAAAACAGTCTAATTATTGACGATAGTATGTACAAAGTGTTCCAGAACCCTGAAGGAAGTTGGCTTGTTACTTCTAAGATAGAGGACCATACCAAAGAACATCGGCAAAACGTCCTGATAGATACTTTGAGCAGCTGGATGTTCCTATGGTTGCAATCAGAGGATTGTGCAGCATATACAGCTAAAAATACGTTTGATACTGTAATCATGACAAAGAAGAATAATGGATCTCTTTTCTGAGAAATTTTAGATTCTGTGTACTTTCTATTATTTGATGTTTCAAGTCACAATGATATTTCAAGATCTTGTTGTTTACTATAAACACATCATAGTGTAAAAATGGCCAAATCTTTTTTTTTTTGTGTGCAAAACCTACAATATGTGGGTGAATTGATTACAAAAAACCAAAAAATGGCCAAATCTTACCCTTTATGTGCAAGGGAAGTATGTTCCTAGGATCATTATTGCAATTTCTCAACAATTTTCATTACACAAACAATTATCCTTAATTGCACGAGCAAAAACTGCGATATGGTCATTCTTGTACCCTTTGTGCATGAGAAAACGGTCTTAAGGTCGTTATTATCACCTTCCTTTATGAGGTACGTGCATGGATACCTTAAAACTTGCACTTGAGCTCTCTAAATTTAACCTAATATTAGCACTCATGTAGCTATCATCACGCAAACAAAAAATAACCCCACACATATAGTCTTATGACAAAAAATGGGCCTTACACAAATAATATTTTTATTAGGAGAAATTTGGACTCACTTTTGGGTCATGTAAGAAGCTCCACATCAACTTAGAGAGAGAAAGTGAAAATGTTAAACAGTACATTTTAGGTCATGATTTTTTGATCCAATAGAAAGCCAAACTGACATATTCTTTCTTAGGTAGCCGTCTTCTTTCTTTTCTTATCCTTCATTCTCTTGTGAGGAATCCAACTAACTGTATGACTAATGATTTGAAATGTTAACATATAAGCGTTCCCTCCAAAAACTTGCTTATCAAACATCAGACAGTCTTGAGCTATCAACTCTAAACATGGAACTATTGATTGCAGACACGAACTTACAAGCCTCCCCCTGAATACTTGAGATATTTCTTCATTCACGAGTGTTTGTCTCTCTATCAATCCTAGGCATGGAGAATGCTTCTTTTTTTTATGAAAACACCAATTTGAACTTGCAATCCTCAACCCCTCCTTCTTCAACACTTACACAAAGAAAGAAAAACACACATCATCTTCATGTTTATGTATTGTAAGAGTATGCACCATTGCAAAAACGTAAGAGGGAGTCTTTCTTATCTTAAGAGGAGAAATAACTTAGAAGGATAAACAAGGAACATCATTTGGATTTGTAAACCAATGGGTCTATCTACCTAAAGGATCCTACAACAAATACATCACATCTCTTTGCCAATATCACTAACCTTTTAGATTTCACAGGCGATGGCAAGGATGAGTTATTAGGCTACACTCTACATTTGGAAATGCAAGGATTGAATACAAAAAAGAAAAGAGACTTTATAGCAATGGAGAACATATAGGTGAAGAAACCGAATGAGGCATGTGCTAATCTTTTTTAATCAAATAGAGAGACTATCCAAATCCTTGAGAAGAAGATCATAACTTTGCATGAGAAAGACACCATGCTTGGGCTTCGGAAAAGAAAACATTGACTATGCAACATAGAGAATATGAAGATTGGTAGTGGAGGGCTCAAAAAACAAATACGAGCTTTAAGGAAACTCAATTAAGTTTGTTCCTACTTTTGTATCTAATATATGCTTTACACTTTCTTATTTTTTACCATGATACAAGAAACGATCTATGCAGATATTTGCTACATCCAAACTCAAATGTAGTAGGTTCCAATGTTGAAGTCATCTAGTTTGAAAACGAGCAGTTGAAGAGATGAGTAACGCAAAAAAAAAAAACATAAATTGAAAAGGAGGCTCCTTGCCTCCTTCTTGAACAAGAACCAGACGGAACCAATGGAAGTGCAAGCAATACTTGACAAGAGTGGAATCTCAAAGATGGGCTATAGGGAACTCTTGAAAGCACTAGCTAAAAGGTCTAAAATAGTTTATAGAAAGGATCGTTGTTGCCAATGCCATCATATGTAAAGCTGCATGTTGTCATGTAAACAATGAGGTGTTTGACAAACTTGGTTAACCATTCCATATTGAAGCAACATTCTTGGGCAAGGGGGTAGAAAGGTACAATATAACAAGAATAACAATCTCTTTGTTGATCTTAAATCATTGCAAACGTATGCAGTTCACATCTTTGAAATGAGTCAAAAGGATTGCAATGGGGTTCTCAAGTTTGATGTGAAGCTCGATAAGTGTGAGGTCCTGAAGAAAAGGAAGCTTGAGAGAGTCCATTACTCTCATAAACAAAGCTTTGGATCCATCAATAACCAAAGAGGACCCATGATACTTAAGCATGCAATCCAAAAACAACATTCTGACACTAGGATCATTTGAGGTATACTTAGCTCAATCTATAATAGCAAAAATATTACAAGTAGGTTCTTGATTTAATGTTCCCATATTTAATTACAGGTTGATAAGGAGCATTTCAAAATCCTTCACTAGGTCTATAGTCATACCAAAATTCCTTCTATCATCAATGAACAAAGAAACAGAGGTGTGATTTTTGTGGAAGGTTTTAGTAACTATACAATTGAATGGCACATGGAAAGCAACTTAAAGACTCTTATGTGCATGTGTAACATAACACATGGTGAAGCTATGGCAAAATACTTATACGGCATGCTTTGATGCCCAACTCTTGAGAGTGTGCAATAGACTAGAGCTGCCAACATACATATTCAAGATAAATCTGTTAGACCAGTGCTTGATATTCCTCTAAGTAGAGTTCACATGTCTACACTTCATGCACTTTGCAGAATAATTGAAAAGGTGGTTCATTTGTAAATATGTGTTGCATGGATCTTAAAGTCAAAGTATGAGTAGAAAAGAATCATCAAAGCATCACAGGGAATGCTCTCAGACATTGGTTTGCAAAGAGGGAATGTCAAAATTGAAGAGGACCCTAAGATGTCTCTTTACAAGGTACCTAGGAAAGCATCAATAGGTGACTTCAAGGCAAGAAGGTCTCTTGGGTTTAGCCTCAAAGACTCTGATAGAGAGAGAGAGGAGAAACTTGTTCAAAAAAAGAAAACAACTACATAGAGTGGCTAAAGACAATGTTGGTGGTGGGGCAATCCAAAATCACAAGGCAAACGTGTGGAAATCACTTGATAAAATCTTCCACTACGTAGAGCAACATTCTTGGGATGAAAGTAAGCTCACATTATTTCAAGCAACCTTGCTAGATTGGAAGAAGGCATACCTAGGATGGTGGGTGGGAAACAAATCACTCATTACATGGTGAGTTAACATGATCCATATACAAATAACATTTAGAACTATACTCACCAATTTTCTTTTATTCCAATGCAGCACATACTATTTAACCATGGTCCATAATTTGCCAAGACAAAAGTCTCATTGTCAATATGGTCCATACATGGAAAATATCCACTACATGGAAAGAATAGGTTACTTTAAGCATATCAGACACAAGGGAGGCAAGGATAGATCCAATAGCCTATTAGAGTAACACCAATGGACTTATGAAGGACTCATCCAAATAGCAAGGTAGAAGGAGATTCTTAAGAGCTTAAAAATTACACGTTCTTTACAAGAGATCCACAAACAAAAAGGGCAAAGGGCTTGGGGAAACTCAAATGTGAGGAGCAGCATGCGAGGTGGTGACAATCATGATTCAAGAGCAAAAGAAGATGGACCTGATCCGGTGGCTTTTATCCTCTTCACTTTACATCCTTCTTCCTCACTCTGTACCTCTTCAACATGAAACCCCCTTAGACGAACTCTTTCCTCTATCGATGGCAACATCCCTGCGGACATCAAGCATCTTCTTTTCCTAGAAAATAGCCTTTTGTTTGTATGGATCTAAGCTCTTTGGGTCTTTAAGTACTATTGCCAGAGCCTAAGCTATTTTCTAAACAACAATTAAGTCTCCTTGTTGCACGCTTCCCAGAGGCAATATCGATTGGGTGCACATATCTCATGCCATCAATTGTCAGGGAGTTATCACAAATGACTACTTTATATTGATTTACAAATGCATTTGTAGGTACTTAATTGAGTAATCAATGATCCACTGGGTATAAAATTTTGCATTAAACATTCTTGATATCTCTGGTGCACAGTGATCAGTATGGGTGTATATAAGAACATGTATAGTTTTTCTTCACTTGTTTCCTCCCCTTCATTGCTCAACTCTAGGACTATGCTCTTCATGTCCAAAAGAAATAGCAAGCCAAACTACTCTTCATATATACCGAACGGTAATGGGTGTCAAAACCAAGTGAATAGGGAGCATGAAGAATCCACCAAGGTACATATTTTCTTGGTTTTGAGCCGTGCGTTGAGGTCATTATACGTCATGGAACAAGTGTGAGAACTAGGAAAATAGGGGGCGTGCAGAATCCTCCAAGGCCCTTGTTTGCTTGGTTCTGACCCTTGTGTTGATGTCATTATAAGTCACAATGTACCCATGTCTTTGTGGCACAAAGGGTCAGTACCAATCAGATAGAGAGCTTGGAGAATCCCCTAAGGTCCGTATTTACCTTGTTGTGACCCATGGATACCAAAAATTTGTTACAATTTTCCCCTTACTTAGGCTATGGTCACATCAGAGGCTTAGTTATCAGTAATAGATAACTAAGACCACTATGCCCAAACATAGCATCAAATGAATAGTCATACCCTTGCACGGTCACGCAAGAAGGACTTATTCATTGAACCTCCCAAATATTCCTTGAACCTCACAACTATGAGAGGAGAATCTCCCTATTTGTCTTATATGCAACTATGCAAGGTCATTTGTAACTATGCCAATTTTGGCATAGTAGCATCGGTAACATTTTACTGATAATTATGCCCGGGGAGGTCACCTAATAAAAATTTAACCTATCACGTGAGTTCAACAGAAGGGTATTTAAAGTTCTTGAAACTTACAGGAATATATATACAAAATGGCATTATTTTTTCAAATTTGAAAAAAACTTATAGTTTTTAAAAGAATAGGGTACATTATATTCTTAACAAAATTCACAGATAAGGGGTTTTACAAACATGTCTTGAACGCATGTGATATGGTAGTTTTACACAAAGTGAACCCTCCAAGTAATTATGCGTTGCATGACACACCATTCCCTACTACTCAAACCCCAAGAATTCTATCCCTAAAAAGTAATTTCACTTGAGGTTTTTCCCCCTTGTGCCATAACATTGTGATGGAGAGGATTTTGTGCGCACAAAGGTGAAACACATAGGCAAAAGAGAGTAAGCTAGAGCTAGAGCTAGAGAGAGAGAGAGAGAGAGAGAGAGAGAGAGAGAGAGAGAGAGAGAGAGAGAGAGAGAGAGAACCTGTTGAGGCAATATCCAATGGCATCAATCTCACTTTTTCCCGCCGCATACACCCATTACAAAATATACATAGTGGATCCGCTTATCTTAACTATGCTCCACAACAATTAAGTTTCCTTTTTGGCACTGATGAGCTGGTTTAGTAGAGTAAACTAACATCTCATGCACTTTCTGTTCACTACATACTAATGAATCATGATTTTTGTCTTAATGTTGGATATAGGATCTTTTTCCCACATCCTAGATGGTTTTGGTTTGTTTTGTGTAGTGAACATTGGAGTCTCTTGTTCTTTGACATTGAAGAGAAGATTTTATACTCTGGAGACTTCGGGCAAAGAAGGGGGCTTCATGGGCGTTCTCAGGAGTTTTTTGGAGCAAGGGATTGCGCATATGTACATACACATGCATGGTGCATCAAATAAAGTATTGCCCATTTTCCAGAGCCAAGTGGTTACGTGGGGCCCACATGTGTACAGGTAGGACAACATGTACATAGTGCATCGATTTTCATCGTTACCAGTACCAATGTGTTTTTTCTACAATAATGAGGAGTTGGTAGTGCGTAAAACTTCGCGAGGAAGTTATCCTCGGGCCGACGACATGAGGTAAGCAGATGCGTCAGATGGCATCTAGTGGCGTCAGGAGGCCGAATGGGGTCAATACTTGCACGCGGAGAAGTACAAACACAATGTGGGTGTTTTCTTGTGAGAATTATGCAGAGAGGTCATCATGAGGACCACTTTTTGGGGCCACTTCACATGGTGGCGGGATGCATTATTGGAAAAAGCTGAGTGCCAGGTATGCGGATGATGCAAAAAGGTGACAACTCTGCACTGCGAGGTCAGTTTTTGGCATGTTCGGGGTCCGTTTGAGGTCATCTAAAAGGCCAAGGGTTCCCAACTAAAAAATCTAAGTGTGGGAACTAAAAAAACGTGGAGAAGAGAGGAGGAACAGCCGCAGGTGTGTTTTTGGTGTTTTTGGAGCCTATTTTGGCCGAAATTTGCTCATCCGAGGTCGGATTTGAGCACTTTGACATTGTAGACTAGGGTTTTGGGCCGTTCCGGACGCGATGGCGCTGTCCATTTTTCAAAATTCCTCACATATTTTCTACTATTTTTCTGTGTAATCTTTTTCGGTGAGTGAAGCCTATGCTTAACTTTGTGGTTGTATCTGGTGTATTTCCTCAATACTGTGTAAACTATTTGCCCCATTGGTGTTGGGCTGAGCTTCATTGAGTCTAAACAACAACAATTTTCCTTCTTTGAGTTGAATTGAGAGTGTTTATGTGAGTGTTGAGTGGGAAATCTCTCTCTTCTCACTCCGTCTGTGTGTTTCCTGTCTCGGCCAGGTTGGTTGTGTAAGCCGAGTGGTGCCCCATAATGTGTGTGTGTATCATCCCAAGAGTGTGTGTTGGGTCATTATAGAGGCGTTGTGTGTGTTTCCATCCCGCTCACATTCTTTTGGCGCCCCCACGGAGGATCTTCTTTGAGTACCTTCTGCTTCGAGCTTCGAGCTTCGAGATTCGGGATTACAGGTTGCAAACTACAGGTTACAGGTTACAGATTACAGGTTACAGGTTACCAGGGACAGGGACATGTATAGGTAGAGGTGATTCACATAGGTACAGGTAGCTGGAGTACAATGGTATACTAGCAGTGAAGTCACTTGCAGTTGCCGTGGGTATGCATCATTGGGCGCTTTCTTGAGTGCATTGTTTGGTATTGTACGTTACTTGTGGAAACTGCCAATTGTACGCCTTTGTGGAGCCATACTTGGTTTTATTTGGCAGTCCCAGCCATTTCTGAGACTTGGTCTGGAAGATAGTCATTTCTGAGATTTGACTATACGCGATTTGCATTAGCCTTCGTGTGAGGGTCGATAGTGTGAGGTTTTATTGAGCTGGGGGATTCTCAAATGTGGAGATCATTTCGGTGATACAGGTAACTGGAGCACCCTTTTCGTGACCTCGCCATAGGCTATGTACTAGTGATTCCTATTTGATGCTAGGGTTCTATTGTTGTTGGCAGTTTATGCATACATCTACAGTCTATATTTTGGGTTCTCACTGCTTTACTTCTGGGGAAACTCTGTCAAAAATTTTTCAAGTTATGATGGCTGGTTTTTTAGTCTTTTGAGCCATTTATGCGGTTATGCTGCTGAAATTTTGGCAAAATCAGAGGATAAGTCAGGTGTGCCTTCTTGGGAGCTGCATGGTTGGCTTTAATGGATGATAAAAATGGCCCTCAATTCACTCCTTTTCATTTAACTCAGAGAATCCAGATAAATGTTCATGTGTCCAGGAAGATTTTTTTCCAGCAGCGCATAGTCTTATGTTCGGGCCAAGAAGGTTACGAGAGATCTTGGAATGTCCTTTGCGTGTTGTAATTCCGATGATCAACTATGAAAACTCATTTGATGTGCATGTGTTTGTTCTCATCTAAAGCTGAGCTCCATTGAAGTTTCTGGGGATTGGGTAGTGAAAAGTTTTGGGTTCTTGCACGTGTGTTTGAAGGGGTTCTCTAGCCATGGCTTTCACTTATCCGGAGTTTCATGGAAGAAGTGATGAAGATGTGGAGGACTTTCTGGAAAAGATGGAGGTTGCCTGCATTAGCAACCAGATTCATGAACCGGCGCAAATGTTACATCTTCTCCAAATTTATTTGAAGAGTGATGCACGAGCTTGGTCCAAAGCATTTGAAGAGGAGTTGCGTATGGCTGATCCACCTATAAGATTGAATTGGGACAATCTAAGGCATGGATTGGAAGTGGAGTTTGTGAAGATAGAAGACCCTGACAAAGTGTGGCAAGAAGTACAGGATTTAGTGCAAAAGGAAGGTGAGCCAGTAGATGCGTATATACAAAAGTTTTCATTGGCATGGGAGCGGATGTGCAAGGCTTTAGCACCACAGGTACCCCCGCCTGACATGATGAAGAAGGACAGGTTCTTGGCTGGTCTTTGGGAGAATATACGTTGGAGAGTGGAGCTAAAGAAGCCTAGGACATATGAGGATGCACTAGAGGTAGGAAGGAACAAAGAGTGGAAGCTGAGGAAAATGAGCCAGTTAGGGGTGCAGTCTTTGCCCATGAGGTCTGAATTTCAGCCTATGGACTCGTTACAAGGTCGCATGCCAGTGGTTCATCATGAACCAGTGGTTTCTGTTACTCCTCAGGTTATGCCAGCAATGGTCACTACAGTAGTGCAAGATGATGGCCTAAGGCAAGACATGAGGCAAGTGGTTGATTTGATGAAGAATCTCAGCCTAAACATGCTAGGTCAAGTGGGAAATAATCGAGGTCGAGGGTGGTTTGCAAATCAGCCAGGAGGTGAAGAAAGACCTAGGAATGGTGCTGGACAAAGTAATGGTAAGTTTTGGAGGCAGACGCCCACATGTTATAATTGCGGAGAGTTGGGCCACATCAGCCCGCAATGTGATAAGCCACCAAGGATGGGGGGAGACATGTATCCATTGCCAAAACAGGTGCTAACTAGGTCGCATGATTATGGCATCAAAATTAAGGGAGATGAAGGAACCAGTGGATTAACCCAGGAGGAAAAGGGAAAGACAAAAGGGCTAAGTGTAGTCACCTTGGAGAAGGCATCAAAGCTAGAGGATACATTAGTGATGCCTATTGGGAAGAGGACAACAGAGGAAAAAGAAGGAAGAAGTGTCCCAGGTCCTAGCAAGAAGAAGGGAAAGAGCCATGAAGGCGAGGATGTCAAGGCCAAGAGGAAAAGAAGGGCTCGTCGCAAGTTTCATGTTTCAAATTTTCCACTAGGGGATGGGCAAGTAAGCTATGACTTAAAGGAGGATCTGACAAGTAGGAAGGCAGATGTTACTTTTGGGCAGCTCATAGAGATGGTTCCTGAACTAAAGCGACAGTGGAAGAATATGGTTAACCCAATGGAGAAAGAGCCAGAGAGAGGTTCAGTGAAGGTATTGGCAATGGATGAGCTACCAGACATTTGCCCAATAGTAGATGTGTGGCATAAAAGGAAAAATTTGGGACAAGGTTATGTGGATGGTGGAGCTCAAATATGTGTCATTACCCACGCATGCGTTGAGAAGATGGGTCTTACAGTGACTGGGGTGTCATGCTTCGATTGGAAAACTATCAAAAAGTAAAATGTTTGGGTGTTGTAAAGAGCTTAGAAGTGGAAGCATATGATGCAAAGGCAGTGGTTGATTTTCATGTGATGCCAACAGGGTTGGGAGCATATCCTATTATACTGGGCAGGCCATGGTTACGTGCAGTGGGAGCTGTTCAAGATTGGCGACATGGTACGATTAGCCTCTATGGAAAGACAGGTACCAAGAAGCTTTATAATATGGACACAAGGAAACGATTAGAGGAGCTTTATGAAGATGAGGATGAGTCTAGTGATGAAGACTCTTCCATGGTGACAGATGAGGACAGTGATAGCACTACCAGCAGTGATGAGGATGCTGATGTTGCATTTCTTTTGATGGATAAAGAAATCCAGGAGTGTGGTTTAGTCGCATTTGTGAATGAAGTTGAAGATGAAAGTGAAGGGCCTTATGAAGTGATTGAAGGGCTGATGCAATGCAAACCAAGGTTGAGTTTTCACAGAAGCAGGAATTAATGACGCAAATGATTAGTGGAGACATCTCAGCTATGGAGAAGGAGATATATTTGCACATGCTGGCTAGTTTTCCTGATTTGTTCATTACTTCATATGAAGAGATCAGAGGGTTCAAGGGCGAAGAGATGCATATAGAGCTGAAAGAAGGTGCTAAGCCAGTGAGACAAAGGCTAAGAAGGATGGGTCAAGAGCAAATGGAAGCCTTGCGGGAAGAGGTGGATAAGTTATTGAAGGCAGGGTTCATAGTCCCTGTGGAGACCACAGAATGGGTGAGTCCAATAGTAGTCAATCCAAAGAAGGATGGGAAGTGGAGGATTTGTGTAGATTTTAAACCCTTAAATGAAGCCACTAAGAAGAACCCATATCCTCTTCCATTCATTGATCAGATCTTGGATTCAGTGGCAGGTTATGAGAGGTACAGTGTGTGTGATGGTTTTTCAGGCTATTTTCAATTGAAGATTGCTCTTGAAGACCGCACAAAGACAACTTTCATTACGCCATGGGGTTGCTATTGCTACACAGTGTTGCCATTTGGGTTGTCAAATGGACCATCTTTCTATCAAGAGAGAGCAAATTGGGTGTTGGAACCATTCATTGGTAGTTGTGTTAAAGCTTTTATGGATGACTTCTGTGTCTACAGCAGCAGAGCTGAACACCATGAGAAGTTGCAGATGGTATTAGCTCGATATGATGAATGTGGAGGACAACTAAACCCAAAGAAATGTCATCTAGCATAGCCAAGGGTGAAGTTGTTGGGCCACATGGTGTCAGAAAATGGCATTGAGGCTGATCCAAATAAGGTGAAGTCTATTATTCTTCTTCCATCACCTCACGAGTACGAAGCAATTGGCAACCTTTACACACAAAGTGAAGTACATGGCACGGTTTATTCCATTGTCTTCGTAGCTTCTTTATCCATTACAGCAAGTGGCAAAGCATGATCCATTGCAATGGGATGACAAGTGTGAAGAAGTGTTTGAAGAGGTGAAAGAGGTGTTAGGGGGGTTGTCAGCCATGCAGGCTCCTGATTGGGAGAAAGTATTTTATGTAAATCCATTAGTAGGGGATGATGCCATTGGAGCCATGCTATTGCAAAAGGGGAAGGGTAGCCATTATATGAGGCCAGTGTATTGTGCAAGCCGAGTGAAGTTGGTAGCGGAGAGAAAGTTCTCGGAAGTAGAGCTAGTGATGGCCAGTGTAATATTTGCTTGTCGACGATTTCGTCATTACTTGCTACCACGACCTTTTGTTTTCTTGACGAGCTATGATTTTTTGCCACATTTAATTAATGGCACTAACATGTCAAATGTGGTGAAGAAATGGGTAATTGAACTGCAAGAGTTTGTGTTCTCTTTTCTAGTGGAAGACAGTACAAGGGCTACCCTAGCTGATTTGTTGACCTACAAGGAGAATCCCCTTATTGTTAAGGAAGAGGTGGTGAGAAAGGTAGTTGAAGAAGTGCCACATGTTAGCAATGCACATGTGTTGTTCTTTGATGGCTCATACAGAAAGAGCCATGATGCGGCTTCAGGGGGTATAGCACTTTATGATCCAGAGGGGAAGCTAGTATGCAAGAGAGGGTTCAAGTTGGATGCGCATAGTAACAATGAGGCTGAATATGCTACATTGGAAGCTGGATTACACATTTGTTTGAAGCATGGGGTTAGAAGGTTGAGCATAAAAGGTGATGCCTTGTTAGTTGTGAAGCAAGTGCTGGGTGTGTGGAAGAGCAAGAACACCGCATTGAAGGAAATGTGTTTTAGAATTAAAGGTCTATTAAAAAAGTTTGAAGCATGGAGCATCAGACATATTGAACGTGCTCTAAATGGAGAGGCACATGAAGCAGCTCATGGCATAATTGGGGAGCTATTTGTGTTGAGGACCACTTTACCTCTTTATCATGGCTGGGAAAGTTTGGCTCAAGAAGAGGAGTTTTTGCTAGCAGGAATCATTCCAAAGGAGATTCATAAGTCTAAAAAGTATGGCTTTGTGCGTAGAGCATACAGGTACAAATTGATTGGTGATGTCTTGTACATGAAAGGGGCTGATCTCGTGTTGAGACGTGTACCTTGGTGGGAGGAGCTTTACAGAGTGCTGGAAGAGAATCATGAAGGTGCATGTGGCGGACATTTTTCTCTAAAGATCACCTTGCATAAGATTTTGCAAGAGGGGTATGTATGGCCTAGTTTGCACAAGGATGGTTACCATTGGTGTAGGTCTTGTAATAGGTGTCAAACATCTGGGAAGAGAGTGTTGAAGCCAGAGCTACGAAAAACCATTATGGAATTTGGTGTGTTTGAAAAGTGGGGGATTGATGCAATAGGCCCGTTACCAATCACAAGCAGGGGCAAAAGTTATATTTTGACTGCAGTGGACTATCTCTCTAGATGGGCAGAGGCTATAGCAGTAAAACAGATCACTGCAAAGGATGTGGAAAAATTTGTGTATGATGAAATATGTTGCAAGTTTGGGGTGCCATTGGAGCTACTTTCAGATAAGGGGCCAGAATTTAGAGCTAAACTGCTAGATTTTTTATGCGCGAAGATGAAGATTAGGCACCAGCATACCACTCCTTATTACCCGCAGTGTAATGGCTTAAATGAAAGATTCAATGGTGAGTTGGTACAAATTCTTTCAAAAGTGACAGAGCACCAAGGAAAGAATTGGGATTTGGAATTGCCTAGTGCATTATGGGCTTACCGTACTTCGGTGAAAACAGGTACAGGGTTTACTCCATTTCATTTGGTGTATGGAAAGGAAGCACTATTGCCTGTGGAAGAAAAGTTGCCTGCAGTCAAGATGCAAGAGAAGTTCCTTGGGCCGCCTAGTGATGCATTCAAAGAGAGGCTCTTGCAGTTACAAGAGGTTCAGTTGGATAGGATGAGCGCATTGGAGCATTATGGGCAGATGCAGGATAAGGCTTTGGCAAAGATAAATGAAAAGGTCAAAAGTAAGGGTATCAAGAAGCATGACTTGGTTTTGCGTTACAACAGTAAGCTAGACAACACCTTCCAAAAGAAGTTTCAGATTAAGTGGGAAGGCCCTTTCAAGGTAGTGGAGTGTTTTCCGAATGGTACATATCAGTTGGCTAACCTGGATGGTGTTCTACATAAGTCAAGGGTAAATGGATTGCATCTTAAGTTGTATCATTCCAGGTTGATGATAGTGGAGCAAGATGAGTTTTCTGAAGAGCAAGTGATGTCTGTGAAGGATGAGGAGACTTGTGACGCTGCGAGTCTCATATCGCTTTTTGCTGCTGCTGATCATGAATGATCTAGTAGGCTAGGGGATGGGCAAATTATGTCAGGAGTTTTTTGGAGCAAGGGATTGCGCATATGTACATACACATGCATGGTGCATCAAATAAAGTATTGCCCATTTTCCAGAGCCAAGTGGTTACGTGGGGCCCACATGTGTACAGGTAGGACAACATGTACATAGTGCATCGATTTTCATCGTTACCAGTACCAATGTGTTTTTTCTACAATAATGAGGAGTTGGTAGCGCGTAAAACTTCTCGAGGAAGTTATCCGCGGGTCGACGACATGAGGTAAGCAAATGCGTCAGATGGCATCTAGTGGCGTCAGGAGGCCGAATGGGGTCAATACTTGCACGCGGAGAAGTACAAACACAACGTGGGTGTTTTCTTGTGAGAATTATGCATAGAGGTCATCATGAGGGCCACTTTTTGGGGCCACTTCACATGGTGGCGGGACGCATTATTGGAAAAATCTGAGTGCCAAGTGTGCGGATGATGCAAAAAGGTGACAACTATGCACTGCGAGGTCAGTTTTTGGCATGTTCGGGGTCCGTTTGAGGTCATCTAAAAGGCCAAGGGTGCCCAACTAAAAAAGCTAAGTGTGGGAACTGAAAAAACTGAGAGAAGACCAGAAAAAACGTGGAGAAGAGAGGAGGAACAGCCGCAGGTGTGTTTTTGGTGTTTTTGGAGCCTGTTTTGGCTAAAATTTGCTCATCCGAGGTCGGATTTGAGCACTTTGACATTGTAGACTGGGGTTTTGGGCCGTTCCGGACGCGATGGCGCTGTCCATTTTGCCAAATTCCTCACATAGTTTCTGTTTTTTTTTCTGTGTAATCTTCTCCGGTGAGTGAAGCCTATGCTTAACTTTGTGGTTGTATCTAGTGTATTTCCTCAATACTGTGTAAACTATTTGCCCCATTGGTGTTGGGCTGAGCTTCATTGAGTCTAAACAACAGCAATTTTACTTCTTTGAGCTGAATTGAGAGTATGTGTGTGAGTGTTGAGTGAGTGTTGAGTGGGCAAGTGGGAAATCTCTCTCTTCTCACTCCATCTGTGTGTTTCTTGTCTCGGCCAGGTTGGTTGTGTAAGCCGAGTGGTGCCCCATAATGTGTGTGTGTATCATCCCAAGAGTGTGTGTCGGGTCATTATAGAGGCGTTGTGTGTGTTTCCATCCCACTCACAGCGTATAAAGATATAAGGCATATCTTTATGAACTTGTATGGCAATGCCATGAGAAATTTTGTAGGGTAGTGCGGGGAGAAAGTTTGTATGATGTGTAGAGTACATATTGCTAGACTTTATCTAGCTACTTCCACTCAACATTGATGGGTCTGTGTCCCCATAGAGTTTGATTACAACTACGGCTGAAGAACGTGTCTCAATATAGTTAAGGTGTCCAGATATCACCGACTGTTGAAAAGACTGTTAGGTTTGCAAATGATTTTGCATCCACTGCCACAAGTGTACAATCATTCACGAGTCTAAGGGACACATCAAAAAAAATGTTGTTAGCATTGTATGGTACACATAATTCATATGCACACTATGTACACCAAAAAGGGAAACTGTACAAAAAGGATCAGCCAGTGTTTGAACGACCCATATACTAGCTCATAAAAGTGCGTCCAGTGATAGATCAAAAAGGACGGTTCATTTCAGAGGAAAGAATCTATTATAGCCCATCCTCTTTAGAGCTGAAGGATATTAAAAGAGTGAACCCAAAAGTTTATTCAGAGCCAAACTCTCCTCCATGGAAATCAGACTTCGACATTGTGACCAAACAAACATATACTTTGACCAAAACAGTTGTAGATATAGACGAGAGTTTAGCATCTATGATGTCTTGGGTCCTGAAACCACAAAATCTCATATCATAGGAGACCCATGGAATAGACAATATCAAGGCAAAGATAATGCTGACTTGGGGAATAATTTGTCATGTTACATGGAGATACATAGGAAACTATGTAGAAGGTTTACAAATGCCAAACATCAATAGTGCTACCGAAAGTGTGCCTTCACAATCTCAAAAGGGGAGACTAAACCAAAGCCAAATAGTTTTAAATTCTCATAATGGAGAAGGCTATAGTGATCACCCTAGGAAGGGGGGAACTGCAAATTCATCAAGCTCAGCTCTAGTACTAGGAAATTCTACACCAGATAGAAGCCTAAGAACTTCTAGCTAGTAGACCCCTTCAAAGCAAAAACCATTGGACGATCATATGGTTGTCGAAAGTTTTCCACTGACCCAAAAACCATCAAAATCTGCAAAAAAATTCTTCTATGAAGATCATCAGGGACAAAAGTTTCAATTGATCTCCACTATTCAAAGTCAAAAGCCAACAAATCCCATAGTGTTCAAACACTTGCATGCGACCAAGCTCGCATATGCATATCAAGATGCAAATGGCAAAGATTCTCAGCAGGTTCATGACCTTGTACAAGCCCCTAGGGATGCTAAACCTAAAGTCAAGGACTATCTGAAGATGATGCAAAGTCTCAAGCTGCCATAACAGGTGGCAAAAAAGTCAAAGTCAATGAAAGCTAAAGTCCAGAAGGCTATACAAAGGTCACCACCAAAATCTCCTCTGAAGAGATAGATTCTACCAGAAAGTACAGTGGATCTTCTAAGATCAAAAGTTACTCAAATGCAGGCACACAATGTTCAACAATTGCATGAAAAAGGTGCAGTATTACAACAAAATGAGCCAATACCAACAACAACGGAAGCAGGTGATCAATACAAAGACAATGTAGAAAAAGTTCAACCCACGGACACCACCACCACAAAAGCACATCAATAAAAAAAGAAATCTTGAGAAGATCAAGTGCAACATTGTTGGTGAAAACGAAGAAAAGGTGTCAGGAGAAGTAAAGCTAGATTGTAAACTAGACAAAAACCTCATGTCCTTTTGCACTTGGAAAAGATGTGGCGAACCACAACTGGAAGATGCTCCTAAATTCATGTACATATCTGGAGACATACGAGCAGAATGATGGGGAATCATCTCCACCACCATTGAACTAAGTTCACAGATCACCATAGCTCAGTTCCACGTAATCACAACAAAAGATATTCCAGATGATATCATAATGGGAATGCCAATGGCCCCAAAGGTCCTAGAGATACAGACTTCAATGAAGACGCAATCTTCAGAGACAACCAAGAATGAAGACCAAGACTGGTCACCAGCGAACGACAGCATAAGGTCCTCAAGCATAGTTAAAATGGAGACTTATATCAAAACAAATCTTATTGAAGATGATTCATCTTCATCGATCAGAACTTCAAGAGAGCTTAAAGCTAATCAGGCAATAGCAAGTTCAAATCAAATAGAGCAAAGAACAACCACGGAATCTATTGATCAGAGAATGCCATCAAAGCTAGAAGTTAAGAAGACAACTAGAAAGCAATAGGAAGTCCAAAGTTCCAGACATTGCCAGCTAAAGCAGCTAATGTAAGTCAGATTGGAAAACAAAGTCTCAAGTCACTCTCCATAGAGACACAGCTAGATCAAGATGCGACCATGGAAAAAGCATGACAAAGATTATCAATAGAACCTCCAATGAGAATAGATATAGTTCTCAGCAGTACAAAAGGAGCAAGTGTCAGATGGAATGCTCTACTAGATAAAGAAGAAAATTGCAATATGGTTGCAGACAAAATTCAGAGCATTCTAGAGATTACTCCATGCAAACATGATAGCAAAACAATGCAAGGTTTGCATACAAGTCAAAAAGAAATGGTTGCTACCCTTAGCATCCAAAATCATGAAGAGAAAGTAATGTTTCATGTGAATCCTTTCAAAGGAAATGCTTGCAGATGTCATCATTAGACATCAGTGGTTATACCAACACAAGGCCTACAAATAAGATATAATGCTAATACTCTCTTCTCCAAGAGGTAGCCAGCAACATTTACAGGTATCGATAATGCTAGATTCAGAGTTGCAAAAGTCACAAGAGTCAAAGACTAGTCTTGCAGACAAAGGTAAGGCCAAAATGTAACCTCCACCGACTAGAAAAGAAGGTGTGAAATCCTATGCCTCTTCAAGCAAATTAAGCTTTCAAAACTTCAAGTCAAATGTTGACCCAATTGAACCCTATAAGGAGACATCCACAAAAGCAAAGATATATCATCCAAAGTACTCAAGAAAGCAAAGAAAATTCAAGCAAGAGTTTGTTCCTAGCAGTTTTAGTTAAAGTCAATGATCCAGTTTGGATTAAGGACATGAAATCAACACATGAAGACAAACACATGGGATGGATAACATCACAACGAAGCTGAAAAGAATAGGTGTATTACGGAGATAATAGAGAGATATGGCTACCAAAACCGCAGGTTAGAGCATATGAAGTAACTTCAAGTCCCTCCCAAGAAAGAAGGCCCACAAGGTATCAACCTCAGAAATATCCTAGGATACCTAAGAAGCATGTATGCAACAAAAGATGCTAAAGTCAACCACAACTCTCAAGAGGATACAGAACAAAGACAGATCTCAAAGAATGTTCCTCTTGGACAAGGATTCTACAAAGGTTATACAAAGTTTTGGCTACCAGTCAACCACAAGCCAACTACAACTACACCAAACATGCATGAAGATCTCAAGAGCTCAACAAGACCTAGAGCTCAACAAAGTCAACAAAGGAGATACAAAGGTCATCAAGAGATTCGGATTCCTAAGTCTTCCAACGCTCTGATTCAAAAGCCAGATGCCGACAACCAACAGAGGCCTACAACAACATCAAAGGCTCCTATCAAAAAACAGGCCTACTTGGAGAATCAAACGGATGATGGAGTCTTCACAGTCAAAGAAGGACAACCCAACCAACGTGAATGCATATTCAAAGATGATAAAACAGGTATGGCAAAAGAAACTTCAATGCCAACTTGATCCTTCACTAGTTCTCTTTTTGAGGATTCAAGCTTACTTTTACCTAAAGAAATGTTTGTAGTAAGCACAAGAATGTAAAAAGTCAAGTCGCCAGGGTGCAAAAAACACTCTTTGGCATAGTCAGAGTCCGGCTGCTGAACCATAAAATGAGCAAAGCATTAGTCCCAAAGCTTCAAGTCATATTAAACTTTTTGCTAAGAGTCATAGTTATTAGGCTTATGCTCAAGCTGGAAGAGTTGAGCATATCTATGTCATGTCGCTCATGCTGGACGAGATGAGCATAAGAGTCAAAGTTTATTAACTTACAATTGGTGGAGTGCCATAGAGTCCAACACTCACGCACAATGCACAGTAAGATGAGAGCACATATCCTCGACAACAAAAACCATTCTTAAAGGGATGCCAGCTTGCAAAGCCATGTCAAATAATTTTATAGCTACACATCTTTCTAAAGAACCCCTCAAAATCTTTCTTGCACAGCATATTGTTTTCCATGCATTTGTGTGTGCATAAATAGGATGTTCCACCATTGGACATATGCATTAGACACTTTTTTGCTTCCACCTACGCACCTTGAGTGGACTAAAATACGCAAACTAATGTTCCATCATGATACCCTCTCATATTTGTGGCCTTTTTAATTCCATATCTATCAGCCCAAATAATCCCTTGAGTACTTTAATAATATTTCCCATGCTAATAAGTACTCCAATAATGTGTTTATCCCAAAGGTACTTTTTTCCCACTAGGTTTTTTCCCTTTGGTCATCCAGGTATTAGACCCTAATTTAGATCCTCATCATTTTACTTCTCTTGTACATACTTTTCATAAATAAACGTCAGCCTCATCTTTATGCTATTACAACGGACAAATGCAACATCATCTCTCACATCAAACATATTCAGACCAATCAAGATGTTGCACCAAATTGAGCCTCATCAACAAATTCAACAACAAATAAAGACAATCAGCCCATCAAAAACCAATCAAAAACCTTCCATAGCCTCCACGAACACTTCTCAACAGTGCCCAAGGATGGGTACTAAAATTGAAAGGGGGGAATGTTAATTGATTCAATGTCAGTTAACAGATACTGCTAAAGACCTAAGACGTACGGATGCACATCGAAGATCAAAGTGAAGAAGCAATAAAGTTGGAGTTACACAGTTTTCACATTTCCCTAAGATGGTCATGTATTGTAAATTCGCGATTCATTTCAAGCCATTGTAATATGGTTAATGTATTACGGGATCAATAAGAGTTCCAAGATGTAAAGCATAGGTCACTTAGTGTACCTGAGGTGCAAATACAATAAGTGTGGAGCCTCAAAGGTCTTGGGTGCTGGACATTACACATTTTAGACCTTGGCTAAGGTATAAAAGCCAACTTTGTAAAGTTTCTTATTAAGTTTCGGATAAACACAGCGTGAGCTAATGGCGCTCACTTCTCTCCTTCTCGCGCTTCCTACTCCCTTCCCGCTTGTCACATTGCAATGTCGTCTAATGCATTGCAACCGCATGTAAGAGCTCTACACGTCGACGTAAGCATTTCATGGTAATCCGTAGCTTTTGGCGTCGCCGACCCGCGACCTAATTTCATCATAAATAGGAATTTAAGCTTAAAAGTCATAGAATAAGTATAGGCAATGTATTGAGGCATCATTGCTAAGCATTTAGATGCATTCTGGATCGAAAACGATTAGGTCAAAAACTCACTGCTGTTAATAATTGTGATTTTTGCACTTGACCTAAATTGAGATTTGAGACCATAAGCATGTGTGCCTAGATCTTATAAACATGTCCTAGAAGTTTCGTAATGTTGGATGTCGTTTGATGCTGTAACGGTGACGAAGGAAATTTGGAATGGTGGCCTCTACACCAAAACAAACTCCATTGCGCCACAAGGGAAATGAGATGAGGGCACCACCTAGTCTTGGAAGTGTGGACTAGGACCGCTACACAAAGAGAGAGAGAGAGAGAGAGAGAGAGAGATCACTATGAATGAAGCATTAACCGTGGTGTGTGTACAAGGAATGGATGACTTCAAACACTCCCAACACAAATAGCATATAGATTACCAAACAATCACTCAAGGATTAGCCAAGATCACATCAAGCACTCTCACACGCATATAAAACATTTCTCTTAATTAACATAAGGAAGAGGAGGAGAGGTTACTAGCATGAAACAATTTGCACTCTAGGATGTGCAAGAATAGAGTGAATGAATGAGCTTATGGGCTCATGGTGAGTGATACAATGGCTCAATGGGCTGAGGGAGGCTTGAAATTACAAAGGGGAAGGCCCCTTTATATAGGAAAGAGAGTGATTAGGAGTGAGGTTAAGATCCAAGTGTAATTTGTACAAATGAAGCTTGATTAGGGACATTCAACCAATGAAGAAGCTCCTTCCAAGTGATTTGTTGACCAATTAGCTCCATCATCACTTGTGTTGTCTTCACTCCTTCCTCCATAGCTTGAGTCCAAGAGCTTCCTTATTTTAAAATGTAAAGAATCTACATAAAATCAATACATATCTAGTAATAATAGAAAGGGGTTGAATGAGAACTTATGAATTACAACAAGATTAAGTATGACTTGAGAGGTGATAAGAAGAGGAACTTTGATGGGTTTTTGAGCTTGAGAGAGAGGAGGAAGGAAAGGAGGGTGAGAAGACTAATGGATGATTTTCAAGAAAGTCTCAATGTGGAAAAGGAAGGGTGTGTGTGTGTAAAGGTAGGGGAGTGGTCTCCACCACAGTTGAAAAAACTGCCGTCCACCATTTTGGCCATATCTCCTAGACCGTAGATGCAAAAATTATAAAACAAAATATGGCCAGAATCTTCAGCTCGTCAGTTACAACTTTGATGAAGACAACTTTCCTTGGATCGGAGTGGAAGTATTTTTTAAAAATTCAACAAAATCATGTGCCTGGTTCCTTCCTTTACCAAGTCTTCCACTTGGGTCCCATTTGTTTGAATCATCATATGGCTCCAATGCCATGATGATATGAGCCACTCATGACCCTTGAATCATGGGTGCATGGCTCCACAACCACATCATATCTTTTCTTTTCACATTTACATATTTTCCCTTCCCTTTACCACTAGGTTCTCCCTCTACTTTTCACCTCCGGTGAACTAGTCAAGAAAAATCATTTTTTTTCAATTTTTCCAAGAGGTTGTTCTCACTCTTTCTTTTATTGTAAACCTCTAGAAGCAAGGAAAACCAACAAAATATGATAAACGAAAATTTGTGATAGGCCCGGATCATAGCCCCCCCAAACCTGGCTAGGGGTATTTATGCCTCTAGCCTACTTTCTTTGATCTTGAGCTGACCTTATCCTGATGTGATAAGGCTTTAGACGCCATCCATTTGTCCTGGTCTTGTGCACTTTACCATCAATGTCTTGAAGTCTGTAAGAGCCATTTTTGAACTTTTTGGTGACCAAGAACGGGCCTTCCCATCGGAAAAGAAACTTTCCATCCTTACGAGTGTCGAAGCGATTGTCATATCGAAGCACCAGAGATCCCTTTTTGATGTCTTTGGATGCTAGCTTTTTGTTGAACTTTTCTCTGCGCTTCTCTGCTTCTTGAGAATAGTGGTTGATGTCTTCTTCACGATCCAATTGCAGCCTCTCTAGATCCATGATCCTTTGATGTACTTTCTCCTTTTGAGAGCCTACCTGGCTACCCAATATTCGAAGACTTGTTAACTTCACTTCAATGGGCAAAAGCGCCTCCTTTCCATAAACCAAATGAAAGGGTGTGTACCCTAATGTGGTTTTGAAGGAGGTTCTATAGGCCCATAGAGCTCCATTCAGGTGTTTGTCCCAATCTTGGCGCCTGGCATGTACCTGTTTGGTGAGAATTTTGCAAATGATTCCATTTACCTTTTCCACCAAACCATTGCACTGAAGGTAGTAAGGAGTAGAGTGTTGATGCTGAATATTTAGCTTCTTCATGAGTTCTCCTACCAAGTCTTCTCTAAACCCTGGTCCTCTATCAGATAGTATTTCAAGAGGGGTGCCAAACCGGCAACAAATGTGGTCAAAGATGAACTGACTCACATCCTTAGCAGTAATTCTATTGGTCGGCATAGCCTCAGCCCATCTAGTCATGTAGTCTACTCCCATGATGATGTACTCTTTACCTGACTGAGTGCGTGGTAGAGGCCCTATGGCATCAATTCCCCACTTCTCAAAGGGCCCATATACCTTTATTGGGTTCTGAGGTTCAGCTATGAGCCGTCGTGGTCCTGCTTTCTGACATTCATCACATGTTTGACACCAATATTTGACATCACGATGAAGACTTGGCCAAGTAAACCCAGCTTGTAGAACCTTTCTACTAGTGACGTCGTGTGCAAAGTGTCCTCCGCACATATCATCGTGACAAGATTTTAAAATCTCTTCAATTTCATTCTTCAAAGGAACTCTCCTAAGCACACTATCCTTACCAAGACAATACAAGTCATCATTTACTATGCGATACCTGGTAGCCTTCCTAGCTAACCATCGCCTTTCCCCTGCATTCAAGTGTTTAGGAGCCTCTCCTTGCTCCAGAATGTGCATAATATCTTCCAAGTCCTCCTTGCCTTGCTGAAGTGGAAGTTTGATGGCCACTGCTCCCACTATTGACTCATTTAACTTTGATGATGCTAGGTGGTCTGCATCCTTGTTCTGGTCTCTTGGTACATGATGTACTTGTGCCTCCCTAAATCTCCTCATAAGAGCTTTTGCTTCTCTCATTTTAGTAGAGAGACGGGCATTTTTGCAAGCCCATGTACCTTGCATTTGCCTTACCAAAAGCATGGAGTCACCAAAAGCGTTTAATCTCTTAATTGAATTATCGAGGCACCAACAATGGCCATGAATCAGAGCATGATATTCTGCTTCATTGTTGGAGTGGACATCTTCTAGAGTGATCCCTTCACCATGGATCCTCTCTCCCAATGGGGATAAGACCACGATGCCTGCAGCTGCCTTATCCTTGGTTCTCTTGTATGCTCCATCAAAGTAGAGGCTATAAGCATTGACCAAAGCCTCTACAGCTGGAGGTGGTGGAAGTTCCTTTCTCTTCAAATGGCAAACTTTTTCATAGCACTTGTTTGTTAAAATGTCGGCTAAGCATGCTCGAGTTGTTCTTTCAACCTGTATTGTATAATCAAACTCTTGAAGTCGCACCACCCACTTTGCTATTTTGTCAGAGATTTCCATATGTTGTAGTGCATAGGGAAACATATCCTCCACAGTGATAATTACAAACCTCTTCGGCAGCAAGTATGGCCAAAATTTGGTTACCGCAAACATGAGAGCTAACACTAGCTGTTCCATTAGGGTGTAGGCCTTCTCTGTGTTTTCCATGAGGCGGCCAGCAAAATACACAGGCCTCATAAAGGAGGTTTTTGGATCGTTTTGTAGGAGGGCAGCACCAATGGCTTCTTCTCCCACACTAGGGTTTACAAAGAATGTTTCTTCCCAACAAGGTTGGAGGATTACAGGGAGTGACCCTAACATTTTTTTAATCTCTCTAAAATGCCCTTCACTTTCTTCACTCCAAATAAGCGTCTCTTGACGAGTCAGCTGTTGTAGAGGAAATATCACTTGGGAGAGTAAGTGTATGAATCTACTCAAATATCTTAGCTTTTGCAAGAAGGAGATTAATTGTTTGATGGAAGTTGGGGAAGGTAGATTTAGCAATGTTTCTATCTTTTCAGGATCTACCTCGATTCCATCAATGGACACTACATGCCCTAATAGTGTAACCTTGCTTTCCCCAATGTGACATTTGTCCTTGTTTAGTTGTCCACCCAGCTTAGCTAGACGAGTAAATCCTTCATCAATCTTGCCGAGATGCATACTTTTGGAGCTGTAAATACAAAAGTCATCTATGAAAACCCTTATGGACTTACCAAAGTAAGGTTGGAAGACCATGTTCATGAATCGTTGAAAGGTGGCTGGAGCGTTGGTGAGACCAAAAGGCATGACTCGAAATGCAAAACATCCCCATGGTGTGATGAAAGTAGTCTTTTTCTGGTCCTCCTCTGCAATGCGTATTTGAAAGTAGCCAGAGTAGCCATCACACACTGTGTATCTTTCATGGCCTGCTACTTCATTTAGAATCTCATCTTGAAATGGGAGAGGGAAGTGGTCCCTCTTTGTTGCAGCATTTAGTGGCTTGTAATCCACGCACACTCGCCATTTACCATTCTTCTTTGTCCTCACCACTACTGGGGAGACTCATTCTGAATCTTCTACTGGGTATATGAATCCTGCTTCTAAGAGTCTCTTCACCTCAGACAACACTGCATTTTGTTGCACAACTCCTAATCTTCTTAGTTTTTGTACTACTGGCTTGCTCCCTTCTTTTAGATGGATATGATGCTTCACTGCAGTGACACCTGTAATGTGAGTGTAATCAGAAATAAACAATGATGCATGCTTCTTGAGAACATTTACATAACCCTCCTTTTCTTCTTCCTTTATATCCTTGGATAACATCTCCTCTAGGCTGGCATCCCACACATTCTCCATTTGGATACTTGGGTAGTCTTCTGATGAGGTAGTTTCCTTTATGGTGACGCCCATGACTTCGAGAGTGCTATCACTCTCTTCACTTGAACTCTCTTCCTCGTCCATGGATGAGGAGCATCCACTTGAGCTCCACTCATCAGCTGACGTCTCTAGTTCAAGGTTCTCTTGTTGCCCATTCTTTAGGTTATAAACCACCTTCCCGACTATGGCCACCCATGCGAGGCCTCAACTCCAAGTCTCCTGTTGCCCAATCTTGCCTAGCTCCTATACCCATGAGCCAAGGTCGTCCTAAAATAAGGGGGTATCCTTCTCCCTTTACTGGCATCACATAAGCATCAACCTCTGTAGTGATTCCAAAAACAGAAACTCTCAAAGATTTCACTACACCCACACAAGTGACAGAGACATTATTGGGCCATTTTTGCCCTAAAGTTTGATGATTCCATTACCTCTAAACCCAATTGATGCATTAGCTTTTCTGTCATGACACAAACCTCTGCTCCACTGTCAATGTAAGTTTTTGGAATCCGTTGTCCCTTGATTTGAGCCTCCACCAAAGGCACTATATCCTTGAGACCATATGCTTTGATTACACTTACTAGCTTACTTCGCTTTGCCCTCGTGCTCACCATTTTTGACCATTGTCGTCGAAGCTTTGGGGAGATATGAAGTAGTTGTGGCCAAGTAATCTTTGGTCCTTGAGAACTCACATCAGCTGTCAAGTCATAAGGTTGTGTCCGAGATCCCATAGGGAAATCAGAGATGTCAATTTGAGACCTAGTACGGGTCTTTCTCTTCTTGGCTTCACCTTTAGTTGCCCGAGATGTACTTGCTTCATTGCTTGCATCCTTGCTTGTTTCTTTACCTACTTCATCTTGGACACGCACACGTTTGATAGGCATTGTAGCCACTTCATCTATCTTCATCTTCCCTTTAGCTATTTCTTCCTGGTTGCTTCTGCCCTTGAGGACCTCCTCCATCCTTATGATGCTCACATTTGGTTGAGTAGCAGGGGCTTGAGCTTGAGCACAAGGTGCACGAGGTGGCTGCAAAATTTGAGGTTGCGGTTGCTCTTGTGCTTGAGCTCTAGCACGGGGTGGACTTACTTGTTGTCGAGGACCTCTGACAGGGTAGTCATATCTTCTGGGATGAGGGCAATTATACATGCCGTGGCCAATTTCCCCACAATTGTAACACAACATTTCCCTTGCTTGACGTCGCATTGGTGGCCGATTCCCACCATTTCCCTCAATAGGCCTTCTTGCACCCTGCACAAGATTTACTCTCAACCCCTCTAGCTGGTTTGTGAGATTGTTTATTTGTTGGAGCATATCTTCTTGTTGACCTCTATTGAGGTCTGGTGCATTAGGCACATTTGGAGGTATGTGAGAAGCTTCCATAGTTGTGATATTGCCTCCCAAAGCTAGCTGGCCAGCTTGGGCTTGATAGAGAATCTTTCTATTCTTTTCCCTAGCAATTCTTAAGGCATCTTCAAAAGCATTTGGAAATTTGCCCTTTACCTTCTCCCTTAGCAAGGGGTACAAACCTGAGATAAATCGATCCTTTTGGAGGCAATTGGGAGCTCGCTCACCAGGGTTTAGTGAGTCTGACCATTGCCCCCAAAGTTTCAGAAAACCTTCCTCATAGGTTGCATAACCATGAGGGTCAACTTGATGAAGGGACAGAAGCCGTTGCCATAGTTCTTCTGCCGAATTGGCTCGTTGAAATCTTCGTAGGAAAGCCACCTTCAATCCCTCCCAATCAATTATTTGGGTTGGATCTAGAGCCTGGAACCATACCCTAGCTTCTTCTTTGAGCACCAAAGGAAAAGCTCTCAATTTCAATGCTTCGTCATCCCTCCCGGAGACAAGGAAAGCCATCTCCAAGTTATCCAAAAAATCCCCAGCATTTTCCCCACTACGCCCAAAAAAATTTGGGAAAGCCATCATAAAAGTGGGTTGCCTTCCTCTCAATACAGCACAAAGATGAAAACGTCTAGGCCCAAATCATATCTTATTAAGGGTAGAATAAATGGATTGATAGATGCATTAATCTCAGCTAGACGACGAGGGCCTAGTAAGTCCCTTATGATGTTTTGGAACCTAAGCTTTGTGCTAGCTATTATATGCACAGTTTGTCTAGCAAGAGGTTGGAAAGGTCCATATAAATCCCTATGATTCATGGAGTATGCTTAAAGCAAGATGAAGATGTGAACATCAAAAGATACATTATACTCCAAAATAGGAAATATTATAGGGTCAGGGGACAACAATATCTCTCTCAACCTCTCAGCTCCAAAATAGAAGACCAATCTTTGTTGGAAAAAAATCTTTCTATCAATGCGCACATTCACCCTAATATTCTGAACTGATTGAAAGTTGTGGAAAATGGGATTATTCATTGGTGCATTAATTACAACCTTCCATGAAGCACTTCATTGAAGTTGAGCTCTCTTGGATCCCACCATTTGAGAGATGCGAAGAATTTGCTCACCAGTGATTAGCCTAGCTTTGGTGTGACCATCTTCAGCTTTGTAGAGTTCATAGGGTTCGATGGCTACCCTCTCAACCACCTTGAGCCTTCTTGCTAGTAGTAGTTGGAGTGCATCACCATATGTTGCCTCTTGCCAATACCGCACCCCATTGATGTGTAGCTCCCCCTCCAAAAACTTGTTAATACCTGAGTTTGAGAGTGCTTTCACCACCTGAAGTCGAGGCTTCAAAGGAAGTGTCTTCACACTAGCCACAAAGCACTCAACACAATTTTTTGACCTAGGGACTTGATGACTACAAGATTTTCCTTGAAGCAAAGAAGGGTGTGTGTAATTAACTCTCTTTACCCGCATACGTGCCGTTTGTCGATAAAGACGCTTCTTTTCTCGAGCTTCTTGGGGAGACCATAGTGGAAGTCTCGGAGAATTTGATGGATCTTCCTTCATAGGATTGATAGAGCACTGCTTGAGAACTCCTCAGTGGGGGCACCAATTTATGACGAAGGAAATTTGGAATGGTGGCCTCTACACCAAAACAAACTCCATTGTGCCACAAGGGAAATGAGATGAGGGCACCACCTAGTCTTGGAAGCGTGGACTAGGACCGCTACACACAGAGAGAGAGAGAGAGAGAGAGAGAGAGAGAGAGAGAGAGAGAGAGAGAGAGGGAGATCACTATGAATGAAGCATTAACCGTGGTGTGTGTACAAGGAATGGATGACTTCAAGCACTCCCAACACAAATAGCATATAGATTACCAAACAATCACTCAAGGATTAGCCAAGATCACATCAAGCACTCTCACACGCATATTAAACATTTCTCTTAATTAACATAAGGAAGAGGAGGAGAGGTTACTAGCATGAAACAATTTACACTCTAGGATGTGCAAGAATAGAGTGAATGAATGAGCTTATGGGCTCATGGTGAGTGATACAATGGCTCAATGGGCTGAGGGAGGCTTGAAATTACAAAGGGGAAGGCCCCTTTATATAGGAAAGAGAGTGATTAGGAGTGAGGTTAAGATCCAAGTGTAATTTGTACAAATGAAGCTTGATTAGGGACATTCAACCAATGAAGAAGCTCCTTCCAAGTGATTTGTTGACCAATTAGCTCCATCATCACTTGTGTTGTCTTCACTCCTTCCTCCATAGCTTGAGTCCAAGAGCTTCCTTATTTTAAAATGTAAAGAATCTACATAAAATCAATACATATCTAGTAATAATAGAAAGGGGTTGAATGAGAACTTATGAATTACAACAAGATTAAGTATGACTTGAGAGGTGATAAGAAGAGGAACTTTGATGGGTTTTTGAGCTTGAGAGAGAGGAGGAAGGAAAGGAGGGTGAGAAGACTAATGGATGATTTTCAAGAAAGTCTCAATGTGGAAAAGGAAGGGTGTGTGTGTGTAAAGGTAGGGGAGTGGTCTCCACCACAGTTGAAAAAACTGCCGTCCACCATTTTGGCCATATCTCCTAGACCGTAGATGCAAAAATTATAAAAAAAAATATGGCCAGAATCTTCAGCTCGTCAGTTACAACTTTGATGAAGACAACTTTCCTTGGATCGGAGTGGAAGTATTTTTTAAAAATTCAACAAAATCATGTGCCTGGTTCCTTCCTTTACCAAGTCTTCCACTTGGGTCCCATTTGTTTGAATCATCATATGGCTCCAAAGCCATGATGATATGAGCCACTCATGACCCTTGAATCATGGGTGCATGGCTCCACAACCACATCATATCTTTTCTTTTCACATTTACATATTTTCCCTTCCCTTTACCACTAGGTTCTCCCTCTACTTTTCACCTCCGGTGAACTAGTCAAGAAAAAATCATTTTTTTTCAATTTTTCCAAGAGGTTGTTCTCACTCTTTCTTTTATTGTAAACCTCTAGAAGCAAGGAAAACCAACAAAATATGATAAACGAAAATTTGTGATAGGCCCGGATCAACGGTTGTGTATTGTTTGCCGATTAGCGACTAGCTTTTGGTGTTTTTTGTCATTTGGTTCTACTCACAACTTCATATCAATGGAGTTGGCCACTGAGTTGGGAATTCAAGCTTTTGAGATGGGAAACGCTGTAACGGACGATGCCACTTTCAAGGGACAGCAAGCTTCTGTTACTCCCTTGATTGGGAAGTTGAGGCTTCATGTCCAAAGCTAGATCGATAAAGAATACTTCTTTATCTCTCCTCTCCAACATGAGGATGCTATCCTAGCGTTACCATGGTTCTCAACCGCATGGCTGCCAACATGAAATTCCCTAAAAGGAGAATCTACTCACCTACAGGGGAAAGAATATATATATATATATGCTAATAAGTTTGGTCATACTATACCACTTGTAAATCCTCTCGCATTTGATAAATCAATGAAAAGCTCAGTTTCTGCATACATGATTTTTGTCAAAGAATCCCAAAAAGGTCCTAATGTTTCATCAAAGGTGAATGGTAGGAATCAAGAAGAGTTAGACTTGTCTAAATTTCTAAAAGGATTCAAAGATGTGTTCATCGATGATATCCCTATGGACTTACCTCAAAAACGAGGGGATGATGACCATCTAATTGAGCTCCTATTAGCAAGCTCACCACCTAACAAACCTACCTATCGAGTTACACAAGCTCAACAAGAGGAGATGATGAGGCAAGTACAAGAACTGGTAGACAGAGAGATGGTGAGGCCTAGCTCCTCTCCCTTTGCAAAAGAAAGATGGTGCATACCGCATGTGTGTGGACTATCGCGCACTAAACCATACCACTATCAAAAACAGATTTTCCGTACCTCGGGTAGAAGATCTGTTTGATAAGCTACAAGGCTCTACCTACTTCAGTAGGATTGACCTTAAAAGTGGCTACCATCAAATAAGGATAGTGAATGAAGACATTCTAAAGACCGCATTTTGTACAACGCTAATTTGGCCTTTATGAATATCTAGTCATGCCTTTTGGCTTGACTAATGCACCAGCTACATTCAATCGATTGATGGAGAAAATTTTTAGACCCTACCACAAATTCACTAGAGTATTCTTTGATGATATCATCATCTACTCCAGTTCCTTGGAGGAACACAAGCAACATCTCCAAGTGATTTTTCAAGCATTAAGGAAGAATAAGCTTTTTCTCAATCAAAAGAAACACTACAACATGGCACACAAAAATCGGTGCAAATATCGACGAAATAAAGCTAGTTTTAAAAGTAAACATCACTAAAATAAGCCTCGAAAGAGATGTCGATATCGTAACGTCGATATACACACCGGTATTTAAACCGTCGAAATAATCAACGATCTGAACATCGAACTAGCCCATGAAATAACCGTCGGTATTACTTCAACCAATACCGATGCGTATACCGAGCATTATATCAACAATTATATCGTACTCTGTATTGACAACCAAACCTGCAAAATTATTTTGGACTAGGAAATGATGCTACATGTACTGCAGCAAAAGAAAACAGCCCTCTCTGCCCAATGGAAGAGTGCAGTGGCAACCGCACTCCGTCTACAAGCTGACGCTAAAGATCGAGTGTATGGCGATCAACAAGATTGTAAGAAAAACATAATCACAAAATCAACAGCTTGATCATGGCATAGCGACATAAAAGATTTTATAACCATAATAAAAACATGAGTCAAAAATTGCAAAACCATAAACATAATCTGTTTGCCATACCATAACCATAACCATTACTATAACTTGCTTGTCATACCATAACCATAACAGCCATACCATCATAGCAAAACCATAACCATAACCATAAACATCACATGATTGCCATACCATCATAGCAAAACCATAACCATAACCATAACCATCACATGATTGCCATACCATCATTGTACAACCAGAACCATCACATGATTGCCATACCATCATAGCAAAACCATAAACTTAACTTGATTGCCAAATCTTAACCATAACATCTGTCCATACCATAAACATAACCATAAACCATAAATAGTTGCACTACAAAACTGTACATATGCAAACAATCACTGAGTGAGAAGACCCTCATGGTAATGCCTCCCAGTCGACGTCCTCTCCCTCCTCCTTCAGCCGGGTCAAAAGGACCACAAGTCCATGCTTGTACCCATACTTCTCCTCTCAGCATATCGGAGGACACTTTCACGGTAACTTCCTGCAAAATTATGGTTTAATCATTAGATAAATCTTCAAATAACATATATACTTTCCATAATTTAAAGCATACATATAATACTTACAAACTCATGTCGAAGCGTATCGTAGCCTCCACTCCCAATATGTGATGCTCCAGTAGATTCCAAATGTGCTCTGGCTACATCTCTCTACTGTTGATATCTCTAAGAATTGTCTTGTGTCTCTCATGCAATCCCCGCCCACTCCTCTGCGTCCAACCATGCCCACTTGGGACTTCTATCATGGTACCTGTCTCTTGCCTCTGATAGATGGTGTGACATTGTGGACTTCGCCACGCTTAAAATCTATTCAAGACTGGATCGTACCCCTATGCCAACCTGTACTCTTTGTGAATGGCCTTGACGATGTAATTATTTCTTTCAATATTGAGGTTATCCCAAACCTCCATCACAGAGTGACCAAATTGAATCGTATAGAACTGTCGAATCCTCTATCGCATGGCCTTTCTGACCCTATCCGCCACAACAGTCCCATCCCTGCTCTTGTACACCTTAGTAGGATCATGCTCATGTGATCCCCAAGGTGTACGTGGTGTGCCAATTGGTGAACTATCTACTGAAGAGAGTAGTGGACGCTCTCTCGATGGTGTGGACGCATCGGTAGAACCGCTACCACAGCAACCACCATCTCCAAAACGGTGCCTACCTCATCTCGAGGATGAACCACCCGTTGGTGTAGGGGGCACATGAGTCCTACGCGTAGGGGGCATACTAGACTGAGGTTTGGGGCCGATGTAGGGACCACACTAGTCCCGGGCATAGGGTCTGCCGTAGTAGGTCTAGAGGGACCTGCTGCCCAAAGATACTGTGCAATCACGATCTGCTCTAGTGTGAACTGAGACAAAAACGATCCCATCTGCTCGGGTGACATGCCGGCTGGAGTGACATGAAAACTAAAACTAGGAGAGTATAGCTCATCGTCATCGGCCATGGCTATTCATACACAAACAACACCCACAAAATACGTTAGTTTACAGAATAAATGCTTAATCTCAATACAAATAACAAATCAACAAAGCTGCTACACATATGAATGAATGTAAAGTGTATTGTAGAGTAATAAAAAGAGTTTTACAAAAGAGTTCCTAGCAAAACGTCATCGAACTCTACTTCTTTGTCGCTCTTTGCATCAGTTTTAGTATTTGTCACCTCATCCCTAGGTTCAGAAAATTGCTCACTGCTGACATCCACCTCAAAATCTAAACTTAAAGTTTTCCTCGGTCTTGTGCTTTGTTCATGAATCAACTCTTCGACCTCAACGTCCAATCCTTCACACACTTGCTTGCCACGTAAAGCAACTTGAACGACATAGATCCAGCAGGGTTTAGACAGATCATTCTCATCATTTTCTTTCCATAGTGGATCGTGTATGAACACAACTTTTTCACAATGCTGCGAAAGTATGAATGTATCCCGCGCATCTGCCCACACCCACCTAGAGTTCACTTGAATCAATCCACTCTTGTCTTTATGCACAGTTGAATTAGGGCCGCTGGTAATAACTTTGAACCACTTGACATCAAAGATAAACATATCAAAATTTCTAAAGCTAATCTTCAAGATGTCTTGGATGTAGCCAAAGTATTCAAGCTGGCTAGCCTCTCTATTCTCATCCCTAGCACTACTCCTACTTTCTTGGACGAAGCTTTCCCTAACACCACTGTTGAAAGTGACCCTTTGTTTGTCGATCCGTTGCACTCTGAAGTGTTTCCCATGCGACCACAAAACTCCATATTTGTGATACTACAGCCACAAAATTGAAACAAACTAAAAGTTATTAAAGCAATGTGATCATGTGGAGCTCGAAAATGAAGTTGTGAAATATACATGCCAATCGCAACCCCTTGACATCTGCTCTTCCTCTTCAGTAATCAACACTCCATTCCTCTTTGCCTCTAAGATTGTTGCATCTAACCACCACCCAGTTGGAAAGTCAGGCAATTTTTGAAGATGATCTGGAAAAGGAAGGTTTCTTGTGGCGCGGTTGCGCTTGAATTGAAGGCAATTTGTGAAGCGTTGTTGCTTTTCCCCTTCGTACCTCTCTAGCCACTTTTTCATGATATCTGAGTTGAGAAGGCAAAATCTCATAACCTTTTCTTGCATTGTGAATCCATCTTTCTAACGATGCCTTGTCCTTGTGGCTCTTCCCCTATCACCTTGACATTGACCTCAGTAGTCCACATTCGGGGCATCTCTAGATCAATTGAGACCAAAAATTCACTGATGAGGACAAGAGACTCTTGTACAAGCCATCCTTCGGCCATGCTACCCTCGGGGCAAGCCCTTTGAAGAACAAACCCCTTTAAAGTCTTCATAAATCTCTCCAAGAAGAACATCCACCTGCTATGGACCACCCCACCAACTGCAACTTCATCGACCACATGCACAAGTACATGCATTTGGATGGTAAGAATGTTTGTTGGAAAGTACTTCTCCACCATGCACACTGCTTCAATAGCATTTAAGCGTTGTCGTGTTGTGACATGTACATAGTGGGAACACATGCTACAAGAGATATCTTGTAACTTTTTAGATACATAATTATATTTCCTATAATGTACATATGCATATGTAAGTATAAAAATAATCTTTCTATCTCATCTTATTATTTATCTCAAGGGTAATGTATTCTTACTTTACCATCAAAAAATACTATGGGAAAAGTGTCACTAGCTCCGCCTCTTTAACTTGGGGCAAAAAGCATTGATTCTTTATTTCTACTATTTCATTATCATCTCACACCCTAGCTAGATCCTATATCTAGGGTAAACTCCAATATATATATATTCTATGTATTTTTTATACTTTTCTTATATTTCTTTTTAAATAGCTACTAGGAGAGAATCAAATCCTAGTGGGACACTAGGTGGCATGATTTCAAAGATACACTTATTTTAATGCATTATTGCAAGCATGGTTACAAAACTTTGTCAAGGAGAAATGTCATGCTTTCATATGGCATGAGGTGTCCTTGGGAATTAAATGAAAGTCAAGGCTAAGGAGACCACATGAAGACTTTTGCTGCCATAAATGGACCCTATTTTGATGAATGTTTTACACAAGGTTCCAATCCGAATTAGAAATCGATTTTAAAATGAAAATCGTAGCTAATGAGCTGAAGTTTTTGCCCATATTTTTACTTTTTTATTTGGAGCTACGGTTGAGGAGATATGATCAAAATACTGGACCCCAGTCTGCCCACATCATGCAGGGACAGCTCATTTCCAACTTTTCCAATTCCTGTTCACACTGGCTCCTCTCTTCTTGTGTAAACCCTTGTGGGTTCCCTTCACCTATAAAAGGGGACCTCTTCTTCCTTGGAAGGAGGTCAAGCATTCAAGCCATTGATGAGAGGAATTCTTGAGGGAGTGAGTAGTAATGCCTAATTGTACTTAGCGCCATTAACATAAGCCCAAGCCTACACTTTCTCCTAAAGGAAAACTAGCCATTCTTGTATGCCATCCTTGAAGGATCAACTCTAATCAAAGAAGGTGTTGTACTTGGCGTATCAATCAAAGTGGAATTATCCACTCTTCTTCTCTCTCCATCAATAATGGTGCCGAAGGGTTTGTCAAGTAAGATGTGTTCTACATTGATGTTTTCTTGATTTCTTATTGTTTTCTTTTTCATCTCTAATCCGACATATATATATATATATATATATGTATCTAATCTCATCTCCTTAATCAGTTCTATCTCTCTCACTCTTAGTAATTCATCCTCTCTACAAATTTTAGGTTCTCTTTGCTACAGGTACATCTCTCCCCGCAGTATCCTTATTGTCTACGGGCAAGAATAGGGCTTGGGAGGGAAAATTCTCATCTCTTCACTTCTCTCATATCTACATTTCTCACATACTATCCTAGATGAATAACCCACATGATGATCATTTCTATCGCTTTCACTCTGTACAATCTATTAGAATTAACGTATGGATTAGTCGTAAAATACACTTTCAACAACGTATAGTGTTTCTCTTTGGCCCTGAAAGGCTCAATGAAATACTTCTATCACCGGATCCCATCATACTACCTCTCATAGACTATAATTTTTCTTTTGATGTAAGCGTAGTTATCTTGCTATGAACCAAGAGGATTTGTACACACAATTAATCCCAATCACTAGACAAAATATATATATTATGGTAAGCACAAAACTACAATTCCAAAGAACAATTCGTAGCCTATTTGGTCAGCCAAGATTGAATGCCATTAACTCATCTATTAACCCTTTCATATTACCCATGATACGATATGACCATAGCCTTGATGTTTTCATCTTCGTATTGTTTTGACATTCTCTTTTGCGTTCTTTCTTTGTGTGTGTGAATGCAAGAGAGAAAGAGTGAGTCTTCTTTGATTGCACTTCTTTCCAAACCCTAGTCTTCATGGCATCTATGGTTTAACTCCTTCATATAGTTTTGTTGAGTTCTCTCACAAACTCTCACAGCCATAAGCCCGGTGCTTTCCTGGCAAGACCGCAAATTTCTCGACATATTTTTGGTGAACCCGACGCGAATCTGCTAGGGTGAGGGTTTGTGGGTAACCATGGGTGATCATGTTGAGCAACATGGTATGCATTTTGACCCAGCAACAATGCAAATGTTTCAAGCATTTGCAATGTTCATGCAACAACAACATGCTACTGAAAGAAGGGAGATTTCAGCAACTAAGGCCATACAAGCGGTCGTCAACAGAATGGATCAGTTCAATGGCAAAGATGTAACCAAGTACTTACGCGAGTATGTGAAGGAGATGGAGCTGCATCGCGTGTCAGAAGGTGAGATGATTCAAAGCTTTGAGCTAGTTGTTGCTCCAGAAATTAGGGAGCATGTTAGGGCAATTAAAGATGGGCATGGGAGAAATTGGGAAGAACTCAAAGTAGCTTTAAAGGAGGAATATTTCATGGAGGACTCTGAGAGAGTGACCAAAAGGACATTCTTAGAATGGGTAGTCAAGCCAAAGCAAGGACTATCAATAACAGAGCTACTTAGGGAATTTGAGCGGCGCTATGCACAACTCACTAGGACAGAAAGGGCCACACTAGATGCAGAGAAGACAGATCTTTTCTTACAAGCTGCAGGTAAAGAGTTTCAAGAAAATTTGGAGCTTCTTCTTGAAGATAAAGATGTTGAGCAAGGACTAAAGACCGACTGGAATGAGGTTGAAGGTGCTGTCTCACTGCTTGCCAAACGACAAAGAAGAAGAGACAAGATGGTAGTAAACACTACAAGTCCTTCCACCTCAACTTCTGACAAAATGGTAAAGCCTAATTTTATCGCTCCTAAGCTTGATGAGTCCATGCTAGATGAGCTTGTGAAGGGAATGTGTGACTTGAAGGTGAAGTTTGCAAAGCTTGAAGAAAAAGGCCAACCATCAGGGGCACTTCCTAAGCAAAGACAACAGCCCAAAGAAGGGTTTGTTAATAGATGTATTTGGTGTGATAGTACAGACCATGTAAGAAGGGATTGTAATGATTTTAGTGATGCTTTGTCAAAAGATGTTGTCTTTTTTAAGGATGGTAAAATCCACTTAAGAGAGACAGGTCTATCCTTGAGAACTAACTTTGGGAAGGGGGGAATGCAAACCTTAGTTGAAGATATGGCAACCAAGCATGCCACCTCTTCAGTTGAGGCAGCTACTTATGGAGTAAAAATTGAACATTTTTGTGATGAAGAGGTGAGTGACCATCATGGTCAAATTTGGCCAAATGTCATGCAATTAGCTAAAAAGGGAAAGCTTACAAAAGAGATTCTACATGAAGCAGGTGATTGCATATGTCTAGAAACAGGATGGAATGATCCAATGGACTCATTGTCAATGCATGCCTACATTAAAAAATGCCAACAAAATGAGGCAATTGTAGAAGAGAAGCGCAGACGTGAGAATGCTGATGAAGGACCATCAAAAAGAGCTTCTAGAAGTGGGGGAATAAGCGACTCAATGCCTTCTCAAACACCCTCAAAAAAAGGAGCATCTCCACCTGAAGTACTCATGGAGGAGTCTACAATAGGAAAGAAGAAAGAGCCAACAAAAGGAATGACAGATGCACATTCTCTGCATGAGGATTGGGGTTTTGCAGATGAAGCTATGAATCTTCAAGATTCACAAATCAAAGATAGAGAAGTGTTTGGGAATGCTATACAGGTTGAAGTGACATCAGAGGATAGAGCAGAAGAGCAAGAAACCTCTTGGGATATGGTCTGTGATTGGGGTGATATTTCTTATCTGTGTGAAGATGCAAATAAAGATGCTTGCCATAAAGTGCCTACTATACAGGGTTGCCTACAGGTATGCAAACAATATCTGAGGTATAAAAGGGATTTAGGTCTTGTGTCACAGGGTATAAATTGCAAGCAGGTTTGTGAGCATCTATCTGCTATGGATAGGAAGGGTATACATGGTGATTCCTTGAAGCAAGAAGAGGATGCTAGCTCTATGTTGACACCAAAGCCATGTAATGAAGAAGGGTTCTCCCTAGAAGAGTGGAGACATAATTCAATTGAAGATAATTTAGCGATGAGTCAAAAACGAAGAAGGGGTGAAGATATTGTGTCAGAGACTAACTCCAAAGAGGTTTTTGAGCAGTCAGTTACAAGTGACCGGGAGCATACCTACCAGGATGATTTGGAGAGGGAATTAAACACCATATTTGAGAGGTATGCAAAGTTTTATGATGTAAAGCTGGATAGGTATTTGGTAAAAGGTGAGAGAATTGATGAGAGGTTTACCATGCATATTTCTGAGGTTTCTCTCGATGTTGAGAAAGGCTATCTAGAGGATTCTTTTGAGAATGAAGATGCAGATTCAGACTTCTATGCGAAAGAGGTACGTATGGATTTACAGGTTGGTCAGAAGGTTGAAGTGCAGTTTCAAAAATCTTTCAAGTATATTACAGGAAGCCTGGAAGTGTTTTTTGAAGAGGAGGATGAGGAACTTATGTCTCTACGTCATGAAGATTTTGCGCATAATGGAGATTTGTTACAGATGTTTTGGAGACAGATGTATATAGCAATTCCTTCTGATCCGAGAGCAATTAAAAGATGTGGAGAATCTCAATGCTTAGTACAATATAAGTTTTTGAGTTACCCATATGATCCTGGAGGAGGTCATGGGATGACAGGGGATACAATTGCTTTCACAAGTTACAATGAGGTTGGCACATGCCGGAGGATGTGCAGGTTTAGAGGGGGTGGATGTCGTGTTGTGACATGTACATAGTGGGAACACATGCTACAAGAGATATCTTGTAACTTTTTAGATACATAATTATATTTCCTATAATGTACATATGCATATGTAAGTATAAAAATAATCTTTCTATCTCATCTTATTATTTATCTCAAGGGTAATGTATTCTTACTTTACCATCAAAAAATACTATGGGAAAAGTGTCACTAGCTCCGCCTCTTTAACTTGGGGCAAAAAGCATTGATTCTTTATTTCTACTATTTCATTATCATCTCACACCCTAGCTAGATCCTATATCTAGGGTAAACTCCAATATATATATATTCTATGTATTTTTTATACTTTTCTTATATTTCTTTTTAAATAGCTACTAGGAGAGAATCAAATCCTAGTGGGACACTAGGTGGCATGATTTCAAAGATACACTTATTTTAATGCATTATTGCAAGCATGGTTACAAAACTTTGTCAAGGAGAAATGTCATGCTTTCATATGGCATGAGGTGTCCTTGGGAATTAAATGAAAGTCAAGGCTAAGGAGACCACATGAAGACTTTTGCTGCCATAAATGGACCCTATTTTGATGAATTTTTTACACAAGGTTCCAATCCGAATTGGAAAACGATTTTAAAATGAAAATCGTAGCTAATGAGCTGAAGTTTTTGCCCATATTTTTACTTTTTTATTTGGAGCTACGGTTGAGGATATATGATCAAAATACTGGACCCCAGTCTGCCCACATCATGCAGGGACAGCTCATTTCCAACTTTTCCAATTCCTGTTCACACTGGCTCCTCTCTTCTTGTGTAAACCCTTGTGGGTTCCCTTCACCTATAAAAGGGGACCTCTTCTTCCTTGGAAGGAGGTCAAGCATTCAAGCCATTGATGAGAGGAATTCTTGAGGGAGTGAGTAGTAATGCCTAATTGTACTTAGCCCCATTAACATAAGCCCAAGCCTACACTTTCTCCTAAAGGAAAACTAGCCATTCTTGTATGCCATCCTTGAAGGATCAACTCTAATCAAAGAAGGTGTTGTACTTGGCGTATCAATCAAAGTGGAATTATCCACTCTTCTTCTCTCTCCATCAATAATGGTGCCGAAGGGTTTGTCAAGTAAGATGTGTTCTACATTGATGTTTTCTTGATTTCTTATTGTTTTCTTTTTCATCTCTAATCCGACATATATATATATATATATGTATCTAATCTCATCTCCTTAATCAGTTCTATCTCTCTCACTCTTAGTAATTCATCCTCTCTACAAATTTTAGGTTCTCTTTGCTATAGGTACATCTCTCCCCGTAGTATCCTTATTGTCTACGGGCAAGAATAGGGCTTGGGAGGGAAAATTCTCATCTCTTCACTTCTCTCATATCTACATTTCTCACATACTATCCTAGATGAATAACCCACATGATGATCATTTCTATCGCTTTCACTCTGTACAATCTATTAGAATTAACGTATGGATTAGCCGTAAAATACACTTTCAACAACGTATAGTGTTTCTCTTTGGCCCTGAAAGGCTCAATGAAATACTTCTATCACCGGATCCCATCATACTACCTCTCATAGACTATAATTTTTCTTTTGATGTAAGCGTAGTTATCTTGCTATGAACCAAGAGGATTTGTACACACAATTAATCCCAATCACTAGACAAAATATATATATTATGGTAAGCACAAAACTACAATTCCAAAGAACAATTCGTAGCCTATTTGGTCAGCCAAGATTGAATGCCATTAACTCATCTATTAACCCTTTCATATTACCCATGATACGATATGACCATAGCCTTGATGTTTTCATCTTCGTATTGTTTTGACATTCTCTTTTGCGTTCTTTCTTTGTGTGTGTGAATGCAAGAGAGAAAGAGTGAGTCTTCTTTGATTGCACTTCTTTCCAAACCCTAGTCTTCATGACATCTATGGTTTAACTCCTTCATATAGTTTTGTTGAGTTCTCTCACAAACTCTCACAGCCATAAGCCCGGTGCTTTCCTGGCAAGACCGCAAATTTCTCGACAGCGTGCTGCATTGATGATGTCTTCTCTTATCTCTTTTGAACTGATCTAGCGTACCAACTCACTAATTTTGTAGATTGTTCATCTAATGTCATCTGTCAAACAACCCTTTATGGAAATTGGTAAGATGAACTGTAAAAATTTGTGCCAATCGTGGGACTTAAGACCATTGAGATTATCATCTCTCGTAAAAGCTGTTTTCAGACATCCCATGCACCCTGTGGGAGTCTTACATAAAGATATAATCTTCTTCACTTATTCCTCTTCTGCACGACTTAGAACCCATGGACCTTTTTGGTATAGCAAACTTTCCATTGGGTTTAAGTCGAGGTCACATCTCTGGCATTCGACCCACAACCTGCAGTTCATCTCTTTGGGGCTTGTTCTCCCTTTTTCCAGTGATGTTTTTCCATATGATCTCCCCCACATTCTTGAAGATGTGCATTGGGTTGAGCAAATGATTAATTAGCAGGTCACTCCAGTACGAGAGTTCATGGAAAATAGAAAGTCCTTGAAATGCGCAAAAGGATACGCCATCCTATCGTCCATACTTTATCTACCAATGATGCAACAAGTAATCAAAACGCTAGCTATTATAACTACACACTACTAAGTACACGACAATACATGACAACATCACATTCTCTAGCCAAGTCCGATCCCTGCACACCTCGGTCTAGAGGTGCACGAAGATTAGGAACACAGGGTAATAATCTTGTCTTTATTGGTCAATGACTATATATTAAAGTTCTTGAAGTCTGTGTGCACTTTTGAATTCCGATTTTGTTTTTTCAACTATTTGCTGCTAGCTCTAACAACCTCACATTCTCTAGCCAGGCCAGATCCCCACACACCTCGGTCCAAAGGTGCACAAAGATTCGGACCACAGGGTAATAATCTCATCTTTATTGGTCAATGATTATATATTAAGGTTCTTGAAGACTGTGTGCACTTTTAAAGTCCTAACTTATAACCTAAACCTAACATATAACCTAACCTAACCGAATTAGTCCGTTTGCGTTTTTAGAAGTACACGAGTCGTCTTCAAAATCCGTTTGCATTTTTTCTACTATAATTTGTCGCTAGCTCTAACCTAACCTATAATCTAACCTAGCCTATAACCTAAACCTAACCTAACTTAATGTAACCTAACTTATGACCTAAACCTACAATATAACCTAACCTCACCGAAGTCCATTTGTGTTTTTGGGAGTACACAAGTCATCTTCGAAGTCCTTTTGTGTTTTTTCTACTATTAATTTGTCTCTAGCTCTAACCTAACCTATAATCTAACCTGACCTATAACCTAAACCTAAATTAACTTAATGTAACTTAGCTTATAACCTAAACCTAACCTATAACCTAACCTAACCGAAGTTTGTTTGCGTTTTTAGAAGTACATGAGTCATCTTCAAAATCCGTTTGCATTTTTTATACTATTAATTTGTCGCTAGCTCTAACCTATTAACCTATAATCTAACCTAATCTATAACCTAAACCTAACCTAATCTATAACCTAAACATAACCTAACTTAATGTAACCTAACTTATAAGCAAAATCTAACTTATAACCTAACCTAACCAAAGTCCGTCGTTTGTGTTTTTAGAAGTACATAAGTCATCTTCAAAGTCTGTTTGCGTTTTTCCTACTATTAATTTGTCACTAGCTCTAACCTAACCTATAACCTAAACCTAACCTAACTTAATGTAACATAGCTTAGAACCTAAATCTAACCTATAACCTAACCTAATCGAAGTCTGTTTGTGTTTTTAGAAGTACACGAGTCATCTTCGAAGTCCGTTTGTGTTTTTCCTACTATTAATTTGTCGCTAGCTCTAACCTAACCTATTATCTCACCTAACATATAACCTAAACCTAACCTAATCTAACCTAACATAAAAACAACACAATGTGAGGCGTTCGGCAAAACGGCTGGCCATACAGCTTGCCAACAATGCATATGCGATGTCGGCAAGCTCTATGGCTTGCCAATTTGACAAACGGCTCACCATTGTGTTGTTTTTAGGGTTGCAAAGAGATTTTAGGGCCTGAAAACCGCTCACTAAACAACACAATGGCAAGCCATAGAGCTTGCCCACAATACATATGCCTTGTGGGCAAGCTTTATGGCTTGCCGTATTGCCAAACGGATCACCATTCTGTTGTTTTTAGGGACACGAGGCAATTTTAGCTCTGAAAACAACACAATGGCCAACCATTGGCAATATGGCAAGCCATAGAGCTTGCCCACAATGCATATGCATTGTCGACAAGCTCTATGGCTTTCTATTTTGCTCGCGGTCATATAGACAACACAATGGCTAGCCTTTTGGCAATAGGGCAAACCATAGAGATTGCACACAATGGATATGCATTATGGGAAAACTCAATGGCTTGTCATACTGCCAAACAGCTTGCCATTGTGTTGTTTTTAGGGCTTGAAAACCGCTTGCGAACATAAAAACATCACAATGGCAAGCTGTTGGCAATACGGCAAGCAATAGAGCTTGCCCTCATTGCATATGCCTTGTGGGCAAGCTTTATGGCTTGCCGTATTGCCAAACAGATCGTCATTGTGTTGTTTTTAGGGACACGAGGCAATTTTAGCACTTGAAAATCGTTTGCAAACATATAGACAACACAATGGAGAGCCGTTTGGCAATACGGCAAGCCATAAATCCTACCCACAACTCATATGCATTGTAAGAAAGATCTATGGCTTGTCGTATTGCTAAAAGGCTTGCCATTGTGTTGTTTTTAGGGCCGCTTAGCTATTTTAGGATTTGAAAACCGCTTGCAGACATATAGAAAACACATGGGGAGTCGTTTGCCAATACTTCAAGCCATAGAGCTTACCCACAACACATATGCATTGTGGTCAAGCTCTATGGCTTGCTGTATTGCCAAACGGCTCGCCACGGTGTTATTTTCAGAGCCGCTTAGCTAGTTTAGGACTTGAAAACCGCTCGCGGACATATAAACAACACATTGGGAAGCCGTTGGCAATACAGAAAGTCATAGAGCTTGCCCACAATGCATATGCATTGTGGGTAAGCCTTATAGCTTGCCGTATTGATGAACGAATCGCCATTGTATTGTTTTTTATATGCACTATGGGCAAGCTCTATGGCTTGCCGTATATATTGCCGAAGATAACCTTACCTAACCTAACCTAACGTAGCTTAACCTAACCTAACCTAGTGTAGCTTAACTTAACCTAACTCAACGTATAAGATAACCTAACTTAAGGTATAACCTAACCTAACATAGTTTAACTTAACCTAAACTAACGTATAAGATAACCTAACCTAACCTAACTTAACTTAACTTATAACCTAAACTTAACCTAAAATATAAATCCCATAATTGCATAATTTCAAAAACGAAATTTCTTCAAAACAAGATTTTTTTATAAACCAAAACAAAAAAATTTCATAATTCAAAATGAAATTTCACATGATTTTTAAGCATTGAAAGTTAAAGCATTCAAAGTTTAAAGCATAAAATTTTCTTGTATAAATTTAATATGTATTTAAAGGTTTGAGAACTCACATTCGTTCTATTTGAGCAATAAAAGAAGTTGCAAACGTTCTGGAACCTGTAAAAATGCACACACAAACACAAAATTAAACCCTAAACCCTAAATCTACAAGTAAACATGAAAACAATCTCACCTTAGTGTTATGGGCTAACCCACAAGCAAGATTAGCACTTCCGGCAGCTTGTTTCACACCAGATCTGTAAGAGGTGAGGAAGAAGAGAGCTTGAGAAAAGTTGCAAGAAGAAGAGAAATGCGCACAGAAAGCCCGTGGTTTTGTTTTTTGTAGGTACCGTCCGTACAAAAATCGGTATAGCCGTCGGAAAACAAGCCGGAAGAGGCGTCGGAAGGTGCATGCGCGCTGACGTCGGAACAGGGGCCAGAATACGCGTCGCAATTTTGAAATTAAAATTTTTAAAAAATTTAGCTTCCTCCATACATAGCTACACATATACCGACTCCCGCCAGTGACGCCGATAATGTGGCACCGGAATTTAAGTGACATATTATCTCTCAAGGTGGTATCCGTATGGATCCATCAAAGTTGGAGGTAATAAAAGCATGGCCTAATCCAAGGAATCTACATGAGCTAAGAAGCTTTATTGGTATGTGTGCTTACTATAGACGCTTCATAGCCAAATTCTCTCAAATAATAGGACCATTACATGACTTAACAAAGAAAAACGTTAAGTATTCATGGAATGCTAAGGAGCAAAATGATTTTGACAAGCTCAAAGAGAAGCTTACCTCCCAACCAGTCTTTATGCTTCTGGATCTCTTAAAGCCAGTTGAGGTCCAATGTGATGCTTGTGGTGATTGCCTTGGAGCAGTCTTGCTTCAAGAAGGGCATGCCATAGCATATTAGATCCGAAGGCTCAACACGGATGAACATGTCTTAGGCATTTATGAGAAAGAGGTGTTAGTTGTTCTACATGCCTTAGACACATGGAAGCACTATCTATTGGGGACTCCATTCATTTTACGAACAGACCATCAAGTCTCAAGTACTTCATGATGCAAATAAAGCTTTCCGACAAACAAATGAGGTGAGCAAATTTTCTTTCGCAATTTAATTTCCACATTTCTCACATTGCTGGTAAGCACAATCAAGTGGCTGATGCACTTTCACGACAACCAAAAGTTAATATTGTGTCAATAGCAACTCACAATGATCTATCTTCTATGATAGATAAGTATGCTACTCACCCTGGCGTTAAAGATATAATGCCAGCCCTTGCTTTGGGGAAGAAAGAGGAACCATTCACCTTGCAGGATGTTATCTTCTCCATGGCAACAGGCTATGTGTTACCCACTCCCTTCCTGATAAATTCATGTTTGAATCCCATGCTCCTCCCTATGCAGGGCATAGAGGCATTCAACCTACTCTTTGATAAGTAGAGACGTACTTTTATTGGCCTACCATGAAAGTGGACATACAAGAGTATGTTTCAAAATGTGTGGTATGCCAAAAGACCAAGTACGATAGAGGGAAGCAACCTGGATTACTCCAACCATTGCCAATTCCTAATTCACCATGGGAGAGTATATCCATGGAAATACGGGAATATGGACAATAGTCGACAAGTTTAGCAAGCAAGCAAACTTTATCCCTGTCAAGAAGACTATTAAGGCACACCAAATAGCAACTCTCTTCATATCCCAAATTTTCAAACACCATGGATTGCCAACATCCATCGTGTCAGATAGAGATCCTAGAATGACCAGTAATTTCTGGAAAGGTCTCTTCAAAAATCTAGGTACAAGATTGAATTTCTCTTTGGCCTATCACCCACAAACGGATGGCCAAAGTGAGATAGCTAATCTTACAATTCTTGATCTACTAAAGACCTATGTTACAGAAGTAGATCAACGCTCACAATGGGGAAAGTACTTACCTCTTGTAGAGTATGTGTATAATAATACTATCCATAATTCTATGGGAAAAGCACCTTTTGAAATCATAGAGGGAAAACCTAAAAGTCCCTTGCTACTTAAAGTACATGGAAAGATCTTCGTTGTCGATGAGTATAGTCGTGACCTGCAAGCATCTTTTCAAAAGATTAAAGAGGCTATATCCATCTCCCAACTAAGGCAAAAAGTTGCTACTGACAAGCACAAAAGGGACTTAACATTCAAAGAAAATGATTGGGTCTTACTTAAATTTCATAAGGTTCAATTGAGGCAAACGACTGGTAAAAATCCTACGGGCCATCAAAAATATTATGCTAAACTAGAAAAAAGATACGATGGTCCTTTTCAAATTTTGAAGGTAATCAATGAGGTGGCTTATCAACTCAAGTTGCCTAACCATTGGCTCGTACACAATGTTGTTCATGTTATCCTACTTAAGCCCTACAAAGGAGAGCCTCCAAATGAACCAATTATTGAAGACCCTCCCAAAATCAAAGACCAAGAAGAGGTGCTACAACCCGAAGCTATCCTTTGGCATGAAGACAAGGTACTACGACATGGTAATATTATCCGACGGTATCTTATTAAGTTCAAAAATTATCCTTTTGAAGATGCTAGATGGATGCAAGGAATCCAGCTTAAGGATAGTATGAACCTTGTCAACGCTTACAATGCTACATTAGAGTAAGCAAATGTACATGTTTCTTTTAAATGATCAATGTTTTTGTCTTATAAGACTAATTCTCTCTTTATTGTGCAAAAATTTAATTAGTATGCATACTAAGAATCATGTTTGGGATGACGACGTCTCTCAAACACCATGTAGAATTTGTCACTCTACTTGGGAGAATGAAATGGACTAAAGAGAAGACATGTTTGCGGCAGCTATGTCTCCCAAGCACCAAATGGATTAGTCATCCATCTTGGAATGATGTCGTAGGGTAAAAAGGGACTTTCACTAAGACTTTCACTAAGCTTAACCACATGGTGTTTTTGAATGCTATTGGTAGGGCTAAAGAGGGGTTCAATGAGCTTTTAGTTCCATCCAACAAATATCTAGATATTTTCAAGCTCTCTCTCTCTCTAATGGATAAGGAGGACACTTGTCAAAAGACTACCCATGTACTTGACTGCATGTTGCATGTGACTGGCTAGGGGGAGAGGGGTCCAATGAGCTTGAAGCATGTGGAAAAGCAAAAACTCACCCCAAGCAAGCAAGGGGGGTGCTAGGGGGATATACACCACACACACACACTCAGTTTTTGGAAGCATTCTCACTTGGTAAAAGTTGAGGAACACCACCTGCTTCTCCAAGCTTGTGAGAAGTGAGAGCCTACATCAACACTCTTGGCTATGAAATGCAAATACAACCAAGAGCCATGCTTCAATGCTTAAGCTTGTCATCTTCTCCATCTTCATTACTGTGCTATTATGTATGCTAGCAAGAAGAGTGATGATAAGTGAGGAATTATTTCTTTCTCCTATGGAATGTTTCTTCTTCCTCTTCCCTATCAATCCTCATTCCCTGCTAGCTCTCTCCACCTTTGAAGGTGTTTGAGGCCTTGGGACTGAGGCTTGGGATAGTTAATGCTTTCTACAAATTTTATGTTATGCTTGTGATGCATGAAGCTTTCCATGTTCCTTGCATCACCTAGGTCACAAGGAACACAAAGATTGTATTGTACCAAGTCTCTCTTGATGGGAGAAACTATACTACAAATGCCTATTGGAGGGGGGACCGGCTCCATATGAATCCGGTCCTCAACTATTCTCATGTTCTCTAAACTCTGTCTCTCTTCCAAAAGTATTGTTCATGCCATGTTAACTAAGTACCATGTTTATGTTGCTACCATCAATTAAGTTCACCCGCTATGCTCACAAAGTGAGCTCTCAAAAGTGCTTCACCTAATTTCCTAATTCCTCTACTTTCAAAGTTCATAGGCCATTTCCATTACACGGCATGCTAGCTAGGTGGATTCAATTCTACCGACTCATGAAATACGCTTCCGCTATACAGTCACGACCCCTACATGGTAGGTCGGTCTCGATGTGATTTCTGTTACCTCTCTTGACGAGAGCATCACACAGGCAAATTGTTGCATGTTTATAGGATAAGCTGCACGCTAGGCATCAGATGCACATGAGGAGGGGCACCAACTATACACGTCATAAATGCTTAAGGAAAGTTCCTCGACCTCGCATGTTTATAGGATAAGCTGCACGCTAGGCATCAGATGCACACGAGGAGGGGCACCAACTATACACGTCATAAATGCTTAAGGAAAGTTCCTCGACCTCGCATGCTCTCTTTATCTCTCTTTCTTCTTTCTCTCAAAGAATAATGAAAACTTTCTAAGAATATTTTGAACATGTTTGTTTGGGAGTCAGCCTGAGCCAAGGTTGCTACAAACGGATGCTTGGCTGCCCTGCAAAATACCAAAAACAATATAGTACAAACCATAAAACGGACTAATCTCCATACCTGGAGAATCCACGAGCACATAATCAATGATATACATGAACAGAGAGAGATAGAGAGCGGGAGAGAGTGAAAGAACGCGTGTAGGCGCACCTCCTAGAGCGGAGTGCTACGCCGGCATGGCGAGAGAGAAGAGAGGAGAGGAGAGAACAAGACACAAGCACTGGGTACAATCTCCCCCCGTGCAAGAGTGACCATTTCCCTCTTGCACGTATTTGTTTTATAGATTTCTTGAATGGTCAAATTGGTTACAAACTGGCCGACCGGTCATAATTGGCCAAAGCTCATAAAAGAGCACTTGAATAATAAAATATACATGATATACAAATACATTTGCATAGGCCAAGCTGGGTCTAGTCTTTTCCACCTGTCAGCTGCAATAAATCATAAAATATCATTTCTATAACATACCTCTCCGTTGGAAAGCAACTGTCCTCAGTTGCGAAGATAAAAATCTGCAAACAATACTTGTCAAAAACAATGATTAGAAATCTGTATCAAATAGTATTTTATTTTTAATAATATAAAATGTAGACAATATTTGCTTATGCCTGCCGTCATCCACATACTACCTATTCTAGTGTCCCATACCATTAGAATAAGCAATATATGTCATACCCTGATGAATCAGGATATCATTGGTCACACTCATCATCAATCTCATAATGTCAAGTCTCATCACATAAACACTGTCGTAATAATCACCAGATACCAAATTGAATCCAATTCCAATTCCACAATATAAGTCCAAATCCAAATCACTTTCATTATGTATCCGTATAACAAAATCATACCAGTTACAGTGGTGGCCAGTCACTGCAGCATGATTTTGTGATCGGTGTTGCCTCATCCGGCGAGTCTACACCAATAAAACGTGCTGCATAAATCGGTGAATTTGCATTTCGTATAAGTTTAAAAATCATGAATCTGCAATTTATCAATGTGATGCCTAAATCAGCGGATCTGCACCAAGATGAGTATCTACACACTGCCTAAATCGGCGAATCTGTGTGTCCATGACCAATGGACTAGGCTAGGCATAAAAATATAATAGTTATGACATGTATGAGATCAATTTGAGCATGTTTGAGTAGGAGGGTACTTACAAATTGTTGTTCATGAATCCAAATTATCTTACTTGATGTGAGTAGCTATAGAGCTTAATGACAAATCATGTCAACCAAAATTTCATTCAATGTAAGTAGGAGCCAAGATGTGAGAAGTGTTTGATTTCATAGTGTATAGAACAATTCACACAAACAAAATATGAACAGAGTGGTGATGTATTCGATGGACATACCTGGAGGGTATGTTGCAGCTGAAAACGCATGTACCTATTTGTGCATGTAGAGAGAGCTGCGTTGTCTTTTTTAATGGAATTAGTAAACACATCAAGGCATACTGTGACACAATCTTGTATGAGAGAATCAATATACTCAACCAAGTAGTAATGTATAGATTAGTTTCGATATTTGATCGATAACAAGCAAGGAAGGTATCATAGAATCTAATGTATAGATTAGTTTCGATATTTGATCGATAACAAGCAAGGAAGGTATCATAGAATCTAATAGAACATGGCTAGTATATTATCATTCGAGATTCTTAAAATAAATTTTCAAAATATAACAATGAGATGACATATATGTTTGCCTTATATTATGGTCTGCAACGGTTGGTGTGAATCTTAGATGATAAAACTGTTAGAAAAATGAAGACCATTATCAAAATCATTTGGTTAAGTTTAGTCAAGACAGAGACTGGTATTTTTTGTGAAGTTGTGGTAAACCTAAGAAAGATAATGGTGTTGTCCATTGCTACTGTAATGAACAACCAACAAAAGATAACAATGAGCCATTTGAAGAGGGAAAAATCAAGAAATGTTAACAATTTTATAAGTGCAATAAATTGTAAGCCCTATAAATGAGTTTATGACAGTTGACAACCTCGGTAGATGGAAGGAGGCACAAAAAGATCATGCTGCATACTCATTGGGGGGGGGGGGGGGAATCATGGAAATTGTGCCATAAGAAGTCAAAAATCATAAGTAAAATGACTATGTAAAAGATCAATAAGAGCCTAATACTAGCTATCGAAGAGAGTGGTTGAATTATTTGCTTTTATCAATACAAATTAATATTGCCTAATTTAGAATTCTAAGGTCAATTGGGCATCTTAGACGCTATTCAACATTACAATGGCGAGCGTGAGGGGATAAAATGCTTTGATACATTCTAGTATCGTGCGGTGTGGGTAAGACCAATCCTCTAGAGGGTTTTGTAGCTTCATGGAGACCTTGAGACCGGGAAATATTGAGGGTCATGAGAAGATGAGGAATTGCAAAGCCATATGATAGGTTGCTCAATTGTAGAGGCCCTTCTACACCGCGACAGTTTGATAATTGAAATATGCATGGGATCATTGGTACCAATGAGCTCCGATCGTATCCATGAGTTGAACCGATGATGCCCGATGGTGTCGTGGAACTTGCTACCGTGAGGAGGAGACATATGAGAGCAGGCTGATACACACTCCTTGTGGATCTAATCCAAAGTCTGGGTACTAAAATAAAATGAAGTAAGGGGGGTGTCAAAGAGTGGTGTGCACTTTGTGTGCTACCAGAGCTTGAAAAGGGTTACATGGCAGAAGATGGGTTGGAACCACTGGTGGTTCAACTTATTAAAGGGGGAAATGGAAGTTATATATATATATATATATATATAGAAGTCGCCTGCAATGATGGCGAGGGTATCGCGCACGTGGAGCCGCCGTCATGCAAAAGGAAACCAACGCCGGAGGAAGGGGGAGCAGAAGCGGGGATCTGCAAGAGCGCAAGGGAGCTTCGATTAGAAGGGGCCGTTGGCGGCGAGTAGCTCAACAGGAGGCCATCCAAGGGCTGGGGTTGCGCTTGTTATCAGAGAAAGGGTTGATCTCCTTCTGTGGTAGGTTGAATCCACAAAGTCTGCAGTTTGGACACGGCGAAAATCTGTAAAATTGGAGTTGAGAGAATCCTGGATGTGTGTGGGCGTGTAGCTCCATTTGAGTGTTCCAACAAGACCTGTGTGCCTTTGCTTTCAGGGCTAGGTTGGCGGTATACAAGGTGTGCTGGCGAGGGGGATTCTACGATGCTGACATCCTGGGGGCCTTTCAGGAGAGGAGGGCCGAAAGTGGCATGCAGGGCTGTAATTGGTTGCAGGATAGAATTAAACTCTGCTGATGCAAGTGCTCCATACCTCGGACGCAGCAAAGCACCAAACACCAGTGAGTGCTCCTGATGCGACAGGAGTGTTGATGTCGAGTTGATGGTCGTGGAGTGCATGCAGCCAACGGACACAACCAAAGGCAGGCATGCATCAACTACCTAAGTTGGTCTAAGGCGAGAGTGAGAGAGAATTCGACTACGCCTGTACTGTTTGTAAGAGGGGCGGTTGCTGCTAAGTAACTAACTAGAGCCGCATGCTGCATGGCAACTAGCCAAGGAGAAGGGGAGAGAGAGAGAGAGAGAGAGAGAGAGAGAGAGAGAGTTAACTCTGTTTGGCGGCTAAGAAGCGCGACGTCAGACTGAGAGAGAGAGAGAAGGTGAATGGTTGGCAATGAGAAGAGTGCCTGGCGGTTGTAGTGAGAGAGAGTTGCAGTTCGAGGAGTTGCATGGCATGAGAGTCAGCAGCACCAATCGGGGGAGTTGGTGGGGTTGAAGATGTCAGTGGAATTGCTGGGTGGGTGGTCTACCACCAAATGAGAGAGAGAGAGAGAGAGAGTGGTTCAGCTGCATCTGAGTGCTGGGTAATCAGAGCCGCCCCTTTTTTTTCTGTGTGGTGTGTATGGCCCATGATAGGTAGCTGGTAGGGAGTGAGCGCACGCCGCAGAGAGAAAACTGGCTATCCACAATTTTCTAACGGCTGCATGGGAGATTGAGAGAAAAGGTAGGTCACAACAGCGACTACAGATGTTGAGAAGGAGAGAGAGAGGGTGTGGTTGGTGGTTAAAGGGGGGGGTGGTCGCGAGGGAGAGAGAGAGAGTTTGTTGGAGTGCATCACAGCATGGGGTGGCGGCTGAAAAAGAGAGAACGAGTTATGGCAGTGGCGACTACAGTCGCGAGAGAGAGAGAGAGAGAGAAATGGGTGGACGAGGGTTCGGGAAGGGTGTGATGCTCCCCACCAAATCTCATGCACTAAGGGTGGTTGTGATAAGGTATACAGAGCCAGCCGACCTCTTGTGTGTTATACTACGCACGTGACAGCAGCTTGTCGCCTTGGCTCCCTTCATTGCACCTGGGAATTGCCTGCACATGCCGTCCACTAAAGCTCAACCCCCTATACGAGCTCTGTGATCTATGAATTGCGCCATTTTTTTATTATTATATATATATTTTTAACATATATTAACTCTCTATGCATGGAACATATTCTTGGGATCTTGTGAAATCCCCGCTAGAGTTTTGATCTCTACAGGCTACCAACCATATTAAACACTCTCTATCCTACTCTCCGAAACTTCTTACCTACGGCGGAAAAACAAAATCCAAAAAGAATGGTTGATTCTTCTTCTTGTCTACTACTACTGCTTCTTCTTCGTCGTCGTCGTGTATTAAACACATCTCCGATCAAATGAAGAATTTCTCTTAATCAACTATGCACACTAGCTATGTCAATATTATTAGTAGTATTATTAAGAGTTCTAAACCCTATGTTAACAATGTTCAAGCTTTTCTTAGTATATAAAATTAATGAAAAATTAATGTACGGTTAAGTTCTTCATAGATTTTGCCACAACATAGAGAGACAAAACGATAAAATTAAATGAAAGGGAAAAGAATTGTGTAGCTGTACTTATCTCTGGTGCAGGATAAAAAGATCTAAATTTGCTCGGATGTCAAGTTGTAGGTCTCTCTGATTGTTTATTACCAAGAGCGTAGCCTTGTGCTCTGATACCACTGCTACAAACGGATGCTTGGCTGCCCTGCAAAATACCAAAAACAATATAGTACAAACCATAAAACGGACTAATCTCCATACCTGGAGAATCCACGAGGACATAATCGATGATATACACGAACAGAGAGAGATAGAGAGCGGGAGAGAGTGAAAGAACGCGTGTAGGCGCACCTCCTAGAGCGGAGTGCTACGCCGGCATGGCGAGAGAGAAGAGAGGAGAGGAGAGAACAAGACACAAGCACTGGGTACAATCTCCCCCCGTGCAAGAGTGACCATTTCCCTCTTGCACGTATTTGTTTTATAGATTTCTTGAATGGTCAAATTGGTTACAAACTGGCCGACCGGTCATAATTGGCCAAAGCTCATAAAAGAGCACTTGAATAATAAAATATACATGATATACAAATACATTTGCATAGGCCAAGCTGGGTCTAGTCTTTTCCACCTGTCAGCTGCAATAAATCATAAAATATCATTTCTATAACAAAGGTGGTCTAACTCTTCGCTAGAAATAGGACAAGACGCCATCTAAATTAATCTTCATCGGTTCGTTGATTGAACACTAATTTCCATAAGGGCTATGAGCCACACACGTTGGATAAGAGTCATTGTCAGATCTCAGGTAAGACCCAACTGTTGTGGCGTTCCTTGGTGATTGTTCTTAAGATCGAATAGATATGCCTAGTGGAGTACACATCGAACACATCGACGTTAATGGACAAGCAAGAGTCTTGTCATTATGGATGTTTAGGGTGTCATCTTTGCACTACATGTTTTTAGTGCGATGCTGAAGTTGAGTTTTTGATAATCTTAAACTCACATCAACTAATCTATACCACGAAGCCTAGAGGCAGCAAATAGTTGAGACAGCATGTCTGTTCATACGAGCTAGGCATCTCACTTGTGTGGATCTCTTGCTCTCTCTATAGCACTACGAGTGTCTATGGCATCACAGTTTTGGGGTAAGACCCAGTGGGTGTGTACTAAATCACCCCATAGGCATTGAGGATCACAGTTTTGATCTATCCTAGTTGTACTTTGAAGGAAATAAGTCCACAAGCTACCAGGGGGTAGTGAAAAAAATCAGCTTTTCAAGTTGATTCCAATCATTTTTATACACGGCCGACTATGTTGGTTATCGTTACCTGCTAGTTGAGAAAATTCTATAAAGGTTCTTACCAAGGGGTTTGACTACGTAGATTATGACCAAAGGGTTTGGATTGCGACGACAACACCCAGGGTGCCCAGTGCAATGTTGCTTGTTTTTTTTCACAGGTGGGAGACATGCTCTTGTGCATTTGAATATGGGTAAGTGAACATATAGTTCAATCCCCAAGTACGCATCTATTGATTCTGTGTTATTCCATTTTTTAGTATTCTTTGTTTAATTTTTCCAACTCATATAAATACGAATGAATGTTTTATAGACATGCCAAGGGCATGTCGGAACAAACTATTTTGGGCCGTAGTGTCCATTTACATTTTTGCATTATGGTATTATGAACCCACTTGTAGGATTCGCTTCGGTACATGTTGTCACATTGGATACAACCTAGTCTAGGAGCTCAAGGAGTTTAGTTTAGCCAGTGTGGAGAAATGATGATGAGGGTCCCTCTCACTCTTGTCACAGAGTGTTTTGCAGTTACCTCCACACACAAGTACATCTTGTACTTGATGGATGTCGCTTTTTCAGCCATCCTTATTTGAGACATATTCCACATGTGGAGAATATGAGTCTCTGGGACTAACACTGGCGCCTAATTCCTAATGATGTGTCACAATGATGTCCCTACTTGCTAGTTGCATCCGTTTATTAGAAAATTTGGAGCACACCGTATTAGGAACAATTCATTGGCCAAAAATTGTCGGGTACTACATACAAACTTGTTGTGATGACAAGTGCTATGAAACCACCTTAACATAAGGTCGTTTTTACATATATCCAAGTATGCTACGTTCATGAGAATGTCTCATCGTTGGTACCTAGGTGTGACTGAGCTTTCACATTCTGTTATGGTCCTACTCTTGTTGCAAGGCTTTCACGTACGTGCCGTGGAAAGTCTCGTCATGGAATTGCGGTTCGGATTTGTTTGTGTTAAATGCATGCACACTAGGTGTTATGGGCCCTAGTGTTTAACACAAATTTTTTTGGAGCGGCATGCAAATTATGGCCTTTCTTCTTTCTGCAATTTTTTCCACTTTAAGTGCAACTTTTCAAGCAGATTTATGCGTTTACACTCTACCATACAATTTTAATGGCTCAAGATGGGTGTCTGTGGTTGGATATACTCTATGAGATTACTCCACTTCAACCCGCTTTCAACCTAGTTGGTTGCCTCCACTCCATATCGCGTATATGGCTAGATGCTTACTGGTTGAGAAACTGAGAGGTTGCATGCTCCGCATGCATTAGGACTGTAGTGTGTCTGACGTGGCAGAATCATGTGACGACCATGATTTGCCTCGTAATCATTGTGTCATACAATTGTTGGCCACATGAGTATTGCTACAGCTCATATTTGCATGTTCCATTGCTATGATGGCATTTCCTATGGCATTGCCGAGCAAGGTGGGATATTGGGGGTGGTTAAGTGTGATGTGGCCACGACAGTTTCTAGTTAAGGCACATGACTCAATGAGGAGCTACCAAGCACTACTGAGTGAGCTGCAAAGCAGGGTTGGCTGTGATGAGCATAGATTTGGCATCACAGGTGAATTGTGGTTATCTCTCTTCTTTCAACTTAGCATCATGCTCGCAAGCCTCCTACAAACTTCAAGCAATCTTTTTTTTCCTATGAAATTCAAAGGAAGGGGACGTAATTATGAAGGTGGGTTCCTACGTCGAGACTTTAATCTTCCTCTGCATTTCCTTGTTCTTTCTTTGCGTTTCCTTGTTTAATAATTCCCTCTTCTCCTTCGTCTAATAACCTCCCCAAGGCTTCTCGTGTCCAAATGAAGTAGTCCTTGACAGAGAAATCTTGGGACTTCTTTCTTGTGACTTTGAAGCCATCGTTTACAGACTCGAAATATTCCTATTGACTTTTCTCTATTTTCATCTTCTTCTATTCCTTTCAATTTCCATTAATCATCTCTATTACAATCCATGCTTATAAACAACCCCGAACTCTACATGCTATCCTATTGTAATGTCTTGAAGTCTTGAAACAAGAATGATGCTACAATTAATAATCGAATTCTATCTTCTGTATGCTTAAGAATGGTCGCATACTACTTGTTTGACTAGTCGATACTCTCAAATGTTATCATGATTTAGCTTCTAGATAAAGTCTCCTTCTCTACATTCCATAATCATGGTCAATTTGTTTAAATAAACCACATAGTGATCAAACTAACATAATGAAATTTGAGAGATAAATACACTTAGCTCTAGGGTATGTTCGTCGCGCGAGTTTTATTAGGAGTGTTTTTTTTTTGTAGGCTCTGATACCACTGCTACAAATGGAGAACGCGATGGCCTTGCAAAATACCCAAAATAGCACACAACAAGCTATAAATGAAAAATTATGCATACTTGACGTTGGTGCAGCCAAAGTGTGTCAGCTCTAGAAGGTGGCATGGGTAGATGTATGCAGGCAAACAGAGGCATGGCAGAGGACTGATGCAGCTAGGAAAATCATGGGATGGTAGGTAGCAGCGGAAGTGTATGCATGATGCGGCTTATAGACCAAGGAAGTCTCCATAAGGGGCTAATTGGGGTAGCAGCAGGTGAAGGAGATGCAAAGTACAGACTTTGGGTCCAAGAATGAAGAGCTTGAAGTGTTGAAGGAGCAGGTCTAAACGGCTCATCAAACCGAGCTACGGAGCCCAAGTTATTGAAGGTTGAAGTTTCAGTGGTTTGCAGATTCTTGCTAGACAGGGCTGTTGGGGATAGGTGATCCAAGTGGAACTTGAGGTACAAGGGTGTAGAGCTCAATTCATGGAGCCTACCCGTCTTTTTGGATTGCGGATCGGAGCCCTAGTTTGCAAGATATGGTCATTTGAAGTTTTTCCGGGGACCGGGTCTAAGCCCACTTGGCCGCATTGGAGAATGTGCCATATGGCCTCTTTTGAGCCTCGACGAAGTTCTAGAGCAGTGTGTGCATCATACGGAGATAATACAGAGATAGCAGGAAGTGCATGCCAAACGGAGTCCGGAGCGAAAAGATATGGCAGTCAGGAAATGGGGTGCCTTTGTCCAAATTGGATGGCAGGTTTTTTTTTCCTTTTTTGAAGGCCCTGGTTCGAGGATGCCAAGGAGTCAAAATGCAGAGACGAAGGGTGTGGTTGGAGCCGGGAAAGTGGCATTTTAGTCAGTGGTTCCAGCTTAGCAGTGGGAGGTTGGCAAGCAGGCAAAGTTGGGGGAAGACAAAAGCATTTTTTTTTAAAGGGTGGTAATGCTTATTTTCAAGGCCTTGAGGCCTTTGTTGTGGAACTGCCACATGGCAAGCTAAATATCCCATATACGCAGTGAGTAAACAGGATGGCGCAGTATATGTAGTAGGGCGTGACCTCTCCGATGGTATCCAAGTGGTGAGAGGGGAGCTCCCCTCCCCGTGGCTATGGCGGTGTCAGGAGTTTTTTGGAGCAAGGGATTGCGCATATGTACATACACATGCCTGGTGCATCAAATAAAGGATTGCCCATTTTCCTTAGCCAGGTGGTTATGTGGGGCCCACATGTGTACAGGTAGGACAACATGTACATAGTGCATCAATTTTAACTATCACCAGTACCAGTATGTTTTTTCTACAATAATGAGGAGTTTATAGCGCGTAAAACTTCTTGAGGAAGCTATCCGCGGGCCGACGACATGAGGTCAGCAGGTGCGTCAGATGGCATCTAGTGGCGTCAGGAGGGCGAACGAGGTCAATATTTGCACGCGGATGAAGACGGGCACGACGTGGGTGTTTTCTTGTGAGAGTTATGCAGAAAGGTCATCATTAGGACCACTTTTTGGGGCCACTTCACGTGGTGGCGAGATGCATTATTGGAAAAAAGTTGAGTGCCAGGTGTGCGAATGATGCAAAAAGGTGACAACTATGCACTGCGAGGTCAGTTTTTGGCCTGTTCGGGGTTGAGGTCATCTAAAAGGCCAAGGGTGCCCAACTAATAAAGCTAAGTGTGGGAACTGAAAAAACAGAGAGAAGACCAGAAAAAACGTTGAGAAGAGAGGAGGAACAGCCGCAGGTGTGTTTTTTGGGTTTTTGGAGCCTGTTTTGGCCGAAAACTGCTCATCCGAGGTCGGATTTGAGCACTTTGACATTGTAGACTGGGGTTTTGGGCCGTTCCGGACGCGATGGCGCTGTCCATTTTGCCAAATTCCTCACTCTTTTTCTGCTGTTTTTCTGTGTAAGTTTCTCCTATGAGCGAAGTTTCTGCTCCAGTTTGTGATTATATCTAGCTTATTTTACCCATACTGTGTGAGCTATTTGCCCCATTGGTGTTGGCCCAAGCTCAAGCCCAAGCTCAATTGTATCTAAACATCAGAAATTCTCCCCTTTGGAGCTGAGTTTTTTGGGTGTGTGTGTGTGTGTGTATCTCTCTGTGTGGAGTGGGTAAACGAATCGTCTCTCTCCTCTCACTCCATAGGTGTGTGTCCTGTCTCGGCCAGGTGTGTTGTGTAAGCCGAGTGGTGCCCCATAGTGTTTGTGTGTATCTTCCCAAGAGTGTGTGTCGGGTCGTTATAGAGGCGCTGTGTGTGTTTTCATCCCGCTCACAGCGGGTATGCGCAGGGCGTTGTTGTGGCGGCGCAGTGTGGCCGTCGGCGCGATTTTGGGCGGCGGAGCCGGCGAGGCGGGGGGACGCAGGGCGCCTGCGGTGGTGTGAGTGTAGTAGGGGTGGTGCCCGCGCTCGCGAAGGGCCACATCTTTTGAGGTAAAGGGTTGTACCCCCCCCCCCCCCCCCCCCCCCCCCCCCCCCCCCAATAGCGACATCGATATTGCCTTGGATGGGGAGGGGTCCCGTTGTAGGAAGAGGTGCCGACAAGTGGAAATTGAAGAGCAAACCAAGGACACTCAAAGGTTCAAGGAAAATCCATCCGGCCAAAGGGAAAGGGGCCAAAACCCAAAGGTTAGCATGCAAAGCTTTCCAAAATAACCTATGCCAAGTGTTGGCAATGCAAAAAATGCTAAAAGAAGCTCTAAGTGGAGGCTACGCGGCGAGAGAAGATTCATCCTTTTTTCTTTTTTTGGGATTCCTAGGCACACCCCTATAAAAGGAGGTTTTTGTTCATTTTTTAGGGTCTTTGGACCAATGTGGATTTTTTGCTTGGGTGTGTGGGTGGAAGCTTGAATCTTGTGTGTTGTTAAGCTTGCCATTGAAGCTGCATACGTTGGTTGTACTACTCTCTATGCAATAATACCACTCGTTTGCCCCAATCTCTTGTGTTGCTTCTCCCCATCCCCCTCCTCTTCTCTCGCTCTTCATGTATTGACCATTGCTTGTAGAGGGTTTGCCTACAGCTCGAAAGGTGCTACCGAGAGGGCAAACTAGGAGTGTTTTGTGAGTCAGAAAGGGTGAGTTGAGCAGTGTGGGTGCATTTGTGTTGTGGGTGTTTTTTTGCAAGGTGTGAGGTAGTTGGTTTGTATGGTAAAGCAGAGTTGCTAGTGCAAATTAGCCAATTTGAAGGTGTTATTTGAGAGGTTAGGGGTGCTGTGGAATCCCTGGGCTATAGAGAGGCATATATTGTGTGTGCTAGGTGTGTTCCCTATTCTCCCTCTCCAACGTGTCGCACAAATCCATAGTCAAGCTAAACGTGAGCAGAGAGAGATAGAGACGAGATAGAACGAGAGAGCAAAAGAGCATGTGCAAAAGCACCCCCTAGAGCAGAGTGCTACGTCGAAACGGCGAGAGAGAAGGGAGGAGAGAAGAGAAGAATGACACAGACACTGGGTGCAATCTCCCCCCGTGCAAGAGTGACCATTTCCCTCTTGAACGTATTTACTTTATAGATTTCTTGAATGGTCAAAGTGAGTACAAACTGGCCGGCCATGCATAAATGGCCAAAGCTCATAAAGAGTACTTGAATAATCAAATATACATAAAATATTATATCCTTTCGCGATAGCTTAGCTCGGTCAAGCCTTTCCACTTGTCAGCTGTGCAGAGGATTTTTGAATGGTCAAAGTGAGTACAAACTGGTCGGTCGTGCATAAATGGCCAAAGCTCATAAAGAGCACTTGAATAATCAAATATACATAAAATATAATATCCTTTTGCAATAGCCTAGCTCGATCAATCATTTTCCACCTATCAGCTATAGTAAATACCCAAATATCAATTCCATTATATTTCTATGTACATAGGTTTTCCTGCGGACTAAATAACATAAAGCATTAAATGAGAGGTGGTGAGGGATCGACACCCTCGAAGTCCACGGCTGCATCTTGATGTAAACTAAGCCCGGACAACACAAAATCCAAGACAAAATGAACTAGGTCAGTGCAAAAGTCAAGGCTGTACGAAGAATCTCTTAGCCCCTCGCGACCCAATTTTGAATCCACAACCTCATGCCCCACATTTTGTGTTGCATGTGCAACATTTAATGCACTAGTAACTTGTGTGTAGCGGAAATGGATAACATAGTGAGCATTTCATTAAGAACAAGTTCCTAATGAGCATAGAGAGAGTACTTAATTTGATAAAGAAACATAACAATTTACACCTAGCTAATTTGGCATTGAAAATACTTGAAAAGAGAGAGAAATAGAACAATTGACAACAGTTGAGGACTCGATTTACTTGGAGCCGGTCCCCCCTCCATAAAGGCTTTGTATTATAGCTTCTCCCATCAAAGGAGACTTTTGTACAATACAATTCTTGTGTTCCTTGACAAAACATGTTGGTGCAATGAAGATGGAAGCTTCATGCACCAAATTATGCTTGAAAAACACACCTAGTGTCCCTAGCCTGAGTCCCAAGACCTCACACACTGATGGTTGGCTTTCGAAACTGTGACGGTGAGAACCACACCCTAAGGAAGGGAAGGCTTGTTACCAAAAGAAGAAAAAAAAACAACAAAAAAAAGAAGCTCTTACCTCTCTAATACCCCCCCCCCCCCCCCCTCTTGTTTGCTTCCTAGCGGGGCATCGCCAGTTTGGCCACACATTTCTCCATTATCGCCAGAAGAGGAACCTCTCTCTCTCCTATTGCTCGGCTCCGCCAATATTCTCTCTCTCTCCTACTCTGCCAGTGCATCACCTGGCCCGGTAGGTGCATTGATGCCTCTGTCACACCCTCCAGTGGGCCACCACAGATATTATCCTCCCTCTCTCTCTTCCAAATATTCTCCCTCCCTCTCTCTGCTTGTCCACACCCCAGCCCCGGTGGGCCGCTCCCCCCCCCCCTCCCCCCCCCCCCCTATCTTCACCTAGCTCTAGCTCTAGCTCACCTCTCTCTCTCTCTCTCTCTCTCTCTCTCTCTCTCTCTCTCTCTCTCTCTCTCTCTCTCTCTCTCTCTCTCTCTCTCTCTCTCTCTCTCTCTCTCTCTCTCTCTCTCTCTCTCGGGAGCGGTCCCACAGGCCTTAAAGGGTTCCCTCTCTATCCACTCTCTATCTCCGTGCTCTCTCTCTCTCTATAGTTTCTCTCTCCCACCCCTATCCTCTCACCCCCCCCCCCCCCCCCTCACCACACACACCCTTCCTCTCTCACTATCCTTATCCTTGGTGGGAACCATCGCTAAGCCTTATACTCCCTCTCTCTAATATTCTCTCTCCCCCCCCCCCCCCCCCTCTCTCTCCACACCCTCTCCCTCTCTCCTTTGCACTGTGTGCGTGCACTACAGGCAGTCGCCATCTCCGCGCTCTCTCTCTCCTTAGCCAGTGCAGGCCCTCGCGGCGCTACACACACACCCACACATACACACACATACATGCACACACACCCCCCCTCTCTCACCCCATCTCCTCCCCTAGCTCTGCGTTACAGATCCGTAATCTACAAAAAATTAAAATATATATATATATATATGTTTATATATTTATATATATAATCTTCCCCCCCCTGTTCCCACGCACGCATTTGCACATATACATATACAACTACACACATACACTTTCATGCGTACGCACACACCTATATCCACACACCTACCCACCCACACATACATACACACACACACATAAAAGCACACACGGAACTACAAAAAAAAAAAAACGGAAGATCCATCAGCATCGACACCATCCACAGAAGAAAGCGGTCCAAAGCATGCGACACTGACAAAAAAAAGAACAAAGGCGCCGTAGGCATGCCCCGGCCAACCCCGAAAAGACGTACACGCTACACCGATGCACCGGCAAGCCACAATTCACCAGCATCACGCAACCACGACACCATTTTCAGTAAAGAGCAAGTTATCATCATCATTTTTTTCAGTTCTCACCCAAGCCTTGTAAAATTCCCAATTTGTAAATTCCCTCTCTCTAGGTGATGGTCACAAAGGCCCACCTAGAGGTTTTCACTTTTAATAACTCCCAAGACAAAGCAAGGGTCAACCACACCGGGCCCACCGCCTTGCCTTGTCTCCCCTAATCAAACCGGGATTACCCTAATCCAAGCATCCAACACCTATAAAAGGGCACTAAGAGGTCACTACCAGCAGATGGAGGGGAAATTCATGAGAGGTCAGCACTTGGTAGAGTTTTAGTGGGAAGAATTGACACTATTGGCATCACGGGGATGGGACTTGTGTGATGGTTTGCTTTGGGAATTGCACCATGTGAAGGGAGCTACGTCCACCTCTCGACTCCAATAGTCGATGTACACACACATACACGTTCTTGGTAGCAATTCTCACAATCATCGAGTCGTCTGTAGAGAACGCACCAAGTAGTTTCACCATCTCTTCTCCCTACCTCTCTATCACCACGGTGTGCCGCCTTGCCGGAAGGAAGGTCATTGTAAAGACTGCAGAAATAATTCTCCCTCACATCCCCGAGGGTTTTCATCATTTGTTTCTCTCTCTCTCTCTCTCTCTCTCTCTCTCTCTCTCTCTCTCTCTCTCTCTCTCTCTCTCTCTCTCTCTCTCTCTCTCTCTCTCTCTGTGTGTGTGTGTGTGTGTGTGTGTGTGTGTGTGTGTGTGTGTGTGTGTGTGTGTGTGTGTAAGTTTGCGGTGCTCACATCACCGTGGTTTGCGTCGTAGCCACTCAAAGCTAAGTGGTGCCCCATGTTTGCTTTATCGTGACCGGCTCGAGGCGTGCCATCGGGGCCCGTGGCGTTTTAGAGGCCGTTGGGGTTCGGGTGTCGCTTTGCTCCCGTCATTTGGTGCCCCCGCAGAGGAGGGCTTCTAAGAAACCTTTAGTTTACAATGCTGAAAGTGACGCATGCCATCAATCATGGACGAATGGTTGAAGGAATTTTCTAACTGGGGGACGGAAGAAGAGGAGACTAAGGAGGCACTAGCCACCTTCATTGAAGTACTACTGCCAGGCTGCAGTGTCATCAGTATTCAAGAGGTAAATTCTCCATCTCGTGTTGCTCATTCTAACCACAAGTTGAGAGCATCAGGTGGGAGGTCTATTAAGTGCCATCACTGTTGTCAACCAAAACACACTATCAATGAGTGCTAGCAACAACGAAGGCAGCGAAGGAGGCAGCGAAGGGGCTGAAATCATCTACATCGACATTCATCATGAAGAAGTCATCCACATCAAAGTAGGAAAGAAAACGGTGAGGCCTCTCTTCCATAAATAAATTGTAGTCAAAGTTATAACCTTTACTCCAAAATGGCCTAAAGGGGCTACTCGAGCCAAAGGTAAGGAAAAGATAAGCCAGTCTGGAAACACATGACCCCGAAGGGAGAAGCATCTGGTCAAGCAAGTGCTTCAAGCTCAGAGAGCCGGTTTGTACCCAGCTTGCCAAGGAGGAAGGTATCCAAAGCTAAGCGGCGGAAGGTCGCCTGATTCGCACGACGCATGCAAGTACTACCAGTCCACTTCGACAATCCTGAAGAAGAAGTGGTAAGAATATTCCCATGTCCTAAGGAAGAGTGGTTCAGCTACTGCTCTCGCTGTTTTGGAAGACGGGTAGAGGGTCTTCCTCCTCTCCTTGTACAACTTATCCTAAAGAAGCTCTCCACCACGGGTGAAACCCAGTGGGCTGGAGTGGAATTCATGCAACACATCGACTATAGAAATTATCTGCAATTGCTACTAGCCAAGAGGCTGGGAGTGGTTAGACGCGTCGCCATCACCCCGTACATACTGAGCGAGGAAGGAAAAGTAGAGCCCATGAAAGGCGACGACCTCCTGTGGATGTGCCGACTCATCAATACTGGCACGGTAAGAGTATGAGTAAGTACTCAACCCTCTGTGCATGATGGAAAATGGGCCGACAGCATATGCATGTGAATATCTATGTCGATAGGAAAATCTTCTACCAACAAAAGATCGTGTACCTATTCGGTGCGGCGGTACTAGGAGAAATCCTTAATTCCCCAAACCCTATCATTCTCCCCATATTGGATTACCACCATTCCTTTAATGTTTCTATCTTTATCCTGTTTTACACTATCCACCGAACCCTGCAGCTACTGACGGAATTGAAGCAGGGAGTTCTGCTAGAGTATGCGACCTATGAGTCCAAGTTTGTGGACTTATGGGAGAGATGGGTTGCCTCACTGGAGGAAGGCGAAGGAGCGCCTAATTTCCTAAAGAAGGACCGTTTCATTGCTGGTCTGTGGTCGCCGCTTAGAGAGAAGGTGAAAGGAAGGTTTCCTGCAATATATGAGTTGGTGGTAGAAGTAGCCCGCCTTAAAGACAAGAGGCTGCGTATGCAAGCAAGAGTAAGAGGAAACAAGCTCGGCCCTACCAACCCCAGTGACTACAACAGCTAGTCATACAGCCCAACCGCAAGAGGCATCAAAGGAGTAGCAAGACCTGCTAAATCGCATCACCACCAAACTAGAGAGTTTATCCGTGCATCTGGTGCAACAAGGGCATGCACCTGTTAAGAATCCAGAACAAGGGAGAGGACAATGAAGGCAGAACCAAGAGTACCACTGCTACAATTGCAGGGAAGATGGCTATGGTATGTACTACTACCCACATCCAAGGAGGCAGAATTTCAATAGAGGGGGGGGACAGAGTGAGTTCTCTCCGCCAAGAGCAAGACCACCACCACCTAGGCAACTAGGGCCGATCCCACCGGTCCAGATCCTTCGACGATCTGTACAACAACAACCACCACCATAACCTCTCATTCCACCACTACCCCCACCACCTGCTGTGAACCAAGCGGTAAGTGTTATTAGCTTGGAGGCTAAGGGGAAGGCAAAGATAGAAGAATCAGTTCGAGAGAAGCACAAAGTGAAAGCAAAGGTAGAAGAAGTGGATGCTATGGAGTGAAGCGTGCCAGGCACAAGGAAGCCTCTCAAAGGGAAGAGAAAATGAAAGGGAAGGCCGAGTATAGCAAGCAAGCAGCTAAACCACGATGGAAGATAGACATCGTGGACTTCTCACTAGGTGAGTATGCAAAACCCTATGACTTAGTTCAGGATGTATTGATGCAGGGCCCGGAGATAACTTGGCCCCAATTACTCCACCTTGCACCAAGAATGAGGAGGCAATGGACAAAAATGGTGAGTACCAGGAAATCAAGACCCAGGATAGTTGGGTCTATCTCTGGAAGGGATCTCGACGACATCCTACCAACCATGGATATCCACATCAAGGGGCAACGAATCTCAAACGTCTACATAGATGGTGGCACGCAAATATGCGAGTTTCATCTACCCTATCGAAGACTCAAAATGGGTCTCTACAGTAGTCACACCAAAGAAGAATGGTAAGTGGAGAGTTTTTGTGGACTATAAACCTCTCAATGCAGCCACGAAGAGGGATCAATTTCCCCTCCCATTCCAGGATGAAATTCTCAATGAAGTGGCGGGTCACAAACGATACACAGTGTGTGATGGATACTCAGGATACTCCCTCTACAACAAATCACCCAAAGGGATGTCTTCTCATGGAGTGAAGAAAATGAGCAGCAATTTACCGAGGTAAAGCAAATCCTAGCTAAGCTTCCCACCATTTCACCCCCTAAGTGGGATGAGCCATTTTATGTGAACCCTAGTGTAGGAAGTGATACACTTGGAGCCGTGCTAATGCAAAAGGACCCCCAAACTTCTTTCATATGTCCTATTTACTTCTCTAGTCGTGTCATGACCCCGTTAGAAAAGGGATTTACCGAAGTAGAACACATGGTTCTGGCACTAATGTTTGCTACCACAAAGTTCCGCTCCTATCTTCTGCATAGACCCTTTGTAATCTTGACAATGGAGGAGGTTTTCCCATATGTAATGCGACACATGAATGTCTCATCTAGGATCTCTAAGTGGCTAATTAGATTATAAGAGTTTGACTACACCATGCAAGTAGAAAACTCCACCAGGGCTAGTTTAGTGGGAATTCTCACTCATCGCCACTATGAGAAGAAGCTGAAGGTCAACACAAACGCAAAGGAAGAAACACCAATGGTAGAGAGTCCTAGGCTAGAAAGGGCTCACTCTCTTTTCTTTGACGGAGCATACAAGAGAACAATGGACCAGTCTGCAACTGGCATGGTCATTTTCAATGAGCAACAAGAAAGAGTATTCTCCATCTGGTAGTTATTACACTCCCACTCCAACAATGAAGCAGAATATGCAGCCCTAATTCTTGGGCTGGAACAATGTATTTCACAAGGAATTCAGCGCCTAAATGTGTTCGGCGATGCTTTGCTTTTGATAAGGCAGATAAATGGCACTTGGGTTTGCAAAAATCAGGTTTTACTTGGTCAACTACGCCAAGTTAAGGATCTTCTAAGGAAATTTGAAGCAGTGAAACTATTTCACGTCCCTAGATCAGAAAATCAAGAGGCAGATGCTCTAGCCAAAGAAAGAATACAAGACATTCCCGTAGGATCAATCAAACTGAAGCTACCCCTCTTTTAAGGTGGTGATGCTATGCCTGATATAATCAACTTTCTAGATACAGGAGAATGTCCGGAAGGATACACCAAAGGCCAAAAATAGTGTGGCTAGTAAGGAAGGCTACCAGATACCGCCTTGTAAACGACCACTTGTATTGTAAGGTCAATGATCATATTCTCAGGCAGGTGCCAACCTCTAGTGAGATCACAGAGGTAATTTCAAGTTGCCATGATGGCGTCTGCGGCGGTCATTTTCCTCTAGATATCACCAGTAGGAAGATTCTACAAGCAGGATACTCTTGGCCTAGCTTGAACAGGGATGTACACCATTGGTGTAAAACATGCAAGGCTTTTCAAGTGGCCAGTGATCGCACATTAACCTACGAGCCACAAACTCCTATCATCTCATATAGTCCATTGGAGAAATGGGGAATAGATGCAATCAGTCCTTTACCAGGGCCCAATCAGGTAAATTGTACATCATAGTGGGTGTAGACTACATGAATCGATGGGCAGAAGCAACAGCCACCACCCGCTTTACAGCCCAAGAGGTAGCAAAGTTCATTTTTGAGCATATCTGTTGCCGTTTTGGCACTCCTCTTGAGATAATATCAGATAGAGGACCAAGTTTTAGAGGAGATCTGGTGGGAGAACTAATGAAAAAGTTAGGCATCACACGTCGACATTCCACACCATACTATCCACAATGCAATGGTCTGGTAGAGAAGGTAAATGGAATGGTTTGAAAAATCATCACAAAGGAGGTGAACAATGTCACACAAGAGACTCAGATAAACATCTCATGGCAGCTCTTTGGGCCTACCGAACGACGTTCCGAACATCACTAGGTTTCACTCCTTTCCATCTAGTTTATGGGAAAGAGGCAATTCTACCCATTGACGTACAAATAGCTAGCTTATGAGTCTTGGCTAACCAGATACAGCACCCAATTGTAAATCTCCAAAACCGCATCCTGGATCTGGAGAGGCTCCAACTAGATACGGAAGAAGCACTCAATCACTATGCAGTGTAGGCAGAACGACACCGGCTCACTTGCAATCAAGGGCTTAAAGAGAAGGGCCTGGAAAAAGGTATGTTAGTGCTGAGATACGACAACAGATTTGACACCAAGAAGGACAAGAAATTTCAACCCAGATGGGAAGGACCATTCATCGTCAAGAAACACTATGACAACGGCAGCTATAAGCTCATGGAAACAGATGGGATAATTCGCAAGACTAGAGTCAATAGATGGAGGTTGAAAAGGTATTTTCTTAGATTTGATCCAGAGTTCATGCTAGACATTCCAGAAGAGGGAGAACCCTCTAACTCCACAACTAACGATGCAGAGGAAGGGCTAGAAGCATGAATGCCTCTAGCCAGATGGGAGGGCTAATGATGGTCGGCTTTCGAAACCGTGACCATGAGAACCACACCCTAAGGAAGGAAAGGCTTGTTACCAAAAGAAGAAAAACAAAAAAAAACAAAAAAAGAAGATCTTACCTCTCTAATACCCCCCCGCCCCCCCCTCTAAGGTTAACCACTAGCGGGGTGCCGCCAGTTTGGCCACACATTTCTCCATTATTGCCAGAAGACGATCCTCTCTCTCTCTTACTGCCCGGCTCTGCCAATATTCTCTCTCTCTCCTACTCTGCCGCTGCATCACTTGGACCGGTAGGTGCATTGGTGCCTCTGTCACACCCTCCGACGGGTCGCCACAGATATTATCCTCCCTCTCTCTCTTCCAAATATTCTCCCTCCCTCTCTTTGCTTGTCCACCCTAGCCCCAGTGGGCCGCGACACCCCCCCCCCCCCCCGTTTTCTTCTTGGAGGACCACTGGCCCAATATTCCCCCTCCCCCCCCCCCCCTAGCTCTAGCTCTAGCTCACCTCTCTCTCTCTCTCTCGTGGGAGCGGTCCTACAAGCCTTAAAGGGTTCCCTCTCTCTCTCTCTCTATCCACTCTCTATATTTTCTCTCTCCCACCCCTATCCTCTCACCCCCTCCCACCACACACACCCTTCCTCTCTCACTCTCCTTATCCTTGGTGGGAACCACAGCTAAGCCTTATACTCCCTCTCTCTAACATCCCCCCCCCCTCATTGACTAATCTAAACCCCCCCCCCCCCCCCCCCCCCCATTTTTCTACCTTTGTTGCACGCCGCTCACGCTCGCCCTCAACCCCCCCCCCCCCCCCCCCCCCCGACCCATGCCCTTGCGGGCGCAACACAACCACACACACCTCTCCATCCCCCCCCCTCTCTCCACACCCTCTCCCTCATTCCTTCGCGCTGTGCGCGCACCCTACAGGCAGCCGCCATCTCCGTGCTCTCTCTCTCCTTAGCCAGTGCAGCCCTCGCGGTGCTACGCACACCCCCCCCCCCCCCCCCGGTTCCCATGCACACATTCGCACATATACATATATAACTACACACACACACACTCACGCGTACGCACACACCTATATTCACACACCTACCCACCCATACATACATACACACACACGCATAAAAGCACACACCGAACTACAAAAAAAATAAAAAAAACAAAGATCCATCGGCATCGACACCATCCACAGAAGAAAGTGGCCCAAAGCACGCGACACCGACAACAAAAAGAAAAAAGGCGCCAAAGGGCCCCGGCCGACCCCAAAAAGACATACGCGCTACACCGAGGCACCGGCAAGCCACCATTCGCCAACATCACGCAACCACGACACCATTTTCAGTAAACCGTAGGTTATCATCATCATTTTTTTCAATTTTCACCCAAGCCTTGTAAAATTTCCAATTTGTAAATTCACTCTCTCTAGGTGATGGTCACGAAGGCCCACCTAGAGATTTTCATTTTTAATAACTCCCAAGACAAAGCAAGGTTCAACCACAATGGGCCCACCACCTTGCTTTGTCTCCCCAATTAGCTTACCCTAATCAAACCGGGATTACCCTAATCTAAGCAGCCTCTAAAAGGGCACTAAGAGGTCACTACCAGATGGGGAGGCAATTCATGAGAGGTCAGCACTTGGTAGAGTTTTAGTGGGAAGAATTGACACTATTGGCATCACGGGGAGGGGGACTTGTGTGATGGTTTGCTTTGGGAATTGCACCATGTGAAGGGAGCTACGTCCACCTCTCGACTCCAATAGTCGATGCACACACACATACACGTTCTTGATAGCAAGTTTCACAAACATTGAGTCGCCTTTAGAGAACGCACCAAGTAGTTTCACCATCTCTTCTCCCTACCTCTCTATCACCACGGTGTGCCGCCTTGCCGGAAGGAAGGTCATTGTAAATACTGCAGAAATAATTCTCCCTCACACCCTTGAGGGTTTTCATCATCTCTCTCTCTCTCTCTCTCTCTCTCTCTCTCTCTCTCTCTCTCTCTCTCTCTCTCTCTCTCTCTCTCTCTCTGTGTGTGTGTGTGTGTGTGTGTGTGTGTGTGTGTGTGTGTGTGTGTGTGTGTGTGTGTGTGTGTGTGTGTGTGTGTGTGTGTGTGTGTGTAAGTTTGAGGTGGTCACATCACCATGGTCTGCGTCCTAGCCACTCAAATCTAGGTGGTGCCCCCTCGGCTCTTGGTTGGATTTGCATTCCATAGCCAAGAGTTGTTGGTGTAGGCCTCTATTTCTCAATTCTTGGAGAAGGAGATGGAGTTCTTTTTGCACACATGAGTTTTGTGGGTGTGGGTGTGTGTGTGTGTGTGTGTGTGTGTGTGTGTGTGTGTGTGTGACATTGTGTGCAGCCCCTTCTCTCATCTTGGTCGACCCCTCTTGCTAAATGTCCATGCTAGCCTCCCATTGGCTCATATAAATCTTAGCCAATCACAAATTAGAAGCATAGTTGATAGCCTTTTGACAAGTGTCCCCCTTTCCCCTTTTGTGAGAGCTTTAGGTATTTAAATAATTCATCTAAACTCTCATGGGACCTTTTTGTCTTCTGGACAATAGGAATCAAGCTAGCCATTAGGTTGCTGGATGCTCATTGGACCCTTGGTAGACTGTCCAATAGTCTTCTATAGGGAGCACAATTTCTATTGGTTCTTTTATCGATAATTTTTAAATTTATTAGACTAATTTTACTCTAGCCTAATTCTCATTGGTCCACCTCTATGGCCATCCAATAGCAATTGAGGGGAGGTTGGGGGCAACTGGCCTAGGAGCCTTACATGTGTCCAGTATTCCCTTTATGTAAAGGGGAAGCCTTGGAGTGTGTGTGTGTGTGTGTGTGTGTGTGTGTGTGTGTGTGTGTGTGTGTGTGTGTGTGTGTGTGTGTGTGTGTGTGTGTGTGTGTGTGTGTGTGTGCGTGTGTTTATCTCTCATCCCCTACTCTTATGCCCCCTCCTCGATAGGGATGTGGGAAGACTTTTTAGTCTTCCCATGACCATCTAGTTTTCTCCTACCTTGGCCTTTGGACAATTGAATAAAAAAATAGGAACCTTAGCCTATGGAAGTCTTAATGGAGCTGAACCTTAGGTCTTTTAAGCCCCATTCAAGCACATTGCTCTTTTGCAGATTGTCTCCCTTTGGATCCCTATTTTCCCTCCTTTGGATCCCTGATAGAGATTGGTCTGGCAGCCTTACCAATATTCTAGCTTTTACTCCCCTGGTACTTCCCCATATTAAATGATGATTTTAACATGAGAAAATCATTTGGGAGTATTAGATATTAGTTTTTATGACATTACCTCTCTCTTGAAATCATAGTCGTCCTCGACTATGAGGTAAAGAAGATAAATCCTAGTGATTAGTTCGTTTGCTAGCGGGTAGAGGATCCCTATTTTACTCTACAACATCGTTCCAAAATGGATGACTAGTCCATTTGGTACTTGAGAGCCTTAGCTGCCGCAAGCATATCTGCACATTAGTCCGTAACAATCTTCCATAGTAGAGTGACATGCTCTACTTGGTGTTCGGGAGATGTCATCTCCACAAACATGATCCTAAGAATGCATTCTCATTAACATGTGCGCACAAGAAATAAAAAGAGAGTCTTATAAGACAAAAACTTTGTTCATTTATACATATTTACATTTGCTTACTCTAGGAAATTATTGTAAGCATTGACAAGGTTTAGGTTATCCTTTAGGTGTATGCCTTGCATCCATTTAGCATCTTCAAAAGGATAATTTTTAAACTTGATAAGATATCGTCGGATAGTCTTACCGCCTCGTAATACCTTGTTTTCGTGTCGGAGAATGGACTCGGGCTGCAGCACCTCTTCTTGGTCCTTGATCTCCGGTGGGTCTTCAATGAGGTCTTCAATGATTGCTCCTTGAGGTGGCTCTGCTTTGTAAGGCATTAATAGTCTCATGTGGAAAGCATTGTGTATCAGCCAATGGTTTGGAAACTTGAGTTGATAGGTCATTTCATTAATTGGCCTAAGAATCTGAAAGGGGCCGTAGTACCTTTTTGCTAACTTAGCATAGTACCTTTTGTGTCCCGTAGGATTCTTGCCCGTTGTGTGCCTTAATCGAGCCTTGGGAAACTTAAGTAAGACCCAATCATTTTATTCAAAGGCTAGGGCTCTTCTGCGCTTATCAGTAAGCAGCCTTTTGCCTTTGCTGAGAGATGGATATAGCATCCTTATACTTTTGGAAAGATTCTTGCAGAAATCGGCTATATTCATCTGCAACAAAGATCTTCCCATGTACCTTGAGTAGCAGGGGACTTTTTGATCTTCCCTCTATCACCTCAAAAGGTCCTTTTCCCGTGGAAGTATGTACAGTGTTATTGTAAGCATACTATACTAAGGTGTAAGTACTTCTCCCATTGGGACTTTTGATCTACTTCTGTGACATAAGCTTTTAGTAGATCAAGAATGGTTAGGTTAGCTATTTCACTTTGGCCATCCGTTTGGGGATGATAGGCCAAACAAAAGTTTAGCCTTGTACCTAAATTAAAGAGACCCTTCCAGAAATTACTGGTCATTCTAGGATCTCTATTCGACACTATAGACATTGGCAAGCCATGGTATTTGAAGATTTGTGAAATAAAGAGGGTTGCCATTTGATGGGCTTTACTAGTCTTTTTGCCAGTATGAAATGTGCTTGTTTGCTAAACCTATCTACTATCGTCCATATTCCTATATTGCCATGGATAGACTTGGGCAATCCAAAGATAAAATCCATGGATATGCTCTCCCATGGTGAATTAGGGACTGGAAAAGGTTGAAGCAATCCAAGTTGCTTTCCTCTATCAAACTTTGTCTTTTGGCATACCACACATTTTGAAACATACTCTTGTATGTTTGCTTTCATGGCAGGCCAATAGAAATATATTTTTATCCCTTTTAGGGTAGACTGAATCCATTTATGGGCCTCGCATAAGGAGGAGCATGAGATTCATACCTTACTTTCTCACGTAGTGAGTTAGTAACACATAGTCTATTACCATAGAGAAGATAACCATCTTGTAGGGTAAATGGTTCTTCCTTATTCCCTTGTGCAAGGGCTAAAATCACATTTCTAAAATCGGGATCGATGCGTACTCATCTATCATAGAAGATAGATCATTTGTAAGAAATGCGGAATACAATAAGGATCTAGTAGCAAGCAGAGTAGAGAGAGATACGATGCAAACTAGATTAGTGGCAAATCAAAAACTTTAGATTAACACATTATGACAAAGTGATGGCGTCACCCATCCATGCGCTCTCAAGGTAGAGCTTAGATGGTGATTTAGACAACTAGAGCAAGTAGGAATACAAGGGACTAACAATCCTTACACAAGGATGTGTTGTGTGCGTCAAGTAAGCACACCCTTCTGCCGAATTACTCATGAGAAGGCCTCCTTATATAGATGTAAGGGAGCCTCTAAATGCCCATATGCAGTCGCCCTTAGATAGCCAAGTCCAAATATATCTCCATCAAGCCATTGACAGAGTCGAAACAAGCAGATAGTGATGAGGATAATGAGCAGAACTACACTTACATGTTTTCCTCCCAAATGAGTCAGGATTTAAGCATGCCTATGTATGAACAATACCCTGAGGTGTTGAGCCAATTACTATCAATTTGGGATAACTTTGCAGTGAAGGTAGTGAAGGAGAAACAGGACTTCTATCTTCTAAAGTGCACAAAACCATGTACTAGGCACCAAGAGTACTGAAGGACCTTTGGCATAACAAGAGCATAAAAGGTGGAATTCTAGTTGAGGATTTGTATTATGCCTAGGTTGAGGGAAAATTTGATACCTATACCATATTGAATTAGAAATCATCGGTGCTGATCTACTCTATCTAGCTAGAGCCATATGGTTCCCCATGGAGGCTATCCCTGGCTTTCATAACCACTTCAACCTATCCTCAGAGATACATGAAAATAGCTACAATGGTATGCTATATGAAGAAGGAAGTGGGTAGGAGGGGATCCATACAGTGTTTACGCTAACTAAAATTCTAACCATAGCCAATAGGTGTAATTCTCTTGAATAGAATCTTACTTGAGATCAGAATTTTCTAATGTCATTGCTATGTTATCAATCTTGCACTCTACAATACCAAACTTTGGCACTCCACAGTACCAAGGGTGGTACTTTACAGTACAAAACCTTGGTTCTGTGCTTTATCTTTTTTAGTTGAATGTTGTGTTACTATAGCAATTAATTTTGGTAGTGTGTTTTTTTGTGTTCAACTAACTGCTATATTACCAAATTTGATACTTTATGTTACAATATCAAATTTGATACTCTATATTACTGTAGTCCCTAATTTGATACTCTATACTACCCACCTTTGGTCTATCTACTACGTTTACAACCATTCAATTATTAATGTGTTATACAGTACCAATCTTTGGCGGTAATGTGCCACCAATTTTGGTATTGTAGTATCAAATCTTGGTACTGTGCTAAATCATTTTAGTTGACTTTTTTGTACAGTTCTTATGCAAGCAGAGTTATAAATCCCATTCTTATTGTGTAATAAGAACCCTTTCTGGTACTCTACATAAACCATCACCTTCCTCTTTCTTTCTCATCCTCCCCTCCCTTACTCTCATAATTTGTCTCCCCTAGCTTCTTGTTGTCCTCTTCCCTTGTCTCATCCAGCCTTGAAGAGGAACTACTAACCTGGCGAGTCCCATTTGTCACTAACTTCAAAGTCACGCTTGTCACCCAAGTAGTAGCAAAAACATACCAAAGCAGTAGCAAGAAAAAGTACGTGTACAAAAATATAAAGTGCACTAGTAAAAAATTTTAGGGGACCAAGATACACATGCAATGATAATTTTCATGAAAATGTCAGAGGCAATGTTCAATCTTACAAAATCCTTTACACAACAGGGGGTCAAAGCGGTACAAATACCCCTCCAAAGATACAAAGTAGTTGGCAACATACAAGGAATTGTCATCCTTGACATCAAACAAGGGTGTGTGGTGGTCTTAAGCAGTGGGGAACTTCTCATCTAGCCACCCACAGATCCATGGAAAAATGACCTCCATAAGATGCTTCGACTTTTTTGGGTCAAAATATTTTGTCTCATATGACCGAACGCAATAGCAAGAGTCATAATAATTCTTCAAGGACTTGTATCTCGTGCCGTCCAAATGGTAAGTGTTTGCTTCATTGAACTGTGGTTGCTTTCCCCACACTCTTCTTAGGAGCTTTAGAAATATAGGCTTGTCACCGAACTCCTCCAAAATTGATGGCACATCTTTGAGTGTGGGAGCCCACATCTCACATTGAGACTGCTCAAAAATATATGCGATAGAGGAACTAAGCAGCTGAACAGCTATACAAATAAGAGGACCAAAGCAACAAACACACAGTGCCAAAGTAGAAAAGAACCAAAAAAGAAAACAATAGGAAATTGTGTACAAAGTATCAAAGTACCGTAGAACCAGAGTACCAAAGACACAAACATTACCAAGTTCTTTACACAACAGTAAACATTATCAAAAGTACCAAATAGTACAAAAGTATCATATAGTACCAAAATGTATACAAATTAGTAGCAAAGTGCAAAATAGTACCAAAATCAATAAAGCCAAGTTGAAAGTTAAGGCATGAATAACTAAAATGAGGTCTTTCATCTTCATCAATTTAGGGAAGCAAGCATTCATTATGGTCATCAAATTATTTCTTTGGCTACATGACCAGAGCATCACACAACATCACTTACTCAAGTTGATGATGAAGTTCTTTGCATCAGGTCTCACCACACAATATTTGTATTAGAAGACTTGCACACCTCGAGGCCTACATCCCATTGGGAATGGGATATTACACAAACCTTTGGGTTATTCAACACATTCCTTCAATAGCTCTCCATTGACATCCAAAATAATAAGGCACCTATCGCTCACCATTACATCTATTGGCATTGATGTATCTGCTCATTCTTCATTTAGCCACCAATTGTCCTTGGTTGTAGTACCACTAAACTATATGATAGCCTTTTTGCAATAGCAAATTTGGACACTAGGCACCATTAAAGTTTACAAGTTTTTGACACTAGGACATGATAGTAGGACATGACAATTTAGAGACACATTGACATCTTTCAAGAGTAAAGTGACATGACACCAAACGCATTGACATAAACCAAATGGGTTGGTATTTCATATTAAGCCAAAAGAAATTACAAAATGCTATCACAGTAGCTAATTCTTGTAGGTTCGTGTCCTGAGGAAACAACCAATGGGACGCTTTCTAGATTTCACAATGAAGAGTTGGGAGAGAGTGGCTGAGTCAATGCTATCACCTTTATCTAAGGGTGTCACATCAGGTGCCTCCTCTGCACCTTTACCCTCACCCAAACCTTTGGCCTCCTCCGCACCTTTAACCGCCTCTGCAGCTTTAGCCCCTTTGGCCTCCTCTGTGCCAAAAGCCTCCTCCAAGCCTTTAGTCTCCTTGGCACCTACAGTCTCCTCTGCACTTTCAGTAGGTTCTACTGCCCACTTTTCCTTCTTCCTCCTCTTTTTATCTACCTTCTCCTCTGCAAATTTTGATGTCGCATCCACAAACTCTATCACCGAGAGAAATTCAATTGCCACCTCCTTAATCGACATTTCTTTGTTGATCTTCTCGCCTTGGTCAATATCCATTTCAACAACTTCCTCAATTGGATCACTTCCCCCCTGTTTTTTCTCTTGTTGTGCTCTTTTCCCCAGCTTGAGTCCACAATGCCCTCATCCCCTTTCCCTTCCATTGTGCTGGCATCTAGGTCTTGTAGTATATCCTACACTTCAGCTTTCAGCTGACCTTCTCTCCTTCTTGAATTTGCAATAGGCTCAGTCCCTTTCGCTTCCACTATGTTGGAATCAAGGTCTTGTAGTATTTCTTGGACTTTAGCTTTCAATTGATCTTCTCCCAAGCTTGAGTCTATAGCAGGCCCAACCCCTTTTCCTTACACTATGCTAGCATCAAGGTCTTGCAGTATTTCCTGCACTGACTTGTGAGGATCCTCCTAGGACATGTGAGTCGCATCTGACTTGCTATGACCACGAAGATCCTTCTGATCCACTGGGGTGTTGTCATGGGTGTCTGCACCAAAAGATCATCTACCTATGTATACACAAAGATGAAAGATAAAATTAGATCATCAATTATTCAAATGAATATAAGCATAGTGTTCAACACAACACCCCACTTACTCTTCAATAATGACCTCCTTGACACTCAAGTCTTTTTCTCCAAAGGGATTGCGGCGTTGCAACGTGCCTTCAACAAATATCTTTTGTTCTCAACATAGCTTTCAACATAGCTACAAAACACAGTGGATGGTATTGATGCCGGTAGGGAATCATGAAGGTACGAACTACGTAAGAAGCCTCCAAAGCCTCCCCACAAGCAACACAAGTACCAAACACATGAATTGTGTTTTCAGTGTCCACAACGTGAGGCCTTGGAAACAATTTGTATGACATCCCCCTCTTCACATCAGCACACATCTTGTTTGCAAAATCATGATGGTCTTGGTTTTCCAGGCACTCATTGTAGAGCTTGGCAGACTTCATCTATAAACAGACATACTCTATTGACTTATCTACCAAAAAAAACAATTAGCAAGGAATAACACAAGTAGTACCAAAACAATATAAAAATAGTACCAAAATAGAAGCTATCTGAAAATAGTTAACCATTGCTCGGGTGCAAACTCTTCATCAATCAGGTCCTTAGGGAGTTTTCCTTCTAGACTGAGGCCGTACTCCTCATGTAGGCCTTGTGTTGTGTAACAAAACTTGGGTTGTTGAGGGTACTCCTCCATTTTATTCTTACTTGAAATGTGAAAAACATTAGAGAAAATTGTTGAGATAAAGATTAAATGTGTTGTGATATCCTACAGTATCAAATGGGGTACTCCAAAGTAACAAATTTGGTACTCCAGAGTACCAAGTTTGGTATTGTACATCTAACTTCAAATGTCACAGCAAGCACAGGGATGAACATGCAACATTTAATTAACACAAGCCCAATGCCAATAAATAGCGTACCACATCTTGATTTTTTAGCAAATTTTGATTCATCTTCATCAAAGAGGGGCGAGGTCTGTTTGGAGTCGATATCAGCAACCTTGCACTATGTTTCACTAGACCTTGTGTTGGGACTAGTTAAATTGTGCTCCAGCTTTGTTTCTTGGGGGGATGGGATGGAAACACCTTTGTTGTTGCTTCTACCAGGGAAGTACATTCTCTCCTTGGCCTTCAATTTCAGTTTGCATGCTGAAGATGAAGCTCTACTTGCAGCAGCTCCCTTGGACTTTGGGGTTCTCATCGTTAAAGAGCTAACGTGAGTGAGTAGAGTTGTTGCAGGCACATGCGATGCGAAGGAAAGAGAGATCACATGATTCTGCAAAATAGGGCGTGGGGATATAAATCCCCTGGTATATACTCTAGGTCATGGCCCCTTCACTTGGCACATGATAAGAGAGGGAGCTCTATAGTCATGGTGGTTATGGCTTGGGCATCTTGAGCATTGCGCGCGGCAGAGGGCAGCGCTCACCTGCACTAGTGCCTAGTAGAAGGGGCCCATCTTACGAAGCAAAGAGAGAGAGAGAGAGATAGAGAGAGAGAGAGAGAGAGAGAGAGAGAGAGAGAGGAAGAGAGAGAGAGAGGAAGGATCCACCAAATTGACATGAGCCTTCGAAGAGGGTAGTGAGTTGCTAAAAAGGATGAACGTGGGTCCGGAGCTCGTCGACTTGCCAAGAATGGACGAGCAAAATTTTTAAATAGCCCAAAAGAGCCCATTTTAGGGGCCTTTTGCTGGTGAAGCAAGGCCAATGAAGGAGAGAGAGAGAGAGAGAGAGAGAGAGAGTATGCTATGCAGCTCAAGTTCAAACACAGGGCAAAAAATTTGGAACCACTACATCCACTCATAACACCATTACTCTCACACGGGGTGGCCAATTATGAAATTGTACAAAGACTTCTTCGAAATACCATCCTATCTTTAAAAAAATTGAAATAAAAATGCCATTTGCCTCCAAAATTTCCCTCCACAATACCAAATAGGTGGAAAAAAATTGGCCCTTTTTTTGTATCGCCAACCTTTTCTTTTAGCCCCATTGAGTTTGCATGACCAAGAAGGAGGTAATTAGAACCACTACATTCAAGTAATAGGTTGGGATTCTTCATTGTCCTTTGATGAAACATTTTCATGTTCCAAGTTCTAGAAAATTGAATTAGTTTAGGAAATTCAATCCAAGTGGTTAGGGTTAGTATGATGTCCATTGATAAAAGCATAAGTTGAAGGTGCATGGAGCATTCAATGAACCATTTATAAGGAGTCAAATCGGATACCTCATCTGACAGATCCTATCAAATCATGTCCAAGAAATCAGCCATATGAGCTTAAGAGTGAGAACGAGGTCATTGGAACCTCTAGAGCCAAATGAGAGATGAATATCATGTAGTTACAACTTACAACATTTTATATAATGAACAAAGATCTAATATTTATAAACACCCAATGGAACATTTATGCATAAAGCTAAACAATATAACTGCAAGTGTCCGATGGGCACGTCCTTTGGTGAGAAACAACTCTTAGTTGTTTAACGTCTATGTGGAAGATAAGCCTTTGTCGTATCTTAGTTATAAAGGCCCCAACCGGATATCTTATATTGCTCTTGTAATTTGAATCCACTTTATTTTTAAGCAGTGTACTTATATATCTCTCTCTCTCTATCTCTTATTGTCTAAGCTATGGCTACCTACCCTTTTGAACCTCCTTGAAAGACACACACACACATACCAATCCCTACAACTCCTATCAGAGCCAATTGGCAGCACCATTGGCTTACCAATCCCAAGAATATCACTAGGATCCCCCATTTGTCCAAGTTTAGTCAAGTTTACAAGGAGATTACCACTATTCAAAGCCAAACAATCGACTTGCACGGATGTGCTTTTTATGCTAAGGAGATCCCTCTTGGTGTACCAGTTCAAGCCGATCTTCAAAATTCAACTTTTCAAGCTTGTGAATGGTGGCTGCTTGTTTTCATCACCTTGCGTTCTTCCTTTTTTTTTGTTTTAAAGAAAATCCCTTCAATTGTATGCTTAAAGAAAATCCCTTCAACTGTAACACTTCTTTTTTTGTTTTAAACGATTAAAGCCCTTCAATTGTATGCTTATCGTGGGCTCTCACTCTCCTCGATTTCGCTCTCAGTAGGGGCCTACCACACAATGGTCGGCCTCACACCCAACCACCAGGAGCCGTCTACAATTCCTTTCTCCCTTGCTTTGCATGGCCACTTACCCTGGATTGCAGCTCGATATCCACGAATCTCAAAACCTTGGCCCCAATCTAATCCTCAAGCTCCTCATTGCACCGAACCTGTCGCACTGCTCATCTACCTCATTGACAATCGCAATCGCGTCAATCCACCATTTTAGATGCAATTGAGGGCCAATATGACTCATCTTGCGCTCTCAAACCACACCATATCTCCACTTTTGGCATTCCCCTACAATTGACGGTGTCAACTGCTCCCTCGATCCACTTTTGTTTTTTGTTTTAAGAAAGTTATATTTCTCCTCTTAAGGAAGCTTTTCCACGTGCATCCCACTTTACCTTGCCTCACTTAGGAAGATTTACCACTTGCTCCACTTGATGTGAGCTCCAAAGAGCATTCAAAAGGCTTCTAACTTCAAAGAGATACCCAACCACTAGTGCAGCCAAAAAGTGTCGATGCCAGAAATAGAAAGTAGTGCCAAAGGTTCTTATGGACATGTACTCAAATTTCAAAGCATATGTGAAGACCCAATGCGGACAAAAGAGTTTATGATGTATATGACTTATGCTGCTATGTGAACCAATGTGGAGATTCGATCCTTCAAAGAAGGTTCTTCATGTGAAAAGAATCTTAGGACATGTAAAGCAGTTTGCAAAGTGAAGTTCATGTGTTTAGTAATAAAAAGGGCAAGTGGATGTGGGGCTCGTCTTTCTTGCTTGCATGAGGATAGTCTAAAAGTCCTATTCTATAAATTTTTTACAACACTCGTTGTTTCGAACTTTTTTGCATCTCACGCATGTAAGCTAATTCGACACCGTTTGGAAGATATTTCAATTTTTGTAGACTACTGCTTTTTCAATCTATGGGCAAGAAAGAGAAGAAGATAGAGCTCTGAGAGAGCCTTCTAGTGTATGCTCCACCATAGCCAATCACTTGTTGGAAAAGAAGCAAGCTTCGATTACATCGTCGCTGGTGTTGTCTCCCCCATCCCTTCTTCTTTTCTCTTCTCTTGTGCAAAGGCCCGTCGATGTGTGTAGTTTGTATGTGAGTCCCTCAAACCAATTGGTGTGTGTGCAAAGAGAGAGGAAGAAAGAGGTGTTGTGTGTGTGGTTGAGAATCGAAAAGCGATTGTGATGGTCATAGATGCAATAAGCTTTGCTCTTGTGTGTGATAGTGGGTTTGGGTGTATGCATACAAGTGTTTGCATATACGATGTTGTAATTCCATCTTAGCTGTAGAGAGGCATGTGTGTGTTGTCAAGCGTCTTTCCCTTTCCCCCCTTCCATCTTCTGGTGCCCCCACTAAGGAGCATTGGATTGCTCTTGATTGAAGGTTAAAGCAGGGTTTTGGTGAAATCAGATGTGCGGTTTTGAAGAGCAGGTGTTGTTGAAGAAAGATGTGGTCGGGTTTTTCAATTTTCACTTGAGTTCAAGATGCAAAAACTGGTTGGAGGATTATGGTATGTTTGTGCTACAGAGAAGATTGTCAAGAAAAGAAGGCACGGTTTGAGTTTTCTTGCTTGTGGTTTGTGGCAAAGAAAAAAGATGGTACGACAGACTGCCAAAGGAAGAGAAGGCAGACTGGATGACATTGGAAGTGTCTTTTTTATGACAATACGTGCCAGAGGTGTAGGTGCATGAGGTAAAGTGGAAGCTAGATGGTCTAAATAAAAGCTTGGATGGAGATTTTCAAGCTTTTGTATGGGAATTCAAAGCCCTTTGGAAATAGCTAATGGAGGTAACTGCTACACAAAGTGTTGATTATTTAAAATTGGGCAATTTTTTGGACTACCTACATGAGGAGGTTAGAGATAAAGTCAAAGTGGATGGTATGATCACATATGCTGAAGCGATAAATTTGGCAAGAGGCTAAACCAAGAAGATTTTGAATAAGCATCAATTGAGGCAAGGTCTGTCAAATGCGATGGTGCCTAGGCCAGTTGAAGCGATTGAAGTGAAGCCAAGGTTGATGAAAAGAGATGTGCTGGTGCAAGAAGAACCAAGGATTCTATGGTTGAAAAGAGAAGGAGTGGTTTCAATGCCAAAGATGCCATTTAGGGAAGCTCCATTTGTGAAAGAAGAGCAAGTGGTTCCAGATCGAGTAGAAGATGCACAGGAAAACTCAAGTATGATTGGTCAAGCTCCATTGGCAAGTGCCAGAGATCAAAAGGTGTGGTTTGTAGATGAAGTTCAAGCGGTGGAGATAGAGGAAATCTAGATCTTGAGATGAAAGAAGAGGTGCAAGGAGATGATAGCAGTTCTATGGATGCTGATGCGACATGGAAAACCGATTCGTTCTACTCAAGGTATGAGGAATTTTGACCTTTTGCATATGGATAAAAATATGGAGGAGCATGAGAAAGTGAAAACTGATGTGCTTGATAAAGTCCAAGTGGAGGATTCCCGGAGCCTATAGAAGTGGACATGCAGGTAAAGATGTTATGTGGTGGCATGCTGATGACTATGCTTGTGAAGATTGTAGTAGAGTGTGCCACCATGATGCAATAGGTATGGAGTTTTTTTATGAAAGATAAAGCAGACTTGGCTTTGGAGGGAGACTAGGGTAGTGCGGTAGAGGATGATTCTCTATCTCCTTTGATCGAGAATAAAGTGAAAGAGCAAGAATATGAAGTTGAGAAGGCAGAGGGGCTGGTTGATCTTGAGGGGCCTATTAATGAAGAGAGGCTTGATGATGGTGGCATTGAGTTCGAAGAGGAGGTGAAGGAAAGCGTGGAGCCAATGATGGTGGAACCAATGCAGTAGGTGTGCTCTATGGAAGATAGAGGAGATTCCCATGTTCTGCCCAAGATTTCAAAAGAGGTATGGAACTCATGGTTGAAAATTATTCTTGTTAGCGTAGATATTTAGTATGTTATCCATGAGATACGGGGTTCCCTTGAGAGGAGCTATACTTTACATGGTTTGGAGGGAGGGTCAGGAGCATTTTTTGGATTAGATGATGTGTTGATAGAGCCAGATATGTTAAGGAGGCAGATTGATATTCGAGGAGGTGCTACAATACTATGGGCTTCTTGTCTGTATGGATGGCTACATGCTTGGGTAAAGCACTATTGAAAGTTGATGCATATGGATGGAAGAGAGGAAAGCCAGGTGTTTGATCCATGAGGAAAAATTATGATGGGGGTGGGGCATATATATGGTTTTTTGGTTTGCTCATGATGTTTGCTACTTTTACAGTTCCTAGGAGAATAGAGATCATTTTGGTTGAACATAGATTCTCAACAAGGGGGTGGAGCAATCCACTTGAGGATTGGTGGTAGTAAACAAGAATAGGGCTTTGAACATATGGTAGTGTTTTTTTGGCTCGCTCAGTGTTTGCTAGTTTTGTAATTTCTAGGTGAATAAAGGCTTTTTGTGGTTGAACATGAATGTTCAACAAGGGTTGGCAATGGTGCAGCCAAAAAGTATCGATGCCAGAAATGATAGAAAGCAGTTTCAAAGGTGCTTACGGATACGTATCCAAACTTCAAAGCATATGTGAAGACCCATGTGGACAAAAGAGTTTATGATGTGTATGACTTATGCAGCTATGTGGACCAAGGTGGAGATTCGATGCTTCAAATAAAGGTTCTTCATGTAAAAAGCATCTTAGGACATGTAAAGAAAGTGGGGACGTGAAGGTCATGTGGTTAGTGATTAAAAAAAAGGCATGTGGATGTGGGGCTCAGCTTTCTTGCATGAGGACAACCAAAAATTCCTATTCTGTAAAAATTTTACAAAACTCATTTTTTCTAATTTCTTAAAACAGCCCATGGTGTCTAAAGGAAAACATTGTTTCGGATGTTTTTGCATCTCATGCATGTAAGCTAATTCAGCACCGTTTGGAAGATATTTTAGTTTTCATAAACTATTTCTTTTTCAAGCTACAAGCAGGAAAGAGAAAAGATGGATCTTCGAGATAGCCTTTTAGTGTATGCTCCACCATAGCCAATCACTTGTTGGAAAAGAAGCAAGCTTCGATTGCATCATCTCTCTGCTGGTGTTGTCTCCTCCATCCCTTCTTCTTTAGATTCTCTTGTACAAAGGTGTCGGTGTGTGTAGACTGTGTGTGAGTCCCCTCAAACCAACTAGTGTGTGCACAAAGATACAGGAAGAGAGAGGTGTTGTGTGTGTGGTTGAGAATCAGAAAGATATTGTGATGAGTGAGATGCAATAAAATTTGCTTTTGTGTGTGATGGTGGGCTTGGGTGTAAATATACAAGTGTTTGCAGATGTGTTTCTTTGAGTGGATCGGGTTGTTGTGATTCCATCTGAGCTATAAAGGAGAATATGTGTGTTGTTGGGTGTCTTTCACTTTTCCCCCTTTCACCACCTCAAAAGGTTCACAATTCAAACTCTTGAAAGGCGTTCAACGAGTTTCAAAAGTAAGTGCAAAACCTCAAAGGGAAGCAACACTCAAGCTTTCCAAAGCATCAAATGGATTTCAAATCTTCACGCATTTTGACTTCAAGCATCAAAGAGATCAAGGCTTCAACATTTCCTTGAGCTTCAAGGAATTTCTCTCTCACATTCTCCCTAAGCGTTTCAAAAATTTTGTTCTAACACCAAGTTTAAATTTCGCATCCATGGCACAATCAATTTAAAGTGTATGCAATAATCCATCATTCAAGGGGATAAGTTTTCCTTGAGTACAGTTATAAAGAGGTTAGACACTGGTATTACCTCTAGCTATTGGCTAAGACTCCTCTACTGGCACTATGGGATAAAAGGGGATTGAAAAATTTAATGGGGAAGGGTTCCATACCTAGAAAACTAAACTACAAGAATATCTCATGTGTAAACAATTATGGTCCATTGTCAAACCACGCACGACTGAGCGAACCGTAGCTGAAGGCACACTCACCAAAGCACAAATTGCATAATATTAGACTAAATATGAACATAGGTATATTTATCACCTCTCTACATGGTAATTATGTGCACTTCACTAATAATTGCACCACAGCAATTCAAGCATGGAAAATCCTAGACGAAAATTTTGGTGCAAAGCAAAACATGAGCAAAATTAGTCTTAAAAATAACCTTTACAAATTAATGATGAATCAAGGGGAGGATATTTCAAGCCTTGTTAACAAGTTAATGACCATTATCACTCAATTAACTTATATCGAGTGTCATTGTACTCTTAAGTGCTGCCCCAAAAAAATTTGACAACATAGTCACAATGCTAGAATAGAAGGAACCAACACCCACATTGCAACAAGTCATAAATTCCCTAATTGAAGAAGAAAAGAAGCAAGCAAAGAAGGCGTCAGTAAATGGAGGATCTTACATTGCATCATCATCTACAAATGCATCTTCATCAACTAGGACCAAAAATAAAAAGTGCTATGAATTTGGCAAACCAGGGCATTTCTCGAAAGATTGCTACAAGAACAAGTTATGTAGCAACTGCAGCATCAAAGGACATCCACCATCAAAATGCCCAAGTAGTAGTATCAACACCAATAGTGGAGGAAAAGGCAAGGTCAGCTTGTAGAGGACGACAACAAAAATGAAGAAGAAGAGGACGAAGAAGACAACTGTTTACATGACTGTGCCACCCCTACTCCCTTTTTTGAATATACCAATGTATTATACATATAGATATTCTTCCGTCTTATTTGTTTGAGGGGAGGATTTATATAGTCTATGTGATTATCTTGGTCTATGTGACTATTAGCTTGTGTGTCTTTTGAGTCTCGATTTAGATAACTTCAGTATAGGCCATGCCCAAGGGGGGTGGTCACATCCTTCTTGGTGAGAAACAACTCTTAGTTGTTCAATGCCTATGTGGAAGATAACCCTTTGTAGTATCTTAGATATCATGGCCCCAATCGGATATCTATCCTGAGAATTATAAATAAAAGGCCTTGTTGTACATATGGATCCTATTCAAATGTATGATCTTGCTCTTGCAATTTGAGTCCACTTTACTTTTTAGCAATGTACTCTCTCTCTATATCTTATTGTGTAAGTTATGCCTGCCTACCCTTTTGAGCCTTTTTGAAATACACACACACACACACACACCCCAATCCCTATAAAAAGTTTAATGACTTAGCACTAGTATGGTAACCTAAAAGAACATAAAAGTGTCCATCCGGGGTTTTGGAAAAAAATTCCAAAACCATAGTAGATCCACTCATTTTGAAAAATCCTTTCATGAGATTATAGTTCAAGGACTACTACATCTTACAAAAATGAGAAACTTGTAAAATTTCTCATCTCTTGGTCACAACAAGCCTCCAAAGTTGATGGACCAATGCATTTTGCCCAAAACAGCCATTTCTTATGGTTGATTGCATATAATAAGAGTGGGGATTTTTGCACGATATGAGATAAAAAGCCTTGTTAACTTCAATGGGTTGGTGATCAAAATATATTGTTACTTTTGCCTCACTATTTTTCTTGGGGCAAAAAGAAGGTACCAAAAAGTTGCATTTTTGCCATTCTGTTGACCTATCATCAAAGTTTCCATAGACGCGCTCAATACTGATACTATATATATTTTTTCTTAGTTCCCTTTGGGCCTTTGATTCAAAAGGAGCCATGGATCATGTCAAAAGAATAATGTATCTCTTAATAAGTGGAACCTTGGGGACAATGATGAAGTGCTAAATACAGCAAACATGACAAAACTGGGTTTAGCATTATGACCTCTAGAATCCCATAGAAACTACTCAATATCTAGCCAAATTTGTAGTTTATTATTAGGTATGGTTACTACCTACAAAATACACACAATTGTCCTAAGAAACTAGCAATATTGAGAAAGCTATACTTGCTATACTAAAATGTCTTATATTCTTCAGCAATCAAAAAACTCAACCATCATCATATACTTTGCTATATAGCGTATTAGGTCCCCCAAAACTCAAGAAAGATTAGATTTATGTTATACATGGCAGTTACACAATCAGAATTGCATTTGGATATCAAGAAACTCACCAAAAAAATCATAAAAGTCCTAATTTTGGCCAAAAAAAAAGAGGATTATGCAATTCTTGTAAGTTGGTTATTACTTTCAATTTTAACACTTAGTTCTCCCTTTAAGCATCACAACATGTTGAGAACTATGAAGGCTTATTCTCTAGAAATGTAAACCTCACAAACATGAAGTTTAGAGTGATATAGTTGCAAAAATTAGAGAAAAAGCCAAAAATAGGACCCGTTTTTTCACACGGTTTAGGTTCAAAAATGTTGTGCAAGAGTAAGGTTAATGGTGAGATCGATATTCCAAAAAAGATGTCAAGATTTTTTCAGCTCAAGAGGCAAATTTGTGGCTATATAGCACCTAGAAATTCATTTTCATACTCTTCAAATAATTCAAGCAAAATGGTCACTTAACAGGACACAAAAGTGTCCAAGAACATAAAAGTGTTTTGTTACCATTCTAGTGTTAGGCATGTGGAATATAATGGAGATAGATATTTTGATGAAAATGGAGTTAAGTATTGAGTTGTATTTGACCCACTGATATAGTTGATAAGTGGGGCATGATGGGTACCAAGTTCGAGATAGATGGAAAAACAGAAGAGAAATGTCCTCTAATGTACAAACCAAATTCTAGGTTCATCAAGACCAATGAAGCCAAAAGAGTTTTGATAGACTATGTCTATATGGGCCTTTACATGTTTACAACTGGGGACCAACACGACTTATATTGATGCTTAAAACGTAATGCTAAGAATGTGATAGACCATAAAAACTTATAGGCATTTACATAGAGGATCAAGGATTGCAATTCCTATTGGTGGATAAGTACAAAAGGTAGTATAGAACCATTGGACCAAATGGCATGGAAAGGTACACTTATATGAAAACTCCAATTTCTACCTACTACATTCAGCCAAGTGTAATCCCACCAAGTATATAGATCTGAAACTAACCCACAAGGGTTAGAGAATCTAATTGTGAGAAGAACAAGGTTCAATGAGCCTAGAGAGAATACATACATTTCAAGGACTCAATGTACAAAGTCAATGGGATCAAAGACTTGCAGATTTGTTGTCCATGGGAAGTTTCAATCCTATAAGACAAACAAGAGGATATACTGAAATTTGAAACAGACGGAGTTCCATTGGGAATCCCTCCAACATTACAAGAGATAGAAGGTAGAGATGCCATTATGAGACATCTTGGATTGATTAGGTATATGGATGAAGAACAAAAAATGAGACCGTCACAAGTTTTCAAATACGTAAGCAGAAAGTACGGTGGATTTGGAGATCCCCATGCATATGTATACTATTTAATAAAGTCCTAAGAGCAAAGAAAGTGCATGATTTCCATACTCAATACAAGTAATTTGGATTGGCACTAGAAGGAACAACTTTGCTATGGTTTCAATCATTGAATTGAGATACCTTCACCATAATAAAAATATATATTGACTAAATTTTCACAAGAATTTCTAGATAAAAAATGAAGCATAACACTATTTCGCTAATATATCCTTTTAAAAAGAAAGATAATGAAAAGGTGAAAGATGCTTCCTTATGATTTAAGCAATATGTTGAGAGATGCCCATCTAGAGAGCTACCATACCAAGATAGATTGGTAGTGCTATTCACTGATGGAGATCTTAATAATGAAAATGCTTAAAACATATCTTCATTGAAGATCTTTTCTTATCTGGAGTCAGTAACAAAAGAAGCTTTGTATCTATTCCCTAATGGATGCAATGTTATAAACTAGATAGATTATACTAGATTATAAAATTTTGAATAACTCAATATCCACCTAAGAATGATCCAAGGCTAGGATTTACTGTTGTAGCTCAGGGACACAAACACTTTCATGAGCTGGTCGGACCGACCTCATGGTCATGAGTGGCCCTAGCCCTCTTGGCAGTGACCTCTTTCTCTAGTTGGTGACTTTCACATGTTCTTTTGGGGGGCATATCCTTTATTCTTGATTAATCAATTATATTTTATCTCTCTTAGTGAAATTTGAGAAGACTCTTTCTAAGCTAGAGAGAATGTTTTAGGGTCTCCAAGTGTGAGGAAAGTTGTGAGAGTTGCAATCTATTTATAGATTCTAGGCAAGTAGGGGTTGTCTTGAAGCAACTCCTTAGCTTCCCAAGAGATCCCCCAGCTTCCCCATGCACCTATGCCAGTAAATCAATCCTAGGCATAGTAGATATCTTTTCCTTGTAACTACCTTGCTTGAAACTCTAGTTTTGCTAGCCCATGTGATAATACATCTGCTAGGCCATGAGATTTAATATCTTCTAGCCCATGTGATATATTATCTACTAAATTATATCGAGTCCATGTGATAAAACATCTACTAGGCCAAGTGATTTACTCATGTGATGTAATATCTACTAATCTATATCTAGCCTATGTGATAAAACATTTTCTAGACCATGCAATTCAATATCTTCTACCCCATGTGATATAATATCTACTAAGGTTTTCAATTATTTGATTAATTAAAGTAACCATAACAACTTCCAAAAGTGAATTAGGGATTGGTTTCTATTTGAAGTTGATTCAAGTTTTTCTTGGCTAAACTAAAGTTGTGCTTAAGATTCCAAAAATACCCAATGTAACTATTTCAAGTGTAAGGGTTTACTGATTTGTATATTTAGTATTCTCAGTTGAAGATTTCAATTATTTAATTAATTAAAGAAACTGTGGCCACTTCTAGAAGTGATCCAGGGGTTGGTTTCTATACAAATTTTTTTATTTTTTATTTTTTGCTAAACTAAAGTTGTGCTTAAGATTCCAAAAATGACAAATGCAACTATTTTTTATTTAAGGGTTTATTGATCGTATATCTAGTATTCTCAAATTAAGATAATAACACATTTTATTTATTTCTAAAAGGTGAAAACTTTACAATCACACCAACTTGAGAAGCTTTCTCAAGAATTTTAAAAGAAAGAACGAATGTGATTTACCACAATCTATACGTAACTCAAAAAATTTGTCTTGTTGGTTTGTAGTGGTTTGGATGACCACGTATTGTTGTCGAGCTCTAGGATTGTCAATTGTAGCAAAAAGGATAGCTCTTGCATCTTCCTCATTCAATAAGGTTGCTTCTCTTACTGTTGCATAAGCTCTTGTTCCTCTTCCTCTTCCTCTTCCTCTTCCTCTGCCACATCCTCCATTTCTACCTCGTCTTTGTAATTTTCCTTGATTTACTTGAGGTTGAGGGTTGAGTCTAGTGGTAGTTATAGGGGTTTTCTCTTGTGAGAAGATACTTGTATAGTGTCCCATCTGATTACATCCATAGTATCTGACATTGGGGAAGGTCTGCTCCAAGGTTGTTGCGGCTATTACTCCATGTCATTGATTTCCTTGGTTGACTATTCTCCTAGCCCTTCCCCTAAAGATGTTGAAGTTGCTATTGTTCCTTGTTGGGATGTTTCCTTGCATTGCAAGATGTTTTCCTCTAAGAAGTCCATCTTGAATTGATGTTGGCCTCATAGCTTCAAGGTGCATGCTCAATGTTTTATCAAGGCCTTGGAATAAGTGGTCAATCTATTGCTCCATTGCCATCTAGGGTGCATAACTCCATGAAGATGAATATTACGTGTAGTAATTCTCCAAAGTAAGTCATCATTGATGAAGGGAGAAAAATGCATTCATCTCAATGGACTGATGTGCAAGAGGTAATAGCCTAATTCATTTTCTCCCAAGATAGACTATTGGTAGCATTGTCTCTACAATATTGTGGAAATCACACTATGCTTTAGCATCATGCTCTAATTTGGATTTCTCTCCCTCAAAAGTGGGGAATTAGGCTTGTTTCACTAGTAGTTTCTTTTGTTGCATAACTATGTGAAGGCTATTCATGCGACCATTACCCTGTGAACAAATAGTGAAGTTTAGTGCTATGTGAGGATCTAGTTTGTTTATGAGTTTTCTACCTATCTCATACTTCAAAATGTAGAACTTAAATGAATACAATGGCTAAGCAATAGTCAAAAAACTTTATTAAAAATATACATACATGTCATAAAATAACCATGGAAACCATAGTCAAGAGGTGATACAATCCCCCAGAGGGTCCACCTCAAAATATGTAGGTGTAGCATGTGAGTTCACCTGGAGGGGTTTTTTGAATACCAAAAAGGTACCAAATTATATGTACAATAGGGGTATCAAAATGGAAAAATAAAAAAAAGTTACAGGTTTATGAAGGAAAAGGGGTTTTTGATTTCATGGGTGAAATTTGTGTGTAGAGGAGTTTTAAAAATACCTCTTGAGGTATTTTTGAAAGGTGGACCCCCCGGGTACAATCCATGAACATTCTACTAGGTACAAGAGTAATAACAATCCAATACTAGAATCATGTGAACTATGGATGGATTAGACATGGGATCAAAAAAGACAACATCTCTTGGCCCCCTAAAACTTGGAGGTACACCCTTGGGCCTAGTTCTACCCCAAGTAAATAACCTAATTTTTTAGATATGTGCACACCATCTACAGTGATGGTTTCATTTGGCCTCTTGATTTCAATGAGGAATTAGACTTCAATAACCTGGTGTATTCAGCCCGCATGAGTCTCTTAAAGTTTTGTGTAAGGCTTGCTAGCTCTCTTGCATCAACAAGGAACATTTCATTATGTCCTAAACAATTGATCCCCCAAATGGAAGGAGAAAACATCTTATCTAAGGGTATACACATAATCAGGCACCCACATAACTCAACGAGTTACGTGGTGGTCTGACTCGACAAAAGCGTTGTGCCACACAACTTGCCACATGAGATGCACATGTAACTCAATAAGTTATGTGTACACCAATGTGGAGGGTCGTTCATCATCAATGTGGCGATCTAGTCAGACCACCATGTAACTTGCCAAGTTACGAGCAAGTTACGTGGTCAATCCACCATGGAAAGACAAGATCACCATGTAACTTGTTGAGTTACAAGAGCGTGCCACATGGAGGAGAAAATGTTCGTCATGTTGAATGGGAATCATTGGCTTCACTCGTGGAAAGATTGGGCATTGTGCGAGTGGCTAGATAAATTTTCAATCCCAAATATTGAGTGCACACTCATGAAGTTTGATCCTCAAGAGATGACGGAGTCTCTATTAGTATTCGGTATGATCAAGTAAGTTCTTTGTTGCACTTGAATATTAAATAGTGGTCGCATGAATCCACATGTCTCACATCACTATCCATGACATCTAAATGATGCAAAAGTTAGTACTTGCGAACCTACAATCCTTGCTAGACAAGTTCAACGAGGAGGACAGAGCGAAAGCTAAGAGGGAACTTTGTGGCATTGTCATGAATCATTCAAGGTTTCTTGGAATACCAATATCTTTGCTAGCCCGGCTGTTGTGAAAGGTGAGTAGAATTTACAATTTTCATGTGCTGGATGGCTTGACTATATTTTGCTTAAAAATCAATTTGCCTTTATGTTGCATACTATAGGAGGATTTTAATGTAATGTATCATCAGAAAAGGTAGAACTTTCTTGTGAAAGACACTAGAGAGTAACTTTTTAAAAAAATAGAATACAAAGAAATTTATGAAATGGCTTTAAGTACGACAGAGAACTTCTTTGTTAGAAAGGGGTTGAAAATATGTTTCATCCCCAATCTAGACAATGGCGTAGAGTTATTTTAAAATATTATATTGTTTGTGGGTTGGGGAGAGAAGGGGTGCAAAATGACCATAACGCTTTTTATGTGACGCAGTCTCGGTGCTCTTGAACACGGACATGACAGAAATTGGGCTTGTTGAAGTGGTTTGTGTATATCTTATAGTCCTCGTAGATGTAAACCATCTATAGAGGGTGCTTCTAGACCTCAGGGGGGTCACTATGTATAAATTGTGTATATCGCATGCGTTCAAAGACTATTTTTTAAAACTCTTTATCTGTGAATTTTTGGCAAATAAAATACACCCTTTTCCTATTCAATCTGTAAATTTTTCCCCAATTTCATTTTATGGTACATGGTCTATATGTGAGAATGTGAAAATAAATAACCCCTTTTGCTATACTCACGTGATAGTCACATAATTGCTAAGTGACACCCACACCCACCCACCCCCCCCCCCCCCCCCCCCCCCCCCCCCCCCCCGAGTTCTAGACCCAAAAAAATGGCTTAATTGAGTTTGTGATGCTTAAGTATCTATTTTCTATACCTAATTCATTGGATACTCATATATCTTCTTATGCATCGTAGGACTCTCCAAGTGATCCATTGTTTATAGGCTCCCTCTCTCACACCAGCCAAATGGATCCTGATCAACAACTTAGAGGGGTACGACTTGTGTGGATGGCCTTACCGACATACTAGAAACGTAGTGCTAGCATTGGCGATACTCCCTATTGGAATATATTTATTGTGAAGCTCGCTACTAGTGTCTTCACCTTAGCTACAAAGATTTTATTATTGGATGGTATGATTGTGATGGCGTGTCAAGTGGACCATCCTAGGGTCATCACCGAAAAGGCTCACATGTGCGGTTTTTGTCACATTTTTTTCATATGTTTTAGTGCACATATGTTGTTATCAACAATTCCACATATTCAGTGGTCCTAAACCACTTCTCTATGTGTCTAATGATCGTTAAATTTTTGTTTCCGTTGTAATCTTGAATCATGTTGTAGACTTTGGTGCTAGCCACATTTATATGTAGATTTTACGGGCTCTCAATTGTTCCATTGCACAATTGTCACGTTGAAGATGTGAGAGCTAACGGTGATGGTTTTGATGCTTATAGTGATATGCTTCGGGAACCATTTTGAGAGGATTCATGGACTCTCGACTATATTGGAGCACCCTTTCGACCAATAATTGATTGAAGTTACAAACTACAGTTATCCTTGTAGTGTCCAATTATGTATGTGATCTTCTATAGGTGGCTTTTAGGTACATTCATGAAGGTTAGCGATGTTGAATGCAGTGACTTGGCGATAGAGTGTGATCGTTTACAATGACATTGTCTTAGCATCAAACGAGATCGTAATGTGTTTATGACACGTGTGTTGCCACAACAGTGGCTTTCGAGTGGGCTATGATTGACTCTACATTTTGAAGATATTTTGAGATCCATGGAGACATAGCCACCCACATCGCACACGTCTCATCCCCATTAGTCCATGGTGTTGTCTGTTCCATCTCTTAATAGACGTCCATGTATAGTACCTGGTTGGCCATACCATGGCAAACCGCTTTACAAGCCACTCTTTCTCTCGCTATCTATGGAGCCTCCATCGGCACCTGGCTAGATAGCACAGCCGCCACCAGAACCATGAAAAAAAAAAGTATTGTTTACTTCTTATGAACTCGTTTTGTACGTCATGTGGAATCAAACTTTGTATTTGTGGTTGTCACTGTATTTAAATTTTGCAAAGGATTGTTGCCTATTTTATGATAAGTGAGAGTATATGGGTGACATTTAGTAATCCAAAAAAAATTATATGTAATCAAATCAACGGTGTTTAATTTTGAAGTTACATCTTGTTTTTATTTAAAAAGTAATTAGAGTGAATGGTTTTAAAATGTGAAGTGACTTTGGGTTTTCTTAAAAATACCATAAGTTCATACGTTTCATTAATTCACAATTTCTCTCTGCACTTATTTACAAGCTTTTCTTTCATTCATCTTGCTTCCAGACATTCACCATCCCAAGAGGTAATCGTGGACAACGCGTTGAGCGTGGACAAGCCACTCAACACGGGCATGCTTCTTGCCTTGGTCCACCAATTTTCCATATCGACCCCGTCAACAATGTGCACACTAATTACATTCTAAATATTGTGTATGTGATGGATGACTTATGTGAAGCACAAAGTGAGCGCAACAACATAGAGGTTTTCCGTGCAATTGTTGAAACTATCAACTCCCTATTCAATGCCATGTATGAGCTAGATAGTAATGTAAACCCAATAGAAGAGGGTGTCGAGCAAGTTGTCGCTATTGCCCTCAAGATCTTGTATATCATAACTCACGTGAATGTGCAGCCTTCGAGAGACATGTGGATGCATGGGTACAAGTGTGGATGACATACTTTGCTTCACAAGGACAAGCTAATGGAGCCAACAATAGAAACGACGAGCACAATGATAATGACAACGATAACTAGATTTTGCCACAGTAAGCTAGTATTAGAACAATAAGCTCATAAACCCTAAATCTATATGACATTATTGTATTGTTTTGTTTCACTCAATATTTATGCTTTTGCCATTGTTACTTTTATAATGATGCCTACACGTGACTCTTGCCCGATGGTACGCGGCCCTTGGTCGACCATGTAACATGGCTAATATTTGGAAGCGATAAGCACCTCCCCTTGTGGGCCCTCAGGTGTGTCGAAAAAAGAAAAGAAAAGAAGATGTTTATTTCAAAGTCTTTCAATATCACTATATGGGTATTTTGTCATATATTGAAGGTTGTTAAAGTTATTTTCAACAAGAAAAAATCGCTCGTCACCATGAAATGCTCTCCACAAAAGCACGTCCCATATCTTCCATCTTACGCATGCCAGCTCTTTAGAGCATTCACAAGGCTTTTCATGTGAGTCTTCTTCCAACTTCTCAAAGTGAAGTGCCAAAGAATATGATTGCAATTGAGCAATTGACCCAAGAGAGTGTTAAATTAGCTAATCTTAGTGTTTAGTTAATGTTGTTAAACATTAGCTCATCTCAATGTTTAGCTAATGTTGCTCATGCATTTTGTCATATATTGAAGGTTGTTAAAGTTATTTTCAAGAAGAAAAAATCGCTCATCACCATGAAATGCTCTCCACAAAAGCACATCCCATATCTTCCATCTTACAGATGCCAGCTCTTTAGAGCATTCACAAGGCTTTTCGTGTGAGTCTTCTTCCAACTTCTCAAAAGTGAAGTACCAAAGAATGTGATTGCAATTGAGCAACCAAAGGTTGAATTGACCCAAGAGAGTATTAAATTGGGGAAAGAATGATAAAAGGAAAGATAATTTGGAGAGTTGGTTTGATTCAACGATTACTTTAACCGTGAGGTCTTTGGTTGAAGCCTACCATTACATAATCTCATGCAGTTTCACTACTTGACTCTGATGTAGTGTTTTCTACATAGAGCAAGCCTCTTTTATGAATAAATTGCCTGGAGTGAGTTCATAATGGTTTAAGACCAGCAAAGACCAACCAGAGGATAGGAAAGGGAAATAAAGAGACTAAGTCAAGGTAGCAAAGCTGGGACAATACACAAGTAAGGAGCTGGACGAATTTCCCCTACAGGTAAAAGAAGAATCAGCCTAACAAGGACAATAGGGGGTATGTCATCAATTGATGACATGGTGAAAACAAGGGCAATTAGGGGTATGTCATCAATTGATGATGGAGCTAATGTGGCAACTTGTAACTTGACAGATATGACACGACAAAACTTACATGGCATGACAGCCACGTGGCGACCTGATGACATGGCAGGATGGGCGACAGCAATCTCTAAAAGGACAATCTCTAATAGCTTTTCTCAGCAAAGCAAGCAACTATTTGAGCTAGAGTTGTGGTTAAGCACTTGCTTTTGAGAGATTCCTAGGAGTTATAAAAGCAAACTTACCTTCCATGTTTTGTACAGAGACATAATGTGCCGGTTCTCTCAGTTACAAAGAACAAGTATAACCAATTGAAGTATCAACAAAGAAAGAGATAGTGCCAGAGGCACCTACCTCTGCAGTTCTCAAAGAGGCACTCCCAACTCTCGCTTTTTCTGTGCAGATGATCCTATTTGGTCTTGAAGCTGCTGCAGATCACGAGGTTCGAGGTCTGTGCAGCTCATAACCGCCAGCTCAGGAGCACCAGCATTCTCATGAAATCTTCACCATTCCCGTCCTCTATGTAGGTTAGACCCATTCAAAAACCAATTTCCTTCTAATTTGCTTCATACTCACTCATCCCTTCTGTCAGGTTCAAGTTTGCGAACATAACATATGGTGAAGTGATTTCCAAGTCAAGATCAAGTACTCGCTTCGCAATCCGTGCTCCCCGTTCAAAATCAGCTTGACACCTGCATGCACCTAACAAAGCCATGAATGAGATTATTCTTGGTAGGAACGGCATTCTGTTGATCAGATGCTCTGCCTCGTCGAGCAATCCAGCCCGTCCAAAGAGGTCAATGGCACAATCATAATGGTCCACAAGAGGTGACAAGCTATAGTCCCACATCATGGATGCAAGAAAACGGTAGCCTTCGTGGACAAGGCCAGCATGGCTACAAGCAGTGAGCATGTTAACAAAAGTCACATTGTTAGGTGTAAGGCCGGAATCCTGCATCCCCGTGAACAAGCAAACAGCTTCGGTCCCGAATCCATTTTGAGCATAGGTTGTGATCATAGCTGTCCACAGAATGACATCCTTGTCAGGAATGGAGTCAAAAACCCTTTTCCCTGCACAAAGACTGCCGCATTTTCCATACAGATTGACAAGGGCTGTGGCCACTGCCGCATCAAGATCCAAACCCTTCTTTGTGACACCAAGGAAGACTTCTTCCCCTCTTGATGATTCAGAGAGGTTGGCACATGCCTCAAGAACAACCAAGTACATAGCTTTTGCTGCAGTTACTCCATCCATTTCCATTCTGAGATATAGCTCTAAAGCCTCCTCATAGTTTCCACTCCACATATATACTGTTAATAGGGCTGTCCATGACAGGGCATCATGCACTTGCACCATTTTAAACACCCAAACTGCATCCTGCACATTGCCCAGCTTACCATACATAGTTATAAGAGAAATCCCCATTGCATCGTCTAGGTCATATCCACTTTCTACAGCATAGGCATGCATGAAAACTGCCTCACCAAGTAGAGACTCTGCAACACATCCATCAATAATGCTAGAAAGAGTTGAATTGTCTGGTGATATTTCATTCTTGAGCATCTGTGTGAATATCCGTAAAGCGTCTCTACACTTTCCTCTCTGCACATGAACCAATATGATGGTATTCCACGAGACCAGATTGTGCTCCGGCATCTCCTCGAACATCCTGCAAGCAACTGCTAAACTACTACATCTACCATACATACTCATAAGTGCCGTGCCCAACACAACGTCTGACTCAAGCCCCAATTCAACAATGTAGTTATGCAATTGCTCACCTTCAGTTAAGAATGCAGGAATCGGACATGCATCAAGAATATGAACGAATGTAAAATTATCCGGAAATACCCCCTGCTTATGCATAGTACCGAAAAGATAAAAGGCCTTGAGAAACTCTCCATGCTGCGTGAGGATTCCAAGCATGACATTCCACGAGATGACAGTGCGTTCGTGTAACTGTTGAAACACTTGCCAAGCTGCGTCCAAATGGCCACACTTCCCATACATGTGAGTGATACTCGTTCCTAGCATAACATCAGACCCAAGTATTGCATTAAGCGCAAGCATATGGATCTTGATGCCCTCCACAACATCTGCCTTATTGGCACATGCAGAGAGCCCATGCAGGAAGGTGACCCTATCAGGCAACACCCCCTCCTGCAGCATGCGGTTGAGATGTGATGATGCGTCAACATCCAGACTGAATTGGGCATGCAGCGAGATAAAAGAGTTCCACAGTGCCACATTTTTCTCAAATGGTTGCACAAACACTTTGCGAGCATCCCCCAAGACACCACAGTTGCCATACATGCTAACAAGAGCGGTTCTTAAAAAGATATTAGACCCATATCCCATCTCTAATACGCTAACATGCATCTTCCTCCCTTCAAAGAATGCCGCTGATTCAGTACATCCAGAGATAATACTAAGCATAAAAATCCTATCTGGCAAGACACCTTCTACTTGCATATGACCAAGAAACTGCAATGCATCTGCCCTGCAAACATGCTGCAGAAGCGCATCAATCATTGCAGTCCAAGCTACTATGTTGTGCTCAGGCATATCATTAAATATCTTTTTCACATCCTTCAAGCTTCTTCTCTTACTGTACATGTTAAGGAGAGCATTGATGACAAGGTTGTCCATTATGGGCACATCTACCATCATGCGTGCATGTAATCTTTGGCCTTCGTATAGAGGAACTTGACATGAACATGCTGTTATGACACAGACAATGGTGAAATTATCTGGAAGAGTACCCTCACACAGCATTTGATTAAACAAAGCAAAGGCCATCTGATACTTCCCTAGATGCGCATACGCTCTGATCATCACATTCCAAATGAACACATTCCGCAGATGCGTGTTCAAAAGAAATAAAGCATGTGCAGCATCAAGGTCACCACATCTACTGTACATTTGTATAAGTTTCCCATGTAGAGATGAGTCACCATCCACCTGATTTTTTATGCTGCAGTCATGGATGCACATACCAAGGGCCAGAGATTTCACATTTCCACACCATTGCAATAGAGTGGCAGTGGTAAGCCTGCTTTCTGATTGTCCCATGTAATTCTCTTCCTCTGCAAAGCATAATCTCTGTGCACATTCTGAGGTGGAGTACCATCTCCGAAGAGAAAGAAAGCCATAGCCAGAGGGCACTCGAGGAAGCTGGTGCATACACTTGTTGGAAATCGTGCCAGACAGACTGGCCAAGCACTAGGTAGTACCAGCTTTTACATGTCTATTGCCGTAGAACTTTGCAGATCGAAGTGATTTCAAGGGGGCCGTGACTTTGGCCAGAGAAGAGAATTCATTCGTGCTAGCATCTTTTGGCTCTCTATTAGGCTGGTAGGCTGGATTGAGGGCAGACTTGCATGCCTGCTACATGCTTCTGTCTTCGTCTGCTTGTATGCGCACGGACGCTTCTCCTGTGCCGGGGCAGACATGCCTTCGAAGTTCGAAGGTTTGAAGCAGCGAGTAGCATACGCAGAACACGCGTTGAGTTCAAAACTGATCGTTGATTTTCTAAAATAGTTGGCCAAGATGGCTGTCCTCTGAACAGTGTCTTGTCACTTTGAGGTGGACACCGTATGAAAAGTAGTTGAAATTGAGGATCAGATTTGACAATGGTTTGCTGAGTCTTACCAAGTTTAATTAACACTAGTTTGGTACCAAACAAGTGATACAATCACGGGGCCTGCCAATACCAGATAGCAAACAGACGGAGTGTTAAAGCCATAAAAGATGTCTTGAAGTAGGGTTTTCCTTTGGAAATCAAAGATTCCATGGAAATCTTGCGGACTATTTAATGAGCTCGAGTAGTTGCTATGGTTCCAAGTGGGAGGTTCAATGTAGGGAGGTTCAAGCTTTGGTTTGAGGTTCTTGAAGGGGTATCTAACTTGGATACCCCTTTTGATTCAATAGGAAAAGGAAGTTAGGTTGGGTTCACAGTAGGCGGTGGCAGAAGAGAGTACGCAATAGCAACCAATGGTTGCAAGCCATGTAGGAAATGGCGTTCACACCATGAGGCGGCAGTAGCAGAATTTCATGCCAACACATGGTAGAGAATTCCCTTTTCTTCTTCAGCCCCCCCGCCCCCCCTCCCAAAAAAAACCTTCTTTCACCCTCCACGTCTGCAAAAGTGACTCCCATGTTCTGCCACGCATGCAAAAAGAATTTAAAATCTGTTATTTCAACTTTGTTTAAATATTATTTCAACATTCCTAGCGATCTTTTCCACCAGGTAGTGCGGTGGCAGAAGAGCCTCTGCATAATAGCTTCACTTCTTCCGCCGCCCTCTTGTGAACCCAACCTTAGAAGTTGGAAGAAAATCGGTGAGCGTAGATGGCGGGGAGTGATGCGAGCGGGTGAAGGAGGAGCACTGCATGGAGTCTAGCTTTGCTTGCCAGCACGAAAAGGCTTATGGTAAATACCATCTTGGCATGGGCACTGAGTGTCTCTTCCAATGTCAGAGTGGAGGAAGCACTGATCACTTCAATCACGGCGGGTTCGACAGGAAGGGAGGCAACACTGCCATAAATATTACAGATACCTCATCTTTGCAAGTTCGATGCAAGTAATCAGAAGGCATAACGCTGGATGTATTTGACAACCACACTTTGTCACCATTGCATGACAACAACAAGTTAATTACCTTCCACAGAGACATTGGAGATGCATATGAGCAGAGTTGGAACAAAAGCGCAATAGCTACTTGCGAAGCGAAGATGGCCTACTGTGTAAAGACTATTCATGCAGACTGCAAGGAGTGAGCATGTCAGATGGAAAGGATTCCCATTATATTGGGACATTTCATGTAATCTTGATGCCCTCTTGCTCACTAGATCACCTCCCCGTCCGCAATGAGCCTCAGCTGTACATGTACATGAGATCACCTCCCCGTCCGCAATGAGCCTCAGCTGTACATGTACAGTTTCATAGCCCTTTGTGGATGGTAGAGCAGAGATACAGCAATAGCGGCACACCCTTCGTTAGTATCTGTGTGGATGACCCGATGAACTCCTTTTTATATTGCAACAACCTTACACTTATGTAGTTTATGTTGTTGTGGTTAGCTGTGTTGGGTGGTTTTTGTAGGTTATATGGGTCACTGAAAATGCAACTCCTCACGACGACCACCTCAGTTGGCAGAAGTAACACCCATGCCCTGTGGTATCCCCGCCTGCTCTGGTATGCTCATTGCTCGATAGAAAATGCCTTCAAAGGAGCTGCAGTCATAGCCAAAAGTCCATGAGCTCACAGACATGCAAGAGAAGGCATGCCTAGCCCAAGGCATCCTGGCCACGATTGTCATCAATTTATAGGGGATTGCATTGCTCTGTTTTCATGTTGAAATGGTTAGGAGGAACTCTGTGTGTGTGTGTGTGTGTGTGTGTGTGTGTGTGTGTGTGTGTGTGTGTGTGTGTGTGTGTGTGTGTGTGTGTGAGAGAGAGAGAGAGAGAGAGAGAGAGAGAGAGATACAGAGAGCCTTGGACGATCCTTAGACCTCCATGATCCATCACCAATGAATTAAGTTGGAATTGTCTAAATTTGTATACACAATTGTGACAACTCTAGACAGTTACTAAACTTTGAAACGGCCATCGACCTCCTCAGCTTTGCGCTTTTGAATATAAAGGTTGAACATTGTGACCTTCAGGTCAGACGCCAGATCCTCATTATCAGCCACATGGCCTCCCCCTTATTATAGCCGTGCATGCAAACTCTGCAGTCGCCAATGGTTGCCCTTCTCTCCCAGCCGCTCCCTGGAACTCAGCCTTGGTCTTCCCCCCACGCCTCTTGTCGTGACACCTTGCAGGTTGCGATTACAAAATTAAAATATGACTCACGACTCATTTCCATGATTCGATTCGATGTGAATATATTTCTTCGTCTTTGTAATGAGTGTCTTCGATCTTTTTGAAACAATCAAAAAATTTGAATTTTCTAAAAAATTACCTTCTCTTTTTCATTAGCAACAAGCCAAAAATCTAATCATGACATATAGTTTTTTTTAAACATCTAAAAATAAAACGTTATATTTAAAAAAAAATAACTTTCCTTTTTCCTTGGCAAAAAGGGAAAACATCACTAAGGCATTCCCCAAGGCTAAAAAGACACTTTAGTGTCCTTTTTTCGAATTTAAATAAAATGGTACATGAAGTTCTGAACATATCTCAAGAAATGCTTTTGCAAACCTATAAAATGTTATTCAAAGTACTCACATAAATTATAATCCCTCACTTTTGATCATAACCTCAATAGTAACTATACTCATGAAAAGAACCTACGCAAAACAACATTTGATCATACTCACATAAATTATAATCCCTCACTTTTGATCATAACCTCAATAGTAACTATACTCATGAAAAGAACCTACGCAAAACAACATTCAATGTTTCATTAAAACTCGTACTCTAGCATAAGAAAAAAATGAGTAGGATGCATGCAATAATCCATGGTAACTACTTATATTCTAGTATGTGACCCGTGCATTGCGGCAACATGTACATATATACAGTAGTATGTGACTCGTGGATTGCTGTGGTTGAGAAGGCAATTGTTGCACTCTTCTCCCTCGCCTTCTTTGAAGGTGGCAACGTGTGTGTGTGTGTGTGTGTGTGTGTGTGTGTGTGTAAATACACACACACACACACACGCATGTTCATGCGTTGACAGCGGCGTAGCCACGATCTTAGAAGATGATTCACACAATCAGTTGCACTCTTGTCAAATCTAATAATGGGCTTTTCACAAACCTCCTCTCTTTACTCTCTCTCTCTCTCTCTCCCGCGGCCCCCGCGACAAACTTAAATACATTTAGAGTTTGCATGGGATAGATTAACTTTGCCATAAGCAAGTGAGTCCCCCTTTAGTCGTAGAAACATACTCAACCTTTGAGTTTTTCTTATCCTCTCTCTCGTGTACGCGTGCGTACACACACTCATCGCAACAATCAACAACTTGGTGGGGGGGGGGAGGGGAGGGGAAGGGAGGGGTGTAGCACCGATGCTCGTGACACATGGAGGTGTCGATTTTTCAAGAACTTTAAAAAAGAGTATAGGAGTGACTCTTTAGAGAAATTTTTAAAATTTTAAAATATAAAATTACAAAATAATATCAATATTGGTTTTGAAAAAGTTCCCTTGAATTTTTTTTTTCAAATATATTTTCAAAGCAAAATTTGCAGTGAGGAGCAAAATCCCCTTCAAATTTATCTTTTTTCTATGATTTACCCTAGTAGAGTAGAAAGTCTTTTGTTAAAAAAAAAAAAAAAAGTTTTTTGGCTTTTCATTGTCAAATGGCTTTTTGGCCAGCCCAAAGGGCTAAGGCCATAGTGATGTGTTCCCTTTTTGTTAACGGAGAAAGGAGAATATTTTTACAAAAATGCATAAATTTTTAATTAGCCAAGCAAACAGACGACTCATTGCCCAGACAAGCAAAAATCTTTACGTGTCTCTCTCTCTCTCTCTCTCTCTCTCTCTCTCTCTGGAGTCTAGATCTCTCTCTGTCTCTATACAGTAAAGTCGAGGCAGCACATGTGATTTTTTTATGGGGATTCAACAATGCAAATATCTTTTTCATGATTAAAAGACAATGGTCACGCGGATTCTCTCGGCCTCCTGGCTGTTGCCTGTCCACGGTCCTGCGTTCGCAACTGCCCCCTTTCGCACCCCCTGCTTCTGCCTCTTCAGTCTTACCTGCGCTTCCATCTCCAGCATGACGGTCAAGTACAACAAGCTCTGACTGGTGGCTGCACCCTTCACGACAGCACTGCCCTGCATAGACTAACAGGCCTCCCTCGCCACACAGTCATGTCACCATCCCATCCCACCAAGCTCTTCTCTTTGACTGTGCTGCATGCAACATCCAACATCCCTCTTTTTTCCCTCATGATCTCCTTGTTGGACGCCTACCCTCGACCTCCAAGGGCAGTCCGCCCGGCTCATCAATATCTAGACGGCCTCTACTTGCTCTTCATTGTCGTCTCATCAGAAAATTCATGGCCTTGTGACTTCTTGCAAGCAGACAACCTAAGTGGTGCACACTGCAAACTGCTACAAACATTGTCCATACAAAAGCGGTAAAATAGAAGTTCCCATACCATGTGTGTCAACAGGACTTGCAAGCCCAAACAAATCCACGGCTATGTTTAGTGCATCTACAGGATATTGTGCTTTACAATATACCTGATTGGGCTTTAGTAAGATATTTTTCTCTTAAAGGCTTATTTGCTATCTGTTGGACTCTAGTGAGTGATTTGTGTGCCTAATCCTGTTGTTAAATTGTCGTCGATCCTCTTAATGAAGTGGAGAATTGGCTTGTATGCAGTGCAAAATTAGTTGAGTTGCTGGATGGTTTGCTCTCACTATATTTCCTTTGAAGGAAACATTGTCTATTTTGGACATAGCCATTCTCACCTTTAGTATTAGGCTTCATCATGACTAGGTCTGCCCTGCATTGCCGAAGTAATGACAGAAACTCATCTCGTCAAGCTTCATATGGGTGTATGCTCACGTGTGCTTTTTACTACTCAAAAAGGGCTCTCGTTGATTATGTCACTTTTTTCACTGCAAGAGGGCCTAGGGGGGTTGCCTTAAAGTTGCTACAAATTGCAACACCAAGTGGAAGAGACAAGAAGGTGCTCTGTGTAGGTACTTTTTTGTTTGGCACTCTATTTCTTACAAGTTCCAATTGTTGTTTCAAACAGTTAGTTTGTCTTGTTTTGAGGGAGTAAGCCTTGATTTTGAAACTATGCATCGATGTGATTTTGTGGAAAATTTTAAGGTTCAATCTCAAATTCATGTCATTGGCTGGCTTGGTTTTTTGTGATGAGGGCTTTGGGGTTGCATGTTGCATGATCAAGCGGTTGCAGCCTGCCATCAGCTATGGCCACTATTATGAAGAAGACAGGGATTGTTGTGTATTTTTTGGTCGGCACTCTTCTTTCTTTTCAGTTGTGTTTTGTGGATCTCCTTGTAGTTCATGGTTGAGTTGATGCTCCTTTTAATAGTAAAGTATGACCGTCTTCATTTGTGGGTTGAAGGACCAGTTGCCAGGTTGCAAAATCTAGCATTGCATTGTTTTCTAGTTTGTGTTGTCTTAGCTTATATTCCTATTTTCATGGCAGGCCTCGTGATTTTATCACTTTTTTTTCTCTTGTTATTCATAGTTTTACTCTTCACTTATATATATATATATATATATGTATATGTATATGTATGTATGTTTATACATATATGTATGTATATGTATATATATATGTATGTATATGTATATGTATGTATGTTTATACATATATTTGGATATATTTAAAGAGAGTTTTTGCAGAGTGTGATTTTGGTGGAACCGCCTATCTTTCAAGGCTGTTGTTATCCTCTCTCCATTTAACTCACCATGGAAAATTTTACTATCTTTAGGAGTCTTTTCATGTAGCTACTTGTACTTCGTTCTCACAGTTCCCATTTGTTGCTTTAGTTCTCTCAAACTTGTCATCATGTGGGCATTCTAAGATAGTTTTCAAGTAATACAAATAAGCCTCATTTGAGAGAGAGAGAGAGAGAGAGAGAGAGAGAGAGAGAGTCAGAGTAGTTAAAAATTCCTTTTTATTGCCTGCATGTCGTAGATAGGTTATCCAAATTTCTTTTTAACGAACAGATTCAGAGTTCCACTATCCAAATTTCTTTTTAAGGAACAGATTGAGAGTCCCAAATTTATTGGAGGTAAAATTAATCTTCTTCTTCCTCTCTCTCTCTCTCTCTCTATCTATCTATCTATCTATTACTAAAAACTGAGCATACTTTGATGTGAATAGTTGTTGAAAATTAACGTCTGTGATCTCTCTCTCTCTATATATATATATACCTATAATTTTTTTTATTTTTTTTCATCGATTAGTGGCTCTATATTGTTTGATCTCCCTCCCTCCCTCCCTCCCTCTCTCTCTCTCCCTCTCTCTCTCTCTCTCTCTCTCTCTCTCTCTCTATATATATATATATATATATATATATATATATATATATATATACACATACACACACATATATGTGTATGTGTGTGTGTGTGTATATATGTATATATATATAATATATATGTCACAGACACAACCTCTCTCTACTCTTCTCATTGAGCGATGTTCTCTGATCTCTCTCTCTCTCTCTCTCTCTCTCTCTCTCTCTCCCTCCCTCCCCCCCCCCCCGGATGATAAACTTGAACTACATTTGGAGGTGGCATGTTATTGGCTTAACTTTGCAATAAGCAAGCAGTCCCCCTCTATTTATAGAAACATATTGAACTTTCGAGGTTTCCTCTCTCTCTCTCTCTCTCTCTCTCTCTCTCTCTCATGCGTGCATATACACTCATCGCAACAATCAACAACTCAGTGGGTGAGGAGACAGGGTACCACATTTGCTCCCAACATGTGGAAGTGTCAATTTTCATAAGAACTTTAAGATAGAGTATAGGAGTAGTGCTTTATAGTAATTTTTTAAATTTTAAAATATTAAATTATTAATTTATTAAAATAATATCAATATTGATCTTGAAAAAATTCCCTTTCAAAAAATAATCCTATTATATCTTCAAATTTAAAAGTCAAATTTGTATTGAGGAGTAAAATTCCCCTCCAATTTACCTCGTCTTGAAGCAGTCAGTGACACATGGAGGGTCTCTCCTTCTTTGACAAATTTAAGCTAGTGACACATGGAGGGTCTGTCCTTCCTTGAAAAATTTAAGCTGCTTCATATATAGTATAGATGTGTTTGATTATTTTGCAATTGTCATGTGACAAAAAATTCTTTGTGACTAAAATTAAATATAGAAAGTCTTGTGGGTCAAATATGCAACGTTCACAAATTCAATTAACAATCACAAAAACCATTTAGTTTATCTAAATGTACAATGTCTTATGATGTATATATACTAGATCTATGACTCGATTACATAAGGTAATAATTTGTAATGGTTATGCAAGTGATTTATGGCATATCCAGAAAACTGCGCATGTTGTAATCATGATTTTTTATTTATTAAAGATAAGCTTTAAAATAAAGTCCACTTTTGGATTTTTTTAGTTCATCTCACTTATTTGTTACAAATACCTCATATGGGCACAATTGGGAGATTTATACGCACACTTTCATTAGTTTTTCATAGCAATAGTTTTTTTGCAAAAAATTACGCACTACAAATTTTTAAAAATGAGTTTAAATTACAAAATGTCTATGGGTTTGAACCCTTGAAAAATGCTTAGTTGATGGGTATTGACCTATAGATACATTATACACCTTATGTTTTGTCCTATAACCTCATCATGTTAATGAAAGAGGCCTTGAAAGACCAAAATTTTCCTCTTTGTCAACATTTTCAAGATTTTGGTCTTTTGACTATAACAAAAATTTAGTCCCATAACTAGGTTATGAAGCTCAATTTCTTGCTAAAATAAGTTTTTTCCTATCCATACACCTTGAAATCTATGCAAAATCTTATTTTGATGAGAAGTTATATTCAATTTATGAAAATTTTGTTAAAACTGCACTAAATTTCTATGATTTTTTCATCTTAAAACTTATCAATATAATCTTAATTTGGTATTAATTTTGGCAAAAGTAAAATTTGGCTATGTTCTTCACTTCATAGCTAACCTAAAATATAAACGTGACCTACGAATGTTTTTTCTAGATTCACCAAATAATTATGACAATTTGCTAGGAAAACGGAACACTTTAGTGTCTCAAGACATTTGAGTGTCCGATTACAGATTTAGTGTTAAAGCTAAAAGAGATGTATTTGGTAGAGTCGATGTGGTACAATGCTTGGTGTATATGCCAGATTCAGCTGTAAGCATGCTTTGGAAGTAGTTTATCCTGAGAACAATGTCAAATGTGTATGATTCAATTCTGAAGTCAAGTCGGATATTTTTGGGCTACAGCTCCATTCGAAGCCGAAGCAGGTGGTCGCTATTCTTCATCATCTCCGCTCCTTTTGTTCAAACTATTGTTCTATGCAAGAGTCGGTGGTAGATGTTTTGCTTTTCCAATGGCATGGTATGCCAACCTCATGACCACTTCATGAAATCCAAGGTAGGTGACTGTTTCTTTAGCTTTATCAATGCTTTGTGTATGTATTGGGTCATGGTTCACAAGTAGACTTCCTTGCTTCTTGTATGCTTTAGTGAATGTGGATTCCTCCCTATAATATTTAAGGTATTGGTGGTAGATTTTCAAGGCATCTACCACCTCTCTTTGATTCAAATATGCAAAGGATGTTGATTTCTTGGTGAAGATCTCCGTAGCACAGTTGGTGTGTCGCATTGTTTTCCCTTCTCTTGGCAACTTCAGCGCCTTGGCTACTGTATCTTCAAAGAGGTTTACCTCCACTAGTGTGTTGTTGAGGTCAAATATAGTGGTCACGCCATCATCCGATAACAACTCATAGGCAAGGCGATAGCTCTATGAGATCCTTCAATCTTTCAATGTGGGTACTTTGGATAGATTAGTGGCTTCCGTGGGCGATAAGTACATGTCCACTTTATTCCCATTTTCACTTTTGAAGATTTCATGGTAAACTATGACTTTTTGTGCTTCTAGAAGTTCCCTTCTTGTCTAAGTGACATTGACCTCCTTTATTGATTCTTGAGCTGATAGGGTGGTAAGTTAGCCAGTTTGTCATTCATGGACTTCTTCTTTAGAGTTGGTTGTGGGCCGATGACATGGATCCTGCATTTTTGTGTCAAGAAGGATAATTTCAGTACGTGAGTTGATTTTTGCAGCTACATGCTTACAATCACTTAGAATAAAACTACTTCATAGGATGGTAGCTCTACGAAGTCCTAGAATCCCACTTTTTATAGCAATGGTTCCGATGTGGGTACTTTGGCTAGATTGGTGGCTGACTTGGGCATTAAGTTAATGTCCTTCTAATTCCCATTTTCACTTTTGAAGATGTCTTAGTAATCTAAGACATTTTGTGCTTCCAAATGTTCCTTGCTTGTCCAAGTGACGTTGACCTTCTTTAGTGATTGCTCCTCGAGCTAATAGAGTGGTAAGTCAGTGAGGTTTTTGTTCATGGACTTCTTCTTTAGAGCTGGATGGGCTAATGGCATTGCTCCGCGGAGAGAGGGGGGGGGCAATTAATAATTATGGGACTATCAGGTGAGTGTAACAGAAGGGCTTATTGAATTTTATTTTTTCACACATTTTCAAACAAAAGGATATCATAAAATGGAATTTGGAAAAAAAAATACAGGTTGAATAGGAAATGGATGTATTTTATTTGTCAAAAATTCATAGATAAGGAGTTTTAGAGATAGTCCTTGAACACATGCGATACACACAAGTTATACATAGTGACCCTCTGAGTAACAATTCTCTTGCATTTTGTGTCAAGCAAAAGAATTTTAGTCCATGAGTTGATTTTTGGAGCTAAGGCTGACAAACACTTAGAATAAAACCACTAGAAGGCATGCACAAAAGACAAATGAAAAAACTCAAACTTTGCCAAATCCTAAAATAGACATGCCTATTTTACAAGTATGTGTAGATGAGCTTGAAATAGGTGCATATATCATAGATGGATGTGGTGGTGTTTCTTGGGGGGGTTCACTATTCAGTACCCCCCTATATAACTTATGTTCGTAGGGTAATTGGAAAACCCATTTTTTAACATGTTTGAATGAATAAAATAGTCCCTTATTTTAGGACTTTTTTCCAGAATGAAATATAAGAACCCGTTATTTCAATGTATCTTTGTTAAAGTGCCTAAAAGTTTTGCATTTTAAAACTCCTCTTGCTAAACTCACGTGGCACATTAACATGTTTGCATAGGGCACCCTTTGAGTGCACCCTTTGAGTGGTGGTGTAGGACAAGTGGGTAAATTTGGCTGGATTTGGAACTTATGTATGGGAGTTAGGCTCAAAAACTTGTTCACTTTTCTATTATCAGACTGACCTGATGGTTATTAGGTGCATTCCTAAAATAGTCATGCTTATTTTTAAACTTAGCAATTTTTTATTTTTTTTTTGTATCATTGATTTTCTTGTGTCTCCCTTAAAATAGTTGGCCAAGATGGCTGGCACATAGGTCCTCTGAACAATGTCTTGTCACAAAACATATTTTTGTAAATGAGACCATAAACTTTGAAATTTTGGACATTTGGTGGTTAGAACTCAAAAGTTGATACAAACCCAAAAATAAGTGCAAAAAGAGGTAAACCAAGCCAAGGAGAGCTGATCTAAAAAGTTTCAAGCCAATTGGTGCAGGAACATGGATCGCGATCCATGATCCCTTGCTAAGTTTTTGGATAGAGACTATGCAGGCTTGTAGCATATAAAAATACAAAAAAACTATCCAAAAGTTGGGGTATCAAAAAGCTTCAAGAAGTGGGTCAAAACAAAACAAGAGTCATTCAAGGCCAAAAACCACCAAACAAATCTAGGAATTGACTTTTGGGTGATCTAAAGGGATCCAAACCACATAGCAAGGATTAACAGACTATGAGGGACCTATATGTCAAGTTTCAGTACATTCTGACACAGGGGTACTTGGATCGCGATATATGTCACAGGGTGAGCCCAGCTTCATACCATAGCTAATTAACCCCAGTCTCTACAAGCATAGTGGTCTTTTCAAAACAATTTGGATTTTATTTGTGCATATTTTAAGCAAAATAGGATTTTTTGTTGAAAGTACAATAAAATTTTGAATCGAGCTGATTTTGACTAGCCGAGCGACTGAAGACTTATAGCCACTGACGGGAGCAAAGCGAACCCTGAACCCCGACGGCCTCTAAAACACCGGGGACCGAATGGCGCGCCTCGAGCCTGTCATGGTAAAGCAAACAGGGGGCACCACCTAGCTTCAGCGGCTAAGGACGCAAACAACACACCACCATAACAAAGTTTTCATCCAAGAGAGATGGATGCTTGGGAGTAATGATGAAAAGGAAAGGGAATGAGATCAAGTGAGTGAGAGAGAGAGAGAGAGAGAGAGAGAGAGAGAGAGAGAGAGAGAGTGAGGGAGGGGGTATAGCGGCTTAGTACTTAGGCATCACAAAAGGATGGCGAATCCGCACACCCTTCACACATACACAAGCTCACTCCAAAACACAAGACTAGGTGGCGATTCCGCACACCTCACATGGGCAAAACATTGCAAGAAAACATACTCACAAAACCTCAAGCTTTATTTAGAGAATAAGGCGATGAAATGGGGAGCATAGGGTAGGGGAATGAGAAGGGAGAGCGTGGTAGAGCACATGGCGGATAGGTGGGAGTTGATGGCGAAGACTCGCACGAGGTTTATGGACATCATCCTTCATTTAGTTGCCCTTCATCTTCCATAGCCAAGAGTGTAGAGGTCATGCTCAAGACGAGCATGGTGATTGCGGTGATGGTGATGGTGATGGTGTGGGTGTGTATGTGTGCACTAGGCACACACAGTGCATAGTGTACTCTTTGGTGATGTTGTGTGTATTTAGTGTGATAGTGACCCCTCTTTATATAGGATAGGAGGGGGGAGAAATTCTAGAATTTAGAAATGAAGAAATCATTATCTACACAAACCATGTGACTGTGGGCCCCACTTGTCTGGCTGTGTGTATATGTGCTAGAACAGCAGTCTCATGAGAGAGAGACTAAGAGAGAGAGATGGGTTGATGAAAAAAAGTGAGAGGTGACATGGAGAATAAAGTAATTACAAGAGGGGAGAGAGGGGAGTGTGTTAAGAGGTGAATCTGTGTGCAGATGTGTGTGAACACAAGAAAATTAGGTAACCACTGGGGTGGGGATGGGTCTGTGGGCACCTTTTTCAGTGAAACTGAGTGTGGGGGAGGCCATCTGGCTACAAGACAAGAGAGATTTCGAATTTTAGAGAGAGAGAGAGGGGGGTATTTGGATCATGGGAGAGTGTAGGAGAGAGAAAAGGGGGGTGGGGTATACTGTTTTGGAAGATAGCATAAGTTGCATGTGAGTTAGGGTGCATTATTGGTGAGTTATAATGCATTATTGGTGAGAGGTGGGGTAGCTTGAGGGGAGAGAGAAAGGAGAAAGGACAAGGGGAAGAGAGAGGGGGTTGACCTTTTGAGTGGAGGAGAGGAAAAGGGACACCCGGCGGGGCAACAGTGAAAAAGAAGACAAGGTGGGGATGGGCTACCCCGCAGGCATGAGGTGGCCTATTTTACCTTTCTTATATATTTACATAATCATACTTTATTTTTTTTCTTACTTTTTTCCAATGCCTTTTATCACTCCCTCCCTAAGAGGGGGTTTTCATGGGGTGGGGACGAGAGAAGAGGGGTATGGGAGCTTGGCTTGTGAAAAGCCCCCATCACCACCAAGTGATTTTTTGTACAGGTTGTTGAAAAGACCATATTAGGTATTTTGGTAAAAATCTCACATTATGGGAATTTCCAAATCGACCGAATTCATGTAATTTGGGAATTTTTCACTTAAAGTGGGAAAAATTGAGGTGTGTGGCTAGTAAATAAAGTGAAAATCTCATAGGATTGTGGTGTTGATAAACACCAAAAGTCAAGAGGATGTACAACATATGGATTTGAATAATAACTATAAATTACATAAAACAAAGGAAGATACAAAAAAGATTTTGTTTACAAATTGACTAGTATAGTCACAATAGAAGCTCCACATAATCCTACTCCACATTTGATACCATATCTGAACTTTGATCCAAGTGTGGCTGATGTGCACGAGTGAGGCCTTCTTTGGCTTTTAGAGCATGTCTTTCTGGAATCTTTATTCTAGAAAATGGTCCTTTGTTGGGTCTCCAGGACCAAACAATTGCATCTATAGTTTCCCACACTTGTGGGTCCTTATAGTTGACAGCCCAATAACCCTTCCAACAATTACTGTAAGCTTGAGTATCTGTCATCCCACTTTTTCTCGTGCAAGGTGCCCAATATTGAATCAAGAGTTTTCTGTAGTTTGGTGATGTAGGCTCATTATCAATGTCAGATAAAGCCATTGCAAGCCACACTGGATAGATTTCTGTGTCACTCGGAACAAGCATAAGAAAGTCACCTTGGTGCACATCAGACATAGGGTCAAACTCTTCCCTTGGCCTATCTCGTTGAGGCCCACAAAAATGATCGTTCAACTCTTCAAGGCCTAAGAATCTTTCTACTCCTTGTTGCAAATTCATTGTAGTGCTTTGTAGGTGAGAATATTCTTGAGTTTTTGGCCAAAACATTTCATACAAGACTCCCTCTGATATGATTGCTTTTCCAATCTCTTCAATTACCTTACTCCAATAATCTATCACGGGTCTATAATATCGCGGAATACTTGAACCATTCCCTAAATTTTTCCAAAATTTTATATAGTTCTTTAGCCCCAAAATGACTTCTTCGTGGGCCTTGACATACTCCGCCATTTTTACTAGAGGTGGATCTCCATGTGGTAACATTGGCTTGCCTTCTGTGTCTGTTTTCCAAAGGCGAATACTTCCACTCCAACTTGATACACCTACATGTGCCTTATATTGCATCATTGGTGTCTCATTCTGCATAAAGAACCTGAACTGAAGCGGTTTGGAATGTCCAACAAGTATGTCTTGTCCATCACAAAGATAGCCATCACAATATTGCTTGAAATCGGGGATCTTTGTGAGAAAAAATGGAGCTGGAGATGAAGATGAGCTGTTTCGTAATGTATCCATCAAATGTGGCAAAGTATAGGTTTGTGTAACTCTCAACTTCTCTGAAAACCTACTAAACATGGCGTCTATGTCCTCATGTGTATGCCCAACCATTAAAAATCCCAGCTGGATGGTTTTGAAAACACCCCTTGCAACAAGCATTGACAAATAGGCAAATAAGTATCGATTTTTGTTTTCCCCTGCACAATTATCCAATTGTAGCAACAAGTTCTCTGGCAATCTGCGAAATGTTGAACCCAATTCCTCTTCTGCAATTTCTGACGACTGCACAATGGGCTCTTTTCCATCACTCAAGTTATGGTAGTCCAAAGCATCCCTTGAGTTCAAAGCATGTAGTAGTGAAATATTTCTCCTTAGAAGTCCATTTGTTACTAGATCACCAAGAGGATGCTTATCTATCCTCTCGAGGTTATGTAAACAATTAGCAATTGAGCCAATTGTAAGATTTGGATCAGCTGGCCACAAACCATTCAAGACAAAGTGTCCGTAATGACCTTCTCCATGTCCATGAGTGATCATGCCAATCAATGCCACCTGCAGATTATATCCTGAATCCACACCCTTGGGAACAATGCGTAATCTAGGAATGGCAGTCTTCTTTTGATCCATCTTATCATGGATTATGCATACATATTTTTGTGGTTGAGTTTCTGAATACGTACGCCATGCATAATATAGGCTTCTGCAACTCTTTTGTTGTGCCATGTGAACTTCTCTCTCCCTCAAGAGAAGAGCTCTCTCTTCAAGAGAAGGTTTAGCTTCTAACCTTGCCTTGATTGAGCTACAAATATTGCACTTAGAGAACTCACTCGTCTTTGTTAAAGTGACATGTGGGTACTCTTTGTTCCAAATTCTACCAAAAGAAGATTGGGATAGCTTCTTCTCATAGCCCATTTGGTCAAGTGTCGTGTTGATTTCATATAAAATATCCACTTGTTTGTATGTTGATGGAATCACCAATTGAGTCTCTCTTGAGCCATCTAGCAGTGTTCTACTTCTATGTGGCATCTTCTCAGAGTTGTTTTCCACAAACTCATTTAGTAGTGCTCTTGCTAAACTAGTATGTTGAAGTCCCCTTCTCAATGTACATGTGTTCCCATGTACATATTGGCGCACACCATTTTCAAAGTTCTCCTTGTATCGATAAAATGATGTCTTTGGTATTCCATGTAGCTCATACCATGCTCTACAACAAACAATAGAGCCATTTAGCTTGAATTGGTATCGTGACTTCTCATCTTTCTGATAACATATAGAAAGAACATCATAAACATAATTAGTGCGTGATTTTTGAGACTCTCCCCAAAATTGTTGTCGTAACCTTGTCACCATATCACGATCTGCAAATTGGCAGCATTTTTGTGCACAACAATCAATGCATGATACCCTTTGAATTGATTTGTTTGAAAGGTAAAAAGTCGAAGCTGGTGCTGCTTTTGATTTTTGAGTCCTGTTCATGAAAGTGTATCGTCTCTTCCTTGACAACTGGACAACATTACTCCCATCAAGTTTTTTTCCAACATTGCCATCGTTGGATACATCCTCATATGTAGCATGCATGCCATCAACAGGAACAAAGCGTTGTAATGGGCTCCCATTCAACATTGTTGTCTGCTTGATGGGCCACTTTAGCAAAGTGATGCTACCCACTTCAACCACATCATCAATGCTTGCATTTTCTCTTTCAATACCCACACCCACACAATCAGGACCAAGTTCCTGAAAGTTGACATAATCATGTGGAAATACATATAAGATGGTCCCTTCATTCATGGTTTGCATCATTGTGTCATCTTTTAAAAGGACCCTCTGATTTCTCCAAGACTCTCGAATCATTGCTTCAAATTCTGGGCTTGTCATAGGTATTGCATCTGTAACTAGAGGATCAGAATGATCATGTTCTTCATCACCATTGTAGCTTTCGTGTGGATCAATTAAGTTCCCATTTAATACAAAAGATTGCAAAAGAAGCTTTGACCATCGAACAACACTCCATAATGAGCCTTGGAGAGATGAAGTATCCATTGTAGGAAAAGGTAGGGCCACATCCTTCAAGCATTCCTCCACTAGTATGGAGACATTTCCCAGCCCTATCTTTGTACCACCACAAGTGGAATCTGGATCTGTTCTACACACACAACCAATACCAACGATTTCATTGTCAAGTATCATATGTACTTTCTCCCCAGATTCGAAGTCCATCCTGTAAGTAAAAAGATTACACTGTTAAATCCATAGTTATAGAAAAATACTCTTCAAACAAAAAATCATGCTACAACATGAAAAAGGTTTGCATAGGTTGGACAAGTGGTGAACCTTGAGACCAAATCCTCCTTGCTATATTAATGGAAGCAAGGTTGGACAAGTGGTGGACCTTGAAAGCAAAGCCTCTTCGCTATATGAGAGCATAGGTTGGACAAGTGGTGGACCTAGTTGTAATACCCACTGCCACCTATCAACTACTATAGGACTATGCTTTCCAATGTCCAAGTATCCCTTGAGTCTTTCAAGGTTGAGTGGACCTTGAAACAAAAATCCCCTTTCTATATCAGAGCATAGCTTGGACAAGTGGTGGACCTAGTTATAATGCCCAATATCCAAGGTGAAATACCTTAGGACTTTGCTACCTTGCTTGCCAATGTTTACGTAGCCCCTCATTTCTTTAATGGAAGTAAGGTTGGACAAGTGGTGGACCTTGAAACCAAAGCCTCTTTGCTATATTAGAGCATAGGTTGGACCTAGTTTTAATACCCACTGCCACCTATCAACTACTATAGGACTATGCTTTCCAATGTCCAAGTATCCCTTGAGTCTTTCAAGGTTGAACACGTGGTGGACCTTGAAACGAAAATCCCCTTTCTATAAAGGTTGAACACATGGTGGACCTTGAAACAAAAATCCCCTTTCTTTATCAGAGCATAGCTTGGACAAGTGGTGGACCTAGTTATAATGCCCAATATCCAAGGTGAAACACCTTAGGACCTTGCTACCTTGTTTGCCAATGTTTACGTAGCCCCTCATTTCTTTAATGGAAGCAAGGTTGGACAAGTGGTGGACCTTGAAAGCAAAACCTCTTTGCTATATGAGAGCATAGGTTGGACCTAGTTGTAATACCCACTGCCACCTATCAACTACTATAGGACTATGCTTTCCAATGTCCAAGTATCCCTTGAGTCTTGCAAGGTTGAACACGTGGTGGACCTTGAAACCAAAATCCCCTTTCTATATCAGAGCATAGCTTGGACAAGTGGTGGACCTAGTTATAATGCCCCTCCTTTCTTTAATGGAAGAAAGGTTGGAAAAGTGGTGAATCTTGAAACCCAAACCCTTTGGCTATATATAGAGGATATCTTGGACAAGTGGTGGGCTTAGTTGTAGTATCCAATGTCCAAGGTCCAAGGTGAACTATGTAAAGACCTTACTTCCAAAAACAAAGTCGTACAAGTGGTTCTCCTTGAAACCAAAACCTCCTTAGTGTATTAGAACATAGCTGGAGAAGTGGTGGACTTAGTTGTAATGGTGAATGTCCAAAGCAAACTATTATAGGACCTTGCTTCCCAAATCAAGTTTGGACAAGTGGTGGATCTTGAAACCAAAACCCCCTTACTCTATTAGAGCATAGCTTAGATAAGTGGTGGACCTAGCTGCCATGGAAAATGTTCAATCTGAACTGCTGCAGGACCTTGCTATTAAATGTCTAAGTAGAGCTAGCTTCTTTAATGGAATCAAGGTTGGGAAAGTGGTGCATCTTGAAACCAAAAGCCCTTTATTGTATTAGAGCATAGCTTGGACAAGTGAGGGACCTAGTTTTAATGTGTGATGTCCAAAGAAAAGTATTACAAGACCTTGCTTTCCAATATTTGAATTGGTCAAGTGGTCAAAACTAAGTATAAAACTATGACCATTTTCTTCTCGAATTGCCAAAAAGCTAGTTTTAGACACCCCTAAATGAAAATGGTTTAGGGTGGCCTTAAACAATGTTTTTTCAAAGACTTGAACAAAAGGGTTGCCGAAGAGTAATGAAAATTTATTGTGGCTTGAAGTGCCTGAGTATGTGAAAACAAGCCTAGGTTTTCCACGAGGCAAAAGGTGACATAATAAGAACATTGGAAACTTAGGATTGACCATGTGGCCTAAACTTTGGCAAGTGAAGTGGTGGCCAAGTTTTGTGGCACAGTGTGCACTTGGTCCTATATGTGTTGACCACTTGGCTAAATCTAGGACCATAAGGCCAAACCTTTGGCACCTTAAATATAGTATGGGACATAATCTAGAACTGCTATAGTAAATTAGTAGTATAGCTAATATGTTAATATTTGTATTATATTTAAGTATATGCTAATATAATTTATGTTCAAAATTTCACTAATGAAGAATGTTCCCATTTAGCACTCCAGATGTGGGGTCTTAGGGCAATGCTACAATGGGGTGACAAGGCAGCGCTTCCACGTGAGGTTTGGGGGTAGCGCTCTTGATGGGGATGTGGAATATAGCGCTCTCGATGGTGGGGCTTGGGAGGTTGATTTTGGGATATTGTTCTGGGCGGGGTCCTGGGGCAGCGCCCCGGGCGGGGTCAAGGGGCGGGGCTAGGGACAGCGCCCAAAGATTTTTTTTTTTAAAAGTGAATTCCTAGTATAGAGTTACGCATGTTTTTCATATTTTCAACCATGATTTCTTTAATTTTGGCCGTGTGAATTGGTTAATTTTTTATATTGCTTTTGTTTTTTTTAATCCTATGATAAAACATGGACTTGTAGCATACGTGGCATTCTAATAAACCCTATCAAGATTAGGCACACAGAGAGCGCACGAGAAACGCACACAGAGAAAGCAGGCGAGCAGCAAACACACAGAAAGCGCACACGGATCGCACATAGTTGGAGTATACGCGCGCGTAGAGGAGCAAGCTCGGCATCGTACACAACACACAGGTGGAGTGCACAGGATTGAAAGTTCGCGCACAAGATAAAGAAACAGCAGCGTACACAACGCTTTCCAGAAGGGCAGGATCGGGCAGTCTTCTAAGGAGACATTGCACACCTCACGAATAGAGAAAAAACAGGTATTTCTCTCTCTCTCACTCTCTGTCTTTCTCCATATAGAGAAGATGGTTCTCTGTAACTCTTCTTGCACACACACTCTCTCGTCAAAAGACAGAGAGTGATAGTTTAAAAGTATCCCCGCACACATACACATATTCCCACACATCGTCTTCCTCTCTTCCACATACATAACCACACTGAAATCTGTTATCTTGCTGTCTCTCTCTTGAAAATACATGCACATGTTCCCACACATCGTCTTCCTCACTTCCACATACATAACCACAATGAAATCTGTTATCTTGTTGTCTCTCTCTTGAAAATACGTGCACATATTCCCATACATCGTCTTCCTCTCTTCCACATACATAAACATAGTGAAATCTGTTATCTTTCTCTCTCCTCTCTCTAAAAAACAGGTATTTATCTCTCTCTCTCTCTCTCTATCTATCTATCTCCGTATCTTGCTATCTCTCTCTTGAAAATACATGCTCATGTATGTGTGCGTCTGTGTTATCTATGTGTATGTATGTATATTTGTGTTATTTCATTGTAATACTCATACATAATGCAGATACACAATTACACTTAATTACGATATGCACACACAGTATATATACATACATAAATATCACAAATAACTAACACATTGTAATACTAGTAAAATTGAATGGAAGACTTACTTGCGTGATCTGTTAAAGTCGATTCTTGTAGCGAGTTCTGGATGTATGCTGAGCTGATTTTCCTCTAATCCATTTGTAGATATGATTGTAACTTCTGTTTCTCAAAAATAGTAGTGTTGTTTAGTGATACACCTAATGGACATAAATGGTTTAAACTAGGACATGTAGACCAAAAATACGTGTATTTCTTTGGATGAATATATACACTTTTTGGTGACCCTTACCACAAGTGGTGGACCTTGAGACTAGTGGACTATAAGGACCTCCAAACAATACCTTGTACACTCAATCCTTCTTGGTATCTATGTTGGACAAGTGGTGGACCTTGTTCAAATTCTCTAACCACTCTCTCTAACATGGTGACATAATTTAGGTGTGATAAATTCATATCTATGCAAACTAATATCAGTTTAGGCTTGTTAATTTGAATTTGTTTGAATTTATGTACAATATAATGATTTGAGGTTTGCATATTTGAATTTAGGTGGTATAATGATATCTTTTTGTGGTAGACTTGAATTTAAAATCAATTTCACGTGGAATATTTTAAATTTAAGTAGTAAAATTTAAATTTTTATAAAAAAGTTTGAATTTTAAAATTTGGGCGGGATATTTTAAAATTTAGGCGGGATATTTAAGATTTGGGAGGGATATTTTAAATTTAGGCGGGAAGGTTTTGAATTTATAGCGAGATCTCCCTTACATAAGAGAGTATAGGTTGGACAAGTGGTGGACCTTCAAGCTAGAGCATCCATGCTACTGGACATGATAGGTAGGGAATCTAGTTGAATATTGTATGTATAATATATATGTAATAGATCTAGCTTGGACAAGTGGTGGACCTTGGAACAAAACCCCATGTAAAACATATCATGCACATTCCAAGTGGTCAAAAAAAATATCATTTAAGATATAGCCTTATAGGTTGGACAAGTGGTGGACCTTAACACCCAGATATTCTTCATATAATGACATAGAGTGGAAAACTGGTGAATCTTGAGACCAAACCATGCTACTAGCGATAATAGCTTGGACAAGTGGTGGACCTTGAAAGTAAACGCCCCATCTACGAAATATAGTGGGTTTAAGGTATTTCGATGTAGCCCAGTATCTTGGAGACATCGTGCATCTTGCTTCTCTTCATGTTTCAATGGAGCCTATCTTGGACAAATGGTGGAGCATCCTTCTCTCCATGTTTCAATGGACCCTAGCTTGGACAAGTGGTGGACCTTGGAACCAAACCCCCCATGTAAAACCTATCATGGTCACTCCAAGTGGTGAGAAAGAATAACCTTTAAGATATAGCCATATAGGTTGGACAAGTGGTGGACCTTAACACCCTAATATTCTTAATATAATGACATAGACTGAAAAAGTGGTGAATCTTGAAACAAAACCACTCATGCTACTAGCACTAATAGCTTGGACAAGTGGTGGACCTTGAACGTAAACCCTCCATGTTCCAATAGAGTTAGCTTCGACAAATGGTGGAGCATCCTTCTCTCCATGTTTCAATGGAGCCTAGATTAGACAAGTGGTGGACCTTTGCTTCTCTCTATGATTCAATAGAGTTAGCTTGGACAAGTGGTGGACCTTGGAACCAAACCCCCATGTAAAACCTATCACGGTCACTCCAAGTGGTAATAAAGAATAACCTTTAAGATGTAGCCTTATAGGTTGGACAAGTGGTGGACCTTGGAACCAAACCCCCATGTAAAACCTATCACGGTCACTCCAAGTGGTAATAAAGAATAACCTTTAAGATGTAGCCTTATAGGTTGGACAAGTGGTGGACCTTAACACGCGCATATTCTTAATATAATGACATAGAGTGGGAAAAAATGGTGAATCTTGAGACAAATACCACTCATGCTTACTAGTGACTAATAGCGTTGGACTATTGGTGGGACCTTGAATGTAAACCCCTCATCTACGACATATCGTGGGTTTTAATGTTTTTCATATGGAGCCTAGCATCATGGTGCACCTTGCTTTCTCCTCATGTTTCAATGGAGCATACTTGGACAAATGTGGAGCATCTTCTCTCCATGTTTCAATGGACCCTAGCTTAGACAAGGGTGGACCTTTGCTTCTCTCTATGTTTCAATAGAGTTAGCTTGGACAAGTGGTGGACCTTGGAACCAAACCCATGTAAAACCTATCATGGTCACTCCAAGTAGTAAGAAAGAATAACCTTTAAGATGTAGCCTTATAGGTTGGACAAGTGGTGGACCTTAACACCCACATATTCTTAATAAAAGTGGTGAATCTTGAGACCAAACCACTCAGGCTACTAGCAATAATAGCTTGGACAAGTGGTGGACCTTGAATGTAAACCCCTCATCTACGAAATATCGTGGGTTTAATGTTTTTCAATGGAGCCTAACATCTTGGAGACATGGTGCAGCTTGCTTCTCGTCATGTTTCAATGGACCCTATCTTGGAGAAATGGTGGACCTTGGAACCAAACCCCCATGTAAAACCTGTCACGGTCACTCCAAGTGGTAATAAAGAATAACCTTTAAGATGTAGCCTTATAGGTTGGACAAGTGGTGGACCTTAACACGCGCATATTCTTAATATAATGACATAGAGTGGAAAAGTGGTGAATCTTGAGACAAAACCACTCATGCTACTAGTGATAATAGCTTGGACAAGTGGTGGACCTTGAATGTAAACCCCTCATCTACGACATATCGTGGGTTTAATGTTTTTCAATGGAGCCTAGCATCTTGGAGACATGGTGCACCTTGATTCTCCTCATGTTTCAATGGAGCCTACCTTGGACAAATGGTGGAGCATCCTTCTCTCCATGTTTCAATGGAGAGAAGGATGTTTCAATGGAGCCTACCTTGGACAAATGGTGGAGCATCCTTCTCTCCATGTTTCAATGGAGCCTACCTTCGACAAATGGTGGAGCATCCTTCTCTCCATGTTTCAATGGAGCCTACCTTGGACAAATGGTGGAGCATCCTTCTCTCCATGTTTCAATGGACCCTAGGTTAGACAAGGGGTGGACCTTTGCTTCTCTCTATGTTTCAATAGAGTTAGCTTGGACAAGTGGTGGACCTTGGAACCAAACCCCCATGTAAAACCTATCATGGTCACTCCAAGTAGTAAGAAAGAATTAACTTTAAGATGTATAGTCTAATAGGTTGGACAAGTGGTGGACCTTAACACCCTATATTCTTAATAAAAGTGGTGAATCTTGAGTCCAAACCTGTGCTACTAGCAATATTAGCTTGGACAAGTGGTGGACCTTGAATGTTAAAGCCTATCTACGAAATTATAGTGGGTTTAATTGTATTTCGTGGAGCCTAGCATCTTGGAGGAACATGGTGCAGCTTGCTCTCGTCATGTTCAATGGACCCTTATCTTGGACAAATGGTGGGAGCATCCTTCTCTCCATGTTTCAATGGAGCCTAGCTTGGACAAGTGGTGGACCTTGCTTCTCTCTATGAAAAATAAAGTTAGCTTGGATAAGTGGTGGACCTTGGAACCAAACCCCATGTAAAACCATATCACGGTCATTCAAGTGGTGAGAAAGAATACCCTTTAAGATATACCCTTATAGGTTGGACAAGTGGTCGACCTTAACACCTAGATATTCTTTATATAATGACATAGAGTGGAAAAGTGGTGAATCTTGAGACCAAACCACTCATGCTACTAGTGATAATAGCTTGGAAAAGTGGTGGACCTTGAACGTTAAACCCCACATGTAAACATATCGTGGGTTTAAGGTATTTCAATGGATCCTAGAATCTTGGAGACATGGTGCAACTTGCTTCTTTTCATGTTTCAATGAAGCCTATCTTCCACAATGGTGGAGCATCCTTCTCTAAATGTCTCAGTGGAGCCTAGCTGGACAAGTGGTGGACCTTTGCTTCTCTCTATGTTTCCATAGAGTTAAGCTTACCTTGGACAAATGGTGGAACATATCATGGTCATTCCATGTTTCTATGGACCTAGCTTAGACAAGGGGTGGACCTTTGCTTCTCTCTATGTTTCAATAGAGTTAGGCTTGGACAAGTGGGTGGACCTTGAACCAAACCCCCATGTAAAACATATCATGGTCATTCCAAAGTTGGTAAGAAGAATAACACTTTAAGATGTTTCATTCTATCTTGGACAAGTGGTGAGACCTTCTCTCCATCATAGCCTAGCTTACAAGTGGTGAACCTTGCTTCTCTCAATCAATCAGAGTTACTTGGCAAGTGGTGGGCCTTTGGAATAACCATGTAAAACCTATCTTGGTCTTCCAAGTGGTGAGAAAGAATAAAGTTTAAGATATAGCCTTATAGGTTGGACAAGTGGTGGACCTTAGCACCCAGATATTTTTAATAGAATGACATAGAGTGGAAAAATGGTGAATCTTGAGACCAAACCACTCATGCTACTAGAGATAATAGGTTGGACAAATTGTGGACCTTGAATGTAAACCCCCCATGTACAAAATAATGGGTTTGAGGTATTTCAATGGAGCCTAGCATCTTGGAGACATGGTGCAGCTTGCTTCTCTTCATGTTTCAATGGAGCGTATCTTGGACAAATGGTGGAGCATCCTTCTCTCCATGTTTCAATGGACCCTAGCTTGGACAAGTGTGTGGACCTTTGATTCTCTCTATGTTTCAATAGAGTTAGCTTGGACAAGTGGTGGACCTTGGAACAAAACCCCCATGTAAAACCTTCATGGTCACTCCAAGTGGTGAGAAAGAATAACCCTTAAGATATAGCCTTATAGGTTGGACAAGTGGTGGACCTTAACACCCAAATATTCTTAATATAATGACACAGAGTGAAAAAGTGGTGAATCTTGAGACCAAACCCTCAGGCTACTAGCGTTAATAGGTTGGACAACTGGTGGACGTACTTGAATTTAAACCCCCATGTTTCAATAGAGTTAGCTTCGACAAATGGTGGAGCATCCTTCTCTCCATGTTTCAATGGAGCCTAGCTTGGACAAGTGGTGGACCTTTGTTTCTCTCTATGAGTTCAATAGAGTTAGCTTGGATAAGTGGTGGACCTTGGAGCCAAACCCCCATGTAAAACATATCATGGACATTTCAAGTGGTGAGAAAGAATACCCTTTAAGATATACCCTTATAGGTTGGACAAGTGGTCGACCTTAAAACCCAGATCTTCTTAACGTAATGACATAGAGTGGAAAAGTGGTGAATCTTGAGACCAAACCACTCATGCTACTAGAGATAATAGGTTGGACAAGTGGTGGACCTTGAATGTAAACCCCCATGTACAAAATATCGTGGGTTTAAGATATTTCAATGGATCTTAGCATCTTGGAGACATGGTGCAGCTTGCTTCTCTTCATGTTTCAATGGAGCCTATCTTGGACAAATGGTGGAGCATCCTTCTCTCCATGTTTCAATGGACCCTAGCTTAGACAAGTGGTGGACCTTTGCTTCTCTCTATGTTTCAATAGAGTTAGCTTGGACAAGTGGTGGAACTTGGAACCAAACCCCCATGTAAACCTATCATGGTCATTCCAAGTGGTGAGAAAGAATACCTTTTAGATATAGCCTTATAGGTTGGACAAGTGGTGGACCTTAACACCCAGATCTTCTTAATATAATGACATAGAGGAAAAAGTGGTGAATCTTGACATCAAACCACTCATGCTACTAGTGATAATAGGTTTGGTGGACCTTGAATGTAAACCCCCCATGTACGAAATATCATGGGTTTAAGATATTTCAATGGAGCCTAGCATTTTGGAGACATGGTGCAGCTTGCTTCTCTTCATGTTTCAATCAAACCTGGCTTGGACAAATGGTGGAGCATCCTTCTCTCCATGTTTCAATGGAGCCTAGCTTGGACAAGTGGTGGACCTTTGATTCTCTCTATGTTTCAATAGAGTTAGCTTGGACAAGTGGTGGACCTTGGAACCATACCCCTATGTAAAACCCATCATGTGCATTCCAAGTGGTGGTAAATAATACCATTTAAGATATAGCCTTATAGGTTGGACAAGTGGTGGACCTTAACACCCAGATCTTCTTAATATAATGACATAGAGTGGAAAAGTGGTGAATCTTGAGACCAAACCACTCATGCTACTAGGGATAATAGGTTGGACAAGTGGTGGACCTTGAATTTAAACCCCACATATACAAAATATCATGGGTTTAAGGTATTTCAATGGAGCCTAGCATCTCAAAGACATGGTGCATCTTGCTTCTCTTCATGTTTCAATGGAGCCTATTTTGGACAAATGGTGGAGCATCCTTCTCTCCATGTTTCAATGGACCCTAGATTGGACAAGTGGTGGACCTTTGCTTCTCTCTATGTTTCAATATAGTTAGCCTATATTAGACAATTAGTAGACCTCGAATCTCTCCATGTTGTCTAGAGCTGAGCTTGGACAAGTGGTGGACCTTACTTCTCCCTTCCCTTAGTTTACTAGCTTAAATGATCACTATGTATACTTGCTTAGATCTAGCTTGAACAAGTGGTGGAACTTGTATTCACACAAACTTAATCCATTACAAAAAAGTATATGTTAAAATAACATTTGGTTTTTTTTGTTTCAGGAAAGATGGCTCCAAAAAAACAGGTTGCAAGGGTTGCTGTCTCAGTTGACTATACTTGCAATGATCTTAGGAAATGGTATTTGGACATACATGGTATAGAGGGTGCACAATTTCATAAGGTGCATCTTTATTGCCAAAAAGGAGAATGACAGCTTGTTTGAAGATGTTGGACAAGTTGTGGAAGCATCTGTCTCTGTAGTTGATAGTCATCCAGAGGTGGAATGCATTGACATTCTAGTTCCAATGAATCTAGAATTTCAACTATCTCCAGGAGCATATGCATTGGAGCGCATGTCTAGAAACAAAGAAGAGACAATGTTTTCTCGAGGATGGAAGTTTGCAGAATCAAATCCAAATATCACAGCAGATCAACTTCAAAGCTCCATCATTGCCACACTACAACGAAAAAAGGTGAAAGCTTCACGACCACCATCCACAAAGAAGCAAGCAAAAGTGCAGAAAGTAGAAGCTAAGCGAACTAGTTCCATTTTGGATGTAGACAAGGCATCTTTGGCATCCTCATCAACAGAGGGTTCAATGTCAAAGATGAGAATTGTGGATCCAGATGTTTTAGAAGCTGAGGCCATGAAAGGACAAGAAAAAGATACAGGTGGAATGAATAAGTACATAAATTATTTTCCTTTCCAATATAGGGAATTTGATATCCCTATTCAAAATTGTTGGCTTGCTCCTGATCACTATAATGCACGTATTATGGATAAAAAACACGCTGAAAGTGTGTTATTTGGATTTTCACGGAGTACAACCAGCCTGCAGCATGTGCATATTTGATGCCTGTTCGAAATGCAAAATCAAAGAAGGGGACTCCTTTGGCAGTAGAAGAGGTAGAGGAGCAAAAAATTAAAGATTATCATTATTGGATTCTTGATGGGCAGCATTCAATCTATGCTGCAAAAGTTTTGCTTCACAATGAACAAAACAACAAAGAGATCTTTGAAAGACTGATTAGCGTGTATAAATTTAGAAAGGCTCGCATTGTTGTGAATGCTCCTCCATTTGTTGCAACTGCTATATCTGCCATTGCAAATGAGGAGGCTCAGGCATTGTATGTCAAGCAACCTTACAGCCAAATATTGAGACATTTACGGAGTCAATGGATCTTCTCAGGACGACCACCAAAGGCAGCAAGTGGAATTGCAGAGGGACATGCATCTCGTGCCGGATGGGATGTAAGTTATTTTCTTTGTCTTTTTGATAGTGTTTAATTAACAAATCTTGCTCAATAGTTTAATTATTTCTCTATTTCTTTTTAGGCTTTTCTTCGATTGGCAAGAATGAGTGCAGCAGCAAGTTGGATTGCTAAACAGGCACACATGGTCACGTACTCTGATTTAGTTTATGATTGCTGGATAGAAATCATTGAAAATCTAGAAGAGGAGAATAAGAAACCCCCAACAACTGTATTTAGATACCTTTGTGGCCTTGAGGAATCAGAGGTAAAGACTATTCAAGAAGAGATTAGAGATGAGAAGATTTTACTGTCAAAGAGTGCAAAGGATGGTGATGCAACTGACATGTATGATCGAATCAAGCAGTTGAAGCAAGACAAATTGATTCAAGATGCACTTCTTGAAGGCTTCAACAATTTGAATGAGTCTTCACCATGTAAAGACTGGGAGGAGGTGGTCAAAATGTATAACATCAATGATGTTGTTTATAAAACAATTTTAATGCTATGCGAGGAATGGATCAGATCTAGTTTGACGCGTGGAACAAAGAAAATGGCTTTTCCAGATGGAGCAATAAAATACATGCAATGGGCAATTCACCTTCAAAAGGAGAAAACTGAGCCTAGAGATTTGCCATGGTCAAATATGTGGTGAGCCTACAAATGGAAGGCAATCTCTACTTGATGCGCCACTTCAATAATAAAGTGCCTATTGGCTTATGTGTTTTAGATATGACAAAAAACGTTGGAGGCAATTTGAAGTGGAGTGAGGAGACATTTAACAATGCTTTGGATGGGATCTTGGCTATTGCTGGAGGGTCAACAGATCCTGGATTTGTCTTTCTTGCATTTGTGGATTTCACTAACTTCACAAAATTGCAATGTGCCTTTCACGCCATGGGAGATAATCTGAGCTACCATTGTTGTGGTGCATTGCATCACTTTCCATCAGCTCCTTGCAAAGGAGCAATTCAATTCCTAACAGTTATTGCCTTCTTGGGACAAGGCAATGCATTTGAAGACCTGAGAAGAAGATCAGAGGAACATCCCATGCCAATTGATTGTTCTCTTCTTCAAGTAGCAGATAACGATATGTCAGATTTGCAATATTTGGAGGCCAAAAAAAGAGCTTTGGTCAAGCACTACATTCGTACATATTGTTTTGAAGACCGCAAGCTTGTTGATGTTTTTGGTGATGGCTCCTTGGTTGCACAAGAAGGAATACAACAGAAAAAGAAGTTATCTGCTTAATTGATAGTGTGGAGGAGGCAAAAAGCGTGGAGACCATGCTGCTAGACTTTGTTAAGTCTCATGAAGATATAGAAAAATGGGCTGGACTTCAACAATCCACTTCGCAATCAGGCGACATTGTGCCTGTTACAGAGGAGTGCTCTCCACAAAGAGAAGAAGAACAACAACAACACCATCCTCTGTCAATGGAGGACTTTTTGGAAATGGAGACACGTATGTTTGAGTTTCTTGTGCATGTTAGTGTTTCTTGTTACTGATTTGATACTCTTAATGTTAGATTTTGCTTTATATAGTATTGATTGAGTTTGTATTTTTTATCTCAAGCATTCAAGGTTTGAATGTAAATAGTAAATTACTTGAGTTTTTGAATGGTGGATCTGTAGACTAAAACTATAACATTTAATACTCACAAAGACTTAATTACTTAAGAGCTTGAACTCAATAAGTTTTGGACCTTTTATCAATACCCCTTGATATGATACATTAGATCGTAGCATGGTTAAATGGTGATGCTTCATAAATTGAACCTAGCTTAGACAGGTGCTGGAGCCTAAATTTAAACTAACCTTGCTAGAAGGGAGCTTATGTTTGGACTTTGAGAACTAGCATAAGTAATCAATTAGAGCATAGATTAGACATGTGGTGGTGGCCGGCCTTAGAGACCAAAATCTTAATGAGCTTGGAAAGGTATTTAAGTACTGCAATTTACTTAGTTTTAGTACTCATTAAATGCATAGCTTGACAAAAGGTGGACCTTACATGGATCCTAATTTCAAGAGGTGTGGTAGACCTTCAAAACAAGCTCATATAGCTTGGACATGTGGTAGACCTTGCATGAAGACTAGTTTAGACAAGTGTGGTACACCTTGTAACCAACACCCATTTGTTATATTAGCTTGGACAAGTGGTGGACCTTGCTTTTATGTTTCAATGGAGCATATTTTGGACAGGTGGTAGACCTTGTTTCTCTCCATGCTTCAATGGAGAGAAACTTTAGCTTGGACAAGTGGTGGACCTTGTTTTTATGTTTTAAAGGAGCATATTTCGGACAAGTGGTAGACATACATGGTTCAATGGAACCCACCTTAGACAAGTGAAGTACCTTGAAACCAAACCCCCATAATACAACCTACTAAATAGGTTGGAAAATTGGTGGGATATGAAACCATCCATGATAGAGCATAGTATAGGTGAAAACGTAGTGGTCCTTATATCAATTACCCATGCATAGCTTGGACAAGTGGTGGACCTTGATTCTCTCTATGTTTCAATGGATCCTGTCTTGGACTAGAGATATATCTTACTTAGTTCCATGCTTCAATGGATTGTAGCTTGGATAAGGAGTGGAACTTCAAACAAAACTCCACAGCATAGCATTTATTAACAATTCATGGATTTTATAGAGATTGTCTTGCCTATTTTGGAGAGTTGGTACACCTTTATTCTCCATTCTTCAATGGATCTGAGGTTGGACAAGCGGAGCTGGAGAAGTGGTCAACCTTAAAATGAAACCTCCCATGCTACAACCCATCATAGATCGTATATGTAGTGGACCTTGAAACTCTTTTATGTCCCTAGCTTAGAGAATCATTGCACTCTTGATTATCTCCATATATGAAGGCAAGGTTGGACAAGTGGTGGACCTTCAAACCAGAATCTCTATGCAATAATAGGCAAGTGGTGGAGCTTGCTTTCTCCATGTTCCAATGGAGCCTAGCTTATACAAACAATGGAGCTTGCTTCTCTCCATGTTTCAATGGATCCTAGCTTAGAAAAGTGGTGGAGCTTTGCTTCTCTCCATGTTCCAATGGACCATAGCTTAGACAAGTGGTAGACCTTGAAAAACACCCCCCGTATACAACATATTATGGGGTTTTCATGTTTCAATGGCTCCTAGCTTGGACAAATGGTAGAGCTTGCTTCTCTTTATGTTTCAATGGATCCAATCTTAGCCAAGGGGTGGACCTTGAAACAAGAATCCCCCCCCCCCCCCATGTACAACGTATTATGGGTTTTGAAAGCACTGGGAGAAAATAATAGCTTTGATAAGTGGTGGACCTTGCTTCTCTCCATGCTTCAATGGAGCTGAGGTTGGACACATGTTGGAGAGAAGGTGGTTGCCCATGAAATAAGACCATGCATGCTATAATCAATCATATGTTGTACACATGGTGGACCTTGCAATTGTTTTATATGCCTAACTTGGACAAGTGGAGGACCCTTGATTACATCCAGATATCAACAACAAGCCAAGTTTGGACAAGTGTAGTACCACCAAACCAGAATCTATATGCTACAATAGAGTATAGGTAGGACACGCGATGAACCTTGATATCAAACCATCCATGCTACTAGAGATGATAGGTTTCACATGTGGTGGAACCTTGTATCAATGTTCTATGTGTAGTTTTTGACTACTAGTGATAGACCTTGAAACTAATCCCTCTAGGCTACAAGAAAAAAGAGATGGATGAGGAGGCTAGACTACTTTTGTTGCATCAATGCATCCCATGTTACCACATATACTATAGGGTTCTTGGATAAGTGTTGGATCTTGTGTCAATGCTCCATGTCTAGCTTGGACAAGTGGTGGACCTTGGTTCTCTCTATGCTTCAAATGGGCAATAGATTGGAGACACAGTGGCCTTTTTTTTCCAATGATTTTATTTTTTGGAAACCTTGGAGGCACCATGTAAGAGGCACTCTAAGTCTTCCATACAATGGACCTATTGGACTATAAAATAATGATATCTTTCTTTGATATTGTCATTATTTTATGCATAATATTTTCTTCTTTTTGCAGACACAAAGGAGTTAAGTGATATAAAAACTAGATGTATTTCACACTATGATTGGCATGAAGATCCTTTTGGGACACCAACTTTTCCTATTCCCAAAGATGTAATTTTCCATATTAACGGTGTGGATTTTGAAGTGCGACTTTCATGTATTGAAGGAGCTGGTTATGGGCTATTTGTGCATACTACCCTGGAAAGTGGTTTGACTATTCTAAACTATGGAGGGCATAAGTATAGATTTCAAGACTGGAAAAAGATATGCAAAATATTTCCAAGAGCTTATAAATATTCTCTTCTAGAGGATCCAAACATAGAAGAAGAGGAAGATCAATCATACATTATTGGTTGTGTAGAAGAAGGAAACGTGTCGGGCTATATAAATAGTTCTCACAGTACAAATGTCTGTCCCAACGTACGCTATACATTTGATCCAAATTTGCCACCTTGGCATAAATGCACCTCTTCACACATCAAGTCAGAAGAATATGGCCATGTATGCATTGAGACTATTTGTCAAGTTGAAGCAGGAGAAGAGTTGTTTGCTGACTATAACTTTACTTGACATTGTAAAGTATTGTACATGGATGGAAATCTCAAGTACATGCATCATTTTCATTTTTCATGGATGAAATCTCAAGTGAATATAACATTTGATTATTGTTTAGTTTATGCTCAACGAGAATCTAGAGTGCTCTTATGCTTTGTGTGTTGTCTAACATATTTGACTACCTTGGCCATAGAATCTTGATTCTACTCTAGATTTGTGATAAATCTTACCAAAATTTAATCAATGTCTAGGTTGGACAAGTGGTGGGGCTTCAAACATTACTGTCTTAAACAAGTGGAGTTATCTTACTTGAATAAGTGGTGGCCTTTGAATCCAAATCTAAGCCAAATCTCTAATTATTTTCTTGTAGTCTAGGTTGGACATTTGGTGGACCTTGTATCCATGTTTCCTCAACAAGGGTGGCTTTTAGTTTTCACTTTAAGTACTCATCTTTAATAAAGTGTAGGATGGAAAATGTTGAGTTAGTAGATTGTATTTTAGACAAGTGGTGTTTGGTGTACGAATGCTGAAAATGGTTGCAAGGATTCTAACAACGACTTTACCTTAAATAAATTTCTTACTAGGAGTTCTACATATAAATATGGTGAATAAAATTCTAGTGGTTTTGAGATACCATTTGTGTGTGTGTTTTCTTAGATTCACAAACTGGGATGGATAATGCTCCTATGGTTCAGTCAACAACTATAGAATCCATAGATTCTATGGTTTCTAAAGTGCCCAAGATGGATGATATTTCTATACTAGAGTCTAGTGTTGTGCAACTTGAGCAAGCTTCCAATAATGAGAACCAAGAAATCGATGCTTCAAAAATGCAACATACATCAAAAGAGACTGAAAAGTCCACTCACGAGCTATTGCCAATTGGTACTACGTCATGTAGCGTAGATGTTGAGAAATCCATGCTTACAATTATATTGGATTTAAATGGTCTATTGTTGAAACGTTCCCCTCAACCATCCTCACACCACAACTCAGTGCAAATGGATTCAAAAAGATATATTATACTCAGGCCAGGTTGCATCCAATTCTTGAAGACTATTTTACAAAGGTTTAATGTTGCAATTTGGTCGACAGCTACTAGGAATAATGTGTATCAAATCCTTGCAGCACTAAACAACTTAGCTGAGGATACATTGCCTTTCTTTGCAATTTGGTCGCAAGATGTTTGCTACACCGCTCAAACTCAAAAATTGTTTAGACCCGACAATCCAAACGTTGAGGCAATGTTCAAGCCTCTAGCCAAAATTGCCATGGGGTTTGAATGTGATCCACAAAGAACAGTGCTTATTGATGACTCTCCTTACAAGGGATGTATTTCACCAGCAAACAATTGCATTTTTCCACCACAATTTGATGCTGAGAAGATGGTTGACAATATGCTCTTGGAGGAGCTACTGCCATACTTGATTCAGCTTGATGAGAGAAGGGATGTGCGTGATTTAATTGCTTCTAATCGTTATGGACAACCTATAGTGACAAATGATAGTGAATACAAACAAATCATGGAGTATTGGAAGCAGAAAAATGATGTTTGGTCAGCTAAGGTGTTCTTTACAAGAAGAATACCACCTGCAAAAGGTGACAGAGATGAAACTATCATTGAAGATGCAAGTGACACAAGCCACCGCAATGAAATGAGAAGAGCCCAAATACAAGAGATCTTGGCAAAGGAGCGTACACCCATTGAAAGCATGAAGGCGTCACAATTGACCACTTTAGCTAGGCAATTGGGTTGTAACACAAAAGGAGTTTTGAAGGCAACCACAGCAAAGGCTTATATAAATAAGGTGAAAGCTGAGAACAATCTTCTAAGGTTGGATAGAAAGCAACCCTAAGGTACTAGTGACATGTCATATATTCTTGATACACATGCTTGAACACTCATGTGCATGGTATCTAACAAATCTTTCTTTTTATTCCTTCTTGCAGGATCTTACAAAGGATACTACTAGATGGAGCTCAATCAATAGAGATTTTGATATTTTTGCTCAAAATAATGAAGCAGTCACCTACATTTTTTGTTTATCAATTTCTTGAGAGACTTTATTTTAGTTTGTAATCATCAAATGAAATGAAAAGTATCCTTCTTATTAAGATTGTTGATCTTTTTCTTGTTCAAACCTTTCAATTGTGATTTATAGTTTTGTTAGCATGAGATTGTCCTTTTTTGGTTTGAAAAAAACTGTCAAAGATCCAAGTCTTTTTGGCTTTACTTAAGTTATTAATTGTGAAAGATCCAAGTCTTTTTGCTTTACTTAAGTTATTGATTGCCTATGTAATAGTCCTTAAAACAATATCGGATGGCTTTCTTGCTCCCATGTCTCACATTGGTCTTTAGGTAAGACAAGTGGTGACCTTGAAAGTATGGTCTCATATCTCGATCAAGTGAAGAGACATGAAGCTTAAATATCACTACTATGTATCTAGTGTTAAACTCCATAGAGACAAAGACTAGATAGCCAAATTGCAGTCGAGTTTAAGTGAAAAATCCATTTGAGCTAAGGTAAAACTTATAGTGCCTCATTTTTCTAGGATTCTACCCCATCAAGGAAGTTAGAATCTAGCACAAACCAATTAAGACTCTTTTGGAGCCTAGATAGGACAATTCGTGGAACTTATGAAACTTATTGTTGAGTTAGAGTTTAGTTTAGATAAGCAAAAGATCTTCAAACCAACACTTGACTTTTTTACTATTCAATATTCAAAGTCCCTTGAGGCTAACAAATTACATACCCACTTGTAACCTAGCTAATGAGTAATTATATAGATCTAAGCAAGTATATATAATGAGTCTTCAAACTAATAATCCAAGGGAAGAGAGTAGCAAGGTCCACTACTTGTCCAAGCTCAGCTCTAGACAACATAGAAAGATGCTAGTTCTACTAATTGTCTAATTATAGGCATGGAGAAATGATAGAAGGTTGACCACTTGTCCAACCTATCATCTCTAGTAAGATGGGAGGTTTGGCCTTAAGATTCACCATGTAACCAACCTATACATCATTGTATTATGAAGAGTAAAAAAGCAAAGCTCCACCACTTGTCCAAGCTAGTTCTAAAATCCACATGGAGATAAGCAAGCTCCACCATTTGTCGAATCTCTCTTCCATTAAAACATGAAAAAACTCATCTATGTTGTACAGGGGGACTTTTTTCCAAGGTCCACCACTTGTCCAAGCTAGGATCCCTAGTAGCACGAGTGGTTTGGTCTCAAGATACACCACTTGTACACTCTATGTCATTATATTAAGAAGAACTATGTATTAAGGTCCACCACTTGTCCAACCTATAAGGTTATATCTTAAATGGTATCCTTTCTCACCACTTGAAATGCCCATGATATGTTTTACACGGGGGTTTCATTCCAAGGTCCACCACTTGTCCAAGCTATAAGGTTATATCTTAAATGGTATCCTTTCTCACCACTTGAAATGCCCATGATATGTTTTACACGGGGGTTTCATTCCAAGGTCCACCACTTGTCCAAGCTAACTCTATTCAAATATAGAGAGAAGCAAAGGTCCACCACTTGTCCAAGCTAACTCTATTCAAACATAGAGAGAAGCAAAGGTTCACCACTTGTCAAAGCTAGGCTCCGTTGAAGTATGGAGAGAAGTAACCTCCATCATTTTTCCAAGATAGGTGCCATTCAAACATGGAAAGAATCAAGATCTACCATGTCTTCGAGATTCTAGGCTCCATTGAAACACCCTAAAACCATGATATTTTGTACATGGGGTGTTTACATTCAAGGTCTACCACTTCTCTAACGTATTATACCTAGTAGCATGAGTGATTTGGTCTTAAGATTCATCACTTATCCACTCTATGTCATTATATTAAGAATAACTGGGTGTTAAGGTCCACCACTTGTCCAGCCTATAAGGGTATATCTTAAATGGTATCCTTCACCACTTGTCAAGGTCCAAGGTCCATCATTTTTCCAAGATAGGTGCCATTCAAACATGGAAAGAATCAAGATCTACCATGTCTTCGAGATTCTAGGCTCCATTGAAACACCCTAAAACCATGATATTTTGTACATGGGGTGTTTACATTCAAGGTCTACCACTTCTCTAACGTATTATACCTAGTAGCATGAGTGATTTGGTCTTAAGATTCATCACTTATCCACTCTATGTCATTATATTAAGAATAACTGGGTGTTAAGGTCCACCACTTGTCCAACCTATAAGGGTATATCTTAAATGGTATCCTTCACCACTTGTCAAGGTCCATCACCACTTTTCCAACCTATAAGGTTATATCTTGAATGATATTTTTCCTCATCACTTGTAATGTCCACGCTATGTTTTACAAAGGGGTTTTGTTCCAAGACCCACCACTTGTCCAAGCTAACTCCATTAAAACATAGAGAGAAGCAAAGGTCCACCACTTGTCCAAGATAGGCTCCATTGAAACATGGAGAGAAGGATGATCCACCATTTCTCCAAGATAGGTTCCATTGAAACATTGAGAGAAGCAATCTCCACCATGTCTCCAAGCTAGGCTCCATTGAAATACCCTAAACCCATAATTTTGTACATGAGGGGTTTCCATTCAAGTTCCACCACTTGTCCAACCTATTATCCCTAGTAGCAAGAGTGGTTTGGTCTCAAGATTCACCACTTGTACACTCTATGTCATTATATTAAGAAGAAATATGTGTTAAAGTCCACCACTTGTCCAGCCTATAAGGTTATATTTTAAATAGTATCCTTTCTCACCACTTGAAATGCCCATGATATGTTTTACATGGGGGTTTCATTCAAGGTCCACCACTTGTCCAAGCTAACTCTATTAAAACATATAGAGAAAGAAAGGTCCACCACTTGTCCAAGCTAGGCTCATTGAAACATGGAGAGAAGGAACCTCCACTGTTTCTCCTAGATAGGCTCCATTGAAACATGGAGAGAAATAAGCTCCACCATGTCTCCAAGTTGCTAGGCTCCATTGAAATACCCAATACCCATAATTTTTTGTACATGGGGGGTTTACATTCAAGGTTCACCACTTGTCCAACCTATTATCCCTAGTAGGTTTGGTCTCATGATTCACCACTTGTCCACTCTATGTCATTATATTAAGAGGAATTAGGTGTTAAGGTCCACCACTTGTCCAACCTATAATGTTATAGCTTGAATGGTATTTTTTCTCACCACTTGTAATGCCCATGACATGATTTACATGGGGGTTTTGTTCCAAGGTACACCACTTGTCCAAGATAAATCTATTGAAACATAGAGAGAAACAAAGGTCCACCACTTTTCCAAGCTAGGCTGCATTGAAACATGGATCTTAATACCAAATTATTTCTAGTAGCAGGAGTGATATTTTGTACATGGGGCGTTTACATTCAAGGTCCACCACTTGTCCAACCTATTTCCCTAGTAGGTTTGGTCCCAATTTCACCACTTATCCACTCTATGTCATTATATTAAGAATAATTGGGTGTTAAGGTCCACCACTTGTCCAACCTATAAGGTTATATATTGAATGGTATTTTTTCTCACCACTTGTAATGCCCATGATATGTTTTACATGGGGTTTTTGTTCCAAGGTCCACCACTTTTCCAAGATAACTCTATTCAAACATAGAGAGAAACAAAGGTCCACCACTTGTCCAAGCTAGGCTCCATTGAAACATGGAGAGAATGATGCTGCACCATTTATCCAAGATAGGCTGCATTGAAACATGGAGAGAAGCAAGCTTTACCATGTTTCCAAGCTAGGCTCCATTGAAACACTCTAGGGGGTTTTATTTCAAGGCCCACCACTTGTTTAACATATTATCCCTAGTAGCATGAGTGTTTTGGTTTCAAGATTCACCACTTGTACACTCTATGTCATTATATTGTGTTAAGGTCCACCACTTGTTCAGCCTATAAGGTTATATCTTAAATGGTATCCTTTCTCGCCACTTGAAATGCCCATGATATGTTTTACATGGGAGTTTGATCATTCCAAGATCCACCACTTGTCCAAGCTAACCATATTCAAACATAGAGAGAAACAAAGGTCCACGACTTGTCCAAGCTAGGCTCCATTGAAACATGGAGAGAAGGAACCTCCACCATTTCTCCTAGATAGGCTCCATTAAAACATGGAGAGAAGTAAGTTCCACCATGTCTCCAAGATGCTAGGCTCCATTGAAATACGCAAAACCCATGATATTTTGTACATGGGTGATTTACATTCAAGGTCAACCATTTCTCCAACCTATTATCCCTAGTAGGTTTGGTCTCACAATTCACCACTTTTCCACTATATGTCATTATAATAAGAGGAATTGGGTGCTAAGGTCCACCACTTGTCCAGCCTATAAGGTTATACCTTGAATGGTATTTTTTCTCACCACTTGTAATGCCCATGACATGCTTTACATGGGGGTTTTGTTCCAAGGTTCACCACTTGTCCAAGCAAATTCTATTGAAACATAGAGAGAAACAAAGGTCCACCACTTTTCCAAGCTAGGCTCCATTGAAACATGGACCTTAATACCAAATTATTCCTAGTAGCATGAGTAATATTTTGTACATGGGGGGTTTGCATTCAAGGTCCACCACTTGTCCAACGTACTTTTCCTAGTAGGTTTGGTCGCAAGATTCACCACTTGTCCACTCTATGTCATTATATTAATAATAATTGGGTGTTAAGGTCCACCACTTTTCCAACCTATAAGCTTATATATTGAACGGTATTTTTTCTCACCACTTGTAATGTCCATGATATGTTTTACATGGGGATTTTGTTCCAAGGTCCACCACTTGTCCAAGCTAAATCTGTTCAAACTTAGAGAGAAACAAACGTGCACCACTTGTCCAAGGTAGGCTCCATTGAAACATGGAGAGAATGATGCTCCACCATTTATCCAAGATAGACTCCATTGAAACATGGAGAGAAGTAAGCTCCACCATGTTTCCAAGATGCTAGAGTCCATTGAAATACCCAAAACCCCTGATACTTTGTACATGGGGGGTTTACATTCAAGGTCCACCACTTGTCCAACCTATTATCCCTAGTAGCATGAGTGGCTTGGTCTCAGGATTCACCACTTGTCCACTCTATATCATTATATTAAGAAAAATTGGGTTTCCATATCTAAATGGATCTTTGCTTGGATAAGTGGTAGACCTTGAGACCTAAATACTCATTCTACACTAGAGCATTGGTTTAGCCTTATACACTTCAAGCATACCTTTAACAACAAGTAGTAGTTATTAGTTGACTTAAGTCTAGTTGAACTCCATGGTATTGAGACTAAGAGAGAGTGTAGTATAAAAAAGAGTCAGGATTTTAATTTGACTTTCTTTCTATTAATGAGTAGATCATAGATGGATTTTGGTATCTAATAAAACCTTAGGGTAGACAATGTAAAACTCATGTCTATTGTTGTGTTTGCATTAAGTGTTCTTGTTCTTTAATTTCAGAACCATTACAGAAAAATGGATTGGCTATATGGTGTCATAAAGTGAAGAAAACTATTGAATTACCCATCCAACCTCCTCCAAGACCTTGTCCAAGGAATGAATCACCTCCTTATCACCTACCACTTGCTTTCAAGGACATCAAAAGAGTACTTATCTTGGATCTAGAGGGGTTACTTCTCAAGACAGTTGAAATGACACATGGAGATTCTATGCCATCTTGGGCTCAACACATGCGACTTGTGGAGGACAAAGATGAAGTTTATCATGTGGTGCGACCAGACGCACAAAGTTTTTTGGATTTTTGTGCTGAATACTTTGAGCTATGGATATGGAGTTGCTATAACTTAACAAGGGTGCAACGCATCACACAAAAGTGTTTTCCTGAGCAGTATACCAAGTTCAAGGTGTTTATGAGTAACAAAAATTGCCAAAATCCAAATATCATGTTAGGATTTACAAGGGTTTATCACAAAAATCTGAGTGATATTTGAGGATTTGGATGCAAACAATACCTTAATTTTTGATGACACTCCATATAGGGTGATGTGGAACATGTCAGGGACATATCTTATATTTCCAAAGATGTGGAGGCAAACTTCCGAGCAACTTCAAAACTTCTTGTAGAGAACCATAATTCCATGGTTGATAGGATGGTTGTATGCAAGAGATAAGAGAGTCTATACATACAACACAATTGTAAATCAGTATAGTGATTCTGAGACAAATTATGTCCTTGGTGTGTACTTGTCAACACGAAAGCATTGAATAAATATGGCTATAAGATGCTTTTTTTATTCTAGTGTGTATCTTTCAACATTTGTATAACTTGATATAGTCTTTTTTTAAAAAAAAGGTGTGTCAATTTTATGAACACTTGAATGGAGTGCACCCTACTCTAAGGGGACTTCAATGTACTATTGGAGTGCATCCTATTGTAAGGGGACTCTGATGTATTGCTAGAGTGCACCCAAATTTTTGGGGACTCATTTTTTATTTGATTGGGGCCTATGTTGGGTCATATAGTAAAAGAAATTCATTTTTTGTCAATTCATATCGAGGTTGCATTTATTTGGAACTATGAAAGAATTGATGTTTGATGTCAAAATAAAACTTGTAAGTGTGGATCAGAGAATTCATGGACTTTAAATATGTGAGAGGGATCTTTTTCTTGGGCACAAATGTTTGCTTCAAGAATTTTGTCATTACATACTTTATGTGAAAGAGTTTTAGAACCTAAAAGACTTTGAAAACAAAACTATGGAATCTAAGTGCATGTATTCTTGAATGGCTTGAAAGTTGATGTATACATGCATGTCGCCTTGATGAAGATTTAGATCTGAAAAGATGGAAAGATATAATTCTTGGACGTTACCTTTGTCAATTTGGTAACAACATATTTAACTTTATTTTAATATGGGTGGAAAATATATTATTAAGTGCATTTGGAACCTAATTGCTTGACCTTCAAACCAAGATTCCTATGTTATTTTTTCATATACTTTTTTGTACTGAATTAAGATTGTGGATGCAAGGTCCACCACTTGTTCAAGCTAGATCTAAGAAAGTATATATACTGAGTCTTCAAACTAGTAAACTAAGGGAAGAGAGAAGCAGGGTCCATCACTTGTCCAAGCTCATCTCTAGACAACATAGAGAGATGTTATGTCTACTAATTGTCCAATATAGTCATGGAGAAATGATAGAAGGTTGATCCACTTGTCCAACCTATCATCTCTAGTAAAATAGGAGGTTTGGCCTTAAGATTCACCATGTAACCAACATATACTTCATTGTATTATGAAGAGTAGAAAAGAAAAGCTCCACCACTTGTCTAAGGTAGTTCCAAAATCAACATGGAGAGAAGAAAGCTTCACCATTTGTCCAAGATAGGTTCCATTAAAACATGGAAAACCTCATATATGTTGTACATGGAAGCTTTTTTCCAAGGTCCACCACTTGTCCAAGCTAGGATCCATTAAAACATGGATAGAAACAAGGCTCCACAACTCGTCCAACCTTTATAGCTTCGAAGTGTACCGGTTGTCTAAACTAGGCATGGGAAAATAATAGAAGGTCCACCACTTATCCAATATATTATCTCTAATAGCATGGGAGGTTTGGTCTCAAGATTTAGGAATTGGCTGACCTGTATTTCATTGTATTATGATGAATTTGGTTTTAAAGTCAACTACTTATCCAAGCTATAAGTTTATATCTTGAATGGTATTCCTTCCCATCACTTAGAAAACCAATGATATGTTGTACATGGGAGGGTTTGTTACAAGGTCCACCACTTGTCCAAGCTAGTTTCATTGAAACATGGATGAAGACAAGCTCCACCATTTGTTAAAGCTAGACTCCATTGAAATCTAGAAAATCCATTCTATGTTGTACATGGGGTTTTTGTTTTAAGGTCCAACACTTGTCCAAGCTAAGATCCATTGAAACATGGAGTAGAGAAACACTCCACCACTTGTCCAAGCTAGGCAACATTGATAGTAGTTGGTTTATTTTGAAGATCCACCACGTGTCTAAGCTAACTCTATTGAAACATAGAGAGAAGCAAAGGTCCACCAACTGTTCAAGCTAGGCTCCATTGAAACATGGACAGAAGCAAGCTCCACCATTTCTCCAAGATAGACTCCATTGAAACATGGAGAGAATCAAAGGTCCACCATTTCTCCAAGCCAAGATCTAGTTGTCCAACCTATAAGGTTATATCTTAAATGGTAATCTTTCTAATCACTTGGAATACCCATGATATGTTTTACATGGGGGTTTTGTTCCAAGATCACCACTTGTCCAAGCTAACTCTATTGAAACATAGAGAGAAGCAAAGGTCCACCACTTATCCAAGATAGTCTCCATTGAAACAAGGAGAGAAGCAAGCTCCATCATTTCTCCAAGATAGGCTAGCATGGATAAGTGCACCTTGAAACCAACCTTCCTATGAGGCAATAGAGAATATGCTACATATTTTATGTATGCCCCATGCCTCAAATTAAGAAGTTATAGATTAGAAGTGGACCTTGCTTAAATGTCACATGCAATAAATTAAGGAAAAATAGCCAAGTGGATTGTATTCCTCAATGGATCCTTGCTTTCACAAGTTGTGAACCTTGAGTCACTTTTACATTAACTTGGACAAGTGGTGGACCTAGAAACCAAGCTCTCCATGTTGAGATAAGTTGTAGGTAGGACAGTAGAACATAGACAACGATAATGGATGCAATATGCTCCTCTCCTAATAATCCAATTGATTGAAACCATGATATTTTAGTTGTTTTCATTGTGTATTGTATGTGCATAAAGTGGAATGAGACCTTAAGAAAACTCAAATTTTTGACAAAATCTCTATATTTTATACATGATATATTGAAAGTTGTCCAACCTGGGAATTGGGATTTTCCCACTTTACCTAATATGGTCTTTGAAATGAGAGTTTGTAGCTCAAACTGTTATTGATTTGAAGGTTGGATGCACCATAGAAGGTAACATGTCATAAAATCTAATATCTAACCAACCCAAATGATTATCTCATTTTAAATTGATCACTTAATGTGGGAGAATAAACGGGAACAAGTGTTAAGATATAGATATGTGCTTATAGATCTATCTCAACACGGGGCCAATGGTAAAGGGGCCCAAACGAGAGATGGTCTATCAAAGAGCAAGGTTATCAAATGGAGCATAAGACCTTAGGGTTAGCTTCATTGAAGACCTCCAATAATGTGTGTAAAAGTCCTTTGACCTTAGGTAAAGCTAGGGCTGAGCTTGAGGTGGGAACCCGGCCCAAGCTCGAGGTGCTTGTCGTGCTTGAGGTGCTTGATTAAGATGCTTGAGGTGCTTGATTGGCTCCATGCTTGACGTGCTTGACTTGCTGCATGATTAAGGTGCTTGAGGTGCCTTGAGAAGCTTGCCTGAGATGCTTGTGGGAACACCCCCCTGCTTCAAGTGCTTTGTCATGCTTGATGACTAAGGGGCTTGTTCATCCAAAGTCAAAAAGATCCCTACAAGGAGGGGGGCGAGCCTACAAGGGTGGGGGATGAGAGAGAACACACACACACACACACACACACACACACACACAGACACACACACACACACACACACACACACACACACACACACACACACACACACAAGGGAAGCCCCAGCTTGAAGAGGCAGCAAGGACACTTGTCAAGTTCCTCCTCATGTTGCCCTCATGGTGTGCCTGAAGCCTATTGGTTGGCCACCCAAGGGGTCCAATGATAATTTAGGATATTTAATTAATTGATTTTGCATTTATCAAGTCCTCTCTCTCAAAGGGGAAAGGGGGACACTTGTCCCAAGGCTACCCTTGTTGCTTGTAATGGCTCCTGCTTGTGATTGGCTAGGCTTGGAGGGGTCCAATGAGCTTTCATCATGAGCTACAAGGGGGGGTTGACCATGCAAGCTAGGGGGTTGCTTAAGGGGTATACTCACCCACTCACACTCACAAACACTCTCATTGTGTACTATGCCAAGTGCAAGAGCTCCCTCTCCTTCTCCAAGCAAGTAGAGGTTGAGAGTCTACACCAACACTCTTGGCTATGGAGTGCAAATCCATCCAAGAGCCATGCTTCAATGCTTGAGCTTGCCATCTCCTTCTTCTTCATTACTATGCTATTATGTATGCTAGCACAAGAGTTATGATAAGTGAGGAATTAGTTCTTTCTCGTATGAAATGTTTCTTCTTCCTCTTCCCTACCCTCATTCCCTGCTAGCTCTCTCCACCTTCGAAGGTGTTTGAGGTCTTGGGACTGAGGCTTGGCATGGTTAAAGCTTTCTTCAAGTTTAGGTTATGCTATGATGGTGATGCATGAAGCTTTCCATCTTCATTGCTTCACCTAGGTCACAAGGAACACAAAGAATGTATTGTAACAAGTCTCTCTTTATGGGAGAAAACATAATACAAATGCCTATTGGAGGGGGGACCGCGGCTCCACGTAAATCCGGTCCTCAACTGTTGTCACGTTCTCTAAATTCTCTCTCTTGCAAAAGTATTGTCTATGCCAAGTTAACTAATTGCTATGATTATGTTGCTATCTTCAATTATGTCTACCCGCTATGCTCACAAAATCATTTCTTGAAAGTACTCTCATTAAATTCCGCTACTCTGAAATTGAATAGGCAAATTCCATTACATAACATGTCAGGGTTTTGTAGGCGTAATTTTCTTGATGTAATTGCAATCAGGAAAGTTATAATAGAATAGAAATCTTGTTGTTAGAGACCAGTCAAGCCATATTTCTACAAAAGAAAGTATGAATCAAGGCACTTTGTCAACCTTAGAGCCAATTATAGAGGAAAAGTCTTTCTGACACTTCATCAGAGAGATTTTATACCTATATGGCCGAGGGATCCAAAAGTATGAGTTTCAAGGAGGAAACCAAAATGGAAGCGGGACTATCACAAACAGCACCAATCCTGAAATTTTTGTACCTACATTATGCATTTGAAAATGAACAGGGTACCAAAATCTATAAAAATGGGATGGATCATTACTGCATTAAAAGAGAAGAGAGACCTAGTGAGCTTAAGCTTATAGTGCCTGTAGATTATAGTGGCCATTGATACTTTGATAAGGAAGGAAACATGTATTTTGTTGTGCATAATTCCTTTATTATAGACAACATGCACAAGTGGGCATAAACATGCACAAAGGAAAAGTTTGATGTCGAGCCTAAAGAGTGAGCTTAAGCTTATAGTGCCTGTAGATTATAGTGGCCATTGATACTTTGATAAGGAAGGAAACATGTATTTTGTTGTGCATAATTCCTTTATTATAGACAACATGCACAAGTGGGCATAAACATGCACAAAGGAAAAGTTTGATGTCGAGCCTAAAGAGAAGCCGCAAAAGCTAGACATTCCTAATGCAAATCTTAGGCGAGTGAATGTGACTACTTGTGTCAACACAGACGATACACATGTGAGCTTCTATAAGTACGATAATAGAGAGAAAATGCTTTATTAGAGGTGTGGTGAACCAAATGTGAGAGAGTTGACAAAGCAAACATGCTTGTATATGTTCATGTATGAAGTGGAGAGGGATACACAGATAACCACGCTAGACAAGTATGGTAAAATACTCAACAGTAAGCCACAAGGAGCTTGAGGGATATACGTACTTTGGAGGGCCATTCCACCAATACTATGTCACCCCCAGCACGCATAGACCGACTATCTTTGAAACAACAAGGCCAAAAACTAGTAGAGTGAGTTCTCTAAGAACATGAGTGGAAGATTCTTCTAGTTGACCACATATTTCTGAGCCAAGACTGATGGGATCTTTGAATTCAAGGGTTCCTATGACCACGCATTGAGGTAGTGATATTCTAGACATGATTTTGAGCCCAGACTTGTATGTGTTCATGTATGAAGTGGAGAGGGATACACAGATAACCATGCTAGACAAGTATGGTAAAATGCTCAACAATAAGCCGCAAGGAGCTTGAGGGATATACGTACTTTGGAGGGCCATTCCACCAATACTATGTCACCCCCAACATGCATAGACCAACTATCTTTGAAACAACAAGGCCAGAAACTAGTAGATTCTTCCAGTTGACCACATATTTCTGAGCCAAGGCTGATGTGATCTTTGAATTCAAGGGTTCCTATGACCACACATCGAGGTAGTGATATTCTAGACATGATTTTGAGCCCAGGGGTACCTGATACTAGAATCAAGGGTAGAGACGCAAGACCTAATTAGAGGGTAACTGATCAAACCCCCTCCAGAGCACCTATCAGTGAATATGAGGCAAGAGATTTAGTGGTAGGAGAGCCTAGAATGATGAGAATGGTAGCAGAAACCCAAAGAATGCGACCTCTCAAGTGGCAAAGTGAGTGGCAAGAAGTATAGTGGATCGGGAGATCCATATGCACATGGTTTTATATTTAAGCAAGTCTTAAGAGCATAATAAGTTACAGATTTTTATACAGAGTATGAAGAATTTGGGTTGACATTAGAAGGAATGGCATTGAATTGGTTCAAGCCACTGAACATCAGAGATTTCATGAACATCGATTAACTCTTGTGAGAGTTTGCCGAGGAATTATGTAATGGGAATGGCCTATGAACTTTGAGAATAGCGGAATTAAGAGAATTAAGATGAGCATTTTTGTGATATCACTTTGAGAATATAGAGGGTGAACTTAATTGATGGTAGCAACATAAACATAGTACTTAATTAACTTGGCATGAACAATACTTTTGCAAGAGAGAGAATATTAGAGAACATGACAATAGTTGAGGACCGGATTTACCGGTCCCCCCTCCAAAAGGCATTTGTATTATAGATTCTCCCATCAAGAGAGACTTTGTTACAATACAATCTTTGTGTTCCTTGTGACCTTGGTGATGCTATGAAGATGGAAAGCTTCATGGATCATGAGCTTAACATAAACTTTGCAAAAAGCATTAACTATCCCAAGCCTCAGTCCCAAGGCCTCAAACACCTTCGAAGGTGGAGAGAGCTAGCGGGGAATGAGGGTAGGGAAGAGGAAGAAGAAACATTCCATAGGAGAAAGAAATAGTTCCTCACTTATCATCACTCTTCTTGCTTAGCATAGCATAATAGCATAGTAATGAAGATGAAGAAGATGACAAGCTTAAACATTGAAGCATGGCTCTTGGTTGGATTTGCATTCCATAGCCAAGAGTATTGGTGTAGGCTCTCAACTTCTCCACAAGCTTGGAGAAGGAGATGGAGCTCTTGCACTTTGCACTCCACACAGTGAGAGAATGTGTGTGTGTGGGAGAGTATACCCCCCTCTCATGCTTGGTCCACACCTCTCTCTCTCTCTCTGTCTCTCTCTCTCTTGTATTATTTTATTATTTCATTTGGACATGTGTCCTCTTTTTTCTCTTTGAGAGAAAGAACTTAATTATTTATTTTTATGTATCTAAATTCTCATTGGACCCCTTTAAAACCTATCCAATAGCATTCAAGCACATTATGAGGGCCACATGTGGAGGATCATTTGAACATGTGTCTTTTATGCTTATTAAGTCATTTGGTTGAACTGAATACTTCAAGGACTTAGTCAATCAAGCAAGCATGTGTCTTTTATGCTTCTTAAGTCATTTTTTTTAATTGAATACTTCAAGCCTTAGTCAATCAAGCATGAAAACGTTCAGGCCTCTTGAGAATTTATCTTTGAATTTAACATTTCAAAAATCTTAGTCATTTAAGCATAAAAATCATCTCAAGCTTTGGATAAAGTTCTCACAACCACTTTAAGCATCTTAGCACCTCATGCTTGGGTAGGATTCCCACCTTAAGGTTAGCCCTATCTTGCGTAAGGTCAAAGGACTTTTTAACACTAACTTTTAGAGGTCTTTAATGAAGCTAACCCTAAGGTCTTTTAAGCTCCATTAGATGCACGTTGCTCTTTGATAGACTACCTCCGTTTGGACCCGTTTTGAAATGTAACCATCTCTCCTTTTGGTCCCTTGTTGAGGTAAATCTAGAAGTACTTATTGCACATTGCTCTTTGGTAGACAGTCCTTTTGGACTCTATTGAGATGCAACCATTTCTCCTGTTGGTCCCCTGTTGAGATAGGTCTAGAAGCACATATATATCCTAACTCTTGTTCCCCTTTTATATTCCCATATTAAGTGATCAGTTTAATATAGAAAAATCATTTGGTAAAGTTAGATATTATATTTTATGACATTATTTCTCTCTTGAAATCATATTCATCCTTGACTATGAGGTAGAGAAGATAAAGTCTAGTCATTAGTCCATGTTTCTTAGCGGGTAGAGGATCCCTGTTTACCCTACAACATGGATGAATAATCCATTTGGTTCTCGAGAGACTTAGCTGCCACAAGCACGTTTGCTCTTTAGTCCATATCATACTTCCAAAGTAGAGCGACAAGTTCTACTTGGTGTTTGGGAGAAGTCGTCACCACAAACCTGATCTAAGCATGCATACTTCTTAAATTTTGTGCACAATAAAAGAAAGAGAACGAGTCTTATAAGACAAAAATGCTGTTCATTTAAAATGCATTTTTATTTGCTTACTCTAGTTTAGCGTTGTAAGCATTGACAAGGTTCATATTATCCTTAAGATAGGTTCCTTGCATCCATCTAGCATCTTTAAAAGGATAATTCTTAAACTTAACAAGATATCGTTAGATAATCTTACCATTCTTATTATCATACCATTCGTAGTACCTTGTCTTCGTGTCAAAGACTCGATGCGGGCTGCAACACCTCTCTCTTGATCTTCGATCTCTGGCGGGTCCTCCATTATTGGTTCTTTTGGTGGCTCTCCTTTGTAAGGCTTAAGTAGGCTCACATGGTTAGCATTGTGAATGAGCCAATGGCTGGGCAACTTTAACTAATAAGCCATCTCATTGATTGGCTTAATAATTTTAAAAGAAAGGGCCATAGTATCTTTTTTCTAGTTTAGCATAATACTCTTGGTGGGTCAATAGGATTCTTGCCCATAGTATGCCTTAGATGAGCCTCGAGGAGAAACTTTAGCAAGACCCAATCATTTTCCTTAAAGGCTAAGGATCTTCTGTGCTTATTAGCAGCATCCCTTTTTGCCTTTGCTTTGAGATGGACATAACCTTTTTAATCTTTGGAAAATATTTTTGTAAGTCTTGGCTATATTCATCAATAGCGAAGATCTTTCCATGTACTTTAAGTAGTAAGGGACTTTTGGATCTTTCCTCTTCAACCTCGAAAGGTGCTTTCCCCATAGAAGTATATGCAATGTCATTGTACGCATACTCTATAAGAGATGGGTACTTCTCTCATTGAGAATGTTGATCTACTTCCATGACATAGGCTTTTAGTAGATTCAAGAATCGTTAGATTAGAGTTATTTCACTTTGGTCATCTGTTTGTGGATAATAGGCCGAAAGAGAAATTTAATCTACTTCTTAAATTTTCAAAGAGACCCTTCTAGAAATTACTAGTCATTCTAGGATCTTTGTCCGACACTATGGATGTTGGCAAGCCATGATACTTGAAAATTTGCGATCTAGAGAGGGTTACCATTTGATGTGCCTTAATAGTCTTTTTGACAGGCATAGAGTGTGTTTTGTTGCTAAGCCTGTTGACTGAAACAATCTAAGTTTCATCCCTTGATCAAATTCCAATTTTTGGTATCCCACGCATTTTGAAACATATTCTTGTATGTTTATTTTTCATGGTAGACCAACATAAATACATTTCTACTCCTCAAAGAGTAGATTATGGAATCCCTCTTTGCCCCTCATAAGGAGAAGCATGGGATTCATACATGACTTTCTTATTGTATGGGTGAGTAACACATAGCCTATTGTCATTTGGAAAATACATATCCTTCAAGGTGAATGGTTCTTTGTTTCTTCCCTAATGCAAAGGCTATAATTACCTACTTAAAGTCTTGGTCAGTAGCATACTCATCAATAGACACCACATTGACCCTTGGCCGTTGTGAAAGTGCATCGACCATTTGATTGTGCTTGCTAGCAATGTGAGCAATAATAAAATTTAAATTGCAAAAGAAAATTTGCCCACCTCAATTGTTTGTCGGAAAGCTTGGTTTGCGTCATGAAGTTCTTGAGGCTTTGTGATCCATTCGTAGGATGAATGGAGCCCCCAAGAGATAGTACTTCCATATGTCTAGGGTATGTAGAATAGCTAAAAGCTCTTTTTCGTATATGCCCAAGACCCGTTCATCGGCATTGAGCCTTCGACTCTCATATGTTATGGAACGCCCTTCTTGAAGCAAGACTGTTCCAAGGCAATCACCACAGCATCACATTGGACCCCAAATGGCTTTGAGAGATTTAGAAGCATGAGGATTGGTTGAGAGATAAGCTTCTCTTTGAGATTGTCAAAAGCATTTGTTGTTTACCAGTCCATGAGTACTTAACGTTCTTCTTTGTTAAGTCATGCAATGGTCCTCCTATTTGAGATAATTTTTCTATGAAGCATCTATAGTATGCACACATACCAATAAAGCTTCTTAGCTCATGTAGATTCCTTGGATTAGGCCATGCTTTTATTACCTCCAAGTTTGATGGATCCATACGGATACCATCTTGAGAGATAATGTGACCTAAATATTGAATCTCTTGTAGGAAAAAATCACTTTTCTTTTGATTCTCATATTAAATTGATCATTTAATATGGAAAGATAAAAGGGGAACAAGAGTTAGGATATAGATATGTGCTTCTAGACCTATCTCAACAGGGGACCAAAAGGAGAGATGGTTGCATCTCAATAGGGGTCCAAAAGGAGATTGTCTACCAAAGATAAATGTGTAATAAGTGCTTCTAGACTTATCTCAGTAGGGGACCAGGAGGAGAGATGATCACATCTCAATAGGGGTCTGGAAGGAGATTGTCTACCAAAGAGCAATGTGTAATAAGTGCTTCTAGACTTATCTCAGCAAGGGACCAAGAAGAGAGATGGTTACATCTCAATAGGGGTCCAAAAGGAGATAGTCTATCAAAGAGCAACGTGCATCTAATGGAGCTTAAAGAACTTAGGGTTAGCTTCATTAAAGACCTCCAATGGTTAGTGTTAAAAGTCCTTTGACCTTAGGAAAATAGGGATGATATTGAGGTGGGAACCCGACCCAAGCTTGAGGTGCTTGTCATGCTTGATGAGTAAGGTGCTTGAGGTGCTTGTCATGCTTGATGACTAAGGTGCTTGAGGTGCTTGTCATGCTTGATGACTAAGGTGCTTGAGGTGCTTGTCATGCTTGATGAGGACGGTGCTTGAGAAGCTTCCCATGCATGGGGGGTAAGGTTCTTGATTCAAAAAGAGACCCTACAAAGGAGGGGGGAAAAGCCCCAAAGTTAGGGGAATCTTTGACTTAACCTCCCACTCACCCAAAGGTCACCCCCTTTGTCAAGGGGCACATGGACACATGTCAGGCTCTCCCTATGCTTAGCCACATGGGGTGCTTAAATCCTATTGGCTGGGCTAAAGAGGGGTCCAATGAGCTTCTAGTTCAACTCAATAAATATCTAGATAGTTTCAAGTTCTCTCTCTAAAAGAGATAAGGAGGACACTTCTCCTAATGCTACTCATGTTTCTTGAAATGCATGATGCATGTGATTGGCTAGGCTTAGAGGGGTCCAATGACCTTCAAGCTTGAGCTACAAGGAGGGGTCAACCAAAGCAAGCAAGGGGTGTGCTTGCGGGTATACACTCTCTCACAAACTCATTTTTCACAGATTCTCACTTGGTGAAAGTGGAAGAACTCCATCTCCTTCTCCAAGCTTGTTGAGAAGTTGAGAGCCTACACCAATGCTCTTGGCTATGGAAAGCAAACCCAACCAAGAGCCATGCTCCAATGCTTAAGCTTTTCATATTCTTCATATTTATTACTATGCTATTATGTATGCTAGAAAGAAGAGTGATGATAAGTGAGGAACTATATTTTCTTTCTCCTATGAATGTTTCTTCTTTCTCTGCCCTACACTCATTCCCCGCTAGCTCTCTCCACCTTTGAAGGTGTTTGAGGCCTTGGGACTGAGGCCGGGGATGGTTAATGTTTTTACAAAGTTTATGTTATGCTTGTGATTCTTGAAGCTTTCCATCTTCATAGCATTACAAGGGTCACAAGGAACACAAAGATTACATTATACCAACTCTCTCTTTAAGGGAGAATCTATAATATAAAATCCTATTGGAGGGGGGACCGGCTCCACATAAATCCAGTCCTCAATTGTTGTCAAGTTCTCTAATTCTCTCTCTCTCTTGCAAAAGTATTGTGCATGCCAAATTAATTAAGTATAATGGTTATGCTGACCACATAAATCCAGTCCTCAATTGTTGTCAAGTTCTCTAATTCTCTCTCTCTCTTGCAAAAGTATTGTGCATGCCAAATTAATTAAGTATAATGGTTATGCTGACCTACCTCTAAATAAGTTCACCCTCTATGTCCTCAAAGTAGTCTCACAAAATTGCTCTCTTTAATTCTCCTAATTTTGCTGTTCTGAAAGTTCATGGGCCATTTCCATTACAATCGACTATCAGTTCTCTTCAAAGAGGGCCTGAGAAACAAAACCCTCAAAAAGGACTTGCACTTGAAGGTATGAACCACATTCAAAGAAGTCACTAGAGAAGCATTGTATCTAGTTGACAATTGTAAGACATACGAAGAAGTAATGGAGGACGTAGACACAAACACGTGCAGTGCCTCTTCTACAACCAGGGAGTTACATATAAAACGTAGTGCTCCTACTTCAATCACACAAAACTTAGATCAAGTGGTCAAAGAAGTGATCCGAGAAATGAACCAAACATATAGATAGAATCCCAAGTTGAGACTGCAGCGGCCATAAGTACTCCATAAGTAGTCAATTCTCCAAGAGTGTTGAAGTGGTGTGCCATCAAGAAAAAATACACCAATCATAATACAAATGAGTGATTTTACAACCAGAATTATGTAAGGTAAAGGCCATATGGACCTTCAACCATGCAACAATTGCCACCACCTCCAAGGTACCGGATTGGACCCAATAACGCCGCACAAGGAGGAGATAAACTCTGCAACCTATTTTTGTCCAATAACCTCCCTTGCCTCGTGAAAATCAAGCTATTTTTTGATGTGCACAACCGGTTGAGCCACTCATGAGTCAACCAATGATGCCACCAACTATTTTATTTTAGGAGGAACCTGTAGAAACCCATGTGAGATAACCTGAGGGTATAGCATATGCTACCAAGGATAGTCCATTTTGAGCAAGTATAGATGAATCTATGAAACCTTCATATGTAGCTCAAATAGCTAGAAACCAATTCATGATGGATGAAAATATGCTAATGCTCATAGGAAATCAAAATTACAAACCTAAAGAATATCCTCCTAGAATAGGATAGCCGATGGAAGCACCACCAACTGCATATCAGGAAGGTCCATGCTATGAATGTGGAGGTTATCATTGGACACGAGGTTGTCCACACAAGGGTCAATGAACAAAAATCTTTGGATTCCGTGAGGGGTGTGTAAAGGATCACCTACTTCAACACTGTGCTAAGAATCCAAAAAACATGGGAAAAGCCACTATGAATGTCATTGGATTTTTTCCTTGCTCGACCGTATCCAAGTTAAAGCCAACAGTTTTGATCAAAGTGGTGACTAGAGCTCAAGTTAGGAAGCAGTAAAAAAAAAGCCAGTAGCGGATGAGTTGAAAATTCCCCAAATTGAAAGTGGGTCAGTAAGGACTCAACAAAAATTGTGGAAAGCAAAACAAGATAGAATGAAAGCAAAGAGGCTAAGGGAAAAAATAGCCTTAAGAGACTGAACTAAACCAAAAAAGGAATAGCTCAGACATGAACATGAGAATAAAGAAAACTCCAAGGGAGCGGATGACTCATGAGTCAAAGACTGTATTAGGTGGATGAGTCTTAGTTGAAAAGGTGAACGACCATTTGGATGCTATGTTGAAATCCTACGGACGAGGCTAAAGAGCAATCAAACTTTGGAACAAAGACTGTTAACCTACCCACATCCTAAAACATAAACCAAACAAATGGAAATGTGCAAAAGGCTCATAGAGACCACTCAAGCTCTAATGCAACCGAAAACCTTGAAAACCCCTGAGAAAATAGTGTATGTACCAGAAAAAGAAAACGCAAGCGCACTCAAGGAAAACAAGATGACCAATCCAATCATAGTGAAAAAAGAAGAACCATTGGATACGAGGGTTGAAGTGAACACAACAGATGAGGCCAAATCTCTGGAGATATTGTTGATTCTCAAAGTGGATGAGCCATGACCACAATCATTATAGGAGATAGTCAAAAATTGGAAGTACAAAAGTGATACGTCGTTGTCTGCACTAATTGCGGAGATAATCATGGATCATGAGATCTATCCAAGGGATATATAGTCATTGTACGGAGATAGGGAGGGAAGGTGGAGAGTAAACCAATGACCATAAAGATTTTATCTTCCTTTGTAGGGGAGCATGAGACAAAATTCGAAGTGAGAATTGTCCCATCTCAATGGAATCATATTCCAAAGATGACAACATAAAAAGTTTGCACGGTTTGATGTCTTACCCTATAAGATGTACGATTACTCCTATCAAAATTTTGAAAATTAGACCACATTTATGGTGACAAATAAGCAAAAACCTAGAAAAAAATGGGACTAAAAGTCCATCTAAAGAATAGACTTGTATGTGAAATCATGAAAACAAATCAACCAGAGAAACCCAAAGTGAAGCATGTACCAGTGAATAAGGTACCATTAGAGTACAAGAAGGGAGTAAAGACGATAGAGATACTTGATAGTGGGCCGGAGTAGCCATTGCTACAAAGGGAATTTGGAAGAAATGGGGAAGACCACCTCTCAGGAAAGCGTACATGAAGTTGCAACTAGCAGACGGATATGTGGAGAGACCCTCGGGGATGCATTAGGAAAGTTTTGAACTCATTTTTGGGCCTTTTAAGAGTGCCACATCATCAAAGTTATACAAAAGGAAGCAACCCGGTAGACCCCTCTAAATATTTCTCAGAACCCCATGATATGACCTATCATTGGAAAGCTTTTAAAAAATGGATTCTAAAGAGATAAGGTCCGAAAAGTTTGGATGACTTCTATGAAAGTTATGCCATTTTTTTTCAATCAACCAATTTTTGTTACCGTTACGGTAATCTAAAATCACCTTTTTCTAGATCTATATGACGGCAATGTCCGATACATGCATGCTATATATCAATAGATAGCATTTGAAGAGTAGATTCTAAATATCCAACCTCCAAAAATTTTGGATCTTATTTACAAAAATTTTACCGATCCCCACTTTTTGAAAGCTATGCCACATCAACAATTCTTACAAGGCCCAAAAATGAGCTCAAAATTTTCCTAATGCTAGAACAAGTTATTGTATCCTTTTGCAAAATTAAGTACGAGAAAACTTTTGTGGTAGTTGACTTCGGAAAGGGCAACAACTTTGACGTTATTTTGGGATCATTCATGCGTCAACTCAAAATAGTTCAAGATTTGGGTTATGACCATCTCTACCTATGGCATAAAGGTATCACAACCAGGGTCAGCATGAAGGACCATAGTTATAGAGATGTAATCAAACCCCAGTAGAAGACTTGGGAGTTTCATGGAAGCACAATTACAAAGTAGTTCCCAAGTGGCAATATGAAAGTCTGAAGTACAATCTCAAGGGCACATCTTATGTTATGTCCTTGGCACAAACAAATCAAATTTGGGATGTACCGCCTCCATCAAGAGAATCGATGATAAGGGAATAGCAATCAAGTATGGGTAAAAAGTTCAATTGTGGAAATGAAATCGTATAGCAAATATGGATACCCGAAGCCCTACTTTTCAATCAATCCTCCAACGCAACCGAGCCTTTCCAAGTAGCCAGAACACCTCAACCAGAGTTAAAACAATGGAGGAAATCCAAACACCAAACCAATGCTTCATCGGGCTTCAATAAGTACAGGTGGCTTCCAAAATATCGATAAAAAAATTCAACCAATCTTCAAGTGGGTAGCTAAAGCGAGGACAAATCAACAACCAAACCATTGTACTTATCAAACCAACCATCAAAGAGCGCACGATTCATCTTCAACAACATATGTTTGGAAAATGTAGCATAGATGAAACCTCGCTTGCAGAAACCACTAAGCAATTGGTTTAGTACCCATATCTTGCAAAGCATTGTGCTACCCAATGCATCTCTTCCATAAGCATGATATGGCTACATTTCACGGCCTTGCATAGACATGATGTTTGCGTGCATGCACATTGCACAAACCTTCGTTCCGGGCGACTTAGAATAGGAAGGGGAGAGTAAACATACCTGGAGCAGCATGTTGCAAGATCTTAAGCTGCAAGATGATGAGAGATTGTGTGTACAATGTATAAAGTGTGTTTGATGCTTAACTTTTTACTTTTTTTAATCAAATTTTTATCAGAATTGTGCTCTTATCATGCATATTATTGAGCCATAATGACAAATTTTGATGGACAAGATTCCCAGAGTGAGAGTATGTACATATGAGCGTGAGGAATAATTTTGGCAAACTTTTTTGTCCAATTAATAATAATCTCATAATTTTCATAAATTTTCTTGCCTTATTAACTTAATTCAAAAATTAATAAATAGAACCAAATTTTTTGGATTTGAGGTCTAAAAGAAAACCTCAAACCTACAAAGCAAGAGCTTCGAGCATGTTAAATATGGAAGAATTTGGCACATGTCAAAATTTTGGCCAACTTATAACGGACCAGAATTGTAGAATCATGACCAATTAACGACCAAGTGTCCAATGGACAAGTTGTTTGAGCGGCAGGTGGTATGACATGAGAAATGCGGGCAAGTAAGGTAAGTATGCATAGTGCACTTGGGACAAGCCAAACAAATATAGGAAAAATGGGCAAATCAAGCCTCATTTGCAGTTAGACACTTTCAAAGAGAGAGAGAGAGAGAGAGAGAGAGAGAGAGAGAGAGAGAGAGAGAGAGAGAGAGAGAGAGAGAGAGAGAGAGAGAGAGAGAGAGAGAGAGAGATCTTCTTTTACCTAGAGCACTCCGTCGTGGGGATTTTCTTTCTACGGCCACATCGGATATCCACACTACACCAAATTTCACAGGTATGATCCTTATTAGTGTATGAGTAGTTGAGTATGGTCAAATCTGCACAAAAACACGCACACCAACAAAATCAATCAAGTCCAAGACGGGATTTTTGGGAACTGACATAACAATTTTGGGAGGGTTAACAAAGTCCAAATTCACAAGCAAGTTGATTAGAATCTCCTAAATTTATAAGAAAATCAGGCCATACCATCAAAGTTTGGAAATGGGGTGGAACATGGATCATGATCCATGACCCCCCACTTCAAATTGCAAACAAAAGTTGTGCAAAAGGAAGCCCTTGAAAGCATCTATACATTGTTGTGCTCACAATTGTTAAATGACGTTGGACATGGATCACGATCCATGACATGACCCTCAACTTACCCAAACATGGAATTTTTGGTCCAGCTGGTTTGTACATGCCTTGGGGAGTGTGCCCTACAAATCTGGTGTCAAATGGACATGAGAACCACCAAAAATCAAGTAAAGCTGGGGTTTTAGTCCCCAAATGGTCATTTTTACCCACAGATGGAAAAATTGATCCAAATCTAGAAAAAAGTGCACTAGTAGCTTGGGAAACATGCCAAGAAACTATCCTTGAACTATTGTCCAATTTGGGTTCAGAACATGGATCACGATCCATGACTCCTAGATGCAAATTTTGTTTGAATCGGTTGCAAAGTGTGTGAACAGGCTAGAAATTGTGCATTGTGCCAAAACATTTAGTCTTTGATCAGGCAAATTTCTTCACTTATCAAAGCTCATGATAGAGTGTAGAGATTGGAAGTGTCTTTTTGGTCAAAATGCAAAGTCGAGAACATGTGAACTAGTGTCAACTCTAGAAATACTAGAAAGTGCCTCGGAAGTGGCCCAAATTTTCTAGGGAAACTAGGGGATTCAAAGAGACTCCAATTGGGACAAAAGTTCACATATAGCTGGGATTTGGACACTACTTGAACCCCAAATCATCACATAGAGGAATTCGCAAACAGATTGAGCACAATGATGGATCAAAGTTGCCAAACCCAAATATGGCAAAGTTGGGCCAAATTAGTCCATAGCTTGGGAAATTGGGGAAACTTGAGAACAATTAGTCCAAATTTGAAATTAACTTCACCAGTGCGTTAGGATATGCTTTAGGAATAGGTACCTCAAGTTTCACCCCAAAAGAATGCAGAACATGGATCGTGATCCACGATCCCCTATGAGCTTTCTAGACCAAAGTCATGCCTTCAAGTCCCAAGTGCCAAGAATAGCCTAACCCTAGACTTTCAAGTCATTTGAACTTCAAAACCCTTGCAAAAATGCCAAAATTCTCTAAGTCTAAGAGAATTTCCAAAAAGTGGTATAAATTTTCAACCATTAATCCAAATTAGAAAAGAAGTGAATCGTAGCATCCCCAAAGCATGCTTATCAGCTGCTGGTATCACCAAAATTCCAATATGCATTTCAACATAAATTGCAATCCCTTACCCTCTGAGCCAAATTTGACCTTTAACCACATGACCTAGTGCCTATAGTTGTCCTAGATGCATTGGTGAAGTTTGGTCGAATTTGGGTTTGTTTGCTCATTTTTTATTTTATGGTCAAGTTTGTGGTTTTTTGACCTTCCCAACAAGGCCAACTTTTGGAGCTAATTGAATGATTTGTTGATAACAGAATTCCCTATAGGAGACCAAGAAAGTAGTGGGAGGCCCCCCCTACAAAGCTGTAGAGATCACGTTCAATGAAAAAGCTCACATCTCGGAGGAGGAGCTGCAACATCTTTTTTTAAAATATTTCAAGCGGTTGATGGCACAAAAGTAAAGACGACCATATTTCCCAAGAGCTATGGACCTTGCACCAATAAAGAGTACGCAAGGGGTCTAGATGCTTGTAGATGGACACATTTTTCAGATTACCGCCATGGGGTACAAACTTCCAAAGAGACCACAAGTTGATGAGCTCTATCCAGTACAATGGCAAGGCTACCTTAATTGACAAATATGGGGAGACAGTTAAGGTTTGGATCACCATCAACCTTATCAATCAAGCACTTCACCTCCCTCTTGGTAATCACAACCTATTGCTTAGAAAACAAAGGCCATCAACAAGGACAAAGAATTTGTTAAGCAACAAGGCCATAAATTTACCTACAAGGACCTGGTATATTTAGAGATAGAGTTGCCATTGGGGCTGATCTCTCATCACCTCAAAGTACAAAAGCTGCGAAGATACAGAGAGCCAAATCTGCACATTGTAGTAGTTATGGCAATGGGACTTTCTGAGCAAAGGGTAGTCCGCTGCAACTTGGGGAAACATATTCTAGAAAATTTGGTTGTAGAAAACCTCAAGAACAGTGAAAGAAATAGGACGTACATGAATGTAGGGTCGACGTTAACAAGGATAGCCTACCAATCCCTCACAATGATTGACGATGGATGACTCTCAAATCGACCTCCTGCACAAATCTAAGCATGTAGTCCGGGCGGTAGTAGGTCCTTCATTGACACCATGCACCAGAAAGACGAGGACAAAGCTGAAGAAAAAGGGCATCTGACAGTGAAGAGAAAAAAATTGACATAGGGCTCAATGGCAAAATAAATCCCAAAAATAGAGACACCCCTTTTAGTTCCAAACCACATTTGAGGAAGAGGACGAGGACAAAGAGGAGGATATTATCATTCCTCTAGTGCAAATCAAGTGGAGATCAAAAGAGCCAAAGGATCAAATTCTAATCTTTTAGGCTCATAGATCAATGGAAGAGGCAGAGAGACTTAGAGAGGAACAACGATAGAAATTGGCTGAAAAAAAGAAGAAGGTAGAAGCAAAGGGTGAGGATGCTGATGACAAGGAGAAAGATAATCAAGATAAGACTCTAAAATCAAGCAATAGAAGAGGAGAAAAACTGCTGATAAGGTGGAGCTTGCTGGCATAATGGGACAACATATCCACAAAGTTATCAAGAAAAAAGTGGAACAACGCACCCAAGAGGAGTCAAAGAAGCAAAAGATTGATGACTTAGAATCCTCAGATGACTCCTCAAAGAACAAAGACAAAGACGATGAAGAACCCCCAAGAGAGGAGATGGGTGTGGAACCCCTAGAAATCCACACACAAATAGTGCCATCCCTCTCTCCGAAGCCAGCCACCCCTCCTCCAACCAAAGATACAAAAGATGAGACTCACAAACAAGACACAACTTAAGAGAAGCCACTCTAGAGAAGCAAGAATTGAAGACAAAGAGAAAGAGGAATCTAAAGAACAAGAGACCACCCAACAGCAAGTTCCTCCGGAGCAGTAAGAGTCAGAGAAACAACATGAAGACCACAAAGACAAGGAACTTGAGAGAACGAAGCAGTCTCCACCCAAAGAGAAAGAGTCAAAAGCTAGCACCTCTCAGCAACGAATCACATCCAAAAGAGGGCCAGTATCTCCATGCTCAAGGGCTATAATTGAAGATGGAGCGATACTCTTTCAAGACTTTGACATTGATGAACACTTGGAGCACATCAAACTACAATTCAAGTGTCACAGAGCCATTACCCAGCCTATGGGAGTTGCATATGAAGGATGCCAAAGAGGAACCAATGACACTGAAAGAAGAAATCAAAAGCTTCAACAACAAGTTGAAGAGCTCCAAGATAGCCAAATACAACTCAAAGAAGAGCTGAAGAAAGACAACTCAAAGAAGAGCTGAAGAAAGAAAAGCAAGACGCCACCTACATAAATCCTAGAGGAGCTCACACAAGAGAAATACGAGTATAGATCCTGATTGTAGGACATAGGGCTATCCAAGCCCAAAAAGATCAAGAAAACATGTAGCTAAAGGAGTAACTGGCAAAGGCACAACTGAGTTAGCAACTCAAAAAGCTAATATGCAAGATGTGGCAATCAGTGTCATCCAAGCAGTTGTACTAGATCAACCACCACTTGCAACAGGGATAGAGCACGCAAGGATATATCTACCCCCAGTAGATCTGTTGGGCACTTCTACTGAGGGAGGTTTCTATGACTTTGAAGTCGCAAAAGAAACCGCAGGATGCCAGAGATGAAATCAAGAAGTGGATCTCAAAAGTACAAGATCCTTTTCACCGGGAATACATGAAATACAAACTCAAGGTACTAGAATTTGTAGCCCTTTTGATGATCAAGCCAGATGAAGTAGGGCCGACTTTTGACCATGACATGATTCCACTTCCACTCATGAAACAAGAGACTCTCCTCCAATTTTGATTATGAAATCTACATTATGTTCCTTGTATACTGCTCTTCATTTAAGGATAATCATTGTCAATTTTGCTATGGTTTGCGACTATACATTAGTGAGCTAAATCGACTGTTTTGAGTGCTTTAGTGGTTGTTTTTTGACGTTTTGACCAAGGAGAGTGTTCTAAACCATAAGGTGAAATTTGTGGTATAGTATGTTGCAATTTTTAGGACCTTGATCATGATGGATTATGATTTTGGTACCTTGTTGGATTGCAAGAAAACTTGATAGGATAGTGCCCCTAGGTTTCTTAGACCTCCTCCTAAAGTTTCATTACATTTGGACTTTGTTTGAGTGCCAAAATGGCATGATGATCGAGTACGGTGACATAGGAAATATGCAATTTTCCAGATTTGAGAGAGATAGATTTGCTAGTGTGAGAGATAGCTTCGTTCTATATGTTCACTTCTTGAGGTTGACACCCTCAAAGAGTCTTCGTCCCCTATCCGATTCGCTGCCTTGAATATTGACATTATGTAGGTGACAAATAGCTATGCTACAGACGTCCATTCCTATTGGTTCTTTTATTAAAAGTTTTTAAATTAATTAAACTAGATTTAATCTAACCTAATTCTCATTGGTCCACCTCCATGGCCATCCAATAGGGATTGAGTACACCTTGTGGGCATCTAGGCTAGGGAGCTGACATGTGTCCCTCTTTCCCCTTGTCTGTGTAAAGTAGCTTGTGAGTGTGTGTGTGTGTGTGTGTGTGTGTGTGTGTATTTCTCTCTCATCCCCTATTCTTGGGCTCGCCCCCTCCTTTGTGGGACTTGGGAAGACTTTTTTACACACATACAAAGCATCCAAATTCCCTAAGCTTAACCTTTGGACACAACCTTTGAATTTTGGAACCATAGCATTTTGGAAGTCTTAATGGGCTGAACCTTAGGGTCTTTTAAGCCCATTGTTGCACATTGCTCTTTTGCAGATGGCCCCCCCTTTGGATCCCTATTTTCCCTCCTTTGGATCCGTACTGTGGCTGGTTTGCCAGCTTTACCAATATTCTAGCTTTTTCTCCCCTGGCACATCCACATATTAAATGATCAGTATAACCTGAGAAAATCATTTAGGAGAATTAGGTGTTAGTTATTATGACATGGTAGTTTTACACATAGTGAACCCCCCGAGACAAGAGGTTCCTTGGACTATATGAAAGAGGCTACTAAAGAGTTTTGAATTGAGCTCTTCCAAGATGCATACATATGTGTAGGGCTAGGGTGGATCGTTGAGACTAGCATTCATGGTGTTAACATGCCAATGACAAAATTAATTACAACACTTGAATATGCAATGGAGATAGAGTAGAGTGTAGCCAAAAAATTAGATTAATTGATTCAACTAGAAAGTGTGTACAAAGTGCTCATTGCATAGAGTTTGCTAAGGCATCTCATCTAGCACCACTGAGATGACATCATACAAAGGCTCCAAATCAGCCCATCCAACTTGCAAACTCGTGGATGACCTTCCAAGCCACTTTAGGAGTCCATTAACTAACTCTAGGTGAGTCCACACTCTCTAGTAATGACCACCATGGGTACCCACACCCTTGAGTACCTTTTCCACATGCTAACAAATTTATTTGTGCCACCTATGGATCCCAATAGGATAGAGGAGATACACACCAACATGGGACTGTCAAAGTCCACAATTCCCAACAACCCTCCCCTTGGGGTTTGGACTATGACAATAGAAAATAGCTACACCAATCCGGGTTGACCATCATCCCCAATCTAGAGGACCATCTTCAATCTAGGAAACAATTGATGATAAACACTCCAATCCATGAGAACAACTCCAATCAAGGAGTCCAACACACATCTCTAGTCCAAGAGTGCAAAAACTTTCATTGCCATAGCTTTATTGTTTTTCCTCCTCCATTCCTACTTCTTTGTCTTTCGTCTCTGCTACCCACACCATCTTGGTGATGTTGCTACCATGGTTGTAGCCTGCTCATGATCTTTATTGAATGAAAATGCAAAGCTAAGTAACTCTAATGCAAAAAAAAAATAATGATGCTAATTCTCCTCCCTTGAAGGTAGATCTCTCCTTTGCTCTCCCAATGTGCCTTGGAGCGGTCTTAGCACTTTGTTTTTATGCCAAGGCCAGTGTCTATACTCCTTACACTTGCACATGGTAAAATCCTTAATGGTATTTATGGCATGCATTGCTTTGTTGTGATTGTGCTCCGTTGCAAAAATTTAAACTTTGAATTTCAACAATTTAATGAGAGAATAATTATTTTGAAGCTTGAGAGAGGAAAGACTTGCAGCTTTTGATGATCAAATTCTTCAAAGTTGGAAGTTGAAGCTCTTTCTTACTTTCTTTTTGCAAACATACCTTGGTCGCCCAACCCCAAGAGTACTCCCACTGCTCCCCAGTCACTTGTTCGTCGCACTGTTGTGTGATTTTCAATTGGTTGTGCAACCATCTTAAGCTCATGAATGTTGGTAGCCTCTCAAGACCCACTGAAGAATGCATCGGTGGTCATCTTCCTCGTCTCCACTCGATTTGTGCCCTTTGTCACTCTTGCTTTGCATCCTCGTACTGTGAAATCCACTTTTGCATCACTAGATTGTGAAGCATGCAAAATTGATTGATCTTAGCCTCTAGATCTTCCGTTATTTTCTTTTCAACAACAAGATTGCACATGGCAATCCCAGATATGCGCTCATCATCTATGATTTGCTAAAGCGTATCTTGGGTAAGATCAAATCCGTCTAGCCACTCTTGAATATAAACTAGGGACTCTGATACAAGCCAACCCTCTTCCATGCCTCCCTCCGGACGTGCCTTTTGATGCACATATCCCTTGAGAGTTTTCATGAAACGTTCTAAAAAGAATATCCATCTAGAATGCACTATGCCTTCTATTTCCACCTCATCAACTATGTGAACAAGAAGATGCACTTGAATGGTTAGCATGTAGTAGGAAAGTGTTTCTTGAACATGCATACAGCCTCCACAATGTTTAGTTTGGTGGATGGTATGGAACTTTATATGGATCTCCTTTTGGGAGATCCATTGCACCAACTTTGCAAGTTTGTAGATTGTGGTACGGACGCCAAGAGACAAACAACCCTCCATGGACACCGGTAAAATAAACTGAAAATCACGTCTAGCAATTTATTAAAGTCCACACATGGATATGCTACACAATTTTCACTATGATCTATTCCACTTCAAACATATCTGACACATTTTATACCAATTGTGTGACTTCAAACCAGTAAGCTTCCCTTCTTTAGTGAAACATGTTTGGAGCGAGTGCATTACGCCAGTGGACGTCTGCACAGATCGGATGATCTCTTTTACTTTGCGTTTTTGGCCTCTTGTCAAAATCGATGGTGCTTTAGGGAGTTTTATCGATCCACCGGGTGCTATCTACAGCCAGCATTGCTCCATACGACTGTGTTTCTAAGGTCAATTCTGGCTCCCAAAGTATCTTTCTTGCCGATGAGATGGTCCAACAGTAGATTACCCACATTCTTGAATATGTGCATTGGATCGAGCAAGTGATTGATCATGAGTCTGGGCCAATATGATAACTTGTACAATAAAGAGAATATCTTCATCCATGGGGGCAAACCATCATCACGCATCTCCTTTTTCTCTAACCATGCTCAAGAAGACATCCTTTGTGACTCTCTTCCCAAAAAACAATCGCATAACTCGTGATTCTTTGGAAGATGCGCTTGATGACCTTTGTAGATTTGCTTCTTCAGTGAGGGCGCCCGATGTGCATTAAGTCTAGGTCCACATATGACACATGCTATGTATCCGCTTGTTTGAAGACCTGCATGTATACACATGACAATAGATAAGCTTGAGAAAAACAAAGATTTATAGTGTTTGAGTTTGAGTGTATATCACCTGAGCATTCTGTTAGTCCGGGATAGTCATGCAATGGTCCACATTAAAATGCCTCTGATCAAAGCATTGCGTTGACCTATGTGTCGGCTCATATCCACCACTTCTACGCCAATCCATATTCTTCAATCTATACCGTCCCAGCACAATCAAGCTTACAAACATGTACCTCTTCTTGGTAGTCAACCACGGGGGAATGTTGTAGTTGACAATGACAATTGGCCATACACTATAAGATGTTGACCTCTGACCAAATGGATTTACGCCATCCATAGCTAGGACAAGGCGCAAATTTTGAGCTTCCCTGGCAAAATCCGGCCATGTGTCATGTATATGCTTCCATTCCGTGCAATCTGTAGCACACCATCCAAAGATCTATTCTCCTCGAGCCATGATGCTAGGGTGGCCATGGACTTACATTTGAAGAAATGCTTGATGCAAGGCAGCAGAGGAAAGTGTCACAAAACCTTCTGCGGAATTTTATGTCTATGGAGATCTACTAGATATCTCTCGGAATCACATTCCGGTCACTTCACCATGTCTATGTATTCCCCTCTGAAAAGAATACAGTCGTTAGGACAAGCGTGAATAGAATTGTAATCCATCCCCAAGTTTTGCAAGATCTTTCTTGCTTCCACTATGGAATCTGGCATCACATTATCAGCTGGCAGTATGTGCATTTTCAGCGATCTACACAACGAAAAAAATACGGTACCCTTATGTAGGTAATTTGGTACATTATACATTTAGAGTTTTTTATTGAAGTAAACACATTGTAATAGATCACCTGAAAAGTGCAGTGATGCTAGTGTCACTCCATCCAAACTTTGCCTGCATGTTGAGAAGAACTAGAAGCGCCTTCAATCTAGACACACATACTCCACCATACAATGGCGTATCGGCTTCACTTTTCATGTCATCATAGATAAGCCTTTCTGAATCCATGATCATCTCAATCATTTCATTGATATCGAGCTCAAACATAGCATTGTTGGGAATGTGCTCTGCATGATCACCCTTCTAGATATTAGAGGTTGCATCTTGTGGCCTCACGAATGTTGCTTGAGTAAAGAACCCGCGAACACATCTATTGGGTTGCAAGATTGTTGCATGTTGGCCAGCGTCAGAGTCCGACGAGTTGTAATTGGCAAAAACTCAATCTATAATAGATGGGTCAAACTCGCCAAATTTGTGAACGTGCTGCAAAGAAACGCGTCTTGTCCGTCGCACAGCATGTTTGCATTGATTACAAGGACATAAGATCCTTCTTGAGAGATAAGCGTTTTGGTCAGACGATAGCCCCATATCATCATCACTACTCATAATGAATGTAAAAACCTTATAGCCTGAACATAAATTTAACATTCTGTTGGCATCCTCCGTCTCTTATCTCTCTCTCTCTCTCTCTCTTAATCTTCGTTACAATCAAGAAACCATAGATCACACTGTAAACTACCTCAAATTCTCTAGCCTATGTCCGATCCCCACACACCTCAGTCTAGAGGTGCACGGAGATTAGAACCACTCGGTTATAATATCGTATTTATTGGTCAATGCCTATATTTGTGGGTACAAGAAATCTACACACCTAACGTCTACATGACAATGCATGTAGTGGACAAAACCCCTTTGCCTCTTGTTCAACTGTAGCAATTCACAACAGCTTAACATCTCTTCACAACAGCTCCTTGTTTGAAGAATTACTGTGCATATTACATGTTTGCCTCCATTCTGAGTATCATGCCGTTGAAAGCTTCCCAACCTAATGCCGCACTCATGGAGAGAACGAGAGAGAGATGTTTGCACTTGTGAATTTGCAAACAACTACATACCTAAACTCATGTGAGCTACATGAAAACTATTGCAAACATAACCATAAACCTAACTCTTAAACCGTAATCCTGAAGCTAAACTTTAATATAAAAACTAATCCAAAATCTAATCTCAAATCTAACCTAATCTCTCTCTCTCTCAAACATGCATACACATAAACCGAACAAAAATGCATATTTTTCAAATGAAGAGACTGCTCTTGGTACATCGTCCACTTCAGCTGCTCTAATTCTTGCTCAGCACCGCGAGTACTCCCTCCCTCCCTTTCTCTCTCTCTCTCTCTCTCTCTCTCTCTCTCTCTCACACACACACACACACACACACACACACACACACACACACACACACACACACACACACACACACACACACACACACACACACACACACACACACACACACATACACACACACACACACACACACACACACACACAAGCCAACTTGATATGTCGTGAAAGTCATGAGTTATCCACTTTCCTCTCCCACACTCAAGCTCAACAACAGGAGAACGCTTTTAGAAGCTATTGTTGTTGCCTACCCTTTGAACATTCCGAAGCTAACTAGCTTCAAACACCTTTAAGCTCTACAAAAAAGACAGAGATGGTTGGGCCTCTTATTCAATTTCAAACCTTAAATCTTGAGTTAAATTCTAAACTTAACCCCAAAGATATAGTATTAAATCTAAACCTAAACTCTAACTTAAATATAAAAACTAAATCCTAAACCTACTGCTACGCCATCCGCTTCAGGTGCTCTAATTCCTACTTAGCACCACGAGTGCTCCCTCTCTCTCTCTCTCTCTCTCTCTCTCTCTCTCACACACACACACACACACACACACACACACACACACACACACACACACACACACACACACACACACACACACACAAGCCAACTTGATACGTTGTGAAAGTCCTGATTTATCCACTTTCCTCTCCCATCACTCAAGCTCAATAGAAGGAGAACGCTTTCAGTAACTAGTGTTGTTGCCTACCCTTTGAACATTCCAAAGCTAACTAGCTTCAAACACCTTTAAGCTCTACAAAAAAGAGAGAGATGGTTGGGCCTCTTCTTCAGCTTTAAACCTTAAATCTTGAGTTAAATCCTAAACCTAACCCCAAAGCTTTAATATTAAATCTAAACCTAACTAACTTAAATATAAAAACTAAATCCTAAAGCTATGTTGACTCTCTCTCTCTCTCTCTCTCTCTCTCTCTCTCTATCTTTCTTTCCCTCTCTCTTTATCTATATATGTCATAGTACATCTATTTACAAAGACATACATTGACGAAGCTCTTCAATGATCGATGCACTATTTTATTGGACAATGCAGACATTATATTAGATCCACAAGGAGTTTATCAGATTGGTCTCATAAATCATTTTGAAATTTTGAAGACATTTAATATAACATTTCATTTTGTATTCTCTCTCTCTCTCTTATCTCTCTCTCTCTCTCTCTCATACACACACACACATATACATTATGTGTGTGTGTGTGTGAGAGAGAGAGAGAGGGAGAGGGAGAAAGAGGGGAAGGGAACATGCCAGAGGGAGGAGAGGGAAGGAGCATACCTGGCTCTCCATCCTCTCATCGTGTTCGTGTGTGTGCGGGGGGGGGGGGGGGAGAGAGAGAGAACGGCAAGAATACCTGTTTTGCAAGAGTGCCAAAACGCGGATTTGAGATGTGAGATTTTGGCATTCGTGGATTATTTTTTTACCTGGTTGACGTCGCTATAATCGTCTCTATGAACGTCTCTATATTATTTGTTGCATAGCGACGCCGTGAAGTTTCACATTTGAGCGTTGCACTGCTAGCATTATTACTATGAAGAACCTCTTGTAGTGCTAGCACCTAAAAGACTATTGGATAGTCTCCCAAGGGGTCCAATGAGCATTCAGCAGCCCAATGGCTTGCATGATTCCTATTGGCCAGGAGACAAAGGGATCCAATGAGATTTTAGTTGCATTAATTAATTAGCTAAAGCTCTCACAAAAGGGGAAAGGGGGACACATGTCAGAAGGCTATCACTTATGCTGCTTTAAATTTCATTGGCTAAGTCTGTCATGGGCCAAATGGGTGTGAGCATGAGCAAATAGCAAGAGGGGTGAACCAAGAGAGAGAGGGGGCTGATTTTTCAAAGGCATTATTGCATACACACACACACACAAGTCCCTGTGTGGAGTAAGAAGACTCTCTCTCTCTTCTTCTCAAGCTTTAATGGAAAGCTTATCACCTACTCCAAGCTTGGAGAAGGGAGGCCTACACCAAAAACTCTTGGATTTGTGATGCAAATCCAACCACGAGCCAAGCTTCAATGTATGCTCATCTCCTCTACCATGCTAATTACTAAGGTAAGCTATGCTAATATGAGTGATTATGTGAGGATATGTATATCTTTCTCGTAAGACTACTCCTTCTTCCTCTCAATCTACTCTCATACCCCGCTAGCTCTCACCATCTTTGAAGGTGTGTGAGGTCTTGGGTCTTAGACCGTGAGGGAATTGATGATGTGTTTGATAAGTGTTTTTCTTAGTGCTTGAAGTTTCCATCTTCATTGCACTAGCTAGTATTGAAGAAACACAAAGAATTGTATTGTAAAATGTCTCTGTTGATGGGATAAACAATGATATAAAGCCTTTTGGAGGGGGGATCAGCTCCATGTAAATTTGGTCCTCAACCGTTGTCAATAGCTTAATCTCTCTCTCTTTTGAAGTATTGTTCATGCTATCTAACTAGGTGTCATACTTTTTGTTGCTCTCTCTCCACCCAAGCACTCTTGTTATTCTCATTAGGAATCTATTCTAATGAAATTCTCACTATGTTCATGCTATTTTTCGCTACACACAAGTTACTAGACCATTAAAGGTTACATTGGTATCAGAGCCCAAGGTTTCTCTTTTATTGCTCAAGCAGGGAGGTCCTCAAGCTAGCTATAAATGGTTGGTATTATTAATTGCATGTGAGTAAGTAGAATAGGAATTTTTTAGCCTTGCAGTGCGCCTGCCTTCGTGCAGATAACGGGGCATCACCGTCGAGAGCTATGGTCTTAATAGTGGAGTCCTACGGGGCACTATTGAGCTATTAGAAGCTTGACAGGAGCCGATGTTGTTTTGGTGTTGAATGACCCTCTCTTCTATTCCTTGCAATTAATGGTATTCGAGCCACGGGTACAATAGCTTGAGTGCTTTTTCTAAAGGGGTAAAGAGGAGTAGCAAATAGGGCTTGAAGTGCCAAAGTACACCTAAAAGGTTTACACCTAAAAGTTGTTAGAATGGCTGACAATAGTAAAGAGAGTGAAATTAATGTTGATAACTTTGCTTTTGCTAATGAGCAAGTTACTAATGATGCCCCTATGCTTGTTAACTATCTTGTTTCTAGGCTTCGACAAGCCATGGGCAATCCATCCACCTCACTGAAGGAACGAGAAATAAGTGAGTCTCCTTCCACCTCAGCGGCATTGGCTCCACGAAGACGGCGGGCTAAATGCTCTCCATCACCTCCAAAATGGACAAGACCATCGCACGCTTCTCCACACCATAATTCAAAGAGGGATGACAAAAAGCAAGAGAAGAAAAAGGCAAGAAAGAGGACACCCTCTTCTCCATCTTCTTCATACTCTTCCTCTTATGAAAGTGATGGTGAAGACAAAGAAGATCAAGGCAAGAAAAAGGCGAGAAAGAGGTCACCCTCTTCTCCATCTTCCTCAAATTATTCATCTTTTGAAGAAAGTGATGGTGCAACTTTTGAACCATAAAAAAGAAGAGGCCATAGGAAATACTATACCGCGTGGAAGAGGTCATCCAAACTCAAGAAGTTCAAGGAGCGAGGAAAGAGCGTCTCTTTACTTACCTACAATGGCACCTTTGGTGCTACGGACAAAGTCTTGACCTTTATCCAACAATTTGATGCGGCGTTTGGAGATGAGGGCTTCATGGAGTCCTCTAAGCTATGCCATGTAGCTATGCACTTTCAAAAGTCCGCCAGGCAATGGTGGTCTAGCATATGGGCCAATGGTGAAGCTCCACAAACATGGAAAGCTTTAAGAGCTTCCATTATGAAGCAGTTTTTGGCCACCGATGCCAAAGACAAAGTACTCACCGAATGGCGAAGCTTGAAGCTCTCTCCCTACAAATCCATTCACAAATAGGTAGACAAGGTTTGGGACCTACAACTCAAAGCCACTATCTTCAAAAAGTTGTATTTGGAGAGAAAAAGAAACAATTTTGTGCGGGCTTAACTGAAGAAATGGCAGAGTATGTCAACTCCCAAAGGCCACGCACGATATCAGTTATACACGATACTATGGTCGCTTCTCAAATCAATTTCCAAATATAGGGGCTAAACAAAATTCTAAGACCACAGAAAACAAGGGTTCTAATGAGCTTAAGAATATGTCCAAAAGTCTCCTAAGGGAAATTCCAACAAAGCTAAGGAGAAGGGAGTTTACAAAGGCAAAAACAAACTCTATCCTAAAGAGCTTGAGCGTTATCGCAAGGATAACCGCTATTTCAAGTGCGGCGAGCAAGGGCATGCGTACCGCGCTTGTCCCCAAAAGAACACCCACCTTGAGCCTCCTAGAGCTACCTTGGTCGAAATCCAAGAGGAGGAAACTCACCACAAAGGATCTCCTCTATGCCATGCTTGGGGAAAGGTAAGAGAACATGATGCTTTTATTCTCTTTGACCCTGGTTCTACTCACAATTTCATATCCACAGAGTTATCCACCAAGCTAGGCATCCAAGCCTATGAGATGGGAGATGTCCTACCCGCCGCAGATGGTGCTTTCAAGGGGCAAGAAGCTTCAGTCACTCCCTTAATCAGGAAATTGAGGTTCCATGTCCAAAGCTATGTGGACAAAGAGGACTTCTTTACCTCTCCTCTCAAGCATGAGGATGTAATCCTAGGGGCACCATGGTTTGATTGCATGGCTGCCAATGCTAGATTCCCTGAAAGGAGAATCTACTTTAGGTTCACGGAAAAAGATATGTACATAGATGCTAAGCAAATGGGTAACACCATACCCATTGTACATACGAAAGCTTTTAACAAGTCAATAAAGATCTCTATTTCTGTGTACATGACTTTTGTTAAAGATTCTCAAAATGACCTAATGCTTTAACAAAAGAAAATATAAACAATCACAAAGAATTAGAGTTATCCAATTTTGTCAAGGGGTTTCAAGATGTCTTTATTGACGACATCCCTTGTGAGCTACCTCGTAAACGAGGCAATGATGACCATGCAATTGAACTTTTTTCAGAAAGTTCACCGCCTAACAAACCTCCTTATAGAGTTTCTCAAGCTCAACAAGAGGAGATTATGCGGCAAGTGCATGAGTTAGTTGAGAAGGGCATGGTTAGGCCTAGCTGATCTCCATTTTGCTCACATGTGCTATTAGTGCAAAAAAAAGACGGCACATATCGTATGTGTGTCGACTATAGAGCACTAAATAGGATCACTATCAAGAATAGGTTTCTCGTTCCACGGGTAGAAGACCTATTTGATAAGCTACAAGGGTCCACCTACTTCAGAGATTGACCTAAAAAGTGGCTATCATCAAATAAGGATAGTTGATCAAGACATTGTAAAGACCACATTTCGCACTATGTTTGGTGTTTACGAATATATTGTCATGCCTTTTGGCTTGACCAATGCACCAGCTACGTTCAACCGCTTGATGGAGAAGCTATTCAGGCCTTACCAAACCTTTACTAGAGTGTTCTTTGATGATATCATCAATATCTACTCTAATTCATTAGACAAACACAAGTAACACCTCCAAGTAATATTTCAAGTTCTAATAAACTTTATTATCAAAAGAAAAGCAAAAAATCAGTATTTAGGTCACATTATCTCTCAAGATGGCATCCAAATGGATCCATCAAAGTTAGAGGTAATGAAAGGATTGCCTAAACCAAGGAATCTTCATGAACTAAGAAGATCTATAGGTATGTGTGCATACTATAGATGCTTCATAGAAGAGTTCTCACTAATAGTAGGACCATTACATGACCTAACAAAGAACAACATTAGGTATACATGGTCTGCCAAGGAGAACAATGCTTTTGAAAAACTTATCTCTCAACCTGTGCTTACATTGCCAGATCTCTCAAAGCCATTTGATGTCCAATGTGACACTTGTGGTGATTGCCTTGGAGCCGTTTTGCTCCAAGAAGGGCATGCCATAGCCTATGAAAGTCGAAGGATTTACCCTGTTGAGAAAGCTCTAGGCTAAGCACTATTTATTGGGACTCCTTTCATTCTGCGAACGGATCACCAAAGTCTTAAGTACTTCATGACGCAGACCAAGCTCTCCGACAAACAAATGATGTGGGAAAATTTTCTTTCTCAATTTCATTTTCATATTGCTCACATTGCTGGCAAGCATAATCAAGTAGCCAATGCACTCTCAAGACGGCCGAGAGTGAATGCGGTTTCCATAGCAACTCACAATGATCTATCTTCAATGATAGATGAGTATGCTATTGATCCCAATTTTAGAGATGTGATTCCAGCCCTTGCATTAGGGAAGAAAGAGGAACCATTTACTTTACAAGATGGTTATCTTCTCTATGGCAATAGACTATGCGTTACTAACTCACTACGTGATAAAGTAATGTATGAATCTCATGCTTCTCCTTATGCGGGGCATAGAGGGATTCAGTCTACCCTAAAGGGATTGAAACATATTTCTATTGGCCTACCATGAAAGCAAACATACAAGAGTATGTTTCTAAATGTGTGGTATGCCAAAAGACGAAGTTTGATAGAGGGATTGCTTCAACCTTTACCAATCCCTAATTCACCATGGGAGAGCATATCCATGGATTTTATCTTTGGATTGCCTAAGTCTATCCATGGGAATACGGGAATATGGACGATAATAGACAGGTTTAGTAAACAAGCTCATTTTATACCTGTCAAAAAGACTATCAAAGCCCATTAAATGGCAACACTCTTCATATCACAAATCTTAAAGTACCATGGCTTGCCAATATCCATAGTGTCCGATAGAGATCCTAGAATGACCAGTAATTTTTGGAAGGGTCTCTTTGAGAATTTAGGGACAAGGCTAAACTTCTCTTTGGCCTATCACCCGCAAACACATGGCCAAAGTGAAATAGCTAACCTAACAATTCTTGATCTACTAAAAGCCTATGTAACATAAGTAGATCAAACGTCCCAATGGGAGAAGTACTTACCCATAGTGGAGTATGCCTACAATAACATTGTACATACTTCCACGGGAAAAGCACCTTTTGAGGTAATAGAGGGAAGATAAAAAAGTCCTTGCTACTTAAGGTACACAATGGGAAGATCTTCGTTGCAGATGAGTATAGCCAAGACCTATAGGAATCTTTCCAAAAGATTAAGGATGCTATCTCTATCTCACAACAAAGGCAAAAGGCTGCTACTGACAAGCACAGAAGAGTCCAAGACTTTAAAGAAAATGATTGGGACTTACTTAAATTTCCCAAGGCTCAATTAAGACACACGACGGACAAGAATCCTACAGGACACCAAAAGTACTATGCTAAGTTAAAGAAAAGGTACTATGGTCCCTTCCAGATTCTTAGGCCAATCAATGAGATGGCCTATAAACTCAAGTTTCCTAACCATTGGCTCATACATAATGCTTTCCATGTGAGCCTACTAAAGCCTTAGAAAGGAGAGCCACCTCAAGAACCTACTATTGAAGACCCACAGAAGATCAAGGACCAAGAAGAGGTGTTGCAGCCCGAGTCCATTCTCCGACATGAAGACAAGGTACTAAGAGGCGGTAAGACTATCCGACGATATCTTATTAAGTTTAAGAAGTATCCTTTTGAAGATGCTAGATGAATGCAAGGAATACAAGTAAAGGACAACCTAAACCTTCTCGATGCTTATAATGCTTCCCTAGAGTAAGCAAATGTACAAATGTTAAAAATGAAAAAAGTTTTTGTCTTATAAGACTCTCTTTATATTTATTGTGCACAAAAATGAAGTAGTATGCATGCTTGGATCAAGTTTGCGGAGACAACGTCTTCCAAACACCAAGTAGAGCTTGTCACTCTACTATGGAAGATTGATAGGACTAATGTGCAGACATGTTCGCGGTAGCTTAGGCTCTCAAGCACCAAATGGACTAGTCATCCATTCTGGAACGATGTCGTAGGGTACCATAGGGACCCTCTACCCACTAGAAAAAGGACTAAGGAATATGCTTTATCTTCTCTACACCATAGTCGAGAACGACTATGATTTCAAGAGAGAGGCAATGTCATAATAACGAATAACTAAGTCTCCTAAATGATTACTGATCATTTAATATGGGAAAGTGCCAGGGGAGAAAAAGCTAGAATATTGGTTAAGCTGGCAGACCAGCCACAATAGGGATCCAAAGGAGGGAAAATAGGGATCCAAAGGGGGGGTTGAAAGTGCGAAGCAGAAGGTACCGGTAGGTGTGCGTTGCGATGTAGTGTAGGATTGGGGCAAGAAGTAGGAGGCGAAGTGCAACAGAGAGGAAGCGCTAGGGATCGAAGCAGGGAGAGAGAGAGAGCTCACGTTTTTGGGGAAAACTCAATAAGTGAGTTTTGGGTTTTCCCACTTTTATAATTAGCGACTTTAAAAAAATATGCCTTGGTTCAATATGAACTTGGAAAAAGTATAAAAATGTACAAAAAGGCCTTTAACCCAACAACCTCCCACTTAAAGGCATAAATAACGCCTTTAAGTTAACCAACTCCCACCAGCTGTATGCAATGGTCATGTTGAGCCTTAGCAAGACTCTTGGTGAGAACATCTGCAGGGTTATCTTGTGTATGGATCTTAGTCAAGGTGATTAGACCATCCTCCAATACCTGTCAAATGAAGTGGTACTGCACATCTATGTGTTTAGTACGCGCATGAAACATGGCATTTTTGGCTAAATAGACAACACTTTGGCTATCACAACCCAACACGGGTGTATGGGCAGGCATGCCAAGTTCTTTTGCAAGTCTGCCCAACCAAATGCCCTCTTTTGAAGCCTCTGTGGCTGAAATATATTCAGCCTCAGTAGTAATCAATGCCACAATTTTTTGTAACCTAGAACACCAAGAGACTGCACCACCAGCAATGGCAAATACATACCACTAGTAGATTCCTGGTATCCATGTCACCTGCCATGTCTGCATCACAATATCCCTGTAACTTTAAGTCACTTTTTCCATAACAGATACACTTTGATTGTGTACCTTTCAAATATCTCAGAATGCATTTGACAGCTTCCCGATGCGCTTTGCTAGGATTCAACATGTATCGACTAACTACTCCCACTGCATAAGCAATGTCGGGACGAGTGGCAACCATAGCATACATAAGAGAACCACAAGCTGATGCATAAGGGATTCCCTTCATTGCTTTGAATTCCACCTCATCCTTTGGGCAATCTTCTTTGCTAAGCTTAGTGTATGGAGGTAAAGGTACCCCAAGAGACTTAGCATCAGCCATATTAAATCTGTCAAGTACTTTTGCAATGTACCTTTCTTGAGATAAAAACAACAATTTCAGCTTTCTATCTCTTTTAATACGCATGCCCAAAATATTCTTTGCATCACCCAAATCCTTCATAGCAAATGCTGAATTTAGCTTACGTTTCAGAGAATCAAGACTAGTCTTATGTTTCTTGGCAAGCAGCATGTCATCAACATAGAGAACAAGTATGATGGGACTACCATCTTCATCCCTTTTTGTATACAAACAATGATCTGCATGGCTGCATTTAAAGCCTTGAGATAGCATAAAAGTGTCAAACTTCTTATACTAGTGTCGTGATGATTATCTCAAACCATACAGAGCCCTTTTCAGTTTTCATACAAGTTCCTCGCATGTAGGAACTACAAAACCTTCAGGTTGTTTCATGTATATGTCATATTCAATGAACCAATGCAAAAACGTTTGTCTTTACATCCATTTGATTCAATTCCAAATCAAGCACCACAACGAGAGCAAAAAGGACACGTAAAGTTGTAAGCTTTACAACAGGAGAAAGATTTCTTGAAAATAAATTCCTTCTTTCTGTGCATATCCTTTTGCAACCAATCTTGCCTTGTACTTGGGTTTTTCATCCACTATCTTAATCTTGTATACCCATTTGTTAGGAAGAGCCTTTCTCCCTTTAGGCAATGTCACAAGATCCCAAGTATCATTTGCATACAAGGATTTCATTTCCTCTTGCGTTCCAAGCTCCCACTTACTGCTTGACTCACATGATTTGGCCTCTTTAGATGTAAGAGATTCATCCTCATCTGTCAACATTATATGATCCAAAGAGGGGTTAAATCTCTGCGGTTGCCTTCTCAAACGAGTTGACCTGCGTATCCAATGATCTACATTCTCAGGAAACGGTTCTACATCATAAGGCAACTCATTTTCAGCTCTATCATGCTGCTAAAAATCATTTTCAGCCAATTCATGTGGCGTCCATCCTCATTAGGAGCATCAAAATCATGTCCTACCTCTTCTGGCTCAAGGTTAACCGGCTGATTATCAATTTCAGCTTGTGGTAATGCATCATGAGGCTCTTTTTCAACATCAATGGGTGGCATGAAAGGGTGAAATCTGACTGTTTTCTTGTCAGCATCAGATTTTGTAGCATTCTTAAGCAATTTTGCCTCATTGAACACTACATCTCGGCTGCGTATTACCTTTCTAAACTATGGTAACCACACTCTATAGCCCATTTCACCTTCTTCCCCAACCATAACCTAGGAAGACTCCTTTAATGGGCTTCATATCAAGCTTTGTTCTCAAGTCATTGCGTACATGAACAAAAGCTTCGCAAATACTCTCAAATGATCATAAGAGGCAGGTTTGCCCAACCAAACCTCCTCTGGAATGTCATTTTTCAGCCTACAATTAGGAGAGCGATTTCAAATATGAACTGCAGTTTTCAATGCCTCCCCACCATTAGAAGATGGATTATAAGGGGTTGTCAAATCCCTTCTAATCCCATTTTCATCACAAAAACACTGAAATTCAGCAGATACATACTCTCCTCCATTATCAGATCTGAGACATTTAAGCTTAGTACTCTTTTGCGTAGTGACAAAATCATGAAACTTCTTAAAAGCATTAAAAGTCTTAGTCTTACTTTTCAACAAATGCACCCATCCTTTCCTAGTACAGTCATCAATGAATGTAACAAAATACAATGCACCACCAAAAGACTTAACATGCATAGTGCATACATCGGAGTGAATAAGATCAAGAGGATTAGCTTTGTGAGAGACACCAAAGTAATAAGAAGGTTTCTTTTGCTTTCCATAAAGACAATCGTTACACAAATCCAAGTTTTTTCCTTTTACATCAACCCTCTTCAGAGAGGAAAGCACATCAATACCCTTTTGGCTCATATGGCCAAATCTCTTATGCCACAATTCTGTATATGAAGCAACTTTAGCAACAACAAGAAACTTGCCAAGCAAAGCTTTACATCGAAGATAGTACAAAGTACCTCTTCTAGACCCTTTTACAACAAGCATACATCCCTTAAGCAACTTCCATGAACCCCCAGCAAAGATGGTAGTCTAACCATGTACATCTAACTCACCAACAGATAGCAAACTTTTCTTAATGCATGGTAGAAACCTGGCATCATTCAACACAAGATCTTGACCATTGTTAAGAGCCAAATGCATAGTACCCATTCCCTTAATATTGCAACAAAAATTATCACCAAGGTACACCTTGCCATAATTGCCTGCAGTATATGTAGCAAAACACTCCAAAGATGGAGTCACACGGAATGAAGCACCAGAATCCACTATCGATGACTCGGATAGGCCATCATTAGCACTGATCAATGCATCAATGATATCTTTCTCTGAGATAAACATGTCTTCTGCATTAGATATCACCAAATCTGAGGGGCATGAAGCCGCAACCCAGATTTCCTCAATGTCTGACAACTCCTCAATGCCCACACTAGAGGATATATTTGCATTCTCAGCATCCCTGGAGGAATCACCCGCTCATTTTTTCCCTTTCTTCTCATCTTTCTTCTTCTTATCTTGTGTCCCCTTCTTTGAGTCATCAAGCTGTATATTCACCAACTTTCGCATCAAATGCACCTGGTTCACAGGCGTGGTGTTTTCATAATGTCCATCAAAATGTCATCATTGATAGCCATTTTGATGTAGGCCATAGCCTTCTTATTCAACCTGGCCCACTCTTTGTCAGAAAAACTTGGTGGCTTATTCTCTTCCAATGCATCTTCACAATCCTTTAAGAAACGGATACCTTGCATGTGTTCTGTTAGAGATCGAAGCATCGAACCATTTGATTTCCATCAAACTTTTAGTGTCAGATGCGAAAGAGGAAGAAGCCATTCTAATTCAACCACAAGTATGTTTAGAAGAGAGATGCAATAGGCTGAAAATTTTAGCAAATAGGAGCAACCACAAGACTTTGCATACGATAGACCACAATTTCTTTACATGAAACTATTAAAATCTGAAATTTCACCTGAAAAGTGCAGTTTCAAGCACTTGTACTCAGCTTTTCACTCAATTTGTCGCGAAAAACATCAATCCATGTGATCCCACAACTTTGGTACTCCTGCGTATTGCTGTTTTGACCTGTTATAACCTGTAAATGACCTATTTTGACCTAAAATCAGCCTGTTTTGGCAGTTTTGGTGACCTTTTTGACTCTTGAAGCAAGGGGCTTCGCGATGGAAGCAAAATTGATTGCGGGAGAGCAATTTTAACTCGCTGTCTAGTAGAATGCGCATGGCTATTTTGAAACCCTAGGGCTCTGATACCAGTTGAAAGCGCGAAGCAGAAGGTACCGGTAGGTGCGCGTCGCGATGTAGTGCAGGATTGGGGCAAGAAGCAGGAGGCGGAGTGCAGCAGAGACGAGGCACTAGGGATTGAAGCAGGGAGAGAGAGAGAGCTCACATTTTTGGAGAAAACTCAATAAGTGAGTTTTGGGTTTTCACACTTTTATTATGCGTGACTTTAAAAAAATATGTCCAGGTTCAATATGAACCTGGACAAAGTATAAAAATGTACAAAATGGGGTTATTTAGGCCTTTAACCCAACAGGGGCCATCTGCAAAAGAGCAATGTGCAACGATGGGCTTAAAAGCCCCTAAGGTTCCCATTAAGACTTCCAAAATGCTAAGGTTCCAAAATTCAAAGGTTGTGTCCAATGGTTAAGCTTAGGAAATTTGGATACTTTGTATATGTGTGTAAAAAAGTCTTTCCAAGTCCTACAAAGGAGGGGGCGAGCCCAAGAAGTAGGGGATGAGAGAGAAATACACACACACACACATACTCATAAGCTTCCTTTACACACAAGGGGAAAGAGGGACACATGTCAGCTCCCTAGCCCAGATACCCACAAGGTGTACTCAATCCCTATTGGATGGCCATGGAGGTGGACCAATGAGAATTAGGCTAGAGTAAATCTAGTTTAATTAATTTAAAAACAGTTAATAAAAGAACCAATAGGAATTAAGCTCTCTAGAAGACTATTGGACAGTCTCCCAAGGGGTCCAATGAGAGTTTAGTTGCATTAATTAATTAGCAAAAGCACTCATAAAAGAGGAAAGGGGGACATATGCCAGAAGGCTATCACTTATGCTGCTTTAAATTTCATTGGCTAAGCCTGGCATGGGCCAATAGGGTGTGAGCATGAGAAAATAGCAAGAGGGGTCAATCAAGAGAGAGAGGGGGCTGATTTTTCAAAGGCATTATTGCATACACACACACACACACACACACACACACACACACACACACACACACACACACACACACACACACACACACACACACACACACACACACACACACACACACACACACTCACACACACAAGTCCATGTGTGGAGTAAGAAGACTCTCTCTCTCCTTCTCAAGCTTGAATGGAAAGCTTATCACCTACTCCAAGCTTGGAGAAGAAAGTCCTACACCAACAACTCTTGGATTTGTGATGCAAATCCAACCAAGAGCCAAGCTTCAATGCATGCTCATCTCCTCTACCATGCTAATTACTAAGGTAAGCTATGCTAATGTGAGTGATTATGTGAGTATATGTATATATTTCTCGTAAAACTACTCCTTCCTCTCAATCTACTCTCATACCCCGCTAGCTCTCACCATCTTCGAAGGTGTGTGAGGTCTTGGGTCTTAGACCGTGAGGGAATTGATGATGTGTTTGAATAAGTGTTTTGCTTAGTGGTTGAAGTTTCCATCTTCATTGCACTAGCTAGTATTGAAGAAACACAAAGAATTGTATTGTAAAATGTCTCTGCTGATGGGATAAACCATGATATAAAGCCTTTTGGACGGGGGATCGGCTCCATGTAAATTTGGTCCTCAACTATTGTCAATAGCTTAATCTCTCTCTCTTTTGAAGTATTGTTCATGCTATCTAACTAGGTGTTATACTTTTTGTTGCTCTCTCTCCACCCAAGCACTCTTGTTATTCTCATTAGGAATCTATTCTAATGAAATGCTCACTATGTTGATGCTATTTTCCGCTACACACAAGTTACTAGACCATTAAATGTTACAACCATATCATGTGTGTTCAAGAAATGTTTGTAAATCCCCTTAACTGTGATTTTTTAAAGGATTATAATGTACCTTTTTATTTTAAAATCTGTAAGTTTTTTTCAAATAGTATCCTTATGTATATATACTTATGTAAGTTTCAAGAACTTTAAACACCCTTCTGTTGAACTCATGTGATAGGTTACATTTTTTCTTAGGTGACCTCCCTGATCCTCTTGTCCACCTCATATCAATGTTAAACTGCTCTGCTACTTGCTTGCAAAGTAGCATAACACATAGTTCAAGGCACCTCCTATCCACCTCATATCAATGCTAAACCGCTCTACTACTTGCTTGCAGAGTTGTTGAAAATGTAGCCTAGGAATTGCAATTGTAAGGGCCCTCTATGCTCTACTAATCTCCCTCAAACATTTCATCTTCTGATATAATCTCTTCTTCTTGGCAAGTGGGGTCTCAAATGAACTCCCTTCATTAGGCAAAATTTGGACTCACAAAGGGGCCTTATAAGGAGTTTGACTTCCTCTCTCATGTCCAAAATAAGCGTGCGGTAAAATTTTTGCAAATCAACTCTAAACTTGGCGGAGATTTGACAATTAGAATCTACTCTTCAAGATCTTTCTATTGATATTTGGCACACCACGAGATTCCTCATTGGATCGAGCAAATGATTGATCATGAGTCTGGGCCAATATGGTAACTTGTACCATAGAGAGAGTCTCTTCATCCCTGGGGACAAACCGTCATCACACATCTCCTTCTGCTCTAACCATGCTAGTGCAGACATCCTCGATGGCTCTCTTCCCAAAAAGCCATCGCGTAACACATGATTCTCTGGAAGATACGCTTGATGACCTTCGTAGATTTTCTTCTTCAATGAGGGCGCCCGCCGTGCATTAAGTCTAGGTCCACATGTGACACATGCTCTGTATCCGCTTGTTTGAAGCCTTGCATGTATACACATGACAATAGATGAGCTTAAGAAAAACCATTTAGTTTGAGTGTAAATCACCTGAGCATTCTGTTAGTCCGGGATAGTCATGCATGGTCCACATTAGAATGCCTCTGATCAAAGCATTCCGTTGACCTCTGTGTCGGCTCATATCCACCACTTCTATGCCAATCCACAATTGTTGTAGCTCTTCCAATAGTGGATGAAGATACACGTCCATATTCTTCACTTTATACCGCCCCGGCACAATCAAGCTTAGCCACATGTGCCTCTTCTTGGTAGTCAACCACGGGGGAATGTTGTAGTGACGATGACAATGGGCCATACTCTGTAAGATGTTGATCTCTGACCAAATGGATTTACGCCATCCATAGCCAGGTCTATACGCAAATTTCGAGCTTCCCTGGCAAAATCCGGCCATGTATCGTCTATATGTTTCCAGGCTGCACAATCTGCAGGAATCCGTAGCACACCATCCAAAGATCTATTCTCCTCGTGCCATGATGCTAGGGCGGCCATGGACTTATATTCGAAGAAATGCTTGATGCAAGGAAGCAGAGAAAAATATCGCAAAACCTTTTGTGGAATTTTTGTTCCGTGGAGATCTACTCGATATCTCTCGGAATCACATTTTGGAAACTTCTCCATGTCTATGTATTCCCCTCTGAAAAGAATGCAGTCATTAGGACAAGCGTGAATCGAATTGTAATCCATCCCCAAGTTCCGCAAGAACTTTCTTGCTTCCTCTCTGGAATCTGGCATCACATTATCAGCTGACAGAATTTATGTGATCTTTGAGCAATCTACACAGCCAACAAAATGCAGTACACTTGTGTAAGTAATCTATCATATCATTATACATCTAGAGTTTTTTATTGAAGTAAACACATTGTAATACATCACTTGAAAAGCGTTGTGATGCTAGTGTCGCTCCATCCAAACTTTGCTTGCATGTTGAGAAAAACCAGAAGCGCCTTCAATCTAAACACACGTGCTCCATCATACAATGGCATATCGGCTTCACTTTTCATATCATCATAGATAAGCCTTTCTGAATCCATGATCGTCTCGATCATTGCATCGATCTCGGGCTCAAATATTTCCTCGTTGGGATTGTGGTCTGCATGATCATCCTCCAAGCTGTCAGAGGCTACATCTTGTGGCCTCATGTATGCTGCTTGACCAAAGCGCTACGAACACGTCTATTGGGTTGCAAGATTGCTGCATGTTGGCCAGTGTCAGAGTCTAACGAGTTATAATTGGCAACAACTCGATCTATAATAGATGGATCAAACTCATCAAATTTGCAAACGTGCTGCAAAGAAACGCGTCTTGTCCGTCGCACAGCATGCTTGCATTGATGACGAGGACATAAGATCCTTGTTGAGAGATAGGTGTTTCGGCTGGACGGCTCCACATCCTCCTCATCACTACTCATAATGAATGTAAAAACCTTATAACCTGTACATAAATTTAATCTTTTATTGGCATCCTCTGTCTTTTATCTCTCTCTCTCTCTCTCTCTCTCTCTCTCTCTATTCACACTGTAAACTACCTCACATTCTCTAGTCATGTCCGATCCCTCCATACCTTGGTCTAGAGGTGCACGGAGATCAGAACCACCGGGTTATAATCTCGTTTTTATTGGTCAATGCCTATATTTGTGGGAATAAGAAATCTACACACCCACATCTACATGATAGTGCATGTAGTGAACAAAACCCCTTTGCCTCTTCTCTAGCTGTAGCAATTCACAACATCTTAACATCTCTGTCGACAATAGATCCTTGTTCGAGGGATTACTTAGCACATTACATGTTGGCCTCAAATTTGAGTATCATACCATTGAAAGCTTTCCAACTGAAGGTCGTATCCGTAGAGAGGAAGAGAGGGATCATTGTTCGCCTATCCGTAGAGAGTTGGGAAGGTGGCAACTTCAATTGGTCATGTAAAAACGCAAGGCTAACTTCACTGTTCGTTTAACTCTAATTTTTTTTCGTAATCCTGAAGGTAGACTTTAATATTAAAAATAAATTCAAATTATAATCTTAAATCTAACTTGATTGAACATATGGTGAATTCTAAGCTAATTGAACATGGTTAGTGGGTGAGTTAATAGGTGTCATATTCTAATGGGAATATAGATATTGTTTTGTACCTAGTGTTTGCTCTTTGGGCAAAGCTTTCATTGACATGTCCTAAATCTAATCTAATCTAATCTAACATAAATCTAGATCTAATCTAATCTTAAACTCAACATAAATCTAAATCTAATCTAATCTTAAATCTAACCTAAACCTAAATGTAATTTAACTTACATGTAAATCTAATCTAACCTTAAATCTTATCTTAATCTTAAATCTAAATCTAATCTAATCTAATCTTTAACTCGATCAACATAAACCTAAATCTAATCCAATCTTAAATCATAAACCTAAATGTAATCTAACTCAGATCTAACCTAGCTAATCTTAAATCTTGCCCTAATTTTAAATCTAACGTAAATCTAAATCTAATCTAATTTTAAACTCAACATAAACCTAAATCTAACATAAACCTAAATGTAATTTAGCATAATCTTAAATCTAATTTAAATCTTAACCTAATCTTAAGTCTAACATAATTTTAAATTTAACATAAATTTTAAATATAAGTTAAATGTAATCTAACTTAATCTTATATTTTAATAGATTCTAACTGCCAAATCTCCGCCAAGTTTAGAGTTGATTTGCAAAAAAATTTACCGCACGCCCGTTTTGGACATGAGAGAGGAATTCAAACTCCTTATAAGGCCCCTTTGTGAGTCTAAATTTTGCCTAATGTTTGGTTTTGCTTTGAGGATGTACCACCTTTATCTTGCCTTGATCAACTCTCACCTTTATCTGGCTCATTGGGAGCTCCTTTGACATCTCTTGTTTTAATATCTTCTCTATGTATAATCCTTGTTGTTTGTTTGGACCTTGCCATAAATAGAACTCAAACCTTTAAATTAAGTGAAAACATAGCATACCAATATATTCAAGTATTAGCAGCAATATATGAAAAGTTTCAAAAATAATTAGTGTTTGCCTTGCACAAAAATTGAGTAGTCAAAAGCTTGTGCAACTAATCTATTTTTTTCTCAAGGGGGACACATCTCATGTCATGAAAAATTTTGAACAAAAAATATGCATCCCCCTTGCACAAAAATAGAGTAGTTCAGAAGCTTATCTAGCTACTCTATTTTTGCACAAGGGGGAAAACATGTCGTGTCATGAAAAATACAATATTGTAATGACTAGGTTTGGATGCCCAATGGAATTGGTCTCTTGTCAAGGAGGTCATTTCATTAATGAGGTGATTAAGATGTTGACCAAATATCACATGATACTAATTGAAATTCTAGTCTTGGACATTTTGGGATTTTTATATAAATAATGAGTGAAGTTACAATATTAGGCTAAAAAATGGACTGCTTTGTTAGCCTGGTTGCTAACATTTTACCCCACCCACTTTAGGTCATTTGTGACATAACATCATATTGCGAGGTAGTGAGTTGGCTTGCATACTGTCTGCTGTTTCTTGAGGGCATCAATGGATTCATAGTATATGATTTTGATCTTTTTGTCACCTTTTGTGAGGAACTAAAGGTCTATAGGCATCTTGAGCTCTACGGCTCAGTATCCATCAAATCTTGCCCATGGGTTTTCGATAAAGGGGCCAAATATTTTTGTTTTGAATGTAAAGAAGTCTGTGCAGAAAGCCTCTTCAAAGGTTTGCATAATTAAGATGGTAAAATATTACCCTTGTATAGATCCAATAAAGAGCTTCATTTGGTGGTTGATCTAAGGGGTCATATTAGCAAAGCCCTTGGTTGCCTTTTAGAAAGACATTTATGGTGCGTTTGTTTGCTTTACTTGATGAAATGTGTGCATGCATATGAGAATAATCTTGGCTATTTTAATGAAAATTATGCATGCCAAGTCTAAGATTCTCTTGAAGACTTCAATGATATCTTTCAATGTCTTCAATATGTAGTCTTAAATAGCCTTCCCTTTTGGTGGAGAGACTCTAATGTAATTCAACTAGGTTGGATGTTTCTTCAAAATAAGTTGATGGATGCCCCCGAGGATGTGCCATCTTCTCACTCATGGCAATGGATAGATGGTGGGATCCTTTATGATACCTGGTAGAGCATGTGTGTATAGTATCATATACCTAGGATGCCTCTTTAACCAATACTTTCTCCAAGCCAGCAGATGTGGATTTTGATTATCTACTCCTTGGTCCCTTGAGAAATCTTTGTTCAACTTTGATAACTTCATACTTTACCAATGGATAAGGAAGAGACTAATGATGTTATGTATTAGTGATCTTCTGGGAGGTAATCTGAGAAACATTTCTCAATGTAAGAAATGCTCCTCTCAGGTCATTGTCTTCTTCTAGATGCTATCTAGTTACCTCAATGATGTTGAGTGTAAGAAACACTCCTTATAGGTCATTGCCTCAATTAGTCATTACCTTCTCTTCTTCCTTTTTGGATATCTTTCCTTAGCAGTTCTTCAACATGTCGCTTCTTTCCTTGGCAATTCTTCAACCTCTTCATCACTCTATTCAAGAGCTTCATCTACTTTGTCAAGCTCTAGACCTTTAGTAATTTGTTGGGTGTATGCATGATAAGATGTACCCACTTTCAGCAGTTGCCCCCACCAAGACAACCAAGAAACAACCTCTTTTTGGACATTTGACTTGCTTGCACTTACTTTGAAGAGGCAAGATTTGATAGCCACACAAAGCACATAGTTGCAAACACAATGGAAAGATTTGATCTTCATTTTTTCACATCTAAATGGTAATTTTATTGTGCAAGGAATAATCTGGTTCAACCTATCACACCTTGTCACAACATTGTGCCTTGATAAAGAAATACTTATAACTATTTATGGGTTTTTCTTCTTTGCTTACCCTCTTGCACATGAAACGTTCACTTGGAAAGCAATTGAACTTGATTTATTGATATTTTTTTTGGTTCTTTGTATAATTAATATTCATATTTCTTTGTTAAAATTTCTACTTACAAAAATCTACTTTTTTTACACCAAATATCTAATGATATAGAACCTATTTTGCAAGATTCAATGTTCATTTGATAGATTATGACCCAATGAATGTGACCATGCAAAAAAAAAACTTCAACGGTTTATTTTTTAAAGATCTACCTTAGAAAATAATAAAGACTGCTTACAGAACCTTGATATAGTTTTTTCATTGTTTTAATTTTTTTCACTTGCACCATTCACTTGAGGTGTGCCTCCTTAGGTTTGGTAAATACCAAACCTAGAAATTTTTTTCACTTGCACCATTCACTTGAGGTGTGCCTCCTTAGGTTTGGTAAATACCAAACCTAGAAATTTTGACACTTGTCAACCAGCCATGGCTTGGTTCTACTCTCCCAATCCTAGTTGGCTAGTCCACCTCATACAAGGAGGCCGCCACATCACCCACTGCCACCTTGTATGCCACTTCACGTTAAGTGCCATGTCATCCACCACCTGATCACATGCCACATGTAAGTATTGCTTGCATGGTTTGCCACATCACTCGCCACCAAGCATGCCACATCGCCACCTTGTCAACTCATCACGTCCTTTTTTGCCACCTAATCATTACATGTCACCATTTTGACACATCATCATATGACATGGCAAATAAGGGGATCCCATCCTCCACCTTATCTTTATACCTATGTATTCCATGTCATCAATCATCTACATCAGCTTGCCACATGGATGACCATCTCATTCATGCATGGCCACCTCAATAGCCATGCCGTTTTTTTAAAAATAATAATGTAAATAAACTAAAAATCAAGATATATCACCCTAATTATTTACGTGGTAATTTAAGGAAAAAATATTTTTATGTAATATTTTATTTTAAAAAGTGTAAATTAATAATAAAATATTTATTTGAAATATTATTGGATCACAAGAAGAAAGATTTTTTAAAAATAGCTTTTGGTTTACTTATGCACACGGGTTCGGGACCTTCCGTAGTATCGATACAAGCCGCATGTAGCTCACGACGAAAAAAATGTCCGCCGCGCTCCTTGATCACACCGCGGCTCGGGCGGGAGCTTACCACATCCGCCATCACTCATTTCCTATCGAGCCCCGTCGGCCACCACGAGCGCATTGAGCTCTGAAAGACCTGAGAACGGCTTGAAAGTAGCCAAGCCCGTTGGTGGAAGGTAGCCTTGGCACTCGCCTGAGGGGGTGGGTTGCATCCCAACGTCACAAGAGGTGTGGGGGGAACTCATTGCCTCACCTCACCCGTCCTTCACTCCGTTGTCCGCCTCGTTCCCATCCCAACCGAGCACCACTATCTTATAGTTGTACACAATCTGGCGCGGTCTGAGAAACCCCCCAAGAACCATGACCCACTGGTCGGAAAAGGGGGGAAACCCCCTTGTTGGGGGAAGGCTGCAAGAGAAGGTTCCCATGAGAGGATGCAATGACCGAGGGTGTGAACGACATGTCCATCGATGACACCGGATTCACTGACGAGATGGCTCATGGTGTGGCGAGGAGAGAAGCGCATGGATGAGGGCCGACAGGTGCTTGACGGAGCCATCGATGACTCCATCATGATGTGGCCAACTACGTGGACGGAGGATAACCAAGGGCATGGACGTGTTGATGGAATAGCGTGGTCCAACATTTGGGTTGATGCTCCAGAATGTGGATGAGGGCTGACAAGTACGTGAAGCACGAAGCGGACAACTTCATTGCCGATGACAACGTGACAGGGCGGATTGAGGTTGTGTGCATCGACGGGGCGGACTACGTCAAGGGAGGACAATCGAGGGGTCATCCGTGTAAGTCTTCGATGATGGGATGGATCAGGCTGATACGGATGGACATGTGAACGGGTGCTTAAAGCATAGAGTAGATGACGCCATCGTCGACTACATCGTGATGGAGACGATCAAGGCGAGTAGCGCCGATGGAGCCGACAAGACATGCACGTCAAGGGTGATGGGGTCGATATGTGAGCCAAGCGAGGATCAAAGAGTGTGTGAAGGACGGAGCGAATGATGCCACCGCCAACTTCATCGTGATGGAACCGATAGCATCAAGGAGGCTGACGGGCCATGCACGGGTATGACGATGGGACGACGTGGGCTGATGTGTGAGCCAACACGAGGGGTGTGTTGAAGAGGGTCGATGGGTGTGTGAAGAACGAAGTGGACAACGCCATGGCCGATGACACCATGACGGGGCCGGTAGCGTCGATGGAGCCACCTGTGTTATAACTAGAAGGATGGCCACAAGACTTTTTAGGGGTGGAGAAATGGAGTTAAACCCCACCCGTGCAAAGTCACATGGCCATCCGATTTGGTTTGGGTGGTTCTGAACCATACCATACGCTAAAAGGGACTGTACAAGCCATACGATCCATTCTACCGCATAGTATGGGCCTTGACCACCCATAGTAGTTTGGATGGCTATGCAAATTTGCATGGGTTGGGAAATAGTACTCACCTCCACCGGTGTATTGTGGCCATCCGATATCGTTTAGGAGGTCCCGATACATAATATACGCTAAAATTGGCCATATGAGCCATACGAACCATTTTAGCACATAGTATGGGTTGTGATTGCCCAAATCATATTTGATCCATGTGAAACTTTGCAGGGATGGGGAAATGGTTCTCATCCACATAGGTGCAAAGTCTCATGGCCATCCAATATGGTTTGGTGGTCCCGACTCATACTATGTCCTAAAATGGGTCGTATGAGCCATACAACCCATTTTAACGCATAGTTTGGGCCTTGACGGCCTATACCATACTGGATGGATGTGAAACTTTGCACGCATGGATAATTTGTACTAAATAACACCCATGAAAAGTTTCAAAGCCATCCAATATGGTGTGGGCAATCCCGACCCATACTATACACTAAAATGGGCCATAAGTCTCATATAGTCCATTTTAGCACATAGTAAGGGCCTTGATCGCCTATACCATATCAGACGACTGTGAAAGTGCACGGATAGAGTAATGGGACTCATGACCATCCATACAAAGTATTTTATTCATTCGATATAGTTTGTACGGTCCCGAACCATACTATGTGCTAAAATGAGCCACATGGCTCATACGACCCATTTTAGCACATAGTTGAGCCTTGACCACTCATAACATATCGGATGGTTGTGCAACCTTGAAGGGGTTAGATAATGGTTCTCACCTCCACCCGGGAAAAGTCTTGTGGCCATCCAATATGGTTTGGGCTGTCTCGAACCATATTATGCACTAAAACAGACCGTATGGCTCATACGACCCATTTTAGCACATAATATGGGCCTTGAACGTCCATAAAAATTTGGATGGTTGTGAAAATTTTCAAGGGTGGGATAATGGTGCTCACCCCCACCCGTGCAAAGTTTGTGGCCATCCAATATAGTTTGGGTAATCAAGGCCCATACTATGCGCTAAAATAGGTCGTATGAGCCATATGGTCCATTTTAGCGCATAGTATGGACCTTGATCACCCATACCATATCAAGTGACTGTGAAACTTTGCACGGGTGGGAAAATGGTGCTCACCCTCAAAGGTGCAAAGTCTCGTCGCCATCCAATATGGTTTGAGCGGTCTCGATCCATATTATGCGTTGTAAACCCTAAACCCTAAACCCGGAACCATAATCCCTAAACCATAAACCCAATATCTTTAACCTTGAACTCTCAACCTAAATCTTTATCCCTAAACTCTAACCATATACCCTAAACTCTAAACCATAAACCGCAAACCTTGAACCACATACCCTAAACCACAACCCATAAACCCAATACCCTAAACCATAAATCTTAAACCTTAAACCTTGAACCATGAACCATAAATCCTAAATCTTAAACCTTATACCCTAAACCCTATACCCTATACCCCAAACCCTAACCCTAAATCCTAACCCATAAATCCTAACCCATAAATCCCAAACTTGGATGGTTGTGAAACTTTGGACGGGTGGAGGAATGGTGCTTCACATCCATTTAATATGGTTTGAGTGCTCCCCATCCATACTATGCGCTAAATGGGTCGTATGGCTACCCTAAACCCTAAACCCTAACCCATAAACCCTAAACTTGGATGGATGTGCAACTTTGCAAGGGTGGAGAAATGATGCTCACCCCCACCCTTAAAAAATTTCAAAGCCATCCCATATGGTTTGAATGGTTTCGACCCATACTATGTGCTAAAATAGACTATATGGCTCATACGACCCATTTTAGCGCTTAATATGGGCCTTGACCAACCATATCATATTCGATGGTTGTCAAAATTTGCACGGGTGGCAAAATGGTGATCACCTCTAGCCATGAAAGTTTTCCAGCCATCCGACATGGTATGGGTAGTCAAGGCCCATACTATGTGCTAAAATGGGATATATGGCTCTTACAACAAATTTTAGCACATAGTATGGGTCGAGACCTCCCAAACCATATTGGATGGCCACCAAAATTTGCATGGATATATTTGAGTACTATTTCCTCATTTGTGCAAAGTCTCATAGCCATCCAATATGGTTTGGGTGGTCAAGGCGCATACTATGCACTAAAATGGGCCGTATGAGCCATACGGTCCATTCTAGCGCATAGTATGGTTTGAGACCACCAAAACCAAATTGTATAGCCACAAGACTTTGTACGAGTGGGGATGATAACTATTATTCTATCTCTTTAGATTTTCATAGCCATCCGATATGGTATAGACGATTAGGACTCATAATATGTGCTAAAATGGGTCGTATGAGACATACGGTCCATTTTAGCACATAGTATGGTTAGGGACCACCCAAAACATATCGGATGGCCACAAGAATTTTCATGGATGCGGGTGATCACCATTACCTTACCCCTGCAATGTTACATACCCATACGATATGGTATGGGTGGCCAAGCCCATATTATGTGCTAAAATGGGACGTATGAGCCATATGACCCATTTTAGTGTATATTATGGGACGTATGAGCCATATGACCCATTTTAGTGTATATTATGGGTTTGGATTGCCCAAAATATATTGGATGGCCATAAGAATTTGCACGGGTGAGATTGAGTACTATTTCCTCACTCGTGCAAAGTATCAAAGCTATTCAATATGGTTTGGGTGGTCAAAGCCCATACTATGCACTAAAATGGACTGTATGAGCCATACAATCCATTCTTACGCATAGTATGGTTCGAGACCACCCAAACCATATTGGATTGCCACAAGAGTTTGCATGGGTGGGGGTGAGAACTATTATTCCATCCCTAAAATTCTTCACAACCACGATATGGTATGGGCGATCAAGGCCCATAATATGTGCTAAAATGGGCCGTATGAAACATACGGTCCATTTTAGCACATAGTATGGTTAAGGACAACCCAAAACATATAAGATGGCCACAAGACTTTGCGGGGATGGGTATGATCACCATTAATTCACCTTGAAATGTTACACAACCATCTCATATGGTATGGGTGCATAATATATAGGTTGGGATTGCCCAAACTATATGGATGGCAACAAGATTTTTCACGAGTGAGGGAGAGTATAATTTTTACACCCCTGCAAATTTTACCAACCATCCGATATGGTATGGGCAATCAAGGCCCATACTATGTGCTAAAATGAGACATATGGATCATTCAACAAATTTTAGCACATAGTATGGGTCGAGACATCTCAAACCATATTAGATGGCCATAAGACTTTGCATGGGTTGGCCTGAGTACTATTTCCTAAACATATAGTCCATTTTAGCACATAGTATGGTTAGGGACCGCCCAAAACATATCTGATGGACACAAGACTTTGCAAGGATGGAGGTGATCACCATTAATTCACCCCTATAATGTTACACAACCATCGGATATGGTATGAGCGGGCGGTCAAGGTCCATATTATGCGCTAAAATGGGACGAATAAGCCATACAACCTATTTTAGTGCATAGTATGGGTCGAGATTTTCCACACTATAATAGATAGCCACAAGACTTTGTATGATTGGGAAAGAGTATATTATTGTAAATTTTCCGATCCATCCAATAGGGTATGGGCAGTGAAGGCCCATACTATGTGCTAAAATGGGACATATGGCTCTTACAACAAATTTTAGCACATAGTATGGTTCGAGACATCCCAAACCATATTGGATGGCCAAAAAACTTTGCATGGGTGTATCTGAGTACTATTTTCTCACTCATGAAAACTCTCATAGCTATTCGATATGGTTTGGGTGATCAAAGCACATACTATGCGCAAAAACGGACCGTATGAGCCATACGACCCATTCTTGTGCATAGTATGGTTTGAGACTACCAAAACCAAATTGGATGGCCACAAGACTTTTTATGGGCAGAAATGAGTACTATTATTCCAATCCTACAAACTTTCATATCCATTCGATATGGTATGGACGATTAGGACCCATAATATGTGCTCAAATGGGCCATATGAGACATATGATCCATTCTAGCACATAGTATGGTTAGGGACCACCCAAAATATATTGGATGGCCACAAAAATTTGTAAGGATGGGGGTGATCACCATTATTTTATCCCTACAATTTTACACAACCATCAGATATGGTATGGGTGGTCAAAGGTCCATATTATGCGCTAAAATGGGAGATGTGAGCAATACGGCCCATTTTAACGCATAGTATGGGTCGGGATTTCCCAAACTATATTGGATGGACACAAGACTTTGTACCAGTAGGAGAGAGTGTAATTTCTCTACCCTTGCAAGTTTTCTTAGCCATCCGATATGGTATTGGCAGTCAAGGCCCATACTAAATGAGACATATGGCTCATACAATAAATTTTAGCACATAGTATGGGTCAAGACCTCTCAAACCAGGATGGCTATAAGACTTTGCATGGGTGGGTTTAAGTACTATTTTCTCACTCGTGTAAATTATCACAACTATTCAATATGGTTTGCATGGTACAATCCATACTATGTGCTAAAATGGATCCTATGAGTCATACAACCCATTCTAGCGCATAATATGGTTTGAGACTACCAAAATCAAATTGGATGGCCACAAGACTTTTTATGGTTGGTGATGAGAACTATTATTCCCTCTCTGCAAAGTTTCATAGCCATCCAATATGGTATGGATGATTAGGACCCATATTATGTGCTCAAATGGGCTGTATGAGACATATGGTCCATTTTAGCACTTAGTATGGTTAGGGACCACCCAAAACATATCGGATGCCCACAAGACTTTGCAGGGATGTTGATGATTACCATTAATTCACCCTTGCCATGCTGCATAATCATCCAATATGGTATGGGCGGTTAAAGGTCCATATTATGCGCTAAAATGGGACGTATGAGCGATACGGCCCATTTTAGCACATAATATGGGTCGGGATTTCCCAAACTATATTGGATGGACACAATACTTTCCACAAGTGAAGGAGAGTATAATTTTCCCACCCTTGAAAATTTTCCTAGCCATCCAATATGGTATTGGCAGTCAAGGCCCATACTATGTGCTAAAATGAGACATATGGCTCATACAATAAATTTTAGCACATAGTATGGGTTGAGACCTTTCAAACTATATTGGATGGCCATAATACTTTTCATGGGTGGGGTTGAGTACTTTTTCATCACTCTGGAAAATTCTCACAGTTATTTGATATGTTTTACGTGTTTAGAGCCCATACTATGCGCTAAAATGGATCGTATGAGCCATACGACCCATTTTAATGCGTAGTATGGTTTGAGACCATTGAAACTAGATTGGATGGCCATAAGACTTTTGATGGGTGGGGATGAGAACTGTTATCATACTTGTAAACTTTCATAGCCATTCGATATGGTATAGGCGATTAGGACCCATAATATGTGCTAAAATGGACCCTGTGAGACATACGGTCCATTTTAGCACATAGTATGGTTAGAGACCTCCCAAAACATATTCGACGGCCACAAGAATTTGTAGCAATGGGCCTGATCAACATTAGTTCACTTTTGCAATGTTACATAACCATTCGATGTGGTATGGGCAGTCAAGGTCTGTATTATGCGCTAAAATGGGACGTATGAGCGTTACAACCCATCTTAGCGCATAGTATGGGTCGGGAATACCCAAACTATATTGGATGGCCACAAGAATTTGTATGAGTGGGGAAGAGTATAATTTTTTCACCGCTAAGTTTTTTTTAGCTATCTGATATGGTATGGGCAGTCAAGGCCCATACTATGTGCTAAAATGAGACATATGGCTCATACAATAAATTTTTAGCACATAGTATGGGTCGAGACCTCTCAAACCATATAGGATGGCCATAAGACTTATATGACTCATTTTAGCACATGTTATGGGCTTTGACCACCCACACCATATTGCCCACACCATATGAGCCATATGTCCCATTTTAGCGCTTATTATGGGTTGGGATTGTCCAAACCATATTAGATGTCCATGAGACTTTTCACGGATGGGTGTGAGCACCACTTACCCACCCCTACAAAGTTTCACAACCATCCAATATGGTGTGGGCAGTTGAGGCCCATACTATGCGCTAAAATGGGACATATGGCTCATATAACCCATTTAGCGCATAGTATGGGTCGAGACCAACCAAACCATATTGGATGACCATGAGTAAAGGTGAGCACCATTCACCCACTCCTAAAAATTCACATAGCCATCCAATATGGTTTGGACGGTCAAGGGCTATACTATGTGTTAAAATGGGACATATGGCTCATACAACACATTTTAGCTCTTCTATCACGGATTAGGATACATGATCATCTGGTATTAATGGATCTTTGTCCATGTACATGGGTATTTATATGGTTGTCTATATATTCACCTATGTGATTAGATTGATTTCCACATATGTGGACCTTTATATGTTCATCTCCATTGGTATCCTTTTATAATGGATGAGGACATGCTTGTCTTTATAGTTTCTATATGGGTGTTTACATGGTCCTCTACAAGTGTATCTACAATGTTGTCTCTATGTTCATCTATACAATTGTCTGCATGGACATATACATGGTTAACTTTTTAAAGATTGGTTGTCTATGTGGATCATCAATATGATCGGCTAATGTCATCAATAGGGTCATCTTCATTGCTATCTTTCTATATGAAGGATTAGTATATGGTCGTCTTTATATGGCTCTATGGAAATCTATATTGGACTCTATATGGTTGCCTCTATGACTATCTACATGGGAATTTATATAGTCCTCTACATTGGTATCCATATGGTCATAAAAATATAGTGCTATTCTTTTTTCATAGACCACATGTATATGGTTAACTCTATGCTAGTCTATATGGCCAGTCCTATGATCTTCTATATAGGGATACATATGGCCATCTATATGGTTGATGGTATGGTCCTCTATATGGTCATCTATATGATTGCTTATAGGATTTATCCAAGCCCTTTTAAATGGTTCTTTGTATGGTTAACTAGATTAGATTATTTTCTATATCATCATCTTCATTGTTGCATATATGGTCAACCAAATCGGTGTATACTTAGACAACTAACTCATCGTCTATATGGACAACTAGATTTTCATCAAGTAAAATTTAAAAAGAAAAATCTCTTTCTTTATCTCTCCTTCTCTCTCTCTCTGTCTTTTTATTTCTGTTGCCAGGGGGATCCAAGGGGGGGATGGCGACAGCTATTTAGCCCCCTCTTGGCAACAACTTTGGGCAAGAGGGTAACTCGGCGAGTTAGCCGCGTTGCGGAGGTCACGCTTGGGTGCCGACTGCGGGAAGTGGGTACACTCTATCTTGCATACACCCGCTCCTCTATCTTCTCTTCAATGGGTCCAAATTCTGGCTTATCCACCTCTATGGTGGGAAGCTCTTGAGTAGCTTCTTCATGCATATTTTCTTGAGACTCTTCTTGGATAGGAGATATTGGCTTGGCTATAGTTTGTTGGATTGGCATATCTTTGGAACTACCCTTTGCTTTAGTCTTGCTTGATGTTTCTTTCATCTTTGCTTTGCCCTCCATTCTCTCTCTTTCTTTCTTGGTACCATAGAAAAATTCTAGATGTGCAAGAGGGTCCTCTACTTGATGGCACATGGGGTTCTTTGTTTGAAGCTTGTGGGGGTTAAGTTGCCACAACTTTTTAAATCCACCTTAACCTCTTTCACTTTCAAGGGCTTAATTTCTCTTTCTAGTCTTGTAGCTCTTTGTGTTGGTTCTTCTATGATAGCTAGGGGTGGCACTTTAAGGTATTTAGAGGTTATTTTATAGAGGAATCCTATAGTCCAAGCGGACATTTATGAGCAAAGTCAAAACCGAGAAAACTTAAAACAGACATTATGATGCAATATCACTACTTTATCACGAGTGCATCAATACATGTGCCTTGTACCACAAGTGAATTTGAAGCATCTTTGAAAGTTTTGTTCCTTTTTTTGAATGATCTCTCTCTCTCTCTCTCTCTCTCTCTCTCTCTCTCTCTCTGACAAAGGAAAAAACAAGCCTCAAAGCACAAATCAAGGATAAATAGCCTAGCATGCATACTAAAAGACAATAATCAGTCCAACCATAGTTTCTAGCTTTGAACGCATTGTATATCCCCTTCTATGATCAAGGGATTTGGATCTGAAAACATGTGTTTTTGGGTTTTCTTAGAATGTTCCATGTGCCCCATGGTTACCATCAATTTGGGAAGGTAGACATACTTATATGTCACAATCTGGCTCACATTTTCTCAGTCTCGCATAGTTTTTTAGGCCTTGCCTTGCTGCATTGTTCTATATGACTCATAGCTACCATAAATCCTTGTAGGCAAAAAATTATATCTATGAAACTCTTATTCACATTTTCTCGAGAACAAATTCTCACTACATTGTGCCTTGCTACATTGCAACTCACAGAAGAATGTAGAAGTGATGGATGGAATATCCAAGCTCAAGGTAAAATAAAAAATGAATACAAGGGAGTTGTGGAGCTAAAACTAAATGGTGGAAGAAAAGTTACTGCCACAAACAAATATTCACTCTCTCTCTCTCTCTCTCTCTCTCTCTCTCTCTCAAGTCTTGTGCCTTGGTGGTGATAGGCTTTGATGGAACTCATGTTTAAACTCTTGAGGGATAGTAATATACAATCTTGAGGCCAAGTCCAACAATAATGAGATTCCATAAGGAAGGAACAACATACCTAGCTAGATGTAGTTGTGGACAAGGGATTGTTGAGAGTTCAAAGGAGACTGGCAACCCCCTCACATGAGATGCCCATGGATCCCCCACCCCCAACTGCACTAGCTAGCTAGTATATGGTGTGTCTCCGTGAAAACTTGTTCAGAGAGGCATATTAGAATGTCTCAAAGTTCTTATGATACTCTCTCTCTCTCTCTCTCAATCATAATAAAAATTTAAACCAAAAACTTTCAAAAACTTCACATCTCATGACTAGAGGACTATCTAGAATTTGAACATCTCAAAAAGCACAGTTCTTGCTTTTATCCAAGGCTAGTCAATGCAAGACTACAAAATTCAAAATAATGAAGATATTGACTACCATGATTCCAGTTAGCAAGAGCATAATCCCATCCAAATCCAGCTCTAGCTCTAATAGGTACCATGCTTGCAGGGAGGTGTCAATCAGATCCAAGGCAGGTGCAACATATCCCATCCTTGGATAGGGGAAACAACTGCAGTTCACTTTTGATCAGGGGCATTCATCATAACAACTGGTGCTGTTGAAACTCTTGGTTCCCTGTTTCAAACATCACATCCCTCTCTCCGTTGGTCAAGAGTTTATGCTAGGGGAGTGCTAGGGAAACTATTGGAGGAGGCCTATTGTACCCCTTGGCTACAAATTTTGGTGCAATTACACCTTCCTCCTGTTCACGCTCTTTGAATTCCTTTGGCTCATGATAGAGGAACATATCAACCATGACATCCTATGATTGGCATCAAGAAATAGTTCCCCTCATCCAAAGAACCATACAAGCTAGCATCCAAAAAGATAACCAAAACATATTATCATGCTGCTCAAAAAAGTATAGAAACATTACATTGCGGTTGTTTGATGTTAGTTAGAGGGCTAACATCTTCCCCCTCCAAGCCTCGATCATTTGTGACACAACTTCATGGGATCAGATAGTGCTTTGGTTTTCATGGTGCTTGCTCCTTCTTCAAGTCTTTGGGGCCTTCATAGTACTTTATTCTGAGCTTCTTATCTGCTTTGGCCAAGAACTACAAATATATTGGAGTGTTGAGCTCCATAGTAGTGTATCTCACAAATTTGGCACAAAGATATGTTTTCCCTAGTTAGTAGCAAGGATTACAATGTTCATTCAAGAATTTTGATCTCCCAAGCCAGCTCCCCCTCTACCTGACCCCCCTAGGTTTTGTTTTTTGTCTTGTATCCTTTCCTTTTCCTTTACCCCTAATGGACCCTCACTCCCTAACTGATATGTATCTAACGCCTCCACCCCAAAAACACAGATGTAATGTTTTTGTTTTGGTCCCATGGGTCATATCTGACCTTCGTGGACGATAATTAAATCTCTCTCTCTCTCTCTCTCTCTCTCTCTCTCTCTCTCTCTCTGTCTCTCTCTCTCTCTCTCTCTCTCTCTCTCTCTCTCTCTCCAACAATTGTAAGGTTTCCAGTTTCCGAAACCTTAAAAATTGTACAAAGCTTGCAAAAATTAATAAAAAACACTATTGAAGGATTCCAAACACTATTAATTTTGGTATTTTTGGAATCAATGGCAGAGCTTTACTATGTTTAAAGATTTTCAGAATCTGAATCTGATAAAAATTGGACCGTTATGGGTCCTGGAAAATTACAATAGAAATTCAATTAGTAACAAAAATTGGATGGTTCAAGTATTAATCATTAGCAAAGACTCTTTACACTAAGGTTCCTAGAATTAGCTAGAAAATTCCAATTTCCATCATTAAGGATCTGCAAAAATCAACCAAGTAAATTCTGGAAGGTATGGGGGGAGTGTGGAAGTTGGGGAAACTTGCCAAGGACAATGATAGCTGAAAATGGCCCAAAATGCAAGCTGGGGGGCTGCTTGGAATGTGGGAAAACTGCCAAAAACTGCCAGGTGCCCAGAAAAAGCTATAAAAGGATCCCTTCTCTTCATAATTTCTCAGACTTGAAGCCTTGATACTTTCTCTCTCATCTACGGAGAACACTACGTAGAAATCATTAGAGATTAATCTCTAATTGATTAACCCTAACGGTAATTAGCCTAATCCTTCTTAATTAGCAAGGTTAGATTAAGATATTTGTTAATAAATTAAAGATTAGGCCTATGTATACTCATAAAATCTCTCTTAATTAATTAATATCTACTGATTATTATAATTAAGCTTAGTAATACTAAGCTAATTAATTATCCTATCATATTGGGGCTAAAATTAGCCAATTGAACCATGAATTAATGGTAAATATATTAATTAAGATTATATTAAGTTGAAGTAATTATCAGAGATGAATTAGATAGTTATTAATCTAGAAAAATTATCCTATAATTTTCTCAGTAGTTTTCCTAATTAATTAGGCATAATTACTCTGTTTTTTGAGAAATCTAAATAGGGGAAATTAGTAAATTGATTTAAAATGCTGTGATATATTTTTCAGTGGTTAATTAGGTGTTAAGAAACTGGTGATAATTAGGAGAAGCTCAGATAATTAATCTAGATAATTACTTTAGCATAAATACTCTATTTTTTGAGCAATTTAAATAGGAGAAATGAGTAAATTGATTTTAAATGCTGTGATATATTTATCAATGGTTAATTAGGTGCTAAAAAACCCATGATAATTAGGAAAAGCTCAGATAATTAATCTAACTAATTTACTTTAGTAGAAATACTCTATTTTTTGAGAAATTTAAATAGAAAAAATTAGTAAATTGATTTCAAATGCTATGATATATCTATCAGTGGTTAATTAAGTGTTAAGAAACCTAGTATAGATATTTATCTAAGTCAAATTATACTATTTCTAGGTAAAAACTAAAGAGGGAAATTAGTAAATCATGTGCTATAATTACATGCTATTTATCAGAGTTGTATTGTAGGGTACAGAGGCCGTGATAATTATGCCAAGGCTAGAAAAGTAGTATAGATATTTATCTAAGTCAGATTATACTATTTCTAGCTAAAAACTAAAGAGGGAAATTAGTAAATCATGCTATATGATTACATGCCATTTATCAGAGCTATATTATAGGGTAAAGAGGTTGTGATAATTATGCCAAGGATAGAAAAGTAGTATAGATATTTATCTAAGTCAGATTATACTATTTCTAGCTAAAAACTAAAGAGGGAAATTAGTAAATCATGCTATATGATTATATGCTATTTATCAGAGCTATATTATAGGGTAAAGAGGTTGTGATAATTATGCCAAGGTTAGAAAAGTAGTATAGATATTTATCTAAGTCAAATTATACTATTTCTAGCTAAAAACTAAAGAGGGAAATTAGTAAATCATGTGCTATGATTACATGCTATTTCTAAGAGCTAGATTACATGATGAAAAGGCTGTGATAATTATGTCAAAGTTAGAAACTTGGTATAGATATTTATCTAAGTCAAATATACTAATTTTGGTTGAAATTTGAAGGGGAAAATTAGTAAAGAATGCTATATGATTACATTCTATTTATCACAGTTAGCTTACATAATAAAGAGGCGGTGATAAATATGTCAAGGTTAGAAAAGTAGAATAAATATTTATTTAAGTCAAATTATCCTAATTTTAGCTGAAAATTGAAGATGGAAATTATATAATTAATTTGGAAAACAATAAGATAATTACCAGACGTCAAAAATATCCTTATCTACTTGTGGTAATTATACCATAGTTAATTAGTGAGGTTAGTAAATTATAATTGACCAAAAGTCCTATTATTAGCAAATGATTAATTAAAATAAATAGACTTTGTGGTTAAAAGTATAAAACTATGATATCAAGTTAAGGAAATGAAATATTTAAGAGAAATTAAATACAGTAAATATTAAGCCCAAAATAAGTAGATTATTAGCTTAAAAGTTGATGAGAAAATTATGAAAAAGATATAGAAAATTATAAGAAAGTTAGGAGAGCTTAGAAAACCCTTAGGGAAGCGGTGGAAAAAGTTATTATGCCTATATAGACAAATAAGAAATTACTAGGTCAAGAATTTATCAATTAAGACTATAAATTTAACCTTGGATGGGTTACGGTCGAGGGTTACGGTCGAATACAAAGGTTAAGTTTAGATTTTGAATTATTTACCTAATGATTAGATGAACTTTTTATAAGGATAAGAATTTATGGCACAAAAAAGAACCAGAGCAAATCCTACATCTGATGATGAGGACGTAGCTCCAAAACGAATAGAGCGTCGCACCACGACGAAGCCGGGCCTAGTAGTAGGCCTACGGAGGAGAGTCTTCAGGCGCCAACGGAGCAGCAGATGGCTAATCATCCATGTGGATGTCCCATTATTCAATTAAGTCTTTAATTAGTTTAAGTTCTTTTATAAGTTAAGCATTGCATACGTAAGGTTAGGAAGGATAAACTGGCTGTAAATGGAAGGTAACTTCCACGAGCCCACGAGCAATGATTGTAACTAGGGAAGAAATGATTGGGTTATGACTGGTTGAAATAGGAAAGATATGATTGATCATCCTTAAGACAGCTTGTTGTCTCAAGACACCTCCAACTCCTTAGTATAAATTGATGATAATGATTGGCTTCCTAGCCACGGATAAGTCGGTCACCCCCATGAACGATGAGTTTCTACTCCGTGTCATGTTTTGATGTTTCTACATAAGTTAGGATACCGTTTTTTATCCTAGGGGAGCCGCCCGATTGTATGGGCAACTGGTTTGGTGTATGGGCACCCGGAACCTTGGGTGGGGGTTTATTCCACTCCGGATTTGAATAAGGAATGGGTGCCATTTTTCACCCTTAGGTGGTCTTGAGACAAGAAGAGTACTGGTCATGGTTATTATGGACAATGTTTTGATTGACAGTACCCTGTCTTAAGTTTAAAGATGTTTGTTTTCTAAAAGAATGCTTTCAATGCTGTCTTCAAGGAATTACTGTGATGGAACGTTAAAAGAAACCATTATTTTAAATGTTAAAACAATGTGATAATAAGATAAATTAATCTTGTGTGAGTGCGGGGTGGTAAGTGGGGATTGAGTAAGGTTGTTAATCATGGACGGTTGGACCTGATTAGTCAGGTAACTATCCATTCTCGCGCACTAAAATGTTTTAGAAACTTCTTCACTTGGAAGAGGAATCCACCAACGACTGTGTCCTCACATATGTTAGGGGGACAAAAGCGTTGGCTAAGGAAACCATAATCTGAATGATGAAGTTATAGGGCCGGAATAAGAATTTTTTTTGTAGGCCATCTGAATACGTTGTCCCGTTTCCACTGCGAGACATGACTAGTTCTAAGGCTATAGACCCAAGCCATTGTCAATGGTAAAGGTCTATTCCTTGGATTTTTCTTGTTTAGAGACTCTGATTTTTATCAGACCTAGAGACCTGTCAAGGATCCCATCCCGATCTTTGGTATTGGCGGGTTGGGGACCTTCACAACAATGGTGCATTAAAAAGACAAAACACATATCTCAACTCTCTTTTTTGTGCTGAGATGACAAATTTCCAGCAAGTCATATTCTACTCATATTGAGGAGCTAAAGAATACATTCATGTAATTCAAAGCAAGACTCTTCCTTTCCTAGCAAAATATCCAATAACATCTATCTCATTCACATGCTAGAAAATTGTAGTGGCAACAAACCATCTGCCCATGTGTTGCTTGGACTAGCATCATGATAATGAGATTAAGTGTTTCAAATAGATTTTTGTGTGGTGGCTTCTTAGGGTGAATGTCCAAATATGGAAATATCTTGTTCTTGTACGCAATGCGCAGATCTACCTTTTGATTTTGTGAAAGTACTATCAACATGTGTGCTATTTACAACCTAACTACCTTGATCTTAAATAGAATCTTGTTGGGTGCTCCTCCAATCACCTTGAATACTCTCAACCTGGCAAGCTTTGCTAAGTCTAGTTTTAGGTCCTTTAGTTGATTTTGCACCTCCCACTTTCTCTTAGCTCGCAGCTCATGCACCTTGATCTTGGCCATCTCTATAGATATGATGAGCTGCAAAGATCCACTATGATGAAAGGAAAATCTTTCTCTCTCTCTCTCACACACACACAACTCATAGATGATGGCGTTTGTGTGTTGAAGGATCTCTCTCTCTCTCTCTCTCTCTCTCTCTCTCTCTCTCTCTCTCTCTCTCTCAGCTTGCGTTGGTGATAGATTGTTAAAGTAACTCTCTCTCTCTCTCTCTCTCTCTCTCTCTCTCTCTCTCTCTCTCTCTCTCTCTCTCTCTCAGCTTGCGTTGGTGATAGATTGTTAAAGTAACTCTCTCTCTCTCTCTCTCTCTCTCTCTCTCTCTCTCTCTCACGCACCCGTGCGCGCACAGTCACACACACACACACACACACACACACATGCACGTGTGCACACACACACACACACACTCAAATGGCTTGCACCCGACAATGGGTTGTTAAAGGCTCTCTCTCTCTCTCTCTCTCTCTCTCTCTCTCTCTCTCTCTCTCTCTCTCTCTCTCTCTCTCTCTCTCTTCCCCCTCAATTTTGTGCGGTGATGCATATCCAAAAGTGACTTTGAATTTTGTGATCCTAATGTCCTATCCATTCCTTCAATGTGCCACACCATCCTTCCGCCATCTACGAGCTTGTTGTAGCTTGGAGGTCCACTCACATGTATATCTTGGTAAGGCCCATATTCTTGTACATTTGACAACTATGTACTCTCACAATAAAGTAGCATAAAAAAATTTTGTGGGTGATGTTCACCATTAAACCAAACAAGAAGGAAGTACCCAGTCTCTGTGTCTATCTCTCACATAGAGAGTTCATGAAAATTGATGATTGGTAGCATAAACTTGCAACATATTCCAAGCAATATGGAGTTCATGGCCCAAGAAATATGGAGTTTGTGGCCCAAGCGAAACCTGTTCCTAGGAACCAAAAAAAAAACCAAACAATTTCTAGAGTCCACAATCTTGTCAATTAAGCTCATCTTCTAAAGAGGAGCAGAGTTTGCTTCCCAAGATACAAAGCCATAGGTCTCTTAAACACAAAGTTCCAAAAGTAAGATTCTGAATCAATCAAGTGGCCCATGTACCGTTAACACAATTTCCCATGAAGCAATGAGAAAACGAGTAGTGGGGCATAATTTTGAAATAGGGACAATGGAAAACAATTTATCCCAGCTACACATCAACCATACACCATGATAGTAGTAGACGACCCTTATATTTAATATGTGCCAAATAATGTTGCCTAAATTTTATCCCTCCAACGCATATGCTTGATCAACGTTGTCTTGCAAGCATACATATAAGTGTATGCTTGGTCCAATATACCCAATCCACCCTTGGTAGTTGGAATTTGGACATAATTCCAAGCAAAAATGGAAGGATCTCTATAAAAATTTTGTAAGGAAAGAGGTGGATCTCTCCAGCATGGTCTTGGACCAGTTGAGAAGGGGAATACAATACAGTACATATGGTTGAAGAATAGCCTACCATGAATAGCTACTCCTTGCTGTGCCATGAGTCTATTTTTGTTTGAACATGCTCCATAACCAAGTTCATCTCTCTCTCTCTCTCTCTCTCTCTCTCTCTCTCTCTCATGATGGAGCCCGACAAAAATGTCTATGGTCTTTTAGCTTGAGTACTATAATTGTGACAACTTCAAATCCTCTGAGATTCTCAAAAGCATGATTAGTGGCCTAGGGCCACGATTGCATGTATTCAATGATCTGCATCTACTTAGTCAAAGTGTAAGACTCGCTATTTTGAAATGAAAGAGAATTTTGTTTAATAATTTATGCTAGATCTTTTCGAAACAAATTTTTAGCAATGTATTATGATTGAACTTGTGGTAGAAGGTTAACAGGTTACACCCTAACACATAGCACATGGAGTGCTACCTAACTTGATAGCCATCGAGATATTGATAGAGTCCATCCATCTCAAATGATCTATGATTGTGTGTGTGTGTGTGTTTGTGTTTGTTTGCTAGATTGTGCAACCAATAACATAATCTTTCTCAAAAAATATTTCTCTCTCTCCCTTTCTCTCAATGAGTGTGTGCTACCGATAACATAATCTATACCAAGTTCCTAGTCGATAAGAGACTTACATGTTTGATCTAAGCTAGCTCATTGTAAAACTCCTCTAACTGAAATTTAGGATACCACAAGTTTTGAAACTCAAATGTTGCATCTTATTGTAAGTGGTCTCATCGTAGACCATGTTGGATCTAAGCTAGATCATTGAGGTCGCTTTTCAACCATGTAAAACTTCTCTAACTATAATTTAGGGTGCCACAATTTTTAAAACTTAGACGTTGCATCTCACTTTAAATGGTAATCATACAACTTGAGCAATAGAAACAATCCATTTTATACAAGAGATAAAATATGATTGTAGAAGTTAAATATGAAAGTACCTATTCATTGACAACAATAGGTCTAGGATTTAAGGTCCAGACAATTGCCAAACTTAATTATTGCATCTTCTTCTTGTTGAGAATGTAGTTATAAGAGTTGTCTCACACATGCTCCCTTTAAAATTTAAACATACTTCAAACAAATTTTTGCATTCTACTTGTGAAGGTTGATGAAGTTGAACATGCATTGGTGGATTCACAAGTTGTGTTTAGAAAGAATCTATAATGAACCAATTCTTTGAATGTACGAGCTCAATAAAAGATTAACTACTACCTATAAATCACTCATAAAAGAAATGGCCCTAATTAGTAGTCCTATTGTCACTAACTTGAATCACAATTGGTTCCTCCTTTACATGTTCTAAAAATTTATGAGTAGTTTCCATTTTTCTAAGCAATTTTCATAGAAGTTTCATCGTTTTCATGACATCTAACATTGTAATAGCTTATGTTCTTTATCCATCCCCCCCCCCCCCCCCCCCCCCCCCCCCCCCACAAAACCCAAAAAAAAAACTCTCTTTCTCTTGTTATGTGTGTGTGTTTCTTTGCTCGCTCCCTCAAAAATAGCCACTTGCCCTATAATTAGACTCTAAATACCTACCTTTTCTTAACCTTTAGCATCTCTTTAAATATTTCTTTAGTGTTGGATGGTTCATGAGCACTTTCTGCTACGGTTGATCTTGAAAATCTGGTTCTTCCATAGGGCCTTCATCACTCTCCTCATCCTAATCTTCAAGAGGTTGCGCTAGTTTCCTCTTTGACCTTCTAGTGGTGCCAGTGGAGGATTCTTGCTCTTCCTCTACCTGTTCTTCATTCTTTACACCTACTACAACAACCAAGCATTGTGACCAGGTGTAGGTAGTAGGTTATTGGCCATCTCGAATGCATGGTAGGTAATTCTTGTTAGTACTTTTGGAGCTCCCAAGTAAGTAATGCCATTGCCCTTGTTTGTACTCTTTAGAGTGTTAAGCACATAGGCATGATCTATAGGCATTGCCAGATTTTTCTTCAAGGGGGTTGTAAATACTGAGGCTACTACATGATTTGGACACATATACCTGTGCGATATCCGTATTGAAAATTGAAATCGTTGGTGGAAGAGTTGAGTCAAGTCTTCTGCCAATCTATGAATCACTTTTGCAAAAGTTTTTGCAGAATTTTTTCTGGTGAATATACCTATTATTTTCTTCTCGTTAGATCTCTTTATATACTTTTGCAAAAGTTTTTGCAACATTTTTTCTGGTGAATATACCTATTCTTTTCTTCTCTTTAGATATCATGGATTCATCTTCTGCTAGAAAGTTTAATGCCTATGCTACTATGTCCTTTGTGATGCTAACTTTTGTTACGTGGTGAGTGGAGTCTCTAATCCTTGTTATGCCATCCTCTTGGATTGATATGCGTAGGTCATACGCTCTTTGTAGGTTGACTCCATAGGGCTCCATTTGATAGAACAGTAGCAAGCCTAGGTTTTTGTGTGATTCTTTCAATTTTGGAGTTTGATCTACATCATAAATTTTCTTTGGAAGTAGTTGTAGCTTCACTATCTGTTGGCTATCTGCACTTATAAATATTCCATGAAATATGGCCACATTGCTCTTTTCCAGCTATTCTTGTCTACCATATGCCTTTTTGGCTACTCTTATAGATTCTTTTTCTAGTTGGTAGGGCAAAATTTCTTGCATATTCTGCTTCATGGTCTTTTTATTTTCTATGGTTGATGAGCTTTATATTAATCCTAGACCCAACACACATGGTCTAGCACATTAGGTACATTTTAAAATAGAAATATCTATGCAACTCCATGATTGAATCTTGAAATTGCCAATTTCTATTTTGACGCTTAAAGAATATCACCAAAGCCATGCAAAGATGATACAATATCAATTTGGACCAATTTTTTTTTCAAAAAGGATATGTAACATGCTTATTATCTAGGGATAGATCTTTGCATGGAGTTATGACTTGACTTTATACATGGGCTAAGGGAATTATGAATATGCATTGATTGGATTTTGGAAGAATTTGGATCATTGATGTGAGAGTTAGAATGGTTTTTAGAATAAAAGCTTCTAAAAGTGGGAGTACATTGGATGTCCAAATTCTTTCAAACTTGGTATGTGGGCTTCTGATCACATGTTGTTACAAAACGTATCAAAAATTTGTGAAGTTGGGTCAATTTTGAGCATGAAGATAATATGTGTGCTTATTATCTATCTATCCATTCTTTCTGTTGTTTCACATTTGGCTATACATACTTGCTGTCCTTGATGAGATGAAGCTTTGAATGTGGTTTTGGTGAAATTTGGTTGCTCCAAGTGTCGCTTGGGTCAAATTTTGAAAACAAGAAACACTGGTGCATATTTTGACCAAGTGTAAAGGTGAAAATGTTTCTTTCTAGTTTTAGTGAATATATAGGCTCAATAGACCATGTAAACGCAAGGTGCCAAGAATTTTTTTTGAATTCCTTATTGCGACTTCCTTGCATTCTGCTACTTCGTGCTGGATGTTGAGGAAGCCATCGTCATTTTAAAAGAAAAAAAATGCTTCGTTTTGTTTTGGATCTTACAAGTGGGCTACCCACATAAGGGCCTTAGACCACGATAGAGATTCACAAGTTGGAAAATTGTAGGTGAGTAGATACAAAGCCCTTGGGTTTTTGCAGCCTTGAAAAATCAAGTTTTCAAGTTACTAGTCACAGAAACAAGAAAGATTGAAGCCTTTGGGATTGTGTGGTTCACAAATACAAGGTTTGACAAACTCACGGCCTATGAAGGGCATGCCAAGAGAATTCCGTCAAGGATCTCAGTATCGCATGCAAGGCATGCAACAAGCTATTGTAAGTTTATTTTGCAGAGCCATGCAAGGCATACAAGCAAGAGCTGTCGGGGAGGACTAATAGGATCGACAAAGGATCTTGAAGCTTTTGAGTTTTGACGTACACAAGTTTTCATGGCAGATTAAGACCATATGGTCTCCTCATGCATGTGAAGACACGATTTGGATCTCGATGCTAGTTGCGGTGATCTACTTTCAATCATGTTTTGAAAGCACTACCATGCGTGGTCCAGCTCTTCAGGAGGTGAAACTTGCAGCTATGGGGTAATCCATGGGGCTTGCATGGTCAAACTTGGAATTTTTCCACGAACACACAAATTAGATGCTAGGCAAGGCAAGTCGATGCGAGTATTTCAGAAGGTATACAACAGCTTTCATTTTGTTTGACACATTATTCAAGCACGTGTAAAGGATCTTGATCCAAAGCGGTCACAAATCAAAGGAAACACTTTGTAAGTTATCTAGTTGTAGTAAAGCAAGTACAAGCAAGGCTTGTGGTTTATAAGATATAAGCATTTAATAGGGCCAATCAATATTGACAATTCAAGACTTTGATAAATAGGAATCTTTCTCTCTACTTCAAAGTTTTGGGATTTGCTCGAGCATGGTTCCTAGGCAAGTTTTCCAAACTTGATGTAGTCATGTTCAACCCATTATCTGTCGCAAGGGAGATTGAACATGATTCAAGGGTAATTGACAATGGATATTGGATAACATACCTATGGCTTGTCTACAGTGTAATTACTATAGATATTTTTATGCTTTGAATAGAATACCCTACTCAACGAGGTCAAGCATTAGGTAACTCTGCCTCGACTTTGAGTCTAGACACAATGGAAACATATGGGTGTCTTGACAATGCACGAGTCATTAGTTGGGAGTACGGTTCCGTATGATCAAGGTACATTGATCATCATTGCTATGCTTATGGAGTACAATTTTGTATGAATCTATCCACGATCAAGGATTGTGTAGACTTCTGGTGTAGACCAAGAGGCTAGACCAAGGTGAGTAATGCTTTGGTTTATTTATATTCTTTGATCTATATTTCATTTTTCAAGGCAAGAGAGAGAGAGAGGTGGATGGGTTAGGGGGTAGATAGATAGATAGATAGATAGAGAGAGAGAGAGAGAGAGAGAGAGAGAGAGAGAGAGAGAGAGAGAGAGAGAGAGAGAGAGAGAGAGAGTCAAGGGAGAGAAAAAAGGAGCAAAAGTGATGGTGACAACAATGTGGGATCGAGATGTGTTTACCAAGGGAAAAAAATCTAAGCTTGCCTCTGGCATTTGTGTATATTTCTTATTCAAAGTAGTATACCTCTCCCTTGGATGACATGCTTGGGATGTCCACTAGGGGTAAATTAGCACTCTCAGACTCAATTATTTGTTATGTGAATGTAATAGGCACAATAGCCTTTGATTGTAAAGTACTAATCTCTAAAGCTTTAGCTTCTAAATCTCTAGTATGCATCTTTGCTTGGCTGGTCATATGTAATGTACCCAACATTTATTCATATAAGTCATTTCAGTTATTTTGCAAAGCAATTGAGATTCTCAATTTTGTGAGTCATCATGAGTTTGTCAGAGCAATCGGATTCAAAATCTATTTATCTATGATCTTTCTTTATGTGGAACAACAGGTTTATGTGGGAACCTAATCTATGTGTGAAGAAAAAGCTTAGAGATAGTATTTTTAGGAAAGAAAGAGAGGTGAGTCAAAATTAGGATACTTCTTTCTTTCTCTCTCTCAAGATAGAATGGGAACTTGTAAGTATAGAGCTTTTTAAAAATCGCGCAAAAGAAAAGTCAAAAATAAAAATAAAAATAAAATAAAATAAGTTTAAAATAGAGCTGCGACAATGCACGAGCTTTTCCTTCTCCTGTTCTTGAAACCCTCTCAGTATTTTAACACCCCCCTAGGACCTATATAAAGGATTCTTCTCTTCTCACTTTGAACACACACATCTACAAAAGCGGAAGCTCTTTTGCAACGACGCACCGGAGGGAGCCTCTCTCCCTTAACATTTCACCTTCAAGCCATCTTCATCTCCAATCGTCGAAGTGCCGTCTTGGTTTGTGAACACACACTCTCTCTCTCTCTCTCTCTCTCTCTCTCCAACAACGCGCTTTTCTTTTCTCTGTTCCAAAGCTATGACTCCGAAGCGTGTAACGCGAAGTTCTAAGGACGCCCATGCCATTGCATCATCAAGGAAGGTGGGAAGAAAGGTGTCTGCTCCAAACGTATCTCATGTGGAAGCATTAACAGAAGAAGAAGTTGAAGCCGTCCAACCTCCAACATAGGTGTTATCCGCACGTGCTCGAAATCCAATAAGACAAATTTATAATTCCACATTGTTATTCATGTTTGACTTGGGAAGCTAAGCATAGGGAACCACTTAAACTGTCCAAGAGACGTGATTCTATGACAAGAGAGAAGCATATGTTTTCACAGATTAGTGAAAGAACTGTTTGATAAATTGTCACTGTTTGTTGAATGGTTATTTCTTTACTGTTTGATAAGTTGTTATTGATTGATATGGACAATTGGTTGATCATGTTGAAGAATCATTTAAAGAGAAGAATTGTTGAAATAATATCTTTTGTTCCTCGCGGATAGCGAGATGATTCCGCGGTTACCGGAGAGTAAGCTGAGGTTATTGGCTCTCTTTGTTCCTCGCGGTTAGCGGGATGCCTCACGGGTAGGGGGATGCCTCACGTTTAGCGAGATGGGAAGGTTCTGCAATTTGCGGTTAGCGAATAAATCCTTTGCAAAGGCTCTGTTGGTTAGACAGAGAAAGTCCGCAGACAGGTAGCAGCAACTCATGAGAAATTGGAAAAGTTTTCTTTGTTGAATTATAGGGCTGTCTTTATTAGGCTTTGTTTGAGTTGTTTTGGTATTGTTTGAAGGGCTGTATAAAAGAACTTGTGTTTGGAATTAATTAAGGAACACTGTTTGTATATGTAAAACAGTGTGGTAAAAAGTGGGGGCTAGCTCAGGTTGCCAGTCAAGGATGGGTGGTCTCGATTAGTCGAGAAACTCTCCACTCCCTTTTATTAAGAGAAGTGAAATTAGAGACTCATTGTGCCAAGAGTCAAGATGACCCAAATCTACGTGACACAAGATTACTATTTAGTTTAGACTAAGTTTCATATCATATTTATGGTTTATGGATGGCGGATGTGCTTCTTAAACATGGGAAAAAGACGTTGTTTATGGATTCTAAATATGTCAATGGAATTTCACCTTTATGTTAGGAAAGAACTTCATTAGAATCCTAGATTTATCGATCTGCCTTGTGGCATATGACCCTTATAACCACGCAAATGATGGATAGAGGACTTCCTCTCTTCTGTTGCTCGTATCTCTACTTTGTGGAAACAGAGTAGGGTGTCATTAATGGAAAAGGAGAATAAAGGAAGTCCATCTATCAAGTTGCCCCAATCTTGTCGGGGTTGGGGACCTCACAATTGGTATAGGAGCTTAGGTTAAAAAGATTGAGTTGTCTAATTCAAGCTTTTTCATGTGTATGGTTTTCTATACCCATTACCGGACTCGCAGAGATATTACGTTATGTCGATTGACGTGTACCATAGTTATGGTTGGAACCTCTATTATGTTTGCTCATGGTGGAGAGATCTTTTGTAGACCCCTATATGACATTTTGATGACTTTATGATTAGAAGATTGAGTTGTTTTTGTACAAAGAAATTGTGTGACTAGTTAAGTCATGAAAGTGAGTTTTTTTAGAGGATTGAGTGATACATGACTGGTAAAGTGATGTGATTGAGACAATAATGATTGGTTAAGTCATATGATTGAGTTTTGATGGACTGGTAAGTCAAGATTGGTTAAGTCATTTGATTGATTTCTAATAAATCGGATAAGTAATGATTGGTTAAGTCATACGATTGAGCTTATAGTGGACTGGATAAGTCTAAGTTTGAGAAATATCCTATTGATTTGAATGTGGGGAGTTGGAACATTATCGGAACAGTTGTCCACGGTTGACTAATGGAGCAGTAGTAGCAAGTGAAGCAGAGTAAAGACCTCACCCTTTTTGACATAATTATGGTCGCTAGTAATTAGAGTAGGAGTATTCTCACTTTTTCTTGAGATGAGGACATCTCGAATCCCTAAGTTGGGAAGATTGTAATGTACCCAACATTTATCCATAGAAGTCATTTCAGTTATTTTGCAAAGCAATTGAGATTCCCAATTTTGTGAGTCATCATGAGTTTGTCAGAGCAATCCGATTGAAATCAGATTCAGAATCTATTTATTTATGATCTTTATGTGGAACAATAGGTTTATGTGGGAAGCTAATCTATGTGTGAAGAAAAATCTTAGAGATAGTACTTTTAGGAAAGAAAGAGAGGTAAATCAAAATTAGGATACTTCTTTCTTTCTCTCTCTCTCTCTCAAAATAGAATGGGAACTTGTAAGTATAGAGCTTTTTAAAAATCGCACATAAGATTCGAAAACATCAAAAAATAAAATAAAATAGAGCCGCAACGACGCACGTGCTTTAACTTCTCCTATTGTTGAAACCCTCTCAGTATTTTTAGCACCCCCCTAGGACCTATATAAAGGACCATTCTCTTCTCACTTTGAACACACACATCTACAAAAGAGGAAGCTCTTTTGCAACGACGTACTAGAGGGAGCCTCTCTCCCTTAACGTTTCACCTTCAAGCTATCTCCATCTCCAATCGTCGAAGTGCCGTCTTTCGGTTTGTGAACACTCTCTCTCTCTCTCTCTCTCTCTCTCTCTCTCTCTCTCTCTCTCTCTCTCTCTCCAACAATGCGCTTTTCTTTTCTCTGTTCCAAAGCTATGACTCCGAAGCGTGTAGCGCAAAGTTCTAAGGACGCCCATGCCATTGCATCATCAAGGAAGGTGGGAAGAAAGGTATCTGCTCCAAACGTATCTCATGTGGAAGCATTAACCGAAGAAGAAGTCGAAGCCGTCCAACCTCCAACATAGGTGTTATCCGCACGCGCTCCAAATCCAATAAGACAAATTTATAATTCCACATTGTTATTCATGTTTGACTCAGGAAGCTAAGCATAGGGAACCCCTTAAACTGTCCAAGAGACGTGATTCTATCATAAGAGAGAAGCATATGTTTTCACAGATTAGTGAAAGAACTGTTTGATAAATTGTCACTGTTTGTTGAATGGTTATTTCTTTATTGTTTGATAAGTTGTTACTGATTGATATGAACAATTGATTGATCATGTTGAGGAATCATTTAAAGAGAAGAATTGTTGAAATAATATCTTTTGTTCCTCGCCGCGGGTAGCGAGATGATTTTTCGGTTACCGGAGAGTAAGCTAAGGTTATTGGCTCTCTTTGTTCCTCGCGGTTAGCGGGATGCCTCGCGGGTAGGGGGATTCCTCACGGCGGTTAGCGAGATGGGAAGGTTCTGCAATTCGCGATTAGCGAATAAATCCTTTGCAAAGGCTCTGTTAGTTAGACAGAGAAAGTCCGCAGACAGGTAGCAGCAACTCATGAGAAATTGAAAAAGTTTTCTTTGTTGAATTATAGGGCTGTCTTCATTAGGCTTTGTTTGAATTGTTTTGGTATTGTTTGAAGGGCTGTATAAAAGAACTTGTGTTTGGAATTAATTAAGGAACACTGTTTGTATATGTAAAACAGTGTGGTAAAAAGTGGGGGCTAGCTCAGGTTGCCAGTCAAGGATGGGTGGTCTCGATTAGTCGAGAAACTCTCCACTCCCTTTGATTAAGAGAAGTGAAATTAGAGACTCATTGTGCCAAGAGTCAAGATGACCCAAATCTACATGACACAAGATTACTATCTAGTTTAGACTAAGTTTCATATCATATTTATGGTTTATGAATGGCGGATGTGTTTCTTAAGCATGGGGAAAAAGACGTTGTTTATGGATTCTAAATATGACAATGGAATTTCACCTTTATGTTAGGAAACAACTTCATTAGAATCCTAGATTTATCGATCTTGCTTGTGGCATATGACCCTTATAACCACGCAAATGATGGATAGAGGACTTCCTCTCTTCTGTTGCTCGTATCTCTACTTTGTGGAAACAGAGTAGGGTATCATTAATGGAAAAGGAGAATAAAGGAAGGCCATCTATCAAGTTGCCCCAATCTTCTCGGGGTTGGGGACCTCAAAATTGGTATAAGAGCTTAGGTTAAAAAGATTGAGTTGGCTAATTCAAGCTTTTTCATGTGTATGGTTTTCTATACCTATTACCGGACTCGCAGAGATATTACGTTATGTCGATCGACGTGTACCATAGTTATGGTTGGAACCTCTATTATGTTTGCTCATGGGGAGAGATCTTTTGTAGTCCCCTACATGACATTTTGATGACTTTATGATTAAAAGATTGAGTTGTTTTTGTACAAAGAAATTGTTTGACTAGTTAAGTCATGAAAGTGAGTTTTTTTGGAGGATTGAGTGATCCATAATTGGTAAAGTCATGTGATTGAGACAATAATGATTGGTTAAGTCATATGATTGAGTTTTGATGGACTCGTTAAGTCATATGATTGAGTTTTGATGGACTTGTTAAGTCAAGATTGAGTTTTGATGGACTCGTTAAGTCATATGATTGAGTTTTGATGGACTCGTTAAGTCAAGATTGGTTAAGTCATGTGATTGATTTTTAATGAATCGGATAAGTAATGATTGGTTAAGTCATAGGATTGACCTTATAGTGGAATGAATAAGTCTAAGTTTGAAAAATACCCTATTGATTTGAATGTGGGGAGTTGGAACATTATCGGAACAGTTGTCCACGATTGATTGTCCACGGTTGACTAATGGAGCAATAGTAGCAAGTAAAGCAGACTAAAGACTTCACCCTTTTTGACATAATGATGGTCGCTAATAATTAGAGTAGGAGTATTCTCACTTTTTCATGAGATGAGGACATCTCGAATCCCTAAGTTGGGGAGATTGTAATGTACCCAACATTTATCCATATAAGTCGTTTCAGTTATTTTGCAAAGCAATTGAGATTCTCAATTTTGTGAGTTATCATGAGTTTGTCAGAGCAATCCGATTGAAATCAGATTCAGAATCTATTTATTTATGATCTTTATGAGGAACAATGCGAACCTAATCTATGTGTGAAGAAAAATCTTAGAGATAGTACTTTTAGGAAAGAAAGAGAGGTGAGTCAAAATTATGATACTTCTTTCTTTCTCTCTCTCAAGATAGAATGGGAACTTGCAAGTATAGAGCTTTTTAAAAATCGCACATAAGATTCGAAAATGTCAAAAAATAATATAAAATAGAGCCACAACGACGCACGGGCTTTACCTTCTCCTATTCCTGAAACCCTCTCAGTATTTTTAGCAAGCCCCTAGGACCTATATAAAGGACCATTCTCTTCTCACTTTGAACACACACATCTACAAAAGCGGAAGCTCTTTTGCCAACGACCCACCGGAAGGAGCCTCTCTCCCTTAACATTTCACCGTCGAGCTATCTCCATCTCCAATCGTCGAAGTGCCGTCTCTCGGTTTGTGAACACACTCTCTCTCTCTCTCTCTCTCTCTCTCTCTCTCTCTCTCTCTCTCCAACAACGCGCTTTTCTTTTCTCTGTTCTAAAGCTATGACTCCTAAGCGTGTAACGCGAAGTTCTAAAGACGCCCATGCCGTTACATCATCAAGGAAGATGGGAAGAAAGGTGTCTGGTCCAAACGTATCTCATGTGGAAGCATTAACCGAAGAAGAAGTAGAAGCCGTCCAACCTCCAACATAGGTGTTATCCGCACACGCTCCAAATCCAATAAGACAAATTTATAATTCCGCATTGTTATTCATGTTTGACTTGGGAAGCTAAGCATAGGGAACCCCTTAAACTGTCCAAGAGACGTGTTTCTATCACAAGAGAGAAGCATATGTTTTCACAGATTAATGAAAGAACTGTTTAATAAATTGTCACTATTTATTGAATGGTTATTTCTTTATTTTTTGATAAGTTGTTAGTAATTGATATGAACAATTGGTTGATCATGTTGAGGAATCATTTAAAGAGAAGAATTGTTGAAATAATATCTTTTGTTCCTCGCGGGTAGCGAGATGATTTTTCGGTTACCGGAGAGTAAGCTGAGGTTATTGGCTCTCTTTGTTCCTCGCGGTTAGCGGGAAGCCTCGCGCGTAGGGGGATGCCTCACGGTTAGCGAGATGGAAAGGTTTTGCAATTCGCGGTTAGCGAATAAATCCTTTGCAAAGGCTCTGTTAGTTAGACAGAGAAAGTCCGCAGGTAGCAGCAACTCATGAGAAATTGGAAAAGTTTTCTTTGTTGAATTATAGGGCTGTCTTCATTAGGCTTTGTTTGAATTGTTTTGGTATTGTTTGAAGGGCTGTAGAAAAGAACTTGTGTTTGGAATTAATTAAGGAACACTGTTTGTATATGTAAAACAGTGTGGTAAAAAGTGGGGGCTAGCTCAGGTTGCCAGTCAAGGATGGGTGGTCTCGATTAGTCGAGAAACTCTCCACTCCCTTTTATTAAGAGAAGTGAAATTAGAGACTCATGGTGCCAAGAGTCGAGATGACCCAAATCTACGTGTGGTAAAAAGTGGGGGCTAGCTCAGGTTGCCAGTCAAGGATGGGTGGTCTCGACTAGCTCAGGTTGCCAGTCAAGGATGGGTGGTCTCGATTAGTCGAGAAACTCTCCACTCCCTTTTATTAAGAGAAGTGAAATTAGAGACTCATGGTGCCAAGAGTCGAGATGACCCAAATCTACGTGACACAAGATTACTATGTAGTTTAGACTAAGTTTCATATTATATTTATGGTTTATGGATGGCGGATGTGCTTCTTAAACATGGGGAAAAAGACGTTTTTTATGGATTCTAACTATGTCAATGGAATTTCACCTTTTTGTTAGGAAAGAACTTCATTAGAATCCTAGATTTATCGATCTGCCTTGTGGCATATGACCCTTATAACCACGCAAATGATGGATAGAGGACTTCCTCTCTTCTGTTGCTCGTATCTCTACTTTGTGGAAACAGAGTAGGGTGTCATTAATGGAAAAGGAGAATAAAGGAAGGCCATCTATCAAGTTGCCCCAATCTTCTCGGGGTTGGGGACCTCACAATTGGTATAAGAGCTTAGGTTAAAAAGATTGAGTTGGCTAATTCAAGCTTTTTCATGTGTATGGTTTTCTATACCTATTACCGGACTCGCAGAGATATTACGTTATGTCGATCGACGTGTACCATAGTTATGGTTGGAACCTCTATTATGTTTGCTCATGGAGAGATCTTTTGTAGACCCCTATATGACATTTTGATGACTTTATGATTAGAAGATTGAGTTGTTTTTGTACAAAGAAATTGTTTGACTAGTTAAGTCATGAAAGTGAGTTTTTTTGGAGGATTGAGTGATCCATGACTGGTAAAGTGATGTGATTGAGACAATAATGATTGGTTAAGTCATATGATTGAGTTTTGATGGACTCTTTAAGTCAAGATTGGTTAAGTCATGTGATTGATTTTTAATGAATCGGATAAGTAATGATTGGTTAAGTCATACGATTGAAATTATAGTGGACTGGATAAGTCTAAGTTTGAGAAATACCCTATTGATTTGAATGTGGAGAGTTGGAACATTATCGGAACAGTTGTCCACGGTTGACTAATGGAGCAGCGGTAGCAAGTGAAGCACACTAAAGACCTCACCCTTTTTGACATAATGATGGTCGCTAGTAATTAGAGTAGGAGTATTCTCACTTTTTCTCGAGATGAGGACATCTTGAATCCCTAAGTTGGGGAGATTGTAATGTACCCAACATTTATCCATATAAGTCATTTCAGTTATTTTGCAAAGCAATTGAGATTCCCAATTTTGTGAGTCATCATGAGTTTGTCAGAGAATTCGGATTGAAATCAGATTCAGAATCTATTTATTTATGATCTTTATGTGGAACAATAGGTTTATGTGGGAACCTAATCTATGTGTGAAGAAAAAGCTTAGAGATAGTACTTTTAGGACAGAAAGAGAGGTGAGTCAAAATTAGGATACTTCTTTCTTTCTCTCTCTCAAGATAGAATGGGAACTTGTAAGTATAGAGCTTTTTAAAAATCGCGCATAAGATTCGAAAACGTCAAAAAATAATATAAAATAGAGCTGCGATGACGCACGGGCTTTACCTTCTCCTATTCTTGAAACCCTCTCAGTATTTTTAGCACCCCCCTAGGACCTATATAAAGGACCCTTCTCTTCTCACTTTGAACACACACATCTACAAAAGCGTAAGCTCTTTTGCAACGACGCACCGGAGGGAGCCTCTCTCCCTTAACATTTCAGCTTCAAGCCATCTCCATCTCCAATCTTCGAAGTGCCGTCTCTCGGTTTGTGAACACACTATCTCTCTCTCTCCAACAACGCGCTTTTCTTTTCTCTGTTCCAAAGCTATGACTCCTAAGTGTGTAACACGAAGTTCTAAGCACGCCCATGCCATTGCATCATCAAGGAAGGTGGAAAGAAAGGTGTTTGCTCCAAACATATCTCATGTGGAAGCATTAACCGAAGAAGAAGTCGAAGCCGTTCAACCTCCAACATAGGTGTTATCCGCACGCGCTCCAAATCCAATAAGACAAATTTATAATTCCGCATTGTTATTCATGTTTGACTTGGGAAGCTAAGCATAGGGAACCCCTTAAACTGTCCAAGAGACGTGATTCTATCACAAGAGAGAAGCATATGTTTTCACAGACTAGTGAAAGAACTGTTTGATAAATTGTCACTGTTTGTTGAATGGTTATTTCTTTATTGTTTGATAAGGTGTTACTGATTGATATGAACAATTGGTTGATCATGTTGAGGAATCATTTAGAGAGAAGAATTGTTGAAATAATATCTTTTGTTACTCGCGGGTAGCGAGATGATTCCGCGGTTACCGGAGAGTAAACTGAGGTTAATATTGGCTCTCTTTGTTCCTCGCGGTTAGCGGGATGGCTCGCGGCAGGGAGGGGGATGCCTCACGGTTAGAGACATGGGAAGGTTCTGCAATTCGCGGTTAGCGAATAAATCCTTTGCAAAGGCTCTATTGGTTAGAAAGAGAAATTCCACGGGTAGCGGCAACTCATGAGAAATTGGAAAAGTTTTCTTTGTTGAATTATAGGGCTGTCTTTATTAGGCTTTGTTTGAATTGTTTTGGTATTGTTTGAAGGGCTGTATAAAAGAACTTGTGTTTGGAATTAATTAAGGAACACTGTTTGTATATGTAAAACAATGTGGTAAAAAGTGTGCGTGTGGGGTGGAAAGTGAGGGCTGGCTCAGGTTGCCAGTCAAGGATGGGTGGTCTTGATTAGTCAAGAAACTCTCCACTTCCTTTTATTAAGAGAAGTGAAATTAGAGACTCATTGTGCCAAGAGTCGAGATGACCCAAATCTGCGTGACACAAGATCACTATTTAGTTTAGACTAAGTTTCATATCATATTTCTGGTGTATGGATGGCGGCCGTGCCTCTTAAACGTGGGGAAAAAGGCATTGTTTATGGATTCTATATATGTCAATGGAATTTCACCTTTATGTTAGGAAACAGCTTCATAGATTTATCGACCTGGCTTGTGGCGTATGACCCTTATAACCACGCAAACGATGGATAGAGGACTTCCTCTCTTCAGTTGCTCGTATCTCTACTTTGTGGAAATAGAGTAGGGTGTCATGATCAATGGAAAAGGAGAATAAAGGAAGGCCATCTATCAAGTTGCCCCAATCTTCTCGGGGTTGGGGACCTCACGTCATATTTGCCTGTGATTTTGGAAGCTATTCTTTTAGCTCCTTGATCTCTTGCTCTCTCTCTTTGGGTGTTTGTTGCCATTTAACCAGTCATGATCAACTATCTTTGCAACTTTTCTTGGGCTAGCTCAGCCTTCAAAGCCGTCACCTCTTCACCATAGCATCCCAATAACATGCTAAATCAAATGGTGACATCAAATGCTTAATGTGTGTTCCAACATGGATTGTGATCCATGTACCTTTGACCCAGAATTGACATGCAATGCTTTGACCTAGTGCATATAGTTGTCCTAGTCACACTGGTGAAGTTTGGTCAAATTTGAAACTGTTTTGATCAAGTTATGCTCATTTTTCATTTTATGATCAGTTTGCATTATTTCAACTTCTTGACAAGTTCTATCAATTTTCAGGCCAAAACAATTGACTTTTTGGTAGCAAGATACCTCGCCAAAAGGTTGAGAGGGAATGGCAAGCGGCACCCTACAATGTTGTCAATATCTCCTCTAAATACAAAAGCCCATGGTAGTAGATGAAAAGATGGCTCAGATACTGACAAATATTTTCATTGGTAAATTCCAAGATGTAGATGGGATAAAGCAGAAGACCAAAATTTTCCCAAAGTAGCTATGGACCTTGCATCAAAAGAGGGAAGCACTAGAAGGGGCCTAATGCTTACATTTAGACAACTTTTTTTGGTTACCTCCTTGGGGTACTCACTTTCGAAGAGACTAGAAGCTGATGATCTCCATTCAGTAGTACAATGGAGAAGCCACCCTCACAAATAAGGACATATAAATTGTTAAAGTAAAGATCATCGACAAAATTATCAACCAAGCCCTCTACTTACCGGTTGGGAGCTGCCACAATCACCTCCACAAGACAAAAGTGGTAGACAATGACAAGGCTTTTGTCAAGAAAAAAGGGCACAAGTTAACATACAAAGATCTCATCTACTCTGAGACAAAGTTTCCCCTCAGGCCCATCTCTCAACACCACAAAGTCTAAAAGCTGCCAATTGTATACAAAGCCAAATCTCCGTACAACAATAGTAATGGCATTGGGCTTAGTAGAAACCTAGGCAGTTATATTCTAGATAACTTGGCAAAAGTAAAATTTAAGGGGAGTGACTGCAACAAGGTATACATGAATGGAGGACCATTGCTAACAAAAATTGCATACCAAGTACTAGGCATGATTGATGAGTTTCTTGAAGTAGAGTTGCACTTGAATCTCTTACACAAAGAAAAGCATGTAGTGAGATTTTTGGGAAGTTTTTTCACCACACTAACAAAAAGAAGAACAAGAGGAAAAAGCTCAAGAGCAAAGACACCTGATAGTAGTAACAAAATCAGAGACGAAGAAGTAGGTCTCATCCAAAACGCCCACTCCTCCTCTTGGCTGACCAAGACCAAAAGATAACCAAAGATCAAGAAGACAAGAGAGTGTCAAAAGTAGAAAAGAATGAAGCTCTAGGCCGGGAAGAAGGATTCAAAACAAAAAACACAAGATCAAAGCAAGCAAGCAGATAACAACCATCAATTTGAGAATGAGCATAAAGAAGATTAGCCAAATACAGAACAAGTGTTGGAGAGCTCACAATAGTAGACAACCCCAAGCATGAAGAGAGGTACCACCCCTCTCACAAGCTGATATGGAGGTATCACACAAGATCCTCATGGATTTTGATCTAGAAGACCAACTTAAAATGATAAGATTGCAATTTAGATTCCATAAATTTGTCTTAGAGCTGTGAGAGGTGGATGGAGGGATGCCAAGGCCAAAACAAATGTACCAATCAGAGAGATTGAGCGGCTTGGACAACAGATTGACTGCCTAAAGGAGGATAAAGAGAAACTCCAAGCTATTCTAACAAGAGAAAACAAGATATTTCTCGTATATTTCAAGATCAGGAAAAAAAATAGAGGCTAACAATGAGATGCATGTAGAGCATGAAGCTCTTGAAGACGCTCTAGCGACAACGGAGTAGAAGAAGTACTCCAAGTTATGTGAATCTTATAAAGTTGTGCAACTAAATTTTTTTGATGATATGAAGTGTGCAAGGTAGATCTATGTGTGTTTACAAGTACATGCTTAAGTGGCAAAGCAGATATCAAAGTCAAGGGCAAGCAAAGGGAAGCAGATGTCTATACTTTATGTGGTTTTCTGGGCCAATATGCCTTTTCAACGTGCATATCAAACATGGATGGTCAAAGTGCTACAAGTTCAAAACTAGAAGTGCCAAAGGTGGCCCTTAATGTGCCCTCCAAGCTCGTCCAAAAGGCTCCTCAATTCAAGCTATGAAGTGCAAGTTATGGTAGTTTGAAGGTAAAGATGGTTTTTAGATCCTCGTCAGATTGGGTATTTGTAGATGGATGGTCAGAGTGGTATTGAATGCATGAGCCTAAAATGATTGAATTATGGTGCATGTTGGTCCTTTTAGATCAGCAATTACATTAATCTTGGAGGTGTTTTTTTGAAGTATTGGGAGGTGGATCATGTGGTGACTCTACATGGCACAAGGAGTAATCCCATATGCAGGGGTGAAATTTTAAGAGCTATTGTATATATAGTTCCATGGGATGCTTCCATAATTAACCAAGGAGTGAGAGAGATATCTCTTGTGTACCCGTCTATGGCAGAACGCTCCACGGGGTGTGTGACAATGGTGCCTTGGTGCTGTTGTGTTGTGTTGGTGGTGGAGTCAGTAAGATAGGAAGATGCAAATGATTCCACTTCTTATGTTGGGCAGAGAAAAGTTATGGTTTTATGCTTTAGAGGGGGAACCAAGTTGATATGGTGGGTCCTGTGGGCTTTCTTTTTGCAAGATATTTCTAAAGAGGTGTCTCCGGTTGATTTGGATTTAAGGCAAGAAGATCACGCAAGGTGCGTTGGGTTATGAGGCTATGGCTCTTGATCCGCTCCAAGTCTGAAGGAAGAAGCTCAAGTGGAGAGGAAGGCAAATGGAAGAGTAGCAACCATTCCACAACAATGGGTACGAAATGTTCAAGATTTGACTAGCTAGATGCAAGAGCTATGTTTAAGTGTTATGGACAGAGGGTAGCTAAGGGTTGGAAGAGACATGATTAGGCCATTGCACAAGAGTGCTATAATTCTTGATAACAAGGCCACTATGCTCCAAATTGATCACATCCACCAAGGGGAAGAGGTGGCATGTACCCGATGTTTGGTCGGGGTAGAGGGAATTCATAGTTCAATGTTCAAAGAGAGTAGTATGCATTTGAGAACCTCGTATCACCCGCTCCACCAAGTAGCGATAAGGTTCCTAGAGTTAATATTATTGGTGTGGATAAGCAGGTTGTGGATGTTTTGGCAAACAAAGAGCACGAGGTGAAAGGGAGACAAAAATCAAGCGAGAAACCAAGACTTGTAAGGGCAAAGAGAAAGTGAATAAAGGAAAAGAGAAGCCAGAGACAAGAAAAATAAGGCATCATAAGATCAAGTAGATGGATTTCCAGTTTGGATGGGGCCATCCAGAGTATGACTTGGTAGGTGATGTCCAAAATAAAAAAGATAACATTTCGCTTGGTCAATTGCTTGCATTGAATACCAAGTTGAGGAGGCAATGGTCTACCAGTGTTAGCACAAGGCTTCGACGGGCTAGAGGTGGCGTACATGCACTAGAGAACTTGTCACTAAGGGTAGGGATTTTGACCGATGCAATGGGCCAATTGTGGATGTTTTGATTGAAAGGAAGAAACTGGCATAGAAATATTTTGATGCTGGTGCACAGGCTTGTGTGCTAATAAAGGGTGCTATGAATGACATAGGTATCAAGGCTGTGGTCCAATGTGAAAATGAGGATGGCCAATCATGTCAAAACGAGTTGTTTGGGAGTGGCTCAAGATGTGAAGGAAAAAGTTATGGAAATTGAAGGTCTCATTGATTTGTTTGTGACAAAGCTAGGGGAGAATGCTTACCTTCTCATTTTGGGGAGACCATGGTTGCTTGAAATTGGGGCTAAGAAGGATTGGGAGAAGGGGACTTTCACATTACTGAATTGAAAAAAAGGTTTTCACATTACCAAAAAAGAAAATGGTGGGTCGGTGGTGCTTGATTTGATGACCGGGGTGAGCTACTTCCATCCTGTGGCAAAAGGTGAAGAAGAGGATTCGAGTACTAATAAAGAATATGAGATGGTATTGACTTACGATGAGGGATCTACTAGCATTGAAGAAGAAAGGGAGAACAATGAGGACCTACTAAAGTTGGACCCATACTTGTTTTGAGTTATGATAGATTCCCCCACTTCCAATAAAGGTATGCAAGCTCCGGTTTGTGGTTTGGACTTGGTAGAAATAGAGGGCATGCTTGGTGAAGATCTAACCAAGCAATAAAAGGGCTATGTGGAGTTGTGTGCATCATACCCCAACTTGTTTGCTTGAGGAGGTCACTCAAAAATATCTACGATAGCATGTGAGTTCAACATAAGGGGTTAGTTTCTCGTATGAAATTACAAAAAATATACATACATAAGGGAGATTTAAATTAAAAAAGTGAAAATTTTGGTACATATAGGGTCTTTTTATTAAGAAAAGTGGTACATAAGGGGTCTCTACATATACTCTATATACATTAAAAAATGTAGAATAGGGGTTTTATAAATACCTTTTGAGTGCACATGCTATGCAAGATCTCTATGTAGTGACCCCCCCCCCCCCCCCCCCCCCCCCCTCCCCCCTCCCCCCCTCTCAGCTTGTTTGCCATAGAGTATAAAGACTTGTGATGAGCTAAAAGGGTGGAGCATCAGATTCTACTAGAAGATGGGTAAAAGCAAAGAGCACAAAAGCCGAGGAGGTTGGGAGAGATGCTGATGGAGGGCTTGTATGTCGTGGTAGGAGATCAACAAGCTACTTGAGGCAAGTATTATCTATCCAATGAAGGAGTCTGAATGGGTTTCACCTATTGTTATTACAACAAAAAAGAATGGTAAGTGGAGAGTATGTGTAGATGATAAGCCGTTGAATGTTGCTACAAAGTGGAATCATTGTCCCTTGCCATTCCAAGATGAGATCCTAAACCAGGTAGCAGGGAATGAGAGAAATTTCATTTTGAATGGATTTTTTCAAGGCATTTCTAGATTGGTATTGCTTTGGAGGATCAATTGAAGACTACTTTCATTTCCCCATGGGGGTCTTTGCCTACCGTAGGATGCCTTTCGGTTTGGTGAATGCCTATGCCACATTTCAAGATTGGATGAAGAACGTGTTTGGGCCATACTTGGGTAAGTTCATCTAAGGTTTTATGGGTGATATTTGGTGTTACATTTATAAGGCTGAGCATTTGTCAAAGTTGAAGATATGTTTTTAAAGTCTGGATAAAGAAGGTGGTCAGTTGAATCCCAAGAACTGCAAGATGGCTCTACTGTGGGCTCATTGATTTGTTCATGTGGTCTCACACAATGGGATAGAAGCCAATCCAAAGAAGGTGAAGGCTTTGGCTTTGATGGAACCCCCAATCAATGCAACAAGTTTGGCTTCATTTGTACACAAACTTTGGTATTTTTCTCGAGTGTGTCACTATTTAAAAATTGTGTATATCATGTGCCTTCAATGATTATTCTAAAACTCCTTATTTGTGAATTTTGACAAATAAAATACACCCTTTTCCTATTCAATACGTAAATTTTTTCCCAAATTCATTTTGTAGTACCCTTTTCTATATGAAAATGTGAGAAGAAATAAAATTTAATTAAGCCTTCCACTGCAGTCACGTGATAGTCACATGATTATCAAGTGACTCACACTGAGGTATGTTTCCAGGTCCTTTTGGATGCTTTTGCAATATGTATACCGTCTTCAAATTTTGAGGCAATAGGCTCACACAGGTGGCCTTTCAAAAAGCAAAGGAGATTCTTTGCCAATTGCCGATGGTTTTTCCTTCTAACAATGAGTATGACTTCTATGTTTCCACAATGGGAGGTACAATTTCCATTGGTGATATTACAAGGCAATCTATTTTGATAGCCATGGAGAAAGGTCATACACGAACATTGAGCAATGGGTGATGACTCTCTTTTTTGCTTGTCGCAAGTTAATAGTGTATTTGATCATTTATGTTCTCACCTCTAAAAACATTTCTCCCAAAGGTGGTGCTTCATCTAAAGCCAAGGAGGCATATCAAGAAGTGTGTCCTTGAGCTGCAAGAGTCTGAGTTTGAATTCAAAATTGATCATACTAGTAAGTCACATTTGGAGGAAATTCTAGTGAACAAAGTGGTGGATCTACCAATGTATCCGAGGGTGGTGAAAGAAGATATTGGAGAAGAGCTTGATTTAGAAGAAGCTTTCACTAAGATTCTACATAGCTTACAAAAGGATAGTCCTGAGAGTGGGAGTAGGTGTGACTATACAGGGCCCACAAGGTAAAGTGATTTTCTTTAAAGCTTATGACTTGAAAGTCCGCTTGTGGGCTGATTGTTTGAGGGCATGGAAATATTGAGAAGCAGCAAGAGTTTTTGGGATTGAGAGGGCAATATGGGTGGTGGCATTGTGAGCAGGATGGAAACACACACAATGCCTCTATAATCACCCGACACACACTCTTGGGATAATACACACACACATTATGGGGCACCACTCGGCTTACACAACCCACCTGACTGAGACAAGGAACACATCAATGGAGTGAGAGGAGAGAGACTTTCCATTTTCCCATTGAACACACACACACACACACAAATCATCTCAAAGGAGGAAGATTTCCGATGCTTATATACAATTGAGCTTGGGCCGACACCAATGGGTCAAATAGCTCACACCATATGGATGAAATATGCTGAGTACAATCGCAAATTTGAGCAGAGGCTTCGCTCATAGGAGAAACTTACACAGTCAAAACAACAAAAAAAGAGAGGAATTTGGAAAAATGGATAGTGTCATTGCATCCGGAACAATTGCTAGTCAGTTTTTGGAGTCTGTTTTGGTCATAAACTGCTCATCTGAGTCAAATATGAGCACTTTATCCCTTGGGCACCTTTGGCCTTTTGATTGACCTCAAACGTACCTTGAACATGCCAAAACATGGCCACGTAGTGGGTTTTTGTTACCCTTCTACATCCATCTGCACACTTGGCACTCAATTTTTTTCAATAATGCATCCCAAAATCACATGAAGTGGCCCCCAAATATAGTTCTCATGATAAATTTTTTCCATAATTTATCACAAGAAAACACTCCCGCTGTGTCCTCACTTATCGACATGCAAGTCTTGATCCCATTTGTCCTCTTGAGGCCACTGGATGTCATCTGACACACCTACTTACCTCATGGCCTGATCCCGCTGATAGCTTCCTTGAGAATTTTTACGCTCCACCAACTTCTCATTATTATAGAAAAATACACTGATACTGGAGACATTGAAAATCGATGTACTATATACACATTTTCCTACCTGTATACATGTGGGCCCCACGAAACCACCTGGCTCTGGACAATGGGTAATTCTTTATTGGATGCACCATGCATGTGTATGTATATTTGTGCAATCACTTCTTCCAAAAACTCCTAATATAACTTACCCATCCTCTAGCCTGCTAGATCATTCATGATGAGCAGCAACAAAAAGAGATATGAGACTCGCCGTGTCATAGATCTCTTGATCCCTCACAAACATTACTTGTTTTGCAGACAACTGATCTTGCTCCACCATCATTAATTTAGCATGATATAATTTAAGACACAAACCATTTACCCTTCACTTATGTAGAATCCCATCCAGGTTAGCCAGTTGATATGTACCATTCGGAAAACACTCAACTACCTTGAAAGGGCCTTTCCACGTAACTTGAAACTTCTTTTGGAATGTCTTGTCCAGCTTAGTAATGTAGCGCAAAACCAAGTCATGTTTCTTGATACCCTTACTTTTGACCTTTTCAAAATATACCTTTGGCCCCTGCTTGTGATAGGTAACGGGCCTATTGTATCAATCCCCCACTTTTCAAACACATCAAATGCCATAATGGTTTTTTGTAGCTCTGGCTTCAACACTCTCTTCCCAAATGCTTGACATCGATTGCAAGACCTATACCAATGGTGAACATCCTTGTGCAAACTAGGCCGTACATACCCCTCTTGCAAGATCTTTTGCAAGGTGATCTTTAGAGTGAAATGTCTACCACATGCGCCTTCATGATTCTCTTCAAACACTCTATAAAGCTCCTCCGGCCAAGGTACACGTCTCAACACGAGATCAGCCCCTTTCATGTACAACACATCACCAATAAATTTGTACTTGGATGCTCTACGCACAAAACATATTTCTAAGACTTTTGAATGTCCTTCGGAATGATTCCTCTTAGCAAAAAATCCTCTTCTTGAGCCAAACTTTCTCGGCCATAGTAAGGAGGTAAATTAGCCCTTAACACAAATAGCTCCCCAATCATGCTTTGAGTTGATTCATGTGCCTCTCCATTTAGAGCACGTTCAATGTGTCTGATGCTCCATGCTTTGAACTTTTTAAATAGGCCTTTAATTCTCAAACACATTTCCTTCAATGAGGTGTTCTTGCTCTTCCACACTCCCAACACTTGCTTCTCAACTAACAAGGCATCACCTTTTATGCTCAACCTTCTAATCCCATGCTTCAAAAAAATGTGTAATCCGACTTCCAATGTAGCATATTCAGCCTCATTGTTACTATGCGCATCCAATTTGAACCCTCTCTTGCATACTAGCTTTCCCTTTGGATCGTAAAGTGCTATACCCCCTGAATCTACATCATGGATCTTTATGTATGAGAGCCATCAAAGAGCAACACATGTGCATTGCTGATTTGTGGCACTTCTTCAACTACCCTTTTCACCACCTCTTCCTTAACAAGAAGGGGATTCTCCTTGTAAGTCAACAAATCATCTAGGGTAGCTCTTGTACTGTCTTCTACTAAAAAAGAGCACCAAACTCTTGCAGATCAATTACCCATTTCTTGACCACATTTGACATGTTAGTGCCATTAATTAACTGTGGTAAAAATGTGAAATTGTTAAGAAAACAAAAGGTCGTGGTATCAAGTAATGACGAACCTTGTCGAGACAAGCAAATATTACACTGGCCATCACTAGCTCTACTTCTGACAATTTTCTTTCTGTTACCAACTTCACTCGGCTTGCACAATACATTGGACTCATATAATGACTGCCCTTCCCCTTTTGCAATAGCATGGTTCCAACGGAATCATCCCCTACTGATGGATTTACATAAAACACTTGCTCTTAATCAGGAGCCTGCATGGCTGACAGCCCCCCTAACACCTCTTTCACCTCTTGAAACACTTCTTCACACTTGTCATCCCATTGCAATGTATCATGCTTTTCCACTTGTTGTAATGAATAAGGAGCTGTGAAGACAATGGAATGAATTATGCCATGTACTTCACTTTGTGTATAAAGGTTTCCAATTGCTTCATACTCTTAGGTGATGGAAGAAGAATTATAGACTTAACCTTGTGTGGATCAACCTCAATGCCATTTTTTGACACCATATGGCCCAATAACTTCACCCTTGGCTATGCTAGATGAAATTTCTTTGGATTTAGTTGTCCTCCACATTCATCATATTGAGCCAATACCATCTACCGCTTCTCATGGTGTTCAACCCTACTGCTGTAGACACAAAAGTCGTTCATAAATCTTTAACAAAACTACCAATGAATGGTGACCATACCCAATTTTCTCTCTCTTGATAGAAGGATGGTCCATTTGACAACCCAAATGGCAATACCGTGTAGTAATAACAACCCCATGGCGTAATGAAAGTTGTCTTTGTTTGGTCTTTAAGAGCAATCTTCAATTAAAAATAGCATGAAAAACCATCACACACACTGTACCTCTCATAACCTGCGATTGAATCCAAGATCTAATCTATAAATGGAAGAGGATATGGGTTCTTCTTAGTGGATGCATTTAAGGGTTTAAAATCTACACAAATCCTCCACTTTCCATCCTTCTTTGGGTTGACTACTAATGGACTCACCCATTTTGTGGTTTCCACTGGGACTATGAACCCTGCCTTCAATAACTTGTCCACCTCTTCTCGTAAGTCTTCCATCTGCTCTTGACCCATCCTTCTTAGCCTTTGCCGCACTGGCTTAGCACCTTCCTTCAGATCTATATGCATATCTTCTCCTTTAAACCCTCTTATCTCTTCATATGAAGTAATGAAAAAATCAAGAAAACTAGCCAACATGTGCAAATATATCTCCTTCTCCATAGCTGAGAGGTCTCCACTGATCATTTGTGTCATCAATTCCTGCTTCTTTGACAATTCAACCTTGGTTTGCATCAGCCCTTCAATCACTTCATAAGGCTCTTCACTTTCATCTTCAATCTCATTTGCAAATGCAACTAAACCAAACTCATGGATTTCTTTGTCCATCAAAGAAATGCAACATCAACATCCTCATCACTCTGCTGGTAGTGCTATCACTGTCCTCGTCAGACACTGTGGAATAGTCTTCATCACTAGACTCATCCTCATCTTCATAAAGTTCCTCCAATAGTTTCCTTGTGTCCATATTATATAGCTTCTTGGCACTTGTCTCTTCATAGAGGCTAATTGTACCACGTTGTCAGGAGTTTTTTGGAGCAAGGGATTGCACATATGTACATATACATGCATGGTGCATCAAATAAAGGATTGCCCATTTTCCTTAGCCAGGTTGTTACGTGGGGCCCACATGTGCACAGGTAGGACAACATGTACATAGTGTATCGATTTTCACTATTATCAATACTAGTGTGTTTTTTCTACAATAAGGAGGAGTTGGTAGCGCGTAAAACTTCTCGAGGAAGCTATCCGCGGGCCAACGACGTGAGGTCAGCAAGTGCATCAGATGGCATCTAGTGGCGTCAGGAGGGCGAACGAAGTCAATATTTGCACGCGGATGAGGACGGACACAACGTGGGTGTTTTCTGGTGAGAGCTATGCAAAAAGGTCATCATTAGGACCACTTTTTGGGGCCACTTCACGTGGTGGCGAGATGCATTATTGGAAAAAAGCTGAGTGCCAGGTGTGCGAATGATGCAAAAAGGTGACAACTATGCACTGCGAGGTCAGTTTTTGGCCTGTTCGGGGTCCGTTTGACGTCATCTAAAAGGCCAAGGGTGCCCAACTAACAAAGCTAAGTGTGGGAACTGAAAAAACCAGAGAGAAGACCAGAAAAAACGTGGTGAAGAGAGGAGGAATAGCCGCAGGTGTGTTTTTGGTGTTTTTGGAGCCTGTTTTGGCCGAAATTTGCTCATCCGAGGTCGGATTTGAGCACTTTGACATTGTAGACTGGGGTTTTAGGCCGTTCCGGACGCGATGGCGCTGTCCATTTTGCCAAATTCCTCACTCTTTTTCCTATGTTTTTCTGTGTAATCTTCTCCGGTGAGTGAAGCTTCTTCTCCAATTTGTGATTGTATCTGGTATCTTTTACCCATATTGTGTGAGCTGTTTGCCCCATTGGTGTTGGCCCAAGCTCATTTGTATCTAAACATCAAAAGTTCCCCTCTTTTGAGCTGATTTTGTGTGTGTGTGTGTGTGTGTGTGTGTGTGTGTGTGTGTGTATGTGTGTGTGTCTCTGTGTGGAGTGGGCAAGTGGATAGTCTCTCTCCTCTCACTCCAGAGGTGTGTTCCCTGTCTCGGCCAGGTGTGTTGTGTAAGCCGAGTGGTGCCCCCTAGTGTGTGTATGTATCATTCCAAGAGTGTGTGTCGGGTTGTTATAGAGGCGCTGTGTGTGTTTTCATCCCGCTCACATTCTTTTGGCGTCCCCACGGAGGATCTTCTTCGAGTACCTTCTGCTTCGAGCTTCAAGCTTTGAGCTTCGGGATTACAGGTTGCAGGTTGCAGATTACAGATTACAGATTACAGGTTACAGGTTACAGGTTACAGGGACAGGGATAGGTACAGGTACAGGTGATTCACACAGGTACAGGTAGCTGGAGTACAGTGATATACTAGCAGTGATGTCACTTGCAGTTGTTGTGGGTATGCATCACTTTGCGCCTGTTTGAGCGCATTGTCTGTTGGATTGTACGTTACTTGTGGAAACTGCCATTGTACGCATTTGTGGAGCCATACTTGGTTGTATTTGGCAGTCCCAGCCATTTCTGAGACTTGGTCTGGAAGATAGTCATTTCTGAGACTTGACTATATGCGATTTGCATTAGCCTTCGTGTGAGGGTCGATAGCGTGAGGTTTTTATTGAGCTGGGGGATTCTCAAATGTGGAGATCCTTTCGGTGATACAGGTAGTTGGAGCACCCTTTTTGTGACCTCGCCATAGGCTATGTACTAGTGAGTCCTACTTGATGCTCGGGTTCTATTGTTGACAGTTTATGCATACATAGACAGTCTATATTTTGGGTTCCTACTGCTCTACTTCTGGGGAAACTCTGTCGAAATTTTCCCAAGTTATGATGGCTGGTTTTTTGGTATTTTGAGCCATTTATGCTGTTATGCTGCTGAAATTTTGGCAAAATCAGTGGTTGAGTCAGGTGTGCCTTCTTGGGAGTTTCATGGTTGGCTTTAATGGATGATCAAAATGGCCCTCAGTTCACTCCTTTTCATTTAACTCAAAGAATTCAGATTAATGTTCATGTGTCCCAGGAAGATCTTTTTCCAGCAGCGCATAGTCTTTATGTTTGGGCCAAGAAGATTGAGAGAGATCCTGGAATGTCCTTTGCCTGTTGTCATTCCGATGATCAACTATGAAAACTCATTTGATGTGCATGTGTTTGTTCTCATCTAAAGCTGAGCTCCATTGAATTTTCCGGGGATTGGGTAGTGAAAAGTTTTGGGTTCTTGCACGTGTGTTTGAAGGGGTCCTCTAGCCATGGATTTCTCTTATCCGGAGTTTCATGGAAGAAGTGATGAAGATGTGGAGGACTTTCTGGAAAAGATGGAGGTTGCCTGCATTAGCAACCAGATTCATGACCCTACGCAAATGTTACGCCTTCTCCAAATTTGTTTGAAGAGTGATGCACGAGCTTGGTCCAAAGCATTTGAAGAGGAGTTGCGTGTGGCTGATCCACCTGTAAGGTTGAGTTGGGACAATCTACGACATGGGTTGGAAGTGGAGTTTGTGAAGATAGAAGATCATGACAAAGTGTGGCAAGAAGTACAGGCTTTGGTGCAAAAGGAAGGTGAGCCAGTAGATGCGTACATGCGTAAGTTTTCATTGGCATGGGAGCGAATGTGCAAGGCTTTAGCACCACAGGTACCCCCGCCTGACATGATGAAGAAGGACAGGTTCTTGGCTGGTCTTTGGGAGAATAAACGTTGGAGAGTGGAGCTAAAGAAGCCTAGGACATATGAAGATGCACTAGAGGTAGCAAGGAACAAAGAGTGGAAGCTGAGGAAAATGAGCCAGTTAGGGGTGGAGTCTTTGCCAATGAGGTCTGAATTTCAGCCTATAGAGTCTTTACAAGGGCGCATGTCAGGGGTTCATCATTAACTAGTAGTTCTTGTTACTACTCAGGTTATGCCAGCAGTGGTCACTACAGCAGTGCAAGATGATGGGCTAAGGCAAGACATGAGGGAAGTGGTTGATTTGATGAAGAATCTCAGCCTAAACATGCTAGGTCAAGTGGGAAATAATCGAGGTCGAGGGCGGTTTGCAAATCAGCCAGGAGGTGAAGAAAGGCCTAGGAATGGTGTTGGACAAAGCAATGGTAGGTTTTGGAGGCAGACGCCCACATGTTATAATTGTGGAGAGTTGGGTCACATCAGCCCGCAATGTGATAAGCCACCAAGGATGGGGGGAGACATGTATCCATTGCCAAGACAGGTGCTAACTAGGTCAAATGATTATGGCATCGAAATTAAGGGAGACGAAGGAACCAGTGGACTGACCCAGGAGGAAAAAGGGAAGACAAAAGTGCTAAGTGTAGTCACCTTGGAGAAGGCATCAAAGCTAGAGGATACATTAGTGATGCCTATTGGGAAGAGGACCACAGAGGATAAGGAAGGAAGAAGTGCCCCAGGTCCTAGTAAGAAGAAAGGAAAGAGCCATGAAGGCGAGGATGTCAAGGCCAAGAGGAAAAGGAGAGCTCGTCGGAAGTTTCATGTTTCAGATTTTCCACTAGGGGATGGGCAATTAAGCTATGACTTGAAGGAGGATCTGACGAGCAGGAAGGCAGATGTTACTTTTGGGCAGCTTATAGAGATGGTGCCTAAGCTAAAGCGACAGTGGAAGAGGATGCTTAACCCAATGGAGAAAGAGCCAGAGAGAGGTTCAGTGAAGGTGTTGGCAATGGAGGAGCTACCAGACATTTGTCCAATAGTAGATGTGTGGCATAAAAGGAAAAATTTGGGACAAGGTTATGTGGATGGCGGAGCCCAAATATGCGTCATAACACACTCATGCGTTGAGAAGATGGGTCTCACAGTGGCTAGGGTGTCAGGTTTTCGGATCAGATTGGCAAACCATCAAAAAGTAAAATGCTTGGGTGTTGTAAAGAGCTTAGAAGTGGAGGCATATGAAGCAAAGGCAGTGGTTGATTTTCATGTGATGCCAGCAGGGTTGGGAGCATATCCTATTATACTGGGTAGACAGACCATGGTTACGTGCAGTGGGAGCTGTTCAAGATTGGCGACATGGTACGATTAGCCTCTATGGAAAGACAGGTACGAAGAAGCTTTATAATATGGACACAAGGAAACGATTAGAGGAGCTTTATGAAGATGAGGATGAGTCTAGTGATGAAGACTCTTCCACGGTGACAGATGAGGACAGTGATAGCACTACCAGCAGTGATGAGGATGCTGATGTTGCATTTCTTTTGATGGACAAAGAAATCCAAGAGATTGGTTTAGTTGCATTTGCGAATGAGGTTGAAGATGAAAGTGAAGGGCCTTATGAAGTGATTGAAGGGCTAATGCAAACCAAGGTTGAGTTGTCAAAGAAACAGGAATTAATGACACAAATGATTAGTGGAGACCTCTCAGCTATGGAGAAGGATATATTTTTGCATATGCTGGCTAGTTTTCCTGATTTGTTCATTACTTCATATGAAGAGATCAGAGGGTTCAAGGGTGAAGAGATGCATATAGAGCTGAAAGAAGGAGCTAAGCCAGTGCGGCAAAGGCTAAGAAGGATGGGTCAAGAGCAAATGGAAGCCTTGCGGGTAGAGGTGGACAAGTTACTGAAGGCAGGGTTCATAGTTCCAGTGAAGACCACAGAATGGGTGAGTCCAGTTGTAGTCAGTCCAAAGAAGGATGGGAAGTGGAGAATTTGTGTGGATTTTAAACCCTTAAACGCAGCCACTAAGAAGAACCCATATCCTCTTCCATTCATCGATCAGATCTTGGATTCAGTGGCAGGTTATGAGAGGTACAGTGTGTGTGATGGTTTTTCAGGCTATTTTCAATTGAAGATTGCTCTTAAAGACCACACAAAGACAACTTTTATTACGCCATGGGGCTGCTATTGCTACACAGTATTGCCATTTGGGTTGTCAAATGGACCTTCCTTCTATCAAGAGAGAGCAAATTGGGTGTTGGAACCATTCATTGGTAGTTGTGTTAAAGCTTTTATGGATGACTTCTGTGTCTATAGCAGTAGGGCTGATCACCATGAGAAGCTGCAGATGGTATTGGCTCGATATGATGAATGTGGAGGACAACTAAATCCAAAGAAATGTCATCTAGCACAGCCAAGGGTGAAGTTATTGGGCCACATGGTGTCAGAAAATGGCATTGAGGCTGATCCAGACAAGGTTAAGTCTATTATTCTTCTTCCATCACCTACGAGTACGAAGCAATTGGCAACCTTTATACACAAAGTGAAGTACATGGCATGGTTTATTCCATTGTCTTTGCAGCTTCTTTATCCATTACAGCAAGTGGCAAAGCATGATCCATTGCAATGGGATGACAAGTGTGAAGAAGTGTTTCAAGAGGTGAAAGAGGTGTTAGGGGGGTTGTCAGCCATGCAGGCTCCTGATTGGGAGAAAGTTTTTTATGTAAATCCATCAGTAGGGGATGATGCCATTGGAGCTATGCTATTGCAAAAGGGGAAGGGCAGCCATTATATGAGGCCAGTGTATTGTGCAAGCCGAGTGAAGTTGGTAGCGGAGAGAAAGTTATCGGAAGTAGAGCTAGTGATGGCCAGTGTAATATTTGCTTGTCGACGATTTCGTCATTACTTGCTACCACGGCCTTTTGTTTTCTTCACGAGTTATGCCTTTTTGCCACAGTTAATTAATGGTACTAACATGTCAAATGTGGTGAAGAAATGGGTAATTGAGCTGCAAGAGTTTGAGTTCTCTTTTCTAGTGGAAGATAGTACAAGGGCTACCCTAGCTGATTTGTTGACTTACAAGGAGAATCCCCTTATTGTTAAGGAAGAGGTGGTGAGAAAGGTAGTTGAAGAAGTGCCACAGATCAGCAATGCACATGTGTTGTTCTTTGATGGTTCATACAGAAAGAGCCACGATGCAGCTTCAGGGGGTATAGCACTTTATGATCCAGAGGGGAAGCTAGTATGCAAGAGAGGGTTCAAATTGGATGCGCATAGTAACAATGAGGCTGAATATGCTACATTGGAAGCCGGATTACACATTTGTTTGAAGCATGGGGTTCGAAGGTTGAGCATAAAAGGTGATGCCTTGTTAGTGGTGAAGCAAGTGCTGGGTGTGTGGAAGAGCAAGAACACCTCATTGAAGGAAATGTGCTTCAGAATTAAAGGCCTGTTAAAAAAGTTCGAAGCATGGAGCATCAGACACATTGAACGTGCTCTAAATGGAGAGGCACATGAAGCAGCTCAAGGCATGATTGGGGAGCTATTCGTGTTGAGGACCAATTTACCTCTTTATCATGGCCGGGAAAGTTTGGCTCAAGAAGAGGAGTTTTTGCTAACAGGAATCATTCCAAAGGAGATTCAGAAGTCTAAGAAGTATGGCTTTGTGCGTAGAGCATACAGGTACAAATTGATTGGTGATGTCTTATACATGAAAGGGGCTGATCTCGTGTTGAGACGTGTACCTTGGCGGGAGGAGCTTTACAGAGTGTTGGAAGAGAATCATGAAGGCGCATGTGGTGGCCATTTTGCTCTAAAGATCACCTTGCATAAGATTTTGCAAGAGGGGTATGTATGGCCTAGTTTGCACAAGGATGTTCACCATTGGTGTAGGTCTTGCAATAGGTGTCAAGCATTTGGGAAGAGAGTGTTGAAGCCAGAGCTACGAAAAACCATTATGGCGTTTGATGTGTTTGAAAAGTGGGGGATTGATGTAATAGGCCCGTTACCTATCACAAGCAGGGGCAAAAGCTATATTTTGACGGCAGTGGACTATCTTTCTAGATGGGCAGAGGCTATAGCAGTAAAATAGATCACTGCAAAGGATGTGGCAAAATTTGTGTATGATGAAATATGTTGCAAGTTTGGGGTGCCATTAGAGCTACTTTCAGATAAGGGGCCAGGATTTAGAGCTAAACTGCTAGACTTCTTATGCACAAAGATGAAGATTAGGCACCAGCATACCACTCCTTATTACCCGCAGTGTAATGGCTTAAATGAAAGATTCAATGGTGAGTTGGTACAAATTCTTTCTAAGGTGACAGAGCACCAAGGAAAGAATTGGGATTTGGAATTGCCTAGTGCATTATGGGCTTACCGTACTTCAGTGAAGACAGGTACAGGGTTTACTCCATTTCATTTGGTGTATGGAAAGGAAGCACTATTGCCTGTGGAGGTAGAGTTGCCTGCGGTCATTGCCTGCGGTCAAGATGTTAGAGAACTTGCTTGGGTCGCCTAGTGATGCATTCAAAGAGAGGCTCTTGCAGTTACAAGAGGTCCAGTTGGATAGGATGAGCACATTGGAGCATTATGGGCAGATGCAGGATAAGGCTTTGGCAAAGATAAATGAAAAGGTTAAAAGTAAGGGTATCAAGAAACATGACTTGGTTTTGCGCTACAACAGTAAGCTGGACAACACCTTCCAAAAGAAGTTTCAAATTAAGTGGGAAGGCCCTTTCAAGGTAGTGGAGTGTTTTCCAAATGGCACATATCAGCTGGCTAACCTGGATGGTGTTCTACATAAGTCAAGGGTAAATGGGCTGCATCTTAAATTGTATCATGCTAGATTGATGATGGTGGAGCAAGATGAGCTGTCTGTGGATCAAGCAGTGTTGGTGAGGGATGAGGAGACCTGTGATGCGGCGAGTCTCATATCTCTCTTTGCTGCTGTTGATCATGAATGATCTAGCAGGCTAGGGGATGGGCAAATTATGTCAGGAGTTTTTTGGAGCAAGGGATTGCGCATATGTACATATACATGCATGGTGCATCAAATAAAGGATTGCCCATTTTCCTTAGCCAGGTGGTTACGTGGGGCCCACATGTGCACAGGTAGGACAACATGTACATAGTGTATCGATTTTCACTATTATCAATACTAGTGTGTTTTTTATACAATAAGGAGGATTTGGTAGCGCGTAAAACTTCTCGAGGAAGCTATCCGCGGGCCAACGACGTGAGGTCAGCAGGTGCGTCAGATGGCATCTAGTGGCGTCAGGAGGGCGAACGAAGTCAATATTTGCACGTGGATGAGGACGGACACAACGTGGGTGTTTTCTGGTGAGAGCTATGCAGAAAGGTCATCATTAGGACCACTTTTTGGGGCCACTTCACGTGGTGGCGAGATGCATTATTGGAAAAAAGATGAGTGCTAGGTGTGCGAATGATGCAAAAAGGTGACAACTATGCACTGCGAGGTCAGTTTTTGGCATGTTCGGGGTCTGTTTGACGTCATCTAAAAGGCCAAGGGTGCCCAACTAACAAAGCTAAGTGTGGGAACTGAAAAAACAGAGAGAAGACCAGAAAAAACATGGAGAAGAGAGGAGGAACAGCCGCAGGTGTGTTTTTGGTGTTTTTGGAGCCTGTTTTGCCCGAAATTTGCTCATCCGAGGTCGGAATTGAGCACTTTGACATTGTAGACTGGGGTTTTGGGCCGTTCCGAACGCGATGGCGCTGTCCATTTTGCCAAATTCCTCACTCTTTTTCTTCTATTTTTCTGTGTAATCTTCTCCGGTGAGTGAAGCTTCTTCTCCAATTTGTGATTGTATGTGGTATCTTTTACCCATATTGTGTGAGCTGTTTGTCCCATTGGTGTTGGCCCAAGCTCATTTGTATCTAAACATCAAAAGTTCCCCTCTTTTGAGCTGAGTTTTTGTGTGTGTGTGTGTGTGTGTGTGTGTGTGTCTGTGTGGAGTGGGCAAGTGGATAGTCTATCTCCTCTCACTCCAGAGGTGTGTTCCCTGTCTCGGCCAGGTGTGTTGTGTAAGCCGAGTGGTGCCCCCTAGTGTGTGTATGTATCATTCCAAGAGTGTGTGTCGGGTTGTTATAGAGGCGCTGTGTGTGGTTTCATCCCGCTCACAACGTCTCTAATATTGAACAACTCCCACTGCACGTAACCATGGTCTACCTAGTATAATAGGATATGCTCCTAACCCCGCTGGCATCACATGGAAATCAACCACCACCTTTGCATCATAGGCCTCCACTTCTAAGCTTCTTGGCACCTGTCTCTTCATAGAGGCTAATTGTACCACGTCTCTAATATTGAACAACTCCCACTGCACGTAACCATGGTCTACCTAGTATAATAGGATATGCTCCTAACCCCGCTGGCATCACATGGAAATCAACCACCACCTTTGCATCATACGCCTCCACTTCTAGGCTCTTTACAACACCCAAACATTTTACTTTCTGATGGTTTGCCAATCTGATTCCAAAGCCTGACAACCAGTCATTGTAAGACCCATCTTCTCAATGCATGAGTGTGTTATGACACATATTTGGGCTCCACCGTCAACATAATTTTGTCCCATATTTTTTCTTCTGTGCCACACATCTACTATTGGAAAAATGTCTGGTAGCTAATCCATCACCAACACCTTCCCTGAACCTCTCTTTCATTCTTTCTCCATTGGGTTAACCATCCTCTTCCACTGTCCCTTTAGCTTAGTGTGAGAACCCTAGGAGCTAGAGACCTGGATCCACCACCCAACCACCCATACTTATAGGCTCTTAGCCCTAGGATCCCCTATCCACACTGCTAGCTGGCCCGTGGCCGGGGTCCGTGACCCCCCTTAGGGTAGGGCCCTGCCCGTAGGACCCGTGTCCTGACATTACTCCCCCCTTTGGAAGAGTTTTCGTCCTCGAAAACACAAGTGGTGGTATCTTCATAAGAACACTAATGTTTTCCACCGTGGCATCCCTCATGGATCCAACGGTTTGTTGAATCGGAACCCGGTTCATTGGGAGGTTCAATGAAATCAAGAATAACATCTTGATTTTCCACATTGTTATCCCTGTACCAACGTCTTGGTTAACCGGCCCGTAACCAACATAATGTGAAGACTCCATTTAAAACTCACTTGAGTATGTTAAACGAGTTATCATAACGAAGAGGTGTCTAAATGCATACACAAGTTTCAGACTTTCTGGACGAATTTGAATGTGCAATATAACCTCGGCTCGTCTTTCCATGAAAGGACTATGCTGACCTACTCATCATCAGCAACAACCAAGTCCTTGACTTGCTATGGTTTCTTGCCAGTAGCCAACCGTATCAAAACTGATGATTAAGGTTGATAACTTGAGAATAACAGGCAGAGACTAAAAGTAGCCGTAACATGCCTTTCATCATATGAAGCAAACTCCAAACTAGAAAGGTAACCGATCCAGTTGTTTCACTTCATGCTAAGGTATGCACTTTGCATATCCTTTAGTACAATTTAACGTATGCACTTTGCATATCCTTTAGTACGATTTAACATATGCTTGTAAACTGCCCATCCTACTCGGGATGAATAGCAGCAGTAAGAGTGAGGTGCTTTCCCCCAAACACTTACAGAAAGTCGCCCACGACTGACGACAAACTATGACTCAATCATTGAGTATCCATCCATATACTCGATATGGAATGGAGACAACCAACTAGGTTGAAAGCAGATTGGAGTTTGAAGCAGCCAATCACAAACACTCATATTCAGCCATCACCTTGTATGGCAGGGTGTAAAACGTATACGAAATCTGCAAGAGAGATTGCACTGGCAATGCAAAAGGGTGCAGAAAGAATAAATTCCATGAATTTGCATGCCGCTGCGAATAAGTGTGTGTTAAACACTAGGTCCCATAACACCTAGTGTGCATGCATTTAACACAAACATATCCGAACCGCAAGTCCATGACGAGACTTTGGACCATAATAGGATGTGACAACCTGGTCACACCTAGGTACCAACCATGAGACATTATCATGAATATAGAATACTTAGCTATATGTAGAAACAACCCTCCGTTAAGGGGGTTTCACAACACTTGTAATCGTAACTATTTTGTACTTAGTACCCGGCAATTTCTGGCCACTGAAATTGCTCCTGATACTGTGTGCTCAAAATGGTTGAACCAATGGATACGACCCGCACCTAGGGACTTCATTGCGACACATTGGTAGAAATTTGGCGCCAGTGTCAGTCCCAGAGACTCATATTCTCCACATGTGGAATATGTCTCAAACAAGGATATCAAGAAAAGTGACATCCATCAAGTACGAGATGTACTTGTGTGTGGAGGAAACTGCAAACACTCTGCGACAAGAGTGAGAGGGACCCTCATTCATTGCTCCACAATGGATAAACCGAACTCCTGGAGTTCCTAGACCATGTTGTATCCCATGTGACAACATGTGCCAAATTGAACCCTACAAGTAGGTTCGTAACAGCAAAAGACAAAAAGATAGATTGGACTCTTGGCCCAAAATACTTTGTGCCGTCATGCTCTTGGCATGGCTCTGTAACATTCAAACGTACGTATACGTCTTGAAAAAACCAAGCAAAGCATACTAAAAATGAAATAACACCAAATCAATAGATGCGTACCTGGAAATTTGAACGTAATGTTCACTTACTCGTATTCAAGCGTAGAGGAGCATGTCTCCTACCTGAAAAATCAAACAGCATTGCACTGGGAACCATGGGTGTTGTCCTCGCAATCGAACCCCTTTGGTTAAAATTGACATAGTCAAACCCTTTGGTAAGACCCTTTGTAGAGACTGCTGAACTAGCAGGTAACGGTAACCAACATAGTTAACCGTGTACATAATGATTAGAATCAACTTGAGAATTTGAGTTTGTCCGTTACCGCGTGGTAGATTGCAGAATGCTTTCCTTGAAAGTCTAACTGGGAGAGATCAAACTATGATCCTCAACGCCTATGGGTGATGTAGCAGTCACCCGTCGAGTCGTACCCCAAAACAGTATGTCCATAGACACTTCGTAGTGCTATAGAGAGAGCAAGAAATCCACACAAGTGAACTGCCTAGCTCTTGTGGACAGCCATGCTGTCGGAACTGATTGCTGTATATATACTTCCTTGTAGAGATCAGCGCGGCTGTGAGCTGAAGATTTTCAAAAACTCAATGTGAGTGTCGCACAGAAAAAGATGTAGTGCCAAAATGACATCCTAAACATCCGTAATGACAAGACTCTTGCTTGTCCATTAACGTTGATGTGTACATCCCTGGGTAGATCTGTTCGATCTTGAAAACAATCACCCAAAGAATTCCAAGAATTGGGTCTTACCCTTGGCCTGACAACGGCTCTTAGCGTATTTGGCTCTTAACGTTGATGTGTACATCCCTGGGTAGATCTGTTCGATCTTGAAAACAATCACCCAAAGAATTCCAAGAATTGGGTCTTACCCTTGGCCTGACAACGGCTCTTAGCGTATTTGGCTCATAGTCCTTATGCAAAATAGTGTTCAATCAAGGAACCGATGAAGACTAATTTCAGTAGCATCTTAGCCACGTGCTAGCTGTGAGTTAGAGCACCTTGGCTCAAGCTGCCTCACGAGCAAAACATGTATCAAAAGCTTCTTAGAATATTTTCATTATTCCCTTAGAGAGAGAGAGAGAGAGAGAGAGAGAGAGAGAGAGAGAGAGAGAGAGAGAGAGAGAGAGAGAGAGAGAGAGAGAGAGAGAGAGAGAGAGAGAGAGAGAGAGAGAGAGAGAGAGAGAGAGAGAACGAAAAGAAGAGCATGCTGGGCTGAGGAAATTTTCTTAAATTTCTAGTGGGTGTGTGCCTAGAATGTGTGCTCTTAGACATCTTATGCCCGAAATGCAGCTTATCCTATAAGCATTCCACAACTTGTCTGTTCGATGCTCTCATCAAGAGAGGCAACAGAAAACACAAGTTAAATCTTCACCATCTACCATGTAGGGTCATGACTGTATGAGGATGACTTGAAAGTGGCACCTTGCCGGTGAATCTAGTCAAAATTTTAGGTTCTGTTTAGTATTGTTGAGTGTTGATAACAACCAACAATCCATCCGTACTCTGTCCTTGACAGAGTTGGGAGTGTGTTAGCGGAAGCGTAATTGCATGAAGTGGTGGAATTGAATCCATGTCACTAGCATGCTTGGCATGCAGAATTGGAAGTACTTGCGGAGAGTGATGGAATCAACCGTGAGAATCAAAACTGTAAGTACCTTGCACAATTTAGAATGGTAGGAATTCTATGAGCTGATATGTCCTATTTTGCCAGTTCCCTGAAGCCGGCTTCCTATAGAATTTCCAAAGCACTTTGCTGGTCGTTGTTGCGGCAACCAGTTGTCATGATAGTTGGGAGAAAAACTCCTTCCACAATGGCCCATAGCCATATCTACACCGATGCCCTCGTATGTCGTATACACTCGTCTTGGTACATAAGGCCATAACCTGCAAAAGTGAATTCACCTGCAAACACCTTGCGTATTCCTTTCCCATTGTGTATGCTCAGAGCATATGCCAAACGTGGGAAGCCACAATGCAAGATGTATTAGTTGAAGCCTTGCTTCATAGAACTTTATCTGGCCTCATTGCCAACAAATGCTATTGACGACAGAATGTCATAGCAAAGGGACTCGACCTTGTCAATCATACACAAAAAATTTGACTGTGTCAAATGGTAAATGTAGTGGAAAAACAATATAATACGTGAAATTTAGGCATCTCGTACCTGCTTGGCTCTATGAATGATAGCCGTGATCATTCATAGTCATCCATTTCATACCAAGGGTATCAGGCACATGCTTAATGCACAAAAATCAAATGCATACCTCAGTAAGTACTCCTGCCGATGCGTCTTGCCCTTGTAAGAATCAATTGAGTTGCAATTAAGAAGACTAATGAGAAATTATTTCATAGATTCTGTTGCTTGGTGCAATAGCTGCTCTACTTCCTGCTCTTAAGGGCCTTGCCCGAATCGCCACCCCAAACTTAGAGGTAGAGAAAGAAAGACTGAAAGTCAGCTTTGCACCACCCGTCAGGCAAATTGAGCAACTGGCTATGCTTATCTCCATGAAATCCGTCATGCCGTTGCATCAATTGTAGTATCAAATTGTAACCTTAGATACACGTGTGCTATCGAGGTACTCTGGAGAAACCCTGCTTCGAATGAACATTCTATTGCATACGAGAGTTATCAAGAACTTGCTCAATAGCTACTCTACTTCATGTTGTCAAGGGCCTTGCCCAATTCGCAACCAATGTGGAATCGTGTGAGAATTGCAATTCTCTTACCTACCAGGTTTGATTGCCATTGTTCGTGACAATCACCACCCCTAGCATTAGTATCTGCAACACCACATAATGTGGTTAAACGTTGTATAGGTGGAGAAGCCTTGCTTCTCCGCAATCCCAAACTCAGGCCGCTTGCCAATCGCCCTGAAATCGGCCATGTTCATCAGCGATCCAACCATGCAAAACAAATTTGCACCCATGAGCTGAATTAGCCACTGGCCTTGTCGTTGCATCAAAGATGAATCTTGGAAATTCGGTATGTATAAGTCTGATGAGCATGGCGTTCGTCTGTGTATGCAACAAACATATCTGCCACTCAATCAACAATATCGTCCTTGCCTAAGAGCTTTTCCGCTTCACCAAGCCGAACAACAGGCCTTGCCTGACGAGCATGCTCAGTCGAGTTTCCCTGTCGGATGCCCATCCTAGGGAGAAGCCATGCCTCTAATGTGGATTGCAGTGTCCAAGCCATTAAGGTTATGGCCCTGCCAAAACCGAACCAAGAACCATGCCGTGAATGTTGACATTTTTTGCTGGTGAGCCATTCAATCCTCAGATGGTTCCTGTGGATCACGTAGGTAGAATCCTTGTTGCTTGTCGTATACCCTTGTGTACATTTTGTTCAATTTTTGCTTGCCAATGATGGACGCTGCCCCGCCTTGCAGGACAGTCGCATGGCCATGCATGCCATGCAACCGGCCATGTAGTCCGTAGATGCATGGTTGCACGCCATGCATGAGGCCGTGGGTTACGGCCCTTATGAAAGTTGGGTGCCCCAAATTAGGGCACCCATGAGCTTTCAACATATGAATCTGGTTTGGCTATGGCGCAGCAAGACAGCAGCGCAAGAAGAAGAAGCTCATACCGGCCGCTACAGAGCGATTCCATCCATGCTGATGAAACGATTTTGATCGTGAGTGCAGGGCAATCCCAGCTAACCATGGCCCATCATATTTGATGATGCTCACTGTTGCTGCTTTATGTCTACAGGAGGCGGTACCCGCGTGGCTCAAGCCGAAAACTTACATGGTTGACAGTCGACCCTTTCCATGCCTCAAAGAGAGAGAGAGAGAGAGAGAGAGAGAGAGAGAGAGAGAGAGAGAGAGAGAGAGAGAGAGAGAGAGAGAGAGAGAGAGAGAGAGAGAACACAGATCCATGGCCTCCATGCCCCCTTCTTCTTCCTCCCCCTTCTCCCTTGAGCTCTGATACCAATGTGAGAACCCTAGGAGCTAGAGACTTGGATCCACCACCCAACCGCCCATACTTATAGGCTCTTAGCCCTAGGATCCCCTGTCCACACTGTAGCTGGCCCGTGGCCAGGGTCCGTGACTCCCCTTAGGGTAGGGCCCTGCCCGTAGGACCCGTGTCCTGACACTTAGGCACCATCTCTATAAGCTGCCCAAAAGTAACATCTGTTTTCTTACTTGTGATATCCTCCTTCACCTCCTGGCTGATTTGCAAACCTTACCCGACCTCCATTATTTCCCACATTATGTAGCATGTTTAGGCCGAGATTATTTATTAAATTTACCACTTACCTCATGTCTTTCCTTAGCCCATCATCTTGCACTGCTGTAGTGACCACTACTGGCATAACCTGAGGAGTAACAGAAACCATTGGTTCATGATGAACCCTTGGTATGCGACCTTGCAAACAAAGAATCCATAGGCTGAAACTCAGACCTCCTGGGCAAAGACTCTACTCCTAGCTGATGCATTCTTGTTAGCTTCCATTCTTTGTTCCTCGCTACATCGAGTGCATCTTTATATGTACTAGGCTTCTTTAGCTCCACTCTCCAATGTATATTCTCCCAAATATCAGCCAAGAACCTGTCCTTCTTTATCATGTCAGGTGGGGGTACCTGTGGTGCTAAGGCCTTGCACATCCAGTCCCATGCCATTGAAAACTTACGTATGTATGCATCTACTGGCTCACCTTCCCTTTGCACCAACCCCTGTACTTCTTGCCACACTTTGTTAGGATCTTTTGTCTTCACAAACTCTACTTACAATCCATGCCGTAGATTGTCCCAACTTAGTCTCACAAGTAGATCAGCCGCATGCAACTCCTCTTCAAATGCTTTGGACCAAACTCATGCATCACTCTTCAAAAAAATCTGGAAAAGACGTAACGTCTGCGCCGGATCATGAATGTGGTTGCTAATGCAGGCCACCTCCATATTTTCCAAAAAGTCTTCCACATCTTCATCACTTCTTCCATGAAGTTCCGGATAAGAGGAAGCCATGGCTACCCAAGTTTCGATGCTTTCATAACCCCTTCTAACATAGGTGCAAGAACCCAAAACTTTTTACTGACTCAATCCCCATAAACTTCAATGGAGCTCAAGATTTTAGAAAAGGATGAGCACATCCGCATCAAATGAGTTTTTATAGTTAATCATCTGAATAAAAATAAACCAAAGGAGATTCCAGTATCTCTCTTAATCTTCTTGGCCCAAAAATAAAGACTATGTGTTGTTGGTAAAAAATCGTCCTGTCCACATGAACATTTATCTGGATTCTTTGTGCAAAATGAAAAAGAGTGAATTAAGTTCCATTGTGATTATCCATTAAAAGCCATCTATGTAGCTCCCAAGAAAGCATACTTGACTAATTACCCTCTGATTTAGCGAGAATTTCAACAACATAACAACATAAATGGCTCAAAAGACCAAAAAAACAGCCATCACAACTTGGAAAAATTTTGGTAGATTTTTCCCAAAATTAGAGCAGTAAAAACCCAAAATATCAACTGTATATGTATGCATAACCTACCAACAATGGCACCCAAGCATCAAGTAGGAATCACTAGTACATAGCCTATAACGGAGTAATGAAAAGGGTGCTCCAACCACCTGTATCACCAAAAGGATCTCACACTTGAGAATCCCTCAGCTCAATAAAACCTCGCCACGACCCTCTCATGAAGGGTTATGCAAATATCGTATAGTCAAGTCTCATAAATGACTATCTTCTAGACCAAGTATGTTGGGACTGCCAAATGAAACCAAGTATAGATCCACAAAGGCGTACAATGGCACTATCCACAAGTAACATACAATACACGACAATGCGCTCAAACAGGCACCAAATGATGCATACCCATGACAACTGCAAGTGACTCCCACTTGCCAGTATATCACTCTACTCCAGCTACTTGTACCTGTGTGAATCATGTGTACCTGTACTTGTAACCTGTAACCTGTAACATGTAATCTTTAATCTACAATCTGCAACCTCTAATCTCGAAGCTGAAGGTACTCAAAGAAGATCTTCCGTGGGGGCGCCAAAATAATGTGAGCGGGATGGAAACACACACAACGCCTCTATAATCACTCGACACACGCTCTTGGGATAATACACACACACACACACACACACACACACACACACACACACACACACACACACACACACAAACACACACACACACACACACACACTCTCTCTCTCTCTCTCTCTCTCTCTCTCTCTCTCTCTCTCTCTCTCTCTCTCTCTCTCTCTCTCTCTCTCTCTCCCCCCCCCCCAAAGTTATAACTGAATAGAACCAAAATGTCAAGCATAGAAAAGAACGCTACATGATAGTTTGGCTTAGAGTGTCCAAGAAGATTACCACTGATTAGGAACCCTTTGCTCCATATTGAAAGGCTGGGCACATAAGCCTAACAACTATAATTGCTAACCGAAGGGGAAATGGAAAAACTATTCAGCTTTATGAGTACATGGGCAAGAGAAAGATTTAAATTTAGTCATCTCCCTTAGCTCCTACCCCTGGCGTCCATTACAGTGGATGGTGTTCAAGTATCTCAAAATCACTGGGTGTTTAATTAGGTGTCTAAAGTTATTCACCCATGTAGATTAGACCCATGGGTGTAGGCCCTAGTTTTAGAGGACCAAAATATGTATTTTTTTGATTCTATGTTTGAACCACCCATAGTCCCAAAGATTCTAATATAGGAATTTTGTTACTCTTGTACATAGTAGGATCTTCATAGTTTATATCAATCCTTGTATATACTATGGTTTTTATAGATATTTTATAAGGATAATTTGTTTATTGCTTGACCATTTTTCCCATTTAATGAGAATTTTTTTAGTAAGAGATAAATTTAAAAGCATAAAAAAGTAGATATTCATTTAGTGTATTAAACCTTACTACTCAATCCTAGAGTAATACTCATACAAATAGCCTTTATATTGCTATGAAAGAAAATGAATTATTATTAAAACAAGTCCATATCCCCACCTTCAAAAGAGAAGGATCCAATCTTGAGTGATGTGATGCCAAACCATGGATTGATGCTATGGGTGAATACCTTTTGGCACCAAGAATTGCTATGGAGAATCAAGCTATGCTAGGTATGTTTTGCCTTAGTAGACACGTTGAAATCTAGTGGAAATCGCATTGTAGAGACAATTCCACCAGTAACCAATCTTGGGAAAAGATGAAGCAGGCAGTTAAAGAACACTGCCTCCCTCTTGCAAAGCAATCTATTAAGATGTATGAGTTTTTTGCTGGTCTATGCCAATTAGGAATTTCACTGAGGAGTACTACACCAACTACGTGTTTTAACGACGCTATGCTCCACAAGTGACAATGGTGCAACAGGTTGCTGCTTTTTTCAAGGCCTTAAAAAACCCTTAAGCACGCATGTTGAAGGTATGAGGCCAACATCAATTCAAGATACCCATCTTAGAACCTAACCTCTTGCACTAGAAGGAATCAACCCTAGAAGGAAATATAATAGTTTTAATGACTTTAGAGAAAAATCTAGGGGAACATTCAATCAAGGGTATCAACAATGTGGAGTAGCTACTGCAGTCTCAAGGGGGTCACTCAATCATTATGTGACTATCACGTGGTGCAGCAAAAGGGATTATCAAATTTTATTTTTTCTCACATTTTCACATACAGAAGTGTACCATTAAACGGAATTGGAATTTTCTTTTATAGATTGAATAGGAAAAGGGTGTATTTTATTTATAACAATTTCATTGATAATGAGTTTTATGAATAGTGCTTGAACGCACACAATATATGCAATTCTTACATGGTGACTCCCCCAAGGCTACAGTACACTTAGATCAAACCTTCTCAAACATTGGGTGCTATGGATGCAATTAGATGGGGCACTATAAAAATAATTTTCTAGAAGAGAAAAATGTTGGATTTACTGCTAGAGCCATTTCTCAATCTCAGATAAATAAAGGGAACAATAAAAGAGGAGGTAGAAATGGAGGACATGGAAAAGGACGAGGAAGAAGAGCAATAGCTTATGCAACTGTGGGACAACAAACCTTTATGAATAAGATAGATGAAAGAGCTACTCAAATTGACACAATTAACAACCCTAGAGCCCAACAACAATAGGAAGTTATCTAAATCACGACAAACTAATAAGGTGAAAACTTTGATTTACTTATATATTAGGATAGTACATATTATTTTCTTTGTTTTCAAAATGCTTAAGTAATCTAAAGTTAGGTTAGTATCCAATCAAGAAATTAAGGGTAGAACTATCAAAGGGGGAATAGGTTCTCTCTCAATTATCAACCAAGAAGGTAGAAATTAAACTCAAAAAAACTCCCACCTCGTCCTTCTTTTGCACTTTGCCTATAAGAATCTAGAATGGCCTCTTAGGAGTGGACTACTTATCCAAAAATCAATAGACATTATTTATACACATGACAATATTTCTTTAAAAACAACATAGATATGGAAGTATTAGTAAAAGAGACTAAGAAGAAGTGGGAAACTCTTGGTAAGATACCTCTTAAAACCTTTACTTATTCTTGATCAACCAAGTTAGGGTACAGAGGAGGTACCTCTAATGCGGTGGTGGTTGTTTGTGCTGAACACAAATTGCTCAAAATGGCAAGAACACACCAAGTGCATCTCAATTGGTAAAGCTTGGATGTATAATACTTATTGAATATAGGTCGCTCTGAATGGTCAGCTAGATTCATGTTGACAACTTGGGTATATGGATCTTTTTGCTTATACGGAAGGAACTTGACCTCATTTTTTATTTGATACACTTAGTTTGTTTAGGTTTTTAAGATGGGCTCAACACCGAGTTTCTTGGATAAATTGGGTATTGAATAGTAAGTAATGATAAAGTAAGGAGTTGTGGAATTTCAAACCAGATAGTAATCTTGAGGAAAGATAAGGAGTTCAATTGGAAATAAAGTAAGTATGAAGCATCTAATCACATGGAAATATAATCCTTCTGAAGATGTTACATGGGAAGCTAAAGATTACCTTTGTAAATAACTCCCTAACATTGATTGAGATGAGGATATCTCAAATTCTTAAGCCGGGGTGATTGTAAGATTTCCACCTTTGTGGAATTAGAAAAATGAGTCTTGATCTTTAACTAAGAGCACTAGACATAAAAACTAGTAAAACCTTAAGCTAAACATAGTTGAAATGAATAGTTTTGGATTCTTACACGGACAAATTTACTTCAACCAAAAAAGTCTTGAAGCGACTTTGAATAGATTACTGACCCCCAATCTCAATCAGATGTTTTCAAGATCACTCTAATAAACTAAATAATTTGAATCCTTTGTTGTTATTAAATCACATGCCCTAGCAAACATTTTATTGAAGTTATTTCTCTCATTGAAGTCATGCTACTCTTTGTGAACGTTTTTCATTGATAATTGGTGGTCGAATTCTTAATCTTTTGGAGATTATTTCTCCTACCTTCTACTTTCTTCTGGCAAATTTTCTTCTCCTTTTCTCAATATCCCTATGAAGAGTACTTTGAGTACAGGGTTGGTATTCTTTAGGATTCTCCATTGGGCCTTTGTCACTTTCATCGTGTTCATCTTCAAATGGTTGAATCAGCTTGCTCTCTGATCTTCTTATGATGAGGGATGCCACATCTTGCTCCTCCTCTTCTTGCTCTTCATTTTTTATGTCGACGACCATGCATTTTGGTATGGGTAGGTGGCAAGTTGTTTGTCATCCCCACTTCACACTACTAGGGATCCCAAATAGCTGCTGATACCATTCAATTTCTTTGTGCTATCTAGGGTCTTCATCACATAAGTGGCATGGACTATAGGCATTGTCAATTTTTTCTTTAGAGACATGGTAAATGCCAATGCTACTATGTTGTTTGGGTATGCGTAGCATGGTGGTCTCTTCAAAGAGAAATAAAAATGTTGGTGGAAAAGATGGGTAGGTTTTCCCGCTATCTTGTGGATCCTGTCCTAAAATTTTATTGGAGAGGTCACTAAATAGAGATCTTGCATATCACGTGCATCCAATAGATATTAATAAAACCCCTATTCTACATTTTTTTGATGTATATAGAGACCTCTTATGTATCACTTTTCTTAATAAAAAGACTCTTTATGTACCAAAATTTCACTTTTTCAATTTAAAACACCCTTATGTATGTAATTTTTTGTAAGTTCATAAGAGAAATTAACCCCTTCTGTTAAACCCACATGCTATTATACATATTTTTAGTGAGCCCCCCGAGAAAATTTTGCAGTTGCATTATTTTTGGTACAGTTCCAATCCTCTTCTTCTCTTTAGATCTCATTGACTTGCCCTCTATAGGTAGCTTCAAAGCTTCCACCACTATCTCTTTAGGGATGCACACATCTTTGGCTTGGTCTATAGAGTCTGAGATTCTAGTAGTTACATCTTCCTAAATTGAGCTTAGCAACTCAAAGGCGCTTAGTTTGTCTACTCTGCATGGATCCTTTTGGTAGAATGGTAGTAATCCAAGCATGTGGTGTGACTCTTTGACTTCTGGAGACTAGGCTACATCATAGATTTCCTCGGGTAGCATGTATAGCTCCATCACTTGATTTTCTGCACTCTTGAAATGGTCATGGAATATGGCAACATATATTCTTAGATAAGTATTCTTAGTCTCCTATGTCAATTGCTCTTCAAGACGATAGGGTGGAAATTCTTGGAGCTTTTGCTTCATTGTGTTTTTCTTTATTGCTGCTAGCAAACTTTGCACTGATCCTAGAATCAATACACAAGAACATGTCTTTATGTACATTTTAGAGTAAAATTTATTGTGATGCCCCATTTAAATTGTGATAGATCAAATTAACTTTTGAATCCAGATAATTACTACTGCAAGCCACAAAGACAAAATGCAATCACCAAAAACCATTCTTGCAAAAAGTTTACATCTGAGATACTAAGAACACTTATTATCTTGGGAAAGATTTTGGTATCAAATTTGGAGTTTGGCTGTGCACATGGGTTATAGACATGGAAAGTATATGGGATTTGGCTTTTATAGAAATTTGGATGCATGAATGCTAGATTAGAGTCATTTTTTTGTCTCAAAACATTTTGAAAATGATTAGGTTTTGGTACAAACTCTTAGGATGTCTAATATACCCCAAAATTGATATGCAGTCTTGTAAAAACATAGTAAAACTAATGTTAATTTTTTTTTGCAATGTTGGGCTCATTTGGGCATCACAACCGCCGACAATAAGTGTGCTTACTATCTATGGTACCATTTTTGCAACTTTTTTGTATATTTTCTTCATGGGGTGGTTGACCATCATGTCTCAAAGCTTTGAATATGGTTTTGCATTTTGTTTGGATATGCGAGTGTTCCCTTCAACTAAATTTTCAAATCTGAAAGCAAAAGTGCATTTTTTGACGAGGGAAACAAAGTGAAAGTGTTTTTTGTGCTTTTTGCAGGTCTAGGGATGTGATGAAACATGTAATAGGGATTTATGATGAAACTTAAGCTGGGGTAGAATATGGGCTTGGAGGAGATAATAAGTGTGCTTATTATCTACCCCTACAAATATTTGACCAAATTGACATTTAGTGATCCACACTTGTCCTATAGTCCTAGTAGGAAAATTTTAGCTCCTTTTTGATTTTTTTTTTATCTCCTTAATTTTTTCTCTCCACTTGGTTCTTTGAATTCAGCATTCTTGTCCGTGACACTTGGTAGTGGTCACTTTCTTCAATCTAAGCTAAAGAGCATCGCCCATAGGTTGTAGGGATTTGTAGTAGGGAGCTTCCCTCCTAAGTTTTGTCTCAAACAAAGTAGATTTTTGAATGTGAATATCAATAATAAAGCTTTGTAGCCCTCTAAGGTGATCTTTAATGCTTTAGGGTCCAAATGATATCTTCTTTCATTCCCACCTAGGTACATTGTTCATAGCACCTATAGGGAAGCTTCCTTTGAAGTTAGAACTCAATTTTGACATCGAGAAAAGTCTAGGCTTATTATTTATAAACCACACTGGGCCCTAAAAAAATAATCATCGAAGCTTGTGAAAATGTTCTATATGTCTATGCTATGTCCCTCTTTAAGTTTGGCTGTATTTGGTGTACCAAGCCAGGGGTTACAATCATTTTTGCATTTGTTACTTTGTGAGATGATTCTACTAACCTAGGTTTTTCTTGGACTACCCCAACTTCTACAGCTCAATTAGCTCAATTGTGTGTGTGTGTGTGTGTGTGTGTGTGTGTGTGTGTGTGTGTGTGTGTGTGTGTGTGTGTGTGTGTGAGAGAGAGAGAGAGAGAGAGAGAGAGAGAGAGAGAGAGAGAGCATTAAGTACACATATTTTTATTGGTAAAAAGGGTCACCATCGTGTCCGGCACATGGAGGAAAAATGGTCTGGCTTGGTTTGCTCCCATGCCCAAAAGTAGGGAAACGCACCCACTATTGAGTCTCTTGCAATCTTGAAGCTTGCTCACGCACCTGCAGTATTGGTGGCACAAACCCCACAGGGGGTTGTAGAATCCTGCGATCACATTCTCAGATTGGCCATCCACAAAACTTGCTTGTTGCATTAGGCATTTACATTATCTTATTATTAGGTTAGGAAATTACCTCTCATGTCTTCTGTGAGACTATGAATCGAGTCTTACCACGCACCGAGCAAAGACAAACCCAAGCAAGTGTTTGTACGCAATATAGTAAATCATGAACAAAATATTTATTGTTTGCTATATATTGATGCACTACAACAAGTAGAGTTTTTGATGGATAGACTACCTCCTAAATTTCAAAAGATCAAAGTTTACTTTTTAAAAAATAGCACAATATTTGAAAATATTATCCTGGCTTAATCTCTGTTTATCTAACTGTAATCTCCCCTGCTTCTCTTCTTCTTTGGCTTGGATTGTTCTTGCTTGGGTTTCACATGTTTGAGCATGAAATAAGGTTGATAGACTAATAAGAGATCTAGACGTTTACTTAATGCTCAAGTCATCTTTTTGTAAGGTAAGTGCTCCCTTGTCTAGTACTTTGGTTCTTGATTTCCATTTATACTTGAGAGCATGTGCATCCTTCCTCCTCTTAGCCAATTTGATAGAAATTTATTGCACCTCAATAGTTCATTTATACAACAACCATCCCTTCCATGTCGTCTTGCCCTGCCCATACTACAAGGCTGTGATCTCCATACAAGGGCACCCTTTTCACACGACACATGTCCGACAAACACCATTAATTATGAAATACTTCTTTTGTTACAAAAAATCATGTTCTTACTTAATTGAACAATATATGCCTCTTTAATCAATTTACAAAAACAACAATCAAAATTAATAGAGTTCTATGCCTAAAATTTTCTAGAAACACATCATCATAATTGAAAAAAGTTAGTTGGAAATAAATAAAATATTGAACAACTTCTTGCACAAAGATTGAAAATGTTGCTCCTTTCCATTTTGAATCATTGTTTGAAAAAATAAGGCAGATGTCAGGAAGGCCATAGAATCCACCACACAATGGGAACATCATTGTTGGAATATGATTTACATCTTTGTTCATGTGAAATATTCATGCCGCCACCAATTATAAGAGGCAAATTTGGCTACAATCTATGAAGATAAAAGCCATGCCATACCCTAAAAGGTGGTACTAGAGCCTTCTTCAAATATGGAACAACAGTTTCAACAAGAGGGAAGGTCACTGCAGTGATTTTGCATACTAGTTTGTTTGCAACAAATTCAATCTGTTTTGAGCTTGTGTCTGCTCGAGATAAGGTGGTAGCTATCAAAAAGAAAAATGCTAAGTGAGAGAAATGCTTAGATCTCTCTCTCTCTCTCTCTCTCTCTCTCTCTAAAATGAGAAACAATATTACTATCATTGGCGAAAACTTCATTAAATACTTGGCCTTAAGTGTACTTTCAAGGGCCAAAGTTGGAAATTCCATGCTAGTTTTGAGGGTGACATTGAAGGAAATTGGCTAAATTTGGAGGATTTTAGTGTAAAACTCGATAAAAATCCATTTTCTTTCGTTAAGATATTCAATATTATTTTTCCATTGGTTCCTACAAAAGGTTTTGGTGAAAACTTTCTCGCAGGATCCTCTCTCTCTCTCTCTCTCTCTCTTTATAGTCAAGAGGATAGAGGATCTTTGGAACACCATTACTTTTCAATTCATAACCAAGTCTTAGGAACACCATTACTTTTCAAGTCATAACCAAAACTCCTATTAACTATTTCACTATTCAGATCTCCACTCACAATTTTAACTGGTCTGAATCTTCCAATCATTCAAATTGTCTTGCTAGAAAGTGGATATTTACAATATGACTCCATCAATGCTGATGACTAGCCTATCGTACGGATATGGCACATCGAAAAGAAGTTAAACTATAAACTATTGAATAATGGCTTGACCTAAAACACCAGTTAGTAGGTAGTATGGGAATGTTTTTTCCCCCAACATAGTAGTTTAAGTCTTCTAGTGAAAACTGGGTTAGACAAAGTAGACAGCCTCATCAAGCCTTTCTTGACAAGTCAGGACTCAAGTACTTGACCACTTCGGACACCAAGTAACATTGTCTCATCCAAATGCCCTCTTAAGGGGAGAATCACATAAGATTTGCAGTTTCGCAGTACAACTCTGGAGCTTGTGAGCCTTGATGTAGTCCCATACTTGCTTGAGCGCATCACGCTCGTGGTATCTAAGGTTTGCAAGACTGGAGCCAGGGTGGAGGAGACCCTATAAGGATTTAAGTGCCACTTATGGGCTCGGGGCTTGGGCTTGGGGTCGGGCTTGGGGTCCGGGCTTGGGGTCGGGCGCGGGTTCAGGAGTGGTTTTGGGCACTTTCTTACTCTTAGCTTGTACCGAAAAGCACTTGCATGGACCATAAGAGAGAGGTAGAGGTGATGGCGAGGCAACTTTACACAGCTTCCTGGCAAGAGAGGAAAGTGCTGATGGCGATGGCATTGTTGCAACAGCACACACAAAAACCCTCACTTCTCCTTTCTCTCTCTCTCTCTCTCTCTCTCTCTCTCACACACACACACACACACACACACACACACACACACACACACACACACACACACACACACACACACACACACACACACACACACATTCAAAAATAAATTCTCTGAAAGAGCGCGCATCTGCGTGCACTCTTTCAGTGAGTTTCTTTTTGAGAGTGCACATTGGCACATGCTCTTTCAGAGTGTTTGTTTTTGAATGAGTGAGTGAGTGAGTGTGTGTGTGTGTGTGTGTGTGTGTGTGTGAGAGAGAGAGAGAGAGAGAGAGAGAGAGAGAGAGAGAGAGAGAGAGAGAGAGAGAGAGAGAGAGAGAGAGAGAGAGAGAGAGAGAGAGAGAGAGAGAAGTGCAACTTAGCAGCTGTGCCATCAACATTTCCCATTCCCAATGCGCCTCTTTGAAGGTCTCCATTGCTGCCTTTACCCATCCCCACCAGAAGTTTTGAACTCTTGCCTTGCAAGAGTGCCTGTTCTCCCTCCCCGCCTTGATTACTCTAACAACCACCACGATTCTTCACATTGGATGCTTTATTGGGATGGGAAAAAACCTACTCAAGACCAAAAACAATGGTGGAACAAGAGATTAGGTCGGGCTACATCAACATGTAGAAGCTCTACTTGATAGAGTACAAGGTCGTGTGACGCACATCAACACATGTATGTTCCACTATCTCTGCCTCTTCAGCCTCTTCCCTTCAAGCCTTTCTCGCCCATATACTATCCTCTCCTCCCTCTTCCTCTCTCTCTCTCTCTCTCTCTCTCTCTCTCTCTCTCTCTCTCTCTCTCTCTCCCCCTCCATCTCTCTCAATCTCTCGAAAAAAGGGTCCACGCCAGCGTGGGCTCTTTCAAAGACTTTTTTTAAAAGAGATTGAGAGAGAGGGAGCAAAGAGAAAGAGAGGGAAAGGGGTTGAAAAAGAAAACCTAGGTTTAGTGTAATCCCACCTACAATTTTTGAGATTTACCTCTAAATTTTAAATTTGAAAGTGAGAAAACCTACAAAATTTAGAGAAATTAAGCATCATTTGGTGTAAAAACATTTGACTTTAGTCAGTTTATTCATAGATAGGTTTGCCAAGTTTTCAAAACAAAGTTTTTTTTGAGCACTGGTCCATACTCATACATGAAAGAGTCTGTGTCTCTTTTAAAGAGTTTTTTTGAAGGATTTTGTTTATACTATATAGTTGTTGAAAATGATGACGATTGAACTTGAAGACCTTATTGCCTCATCTATTGTGAGTTTCCTTGCCCAAGTACTTCAAAACCAAATAGGGACCCTAAGATTTACCTTTTCTAGCCAACAAAGTTGTCTCAATGTGGCACAATTTTTTTGGTTGTAGCATAAACAACCTCCCAGTTACCCCTTGGATGGGGTTACCAAGGCCTGGGCCACATCATTCTGCAAGAGGACAGATGCAATGCTAGACTACCTTCAATTTGAATTGCTATGAGGCATTTATGGACGTACAACCCCCAAACAGTAGATAGAGTAAAACAAAAATGGAGCACTAAGACACATTAGGAAAAGCATTTCAAAGGACTCCAATGAAAATCATACACCATGGCTCTAAGAAGTGTATTTAACATAGGGGCATCACATGTTGGGTGAGTAAACTGGGTTGAGGCTTAACGGACGACTCAGCAGACTAGGAACCCCAAGCAGTCTAGGAACTTTGAGCTGTGCTCATATAAACATTGAAAATTTGAGAGAATGCTTTTACACTAAATTTCTCTAAATTTTGTAGGTTTATTCACCTTCTACTTTGAATTTTGAAGATAAATCTCAAAATTTGTAGGTGGAATTACACTAAACCTAGGTTTCTATTGATATGGGTAAGCAAAAGAGAACTAGAATTTTGTCATAAGAAAATTGTTCATAGCTTTATCAATCTTGTGTACTCTTCTATCAAAGCATGCTTCATAATCCCCCACCATTACCACCTCCCTTGACACATTTGTCTCCACCGCCTTTGGAAACACCACTAACTCCCAATCCCCCCCCAATAAAAGGCTACCTCTGATGGTGTGATCCAAAGTTTAATATATACGATGATGTGGATTTTCTCTAAAGAATAGCCTCATTGCAATTATAGAAATATTTTCAAGTTTCCACCGTTTTCTCTAGAGTAACTTAAAATGCATAATATGTTATCCGACATCAACCCACAATAACTTGAGGTACAACAAGAGAGAGGAGGAGGAGAAGAAGAAGAAGTGAGGAGAAGGTCAAGCTCCTAGACTCTCCTTATTCATGAGATTTGTTCAAGTGGAAACAACCTTATTATTTTAGTGTAAATCTCGTGATCCTACATGTAGGGAGGTAGGAAAAGGAGATTTATTATATCCATTGGAATCATGGTGCCACTATTCTCAACAATAAGGATCAATGGTGGTAGACATTAGGAAAATTTTGACCTCATTTTTGGGCCTTGTAAGAATTGTTGATGTGGCATAGCTTTCAAAAAGTGGGGATCGGTAAAATTTTTGTAAATAAGATCCAAACTTGTCGGAGGTTGGATATTTAGAATCTACTCTTCAAATGCTATCTATTGATATATAGCATGCATGTATCGGACATTGCCTTCATATAGATCTATAAAAAGGTGATTTTAGATTACCGTAATGGTAACAAAAGTTGGTTGATTGAAAAAAAATGGCATAACTTTCATAGAAGTCATCCAAACTTTTCGGACCTTATCTCTTTAGAATCCATTTTTTAAAAGCTTTCCAATGATAAGTCATATCATGGGGTTCTGAAAAATATTTAGAGGGGTCTACCGGGTTCCTTTCTTTTGTACAACTTTGATGATGTGGAACTTTTAAAAGGCCCAAAAATGAGTTCAAAATTTTCCTAATGAATGAGCTTCCAATATTTGAGGGAAACTAGTTCCAAGAAGAGGAATTATATCAACTTGCCATTGTATGGGTGCCAATTTTTCTAGCCCATCAAAGGAAACATTCTACCAAGCCCTTGCTCAAGGGTTTTGTCAAAAATTTATAGTTTTACCATTAAAATTAGGTGTTATCTTGTTTTAGTTTTTTTTTTTTTTGTGCTTGAAGTCACCTTAAAAATCCCTTTGGTTTTTGTTTTGTATAGTGTGCCTTGGCCAGTCTTGCTCGTTTTAGGGATTTCTCAAAAAAATTTGCTCGAGATTTAAGATTCCTCTATACAATCTAGTAGGAACTATTGAGTGCACATACAAAGAAGCCTCTGAGAGCTCTCTCCAAGAGGTCACTAGTGAGAATGAGACTATTTTTGGCCTGCTAGTACTATACCTACCTGGGCCTCCCTGCTCACTTACTCTCATACCCACGTAGATAGTCTTAATATATCACAAGCTATACTTTCCTTTCAAAGATTTCTTTGTTTGGACTACGATTGCCCCGTTTTCAAGGATCTCATAGAATGAAGTCCCATGAGCCTACTTTAGGCCTTCCATCATTTCCATCAGAATTGAAAAACATTTGACATGCCTATCCATCTCTTCTTTATGATCACTAGGGTATCTTTCATTTTTCCATTTGAGAGTCTATTTGATATTTATTTTTTATTTTTTATCTTTTTACTAGGAAATCTAAAAGAAAATTATAAAATCAATCTAAAATCCAAAAATTACCTAAACAAAGATAAAAACAAAAAATATTACATGAACACACATTAAAACCGTCCTCGGTCATATTTGTGTAAATTACTCCATTTTGATCACTGTTTAGCCAAAAAATACGTAAAAGAAAAAACAAATTTTTTGTCTTTTTTGTTGATAGCTATACACACCTACGGGTTATTGTACTACGTTACTCCCATTTGCTTTACTTATAAGGAAAATCCTTATGGATTTCACGAAAACACTCGTACATTAATATACAAGTACTTCAAACATTGCCCTTTCTCAAGAAGATTTCATTTGTTTGGGTCCACATTCAACATTCCTTCCCTCCTCCTAATTGGAGTCCTCTAGATGAATCTATGTAGCTTGGGTTGTGCATTGTATGGGTTGACAAGTTGTGTTTGTGCATAGACCTGATTGAGTCTATGATGCTTGTGAGGTCAATTCATTCCAAAACACTATGTTGTGCAAGGAGAGAATTTTTGAGTAGTTTACCCAAGGGTTTCCAATGTCAAAGCCTCTTGTTAATTAATTATCTTGAAAACAAGATCTTGGAGTAGTTGTGCTCATTCTTTGATAGTCTTTGGTTGAGAGATTGGTTCCTACTTAAGTGTCATACTTGGGTGGCTACTGATGCTTTGGCACCCATTTGTAAACCGCTTTGTTTGGATTCTTTGACTTTAATGGTATCCACTTGTAAATTGACTTGGTTGCTTGCTCTTATTTTGGCCTCCTCTTTGGCACCCACACTGATTTGATCTTTGGTGGTTGCACTTTTCTTGCTTCTTTTGGGTTGTGGAGTTGATTTTGCTAGTTTGTAGGTACTTTGCTTGCCTTTTGAGTTTTCATTGGGTACCCAAATTTGTTAAGGATTATCTTGCAGCCAATATTTCCTAGTTTTATGCATTCTTGTGCTATGAGGATGGATCTTATGCTTAGCAGTTGACATAGGTGCTACACGTGGGGTTTGTTTGGCTAACTTTGAAGCCCGTACTCTTCCTTGTTATAAGTGAATGGCTCTTTTAATTTCCCACCTTCGAGTGTCACTTTCAAGACTTCTACACCCCAATCTTCAATAGATTTTTACGTCCACATCCATGGAACGTCTAATATCATATCTCCATTCATGTGCTTGTCTCAAATGTAGATAAATGTATGTCAAATGGGATTTTGGTGCACAAAGATGTTGAGGTTGATCATGACCAAGACTGGAGAAATTTATTTATGGAATGCCTTCACTTTAGCTTTGCAACACTCAAAAGGTTGGATATTCACCTTTTTGTAAGTTGATTAATTGATTGCATTTATCTTGGCACATGTATCTGCTAATGCCTTGAGCTTGAATCCATCTTTCACTATCACTATTATTCTCATGTTGAGTCCATTGAGCCATTCATCATCGATCTCTACTCATATTCTTGTGAATCCTTAGTGAACTGTAGAGTCTGGACTTGAAGAATTTGAGTGGCATGGCTTCACGAACTAGTTTCATTGCCACTTTCCTCTATAGAACTCAAATGGGACCTTCCTCATGAGCATCGTCAATGACTTGTTGTCACTTGATCGTGCATTTATTTGTTGCGTGGATCCTTTCTAGAAAATCATTGGTCATGGCATATTATACTTTTGCAAATGATATCCACTAATCCAATGTTCCATTATTTCCCCATCTAAGCTGACAAATTTAACCATCCCACTTGGTGAAACACTTTTGATTACAAATGGACCATGTCCCTTTTTCTTGAACTTAGGGATGTGACTTTAAGGAATAGATCAATACAAGATCTCCTTGTTTGAATTATTATGTTAGCAAATGTGAGTCAAGGAACTACTTATGTTTTCTTTTCTGAGCATAGATATGTGCAATAGATACTAATCTTTGCGCATATAATTTCTTGAAATCTTATTTCTAGTTGTTTCAATAATTCATTATCTATCCACTCTAGCTCACCTGCACTCTAAGGGTTGGCAATAAAAATCCATTAGCAATATATCATTGAGTCGTTAGACTAAATTAATTGGCATTAAGATATGTTTTGTATGAAATCCTCTCAATCCTTTTGTTTTTCAAGATTAAAATCTTTGTGAGCATAGAGCTAAGTGTTTTGTTTGTATGCTCTACTTGGCCACTTGCTTGAGGGAGATAGGGCATGGTGGATTTGTTATGGATGACCATAGACTCATTTAGAAAATTATCTATCGCCTCATTAAAAAATTATGTCCCTCTATGACTCACAAGTTCAATAGAAAGTCTGTATTGCTAGAATATAAATTGGTATAGGAATGAATCCATAGTTTGTGCATTGCTCTTCTTGGTGGATCTATCTTTAGCCCACTTGTTCAGTGGCTACAATAATATATTGTGTTTGAGTCTTATTAGTAGGTGGCTATATAGGACCAAAAAGGTCCATACCCCATTTAGAAAATTCTCTTCCTCCCATCATTGGTCACAATGACATGCTATCCATTCTGGTTGCCATTTGAGGTCTCTAGTAGGAGTTACATCTTCAAACAAATTCTTTTGCACTTGCAAATAGAGTTGGCCACCATTTACCAGCCATCACTACTACCCAAGCTATAGTTTCATGATAGAATTGACCTCCCTCTAGACCTCCATGTGCTTGTTCTAAGATAAGAATATACTCATCTTTGTTAGCACATAGTCTAAGTTGTTGCCTCTTTATTCTTCTATATGGTTGTTGATCGATTATGATGTAATTGTCTACCTCCTCCTTGATTGACCTCTTTCATTGTTTACTCATGTCTTTAGGGAATTTTTTGTTTATCAACAAGTACTCCTCTAATTCCTAAACTTTTTGACCGCATAGACCATTCCAAGCATTAGGAAGAGGATGTGGTCTAGGAGAGCCTCTTTATTTGCCATGAGATTATTGAGGTGACTAAAAGTTTTACAAATAGGTGCATGCCATGTGTACAAGAATGGTGGGTGTGTAAGAGAGGTGTAAGCATGGTGAAAGCTCACGGTGTGCACTATGTCATCATGTTAATGTACCACGCGAGTTCTGTAGGAGGGATTTCAAAATAAAAAATAGGCAATTTAAAAGAGATACATTAAAATAAGGGATATTTATATTCAATTTTGGAAAAACATCTTGGAGTAAAGGGTCGTTTTATTCATTCAAACATGTTAAAAGGGGCTTTTTTTATTACCCTGCAAACACACATTATACAGGGGGTACTAAATAGTGCACCCCCAGAGGGTCAAATGATGCTCTTTTTTCCCCAAAAAGGAAATGGTTTTTACTTTTTCTTTTGCCTTACATAATTCCGACATATGATCTCTGATTTGAGAAGAGATTATAGATCTATGATCTACATGTCAATCTTTTTCCATAGATATTCTACATTATTTTCCCCATTATTTTCCTAATTTCGTTCTCTTTTAGTCATGGTATACCTATTTTCAGCTATGTTCAGTTTCCTACTAGCATAATAGATAGGAAAGTCCATGGCTCCCTCTCTTGTTTTTTCCTATATGCTACCAATAGAAAACTTTGAAGCATCAACATGCACATGAGAAGCATCAAAATAGGTGCTAAAAAAAATATTGTTGGATTTTTTGGAAAGACTCTTGGCACTTGTCATCCCATACAAATTGAGTGATAAGGAAATAAATCGCCTTAGTAACAATATCATACACGTAGAAAATGTTTATTAATATGCACAATGTATCATGAATGATTCAACTTCCCTAAACTTTGTTGTTCTAGGCATCTCAACTATCACTGCCACCTTTTTCATATCCATTGCAATACCACAAGAATTTTGCCTTGGCTGGCCATGAATACACATTTCTCAGGATTTAGACAAATCTTATACAAACAACATTCTTCAAAGACACACTTGCGATGCTCAAAATGTTATTTTCTTCTTGGATGAATGCATGTGAGGATCATGCTTGTAAACTTCTAATAAGAAGTTTATCAAAAATTCTGTGATGCATGGCTCATTATCCTTTGGAATGTTGCTAGAGCATTTTTCAATCCAAAAGGCATGAATTTGAATGTGGATATTTTCCATTCCATGGAAAAAGCCATTTTATGATGATTTTTATGATCAATGACCAATTGACTATAACCAAAGAGTCCATGCAAGAAGCTACAAGATTCATTTCTATCCACTCTCTCTAAAACATGATTGGGGATAGAAAGAAGGTAGGTATCTTGTATAGTCATAGCATTCACCTTCTTGAGGTTTACACACACTCTTAGTTTTCCATTTTTCATTGGTACCATCACAATTGGTGGCAACCTATCAGTGTGTTCAATTTCTTAGAAGAATTTCAATTCCTTATGTTTTACTATCTACTTCTTGATCTTTTTGGCGAATGTCTCATTATAGGTATAAGGTTTCTGTCTGCTTGGTTTTTCATCACCTCACATAGTAATAGTGTGCCAACAAATTTCAAGATCTACTCCCTTGAGATCTTATAAAGACCATGCAAAAACATCTCTATATTCCTTTAGAGTTCTAATGAGGAATTTAACCTCTTCTAGAGACAAAACCATTGCCATGTAACCTAGTTTTGGTTCTTCCCTAGGACTTGCTAGCTCAATTTCTTTCACTTTTTTTGGGCCTTCGTAAAGTTCTTTTGGTTTGTTAGGTTGTCTCATGGATTGCTCTACAATGATCCTTCAATCTTGCAAAGTATACCTTTTGTAGTGCAATGAAACACTCATAGCCCCGTGTTTGTCACCGTTGGACTTCATTCAGTGATCTATATCTCTTTCAAGGTTCTTTTTATCACCTTGTATTTAGCTCTCTATTCCATTTTCTTTGTTAACGGTTCTTTATCTTTTGTTTTGTTGACTTTCTAAGTTTTTGTATCGCTTTTTGCCACTTCATGTTCTTTTCTTATTTGAGATGGAGTATCCGCTAGTAATTTTCTCTTTGATATAATACTATGCATCAACCATCATAAAAAAATCCCACTTGCCTTCAGTTTTTGACATGTATTATTTCTTTCCTATTTATTCTCTCAAATCTTTTGATATCTTTGCTTTCATTTTTTTGATGCTATTTGAAAAATTCAAAGAACCCTTCCTCTCCCATAGCAATAGTTTTGCTCTACCATGCTTTTTTTTTGGGTCAGATTCCTTTGTGGTAAGAGTCACCTCCTCGAGCTCATCACTAACATCATTACAGTGATTGGAGAAAAGCTACTAGTCATCGAATGGCACAATAGTTACCCCTTGGATTTGCATAATGTCGTAGCCTTCTTCATCACATAATACGGTTGGTGTTGTCTCGATTTGATACAAATATCTATGTTAGCCAAAATTTGAGTCCACTTAAATGGCTCAAACAAATGTTTGAGAAAAGGTATTCAAGCATGTAATGTGCATCATTTACATCCAATCCAAGATCTGATCTTCACATCTTTAGCTATCATTTTTTAAGGCTCCCCACATCCAGATATGAGTGTCTTTGTTCAACCATGATTGTAGTTTAGTCCATGCTGATGCTAAAATCTTGGATGGGTGTTTTTAGGACATCCTTGTAAGAGTGATCTTTTAGATTTGCGTGTGTAATTGATCTAACTGGTTTCAAGTTAGATCAAGTGCTACAAACTTTACTCCATTTGAACTAGCCTATGGCAAGGAGGCAGTGTTGCCTATGCATGCACATCTAGGAGCCTTTTTTGTTTGCCGGTTGGGGCTCATTCTTGCATGGGGTCCCTCAAGGGGGGGCCCTTTTATATTGAAGGAAAGGGATCCCTAGTGCTAGCGCTAGCCCCCCCCCCCCCCCCGCCAGGTCGTCATGCGTGTGTGAGAGAGAGATGGAATTTTGACTCAAGAGAGTGCTAATACCCAAGAGATGCTAAATCAAGCATCCAAAAGGGCCAATGAGAATGAAGTTTCCAAAAATGGAGGCATCTCTATAAAAAGGTTTTTGTTATCATTTTGAAGGATTCTTTGATAGTTTTGCTTGTGGAGTCTTAAGGAGGTGTTTTCCCTCCAAGCCGGCCATAGTTATTGGCGCTCGTGTTGGTGTAAATGTTCTTTTGATCAAGATCATGCAATTTTTTCCTTGTGCACTGTTGATTTTTTTTCTTTCCCCTTCCTTTCTCCTACTCTAGTCTTTGTTCCGTGGTATCAGATGTAGATGTGCATGCACCCCAAACCTGCGATGTCTCTGTGTAGAATAAGGTAGTAAGAGGTGTTGTGTGAGTTGGTAGTGCCAAAATGATCTGCAATGGTGCATGCATGTGGTCTTGTGATTTTATCGGGCATGTGTGCAATCTTATGAACACCCCTTCGAAAGAATTGAGGAGCTACTAGACAACAGTACTTTGGGGGCCCCAAGAGTGATCATGGGCTAGGGCTACTGGCCTCATCCAGGTGGCTAGTAGCCAAACTCACCAAGGGATTCCCTAGGCCACTAGTATTAGATATTTTAAGTTACCCATGAGTTGTTGGTCTAGATATTTTCGCAAGCAGATATGTGGTGGTCGTGCAATTGCCTCAGCTTGTGGATATAGATAACAGGATGAGGAGAAGATACAGGTTGCCATATGCTTGCCTTGAATGAGAGTCTAGCGTGTGTCACATTTTGAGGCACTAGCCATTGGGTGCTTCACCTTGGCTGCCTACAGGCTGAACCTATGAGCCTTGTAGTCTGTGAGCAAGTTACATTGTGATTTCATCTCTATATTGTACCTTGGCACCCATTGCATTCTCCATTACACCTCAGCCTCTACATCCCCATTGTACCTTGTTGTGGTAGTCATGGATTGGGCAAAGTTGATTGCAACTAGAATAGACTTTGTATGGTTATTTGTTTATGTAGAGGGTGTTACTTCGGAGGGCTTGTGTTTGTCTTGGCTACTATTTTAGCTCTATTGTACTGGTTCGCTAGTCTTGACATTGTTTCATACTATCTGTTTTCATATTGTCTGTTGGTTTGAGCTAGTTTGTGAGTCCGCATACATACTGCATCTAGAGAATCCCACTCCCACAACTACATATTATCTATTTTCATATTGTCTGTTGGTTTAAGCTCTCAAAAATTTGGAAAAGGTTCATGGGTCACAATCCATCTTTGGAGAGTTTTTTACCACAAAATTGAACCACTTATAGATGAAGATTTCTCTATGATATCCCCATAATCTTTGGATTTGGACAAGTTTTGCTCAAAAGTTGAGCCCTAAGTCTACCTTGGAGTTTTTTAGTATAGAAGTGCTTTTGGCCCTTTTGACCCACTTTTTGAAATTTTTGGCTACCTTACTTTGGGAAGTATTGCTCACAATGGTCTTGTTTCTGTCAGAAATCTCATATGATGTATATGGATCACGATCCATGTTCCATCACTTCTATGCTTAGAAATTGGCTAGGTGATAGAATATGATGTTTATAGTCCACTCCCAAAACCTTCTTGAATTTGGATCAATTTCGGTTAACAAAATGTAGAAGCTTGGGTCTGCTTTGTCATTTTTTGATTTTGGGTCTTTTGATCACTTTGTTCAATTTTTTTGCAATTGTGTCTTTTTGGGAAGAGTGTTCCAACTAGTCTCGCTACCTGTTGCTCAAATCGCAACCCAAAATCATGAAAAGCTGCATGGATTGCAAGCAATGTTTGACAGCATTTTGGCATGAAACTTGGCCATCTGGTTGTCTATGCCGTGTAGATGCTAATACCCAACCTTTTTTGAATTTGGATCATATTTAAAAGCTATAAAACCCTACATTTTGGTCAATTTTCTAAGTTTCCATAGGTTTTGTCCTTTGTTTTGAGTGTGGTTTTGGTATCAATTTAACTGTAAACTTTGAAATATGTTGCTTGGAAGCACCCTTTGTTAAATGGTCTAGTGAAACAGATCCAAAGGTATATGAATACTAAGACCAGTGGGAATTGAACCATGCAATTCACCACCCAATCGTTCCTTATATAGACCATTGGCCATGCTATAATATGATGCCCTTTATCGCGTGTCTGTCTTGGCCCTTGGCCTACTCGGTCTTACCCTAGGCCTAACATTGCGTGATACCAATCTAAGACTAGAGGGGATTGGACCATGCAACTCACCACCCATCATGTCCTATTTATTCCCTTGTCCATGCTAGCAATAGAAAATGTCCATTTGCAAGAAGTGCACAGTGTGACTAGAAAAGCGTCGGGCCTCTCACTATGAGATCTCACAGCAAAATCAAGCAATTTGTAGAAAATTGGAAGCTAAAAACACACTCAGAAAGAACAAAACTCTAGACATGAAAGATTTACTTCAAAAAATATCCAAGATCAACTCAAAACTCTTGTGTGTGTGATGAGCCTCGCTGCCAACTGTAAAGTTGCAGTGATCTTTCTCCTTGATAAAAACCTTAAACAAACGCTTCAATTCTCCATTGTAGCCATTTCATGGAAGATTTAGAACTTCAATAGACAATTCTAAGTAGGTATTTGAAGAGGATAAACCCTAATTGATGGCCTCAAAACCTCAAATACAGGGTTGGAATAGCACTAGGCTGCACTAGTAGACCATAGGTGTCAAGATAGGTGTAGGCTTTGTATCCCTTCATAGAGGATCTCAAAGTGCTGATCTTCCTCTTCTAAAATTTTCCCTCACTCCTCGTAGTCATGGAACCATGAGTGATGTGGCATTTTGAGGCATGTTTGAACATTTTTGGGTCATTTTTACCATTTTATGACCTTTTTTGGTCACGTTTAGCCCAAAAATGCCATTTTTTGCTCTTTAAAAGCCCAAACAAGCTAATAAAAATTCCTAAAATTGTTTAAAAATCCATTGGACTTAAATTTTATCTCGAAACTCATTTTTCTACTTGGAAAGCGCTCTGAATTCATTTGTTATGCCCACGTATAAAACCTGCTATTTTTTGTCGAGATCACCCGCATTGTACTTTCTAGACAAAATGAGTGTGCCACTTCAAAATACTTTATATTTATAAATTTCCAAAGAAAAATAGGAATATATTTATGTGATAAAACATTCCATAGTGCCAGCTCTAGGGCCTTGCTGTCCCGCGGAAAGGTATATACGAAACTGCAACCGTGGCATCTATTTTTGTATTTATCACACTATGTACATTATAGCATTAGGTCCCACATAAAAAACTCATTGAGAGTGAGGTAGATATTTTAGTTTTTCATTATGCATGTTTCACAACACGACATCATAGTGGTCCTTGGCCTGCTCAAACTTACCCTAGGCCTAACATGGGTTGCAATCCATGTTCCTCCAAAAACTAGGTGAAAATTTTAAGTTTGCTTCATGTAAGTTCGGTGATCCCCTTTTGCACCAAATTTCAGGTTTTGATTAGCTTTTACCCTCTGACCATCAAATTTTCTATTTTCCTCTTTTGCCAAAATATGATATTCAACAAATTTTGCCCTAAACTTTCAACCCAAATTTGGTGGTAGTAGTTGCTACTTACCCTAGTCCTAGTAGTGAAATGAATCTATGAACAAAAACAAATAGAAAATGTAGAAAAAACAAAAACGGTACAACGATCTCACAATAATGAGAAATGGAAGAATAAAATGCTTTTGGCTATCTCACCCACAACTCTCTTTAGCTCTTGAGAGTAGATCTAGCTAAACCTTTACTTCTAGACTCTTTCAAGTACTAAACCCTCTTTGAGAGTAGATCTAGCTAAACCTTTACTTCTAGACTCTTTCAAGTACTAAACCCTCTTTTAGCTACTTTGTTGCTAGTGTAAATAGAACGGAAAGACTAATCTCTAGAAAACGTAGCTCAAAATATGTACTAGGTCACTCACCATCTAAGGATCATTCCCTAGTAACGATGCCAGTATTTGTGGGTCAACACAATCAGAGGTATATAGCATAGCTATCTGGCACTAACATAATATGTCAAACTCACGGAAGTGACTTGGATGGGGCATGAAGATTCTTGGAGGTTGCGAGTCCTCAAGAAGTGAATCTAACAAGCAAGCGCATCAAGTCAAAAAGCAAACCACCACTTAATGATTGGAAAATCTACCTATGTCCTTTCTCACCGGTCTCACTCATCACACCATTTTTCCAACTAAACGGACTTGTATTGTCATAAAATTTTAAGGGAGCCTTCACTAGGCCTAAAGGTGCAAATCTACAAAGTCTAAAAGTATTTTGATAAGTTACATGGATTGCAATCTATTATGATCCAAGTCACAAAAACTACAACAAACTAGAACAAACAGGTCATCTAAGTCTAGTAGCACTCTCCTATGGTCAAAATGTCAGAAAACATTGATTTAAGCTCTCAAAATGAAGATTGGGCTTGTAGATGTGTAGTCACAAACCTTGGCAGAACTTCAAATGCTTGCACTTGGATGAAAGAGCATATAAAGAGGAGCACAAAAAAAAAAATGGAATTAAAAAAGGATACACAATCATAAGATATGTTGGTTACAAGTTGTAGCTACATGGTCGCTTGAGCGTACGTAGAACAGAGCTCTTTTTTCTCCAAAAGATAAGCCTCTTTTTACACTAAATCTATTGTCCTTTATACCTAGGGCTTTCTACGTGGGCAATGGCCAACTCACATCATGACAAAATTGTAGCTCAAGGAATCAGCCTGCTACTCTGGGATCAAGATTTACACAGTGTTTAGCTACGATAGCTCAAAAAACTAACAAAGTACAAATTCATTAAAAATGTGGTGTCGGACTAGGTGGACATCGTATGCTGAATCTGCCAAACGATTGGCATACCTATGTTTCTATACGTTTAATATTTTTATGCTTCCTAGAAAAAATATCCTTATACTTTTGGAATAGCTACTTGGCTTTTTCTTTTATCTCTAGTTTTTTATATACTTGTTGATCTTGACTATTTTGGATTTTCCTCCAAAATGAGATCCCACTTCCTAACTTCTTGATCATGTGGAAATAACCAATTTGGTACACCATCTTTTGTTTTTGCCATTGATTGTGCTTTCTTATCCGTTCTTATCCCTATTGCATATTTGTTACAAGGATCTTCCAATCTTGTCAGATCTGGCTATCCATCTATTTGGCCCTCGTTTTGACCAGGTGTGTCTGCACTAATTTTTGTGTGACCCTCATCTGTGGTCTTGAATCTTAAGTTGTCTGACCTGAATTTATGGGACCTATTGTTCAAAATTAAATAGTATTTATCCTAGGTTATACTCATTGAAATTCTCTAGATACTGCTACGGCCTCTAATGTTTTTCTCTTGCTTAATCTAGCAACACCCCATTTAGGTTTATCTATAATATACAAAATGTATTCATTGATGCCAACTTCCACCTTTCAATATTCTTTAGATCATCTCCCCCATTTCCTTCTTCTAGCTTCTAGTGTTAATTGTTTTTACCTAGATTCTTCTATAGAGTCCCTGAATTCTCAATGTCTAGCCCACATAATTATAAACGGATGTTGCACTTCTAAGCCAAGGACATCCTCCCATATACCACTCTGATCTATAGGTTCTTGATGAATCCACTAGCTTAACCCAACCTCCATTCTCTCATTTGGATTTGTAATGGAGCTGGTTTCATCTCTTGAATCCTTAGATTTTGTTTGGCATGCTCTTTGAGGATGTTCCGTCCACCCCGCCATCTAGTATCAATCTTGATAGTGGCTCCCGTTGTTTTTTTAACTTGTACTTGACCTTAATGAGCAAATTTTCATCATCCTTAATTTTAGATAGATCTTCAATCATAGCTCCCATGCCTTTTTTCTTTGTTTTCTAATGAACTTAGTAACCTCTAGTATGGTATTTCCATTAGAAAAAATATGAATCCTCTAGGGGTATCTGGGATTAAGGTTAATTAGAGGCCATCCAATGAGAAGAGGGTGGTGGACACACTGTATGCCCTCAAAAAGGTAGGGGGACAAAGTAGTCTTACACTCCTAAATGGCATCTTACCTAGTGAGAAGGTGGTGTGTGTGTGTGTGTGTGGGGGGGGGCGGGGGGGGGGGGGGACACTTGCAACCTCCAACTTCCCTCCTTTTTTATTCGGTTTTGAAAAAGTCCCAAAATTTTAAAACTAAAATCTTATCTTCTTAAAATCCCCCTAAACCTATTTTATGATCAAAAAGGTATTTTTTGACCTCAAAAAAGTCAAAACATGCACCAAAAAACCCTAAAGTTCAATTTTTTTCCAAAAAATTTTGAAACATCATTTTTTACTATCCAAATTCCCCCCAAAACTAGTCCTCATTCAAAAAGTGATTTTCTCTCTCTAGAACCCCTTTTCCAACCCCTCCTTAGTTGCAACCATCACACTCACCCTCTACTCCAACAGCCTCTCTCTACACCATGTCCATTGCTGTAGCAAGGAAGCTCCTCTCTCCTCCACTACCACCTCCCATTGCCACACCAAGCAAGGGTTATCCACCTTCTTCTATCTCCATTTCCACAACACTCCTCCCCCCCTCTATCACTATCACCTCCCATAATTGGCATGCCAAGAAAAGTCATTCACTTTCTTCCACCTACATTGTAGCAACAAGAAAGGTCCTGCTCCTCCTCCTAAATTTCTTTGTTCACCCATGGCCATCTCTACTCCGCAAAGGCGGCCAAAGAATGAGGTCATAGCACTTGCATGCCACAACACAAGAGGTATAGATGATGAGTGGGTGCCACAAGAGTTCACCAAAGGTGCTTGGGTATACATGTATCCATCTGCTATTGGCCCTCACCGTGTGCAAAGTCATGCAAACTTGGATCATTATTGGAAAGTAAAGCTCTGTAGCTTCAAGAATCATAAAGATAAGGGGACCGTAGCCATTGTGCAACATTTTTTCTCGATGTCAAGCATGCAATTGCAACACCCAGCTCGATTTCTAGCACATTGTAAGTACATGTTATGAGAATACAAATCTAGGCGTGAAATCATAGTGTAATGTTTTTATGGATTCATATTTAATATTTTCCATGCATTTATAGTCATATTTCCATCCACATTGGTGAAGGAGCAGTCACTACATAGTCTCTCCGGCACATTCAATGCTATACATATGGATATTGGAGCAACAACATTTGCACATCTTTGCCCAACCAAACTGATTCAAAGAAGGATTTTCTTCTATTCTCACTCATATATTGTGTCGACTTCTACACAAGATTTTAGAAATCTTGAGCCCATCAAAGTATCTTCCTTATTACGTATGGAGTAGCCACAACTAGATTTGTGGTCGGTAGCACTTTACAAGCAAAAGATGATAATAGATGTCCAAAACTCCTTGAAATATCTAAAGCTTCTAGGTCTGTGGGCTTGAGTTGGTGTTTGTTTATTCATTGTTTTGTGCACATTTTTAAAGAGTTTGGATTTGTGGCAACTGGGGTAAGATGTGCATTATGAGGAATAAGGAAGGCTTTAAAAAGAGGTCTGGGGTTTTGTGAAGGGCATACACAATGGGGATATGTACCATTGTAAGGTTGGAGCTTCAAGTATTGGGATGTGCTATCTAAAATCCCGCACCTCCTCATACATATGCTTGCACTATGAACGTTGGATATGCAAGCTTGGAGTGTGGACTCCCTTACAGAGCATAGATGGCGCTATTGCAAGATATAACATTGCAGTGAGGATGCTCAAAGATGCTTTGGAGGTTGTCCAAGTGAACAAGCATTGGACTCTCAGTAATGTGCGAGAACATTTGGCTATTATGGGTTTTGAGAACCTTCAACAAGTGCAATTTCATTTTCAAGGTCACAAGGTAAGAATCCTTCCACCACATTTTCACTCCATCATAGTTTGATGATCATTGGCTAGTTATTGTAATGAATGTCTGCATATTGGGAAGATAATGGAAGAAAATTGAAGGCCGAGGAGGATTGGGACATGGATGGAACTATGATATCACTCTTATATCTTTGTAACTTGTGCAGTTTTGGAAATAATCCCATCAATATGATTTGCTTTGGCAAATTATGACTTTGAATATAATTTTTCACATTTTTGGTGAAAGTGCTTTTTTTTAATTGTGAAAAGTGTCTTTTTTTAGAAAGGGACCATTATAAAAGGGGGGCTACCTAACTCATTCAAACTTTTCAATTTTGCAACCCTTGAGCTCCTCCTCTCTCTGTCTATACCCGGGCTAGATATGGACGCCTCCACAGCCTTTGCATCACCCACATCCACCCCTTTGTCATGCTTGACCCTCTTCCTTGAGGACACCAACTACAAAGGGAAATTAGACTTTCTTCACTCGTCTCCTCAACCTTGATGCCACAATTTCCCTTCACATGGATGCATCTGTCAAGATTTCAACGTTCATGGAGGAGCACATCATAAAATATTTCGTATCTATCTCCCGGCAAGCAGGGATCCGGGTGCCTTGTGGTCTTTTTGGTACATACCCAAAGGTGATCGCCCATTCTCCAAGCGATTAAGATGGTTCCAAGAAATTTCCACCGATGCAGGTCATTTCTTGGGGTGTCAGCACTCAAGAAGCACAAGTTGGGGGTGGAGTATCTTTCTTGGCTAGAAACATTCATCTTCTTTGTGAGAGAGGAACCTAATTTGAAGGAGCTCTGCCTACCACACCTTCAGGTTGGGTCCTTTATCAAGGACACCAAGGAGCAGGAGGGTGTCCCCATGAACCTTGCAGCAAAAGTACAGGCACTTCAGCTTGAGTACCTCAGGGGGCCCAAGGAGGTGGTAGAGAAATCCATCGTTGTGGCTGGCCTTGAGGACACTCTAGTTGATGCACCACTAACAAATGAGGCTATCCTAGAGGTAGAAATCAATAGCTTCTCCTTAGTGGTAGTGAATGGGGAGGAGTATGTTATTATGTATGACTTGGAGAAAGTATTTGTTCTACGCATGGATGAATGCTTGAGCGTGCTATGCACCAACGCACGATTTCCCTTAGACAGTGCTCTAGATGCCCTTGAAATAAAGCTCTTGCCACTTGGGGACTCTATTATTGACACTATTGTAGCTGTCTGTGCGGAGGTCCTGGTAGCGGAGTAGCTGCACATGGACAAGGAAGAATTCTAGACCACACAAGCCAAGGTTGAGGCTACTAGGATTCCTACTCCATTGCATAACCCCCCTCTGATGATCCAACGCTCATAGGTGTGATGAAAGGGAGCGTCGACTTGGGTGGAAAGGGCAATAGGGAGGAGGAGGACAAGGAGGATGAGGTAAACTCTATCCTAATTTCTATGTTGTTTTTTTTCCCCTTCATTGTCTTTTTTCTTAACCTTTACTGGTTTATGACAGGACGTCCTGGAGGTTTATGAGTTTGCAGTAAGGATGAGTGGCAGGCGGACGGCCTTCGAACCCCGGCCTTTGGACCGGCCTTCAGACCTCAACATTCCCTTGCACATTAGCTAGGACAACTCCCCTCTGTAAATGTTGCCATTGTACATAATGAATTTACTCCACAAGTCCATTTCATGACATGGTCCTCGAAAGCTCTGAGCAAGGTTTTGTTTGTGCACCATTTCTCAAATTGTGCATCTTGTGTTCCTAGTGTGTAGATCCCTTGTATGCATGGCATTTGGCACTGGCTTCCATGTCAAAGTGCTTGCCCACATAGGGATACACGCTTTTGTTGGCTCAATTGACCCTCAGGTGATAGCGCACTCCCTCCTAGCTAGGGAGTTTCCTCACGCGAGCGCAAGAGAGACGCAATGAAATGGCAAAGAAAATTATGAACTCCTCAGATGTATGATGTAAAATAAACTTTTTAGAAGTAATAAAATATATTCTGAATTGCCTCTCTATCTTGTATGTTCTTTTAAATGTGATCTCTCAATCTTGTAAATTATTGAATTTGGTGATGTGTTTTAATAAGCGGTGTCCTTTTTGCTTAAAGCAACAACTTAGCACATGATCACTCCTTTCAACTTAACTTAATACATTAAGAAACCAAAACGGCAAATCATTCTAGGGACAGTACAAAAAACATCTGAGTGAAAAGAAGCGGAATTTATAATATCATGTTGAATAAAGATTTTCTTTCACTAAATCTTAATAGTTTTTGGTATCCTAGAGGGCAAACAAGACCAAATAATGCAAAAAATGGGGTGGTCACAAGGACGTGCAGGTGGCCTAGCCAAAAGTCCTGAATGGCTCATCTACGCGCCCTTGTGGCCACCCATTTTTTTGTAATTTTTGGCCATTGTTGCACTCCAGGACTCTTAAAATGGTGAGATAAACCTTAAATTTAACTTTTCATGCACATGATCACTCCCTTCAACTTAACTTAATAGTTCCCTAAACCAAAAAATCAAATCACATTAGGGACAATATAAAAACATGTAAGTGGAAAGAAGTGGAATTTATACTATCATGTTGCATAAACATCTGGTTTCACTAAATATTAACATTTTTTTATATCCTAGGGGGAAAACAAGGCCAAAAAATGCAAAAAAGGGGGTCACCACAAGGGCACGCAGATGAGCCATCCAAGACTGTTGGCTAGGCCATCTGGCGCCCTTGTGGCCACCCCCTTTTTTTGCATTATCTGGCCTTGTATGCCCCCTAGGATACCAAAAAAGCTAATATTTGACTAAATTTAAATGTTAATTACCAAAATCACTTTACTTAAAACACATGAATAATAAAAAAAGGTAAATGAATTTGGAGATAGTAGACACAACTCTCAATCATTTCATTGCAAAGTCATATGATTACAAAGAGAGGGGTGTGAAATACAAAAAGAGAGGTGTAACTTCGGCTAATGCTCAAAGTCCCACCACAATCGGCGTGAAAGATACATATCCTTTGGTTGTATTGTCACTCTCTTTGCATGTATGGCACATAGGTTGGTATCTTCCAAAACCGCAATGATGTGGACCTCTACAACTTCTTGAATAGCCTCTAGCGCAATTGCTTGCATCCTATATTGATTTCCATAGCTTTGAGGCACCTCCTTCACCGTGTGAGCAAAGGAGGTGCGTCGAATTAAAAGCTCGATAGTCTTCTGGTAGTCTCGGCTTTCTACAAATTCCTTTGCGATTTTCCAATATGTTGCTAAGGTTGTCTTGGGGGAGCTTGCACATTCTGGTTGGAAGAGTTTGGGCTTCTTGGAAAACTTAGATTTGTGCTTGTTTACATGCTTGGGCATTGGATCTGCCACCTCTTCTGAGTCATCCTCTTCCCTTGCCTCTCAATCTTGTGTTGTGGGGAGAGCTCCCGGCCATGAGACAGTGTCTTCCCCCCAACTGGCACCCGATGTGTGCACGGTATGTGAGCTCGTTGCCATGGTGTCTCTGTCTGTAATTCAGTATCTGTATGAACCACCTGAGCTCTAGATCATCTAGCTTGCGATTGGTGGTGTGCTGGCTCCTGCCTATGAGATTTTGGTGTTTGTTGACCCTCCTCTTATTGCCATCATTGGGCGCATTGCTTCACTCTACATCGCGGTGTTTGTTGTTGTGCATGTGAAGAATTTTTTGCCCTCGATGACTCTTGGGCCGGACTACCATGCCCACTGCTTGAAGAGTTCTTGGAATGGCTAGGTGTTCGCAGATGTTTTCTTGTGCCTTTAAACCATGCCATTTTCTCATATCCTTGGAGGGTTTTTTTGTTGGCAGGTAGATGCTCTTTGGCAATCTGTTTGGTGCGTGCCATTGGGTATGGTAAGATCTCACATGTGCTTAAGAAATGAGTGGTTTATGAGAGCATGAAATATTTATAAGGGCCCATTTTAAAAGAGCCTTGTTCACACTAATTTTTGCAAAAAACTATTATTTTTTAAATTGATACACCAAAATTTATTTTAAAAATATGTAAATAGAAGTTGTACCCTCTGCTCACATGTAGTCACTCATGCAGAATCCACTTTCACCCTTGTCACACTCTGCATTGGCACCATGTAGCATGCTTGGCGGGGCCTTGCGACTTTTTCCACTTGTTGATGTGCTCTTAACGACTCTTTTTCCGCACTTCCCTAGAAATCTTGGATTGTTGCCCATGCAAAGTCCATATTTCTCCTAATTCTCATGTACCATCTAACTCTATGGTTAAATTTTGGATTATTTGATAGACCTTAACATAAATTTCATCCTATTTGTTTCTAAAATTTCTTTTTGAGCTAGAGGATCTCTCCTTTGGATGGTTGTCTTTATAGACCCATGGCTTTGTTGGCCTCCTCTATCTCTTGGTTGATGGATTCTTAAGTGAGGAATTCAATTTTTATTGTTGAACGTTTTCTACTCTTAGTTCCATTTGATCAGCCTCAGACAAGTGCCAAACCTCCTAGGAACTCCTGTGAGGCCTTCACTAGTTCTTTAGGTTTTTATTTTCATATATGACCTTAAGAGTTTTGATTTTGGAAGATCTCTTTTTATAAATGTTGGAAGATTATATTGGACTCCAAGTATTTAGTCTACTCTAGCATCTTCTTAGTCTGATCTTATATAATATTGGTTGCCAAAGTATACCACTTGTGGATCTCTTTGGTCTTTCCATTGTCTTTTCAGATAGAACATTGCTTCTCCCATCTTTGAGCCTCTTTAGTTTGATTTTTTTTTTTAACAAGCTCATTTCAAATCACAACTCTAGCACTCCTGGTGATCACATGCACCAAAATTGGGTCGGCGGATTTTCCTTTAGACACCTCATATTTTTCCATATTCAAGACATTTGGTTGAAAAGTGTCCACATTTTCCACACATGTACTAGTTGAATTTTCTCTTTATAAAATTAGCTCTACCTTCCTCCTACCACCAACATTATAATCCCTACCTCTTTTCAATCCATTATTGGTACTAGCCTCATTATCTCTAGAACCTAGCATTCCAACTTGATTTGATGCTTCTAGGTTTGCAAAGTGTTATCATTGAGACATTCTTGCCTTCCTCAAAATGATGAATTCAAAGCTTGCAATTGTCTCATAGATGTACAAATTCTTTGTTGTATGTGCACTAGAAACACTCATTGGACTGTGTCCTTTTCAGCTTAATTTTGTACACTTCCTTACTATCGATCTTATTGTTTAACATTTTTGAGAAATCTCTTAGAATTACTGCAAGGGATGCTAATGATGTCTTAGAGTGTTGATATCAACAAAGATAGCTTATGATCTAGAAAAAACTAGGATTTTGTTTGGGCCATGGATTCCACCCCCAGAATTGTCTTTCATAAACATTGTCCAACCTAAACTATGCCAAAACGTGTGTGTTATTTTCCCATTTATCATAAAAATTTAGTGGCTATGAGTCCAAGCACAAGACACATTGTAGTCATCTTGACCATTAAAGAAAATATTTCATTGACATACATGCCTTTCTTTTTCTTGAATCCCTTAGAAACCAATATGGCATTGTACTTAGGCTCTAGATTCTCTATCATGTTCTTCATCTTGTACACACATTTGCAAGGCAAGGCTTGTTTGCCATCTAGAAATTTTGTAACTTTCCAAGTCTAGTTTACCATAAATGATTTCTACTTAGACTACATTTCTTAGTCTCTTGGTAGTAGGTAGGCTCTTTGCTCAATCAATGACCAATAGATAGTCCAATTTTGGCCAAAACCACTTAGGGGCATGAATACACATGTAGATATTCTTGTTGACTGACTGTTGGAATCTGCTCTCTCACAAGCATTACTAGATCTCTCAACAGTACTACTACTTGTAGGTACATCACTAATAGGATGAGTTGTTTGCATAGTTGGACTTGAGATTATGTCCTTGAATCTCACTCTACAATATTTAACTTCCTTAACGGGAAGTCTATGCATCTTTTATTCATAAATATTACTTACAAGTTTTAAATAACTCTTCAAGATTCCAAGTTCTAGAAATGATAACCACTCTCTCCATCTCCACTATAGCCAATGATAATGCATTTGTGTGACTTGGGGTCCAACTTTCTTCTGAGCTCTTTAGACATGTGAGAATGCCTCACACCCAAACATGCATAATCTATCATGAATAGACTTCTTGCTTGTCCCCATCTTCAATGAATAGACTTCTTGCTTGTCCACATCTTCAATAGAATCTTGTATTTCAATGGTGCTCTAGGTGACGTATTGATTATATGCACTGTTATTATAACAACCTATTGATTATGTGCACCACTTTCATAACAAACTCACCTCAAAACTCTTGAGGTAAATCAACCATAGATATCATGAAAGTGGAACTCCTTTGAACAGTCCTATTCATGCACTCAACAACTCTATTTTGAGTAGGTGTGTACAACATTGCAAAATGCTAGCAACTTCCTTCGTTGCTGTAGACGTAGTGGAGACATAATCTCCCCCATTTTCAATGCACAAAGCTTTCAACTTCTTGCTTGACTGTTTTTTTGGCATAACCCCACACCTTTCGAGTAGAGTCATGTATGAAATTTAGAAAATAATATGCCCCCCTAGAGACTTATGTGGCATATGTCTACATAGATCACTATACACCAAATCTAGAAATTTTCTTTTTATTTTAATGGTAATGAGGTATTCCTAGTTTGTTTCCCATATATGCAATGCCCACACAAACTAAAATAAGAATAATTGAGCACAAGAATATAGCCAAAAAAATCTCTAATTTAGTCATTCCCTTCTCACTCACTCGGGGTGGTCACTTAATAATTATGTGACTATTACGTGAGTGCAGTAGAAGGAATTATTAAATTTCTTTGTTTCTCACATTTTTACATACAAAAGGGTACCATGAAATGGAATTGGGAAAAAAATTACAGCAGACTGAATAGGAAAAGGGTATTTTTTATTTGTTAAAAATTCAAAGATAAATAGTTTTAAAAATAGTCCTTGAACACATGTGATAGACTCAATTTATGTATAGTGACACCCCCCCCCCCCCCCCGAGCTCATTTATCTCACTCATACTACCATGCCGGCTATGCCACAACTGAGTAGAAGGAAACTTGGTTACCTATATAGCATTATCTTTCATAGAGGAGATAGTTTTGGTCAATGCAATTGACAAGCTCCCTTCTAGTTGAACACACTATACCAAGCCACATTTTTGATGTGATATATCTTATTTTTTTGAGAAGCCTTGCAAATGAGTCTATGTATTTTGATTTGAAACATGTGAAAGCTAAGATGTAATACTATATATAGAAATGGTGCACAATGCTCTGTAATAGTGGGAGTGGGATGCTCTAGATGCAGTATGTATGCAGACTCACAAGCTAGCTCAGGCACTTTGTTCTACATGCTAAGTTTCATCTCATTTGGACATAGAAACCCAAGCCAAAATTCCAAAATTATCCATGTACTCTGAGAAAGTGCAAGAATTGCCCGTATTCCAATTCAAATGTCCAAACCCAAAAAGTTTGATACCATAGTATCTAGTAATATGTTGATCTTAATGGTACCAAGAAAAGTCAATTTGACCTTCCAACATGGATCACGATCCATGTACCTATGGAGACAACTTCATCATAAAATTTTCCAAACTGTAGTGTATACATAAGGAAACATATCCCCAAGTCTAGTTTTGGAAAAACATTTGAGCAAATATAGAGGTATCAAAATAGAAAACAGATAGAAAACCACAGATCAAACCTAAAGTTGGGCATTGGACCTATCCAAACAACTCCAAATAAAAAACGATTTGAGATATAGCTTGTAAACAAAGAGTGTAACAATCCCCCCAGAGATCAAGTACAAATGTGGTGGAACATATATTGCAATCCATTTATCCCAATGTTAAAAGTTGTTGAAGATTGGTATAGAGATTTTTGATAACCTTGTCTAGTTATTATCAAAATTTCACAAAGGAACATGTATCGTGATCCATGTATCTCTTCACAGTGGCGATATCTAACTTGAGAATATTTTAGATATACTTGAGTACATCTCATATCTCAAGTTTTATCTTAAAATACCCTTGGAAGATGATGATACACGCAAAAGATCATGTGTCCTGATCCTTAGACTGTTTTGGGTGTTTCTTCAAGTGGAGTTCACCAAAATTGTTCTAGCTTTTGAGACACAGCTCCACATTGAGTCAAGCAAAGACAAGTTAAAAGTTTGTGAGAATAAGAATGCATGCAGAGATGGATTTGGTTTTAAAGCTAGATTTTTCCAGTTTTCTAATTCTTAACTTTTAGGCTACCCAAGACTAGTTTCCATAGACCAAAGGGTTGCAAAGACTTGACTTCTAAGATACCCGAGCAAGGACAAGAAGGGATAAGTTATTTTAAGCCAAGATGGGCTTGTGAGAGACTATTTTGAGAGTACTAAGCGAGCCTTAACCATCACAAATCCTTCACCACCATGGTTTTCTACTCACCTCGGATACACACCACAAGAGATGTTGCAACACCTTTGACAATGGAATTGGGAGTAGACGTAGAGACAAGGCATCTGTTTATCAACAAAAGCAACAAGAGCATGAGAGTTCTTATAGATTACACTCATGAGGGATTTTATAGGTTCACAAAAGGGGATCAACATTACTTTCACAATTGTGTAGAGCCCAATGCTAGAGAGTTGACAGGACATAAGAACCTCGATGCATTCACGTATATAAATGCCCAAGGAGTGCAAGTTTTGATGGTAGATATGTATGGAAAAGTGTACAAACTTGTTGATCCAATTGACCTAGGAAGGTATATATACAAGGGTACTCCCATCTCTACTTACTTTCAACCAAAATTGATATATCAGAGAGGACTCCACCATGATGTTCTCCAAGATGAGAAGAGAGAGCAAGAGACATCTTTGTAAGAAACCCCGAATTGGGAGAGTGGTGGCTGAAGAGTGGTGGCTGAACCACAACAAATAAGACCATCTCAAGTGGTCAAATATGTCAAGAGAAAGTACAATGGGTTAGAGGATCCATATACTCATGTATCACTCTTCCAACAAGTTTAAAGAGTTGAATTGATTGCAAATTTCCACACCCAGTAGGAAGGATTTGGGCTATCATTAGAAGGAACGGTCTTGATGTGGTTCCAACTACTAAACAAAGATGATTTTCCACAAATAAAACAACTCTTGCACATAGTTTCACATGGGTTCTTAAAAAGGGGGATAAGCACAATGCAAATTCACAAATTTATGTTTTCAAACAAAGAGAGAATGAGAAGGTGAGGGAAGCATTGACTTGCTTCAAATAATAAATAGAAGGATGTCCAAGAGAGACTTACCACAGATAAGAGGTTATCAATTCTCTTTATAGTGGTCTTGAGGAGAAAGACTCTAAAAAAGGACCCACGCTTGAAAGCATGCACAACATTTGAGCAAGTCACTAGAGAAGATCTGTATCTATTTGACAATTGTAAGGCTTACGAAGAGGTGACAAAAGATGTAGATAAAGAGACTAGTGGTCCCTCTTTTACGATGAGTGAATCCACAACAAACCATGTTGAGCATTGATTAAGTGGTCAAATAAGTAGTGAGAAGAGTAAACCAAGGCCATAAACAAAACCTAAATGAATGACCACAACCCAAAAAATCCTATTGAGGCTGAACACCGATTGCCTATTCAAATAGGAATTGAGAGCACATTAGTGAGAACTAGAAGAAAATTGTAGAAAGCTAAACGAGAAAAAATGAAATAAAAAAGGTTGAAAGAGAAAATTACTTTAGAAATTGAGCTGCAATAGACCAAAGAGCAACTGAAACAAGAAAAGGGAAATGGGGAACAAACAAAGAAAGAAAAGTCATCTAAGGTGTCATCAAGAGGATCAATGTTGGTAGACAAAGTCCTATAACCTTTAGAAGCTCTATTGCAAGCATACAAGGCTAGGCTCAAAACCAAACAAAAATTGAAACAGAGATGGTTGATATATTTGCATCCTGAATTCAAACATAGAGGTCAAAAATGTGCTAACAACTCATAAAAATTGATCAATCTCTAATGGAGCTAGAGAAACAAAACATCTCTGAACAAGAAGTGTTGATCTATAAAAGGGATGTGAAAATTGAGCAAAAAAAAGACAAAATAAATGATCAAATGGAGCCCAAAATAGACATACCATTGGACAATAGAGTTGTGGCCACAAGTTGTGGCACCTATCTCAAAGGTAAGGGAGACATGGCCACACGTCTTATGGGAATCAACTAGGACTGCAAAAGATGATAATGCATCTTTCAAGTTTGCACCTATTAGTGAGATCAACATGGATCAAAAATTTTTCCGAGGAGATAGGCAATCTCTACATTGATGCAAGCACCAAAGCATCTAGGGAGATAAACCTAAATTATTGAAAAATTTTCCATCTTTCATTGGAGAAAACAAAACAAAATCTGAGTTTAGAGTGGTACCATCTCAGTGGAATGCCACACCAAAAATGATGGACACTAAGACACTGCATGAACTCATGTCTTCTATTATACAATGCAAGATTACTCTCTCAGAGTTTCTCAGAATCAGACCACACATATAAGGAGAAGTGGGAAAAAATCTAGAGACTATGGGATTGAAAATTTCTTTTCAAGATATTACCTTACATGATAAAATGGGTAAAACAAAAAAGGATAACCCAATTTAAGAATTAACATCCGTGAGCAAGGTGGGTGATCACTATGAACGTGAAGAGGGAAACACCACCTTGCCACTAGAACATCAAGGAATCAAAATGATCGCTATACTTGAAAATGGTCCTAGAGTGGCCATTGCCAACAAAGAAAATTGGGAAAAAAGGGGGAGATCATCTCTCAAAAAAACATGAATGAAATTATAACTTACAATGAATTTGTAGAGAAACTTGTGAGTATACTAGAACAAATCATAGTATCCCCATATCCCCATGCAAAATTGAGTACAAGCATACCTTTGCAATAGTGGATTTTGAAAAGAGCAACAATTTTGATGTCATTTTGGGATTTCCATTGATGAGACAACTTAAAATGGTACAAGATTGGGGCTATGAACACCTCTACTTGCGGCGCAAGGACGTTACGATGAGGATCAACATCAAATATCATAACTACAAAAAAGTTAGTTGAACTCTTCTAGAGGAATTTTCCTTTCAAATACTCCACAAAGAGAAAATACTTGCTTGGTCACACAATAGAATGCATATTTGGATGTGTGGATCATCTGAAGGTGAGAGCCTAATGAAACAAGATTGCATCCTAAAGAGACCAGTAGAGGATGAAGAATACATTTGACAACCATTTTCCAAAATATTTCTTTGAACCATTTGACTAGGATCAAATCTTGGCTACTCCAGATGTGTGCATAAATGAAATGCCTACAAAGTTTTTTCATGAGGAAGGCTTTGACCTAGGTCCCTATTTTATGATAAAGGTATTTAAGGAAGCTAATAACAATTGTGAGTATGAAAATATAATAGGTGAGACAAAAAATGTCATGAACTATGGTGCAAAAGCACAAACAAAGAAAGAAAAGCAACCATGAGAATATTTCATAATTAACATACCTGAATAATCAACAATACCTGTTTCAAAGAAACTAACTTTAGACAATGCACAACTGAAAGTAGATGAAGAACTAGTGCCTTCAAATTCCACACCAGGTGTTCAAAAAGCTCCAAATTAAGAAAAGAACAATGATAAGACAGAAGATCAATTGTCTCCAACCGTGATCAAATTTAGCATATGTGGAGAAACATGACTCAAAATTACATGTTCTAGCTATAAAGGATTCTTATGAGACAAAGAGTATGATGTCTTATGGGACTTGGATAATGAAAGGAAAGCCACCAATCAAAGAAAAAGAAGAAATAATTTACACCAGGGATCTCATTAACAATTTACACGTGATTGCGTTAAATATTAACGTAACCCTCGTGGTAACCTACAAAACCACTTGGGCCGATAAGCCTGTTGAGAAATTAAACAAGATCGATCGACCAATCTGTATATAGTAAAAACTTTTCCATCTTTAGAAATTTGGCTAAGAAAATCCCTAGGGAGTGTATCCTATCGTTGGAACAACTATTTCTCCTTGTGAGTTGATATAAGGTTACAAAGTAACATGCCCTATTTTAATAAGATAACCACTTCTTGAAAAATTAAAATCCTACACCAAAGGCAAAGGTACAATGCCAAACAGATTAAATATCTTAAGTGTCATGCTCTTTGCGACTAAGCCATTGGTCCATAAAGGGGGTTGAAGCTTGTTTTAAAAGATGAGAATATATATTTACAAAATGATTCTTGAATATACCAGTGTATTGGCCATATGAAGATCCTTGAAGTCTTTCATTTCACACCATCATGGGTTGTAATTGATAATCTTGTTTGTCACAACATAATATGAGAGCTACAATCCTTAATTGGGTGAGAATAGATTTTATATATTTAATCAAAGGTATATGGGGGCTACAATCCTTGACTGGGTAAAAGTAGTCCGGAAGTGTATGATTGTATTAAAGATTTCGATCATAGTTTTGTTCTATGCATAATCCTAGATACAAAGTGCATTCTGTATTGTGAAATATAGTTGGTGCATGAGGTTGAAATCATAAAAATTATTACTTTTATTTGTGCTTTCAAATGCTTATATTCGTTGCAATCAATAAGTTGATTATCCTTTGTTGTGCAACCTAGCCCTTATGCATAAAAATTTTCATTTTCTTAATTTAAAACCCTTTACGTAAGTATATTGTTTTGTAAATATACCTAATTATAAATCCCTTGTTTTGTTTGCATGTGCTATCTTACATATTTCCTAGTGGATTCCCTGATGATAGAGGGAAGCAATCTGGATTACTCTAGCCATTGCCTATTCCAAATTCACCATGGGAGAGTATATCCATGGACATTATATTTGGATTACCCAAGTCTATCCATTGGAATACAGGAATATGGACAATAGTCGACAAGTTTGACAAGGAAGCACACTTTAGTCCTGTCAAAAAGACTATTAAGGAACACCAAATGGAAACTCTTTTCATATCACATATTTTCAAACACCATGGATTTCCAACATCCATCATGTCAGATAGAGATCCTAGAATGACCAGTAATTTCTTCAAAGGACTCTTTGAAAATCTAGGTACAAGATTGAATTTCTCTTCAGCCTATCACCCACAAACAAATGGCCAAAGTGAGATACCCAATCTTACGCTACTTGATCTACTAAAGACTTATGTTATCCAAGTAGATCAATGATCACAATGGGAAAAGTACTTACCTCTTGTAGAGTATATGTACAATAATATTGTACATACTTCTATGAAAAAAGCACCTTTCAAAATAATTAAGGAAAGACCTAAAAATCCCTTGCTACTTAAAGTACATTGGAAGATCTTTGATGCCGATGAGTATAGCCGTGACCTACAAAAATATTTACAAAAGATTAAGGAGTCTATATCCATCTCTCAACAAAGGCAAAAAGCTGTTGGTTGACAAGCATAGAAGGGATGTTAGCAGCAAGCTAACTCGGATACCATTTTTCGGAGCTCTTACTATAAAAACACTTACTATTTTTTATAAATCACGAATATTCACTACAAGAGGTTGTGTGCACTCTTGACGTTTTTAGCGACGGAAATACATTGGGTTTTTATACTCCCTGGCGTCACTAAGACCATCGCTACGAGAACGTTGCTATATGTGTTGCTATCTACGTCGCTATATAGCGATGGTTGCAGGCTTCCTTTAGCAACACTCATAGCGACGTTGCAGAGCCTTATATAGCAACGCTTCAAAGCGACGCCCGAGAGTAAAAATTTTGGGGCGGCAGGGCATTGAATGCCCTGCCACCCATCAACCAGATTGAATGTTTCAATAATAGAGTAAACCTAAATGAATCCAAGATAAGCTCAGATTCACCTTTGAAAGAAAGTGCAAGGTATAGACCCAAAGTAGTCACCCACAAGACAATATAACCATTAACTCCATCATCCATAGTATTGTTTGCAGAATAAAGATACGATACAAAACTAACAAAAGTAAATTGATGAAAGTAAATCAATGACAATTGTACACATCATAGGCAAAATCACTTGATTGTTAAGCTGTGCAAATTAATAGTTACACCACCATTATCATTATTGAGAAAATATACATTCTTTTCCAAATAGCTACAAAAAGATGTATACACGTCATCTCATTATACATGCTATGAAAAAAGGAAACTAATGCTATCTAGCTACGGCTAGACTGATGTCATCTAATCAGACGTCTCATCGCGTCCAAGTGGCCTATCTATCGGATTCTACAGAAAAAAACAATAAGACTTTCTGTAAGTATAAACATATAATTTACAGAACAATACAACAAATTGAAAAGAGTAAACCATAATACTAACCATGCTTTCGCAAGACTTAGAATGTCCATCCGGGCGTTTAAGCCCTTTCTATCTGCATATCCGCGCTCGTACGGTGTGGGGTCACGTCCTGTCATCGACCACTGTTCGAAACATACAAAGAATCGATTATGTTAGAATTTAAAAGTACAAATAGACGTAACTACCAAACCTAAAGAGCAATGAAAAAACACTTACAAAATCGGCCTCAAATGATGCCCACCCGCCGCTCCCCAAGTGGTGCGAGCTCCTTGCCTCTACTCGCGCTTTGGCTGCCTCCTTTTGTTGCTTCCACTTGTCAGAATTCTCATGTGCTGCTCGCTTCGCATTCTTCCAATCTTCTTTGGTCAGCCAATCTGGTATGTTCCACCCATGCTTTATTGCTTTTTGTACTTCAGAACGCTTGTGCTTGCAGTATTCGCACATTCGAACCTTCATTGAGTCTTCATTGAAGCGCTAATCCCGACCTGACACTAGAAACTCGTCATGCAGCATGCTGATGACTCTGTCTTTTCATTCACTTGGCATTTCACTCCAGGTGTTTAGTATGTAGTGTCTAAACACCTGAGAGCAAAGACCATGCACGCGGGAGATCCCCTTCTTGCCTTCATCATCCAAGATGATGTCGTCGCTCATGTCGATAGAGTACAGCAAGCCCTCTTTCCTATGTCACGTGAACTTAGGTGTCTCGACAGGGGTCTCTAGCGGCGTCTCGGTGGGGGTACGGACGTCAGTTGTCTCCACTAGAGTCTGAGCCTCTCAGAGGAGTAGGTAGTGGTGTGTATCTAGGACCGGCCAATAGCCACACAAAACCTGGCATAGATGGCAATGTTGTGGCTGGTGTGGGGGCGGGAAAATAAGGAGCTTCGTCAAACACGAGGTGGTGTTAAGGCATCAGTGGCAACATCAACACAACAACCACCACCGCCACCACTAGAGCGTGGGTGCTTAGATGAGTGTGAAGATCGTTTCGTCGACACCAAAGCTTTAGAGCGCGTTGAATGCTCCAAACCAGAGGGAGACGCTGAAGGAGTAGAACGATGTGATGGTGCTCCAGAGTGACGATGATCCTCATACCACCTCTTCTGCTAGGTGACAAAGAAGAAAGAAACTCATCATCATCCATACCTGCATTAAACACACGAACATTTAATCTTAATATTGAATGGAGAAGAAAACATAAAGGGGGAGGGATTCGTGTGTAGCGAGAATTTGTCTCCCGTGTGCATTCTACGTATCTTGTAAAAGCACTACGCTCCGAGTGCAATGGAGACTAAGGTTGCAATCGTGAAGGAGGTGATCCGTCTCTGCTCATAGATGTTGCTCGCCCCTCCACTAGATCTAGTTGATTGGGTGAAAGAGACACTAAGACGGATCACCTCCTTCGCGATTACCCACATTCTTGAATATGTGTATTGGATCGAGCAAGTGATTGATCATGAGTCTGGGCCAATATGTTAACTCGTACCATAGAGAGAGTTTCTTCATCCCTGGGGGAAAATCGTCATCACACATCTTCTTCTGTTCTAACTATGCTTTTGCAGACATCCACATTGGCTCTCTTTCCAAAAAGCCATCACGTAACACATGATTCTCTGGAAGATACGCTTGATGACCTTCATAGATTTGCTTCTTCAATGAGGGCGTCCGACGTGCATTAAGTCTAGGTCCACATGTGACACATGCTCTGTATCCGCATGTTTGAAGCCCTGTCTGTATACACATGACAATAGATAAGCTTGAGAAAAACCAAGATTTATAGTGTTTGAGTTTGAGTGTAAATCACTTGAGCATTCTGTTAGTCCGGGATAGTCATGCATGGTCCACATTAGAATGCCTCTGACCAAAGCATTACATTGACCTGTGTGTCGGCTCATGTCCACCACTTCTATGCCAATCCATAATTGTTGTATCTCTTCCAATAGGGTATGAAGATACACATCCATATTCTTCACTTTATACCGCCCCGACACAATCAAGGTACCCCTTCTTGGTAGTCAACCACGGAGGAATGTTGTAGTTGACGATGACAACGGGCCATACACCGTAAGATGTTGATCTCTGACCAAATGGATTTACACCATCCATAGCAATGCCTAGGTGCAAATTTTGAGCTTCTGTGGCAAAATCCGGCCATGTCTATATGTTTCCAGGCTGCGCAATCTGTAGAAAATCCGTAGCACACCATCCGAAGATTTATTCTCTTCATGCCATGATGCTAGGGCGGCCATGGACTTACATTCAAAGAAATACTTGATGCAAGGAAGCAGAGAAAAATGTTGCAAAACCTTTTGTGGAAATTTTGTTCCATGGAGATCTACTCGATATCTCTCATAATCACATTTCGGACACTTCTCCATGTCTATGTATTTCCCTCTGAAAAGAATGCAGTCGTTAGGACAAGCGTGAATCGAATTGTAATCCATCCCCAAGTTTTACAAGATCTTTCTTGCTTCCTCTCTAGAATGTGGCATCACATTATCAGCTGGCAGTATGTGCTCTTTGAGCAATCTACACAACGAAAAAAATACGATACACTTGTGTAAGTAATCTATCAGATCATTATACATCTAGAGTTTTATATTAAAGTAAACACATTGTAATAGATCACCTGAAAAGCGTTGTGACACTACTGTCACTCCATCCAAACTTTGCCTGCATGTTGAGAAATACCAGGAGTGCCTTCAATCTAGACACATGTGCTCCATCATACAATGGCGTATCAGTTTCACTTTTCATATCCTCATAGATAAGCCTTTTTGAATTCATGATCGTCTCGATCATTTCATCAATCTCGGGCTCAAACATTGCCTCGTTGGAAATGTGGTCTGCAGGATGATCCTCAGATTTGTCAGAGGCTACATCTTGTGGCCTCACATATGCTACTTCACCAAAGCGCTTGCAAACACGTCTATTGGGTTGCAAGATTGTTGCATGCTGGCGAGAGTCAGAGTCCGACAAGTTATAATTAGCAACAATTCAATCTATAATAGATGGATCAAACTCGCTAAATTTACGAACGTGCTACAAAGAAACACGTCTTGTTTGTCGTACAGCATGCTTGCATTGATTACAAGGACATAAGATCCTTGTTGAGAGATAGGTGTTTCGGTTGTACGGCCCCACATCCTCGTCACTACTCATAATGAATGTAAAAACCTTATAACTTAAACATAAATTTAATCTTCTATTGGCATCCTCCGTCTTCTCTCTCTCTCTCTCTCTCTCTCTCTCTCTCTCTCTCTCTCTCTCTCTCTCTCTCTCTCTCTCTCTCTCTCTTTGTTCACACTGTAAACTACCTCACATTCTCTAGTCATGTCCAATCCCTGCACACCTCAGTCTAGAGGTGCACGGAGAGTAGAACCATCGGTTATAATCTCCCCTTTATTGGTCAATGCCTATATTTGTGGGTACGAGAAATCTATACACCCACGTCTACATGATAGTGTATGTAGTGGACAAAACCCCTTTGCCTCTTCTCTACCTGTAGCAATTCACAGCATCTTACATCTCTTCACAGTAGATCTTTGTTTGAGGGGTTACTTAGCACATTACATGTTGGCCTCCAATCTGAGTGTCATGCCGTTGAAAGATTTCCAACTTAGGGATGCATCCGTAGAGAGGAAGAGAGGGATCACCGTTCGCCTAGCTCTAATTTTTTTCTCGTAATCTCGATGGTAGACTTTAATATAAAAACTAAATCCAAAATCTAATCTTAAATATAACCTAATTGAACATATGGTGATTCATGGTTAATCGAATATGGTTAGTGTGTGAGTTAATAGGTGTCAGATTCTGATGGGAATATACATATTGTTGTGTAAATAGTGTTTTCTCTTTGGGCAAAGCCTTCATTGACATGCACTAAAATCTAACCTAAATCTAATCTAATCTTAAATCGAACATAGATCTAGATCTAATCTAATCTTGAACTCAAAATAAACATAAATCTAATATGATCTTAAATCTAACCCAAACCTAAATGTAATCTAATTTAAATCTAAATCTAATCTAGTTAATCTTAAATCTTCTCTTAATCTTAAATCTAAATCTAATCTAATCTTAAACTCAACATAAACCTGAATCGAATCCAATCTTAAATCCTAAACCTATATGTAATCTAACTTAAATCTAACCTAGCTAGCTAATCTTAAATCTTGTCCTAATTTTAAATCTAACCTAACCTTAAACTCAATGTTTTAGGGCAAAACTATTCCCCTGTTCATGCTCACAATCACGACACAGACAACATACTTATCATCCGATGACACGACTAACCCGTAGGTGCACGTAGGCAATCTCGTTAGCTTCTCAGGCTGAGACCAACAATCTACACATACGCACTTTTATGATGCATCAATCACTAACCCAGGTAGAATGCAACCCACTCTATCCCTAAACACTCACAACACCGTTTACACTTCCAATGAACTCGGAATCGCATCAAACTTACTAGGCACCATCCTCTCACTAGGATATACTTACCTATAAGTCTAATCTCACCAGATTTGAACCCTAGTTATCTTGAATACAGTCGCGATAGACTAACAAGTCATAATCCAAAAGTGGACGAAACTTAAGTTTATGAGTATCTATGTGTAGCTAATCTCTTTCTCATTCCATAAAGCACTTGATTGTTCAAAACAAACACTGTTTGTGCTACTTACAAGAAAAACAAGCTAGAGGAAGGATCGATCGTGAACAGCTCGAAAATGTGAATGCGTGGCATGGGTGCGTAGCTCTCGGAGAGACTACTGTGATGGTGTAGTCACGTCGTGAATCCGGTGAGGGAGAAGCGCGTAGCGAAGAGAATAATACACTCTCACTCTCTCTCTCTCTCTCTCTCTCTCTCTCTCTCTCTCTCTCTCTCTCTCAGACTCGTACGACACAGGATTAATGTTCAAAATAATGTTATCCCGAAAATGGTTCTAAGGTGACTTTTATACTTTAGTCACCTTAGCTCAAAAATGTACATGGGGTTCTCTTACTCATTATTACAAAGTGGGAACAAATCTGAGTCCTGACTAACTGATTAATCTTTACATAACCCAGACGAATGGATCAAAATGATAAGACGTCTTTGACATAAAATGGGAATTTGATATGCTTTACAAGATGGGATCATTACAACAGTTGGACAAATGGGGCTCCAACACTCCCCCCTCCTAATTCATGTCTACCACGACATGATCGTCTTTGTCTTCAATGTTGTTGTCATCCTTCTTTGTTGATTTGATATAGAAACGCATCATATCGCATAGACTCGCTTGCCATTGGTGGGCCAAAAATTTTGGACTTGTACATGAAGAAGCCTGTATAAAATGCTTCTTCGAAGGTTTGGAGATGGTAGCTTGGCAGAAACATTAGCCGTCTGAAAGAGGCATACAATACTAGCTCTGTAGGTGGCCCACTTAGATCGTATGACAGCTCTGAGATGCTTCTTTCGGTATTCATATACTCTGAAGTCCAGCTTTCTGAGAAGACTCTGAGACATGCCAAAAAGGTTCGAGCTATTTTACATAGCATCTTGCAGGATAGGTTGGGAGAGCCTCCGAATTCTGCAATGGCACCCTGAAGGGTTTTCACCATGTAAGAACCGGATATTCTCTCTTCCTCTGTAGGCCCTGGCAATACTGGATAATTTAGCCATGTCGGATTTCTGCTTTGTAGTGCTTTATGTTGGCTGTAGGTGTATGTTCGGGGAGTTGGGCAAAAAGTTCTGTCATTCCTCAGCTCAGGTGGTGCGTTGACTAAATGGATCAGGTTATTAGGATGATCCAAGAGCCATTGACGCCTCCACTTTGGCTGGCTGTCTACTATTCTATTTTGTTGTTCCCGATCCTATAATTCGCCTTCAAACACTGGCACTTGTTCTTCTTTTGCGAGCTACCGTTGATGTGTTAGAGTTTTGTATTTCAGCAGAGCATAGGGTAACATAGGGGCATTCCATTCCTCCCGTAGCTCTGCTGCTGTTTTGCCTGATCTGGAGAGACCTTGTAGCATCTCCTTTTCTAGTTGCATTGCCTTGTACCATGTCATCTCTGATTGTTTTTCATTTTCTCGGCCAGCCTCTGCTCTTCCAATCTCGTGGCTAAATCTTTGTCTATTTCTTGGTCTTTGGAGCCAGTTTGATCAGTCTGTGTATCTGGGGCCTCCTGATCATCTGATTCTTCCTCGTAGTCATCTTGACTCCCATATACTTCGGCGAGTCCAGCCAAATCTGTGGCTGCTTGCTCCAGGTGCACTCGTACCTGTCCTTGGTGTTGCCTTGCAGTTTGAAGAGTTGCAATTTGCGCAGCCATTGTTCTACTATTGATTTGAAGTGCTTGAAATTCCATCTCTTTTTGAGTTGCAGACTCCTCTAACTGTTTTAACCTGATTTGCAAGTTTTCATTTTCTTCCCTGAGTGATTTGGAAACAATGATTTCCATTTCACTGTCAGGAGCTGGTCCTTGTTGCTGTTCACTTTGTGAGTCTGAAATTTGCCTTTGTAGTTGATCCTCTGCTCTAAGCGCACTTTCGGCTATCATTAAGCGCTGCTTTCTTTCCAATTCCAACCACTTCTTCTTGTGGGTGGACTACCGGTGTTGTTGGTAGCGATGTTTTTTGTTTCTTAGCTCGCTCGATTTCCCTTGATTGTATATCTGTTACTGCCCTCAAATCTTTGACTTCAATTTGTAAGTCATCGATGACGACTTGCAAACTTTTGACTGTCTCCAGCGTATCTTGCTTTTCTTTTTTCAACTTATGGATGTGTTCATCTCTGTCACTGACATCTTCAAGGAATACGTTGATCGTATCTTCATAAATGGCATTGAAATCTTCAAACTCCTGTAAATTGTCTTTGAGGAGATTTAAGGTGCTTTTGAGCCCCAAGATCTCAGCATCTCTGATGCTGATCAATTTTAGAGTGTCATCTCTTTGCTCCTGCAGTCTCATAACTTCTTGATGGGTTTTTTCTAACTTCGTTTTGTTGGACCTATTCTAATTAGCTAGCCATTGACTGTGCAGTCTTGTTCGGTTTATTATTGTCTCCATTGACTGCAAATCTTCATCTATATTAGCTTCCAACTCAATTTCTTGAGAGGAGGAAGCTTTATCTTTTGTCTGATCCACCTCCTTTTGCTTGCCTTTATCAATTTGTGATATGGTTCCAGTGTTTGGGTGACCATCTGTTCTTTCTTCTTCTTCTTCACTCGGTGGTTTATGAACTCTCTCATCACGGTGTGAGCTTTCTCATCACGGTGTGGTTTATGAACTCTCTCATCACGGTGTGAGCTTTTCGAATGCGAAGGAGAGTCAACAAGTGGGGTAGATTGCCTCTCACTTGTCTCTGGCCTTGGAGATGGTGGTGGTGTTTCCTGATCTCGTGAAGTTGGCCTCAACTGATCTCTCAAAGTTTGGAGATCCTCCTCTTCTAGTAGCAACTCTGGTTCTCGTCCCTAGCATTTCTTGATCTCGTGAAGTTGGCCTCAACTGATCTCTCAAAGTTTGGAGATCCTCCTCTTCTAGTAGCAACTCTAGTTCTCGTCCCTAGCATTTCTTTCTTGGATGTACCTCTCGAACCAGTCCAACTCAAAAGCTGGGTTGTTTTTATTCTTCATTCTCAGCTTGCGTAAGTGCTACTAGAAGGTTTCCAAGTGGCGCCTACATCACCTTGGTAGAGATCTCTCTAGAGCAAATCCTTCTAGCATCCTTTCCATTTTTGCTATCTTCTGCAACCTCATGTTTTTTTTTATTTCCGCTTTCCGCTTCTTTAGTCGGACATCTTCCTCTTCCGTTCTTCTTTCTTCTTCCATCTTTGCTTCTGTACTTCTTGTTACTCTTTCCAGCCTGCGTCCTCCAATGGTGTTAATAGAGGCCGGTACTTTCCTTTGTGATCTGTCATTTTGATGGGGAGCAGGTGGCAGCTGATCTGCCGTGCCTATGGCTTGGTATATGATTCTCGTGAGGACTCCTCCTGCAATGTAATTTGGCTTGTCCTGCCTTAGCTTTGTCACTTCTTCAAACAGATATGATGCGTGATCTATAAAGAACTCATGGGTCATTCCCATAGCCCATGTCAGTGTGGTTGAGATGCTCCCGTGTGGTGTATTGTATCTTTGTAGTCTTTTGCTGTAGCTCAACAAACACTGACTGTAGATCTGTGTCAGTTCTCTTACTTCTAGGTTTGCTATGAGTTCGAAAGAAGGTAGTTTGGACTTTTTCAAGTAGACTGTGAGGTTTTTCCTTGTTTCTCTCATGTTGGCTCCTTGATCAGACAATTTCAATGCCTCCTTGATGATTTCTTTGGTGATCTAGATCTCCATCACTTCATTATCCATGCCTGCCACTCTGCAAGTTCCATCTTCTTCGATAGTCTCAATCAGGTGTTGTACCCTCTTGAAATCTATCCCTACTGGTGGTAGTGATACAAAGTTCCACAAGCCAACTTTTTTGAGCCATGACCTTTGCAGTGGTCTTTTCAAGTAATTTTCTGCCTCCTTGGGGATCATCACTGTATCCACTAAGTTTCTTTTGTCATCCACATATGAACCTTGATAGATCTGAAAGGCTGCTGCCTGTTGCACATCTGCAAGTATCCAAGTGGCCGCTGGTTTTAGTGAATTGGGTAGAATTGCATATGGTATTGCACCTTCCGTTTCCAGGTTCTTGCCTTTTCTTTTCCCCGGAGAAGCATCCATGGATCCTGTATTCACAATTAACATTTAATGTACAAACATAGTACTTCCCTTCTAAATTGATTACCACTTAATCATGCATCTAGATGAGCCTTCTTAGTTCCAAGATGAGTTAAGGTAAAATGTTAGTAGATAGACAAGCTCTTCCCTTGTGCGACTCTGACGGCTTCAAGTTAATGTTGTTGGTGAAGGAAAACAAGTCCAAATGCTCTGAAATTTTGTGTGGTGTATGTTCACAGGGCATGTAAGGTCACTCTATGATCCCAAATAGAAATTCAGTTCATTTGCAGCTTTTGCTCAGTCTATCGCGATAGACTAGCCATTTTTTGACAGGGGTCCTATTTTGCAGTTGTGCCTCCACCAATTGGTTTCTCATACCTCGCACATGATCTGATCCCATTTTCACCTCAAATGAATGTCAAGTGACCCCCTGTTTGTGTATGAGCCTCCTCTAGATACGCTTCGTACTCCTCTGGTCCTATACACAACCTTAGAATCCCATCGCTTCCATGATGGTATAATCTTCCTGCAAGCATTGTGTAATTTCGTGCTTGTCTAACGTCTTCCACCGTGTTTTTGTCGTCAAGATTCATTCCATATGTCAGCAATGGAATAATTTTCTTTGTCCAGTTTGGTACCATCTCTATATTAAACAGGTATGCGTCTGGGAGATCATCATCTACCCCATTAGCTTTTTCGCCATGTAGTAATTGAGAAAGGTGGTCTGCTCTTTGATGAGTTTTCCCTTTCTTAACTACAACCGTAAAATCAAACTCCAGCAACACAATGAACCATCTTACAATTTGTCCCGTGTTACAAGGTTTGTTTACTAAGTACAAGAGTGCCTGATGATCCACAAAGAATGTGAATTTGTTCGCATTACTTGTTCGCGAGCAAGTAATGCCAAAATTTCTTTACCGCATATATCATACCCAATCCTTCTCTTTCAGTGGTAGTATAATTCTTTTCTGCACTGTTGAGTTGTCTACTAGCATAACTGATTGGAAAATCCGTATTACCCTCCCGTGGTTGTGCTAATATACAGCCTATTGCAAATGCCGAAGCATCTACATGTACATGGAAGATCTTTGACCAATCTGGTGCTTTTAGAATTGGTGTAGATACCAGTGCATCTTTTAGTTTCTGGAATGACTCCTCACATTCATTGGTCCAAATGAAGAGCGTGATTAGACTATACAAGGGTTTTGCTATTACAACGTACATGTAGATAAAACGTCGGTAGTATCCACAATGTCCCATAAATGATTGTACCTCTCGTACACTATTTGGTCTTGGCAATTCTATGATCACGTTTACCTTGTCTTCATCAGTGGTAATTCCATTAGCCGACACTATGTGGCCTAAGATTTTACCTTGTCGTACCATGAATACACATTTTTCTGGGTTGAGGCAAATCCTATATGTTCTGCATTTTTCGAATACCTTTCTAAGATGATCTATATGGTCTTCTCTCAATAGAGAATAGACACATAAGTCGTCCATGTAAATATCCAAGAATATTCATAAGTATTCTTTAAAAGCGTGTGTCATTAATCTCTGAAATGTGGTTGGAGCATTGGTCAATCCAAATGGCATTACCCTAAATGCATATATGCCCCATTTTGTTGCAAATGTTGTATTGTATTGATCTTCTAGTTTGACCCCCAATTGGTTATAACCAGAGAATCCATCCATAAAGCTATAGGCTTGCTTGCCTGCTACTCGTTCCAAGACGTGTTCAGTGATAGGAAGAGGGTAGTTTTCCCTTATTGTTTCTGCGTTTACCTTCTTGAGATTCACACACACTCGTAATTTCCCGTTTTTCTTGGGTGCCACCACTATCGGTGACACCCAGTCCGTGTGCTCTATCTCATAAATAAATTCAGCCTCCATAAGTTTGTCTATCTCTTCTTTTATCCTTTTGGCAAATGTCTCATTATACGTGTATGGACGTTGTTTGCTTGGCTTGGCATCAGACTTCACAGGGATTGAATGTTCACAAATGTTAGGATCCACCCCCTTCAAATCTTTGTACGACCATGAAAATACATCTCGAAACTCCTTAAGTGTTTTGATCAGTAAGTCCTCTTCTTCCCAACCTAGATCTGTGGCAATGTAAGCAGGTCAAGGACTTTCTCCTGGCTCTGCTAAGTCTATTTTCTTGGTGTTCTCTGGTCCATCATAAGACTCGTTTGATTTAGGCTCCCTCATTGGTTTCCTGAATGGTGTACTTACAATAGTGAGGAGATACATCTATCTTTTTACTCCCATCACTAGCGTTCGTTCCATCGCTACTTTCCATTTCAGTTGTCCATACATTTTTAAAATTTTTTTTCAACTCATTGTATCTCGTTTTTCGTTCAATTTTCGTCATAATTGGACTACCAGAGACATTCAATTTTTTTGTTGCAACTCTTTTTTTTGCTTTGCTGGTTTTCTTAGGTTTCAACAGTCTGGACTTAAATCCTAAGACTTCAACAACCTTAAGAAATATTCCTAACACTTTATCCTTAGCACAATCAACAGCATGAATTTTCATAAGGAAATGTGTCTTACCCCTAAACTCCGGCATGGGTCTCAGCCTGCTGGTTGGTAGACTGCTATGGTGTCGTTTACTCTTGTATCTTTTTTGGCGTCTCTCACTTTGGTTTGGGAAGTTGTAGAAGACGTCATTGTCTTGATCTTCATTGTGGTCTTCCTCCGTATTTTCCGACTTCTCGTCATCCGCATTATCCTTGTTTTCACTTTGATCAGAAAAATCATAAAATTCTTCTCCCTCATGCTTGATTTCTTTAGTGGGGATGTCCACATAGCCCACTATCTTAATCTCAAGTTTCATTTCTGTTTTATTGATCCTCATATTCTTAGTATCTCCATTGTTCTCGTCCTCCTCCACAATTTTTCTCAACATGTAGTATGGTATGATATCGTAGCCATTCTCATCACAAAATTTGGTGGGAGTGACTTCATTGACGCATACATCCAATGTAGCCAAAATTTGAGACCATTCTAGGGGTTCAAGCTTCTCTTCAGGAAAAGGTTCTCGTATATATGCATCGTCTTCCAAGACCCTCTCTAGTGTCTTTTCATTGTGGTCAAATTCACTACATTGAGATCCCGCACATCCATATCTCCTTTTTCTTACAAAGCCACGCTGGGACTTCTGATCCACTAATGGTGGCTCAGTCAAATTCTTCCATAGGGTTTCTCGTGACATCATGGTAGCTATGATTTTTCATGTTTACTCGTGTAGTAGTTTCAGCATGTCTTAGATACAAATAATCATACCCCCAGTCTTGCACCATTTTGAGTTGCCTCATGAACGGCCTACCAAGGATAATTTCATAGTTGTTCTTCTTGCCAAAATCTACTATGGCAAAGCTATGTTCGTACTCTATGCCACAGGAAGAGACCACAATTGCCTCAAGCAATCCTATAGGCCTTTCTATGTGCCCATCCGCCAGTTGTAATCTCATTCTAGTTGTTCGTATTGTTAGTTTTCCCCATTTTTCCCATAGCATTTTGGTTGCAATGGCAATGCCAGATCCACTATCAAGTATTGCCTTAGTCTCTATGCCGTTATATTCAACTGGTAGGGTTGTGTTTCCATCTTCACCCTCACAATACTCTCCTACCTTGTTGAGTGGCACTGGTCTAAGTGTTAACTTTCTTCGGTTCTGTGTCATTGAGCTCGGTTTCGAAGAACTTAAGAGGCATCCTTATACCAAATTTTTCAAGACATTTGCCCACTTCGGTCCACATGCTTGGCCTAATTTTTAACAATTCTGCCAATGTGATTGTACACTTGACCGGAGTGGTCAACAAGTTAGTCAGGATTTTAGTGTCCAATTGATTTGACCCGCCTATTCTTTGAGAAGGTACTCTTCAAATTTCTGACCTTGCCTCATAGTCCCCCATATATGATGGCAGAGTTCTGAGTGATGCTCGTTTTCTATCTTCGGATGCAACTGAACCATTATCCCCTTGAAATGAGTTAACGTCTAAATCCCATGGAGGCTTATTCAAGTTCAACTCCGAGAAAGGCGCAGACTCGACTGTTTTTGTCTCATATTTTTCTTGAGCTTTTCGCACCATTTTCCATAGTTCTTCAGACCAATTTTCTTCCACAATAGGGGTATATGGTGGAAAATCTTTCAATGATTCATCAGTGCTATTAGGCACGTCTTTTGCATCCTCTACATACGGCAAGGATTTAACATTTTCTATCTTGTCGGGTATCCTTTGTTCGGTTTTGTGAGGTGTTTCATTGTTTGGTGGTTTGATTACTCTATCTCCCGCTTCTATAGGTGGAGGCTCCAGTAAAGCTTGTGCAGTTTCAATTAGCTGTTTGCACATCTCTAGTCTCTGTTTTTCTATCTCTAGATATGGATATGTCATCCACCTTTGCTCTAGAGTCTGTCTGTTCTTCAATCTTGCTTCATATGCTTGCAAGATTTCATCCAAGGGTTTATTGATCGTATCTACCAATACCGACCCTCCTGAGCTTGCACTTCTTGGCCCCTCCGTTGATTTTAGAGAGTCGGACTCTCTTTGTTGTTTAAGTTGCTCTCGAGCTATCGTTAGTTCAGCTTCTACATCTTTTTGTTTTCGCTCACGTCTAGCTTTCATTTTCGCTCTTCGTTCTTTCCAAGGATTATCACGACTGACGCTAGACTTGTCAGTCTTGATTTCTTCCTGATTTTCATCGTTACTCTTGGGCTGATTGTCATTTCTCCTTGCTTGGGCTCTCGTCAAGACTTTAACAGGAATTGGAGTTTCGTTTTCTGACCCTCCACTAGAAGGAAACGCTCCCAACATATTCAAGGTAGTTTTTGCTCCTTTGCTCGGGTTTTTAGGGCAATCAAGGATCAAGTGAGTAATTCCACACTCGGTGCAATATGCGTTGATCCTAATGATTTCGTCATGAGGGCAGTCCCTCATCCAATGGTCTCCACCACACTTGTAGCATGGTCCTTTAGGCTGTTGAGGTGCTTCTGGAGCTCCTCTTTGTTGGTGTGAAATTCTTTGCCCGCTCATGCCTCCGTTGGCTATGAACAACATTGTTCTTTCATCCAAGCTATATCTTCCTTCCCCCGTTGTCTGTGCAGCAGCCTGGTGGTCCTGTATTTCCTATCATGGTCCATGGTTCTGGTGTAGAGGGTTCTTCCGGTGGATAATAGATAGAGTTCGCCGCATATGCATTGGGCTTGTCGTAGTATGCATACATAGGTACCAAAGCCTTCTCATCCGACTCACTTACTGTGGGTGTGTATCTTATGTCGACTGGTCGTAATCCTGGTAGGGGTGGTTGTTGTCCCAACACTGGTTGTGGTCTTTCTACACCTACAGGTCCTAGTAGGTTGCCTGTTTGATATCTAGGCATCGGTGGGACTTGAGGGGATGTCGCCTGAGCTTGCGGAGCATATGGTCGTTCTCTCACATATCTCTTGTTATAATAACACTCCTCCGTCCCATGGTTTGTCCATTTTTGTTCAATCGCACACCATTTTGGTTGTTTAGCTTGTGGTTTGGAATACAAGTTAATCTTTTTAAGCACTTCCTCTATAAGTTGCTCTTGGCTTATCGCTACTTCTCCTTTCGGTTTCGGTGTTGTCTTAGCAGACTTGCTTCCGCTTTGTTGCGAGGAAGAATCATCGTCAAGATCCTTGAACTCACCCTCTTTGTAAACCGCACAATTGTCCACAAGGTATAGAGCTTCCTTGGTTAAATCATTCAACGTCGTGCTCCTTTTCATATGTAAGTCCTTCTAAAGATCTGCATTCCTTAGTCCTTGGATAAATATAAGCATAAGTCTGGACTGAGTTGGCAGTTCTTCCACGGGGCATAACTTAACATATCTTTTTAATCGGAGGGCTACCTTTTGCACAGACTCTCCATCTTTCTGTTTGAATTTATGAATTTGTGAGACTGTATTATGAGCTATTCCCCTTTGTGAGAATTCCTTGATAAACTCGTCAAACACTTCCTCCATAGACTCAAAGTCTTTTCGCTCCACTGAGTCAAACCATATAGCAGCATCATCCTCTAAGGTTAAACCAAATCCTACAAATTGGGTAGGAAAGTCTAACACCTCTTCAGCTCTAATTACACGCACGAAGGCTGCTACATGATCTCTCGGATCCTTGCTTCCCGTATATTTCTTGTTTACCCATTTTTGCACTTGAGAAGGTCTAATTCTACGATGGTCTACAAATCTCATCATGGGATCTCCTTGTCCTAGCCGATATACCTCCTCTGGTCTTCTATAGTGGCCAGGTTCCTCTCTCAATGGTGCTCCTAAGCCATAATTTCTAACAGTTTTCGCGAGAGATGGTTCATCCCTTCGAACTCGTTCTCGGGGTGGTCTTCCAGGCTCAGTTGGCCCCTGAGTCTTTGGCTTACTCTCTCCGTGATACTGTGCATAGAGTGGTGGTTCTTGTAAATCCCTTATCCCTCGTGAGGTTTGATAACCCTCTCGGGTTCGGTCTTGTTCTAATGTAGCACTCTGTTGAAGCCATGCCTGCAATGATGGCTGAGTAGTTGGTTGGTCCTGGTAATTGGACATCGGTTGTCAGGTAGAAAGTGAGGTAGCGTCATACTATTCTGAAAAGGGATTTGTCAACTTGCTATGGGTGTAGGTGGCTCTTGGTACTTCGTCGGGGCTATAGGTCGATGCTCCCGGAACTGTTGCCTTTTCAACCTCCTCTGGGAGAATACGTTTGTATTCTCGCCCGTATCTATCAACAAAAACAATATCCTTCCCCATAGCAGTTTCATAAGAAAATAAGTAAAGAACCTTGTCTTTGCTTAATTCGTTTGGGTAGGGTTCCTTGCATCAAAAGTAAGAGACTATACCCTCACTTTCATGGTTGTAAATCCCTACATTCTCATTATAGGTTGGGACCCTGGTTGTTTTCTTATCATACATAAAAAGCGCTCCAGGTCTATCAATGTTAGGAGGCGGTTCTTGGGTTTCTGAAACCATTAAATTCCCTTTTTCCACGTTATCCCCATATCTGTTGTAATCCTCATGGTTACTCACTATCAGATAGTGGTTCCCCTTTTTGTCTCGGAATCTGTCTCCATCATCATAGACTCGAATTATCTCTAGTCTCTGAGCCGGTCTCTCTTCAATACAAATACACTTACGTCCCCGATAGTCAGAATAAACTAAGGCTCCCCTCGAGTTAGTTCCTTCCAAGAAGATTATAGTGAACTTGGTTTCGTTTAAAGGATGTAAGGAGGTGCTTTCCCCTGGCATTGGTCCTTCACCGTTGAAACCTCCTGGCTGTTGACTCCCCATCATGAAGAAGGAATTTTCCGACGAAGTGTCAGTATCACTACCCTTTTCAATGATCTGTGCTAATGGGTCTAGTCTCGTCTGAGTTACACTCTCTTCGATGGACGTGGTGCTTACTTGACTTTTGACACTTTTAGCTCCCGACTTAACAAAGGCTCCTGACCTTAAATACATAAGAATGAAAGTTGGGTTGCAAACTTAAATCTTACCTGCGGATTTGTGATGATCTCCTTCTGGGATCTACACAAGGATGGTTAGTCTGTTCACAAGGGTTTTCCTTGAATTACCCAAAAATCTTTCAAGTATGTACAGCAACCACTTAGTCAGCCTTCTGGCGGTCCAATTTCAAATATGAGATGATGGCTGGGATCTATATGGAGAGCATGTCCTAGCAGTATAGTCACAAATTGCAGAAAATGTCTGAATCACAACTTTCTTAGTCTATCGCGATAGACTGGCAATTTGCTCAGCACAAGTCAATTCAAAATTGTGACTTCACCCTTGAGTTCCAGTTACCCTCTATAGCCTATCCCTCAAGTTTTATGAAGTTTGGACACTTGGGTTGGGTTTTGGTCCCTTGTTAGTATTTTAGTCAGAGCCTGATTCTCTATCTGGGCCTTAGATTGATTTTCAGTGGTCTAAATGCCTTGAAATTTGGTGTGTGTGCTGTATAGACTCTGATAAAGCTCTCCCTAGGGAAAATTTGAAAGAAAAGGTCCTTAGCAGTAGTTTCCTTAGTCTATCGCGATAGACTGGGAAAGTTCTCCATTATTGGCATTTTTCTCAATTTATCTCCACAGCTGGTTCAGCCTCTCCTTGTGTAGTGCATTGACAAATTTTGGCACTGTTTGGACATTTGGCCAAAGCCTTCTTGCCCTTGTCTCTGAATTCAGACTCTAAAACACCAGTTTTGAATTTTTGTGGTCAAGATGGTGTTTAGTTTCACTCAATTTTTGTGGGTACCCTTGTATTGATGTGTTAAACCTGTGGTAAAAAGGTTTTTTCCTTGTTGTTAGTCAATCATCACCTTCATTAGTCTATTGCGATAGACTAGGCAGAGATAAATGGGGATTTAATTTTTGTCTATTTTTGCATAGTTGTGTTCCCTGTGCCCATATAAGTCTATCCCCCAAGTTTTATGAAGTTTGGACTTATTTTGACCTTGGACTCAAGCACTTCAAAAATTTCACTTTTCTCTGGCAATTCACAACTCAATTGCACTTGAAGTGATGCAAATTTGATGACACTTCATCTTAAACTTGTGAACATAAGTCGTACCTCATGACACAGTCAATTTACCCTTGGCTAATGGTTATATCTCTTCTTGGCCTTGTTAGGGTCACTTAGTGTTTTCTTATGAGAATCATCTGTTTCTTGGTTTTAGTAGCAATTTTTATGTTTTTCTCGAGTGTTGGATCATAAATTTCAATGTCTACTCTTTTTACCCCCTTCAAGGGTATATGGTGTGGGTTTTGCTTTCAAGGCAAGCAAATAGCCTTATTGTTTCTTCTTTTTGTTTGTTTTTGCATTTTTACAACATTTTTCTACTCTATTTCTACACAAGTATAACAAGCACTCCAAACCAAAAACCATAACTCCACATTATCCTACTTAACTAAATCTAACTAGTCGCAGACCCTCGGCAAGACACAGGCTTCCCGGCTATCCACTAGACCTCAGGATACTCTATCCTGGATCTTGTTCTAAAAGTTTAAACTCTCTCTAGTCAAGACTAAAGTAAGCTAACCATCACACAAGTGACGTAGATCTCCCTACTTAAGGTTTTGTGTCCCCGGCAGCGGCGCCAATGTTTTAGGGAAAAACTACTCCCCTGTTCATGCTCACAAGCACGACACAGACAACATACTTATCATCCGATGACACGACTAACCCGAAGGTGCACGTAGGCAATCTCGTTATCTTGTCAGGCTGAGACCAATCTACACATACACACTTTTATGATGCATCAATCACTAACCCTGGTAGAATGCAACCCACTCTATCCCTAAACGCTCACAACACCGTTTACACTTCCAATGAACTCGGAATCGCATCAAACTTACTAGGCACCATCCTATCACTAGAATATACTTACCTCCTTCTCTCCTTCTCACGTGATCTAACGGCGCTCACTTCTCTCCTTCTCACGCTTCCTACTACCTCCTCGGTTGTCACATTGCAGTTGGATTTGTTGCATTGCAACCGCAGGTAGGAGCTCTACGCATTGACGTAAACACTTCATGATATTTCGTAGCTTTTGGCATCACTGACCCGCGGACTAATTTCATCATAAGTAGGAGTTTACACTTCAAAATCAAAAACTAAGAATAGGCGGGTACTCGGGAATCATTGCTAAGCATTTAGGTGCATTCTGGGTCAAAAACAACGAGGTAAAAAACGACTAGGTCAAAAATCCACTGTTGTATCGCCATTTTTTTCACTTGACCTAAAGTGGGATTTGAGACCATAAGCATGTGCGCTTAGGTATTATAAACATGTCCTAGAAGTTTCATTACGTTTGGATTTCATTTGATGCTGTAACGGATGTGATTTGTTTGCTGATGAGCGATTGGCTCTTGGTGATTTCAGTCACTTGAGTGTAGCTTGAGCTAGATGGGAGTTGTTTGTTGTTTCCATGAGATTGACAACCTCTGGTTGCCTCTATGCACTAGTCGAGCTAGCTTCGTCCCATGGATTGACAATTTAATCGTGGTTCTCGCTAAATCTGCAATAAGATAGGAGTGAGATTAGACACCCGTCCCACATTTGGCACCACTGCCAGGGAATGAAGAGACCTAAACTAAGGAAAAACATGAGCGTCTTGTGATGTTATCCTTTAACTTCCTCTAGGATCTCCTAGAGTAAAAACTTTCTTTTAGAAATCGCATAGCCTAAGATTGTCGTCTTTTGTTGTGTAGAGGTAGCTTGGAGGTAAGTTGTACTTGCCGAGTGCCTTTAGGATTGTAGAACTAGATTAGGATTTTGAGAATGATTGATAAACGAGACAAGTCTTAAGATCAATGCTCAGAAAACCATAAAAAACAAGAAAACGAGTATTTGTAAACACTTTCCACAATCCCATTGCATGAGAGCTTAGGAATAGGGTAAGTAGGATCCGAGGTGGATTTTCGAACATTGCTCTCTCCGAAAGAATCATTGTGGGTTGTTCTTTGAAGTTGCAGAATTTTAGGTCTGCGGCTAGAAATAGCAGGAAAAAACTCCAAACCACTCAGTCCAACTGTTTGATGTATGCTTAAAAGTTGTATGAACCAGTGGATAATCTGAAGGACACTTTGAGGTAAAAATTTCAAGAGTTTGCAAAAACTCATATTATTTTCTTTTTCTTGACATTTTAGGCCAAATTAAGTTTTGAGTTGATTTCTAGTCTTAAAATAAATCATGAAAAGACTGTCCATGAAAAAAGTGAAAAAAGTGCAAAAGATGGTTCATTTTAAGCCTGAAGTAAATAATCGCAATTATTTACTTTCATCTCAATATTGACCAAGGTTGATACTAGTGACTCATTGCATGTGTACAAAAAACTTTTGTAAAGGCACATTGGATTTGGATCACCAAACTGGCAAAACACTAGGTAAAAAACTAAAGTTTGTACTGACTTTTGAGAACTTGAGTGTAATTTGGGAAAAAAATTGTCCAAACTGGATGAAAATTGATTCATAGGCTTATATTGATGTGATAGACATGTGTACATGCTCAGTTCGCATGTACATCACGATTATTTACATCTGTCCCATTTTTCAACTTTTTTGACTAAGTTAGCATACCACTAGTTTTACCATGTTGTAATATGCCCACAAACCAAATTTCATAACATTTGGATCATTGGATTGAAAATTGTGACCAAATTTGCAAACGCAATTTGCAGATAGAAAACTGATGACCATTTGACCAAAAATTATCCAAACTTGATGAAACTTGGCTAGAGACCTTAAATTGAGGTGCTTAATAGATCAGTGTTAAGATTGGGACAAAAACTTGCTAAAAATTAGCTAGAGTAAATAATCACGATTATTTACATCTGCTTTAAAAATTGACAATCTTGCATATTTGAGCATACCACAAGGTCAAGCATATCAAGTAGACTACACAAATCAATTTTGGTGGAATTTAGATCACAAAAGTGAGGCATAAGCCAGATTCTTGAGATCAGAGTCTGCGGACACGAAAGAGTTGATAAACTTGAACAGATTTTGTCCAAACTTGTCCAAGGACCTTAACATGTTGTACACTTTGCAAACCAAGCCAAAAAGTGCAAAAAACTGACAAAAGTAAATAGTCATGATTATTTACTATTACTACAGAGAGATACCATTTTTTACTTTTGAACTTGTAAAGTGTTAGACCATCATAATACAAAGCCACCGGGCAATTTTTGGTTCAGTCGGATCCAAATTGATACATGTCTCTTTTTTATTCAACATTTGAAATGTCTTCTTATTCGACTCACTCTGAAATCGGAACAACAGTGTGCTATAAGCATCTACTCTCTTTTTATAAGACTAATCACCATGGAGGTCAAGTTTACCTGGATCCTAAATAACGAAGAGTATGCTATTCGCATTGATGACCATGATATTGAGTTGGAAGAGTAAATCAAGGAAAACAAACAAGGAAAATGTATATAGATAGAAACTGAACTCAGTATTTACAAAATCTTGACGTGATAGACAAATGGGGGTTAGAAGTAAATACCATAATTTCATATATGGACACAAAAGGAGGATCACCAACTTTAGAATTCGAGGGATACGATCAAGTTGACCTAAAAACCTTTGAAACGGCTTAGTACAGATAATCCTAGGATCCGAGTCTATTGTTGGGAGGATAGAAATGTAAAAGATCTTCTATGGACTTTGCATGCCAAATCAGGACAACTAACGCCCATGAAGATCATCTCTATCTTCAAGATCAAGGATAAGGGATCAGTAGATCTACCAACCTACCTATTTAGGGATTATTATAGCAACAACTTTGTTATGATGATTCCTGAGGAAGTAGAACAAACCAAATATCAAGGATATTCAATAAGGGATTGTATATTGGGCCAAGGACCAATAACTACCCGAAAAGATGAACACTGTGAGAGATATTATCAGAGTAATGTTAAGAAACCAGAAACCACCTAATCACGCAAAAAACCTGGTGACACTAAGGCCATTATAGGGCTACATGAGTCACTATTTCCAACAGATTGGTTTGAAGGACTCGGAACAGGACCAGCTGCCACGAGACCGGGAGTTGAACCATATAGACGTGTCAGACCAGCTGATTTTTAAAAATGGGTCAAAAAATACAGTGGATCAGGGGATCCATACGACCACTTAGCAAGCTTTAAGCAAGTGCTAAGAGGAGAACACATATTGAATTTTCATACTCAATTCGAGGGGTTTGGAATGACATTAGAAGGAAAAGCATTAACATGGTTCCAAAACATTCCACCAAGGTCAATCATGGACTTGAACTCATTATCTCAAGGATTTGTAGCTGCTTGTTCCAAAATGGGGATCAAACAGAATACGGTAACTCAAATCTACAGCTTTAAACAAAACAAGGTGAGTCTATTAGGGATTGTGCAACTCGAATGAAACAATACATTGCCAAATGCCCAGAGCTAGAGATACCTGCAGAAGAACGACTAGTATCATTGTTTCTAGAGAGACTATTGAGCAAAGAACTTCACACTATACTGTATAGCAAGAAGCATACAATCCTAGAAGAGTGTGTTTCAGATGCTATTGACTTAGGAGACAATTGTGATATTTTCAACGAAGAAGATGTCCCTAAGAATAACCAAAGTGAGAAAAAAGCATCCACTAAACCAGCACAAGTGAATGGTTGCAGCAGCACCACTTTCATCCATAGAAGACATGCTTAAAATAATGAGTGACATGATGAATAACATGCAAAAAGCACCTATGAGGGGACTAGGGCAAGGGATACCTCAACAGGGACAACCAACTAGACCGCAAAAATGGTGTGCAATTTAGGGTAAATGGACCAACCATGAGACCAATGAGTGCTACTACTGACCAAAGTATGATAGGAATGTTTAGTACGTGCCCATGAGGCCACAAGGACAACCCCTGTACGGATATCAACCTAATATGGCACTAGCTCAAAGACCACCGATGGGTATGGAAATACCTCAACCCGTGTTGGGTCAACAACCTCCGTATCCAGGACATAACGCAGTGTCTGTTAAGTACATGCATTCAGAAGGTGTCATACATAACCAAGCACTAGTGCCGGCTACACCCTATGCTAAGCCTAGTCCATCTACAGTAATGGTAGAAGGAGATTGGTATAATGCATATCCACCACCAATGGAAGAACCTGTGACTTATACTCCACCAGATCTTGCACCAATGTACTATGTGGATAATCAAGGTGTTAGACCTCCTATGGTAAGACCCATGATTAAGCCAAGAATAGAAAATCGTCATAGCTGTGGTGGATGATCATTGGAAAAATGAATGCCCAGAGACTGACAAAAACCTCAAGCTGGTTGAAGCTTATTGCATACAATGTTGCAAAAGGGGAGGACACTTCTTGGAAGATTGTCCTAGAAATCCTTTAAATAAGGGTAAAATAGTAGTAAACGTAGTCCAAGTGATATGTAGTAGCTCATCTGAGAGTGAACCGATTGTTCCAATGGAGGTAATCACTAGAGCCCAGGCTAAGAGAAAGAAACATAACTCCTCTGATGCTTCGAAGAATACAAAAATTGCCTCTCAAAAGACCAAAAGAAGTAGAAGAAAAAGGTATGAGATGAGAAAACAAAAACAACAGGCTGAAATCGAGGAGAAAGTAAAACAACTATTCCAGGAAAAGGTGAAAGAAAATGCAAGCAAAATCAAAGAAACAACGGTGAAATCTGGAGGATCAATTTTGGTTGATAAAATTTTTGAGCCTATTAATGCATCCTTGGAAGCCTACCAAGCAGGACTTAAAGTAGGCCAAAACATGGAAAACAAATAGAAAAACTATCCTTCTCCAGACATGGAAGCAGCTAAGCTTGAAGCTTATCAAAATTTGGTAAGCATCACGTAAGAAATACTGGAAAAACAAAAACCAAAGCTCGAAAGTATGGAAAAACCTGAGGAGTTTGTGATAAGAGACAATCAAGAAAAATCTAAAGTGATAGAACCCCACTTTGAACCAAAAGAGCCAGAACTTATAGTGCCGGACATCGAAGATGCCTTAGAGGGAATTCCATTCGTAGAGGAAGACTAGCCATGACACTTATGGGAGAAAGTTAGAGACATCAATGATAAGAGCCTAACTCTAAAGTCAGCTCCTATAGAGGATGTTTGGTTAGACAACCTACCTCCTGATATAGACATGGATGTACAATCCTTGTATGGGGATTCCGAATTTGAAGCTTCAGGAATGTCTAAACCATTGACCTTGAAAACATTACCCTCTTACTTGGGATATAACGAAGATGAATCCATAGTGTATAAGTTCACTCAGGTAAAAAGAGCGGAACAGACCCTAGACCCTAGACATAGACAACGTTCATTCAATCATGTCTACACCCATCCAATGCACTCTTACTTTGGAATAAATGTTAAAAATCAGACCATATTTATGGATGATCTACAAAAAAGCCTCGAAAAGGTGGGGATAACGGGGCTCGTCACAAAAAAAATGGAAAGATTGAAACACAAAATGGATAACAAAGAGATTCAATCTGTTCTAATGAACAAAGTCAGAGAATACTATGAAGGGGAAGAAGGAAACACCACCCTTCTAGTGAAATATAATGACATAGAAACCATGGAAATACTGGATAGTGGGGCAGGCATAGCCATAGCCACGAAAATTGTATAGACGAAAATGAAGACAAAAATGGTATAGATGAAAAAGAGACATAAGAGACCTATGCCATCAGTCTCCAGTAGAACACAATTCTTGATGCAGATACATGCACATGATTGTGTCAAGGACAAAAGCCCAAAATGTCAAAAACATCGAGAAAAACAAGGAAGGATACTCAAGCAAAGCCAAAAAAACAAGACAAGGAGTCAAACATGACACGAGTTGAGCAGAAAAAGAAATATCAAGAGTTGAAAAAAGCTCTCAAGGAGATATATACGACCAAAATGGAAACCACAGAAGAGGATGGTAAAGATGTAATGAGTGTTCCATCCCATTACAAGAAATATTCTCTCCAAGATAAAAAAATCATAGTCGAACAACTTGTTAGAGAACTAAGAAAAGAAGGCGAGTCCTATGAAGGGCCTGAAAATGCAAAAAAGATAGATTTGGTTGAATCAGGAGAAGAGCCTAGGCTTGTTGCCTACATTGCAAATGACCTAACAGAAGAAGAACAAGAGCTTTTGCTAAGATTACTGAAAAAATACCGAGATATTTTTGCTTGGTCTTACAAGGATCTCAAGGGTGTTGATCTAGAAATCTATCAACATATCATACCCATGAGAGACGATGCGAAGCCAAGTAGACAAAGGCCATACACATACAATGAAACATTTGTCAGTAAGATCAAAGAAGATACTCAAAAACTAAAGGAAGCCGAATTCATTTATGAAATTGGACACACAGATTGCCTGTCTCCAATTGTGGTAGTACCCAAGAAAATGGGAAAATTATGAGTGTGTGTCAACCTCAAGAAAGTGAATGCAACTACCATTAGAGACAACTTTCCTCTTCCAATCACTGAGCAAGTTTTGGAACGAGTTGCAAGGAAAGAAGCTTACAACTTCTTAGATGGCTTTTCGGGATACAATCAACTTTTGGTTGACCCAAAAGATTAGCATAAAACTGCTTTTGCAACAGAATGGGGTATTTTTGCCTATCGGGTTATGCCTTTTGGGTTAACTAATGCTCCTGCCACCTTTCAAAGATTGATGAGTCATGCTTTTAAGGAATATCTTTGGAAGTATATATGGATGATCTATGAGTACATTCATCAATCTGAGCTGATCATTTGGAAGTATATATGGATGATCTATGAGTATATTGATCAATCTGGGCTGATCATTTGAACATCTAAAAAAGGTATCCAAAAAATGTAGACATTATAGGATTTTCTTAAATCCTGAAAAGTGCACACTCATGGGTACGCTCATGGGTAGACAAGGAAAAATTCTTGGACATATAGTGTCTAAAACTTGCATAGCTACTGATATGGATAAAATTCATGTTGTTGTTGATTTGCCTAGACCAACAACAGTCAAGGGGGTTCAAGTCTTCATGGGACATTGTGGATATTACAGACGATTCATTTACATGTATGCTATAATTGCAAAACCCATGTATAGCTTGATTACACGCTTTGAATGGATTGATGAGTATGAAGAATCCTTCATGAAGCTTAATCAAACTCTCACTTCAGCTCCAATATTGAAAGCACCAGATTGGAATAAGATATTCCACATACATGTAGATGCTTCCAATTTTTCCATTAGGTGTATACTAGCTCAACCAGGAGATGGGAAAATTGATTTTCCCATTTCTTATGCTAGCCGACAGTTGAACATGGTGGAAAAGAATTATACCACCACAAAAGGGAAGGATTAGGAATAATCTATGCCATAAAAAAGTATAGACATTACCTATTAGCAAAAAAATATGTGTTCTTTGTGGACCACCAAGCCTTATTGTACTTGGTCAACAAGCCATGCAGCATAGGAAGAATAGTGAGGTGGTTTATCATTCTTCTAGAATTTGATTTCACTGTAGTTGTGAAAAAGGGTACTACTCATCAAAGAGCATATCATTTGTATAGGGTTGTTTCAAGAGAACCACCTAAAGGAGTACACAATGATCTACTAGATGCCTATCAGTTCTCCGTGGAAATGATACCTCGATGGTCGAAAAATATGGTATCATTGATGACCATAGCTCAAGTGGATTTGCAAATACCACTTCCTATTACAATTGGATTAATCGAGCAATTATCTATGTATCAATTACTAGCTGGTAGGCTATACAAAAGAAATTGAGATGGAATATTGCTCTTATGCATTAATCCCTGAAGAGAAAACCCAATACCTAAGTCAAACACATATTACCATAGTAGGACTTCACTTTGTGGAAGACCCAACTATGCAAAGGATCTTGAGACTTGGAGTATTTTGGCCAACTATGAGGAGTGATGTTCGCTCTTTCGTAAAGGAATGTCCTCAATGTCAAAAACAAACACCCATACCTCATGTAATATTGTTCCAAATGTCACCTATGCCTAAGTGGAGTAACTATCTAGTTACTTACTTATCAAGCCCAACATTTTCTTAGAATATGAGTAAACGCCATCAAAGAGCAATTGAAATTGAAGCAAGAGACTATGCTCTTATTGGAGACCAATTATCAAACAGGTAAAGATCAACATTTGCATCTTTGTGCAAATGAAGACGAATATATTCCCATTTTAGAACAAGCACATGTTGGATTAGCTGGAGGTCACTTTTCTAGTGAGACCACCGCAAGATCAATCTTAATGGTAGGCATATGGTGTTTGTAGATGCCAAAGAATATGTTCGAAAGTGTGATGCTTGTCAAGAAGCAAAAATGCCAACACATGTAGATAGCATGTCCTTAAGACCAATGATGGGAGCTAGAGCTTTCGCAAAATGGGATATAGACTTTGTTGGGCCAATACATCCACCTGCTTATAGAACCCAAGCTTAATATATCATTGTAGCTACGGATTATTTGACTAATTGGGTTGAGGCTAAAGCAACTCAAAAGAATGATGCCAAAACCACTGTCGCATTCTTATATGAGTATGTATTCACACGATGTGGACTACCAATAGAAATTGTCGGTGATAGGGGAACTCATTTCCTCAATGAGGTAATCAAGTATCTGCTTAATAAATTTATGGTCATCCATAATAAATCAACTCCCTATCACCCACAAGCAAACGGACATGGTGAGCATACAAATAAAATTCTTAGCTCGGTATTGACTAAAGTGGCTAGTTTAGGAAGGACAGAATGGCAAATGAATCTCCATGCTGCTCTATGGGCTTATCGAGTTTCATTTAAAATAGCTTTAAATGCTACACCCTTTAACCTTGTTTATAGTATTGATGTCATATTGCCAGTAGAGTTTCTATTACTGAAACTAAGGGTAGCTAAGGATCTTGAGTGGACTGGACATGAATTGTCAGAAAGACTTGAAAATTTAGAGAAGCTAGATGAGCAAAGGCTAACTGCTATAGCTCACATCTATGCACAAAAGCGGAAACAAAAACAGTTTTTTGATTCCCATCTAATTGCAAAGATCTTCAAAAAAGGGGACTTAGTTTTTATTCTATTCCCTTAAGCAACAGATTCCCAAATTTAAGAAAAAGGGAAACGGACCGTTTATCATTGAAGATGTATCTCCAAGTGGAGAAATTAAGTTGTTCACCCTAGATGGTGAACCAATGGCTAATTGGATTAGTGGATGTCGTCTAAAGAAGTACAACTTTCCATAACCAATGAATTGCTAGAAGGAATGCATGCAGCCAGGCAAGGTAAGATAAAAGTACAACACGTTATTGAAGCCCAAGAGGAAGCTCGGCTTCGGATACTCAAAATAAAAGCTGCTCTCAAGAATCAACAAATACCTATTCCCATCAACACACTGGAAATAGATGACAGACAATGGGAATTGTAGAAAGATGCAGTGTCAACGGATGATGAATGGTTAGATGAATGGTTAGATGGAATGGACCTTCGCATCAAAGTACAACTCATCATAGCACAAATGCATTGGTTGATACAGGAGCTAGAATCAATGCAGTCAGTTATTCCACGTACAAGAAAGCAACAAGTCAGTCTTTGACCGCCGAAATAGCGACTATTAAAGGATGCAACAAGAACCCAACACCAACATTGGGAGTAGTCAACTTGAATGTGATAGTACATGGATGTTCATGTCCTCATCTGTTTGTATGCTTACCAGATGAACACATGAATGAGACAATGATTCTTGGAATTCCATGGATGTGGACATACAAGGTAGTACCAGACTGGGATACCAATCAACTCAAGCTATCATTGTTCCAATTGCACCAAGCAAGGAGGACTGGAAAGGAAATTACCAGCAGAACAAACCATGAAGTAATCAGTATTATCCATCCTATCGACAATAAAATGCTACAAGTAGCATGCAAGGAGTCAGGCAACTTTGGGTACCGAAATCACAGCTTAAGGACAAGCCGATTCAAATCTGGGTGTCCAAACCATCACCGACAATACCAAAGACTGTTCCAAAGTTCAAAACACAGAGATGAGAATATCCAAGAAAGGAACCTAACATGAAATGGATTTGGAAGAAAAAAGAGCACTTATCTTCTCCGCAAACTGGAAAACCAATCAAGCAATGGAAAGTTAAGTCTCAGAAACCTCAATCACACCATTCTAACCAAGACAAACCAAGATACCAATGGCGGGTAAAAGCTCGACATTAGTCATTCTTGATACCAAAAGCTCAGGAAATTAGCGTCTTAAAGCATCCTAATGGCACAATCAAGAAAAGAGCACAGATGCTACAAGATTTTCTCTTTGGAAGACACCATCAGAAAGCCTCGACTTGAGTTAGTTACTCAAGACCCAACTCTTTCACAGCATAATGGTTTGAACTGCATTGATCTTTAAAGCATGGTAGAGCCAACCAAGGCTATGTATAGACACGATTGTTCAACCTATGCACACAGTCGTCCTAGAGTATGCCATCAAGGAGGGGTGGAAGAGTACTAAGTAATTAAGGGCAATGTTTGAAGAGGGAGGAAAAAAGTTTGATGTTAACGTATGATTTTTGGCAAAATTACCTAATAATGCCCTTATAGATCATCAACAGGGGAAATTTAACTGATAATATCTCCCTAATGAGTGTAAATAGTGTATATACTATCAGAAAATCATAAAAAATAGTCATTTTTTGTTTTTTTTTTTCATTTTTCTCGATATTGAGACTTAAAAAAAGAGAAATTCAACAAAAAACAATAAATATGTTTTTTTCAATGGATTTTTTTAATTATTGGATATTCACTTTTCTTTTTTAGCGCATCTTGTTATTTTCTTTGTTTTTTCAATAAACGGGTCAAAAATTAATAATAAATAGCAAAGAAGCTCAGGTGGAAAAACTGAAGACACGGTGGTGATAAAAAAGACAAGGCAAACAAGAACAAAAAATTTCAATCAAATCAGAAGATTGGAGCGGGAAGCCTAAATTAGGCGGCCAGACCTACTGTTGCAAGATTCTTACAGAATGAGCTACACGGATCCGATTGGGAAAATTTTTGAGTCTAACATAGATTTCACGGCCTAGTAGGACTAACAGGGGAATCTGGGGAAAATTGATTCGGGAAGTCCGGGTATAGATACCCATGGTAGGCTAAAATCACCTGATTCCCACTTGTTGCCTTTGGAGAGAGAGAGAGCCTTTCAACCCTCTTCGCGCGTATTTTTCGTAGTCCACAGTCACCTCTTTTTAGCGCCATCTCACATGAGACATGAGGGGTAAGTTCTATACTTATAATGATCCATTTTTTACAGCTAGTAGCTAGTCTAAACCCCTGGAAAAAACCCTAGAATCCGAGCAGTGCACGAAGATCTACGACCAAAAATCGATCATAGCTGCCTGTCATCTCAACCAAATCGGATGATATTTGAACTATAGCATGCCCCAATATAATAGAACACTTCTATAATAATAGTTTACCATTCCACAAGGGTCGCGGGGGTCCCAAGTAGAAAAGCTAGGTTTTTGGCAGATGCCAGAATTGGATTCTAACTCCACAGACAACTTATATATGAGGTCTATACACAATATATATTTGGTTTCATAAAATCAATCAAACCAAGCCCTCCAAAAGCAGAAAACGGCTCAAAGACTACAAAGCATCAAATTCGACATACGAGGTCAAACCGACTCCAAATGGGCCAAAATTGGACGAGTTGCTTCACGACTATGTTGTGGACAAATCCATAGCCTGAAAAGTGACTAACCAACTCTACAGACCATGTAGTCACAGAAATCAGTGATTTCAGAGTCGACAAAGCATGAAGTGAAGCCGGCAAGACCAAAGTTTACGAAATTCAATTTAGGACTTGTTTTAGGTGTATAGAATGTGTTTAGTCAAAATTTTTAAGTTTTGCAAGAAAAAGATGACTGACAATTGCGATTATTTACTTTTGCACTATTTTGGCTTGAAAATTACATCATCACCTTACCTATCACTTGTACACACCTATTACATGCCAAATTTCAATTATGAGCCAAAATAATTAAATATAACTTGGAAAATTGCCAAAAAATGCAAAGAAGTCCTTGCAAGCCAAATTCCACGTTATGAGCCACATTTTTTGATCGAAATCACCTCATATCACATACACAGGGTCTATACCATGCCTAGAACCAAGTTGCTTGAAAAAATGTTCATTTTGATGAAAAAGTTAATAATCGTGATTATTTACTTTTTTGCCAAGATGGGAGAAATTTGCAACTTTGCCATCATAGATCCAAAGTACATGATTTCCTAAGCCCCACAAGCCAAGTTTGAAAAAATTTAGTGTTAAAAATCTCAAAATTTCTTTACATCTACTGTTTCAGAGACCTAAAGCCTAAATCTGGAACCATTTTCACCCTGTGCATCCAAATGAGCCTATATTTCACTTAGAGTATCTACTTGGTATATACTTCAAACTTGTAATGCCAAATTTGCAAAAGGTTAAAAAAATTACTCAGCTGTAAATAATCATGATTATTTACTTTTGTTGCAATTTTTTGTTTGAATTTCATAATTTTGATCTTTACATGTTTTTATGCATCTATGCATGTTCGAAAAATGATTTGAAGTAAATTGGACTCAATTTGTCAGCATTCACACTGAAGGACATTTCAGAGAGAGTCTGCCAAATTTGCTAACTTTAACACTCTATTCACTGAAATAGAGCCATGCAAGCTACAGAGATGGCCAAGAAGAAGCTCTCGCAAAAGGAGAAGCTACAAGAGCTACTGCCAAAGAGACCTACCTATCGAAAGAACAGCTTGAAGAGCATAACACCGCAATGTTCACAAGTAGATTCAAGAGCAAAGAAGGACATCAGGTAAAACTGCAACTTCTACCAAAAGAGGTTTATGATGTCGTCACAAAGCCCGAGACCAAAGAAGCGAACAGAAGGCTGGGGCTCAGAGATTTTTATGAACAGGAGCCATGTGGAGTAGACTTCCAAAAAGCTTATGAACTCTTGTCCACGATCAAAGAAGATGGAACTGCTCAAATCTTTGACCAGCAAGGGAACAAAGTCGAGGTGGTGATTACAAAAGAGATAGTGGCAGAAGCTCTCAAACTGCCAACAGAAGGAATGACAATGAGGGCAAAAGATTCAAAGACGGCAGGAACCTTCACCAAGGGAACCGCTGCTGCCACATTTGCCCATCTCATCTAGAAACAGATGGAGGAACCCGCAAGATTGTACCACTAGCAGTTCCACTTCCTTGCCAAGAGACCACCAAGTTATACGACACCCAATCATGCGGTTTCCACAACCTTTACACAAGCTCTCAAGTCAACAACCAGGAAACTAATTGACCATGCACAGTACGTGTTATCCACACTAAAAGGGACAAAGAAAGAGGGAAAAATAACATATCTGAGAGCACGAGAGGTTCTAACCAAAATTTCCTACCATGCTATCGGCATGGACGAAAACTTGCCGCCTATCCGAGATCATAACACTTGGATAGTGTCAGTATAGCCTTCCCCTCAAGCTACAAGATCTACCAAGAGAACATACAAGTGTGATGAAGAGTCTGTTGAGAGCTCGCCAGAACGGCATAGCAGTGAAAGCTCTGATAATGAGTAAAGAAGAGCACGGATCGAGGAAATGAAAAGAAAATCCATGGCAACGCACTAGGAGGAGCCACAATAGAAGCAGGCCAAGTTTGAAAGAGAAAAGCACTCCTACGAACACAGTCGCCAAGCACAAGGCAAGGACCCGGCATAGTGGGTGCCCATTGAACTCAAAGGACCAAGAACAAAGCACCATGCCAAGAAACAATCTGAAGACCCCATAGAGTTACTGGAAAACATGTATCAGGAAGCAGAAGCTTTGAAGATGAAAGAATCCCAAGAAGTGGAATAGAAAGCTAAAGAGGCAAAGAAGCAACAAAAGCAAGTAGAGAAAGCAATTGCACAAGGAGAAGCGCAACATGAACGAGGTGATATGTGTCCTCGACCTTCTTCATCTGCTTCAAAACAACATGATCACCCCATGCCAATCCCACCACCTTCACCAACAGATAAAGCCACAGAAACTGAACCCACAAAGGAGACAGATCCTGAACAAAGAGAAACAGTTGAATCTGCACAACAAGCAGCTACTACACAAGAGAAACACAAAGAGCAAGAGCTAGAGCCAAAGCCAAAAAGGGTAGCAAGTCCTGCACCAGAGGACACCACAAAGTTTGAACAAATAAGATAACAGGAGTCCAAAGAAACACCTTCCACCTCTACACAAGAAGAAAAGGCCAAGGCATCCACGAAGCCTGAGGATGACACAATAGAATAAGATCAACCACAGCCTCAAGGGCAAGAACAACCAGCCGCCATGACGTAGCCGAAAGAGACACAAGAGACTACAGAAACATCTAGGCAGCTAGCATGAAATGAAGATTGGAAATCTAACAATGATGTAATCCTGCAAGCCAATGAGTATGCCAAGCAAATGTAGGACATGATGGAAAGACTCGGAACAGCAGTACTTAGCCTCATCACAAAGACTAAAGAACTAGAGATGGTGATTAACGCTCTCCAAGGAGAGCTAGACGACAGATTAAATGTCATCACCGATCTACAAAGGCAAATGCAAGAATTGAAAGTTGAACTTGAACAACATCAGTTAGCAAGGGATAAACAACAACAAGAGATGGATGAGCTTGGTGACCTAGTTACGAAGTTTTCAGATGCTTGCAAAGCAAAAGATGAACAGCTGACAGAAGTTACCAATGAACTTCTAACTACAACTATGTCAGTTTAAAAGATGCAAGTACAATTAGATGTAGTGAATGCCTCCCTCCAATACTCAGAGCAGAGAATAAATGATCAAGCAACTTTCTTGTGGCAAATACGTGAAAATCCCGCAGTAGCCTTAATCAAAGGAACAAACGAGGTCTACAAAGCATTAGAGAAAAGGAACAAAGACCTCAAGCTAGAGCTTAAGCTGGAGAAGCCTCAGCACAGAGACTTGCCTTTAATGTGGGTGCAATGAGAAGAAGAATTACTAAAAGAAATAGCTGAGCTTAAAAGAGTCAACCAGGTGCTAAGAGATGGATGGCCGAAAACTCAAGAAGAAGCAGGAACTTCAGACCAGCCACAGATAGAGATCCCCTCAGTTTCATTCCCTAAGATGGAGACACAGCCCGCAGAAGAGCTAGGTGGCAAGGATAGATTCCAGGTACAAATAACGAAAACTGATATAGTGCCAATGGTCCAAGTGTCAAAAGCTGAGGAAGATGCACTGAATGAAAAGATTACACAAGAGGTGGATGAGCAATGGAAAGCAAAAACGGATTGGAATTTGAGAGTTCTTCACTCCATCAACGTTACACAACTCACTCCCAATCAAATCAGTGCGCAATGGCATCAGCAAATCCTTCCATATCCTTTGATAAAGATGGAGTTGCTCCAAGTCAAAGAAAGGCTTTACAAAGACATGCAAGTAGAAGGCGTAGATCAAGACCACCCAAAGTAGAGGCTGAGCTGGTTGAACAAGAATCAAAGGTATCTGATTCTGTTCACAAGAGCACCTGCGGAACTTTAGAAAGATCCCACTTTCTATCTTGTACTGAGAGTAAGGACCTGGCCCAGCACATGAGGCATTAACAAAGAAGCGGCCAACTTGGCTGAACTACCCAAGATTGCCTGCTCAAGAAAAGGGACCACAGACAGAAGAGTACATGGTGAAAACCCTAATGGGCGCCATATCCTTCTTCAAAAGTCTATCAGATCTATCATGTGCGATGCTATATAAAATTTGCCAAATGCTGCTCACCTGCATTGAAGTTTTTCATGATCCAAAGCAAGCATGCACCCCGTGGATGTCATTCCTCGAGGGGTAATAAAGGTTTATGATACTACAGATGTATGTTCTTACCTTCTCACAATATGTTGGCGTTTGAGGAAGCGTTCTATACAGGATTCTTCACTTGGCGAACGAAGATATTTGGGCCAGTGATTAGCAACATGACTCTGCAGTAGAGCTGAAAAACAGAGTCACTATGCAGTTCATGCATGTTCCAGATAAAGAGAGAAAGATCAGATACAAAAAGGCCCTGAATGCACTTAAAGACTGCCTTGCTAGCCGTCAACCCGAAGACTACTTCAACGCATAAAGCTATGTCAAGGGACGACACAAGCGAGGAGGGGGGGAAATGTTAGCAGCAAGCTAAATTGGATACCATTTTTCAGAGCTCTTATTGTAAAAAAACTTATTATTTTTAATAAATCAGGAATATTGTAACTTGTATTTTTTGGATAAACCTTGTAATTGATGAGTCGGGGTTACACGCTTCCAAATTGTATCAACCTGTCATTACCCATCTTTAGTTACAGCTCCCAAATTATTAGTTTTCACCACCAAAAACCTTGTTAAGGTGTAAAAGCCAATTTTTGTAAGCTATTATTAAGTTTTGGATAATGAAATAAACAGCGTGAGCTAACGTCGCTCACTTATTTCCTTTTCGTGCTTCCTACTCCCTCCCCGGCTATCACATTGCAGTCGGGTTTGTTGCATTGCAACCGCAGGTAAGAGCTCTACGCATTGACGTAAACACTTCATGGTATTTCGTAGCTTTTGGCATCGCCGACCCGCGGCCTAATTTCATCATAAGTAGGAATTTACACTTCAAAATCAAAAACTAAGCATAGGCGGGGTATTCAATACATTGCTAAGCATTTAGGTGCATTCTGGGTCGAAAACGACTAGGTCAAAAATTCACTGTTGTTAATAATTATGATTTTTTCACTTGAAATAAAGTAGGATTTGAGACCATTGCACTTAGGTATTATAAACATGTCCTAGAAGTTTCATTACGTTTGGATGTCATTTGATGCTGTAAACGGATGTGATTTGTTTGCCGATGAGCAATTGTCTCTTGGTGATTCAGTCACGAGTGTAGCTTGAGTTAGATGCGAGTTGTTTGTTGTTTTTCGAGAGATTGACAACCTCTTGTAGCCTCTATGCACTAGTTGAGTCATCTTCGTCCCATGGATTGACAATTTAATATTGGTTCTCGCTAAATCTGCAATAAGATAGGAGTGAGGTTAGACACCCGTCCCACAAGGGCCTTAACATGCAAAGAGAATGATTGGGTCTTACTTAAGTTTCCCAAGGCTCGATTGAGGTAAATGATGCAAAAAATCCTATGGGCCATCAAAAGTATTATGCTAAACTAGCAAAAAGATACCATGGTCCTTTTCAAATCTTGAAGACAATGAATGAGATGGCTTCTCAACTCAAGTTCCTCAACCATTGGCTCATACAGAATGATTTTCATGTGAGCCTACATAAGCCCAACAAAAGAGAGCCACCAAGTAAACCAATTATTGAAGACCCTCTCAAAATCAAAGACCAAGAAGAGGTGCTACAACCCGAAGCTATCCTTTGGCATAAATAAAAGGTACTACAATATGGTAAGATTATCCGATGGTATCTTATTAAGTTCAAAAATCATTCTTTTGAAGATACTAGATGGATGCAAGGAATACAAATTAAGGATAGTATGAACATTGTCAATTCTTACAATGCTACATTAGGGTAAGCAAATGTACAAATTTCTTTTGGAATGACCAATGTTTTTGTCTTATAAGACTAGCTCTCTTTTTATTGTGCACAAATCTAAGTAGTATGCATGCTTTAGATCATGTTTTTGATGACAGAGCTGCTCAAACACCAAGTAGAATTTGTCATTCTACTTGGGAGAATGTGATGGACTAAAGAGCAGACATGCTTGCATCAGTTATGTCTATCAAGCACCAAATGGATTAGTTATCCATCCTAGAAAGATCTCATAGAGTAAAAAGGGATCCTCTATCTGCTAAAACACATTGAGTAATGACTAAGTCTATATCTCTTCTACCTCATAGTCGAAGACGACTATGATTTCAAGAGAGAGGTAATGTCATAATATCTAGTATCTAACCAGCCCAAAAGATTTTCTCATATTAAACTGATCATTTAATGTGGGAGAATAAACGGAAACAAGGGTTAGAATATAGACGTGTGCTTGCATATCTATCTCAACATGGCCAATGGTAATTAAGGGGTCCAAATGAGAGCTGGTCTGTCAAAGAGCGAGGCTAGTCAATGGAGCTTAAAATACCTTAGGGTTATCTTCATTGAAGACCTCCAAAGGTTAGTGTTAAAAGTCATTTGACCTTAGGTAAGTCAGGGTTGAGATTGAGGTGGGAACCCGGCCCAAGCTTGAGGTGCTTGTCGTGCTTGCTGACTAGGTGCTTGTCATTCTTGCCGACTAAGGAGCAAGAGTAAGATGTTCAAAAAGTTGACATACTCCCTACTCATGAGGGGACGAGCCCCAAAGCTAGCAGGATAAGAGAGAACACACACTCACACACACACAAGGTAAGTCCAAGCCTCAAGAGCCAGCAAGGACACATATCAATCCCCTACCCATATTGCCCTCATGGTGTGCCTAAAGCCTATTGGTTGGCCTCCCAAGGGGTCCAATAATAATTTTATTAATTTTAATAAATTTTTTTGTATTTATTAAGTCCCCCCTCTCAAAGGGGAAAGGGGGACACTTGTCCCAAGGCTACCCTTGTTGCTTGATATGCCTCTTCCATGTTATTTGTTACGCCTGGAGGGGTTCCCAAGGAGACCCATGGAGTGCTTGCTTGGATTTTTGAGCACATTCCGTGGATAACAGATGTCATTAAGGCACAACTAGCTGGGGAAAAACTTCGAGTAGATGGCAGGGGAGTTTGAAGTTGACTGGCACTTGACTGGAACTTAGGTGGAGATTTGAAAACAATGAAGTGCATTCTAGGGTGCAAACAAGGGGCAGGAGCTCTATATCCTTGTCCATTTTTTATTAAGGGCTATAAGGGGAATGCATGCAAGATCGCAAACAAAACAGAGGAAGATGACAATTCACAGATTACATGATGTGAGTGGGAGCATTCGGCTCTACAATGTTCTATGCTGGAGGAACCCAATCGTGCCACAAAAGACAGTGAATGGAACCCTATATTAACTTCCCTCTCACTTTATGATTTTATGTGCATCTTTGATCATTTGTTAAAGCTTCATATTGATTAAAACTTTACAATGAAGCATGCGGAGAGGTAGTTTGACACTATCTCAAAAGTGTAAGGGCTCTTAAATTCAATAGGTTGCCATGGGACCAACACCTCCATCGTTGCACAGAGGAACAATGCAAGCGCTCAGGAAGTAGCCCAACCAGTGTCCATGAGTGGACTAAAGGCAAGGCATTTTTTGAAGAGGGTTCGGTCCAAGGAAAGGGGTGATCCGAAACATCAACATCTGAAGGTGGATGGGAGTTGTGGAAGGATCCCTGCAAGTATACAAGAGACAATGATAGCAATGCAAGTGTTGTGCTTAGCAGACAACATATTTGGACGGTATTCGACAAGATGATGGAGATACTATGACTTGCAAGAACAACCAGTGAGCAAGGACAAGAATTCAAAAATTTGGTGGTGGAGTTCACAAAGGTAGTCGTCATTTCATGGGGTGGATCGAACATTACACGCTATATGGTGAGTGCTTGCTATTCCGACTTAGTATGTACTATGCTTTAGTTTTGATCATTAATGTGTTGTCTTTTTGGGCACCACATCGTCTATGTCCATGGTGCATACTTTATGAACATATATGGTTCGTTGTTGGAGCACGCAAGGTATGGAGAATTCACACTATCATGCACCAGGGGTGTCTACTTCAAGAATATAAGCATGGAGGAGGTTTAGTGCGCTCATGGTATCTTCAGGAAATGCTCAGCTGGTTTGATCGCACAACCTTTGGATGCAAAGTGTCGATTGAACGTGCAAGGTCATCGTCCTTGGCAAAAGAAACCCATCCGTTGGCCCATGTTTGTTCCTCAAAACGTTGAAGATCCTCACAAGGTCCAGCACGGCATGCAATGTGGGCAACATCAAGGACTAGGGTTGGAAAAGTCTGGGTCAAGAGGTAGTAGGTATATTTCGAATCTCATGAAAATGGAAAATCTACCCCATTTAGATGCTCTCTTTTTTTGGATCAAGCATTTGCATTATTTGATTGTTTATGAAATTTTAGAAGTGTACATTTGGCTCTGTGTGTTTGAATAGTTCTCCAATTTCATGTAATTTTAAAATTCAAAAGATTATTTTCTCGTGCTTTTAGCGGCTCTTTTCCACTATGTGAACCTACTCTTATCTGGCCACCCTATATAAAAAGGTAACCCCCCCCCCCCCCCCCTTCTCAAACACATAACACTCCTTCCCTCACCGAACACCACGAGCTCTAAGAAGGCCCCAAACGCACTTTCACGATGGCAAGGACAAAACAGACTACAAAGAAGAATCCAAAAACCATTAAGGTGCATAGAAAGAAAAAGATGCGTGCAAATCAACAACCTGAAGAGCTAGCTGACCCGAATCTAACAGAGACGGACATGTCCGATGAACGCCCGTCGTGGGAAGGGGAGGATATCCCTTTGAACCATAGGATGGGCGGGAAGACGTTGCCAGGCCAAATGGGCCCGATGCCATCCAGCCCAGGTCACCACAATGTGTCTGGCAAGTCTCTGCCTAGAGGAATGGGTGCCATGATTTCTGATCAACCCAACAATGATGAACGTAGCACTGAAGATGAGGATAATGATCAGGATGAAGATGCTCCCCAGTCACCTCCCAAGCGCTATCGAAAGTCAAAATTCTACAGGAAGCTACAGAGAGCAAAGCCAAAAGGAGCTCAGAGGCCCCCACAACGCCGACCTCAAAGAACACGACGCTTTTGTCGAGCGTTTGCTGAGATTCGGCATTACCAGAAGATAGCATACCTGCTTATTAGGAAAGCACTTTTTGCACGAACATGTAAGGAAGTGCTACAAAGCTACAAAACAGAGCTTTGGATGTCTGCAATTGCCCTTGAATCAATTCAGGAGGCTGCAAAGGCTTATTTGGTCAGTCTCTTTGAAGACACGTTCTTGTGTGCTTTCCATGCCAAGTGTGTAACAATCATGGCCAAGGACATGCAACTTGCACGTTGCCTAAGGCAAGACTAATACCCTCTGATGTCAAAACATTTTTTGTAACTAAATTTTGTATTGGAATCAATTAACTTTGGAACCCTTGTATTGGATTCAAGTTTTATTGAGAACTCAATGTATTTTCACTTTGCGACAAATACAATCCATCTTTTTTTGTCTCTCTAAGATAACTTCATGTCCAATTTTAATGTCTTTTTGTCTACATTTATTTTGTTAAATGGTTGAAAGTGAGATGCTAATCAGGTGTACAAAGGGCTAATCAACTAGCAACCAAAGCTAAATAAAATTTTTGGTTGGCTTAAAATTGTCCATTAGGTAAAAGTTTCCTTTGTATTTGCCAGAAACTTGTCAAATTGGTGATGTTCACAAGACAACAAGAACTGGCCAGACAGCAAGCTTGTAGGCCTAAATCTTGCTGCCTTGTGGACACATAGAGAATTGCATGAAATGTCAATGAAGTGCACATGTAGTACCAAAAAAGCTATTATATGCTATTTTTTGGACAAGTCTTTTTCAATGTACAAAATCAACTTTCAAACAGTTTGCCTTGTCACTCAACATGAAAAAAACACTAAATTGAACTTTGCAAAAGATCATGGAGAGGAGAGAGAATTTTCATTTAAAAGCTTGTACATTTGGCTTTAGGATCTTTTGACAAGAGGTGTTTTGCAACCTCTCTACGACTTTCAATAGAATTGGGTAAAATGGATGAAAGTACAGAAGCAGTTATACCTTGGGCACTGTCAAACCCCAGGTCTTGACAAAGAGCTATGCATGTCATGAACTTTCCGTGGAAGCCAGTGCCAAAAGTGGCAATTGCAATTGATTTTTTCACAAGAATAATTACATGGGCTATTTAAAGGATGGTGGCTAAGCATAGGAGTTTACTTATAGCCTTAAGCACCCACAAAACAAAATGGCCGTTTGGGGAGAAATCCTTGTGTATGAAACAAATGGCCGTTTGGAGAGAAACCCTTGTGTACGATGCACACATCTTACATTGGTAGTTTGTCGATGTAGTGTGCTAGGGCTGCTTTAGGCCCAAACACCGTGCACTCTCCCCCCTTCCGGCTAGCTGAAAGGTCCATGTCCAAAACATCCTGCAAATTTGTAAATAACCCCAAAAGAAATGAAGAAAGGTTGAATTATCAACATACAATATTCTTACTATTACCTCTTGTTGCTAATCCTCATCATCCATAGTTGATGTGGCTTCAAGGTTGATAGAGGATTTTCTCTCATCAACCTTTGTCAAGGCTCTGCGAACCAGACGAATCGGGGCGGATAGTAGTTTGGTAGGCAACAACCCTGGCTTGTGTGGCAACAAACTCCTTGTCTGTGACTTTACTCTGTTCTGCAGCAGCGAGAATATCTAATGTTAGGAGTGCAATTGTATCAGCAACAGAGTCCCCCAATGGAAGTAGCTTGTCATCTGTAGCTTTTGGTGTAGGATCAAGGGGGAAATCCATCTTAGTGCATATGAGGCTAAGACACTCATGTAGTCGGACACCAAAAGCATTTTCAAGATCATGGAAGAAGAAATACTCCTCATCTTCTATAATTATGCTGTTGGGATGGCTAATCTCCACTTTGGGCATTGCAGCAGGGTCATAACACTCGGGGTCGGGCACCTCCGACGTGCAAGAAAACTGCTCTCTCACTGCAACTACTTCTTCCACACTGTGGGGATACTCGGGAGCTTGCAGTCTTAACTCATTTTGGACATCTATAGGTGCGGCCTTGGGATCTTTATGATCCGCCAGCACCCCTCCCACTGCCAAATGCGGGATCTCCATCTCCTCCAAGGAGGGCTCTTCATTGACGAGGAAGAAGAGAGTGGAAATATTGGACAAGAAAGGCTGCCCAGTTTTGTGCTTCTTGAAGGAGTTTGCAACTTCCTTTGTCACTTGAGGGAAGTGGTTCGCCTCTTTTACAATCACCTCAAAGCGAGCTAATCTCTTTAAAATTGCAGTGTTGCCCTTGTGGATGTAGCGAAGCAAATCACATGGCAACCACAGCATGGAGTTGTCTTCAAATTTTATAGCATACTTGAGTATATGTGCATGCATATACTCTATGATATCATGAAAAGTGTCATTGTGGAGTTGCATGGTTTTTGTGAATCGACTGTCCAGGTAAAGAAGATGTCAAGATCACTGCGTCCAACATATCCGGTGTCCTCGAATAAAAGAAGAAACCACGAAGGGGGGATGTGTGGCTCTTCCGATGTTGCTGCTACGTGGGAGGAGGGCGGGCTAGCATGTGCTGCCATGGCTCTCTGTGTGTGTGTGATTGTGTGTGTGTGTCTTCTTTTTTGTCTCTCTCAAGTGTTGACAAAAAAAAAAGAAACCACCTCCCCTTTATATACACCACCCACCCCCCTTTCCCCTCACCGTTGCGGCCCGCTACAAAAAAAAGACACCATCCCCAAGCTCTTTGATATACATACAAACACACATGGGTGTTCACACAAACACCCAAACAAAATCTTAAAAACTTAATCAACAAAGGTGATACTATAATGACAAAAATGTTTTGAATCTCCATTAAATAGAAGGCTTTACAACGTGGCATTAGAGCCGGTTACATTGATCTATCAGATCAACATAAAGACAATGCACCACCAACTCTCCACTCCTCTTGCACTTTCATGGCTGCTTTCATCCGCCTACCAATCTGAAACAACAAAAATTATTTTAATAAAACTTACAATTGGCAGATGTAGACAACATATAAACTAAACTGACCTTTTAGCGATTGAGACGAAAGTAAGCATCTTTGATTTCTTCATAGCCCAATATAATCAAGTGTTCCCGTATGTTGGTGAGTGTTCAATGTTCACTGACTTGCACAATATCAGAAAAACCATTTGACAAATTAATGGGCATGTCAAATGTCACAAAATTAGCAACAATAGATTGTAAGGGTATCCACTTTCCACTCTTACACATCCAACGCTTATAGTGAAAAGGTAAGTACAAAGTAGTGTGCACTTTCAAATATCGTATCCCTATACCTGAAGGCCCCATCTTACACTTGTATTTATCTCCTTGGTGCACTCCCTCACCATTTCCCAATTATCTCCAAATACCAATTTTAGTGCTTCATACATGACATTCCTGCTACAAAACATAGTAGGTGTGACACAGAATGGCAATGTCTTGAATAGGTGTACAAAAACATGCATAGGCACCTGCAACATGACCGTACTGATCTGGAAGCCTTCCCAAAGTTTAATGAGGATCAAATATCGAAAAGCATCTTCTCCTTCACTGAAGTGCACAGGTAGTACCAAAAAAGCTAGTATATGCTATTTTTTGGACAAGTATTTTTTAATGTACAAAATCAACATTGAAATAGTTTGCCTTGTCACTGAACAAGAAAAAAACACTAAATTGAACTTTGCAAAAGATCATGGAGAGGAGAGAGAATTTTCATTTAAAAGCTTGTACATTTGGCTTAACGATCTTTTGACAGGAGGCGCTTTGCAACCTCTCTACGACTTTCAATAGCGTTGGGTAGAATGGATGTAAGTACAGAAGCAGTTATAGCTTGGGCACTCACTACAAGAGGTTGTGTGCTCTTGTGACGCTATTAGCGACGGAAATACACTGGGTTTTTATAACCCCCGGCGTCGCTAAAACCGTTGCTAATAGAGTCGCTACGAGAGCGTCGCTATATGCGTTGCTATAGGCGTCGCTATATAGAGACGCTCATAGCGACGCTCATAGCGACGGTTATAGCGACGCTACAGAGCCATAAATAGCGACAGTTATAGCGATGCCCGAGAGAAATTTTTTTTGGTGACAGGGCATTGAATGCCCTGCCACCCATCAACCATATTGTACTTGATTCACTTTTTAAAAAAAGTGCAAGGGTAGATAATAGACCCAAAATAGTCACCCACAAGACGCATTGTTTGCAAAATTGACAAGCGTAAAATTGACAATTGTACACATCATAGACAAAATGAATTGATTGGAAAATGTAATAATGACAATTGTACAACATCATAGGCATAAAGAATTGATTGGCAAAATGAACTGCGGTGACAAATGTAATAATATACATGGTTCAAAAAGACGTATAAAATCCGTCTCATGATACATAAGCTATGAGAAACCCTAAACTAATGCTATATAGCTATGGCTAAACTGACGTCGTCTAGTCAGACGTCTCATCGCGTCCAAGCGGCGTATCTGTCGGATTCTGCAAAAAAAGACAATAAGACAGCTTTCAGTAAGTATAAATATATAACGACATTTATAAAAAAATACAAAAAATAGAAAAGAGTAAACCCTAATACTAACCATGCCGCCGCGAGAACTGAGAATGTCCATGAGGGCGTTTAAGCCCTTCCTGCCTGCGTACTCGCGCTCGTACGGTGTGGGATCACGTCCTATCATCGACCACTGTCAAAACATACAAAGATTTCATTATGTTAGAATTAAAAAACTCATAAACCCTAAACTATCGAACATAAAGAGCAATGCTAAAACACTTACAAAATCGGCCTCAAATGATGCCCATCCACCGCTCCCCAAGTGGTGCGAGCTCCTTGCCTCTACTCGGGCTTCAGCTGCATCCTTTTGTTGCTTCCACTTTTCGGGATTCTCGCACGCTGCTTTCTTCGCATTCTTCCAATCTGGCCTGTTCCACCCATGCTTGATTGCTTTTTGCACTTCGGAACACTTGTGTTTGCAGTATTCGCACATTCGAATCTTCATCAAGTCTTCATTGAAGCGCTGATCCCGTGTTGGAACGGGAAACTCATCATGAAGTATGCTGATGACTCTAGCTCTTTGACGTGCCTTTTGACGCACATATCCCTTAAGCGTTTTCATGAAACGTTCTAAGAAGAACATCCATCTGGAATGAACTGTGCCAGCTATTTCCACCTCATCAACTATGTGAACAAGAAGATGCACCTGAATGGTTAGCATGGTAGTAGGAAAATGTTTCTCAAACATGCACACAAACTCCGCAGCATTTAGTTTGGCGAATGGTATGGAGTCTATGTTGATCTCCTTTTGTGAGATCCATTGCACCAGCTTTGCAAGTTTGTAGATTGTGTTACGGATGTCGAGAGACAAACATCCCTCAATGGCAACCGGTAAAATAAACTGTAAAGTATGTGCAGCAATGATATTAAAGTCCACTATGAACGTACCTGACACATTTTATGCCAATCGTATGACTTCAAACCAGTAAGATTTCCTTCTTTAGTAAAACACGTTCTGAGCGAGTGCATTACGCCAATGGGGGTCCGCAAAGATCGAATGGTCTCTTTTACTTTGCGTTCTTGGGCTCCTGTGAAAATCCATGGTGCTTTAGGGAGTTTTATCGATCCATCAGACGCTGTTTGCGGCCAATATTGCTCCATACGATCCACATTTCTAAGGTCAACTCTGGCTCCCAAAGTATCTTTCTTGCCGGTCAGATGGTCCCATAAGAGATTACCCACATTCTTGAATATGTGCATTGGATCGAGCAAGTGATTGATCATGAGTCGGGGCCAGTATGGTAACTCGTACCTTAGAGATAGTCTCTTCATCCCTAGAGGCAATCCGTCATGGCACATCTCCTTCTGCTCTAACCATGCTTGTGCAGACATCCTTGGTGGCTCTCTTCCCAAAAAGCCGTCACGTAACACATGATTCTTTGGAAGATACGCTTGATGACCTTCGTAGATTTGCTTCTTCAGTGAGGGCGCCCTACGTGCATTCAGTCTAGGTCCACATGTAACACATGCTCTGTATCCGCTTGTTTGAAGCCCTGCATGTATACACATGATAATAGATCAACTATGGGAAAAAACAAGATTTACAGTGTCTGAGTGAGGAGTGTCAATAGATCACCTAAGCATTCTGTTAGCCCAGGATAGTCATGCATGGTCCACATTAGAATGCCTCTGATAAAAGCATTCCGTCGTCCTATGTGTCGGCTCATATCCGCCACCTCTATGCCAATCCACAATTGTTGTAGCTCTTCCAATAGTGGACGAAGATACACATCCATATTATCCACTTTATATCTCCCTGGCACAATCAAGCTTAGCCATAGGTGCCCCTTCTTCGTAGTCAACCACGGGGGAATGTTGTAGTTGACGATGACAACGGGCCATACACTGTAAGATGTTGATCTTTGACCAAATGGATTTACGCCATCCATAACCAGGCCTAAGCGCAAATTTTGAGCTTCCCTGGCAAAATCCGACCATGTTCCATCTATATGTTTCCAGGCTGCACAATCTGCAGGAATTCGTAGCACACCATCTGAAGATTTATTCTCCTCATGCCATGATGCTAGGGCGGCCATGGACTTACATTCGAAGAAATGCTTGATGTGAGGAAGCAAAGGAAAATGTCGCAAAACCTTTTGTGGAATTTTTGTCCCGTGGAGATCTACTGGATATCTTTCGGAATCACATTTCGGACACTTCTCCATGTCTATGTATTCCCCTCTGAAAAGAATGCAGTCATTAGGACAAGCGTGGATAGAATTGTAATCCATCCCCAAGTTTCGCAAAATCTTTCTTGCATCATCTCGAGAATCTGGCATCACATTGTCAGCTGGTAGTATGTGCTCTTTAAGCAATCTACACAACATAAAAATACGATACAGTCGTGTAAAAATCTATCAGATCATTATACATTTAGAGTTTTATTAAAGTAAACTAATTGTAATAGATCACCTGAAAAGCGCTGTGACGCTAGTGTCACTCCATCCAAACTTTGCCTGCATGTTGAGAAGAACAAGGAGTGCTTTCAATCTAGACATACGTGCTCCATTATACAATGGCGTATCGGCTTCACTTTTCATATCATCATAGATAAGCCTTTCTTAATCCATGATCGTCTTGATCATTTCATCAATCTCGGGCTCAAACATTGCCTCGTTGGGAATGTGCTCTGCATGATCATCCCCCGAGCTGTCAGAGGCTACATCTTGTGGCCTCACATATGCTTCTTGACCAAAGCGCCTGCGAACACGTCTATTGGGTTGCAAGATTGCTGCTTGTTGGCCAGCGTCAGAGTCCGACGAGTTATAGTTGGCAACAACTCGATCTATAATAGATGGATCGAACTCGCCAAATTCGCGAACGTGCTGCAAAGAAACACGTCTTGTCCGTCGCACAGCATGCTTGCATTGATTACAAGGATAGAAGACCCTCGTTGAGAGATAGGTGTTTCGATTGGACGGTCCCACATCCTCGTCACTACTCATAATGAGGATAAAAATCTTATAACCTGGACAACAAATTTAATATTCTATTGGCCTTCTTCGTCTTATCTCTCTCTCTCTCTCTCTCTCTCTCTCTCTCTCTCTCTCTCTCTCACACACACACACACACACACACACACACACACACACACATTCTCTAGTCATGTCCAATCCCCGCACACCTCGGTCTAGAGGTGCACGGAGATCAGAACCACCGGGTTATAATCTCGTCTTTATTGGTCAATACCTATATTTGTGGGTACAAGAAATCTACAGACCCACGTCTACATGATACTGCATGTAGTGGACAAAACCCCTTTGCCTCTTCTCTAGCTGTAGCACTTCACAGCATCTTAACATCTTTTCACAGTAGATCTTTTAACTGTTCGTCTAACTCTAAACCCTAAACCGTAAGTAATTCTTGCGTGGACTCGATCTAACGTAAATAAGCGTAAATCTAAATAAACGTAAATCTAACTAAAAATAAACCTAAATCTAATTTAACGTAAGTCTACATCTAACCTAATCTTTAACGTCTTTTGGGATAGTTTCCTACGACGTTAAAACTCTCTTCTTCTTGTGTGTGTGTGTGTGTGTGTGTGTGTGTGGGTCAACCTAAATAAACCTAAGTCTAATCTAATATAACATAAATCTAAATCTAACGTAAATTATGTTATATTAAAAACAAAGAATAAACTAACAGGGATTATAAGAACCTTAAAACTGATTTAACACATAATTTTTCACATAACTCGACAAGAGTTGGCATTCTCATCACTAAAGATGTGAGAGTTAACTTTCGGCCGTGACACTGCCTCATCTCCATCCACATCTGACGACAGCAATTGGCCCTTTAGACCGTTCTTGCTCTTGTTACTAACTTTGAAGTTGCTGTTGAATGACTAGAGGTTGTCTAGATGGTCATTGTCGGGGATGTAGTGACTCTTGCCGCCCTGAAGATCCACCTTCTTCCATTTCTTCTGAAGACATTTCACCAGTACTTTTGGATCGACGGAGCCCACCATGAGTGAAGGCAGCAATACCCTATATTCCATTGAGGGCTTTCTTCACCCGCTTCATGCAGGCATCGCAGTCTATGGAGACCTAAATCTAATCTAAATCTAGCGTAAATAAACGTAAATCTAACTAAAAATAAACATAAATCTAATCTAATTTAACTTAAATAAACCTAAATCTAATTTAACGTAAGTCTACATCTAACCTAATCTTGAACGTCTTTTAGGATAGTTTCCTACGACGTTATAACTCTCTTCTTCTTGTGTGTGTGCGCGTGTGTGGATGTGTGTGCCAATAAAAAGAGATAAATGGTATAACCTTTCTATCACCCATGCCAAGTATGATAGATTGGTTATGCCATTTCCCTCTTGAATAATAGGTCTTGAGTTCAACTCCTCGTCGGCTAGATCTTTAGGTCTTTTAATTTTAATTAGTTTCCTACGATGTTAAATTAGTTTCTCTCTCTTTCTCTCTCAATGTGTGTGCGTTTTTTTGTTTATGCATGTTTTCTCTCTCTTTTCCTCTCTCAATGTGTGCGTTTTTTGTTTATGCATGTTCTCTCTCTCTTTTCCTCTCTCAATGTGTGCGTTTTTTGTTTATGCATGCTCTCTCTCTCTCTCTCTCTCTCTCTCTTTTCCTCTCTCAATGTGTGTGTGCATTCTTTGTTTATGTATGTGTGTGTGCGTTTTTGTTTATGTTTGTACTCTTTCTCTCTCTCTCTCTCTCTCTCTCTCAAAAACACTGTGTGTGTGAGAGAGAGAGAGAGGGAGAGAGAAAGAGGGGAAGGGAACATGAGAGTGAGAAGAGGGAAGGAGCATCCCTAGCTCTCCTTCCTCTCCTCGTGTGTGTGTGTGTGTGTGTGTGTGTGTGTGTGTGTGGAGAAGAAAGAGAGAGAGAGAGAGAGAGAGAGAGAGAGAGAGAGAGAGAGAGAGAGGGAGAGCGTTACCTGCTCCTTGCTTGAGGGCGCCGAAAAACTCAGATCAGAGATCTGAGTTTTTGGGCGCTCTCTGTTATTTTTTTTAGCCCAGCCAGCGTCGCAAATTTACTTGTAAATTTGCGATGCTCATAGCGACGCCGGGAAATTTTTTTTTGAGCGTCGCTAATATGAATAGCCTCTTGTAGTGACTGTCAAACCCCAAGGCTTGACAAAGAGCTATGCATGTCATGAACTTGCCGTGGAAGCCAGTGCCAAAAGTGGCAATTGCAATTGATTTTTTTACAAGAATAATTACATGGGCTATTTGAAGGATGGTGGCTAAGCATAGGAGTTTACTTACAGCCTTAAGCACCCACAAAACAAAATGGCGGTTTGGGGAGAAATCCTTGTGTATGAAACAAATGGCCGTTTGTAGAGAAACCTTTGTGTACGATGCACACATCTTACATTGCTAGTTTGTCGATGTAGTGTGCTAGGGCTAAGCATAGGAGTTTACTTACAACCTTAAGCACCCACAAAACAAAATGGCCGTTTGGGGAGAAATCCTTGTGTATGAAACAAATGGCCGTTTGGAGAGAAACCTTTGTGTACGATGCACACATCTTACATTGGTAGTTTGTCGATGTAGTGTGCTAGGGCTGCTTTAGGCCGAAACACCATGCACTCTCCCCCCTTTCGTCTAGCACAAAGGTCCATGTCCAAAACATCCTGCAAATTTGTAATTAACCAAAAGAAATGAAGAAAGGTTGAATTATCAACATACAATATTCTTACTATTACCTCTTGTTGCTTATCCTCATCATCCGTACAATATCAACATACAATATTCTTACTATTACCTCTTGTTTCTTATCCTCATCATCCATAGTTGATGGCGGCTTCAAGGTTGATAGAGGATTTTCTCTCATCAACCTTTGTCAAGGCTCTGCGAACCAGACGACGAATCGGGGCGGATAGTAGTTTGGTAGGCAACAACCCTGGCTTGTGTGGCAACAAACTCCTTGTCTGTGACTTTACTCTGCTCTGCAGCAACGAGAATATCTAATGTCAGGAGTGCAATTGTATCAGCAACAGAGTCCCCCAATGGAAGTAGCTTGTCATCTGTAGCTTTTGGTGTACGATCAAGGGGGAAATCCATCTTAGTGCATATGAGGCTAAGACACTCATGTAGTCGGACACCAAAAGAATTTTCAAGATCATGTAAGAAGAAATACTCCTCATCTTCTATAATTATGTTGTTAAGATGGCTAATCTCCCCTTTGGGCATTGTAGCAGGGTCACAATACTCGGGGTCGGGCACCTCCGACGTGCGAGCAAAGTGCTCTCTCACTGCAACTACTTCTTCCACACTGTGGGGATACTCGACATCTTGCAGTCTTAACTCATTTTGGACATCTATAGGTGCGGCCTTGGGATCTTTATGATCCGCCAGCACCCCTCCCATTGCCAAATGCGGGATATCCATCTCCTCCAAGGAGGGCTCCTCATTCACGAGGAAGAAGAGAGTGGCAATATTGGGCAAGAAAGGCTGCGCAATTTTGTGCTTCTTGAAGGAGTCTGCAACTTCCTTTGTCACTTGAGGGAAGTGGTTCGCCTCTTTTGCAATCACCTCAAAGCGAGCTAATCTCTTTAAAAATGCAGTGTTGCCCTTGTGGATGTAGCAAAGCAGATCACATGGCAACCACGGCATGGAGTTGTCTTTAAAGTTCATAGCATACTTGAGTATATGTGCATGCATATACTCTATGATATCGTGAAAAGTGTCATTGTGGAGTTGCATGGTTTTTTGTGAGATCAGTGCGTCCAACATATTTGGTGTCCTCTAAGAAAAGAAGAAACCACGAAGGGGGGATGTGTGGCTCTTCTGATGTTGTTGCTTCGTGGGAGGAGGACGGGCTAGCATGTGCTGCCATGGCTCTCTCTCTCTCTCCCTCTCTCTCCCTCTGTGTGTGTGTGTGCGTGTGTGTGTGTGTGTGTGTGTGTGTGTGTGTGTGTGTCTTCTTTTTGTCTCTCTCAAGTGTTGTTAAAAAAATAAGAAACCCCTTCCCCTTTATATACACCACCCACCCCCCTTTCCCCTCACCGTCACGGCCCGCTACAGAAAAAGACACCATCCCCAAGCTATTTGATATATATACAAACACACATGGGTGTGCAAACAAACACCCAAACAAAATCTTAAAAACTTAATCAACAAAGGTGATACTATAATGAGAAAAATGTTTTGAATCTCCATTAAATAGAAGGCTTTACAACGTGGCATTAGAGCCGGTTACATTGATCTATCAGATCAACATAAAGACAATGCACCACCAACCCTCCACTCCTCTTGCACTTTCATGGCTGCTTTCATCCGCCTACCAATCTGAAACAACAAAAATTATTTTAATAAAACTTACAATTGGCAGATGTAGACAACATATAAACTAAACTGACCTTTTAGCGATTGAGACGAAAGTAAGCATCTTTGATTTCTTCATAGCCCAATATAATCAAGTGTTCCCGTATGTTGGTGAGTGTTCAATGTTCACTGACTTGCACAATATCAGAAAAACCATTTGACAAATTAATGGGCATGTCAAATGTCACAAAATTAGCAACAATAGATTGTAAGGGTATCCTCTTTCCACTCTTACACATCGAACGCTTATAGTGAAAAGATAAGTACAAAGTAGTGTGCACTTTCAAATATCGTATCCCTATACCTGAAGCCCCCACCTTACACTTGTATTTATCTCCTTGGTGCACTCCCTCACCATTCCCCAATTATCTTCAAATACCAATTTTAGTGCTTCATACATGAAATTTTCTGCTACAAAACATAGTAGGTGTGACACAGAATGGCAATGTCTTGAATAGGTGTACAAAAACATGCCTGGGCAGCTGCAATTGGACCGTACTGATCTGGAAGCCTTCCCAAAGTTTAATGAGGATCAAATATCCAAAAGCATCTTCTTCTTCACTAAGAAAAATGACCACCTTTTGGGTTGTGTCCATTATGGACTCAGTAATGAAGGTTTGTCAACAGCAATGATCTTACCATATCCATCCTTTGAGGCCGTCACTACATACTTGTGTGAGTAGAAGAATATTCTATGTTGTAGCAGAGTCGAAGGTGGCAAGTTGTGAAGCATCATAACACCAGTGTTTGCATGAAGAGCGTTGTTTGAAGGTTCTTGTGAGACTCTTGATTGGTTGTTCCTCAACAAGGTCGGATGGGAATATATCTATGAAAACACCAAAAATTATTAAATCAAAAACAAATAACAAGCGTTTACAATCAGCAGCCGACAATGTTTTACGCCTTACAATGTATTGCGAAATCTCTTGAGCTTCCATTCCTCAAGAGCATGGAACGCTGGTGCACCCAAATGGTGTCGGCCTGTGGAAGGAATATGGCATCAGGTAGGTTGATGGTATTGGACTTTGGCAGAACTCAGATGTATTTTGGAGCAAGTCTCACAATGATGTGTATGTCAGATGTGGCAATTAATAGGTCAAGACGTGGTTTTTGGGGCTCTTCTAGCCGAAAGCTTAGTGGCGTGTATTCCAAGTAGGCGGTCAAGTGGAAATTGGATTCAAGAAAAATTGGATGGCGGTCGTGATGATCGCAATTGGTTTTGGTGAGGTCTCGAGAATTCCACCATTCCAAGGTCTACTTTCATGAAGAGGAGCACGATCTTGGATGCTTGCCATACGAAAGGTTGGATTTCTGAACCAACGGGTGACGTTCAGCATCATCAGGATCAAATGGCTTTTTTGCTCGTGGGAACATTGCCCAAGTCAGGAGTTAAAACCAAAAAAACAAGTTTTAAAGGTGGCCACAGAAAAATAAATGAGATGCAGCCGCAGTGAGGGCGCCACATACAGAAGGTGGCGGGACTGTTAGTCAATGCAGTGAAACTAGCCGCCATGTGTTCGGTGTGGCGGGCTGCATGACACGAGAAAGAACGGTGCCATCTGTATGGGAGTCCAAGAGCAGGGGGTGTTGAAGTTCCCAGTGGAAAGGCTGCTATTTGGGGTGTTTCATGCATAGTGAGTGGTTAGCGGCATAGAGGGAGAGAGGCAGTTGATAAAAAGGTAGAGGAGGTGACCACTAGCGATATTGCTAGTGGTGAAAGAGGGGGAGGCCGAAAGCTGATGAGAATTGGAGATAGCCAGTGGCTCAAGCCTGCAAGTGAGTGCGGCTAGGACAGGTTGGGGACGCTGAGGACGCGCTCAAGACACTATCAGTGGAGGGCCGGGAGTCTGTCATGGATGTGATGCCGTGAGCCAAGGAGCAAGGCCAGTGCATGGGCAGCCTTGAGGCGAGCAGGGCTGGTAGCGACTTCAAGAGAAGGTGATGGTAACAAGGTATCAAGGGGCAGGGTCTTCACGAGCATGGAAAGCCAAGAGAGCTTCAAAATAGTGAGGGTAGTTGCAATGGCCGCTCCTGCAAGAGCTTGGGGGGCTGGAAACGAGACTGTAGGGCCAATATAGGAGGAGATGTTGAAGCCCAGCCAGGATTGGCAAGAGAGAGAGAGAGAAGAAACTCGACTACAGAAAGCAGAGCCGCCAAAGAGGGGATTCTAAGAGAGTTTGTTGCGTTATATGCAGAGAAAGGAGGCAGTAAGTCGGAAAAGCATTGAAAGAAGATTTTAAAATCTTTGAAGTACGACCAATGTGCATTCCTTTTCAGAAGATTTTTGTCTTGACATTAATTTCATCGTTTCACAAACCAATGTCAGCTTTCTCTCTTGCTTCTATGTTTAATGGTGCATCAGTGAATCCGTGCTTCTAGTCAGTGTTGATTGAGTAAGTGCTTCCTATATGGTTGTGTACATGCCTTGAGAATAAAAAGTTGGGGTCAAGCTTGAGTCTGCCAATGATCTTGGGGTGTCTGTGGGTATTGGGACTACCTATATGTGAGTATATGATGCTATCAAGGGTCATAGATCGGAATAATTGATTGCATGCTTTGCGATTGAGTGTCTACGGTTAGGGTTGGTCGGGTTCGGGCTTGGACATTGATTGTTTGCAGATTGGTAGTTTAGGTGTGTGTTTACTAGGGGATAGGGGTGCTGTGAAATCACTGGGCTATAGAGAGGCATTTAGATTGTGTGCTGATGGTTTTCTCATTTCCCCCTTTTCATCTTGTGGTGGCCCCACTAAGGATCTAGTGATTGCTTCCTAACAAAGTGTTCGTGAGTCAAGATGAAGTAGGAATTTGGTCCGGTGTTCAAAGGAGATGAAGATGTAGACAATTGGATTACCAATCTTGAGCTATTTATGCTGACAGTACTGCAAATTCTAGGTGATGAAGCAAATATCCAAACTCTACCTTTGGTGCTGCGAGGTGAAGCAAAAGCTTGGTTCGATGTTTTAGAAGATGCACACAAGCAGAATTGGATCGGATTTCGCGAGCAATTTCTACAAAGATATCGCAAGGTGGTGTCGGCTTCGGAAGTAGATGCAAAGATCAAAGGCTTGCAACAGGACGTAACTGTAAATTTCAATGTCTTTGTTGATAGATTTGAAGCTTATTGAGTAGATTTTGCGGCTGCTACCAAAGAAACAAATACGGGATATTTTAAGATGGAAAGGTTTCTATCTTGCTTGTATCCGTATGTTCGTGAGAGAGTGGATTATGAAGATCCAAGGACCTTTGATGAACCTGTCAAAGTTGCCAGGGCAAAGAGTCGAAAGATGAAGAAGAAGATGGAGGTAGGATTTCTGCAGTCTGCAATCACGATAGCCAGTGGACCTAAGCTAAAACAGATAAATGGACGCCACATTAGGGGAATTTTGAGGTCACTTTTGTGCCCTGTAAGAATATGTAGAGAGAGAATATATACTTTATTTAAAAAATAGTGAAATGTTTGTAAAAAGGTGAGTTTGCGTCCTTTTCACCTCCACCGAAACATGTCATTGTCAAATCTTTCTAGGATCTTTCGTATTCTAAAAAATACTCCCTCCAAAACTAACGAAAACGTCAGTTCTGGCCCAAAATTCAAAATTTCCAAAAGCTGAAACAAACATTTTCTGTGTCGTCTTCTTCCTCGTATCTGCACAGCTTTTTCCTATAGTACTATCTCTGACAAATACTGTTAACAGACTTCCATGAGGAAGAGAAGAAGCTTATACCATCTACACATTGAGTTAAATGAAGAATATTGTCCAGTGCGCAAGAGAAACAAATGTGCAGAGGTGTCCTCGTCCATATTTGAAGCAATGCGGCAAGATCAAAAAAATCACATTGATCTCTGGACTGATGGAAGATTGTATCCAGTGGACCCAATGACAAAGAGCACTCCCCCATTCTCAAATTGTTCATCTTTGATAAAATTTGTGGGTGATGGTCAAAGAGGGTTGCTGGGTTATACACAGAGTCTTGCGGCAGAGAGAGATATTCTTAAGTTAGAAGATCATTTGACCAAACAAATAATAAATACTCTTAAACAACAACTTGAGGAATGTAAAGAGAGCAACGAAAAGCTACAAACTCAGCTCAAACAAGCTAGAAGCAAGAATACAATGTTAGGAAACAGACAAAGAGAAAAGAAGTTAAAGAACATTGAAGCCTTGAGACGTGGTGGAGGAGGTTGCAGCAGGAGAATCAAAGCAGCAAGGTATTGTTATTTTATATGATTCTGCTTATGCTTATTTTATATGATGATTCTGCTTATGTTAGGTTGTTAATCTTTTTGTTAAGTTGTATTATGATTCTGCTCCACATTATTATGCTTATGTTATTGTTATTATGCTATTGTTCTTTATTAAATGATTAATATTCAATTAACTTTAATTTAGTTTGTTTATTTTGTTGGTGTCATTTGGACAATAATCAGTTAATTTTGTACCTTTTGATTTAGGACTTTGCTACAACCAAACTCTGCATCAAACATGGAAATGGCAGCTAAACATTATTGTGATGTTTTACCTCTCAAGGTTGCCAAAGATATTTTCACAGAGAAGAAGTTTAAAAAGGCAAAGGAGCAGTGCATTGAGGAATTTTTGCATAGCTCTTGCTTGGACAAGGAGGATGTGCAATATACTATGGATAAGGTAGGCATTAGCAGAGATGGTTATAGCAAGCTGTTCAGAAATATGAAGTCAAGGTTAAAGCAATGTAAGGTCAGGTCCTCTTTGCTTCCAAAGCCATCCATTGTGCAGTAGGCAAGGAAAAAAGATCAATGAGAGGATAATGGAGATGTTGGTTGAGCCTCACCACATTCATGGTACCTATCATGGTAAAAAGAGGGATCTTCAATTTGACGAGTTCAATAATATTTTCCTTGACTTGAAGACACTTCAGAAGGAAATGATCAGATTCTATGAGCTGGAGCATACAGAAGCAAATGGTGTTGTCAGTTTTGTGATAGAGCTTGATGAATGTGAGATTGTTAAGAACAGAAAAATTGAGAGGATTTCCATAACTTTAATGAACAGAGCATTGAAACCGAAGGATACCAAGTACTTCAGCGTGCAATCGGAGAAGAATGTCTGGTGGCTAGGTGCTTTTGAAGTAGAGAGTGAAGACTTTGATGTTTTGGATTGGGTTTTCCATCAAACAACAATATCCGAAGTCATTAATGCACAAGAATTAGGGGAAGAGCTTGAAGTTGAAGGGTTTGGAAGTTACAGGGTGGAATGGCACATGGGAGGAGACCTTAAAACCCTTAAATGTATGTACAATGTCTCCAAAGGATCTATGGCAAAGAGCCCTTGTCTGTATTGTATGGCATCAGCAAAAGAATGTAATCCTGCAAATTGGAACAAAGCACCCAATAGGCATACTCAAGATCCAAACTTCAAAGCAGTTTTAAATATTCCACTTGCTAATGTCCACATATGCACTCTGCATGCTCTTTGCAGAATTGTGAAGAAAATTGTATATTTGTATGTGGGGTTTGCCTAGAAGTTACAGCCAAAAGCAGCTAGAGATGCTGCAATCAAATGTATTGAAAGGGTTTTATCAGAAATTGGCCTTCACAGTGGTAAGGTTAAGATTGAAACAGACCTGAAGAGGTCTTCAAATGGAAACAATGTGCCTAGAAAGGTATCTGTTGGTGGTGTGAAGGCCAGAGCTTTCCTAGGGTTTCATGGCAAACTAGGAAAGGTAAATGCCAAGAAGGGTTCATCCAATGTGAAGTATAACCAGTGGAAAGCTCTCCACAATGCCATCAAAGATCATGGTCTTGAAGGTACATCAAGAAACAAAAAGGCAGAGGTATGGGAATCACTAGACAAAGTATTTTCCTACTGTGATAAGACATCCTGGGGCAAAAATGATATGCCAAATTTCAAGAAAGTGCTCAATAACTTCAGAAGTGCAATGAAAGATGCTTGGGATCAGGAATTCACACATTACATGGTAAGTTTGTTTTTTATTTTCTGACCTTTTTAATATGTACATAATTTTAGTTTGGAAGCATATGATTAATCTCATACTTACTAATTATTGACACACTTTTACTTTGCCAGCATATAATTTACAATCACACTCCCTGGTTTGTAAAGAGATGGGGCTCCCTATCCATATGGTCTACACAAGGCATGGAGAAATCCCATTATCAAGCAAGAACCAAGTTTTTCAAGCATACAAGACATGGAGGAGGTGCAGTGAAGGCAAAAAGCTTGCTTGAGGTTTTCCAATGGTTCTATAGACAAATATGGCATAGAACCAGATCAAAAATGACAAAGAAAGCACTACTGAACTCAGATTTAGCAAATGCCTTACATAGGAACAAGTAGAAAAGACAAAATTCATATAATAGTTCATCTGCAAATGAAAAATTCTTACAATGGCTAGCTACAAGAGAGAGACAAGGTAGAAAGTGGGCAAAAGCACAGGTTTGAGCAAAGTCAGTCTTTTGATGAAGGTACATCAACTTCACCCCTAAACTTCAGAAACTTCTGCTTATTGTAGCCTATCATTTGTCTCTTGAGGTCCCCAGAGTGGGCAAGCACATAGCATGCCATTGTTGCAAAATAACCAGCTCTAGAACTAGTAAGGCCAGGGAAGAATCCAAAAATTCTGATGGCTTCCTCCTTTTCCACCAATATTAACTTCTCTAACCCTGGAGGAAGCTGATATGAACCAACAACCTTTGCAAGTGCTTTAATTGCAAGCATTGGCAGCAATGGTTCTCTTGTAAACTTGTTATGGAATATAATGATAGTCTCTTTGTTGAGCTTCCCAATAAAGTGTCCCAAGCTCTGGTTCCTTCCTAAATTTAAGGGTTTGGAACCCTTCCCCCTGCCAAGGAATTTGTCTGTGTCCAGTATTTCAATCTGCAAAAATATGTCTTGGTTAATTGTTCAGCACATGAATAAGACAGGGTAAAATGGTCATTAACATACCTTAGGAGACTCATCCTCCTCAAACAAGGCAGGTTCCCATATATCAATGGATCTAGTTGGCCTTACTTCATAATCTCTGGTCTTTTCCTCTCCCATATGCTCTATGTTAAGCCTTTTCTGGATCTCATTGAACTCCTCTTCAGAAGGTACACCCTGTTGCTCATATCTCAGAACAATGTCCTGCACATGCTTTCCAACACTTGAGCTGTCAATAAAATTTTCTGCCTCTGTGTCCAACTCTGTGTCCAAGACTGCTAAGGGGCAAGGTGAGTAATCAATAAATCCTATGTCATTAGATCCCCACTCAGCCAAAACTGCCAAAGCATAATCTTCCCTTAGATCAAAAAGATGTTGAATGTCATTCAACAAAACATATTCCTTTTTGTTAACTTTGTATGTGGAAAATGTTGCTGTGCAATGCAAAGGATCAATATCTTCATCCTCAATGTCAACATTCTCCACTTTAGTGATGTTTTCTGCTTTTAATTTTGCAATGTCCAGCATCTCAGTGCTTTGTAGTTTCTCTTCCTCTTCATGGAACTCCATCTCTATCTCCTCTTTCTCCTGGTCCTCCTCAGCCTGGGAAATCTACTTTGGAATCTCTTTGCCCTCTGGTGTTGGGAGTACACTGAAGAAAATGATAAGTCCAAGGTCATAATCTACCAACTGGCAATGCATATTACCATGAAATTTGCAAGGCTTTATGATCTTTTGCCAGTCTCGATGAAGGCTTGACCACTTCTTTGCAATACCTGTCCTTGACAAGCTACCTGCTTTGCATATATCAACAAAATGAACAAGATTGTCAAGCCTGTGATCTCTGATCAATTCTGTATATATCTCTTTCAAGTCACTAATTTGTGTAGAGAAGCCATCCACAAGTGCTTGAAGATCAAAGGCAGCATTAAAAATCTGTTTAACACTTTGAAATCTTGTAAGTTCATTAACTTTGTAAAGAAAAGACATCAGCCTGTCATCAGCGGTCTCTTGTATATCCTATGTATCCATTATGACAATCCACAAATGCTCAGCTGAAAAAGAGAAAAGAGAAGTCTATCAAGACATTAACCACCCTTCTTTATATCAAGTCTACAAACAAATTAAAAGCATAAAATTGTCAAGAAAATTAAGCGCACAAATTAAGCGCAAGCAAAAAAGAATTACATAAAATTGTCACATGCTAAGTTTGTCACTTGCTATGCGAACTGTGAGGGGTTAAGAGAAACTCGGCACTCACTAACTACGCGCACGGAGTGACACTTGGTACTCGATTTCCTATTGCTAGGAAGAGGTCGATGGCTCCCAAAATCACGCACGAGGTGTCGCGGGGTGTCGCTTGGAGGGTTGGAGGCTTAATTTCGAAGCCTTGTGAATGACAATAAGTGAAAAAACGGGTTGGGTAGGTTCTTTTTATGGCCAAAAACGCCGCCTCGGGGGGTGTGCAAATCGGTTGCCGCCTCGAAGTGTGGTCCAATGGCTAGTATGCGCCTAGGGACTTGCGCAAAGCACCCTATATAAACCTCCTCAGAGCCCAAACTAAGCGCATTTTGAAGGAGGTTCTACCCAGTTCTCGCACTTCCACAACCCAAAATTTCGAGCGCTTTGACCGTCACCCCATGCGCGATATTCGTAAGTGTGAAGACTTTGCCCCTTTTGTCATTTCGCGTACGGAGTATCAAAGCAATGTGTTCCACTATGTCCACAAGTGTGATCATGTTTACGATGTGTACCGCAATGTGTGCCACTAGTGTGAGGACTGTGCTCCCTTTGTCATTTCGCGTACGGAGTGTCACCGCAATGTGTTTACGATGTGTACCGGAATGTGTGCCACTATGTCCACAAGGAGAAGTTTACCATGCATACAATGTGTGCCTCTGTGTACCGCTTGGCACTCCGTCACCCCGTGCGCGATCATCGAAAGTGTGAGGACATTGGTCCCTTTGTGATTTCGCGTGCAGGGTGTCACCGCAATGTGTTCCACTATGTATGGAAATGTGTGCCACTATGTCGAAAAGGAGGAGTTTACTTTGATAAAGTAATAATAAAAATTAAATATACATCGTTTACTTTTTTTACTAATGTTTGTTGTGTAACAATAATTCCTATCCCTTTTGAAGATGGCAAGGACCAAGAAGACTGCAAGGAAGGTTGATAAGCCTCTATCCAAGTGAAGAGATGGATGATAAGAGAAAGAGGAAGCAGCCCTCAAGCCCTCCTGCCAAAGAGCCCACAAGAAAATCTCCCAGGACAAAAGAGCCCACTGCAAAAGCACCAACCCCATTAAGGAAGTCCCCTAGGGACGGCAGAAAACTATTCTAGCTTTTTGTAGCCCACTCTAATTGTAGCCCACTTGTATCAAGCTTCCCACTTGTATCCAATTGTCTATTCTATAGCCCACTTGTATCCAATTGTCTATTCTATGTAATTGCAAATATTTGAAATTGAATACATTTTGATCACCTTGTTTTAAGACTCTGTTACAAAATCAAATCATTGATGTTTGGAAAAGTTGCATTTCAATAACAAAATAAAGATCCTTTTAGATCTTTATTTCAATAAGATCCTTGCAGGTCATGTGATACAAAACAAAATCCTTGCAGGTCATGTGATACAAAATAAGATCCTTGCAGGTCATGTGTTACAAAATTGCCTTGAAGGATGTTTAAGGCACCAAATGTACAATGCCATCCAAGATGTCCTTGCACTGTAGCCTCTTTTCATTCCTTTTTGATACCTACAAAAACAGTCCAAGTTAAATAAAGAACCAATAAGAGAACAAGAGACTTTTAGGGATAACGGTTACCTTTCCACCATTTATTTGAAAGCAGAATGTTGTGGGCAGTTCAATTTCATCATTTTGCAGGTCCAATCTCAATTGATGTAAGCTACACATGCCTCTTATCTTTACAATTGACAGATGCTCATTGTTTACCCATATATCAATGTCTTCTATTGGGCTGTCAATGAAGTCCTCCATGTCTTGATCAAGTGGAGTTAGCTGACCACCAACATAGTGCCATCTTCTGTAATAAAATGACATAATGAAGTTTTGTGTCCCTATCATGTATTTGCAAGCTAAGCAATTGAGCGAGCTTGCACATTACAAGTGATTCCATTCACTGTTTTGGTGTTCCAACCCTCATCCACAAATTCAAGTACATTTGTTGAGTCTAAAGTCTTCACTGAAAACATTGTTCTAGATTTTCTGACTTCAGCATTAGAGAAGAAGTCTACAAAAACTGTAATGGGCATGAATATAGAAATTCTACTATGTTTGCTTGCTATGTTTGCTTTCAAACACTTTTGAATCTCACAAAACAGTTTGCACCTGTAGCCCTCACTTGTATTTGAGCTAGGGAGTGACCATTCTCCACTTTTGAAATCAGGCAAGTCTAGCTTGGTTGTGGCTCCAAGTTCTCCAGTCCTTCTAGGTGGAACATAATAATGGTCAAAGAAGAATATTCCATTCTCTCCTAGTGAACCCTTAGTCCTTCCCTTGTATATTTCTTCACCAATTGATCCATGACACACATCCAGAATATTTATAACACATTCTACTGGCTGCCATTCCATAATGTTTGAAGGATACAAATCTGTACAACAAATAACCTTATACAACATGCATTACAAATAAGGATTTAAGTTAAGAGACTTACAGTTTGGTCTATGTAATGGCAAAGCAGAACTCTCTGAGTCAATATGCAGATCTTTATGCATGTACACATGCTGCACCAGCACCTCTTTGATTGATTTTTTGTTGTCGCCAAAGCTGAAATCTTTAACAATACCCCTTCCATCCCGCCAAGAAAGAGTTTTTGGTGGAAGACTTTATTCTCTTGTTCTGTTGCATCAGTATCCACGTTCCTTTGTGTATAGTTATTGGAATCCATTCTCCATTTTGATCAGTCGTGTTGTAAGTGACAATGGCTTCAATGGAAGTTCTTAGTCATTTTGATCGTGATGAAGATTCCATGGTGAAAAAAGAAATGAGCAGAGAAGTTTAGCCTGAGTTCAAGAGAAGAATAAGCAGAATGTGCAAAAAACAGTTCAAATCTGGAAAAGATCATGAGATAGAATCCAAACGTTGTTTTATGATGACGACGTGAAAAATGAAAACAATATAAGATGAGAAGTACGTCTTTCTAAAAGTGACAGCTATTGAATGTCTTTGCACTTTTACTTGTTTACATTGCTATTTACCAGCTCAAAGTTGCGGTAAAGATATAATATTTGCTTTTTTTGTGAGTTTTCAAAAATAGAGGTTCCGTAACGGAAGCTCTTCAACCATTGGTTGAGACCACTCTCTCTCTACACGCTAAAAAGGCACAAAAATGACCTCAAAATTCCCCTAATGAGAGGTAAAAGATCCTTCTTTTATTGATCTTCATGTAATCAAAGCACATGAAGGTGATGCCAGGCTAGAGGAGGTAGAACAAGTTCCAACCAGGTCTCAAAAGATACTTCAGAGTGCCACCCAGTTTGCTTGCTCAAGAGAACGAGGTGATAAAAGATCTTAAAGAAGAAGTGTTGGTTCCAAAACCAGAAATGAGGAAGGTAGAAGTGGTGCAAGAATCAACAAGTTTAGAAGAGGGCTCGGAAAGTTCTGAGAGCTCCAGCAGAGTTTGGACACAGATGCTACATGGGAGACGGAGTACATGTCTTCTAGGTATGAAACTTACGATGTTTTTCATGTAGATGAAGTGGAGAAAGATGTATACGAGTTGTTTCCTAGTCCTTTACTGGGAGAAGAATAGTGCAAGTATGGAAATGCTTTGTGTGAACCGGCCAGTCAAGCAACCTTCTCTTGTGTCTCTTGATGGTGATTCCCTATTGGAGGAAGAGGTATGGTTTGATTGTGCATCCAACTTGATTGAAGAGCAGGTTTTTGAGGATGACGCTGTCGAGAAATTTGCGGCCTTGCCAGGAAAGCACTGGGCTTATGGCTGTGAGAGTTTGTGAGAGAACTAAAAAAAAACTATATGAAGGAGTTAAACCATAGATGCCATGAAGACTAGGGAAGTGAAATCAAAGAAGCTCCACTCTTTCTCTCTTGCACTCACACACACAAAGAAAGAACACAAAAGAGAGTCTCAAAACAACACAAAGATGAAAACATCAAGGCTATGGTCATATCGTATCATGGGTAGTATGAAAGGGTTAATAGATGAATTAATGGCATTCAATCTTGGCTGACCAAATATATGTGTTTTGTCCAGTGATGGGGATTAATTGTGTATACAAGTCCTCTTGGTTCATAGCAAGATAACTACGCTCAGATCAAAAGAAAAATTATAGTCCATGAGAGGTAGTATGATGGGATCTGGTGATAGAATTATTTCATTGAGCCTTTCTGGGCCAAAGAGAAACACTATACGTTGTTGAAAGTGTATTTTACAGCTAATCCATACGTTAATTCTAATAGATCGTACAGAGTGAAAGCGATAGAAATTATCATCATGTGGGTTATTCATTTAGGATAGTATGTGAGAAATGTAGATATGAGAGAAGTGAAGAAATGAGAAGTTTCCCTCCCAAGCCCTATTCTTGCCCGTAGGCAATAAGGATACTGCGGGGAGAGATGTACCTGTAGCAAAGAGAACCTAGAATTTGTAGAGAGGATGAATTACTAAGAATGAGAGAGATAGGTTTGGTTAAGGAGACAAGATTAGATACATATATATGAAAAAGAAAACAATAAGAAATCAAGAAAACATCAATGTAGAACACATCTTACTTGACAAACCCTTCGGCACCATTATTGATGGAGAGAGAAGAAGAGGGGAGAATTCAACGTTGAAAATACGCCAAGTCCAAACCTTCTTTGATTAGAGTTGATCTTCCAAGGATAGCGTACAAGAATGGCTAGTCTTCCTCTAGGAGAAAGTGTAGGCTTGGGCTTATGTTAATGGCTAAGTACAATTACGCATTACTACTCACTCCCTCAAGAATTCCTCTCCTCAATGGCTTGAATGCTTCAGTTTTTATCAAGGAAGAATAGGTTCCCTTTTATAGGTGAAGGGAACCCCCAAGGGTTTACACAAGAAGAGAGGAGCTAGTGTGAACAGAAATTGGAAAAGTTGGAAATGAGTTGTCCCTGCATGATGTGGGCAGACCGGGGTCCAGTATTTTGATCATATCTCCTCAACCGTGGCTCCAAATAAAAAAGTAAAAATATGAACAAAAACTTCAGGTCATTAGCTATGATTTTCATTTTAAAATCATTTTCCAATTCGGATTGGAACCTTGTGTAAAAATTTCATCAAAATAGGGTCCATTTCTGGCAGCAAAAGTCTTCCTGTGGTCCCCTTAGCCTAAACTTTCATTTGATTCCAAAGGACACCTCATGCCATATGAAAGCATGACATTTCTCCTTGACAAAGTTTTGTAATTATCCTTGCAATAATGCATTAAAATAAGTGTATCTTTGAAATCATGCCACCTAGTGTCCCACTAGGATTCAATTCCCTCCTAGTAGCTATTTAAAAAGAAATATAAGAAAAATATGAAAAATACATGGAATATATATATATTGGAGTTTACTCTAGATATAGGATCTAGCTAGGGTATGAGATGATAATGAGATAGTAAAAATAAAGAATCAATGATTTTTGCCCCAAATTAAAGAGGCGAAGCTATTGATGCTTTTTCCATAGTATTTTCTGATGGTAAAGTAAGAATAGGTTACCCTTGAGAAAAATAACAGGATGAGATAGAAGGCTTATTATTATACTTAAATATGCATATGTACATTATAGGAAAGATAATTATGTATCTAAAAAGTTACAAGATAACTCTTGTAGGATGCGTTCCCACTATGTACGTGTCACAGCACGACATCCACCCCCTCTAAACCTGCACATCCTCCGGCATGTGCCAACCTCATGGTAACTTGTGAAAGCAATTGTATCCCCTGTCATCCCATGACCTCCTCCAGGATCATATGGGTAACTCAAAAACTTGTATTATACTAAGCATTGAGATTCTCCGCATCTTTTAATTCCTCTCGGATCACAAGGAATTGTAATATACATCTGTCTCCAAAACATTTGTAACAAATCTCCATTATGCGCAAAATCTTCATGACGTAGAGACATACGTTCCTCATCCTCCTCTTCAAAAAACACTTCCAGACTTCTTGTAATATACTTGAAAGCTTTTTTGAAACTGCACTTCAACCTTCTCACCAACCTCTAAATCCATATGTACCTCTTTCGCATAGAAGTCTGAATTTGCATCTTCATTCTCAAAAGAATCCTCTAGATAGCCTTTCTCAACATCGAGAGAAACCTCAGAAATATGTATGTTAAACCTCTCATCAATTCTCTCACCTTTTACCAAATACCTCTCTAGCTTTACATCATAAACCTTTGCATACCTCTCAAATATGGCGTCTAATTCCCTTTCCAAATCATCCTGGTAGGTATGCTCCCGGTCACTTGTAACCCACTGCTCAAAAACCTCCTTGGAGTTAGTCTCTGACACAATATCTTCACCCCTTCTTCCTTTTTGACCCATCCCTAAAGTATCTTCAACTGAATCATGTCTCCACTCATCTAGGGAGAACCCTTCTTCATTACATGACTCTGGTGTCAGCATAGAGCTATCATCCTCTTCTTGCTTCACGGCATCACCATGTATACCCTTCCTATCCATACCAGATAGATTCTCACAAACCTGCTTGCAACTTATACCCTGTGACACAAGACCTAAATCCATTTTATGCCTCAGATATTGTTTGCATACCTGCAGGCAACCAAAATTCTTAGAACCCTGTATAGGAGGCACTTTATGGCAAGCATCTTTATTTGCATCTTCACACAGATAAGAAATATCACCCCAATCACAGACCATATCCGAAGAGGTTTCTTGCTCTTCTACTCTATCTTCTGATGTCACTTCAACCTGTATAGCATAACCAAACACTTCTCTATCTTTAATTTGTGAATCTTGAAGATTCATAGCTTCATCCGCAGAACCCCAATCCTCATGTAGAGAATCTGCATCTGTCATTCCTTCCTCTACCATGGAATTGTGAAAGCTTGCTGCATCTAGCTCTAAATAAGGCACAATTTCATGAGTCATCTGCATCACAACTGCTACCCCATATATACAAGACATACATATTACTCTTTCAATGCACTCCTCTTCTTCCACCTCGTCTAGCTGAGGTACTTCACAATCCGCAATGCTACTAGCAGAGCTATACTCACAAAGGAAGAGATTTTCAGTCACCCCCTCTAAATTAGCACTTTCGCAGCTAGGCATATCCATTTGGGTAGTACTGCATGCATCAAACTCGCATAGGAAAGCATTGATAATGACTTCTTCATCCTAGTATATGTCTTCAACATAGGCATACGGCTCTTCTAAACTTGGTAAAAGTTCCTTGATCTGCTCAAAAGTAGATTGTAGCACATCACTAATATAACCGTCTTTCACCTGTTTTCCCTTCACATCCTCTATCAAAACTATAGCATCCTCATCCTTGTATACACACTCATGTGCATCTTCAAACGAATCAAAAGGAGCGTCCAAATCATCTATCATAGCCGAAGAGTTTGCATCATCCTCTAAGTCGCTTTGAGCCGTTTCAGGTGCTTGGAAAGCATCATGAGAGTCATTATCTTGAGATACGAAGGTTACAAGACCCAAACGTGCATAAATAGCTTCCACTATGTCTTCTTCATCTGCATACAATAAATTTGAATCTTGCAAAAGATATGCATCTATTACTGCTTCTAAATTAGCCTGTATGGATGTGTTGACACTTGCATGGCTTACAGGAGACACCAACTCTAGCTGGTCACATCCACTTCCACTCTGCTCCATCTCTTGGTCTTGATGTTCCAAGAATACATGTGTTATAGCTGTAGAAAACTCACCCCAGTTGCTTGCATATACACTTCCATAGTCTTGAACTTCGTGCTTGAAATCATCACTCACAAGTTCAACAAATACTGCCGACGAAGGAAATTGGGAATGGTGGCCTCTACACCAAAACAAACTCCATTGCGCCACAAGGGAAATGAGATGAGGGCACCACCTAGTCTTGGAAGCGTGGACTAGGACCGCTACACAAAGAGAGAGAGAGAGAGAGAGAGAGAGAGAGAGAGAGAGAGAGAGAGAGAGAGAGATCACTATGAATGAAGCATTAACCGTGGTGTGTGTACAAGGAATGGATGACTTCAAACACTCCCAACACAAATAGCATATAGATTACCAAACAATCACTCAAGGATTAGCCAAGATCACATCAAGCACTCTCACACGCATATAAAACATTTCTCTTAATTAACATAAGGAAGAGGAGGAGAGGTTACTAGCATGAAACAATTTGCACTCTAGGATGTGCAAGAATAGAGTGAATGAATGAGCTTATGGGCTCATGGTGAGTGATACAATGGCTCAATGGCCTGAGGGAGGCTTGAAATTACAAAGGGGAAGGCCCCTTTATATAGGAAAGAGAGTGATTAGGAGTGAGGTTCAGATCCAAGTGTAATTTGTACAAATGAAGCTTGATTAGGGACATTCAACCAATGAAGAAGCTCCTTCCAAGTGATTTGTTGACCAATTAGCTCCATCATCACTTGTGTTGTCTTCACTCCTTCCTCCATAGCTTGAGTCCAAGAGCTTCCTTATTTTAAAATGTAAAGAATCTACACAAAATCAATACATATCTAGTAATAATAGAAAGGGGTTGAATGAGAACTTATGATTACAACAAGATTAAGCATGACTTGAGAGGTGATTAGAAGAGGAACTTTGATGGGTTTTTGAGCTTGAGAGAGAGGAGGAAGGAGAGGAGGGTGAGAAGACTAATGGCTGATTTTAAAGAAGGTCTCAATGTGGAAAAGGAAGGGTGTGTGTGTGTAAAGGTAGGGGAGTGGTCTCCACCACAGTTGAAAAAACTGCCGTCCACCATTTTGGCCATATCTCCTAGACCGTAGATGCAAAAATTATAAAAAAAATATGGCCCCCAGAATCTTCAGCTCGTCAGTTACAACTTTGATGAAGACAACTTTCCTTGGATCGGAGTGGAAGTATTTTTTAAAAATTCAACAAAATCATGTGCCTGGTTTCTTCCTTTACCAAGTCTTCCACTTGGGTCCCATTTATTTGAATCATCATATGGCTCCAAAGCCATGATGATATGAGCCACTCATGACCCTTGAATCATGGGTGCATGGCTCCACAACCACATCATATCTTTTCTTTTCACATTTACATATTTTCCCTTCCCTTTACCACTAGGTTCTCCCTCTACCTTTCACCTCCGGTGAACTAGTCAAGAAAAAATCATTTTTTTTTAATTTTTCCAAGAGGTTGTTCTCACTCTTTCTTTTATTGTAAACCTCTAGAAGCAAGGAAAACCAACAAAATATGATAAACGAAAATTTGTGATAGGCTCGGATCATAGCCCCCCCAAACCTGGCTAGGGGTATTTATACCTCTAGCCTACTTTCTTTGATCTTTAGCTGACCTTATCCTGATGTGATAAGGCTTTAGACGCCATCCATTTGTCCTGGTCTTGTGCACTTTACCATCAATGTCTTGAAGTTTGTAAGAGCCATTTTTGAACTTTTTGGTGACCAAGAACGGGCCTTCCCATCGGAAAAGAAACTTTCCATCCTTACGAGTGTCGAAGCGATTGTCATATCGAAGCACCAGAGATCCCTTTTTGATGTCTTTGGATGCTAGCTTTTTGTTGAACTTTTCTCTGCGCTTCTTTGCTTCTTGAGAATAGTGGTTGATGGCTTCTTCACGATCCAATTGCAGCCTCTCTAGATCCATGATCCTCTGATGTACTTTCTCCTTTTGAGAGCCTACCTGGCTACCCAATATTCGAAGCCTTGTTAACTTCACTTCAATGGGCAAAAGCGCCTCCTTTCCATAAACCAAATGAAAGGGTGTGTACCCTAATGTGGTTTTGAAGGAGGTTCTATAGACCCATAGAGCTCCATTCAGGTGTTTGTCCCAATCTTGGTGCCTGGCATGTACCTGTTTGGTGAGAATTTTGCAAATGATTCCATTTACCTTTTCCACCAAACCATTGCACTGAGGGTAGTAAGGAGTAGAGTGTTGATGCTGAATATTTAGCTTCTTCATGAGTTCTCCTACCAAGTCTGCTCTAAACCCTGGTCCTCTATCAGATAGTATTTCAAGAGGGGTGCCAAACCGGCAACAGATGTGGTCAAAGATGAACTGACTCACATCCTTAGCAGTAATTCTATTGGTCGGCATAGCCTCAGCCCATCTAGTCATGTAGTCTACTCCCATGATGATGTACTCTTTACCTGACTGAGTGCGTGGTAGAGGTCCTATGGCATCAATTCCCCACTTCTCAAAGGGCCCATATACCTTTATTGGGTTCTGAGGTTCAGCCGTCGTGGTCCTGCTTTCTGACATTCATCACATGTTTGACACCAGTATTTGACATCACGATGAAGACTTGGCCAAGTAAACCCAGCTTGTAGAACCTTTCTACTAGTGACGTCGTGTGCAAAGTGTCCTCCGCACATATCATCATGACAAGCTTTTAAAATCTCTTCAATTTCACTCTTCAAAGGAACTCTCCTAAGCACACTATCCTTACCAAGACAATACAAGTCATCATTTACTATGGGATACCTGGTAGCCTTCCTAGCTAACCATCGCCTTTCCCCTGCATTCAAGTGTTTAGGAGCCTCTCCTTGCTCCAGAATGTGCATAATATCTTCCAAGTCCTCCTTGCCTTGCTGAAGTGGAAGTTTGATGGCCACTACTCCCACTATTGACTCATTTAACTTTGATGATGCTAGGTGGTCTGCATCCTTGTTCTGGTCTCTTGGTACATGATGTACTTGTGCCTCCCTAAATCTCCTCATAAGAGCTTTTGCTTCTCTCATTTTAGTAGAGAGACGGGCATTTTTGCAAGCCCATGTACCTTGCATTTGCCTTACCAAAAGCATGGAGTCACCAAAAGCGTTTAATCTCTTAATTGAATTATCGAGGCACCAACAAAGGCCATGAATCAGAGCATGATATTTTGCTTCATTGTTGGAGTGGACATCTTCTAGAGTGATCCCTTCACCATGGATCCTCTCTCCCAATGGGGATAAGACCACGATGCCTGCAGCTGCCTTATCCTTGGTTCTCTTGTATGCTCCATCAAAGTAGAGGCTATAAGCATTGACCAAAGCCTCTACAACTGGAGGTGGTGGAAGTTCCTTTCTCTTCAAATGGCAAACTTTTTCATAGCACTTGTTTGTTAAAATGTCGGCTAAGCATGCTCGAGTTGTTCTTTCAACCTGTATTGTATAATCAAACTCTTGAAGTCGCACCACCCACTTTGCTATTTTGTCAGAGATTTCCATATGTTGTAGTGCATAGGGAAACATATCCTCCACAGTGATAATTACAAACCTCTTCGGAAGCAAGTATGGCCGAAATTTGGTTACCGCAAACATGAGAGCTAACACTAGCTGTTCCATTAGGGTGTAGGCCTTCTCTGTGTTTTCCATGAGGCGGCTAGCAAAATACACAGGCCTCATAAAGGAGGTTTTTGGATCTTTTTGTAGGAGGGCAGCACCAATGGCTTCTTCTCCCACACTACGGTTTACAAAGAATGTTTCTTCCCAACAAGGTTGGAGGATTACAGGGAGTGACCCTAACATTTTTTTAATCTCTCTAAAATGCCCTTCACTTTCTTCACTCCAAACAAGCGTCTCTTGACGAGTCAGCTGTTGTAGAGGAAATATCACTTGGGAGAGTAAGTGTATGAATCTACTCAAATATCTTAGCTTTTGCAAGAAGGAGATTAATTGTTTGATGGAAGTTGGGGAAGGTAGATTTAGCAATGTTTCTATCTTTTCCGGATCTACCTCGATTCCATCAATGGACACTACATGCCCTAACCGTGTAACCTTGCTTTCCCCAATGTGACATTTGTCCTTGTTTAGTTGTCCACCCAGGTTAGCTAAACGAGTAAATCCTTCATCAATCTTGCCGAGATGCATACTTTTGGAGCTGTAAATACAAAAGTCATCTATGAAAACCCTTATGGACTTACCAAAGTAAGGTTGGAAGACCATGTTCATGAATCGTTGAAAGGTGGCTGGAGCGTTGGTGAGACCAAAAGGCATGACTCGAAATGCAAAACATCCCCATGGTGTGATGAAAGTAGTCTTTTTCTGGTCCTCCTCTGCAATGCGTATTTGAAAGTAGCCAGAGTAGCCATCACACACTGTGTATCTTTCATGGCCTGCTACTTCATTTAGAATCTCATCTTGAAATGGGAGAGGGAAGTGGTCCCTCTTTGTTGCAGCATTTAGTGGCTTGTAATCCACGCACACTCGCCATTTACCATTCTTCTTTGGCCTCACCACTACTGGGGAGACCCATTCTACATCTTCTACTGGGTATATGAATCCTGCTTCTAAGAGTCTCTTCACCTCAGACAACAGTGCATTTTGTTGCACAACTCCTAATCTTCTTAGTTTTTGTACTACTGGCTTGCTCCCTTCTTTTAGATGGATATGATGCTTCACTGCAGTGACACCTGTAATGTGAGTGTAATCAGAAATAAACAATGATGCATGCTTCTTGAGAACATTTACATAACCCTCCTTTTCTTCTTCCTTTATATCCTTGGATAACATCTCCTCTAGGCTGGCATCCCACACATTCTCCATTTGGATCCTTGGGTAGTCTTCTGATGAGGTAGTTTCCTTTATGGTGACGCCCATGACTTCGAGAGTGCTATCACTCTCTTCACTTGAACTCTCTTCCTCGTCCATGGATGAGGAGCATCCACTTGAGCTCCACTCATCAACTGACATCTCTAGTTCAAGGTTCTCTTGTCGCCCATTCTTTAGGTTATAAACCACCTTCCGACTATGGCCACCCATGCGAGGCCTCAACTCCAAGTCTCCTGTTGCCCAATCTTGCCTAGCTCCTATACCCATGAGCCAAGGTCGTCCTAAAATAAGGGGGTATCCTTCTCCCTTTACTGGCATCACATAAGCATCAACCTCTGTAGTGATTCCAAAAACAGAAACTCTCAAAGCTTTCACTACACCCACACAAGTGACAGAGACATGATTGGCCATTTTTGCCCTAAAGTTTGATGATTCCATTACCTCTAAACCCAATTGATGCATTAGCTTTTCTGTCATGACACAAACCTCTGCTCCACTGTCAATGTAAGTTTTTGGAATCCGTTGTCCCTTGATTTGAGCCTCCACCAAAGGCACTATATCCTTGAGACCATATGCTTTGATTACACTTACTAGCTTACTTCGCTTTGCCCTCGTGCTCACCATTTTTGACCATTGTCGTCGAAGCTTTGGGGAGATATGAAGTAGTTGTGGCCAAGTAATCTTTGGTCCTTGAGAACTCACATCAGCTGTCAAGTCATAAGGTTGTGTCCGAGATCCCATAGGGAAATCAGAGATGTCAATTTGAGACCTAGTACGTGTCTTTCTCTTCTTGGCTTCATCTTTAGTTGCCCGAGATGTACTTGCTTCATTGCTTGCATCCTTGCTTGTTTCTTTACCTACTTCATCTTGGACACGCACACGTTTGATGGGCATTGTAGCCACTTCATCTATCTTCATCTTCCCTTTAGCTATTTCTTCCTGGTTGCTTCTGCCCTTGAGGACCTCCTTCATCCTTATGATGCTCACATTTGGTTGAGTAGAAGGGGCTTGAGCTTGAGCACGAGGTGGCTGCAAAATTTGAGGTTGCGGTTGCTCTTGTGCTTGAGCTCTAGCAGGGGGTGGACTTACTTGTTGTCGAGGACCTCTGACAGGGTAGTCATATCTTCTGGGATGAGGGCAATTATACATGCCGTGGCCAACAATTTCCCCACAATTGTAACACAACATTTCCCTTGCTTGACGTCGCATTGGTGGCCGATTCCCACCATTTCCCTCAATAGGCCTTCTTGCACCCTGCACAAGATTGACTCTCAACCCCTCTAGCTGGTTTGTGAGATTGTTTATTTGTTGGAGCATATCTTCTTGTTGACCTCTATTGAGGTCTGGTGCATTAGGCACATTTGGAGGTATGTGAGAAGCTTCCATAGTTGTGATATTGCCTCCCAAAGCTAGCTGACCAGCTTGGGCTTGATACAGAATCTTTCTATTCTTTTCCCTAGCAATTCTTAAGGCATCTTCAAAAGCATTTGGAAATTTGCTCTTTACCTTCTCCCTTAGCAAGGGGTACAAACCTGAGATAAATCGATCCTTTTGGAGGCAATTGGGAGCTTGCTCACCAGGGTTTAGTGAGTCTGACCATTGCCCCCAAAGTTTCAGAAAACCTTCCTCATAGGTTGCATAACCATGAGGGTCAACTTGATGAAGGGACAGAAGCCGTTGCCATAGTTCTTCTGCCGAATTGGCTCGTTGAAATCTTCGTAGAAAAGCCACCTTCAATCCCTCCCAATCAATTATTTGGGTTGGATCTAGAGCCTGGAACCATACCCTAGCTTCTTCTTTGAGCACCAAAGGAAAAGCTCTCAATTTCAATGCTTCGTCATCCCTCCCGGAGACAAGGAAAGCCATCTCCAAGTTATCCAAAAAATCCCCAGCATTTTCCCCACTACGCCCAAAAAAATTTGGGAAAGCCATCATAAAAGTGGGTTGCCTTCCTCTCAATACAGCACAAAGATGAAAACGTCTAGGCCCAAATCATATCTTATTAAGGGTAGAATAAATGGATTGATAGATGCATTAATCTCAGCTAGACGACGAGGGCCTAGTAAGTCCCTTATGATGTTTTGGAACCTAAGCTTTGTGCTAGCTATTATATGCACAGTTTGTCTAGCAAGAGGTTGGAAAGGTCCATATAAATCCCTATGATTCATGGAGTATGCTTAAAGCAAGACGAAGATGTGAACATCAAAAGATACATTATACTCCAAAATAGGAAATATTATAGGGTCAGGGGACAGCAATATCTCTCTCAACCTCTCAGCTCCAAAATAGAAGACCAATCTTTGTTGGAAAAAAATCTTTCTATCAATGCGCACATTCACCCTAATATTCTGAACTGATTCAAAGTTGTGGAAAATGGGATTATTCATTGGTGCATTAATTACAACCTTCCATGAAGCATTTCATTGAAGTTGAGCTCTCTTGGATCCCACCATTTGAGAGATGCGAAGAATTTGCTCACCACCAGTGATTAGCCTAGCTTTGGTGTGACCATCTTCAGCTTTGTAGAGTTCATAGGGTTCGATGGCTACCCTCTCAACCACCTTGAGCCTTCTTGCTAGTAGTAGTTGGAGTGCATCACCATATGTAGCCTCTTGCCAATACCGCACCCCATTGATGTGTAGCTCCCCCTCCAAAAACTTGTTAATACCCGAGTTTGAGAGTGCTTTCACCACCTGAAGTCGAGGCTTCAAAGGAAGTGTCTTCACACTAGCCACAAAACACTCCACACAATTTTTTGACCTAGGGACTTGATGACTACAAGATTTTCCTTGAAGCAAAGAAGGGTGCGTGTAGTTAACTCTCTTTACCCGCATACGTGCCGTTTGTCGATAAAGACGCTTCTTTTCTCGAGAGTCTTGGGGAGACCATAGTGGAAGTCTCGGAGAATTTGATGGATTTTCCTTCATAGGATTGATAGAGCGCTGCTTGAGAACTCCTCCGTGGGGGCACCAATTTATGATGAAGGAAATTTGGAATGGTGGCCTCTACACCAAAACAAACTCCATTGCGCCACAAGGGAAATGAGATGAGGGCACCACCTAGTCTTGGAAGCGTGGACTAGGACCGCTACACAAAGAGAGAGAGAGAGAGAGAGAGAGAGAGAGAGAGATCACTATGAATGAAGCATTAACCGTGGTGTGTGTACAAGGAATGGATGACTTCAAACACTCCCAACACAAATAGCATATAGATTACCAAACAATCACTCAAGGATTAGCCAAGATCACATCAAGCACTCTCACACGCATATAAAACATTTCTCTTAATTAACATAAGGAAGAGGAGGAGAGGTTACTAGCATGAAACAATTTTCACTCTAGGATGTGCAAGAATAGAGTGAATGAATGAGCTTATGGGCTGATGGTGAGTGATACAATGGCTCAATGGCCTGAGGGAGGCTTGAAATTACAAAGGGGAAGGCCTCTTTATATAGGAAAGAGAGTGATTAGGAGTGAGGTTAAGATCCAAGTGTAATTTGTACAAATGAAGCTTGATTAGGGACATTCAACCAATGAAGAAGCTCCTTCCAAGTGATTTGTTGACCAATTAGCTCCATCATCACTTGTGTTGTCTTCACTCCTTCCTCCATAGCTTGAGTCCAAGAGCTTCCTTATTTTAAAATGTAAAGAATCTACACAAAATCAATACATATCTAGTAATAATAGAAAGGGGTTGAATGAGAACTTATGATTACAACAAGATTAAGCATGACTTGAGAGGTGATTAGAAGAGGAACTTTGATGGGTTTTTGAGCTTGAGAGAGAGGAGGAAGGAGAGGAGGGTGAGAAGACTAATGGCTGATTTTAAAGAAGGTCTCAATGTGGAAAAGGAAGGGTGTGTGTGTGTAAAGGTAGGGGAGTGGTCTCCACCACAGTTGAAAAAACTGCCGTCCACCATTTTGGCCATATCTCCTAGACCGTAGATGCAAAAATTATAAAAAAAATATGGCCCCCAGAATCTTCAGCTCGTCAGTTACAACTTTGATGAAGACAACTTTCCTTGGATCGGAGTGGAAGTATTTTTTAAAAATTCAACAAAATCATGTGCCTGGTTTCTTCCTTTACCAAGTCTTCCACTTGGGTCCCATTTGTTTGAATCATCATATGGCTCCAAAGCCATGATGATATGAGCCACTCATGACCCTTGAATCATGGGTGCATGGCTCCACAACCACATCATATCTTTTCTTTTCACATTTACATATTTTCCCTTCCCTTTACCACTAGGTTCTCCCTCTACCTTTCACCTCCGGTGAACTAGTCAAGAAAAAATCATTTTTTTTTAATTTTTCCAAGAGGTTGTTCTCACTCTTTCTTTTATTGTAAACCTCTAGAAGCAAGGAAAACCAACAAAATATGATAAACGAAAATTTGTGATAGGCTCGGATCACTGCAATAATCCGAGCTTCTGGAATTGCTTGAAGCCTCATCTCTGTCACATAGAACTCAAGATATCCTTCTAGAGCATAGCCTTTGAATATATTAAGCTCATTAAATACGGATTGCATAGCGCTTTCAATTGCTTTTTGAATCCGGTCTTCTTCTTCGAGACATTTGCATCTCCCTGCAAGCTCTTTCATTTCAGCATATAGCAGCTCCACTTTGCTAGCCATCTTTATGTACTCTCCCCCCGGCTTGATCGCGTCGGGTTCACCAAAAATCTGTCGAGAAATTTGCGGTCTTGCCGAAAAAGCACCGGGCTTATGGCTGTGAGAGTTTGTGAGAGAACTAAAAAAAAAACTATATGAAGGAGTTAAACCATAGATGCCATGAAGACTAGGGAAGTGCAATCAAAGAAGGTCCACTCTTTCTCTCTTGCACTCACACACACAAAGAAAGAACACAAAAGAGAGTGTCAAAAAAACACAAAGATGAAAACATCAAGGCTATGGTCATATCTTATCATGGGTAGTATGAAAGGGTTAATAGATGAATTAATGGCATTCAATCTTGGTTGACCAAATATATATGTTTTGTCTAGTGATGGGGATTAATTGTGTATACAAATCCTCTTGGTTCATAGCAAGATAACTACGCTTACATCAAAAGAAACATTATAGTCTATGAGAGGTAGTATGATGGGATCCGGTGATAGAATTATTTCATTAAGCCTTACTGGGCCAAAGAGAAACACTATACGTTGTTGAAAGTGTATTTTACAGCTAATCCATACGTTAATTCTAATAGATCGTACAGAGTGAAAGCGATAGAAATTATCATCATGTGGGTTATTCATTTAGTATAGTGTGTGAGAAATGTAGATATGAGAGAAGTGAAGAAATGAGAAGTTTCCCTCCCAAGCCCTATTCTTGCCCGTAGGCAATAAGGACACTGCGAGGAGAGATGTACCTGTAGCAAAGAGAACCTAGAATTTATAGAGAGGATGAATTACTAAGAATGAGAGAGATAGGTTTGGTTAAGGAGACGAGATTAGATACATATATATGAAAAAGAAAACAACAAGAAATCAAGAAAACATCAATGTAGAACACATCTTACTTGACAAACCCTTCGGCACCATTATTGATGGAGAGAGAAGAAGAGGGGAGAATTCAACGTTGAAAATACGCCAAGTCCAAACCTTCTTTGATTAGAGTTGATCTTCCAAGGATAGCGTACAAGAATGGCTAGTCTTCCTCTAGGAGAAAGTGTAGGCTTGGGCTTATGTTAATGGCTAAGTACAATTACGCATTACTACTCACTCCCTCAAGAATTCCTCTCCTCAATGGCTTGAATGCTTCAGTTTTTATCAAGGAAGAAGAGGTTCCCTTTTATAGGTGAAGGGAACCCCCAAGGGTTTACACAAGAAGAGGGGAGCCAGTGTGAACAGAAATTGGAAAAGTTGGAAATGAGTTGTCCCTGCATGATGTGGGCAGACTGGGGTCTAGTATTTTGATTATATCTCCTCAACCGTGGCTCCAAATAGAAAAGTAAAAATCTGGGCTAAAACTTCAGCTCATTAGCTACGATTTTTATTTTAAAATCATTTTCCAATTCGAAGTGGAACCTTGTGTAAAAATTTTATCAAAATAGGGTCCATTTTTGGTAGCAAAAGTCTTCCTGTGGTCCCCTTAGCCTAAACTTTCATTTGATTCCAAAGGACACCTCATGCCATATGAAAGCATGACATTGCTCCTTGACAAAGTTTTGTAATTATGCTTGCAATAATGTATTAAAATAAATGTATCTTTGAAATCATGCGACCTAGTGTCCCACTAGGATTCGATTCCCTCCTAGTAGCTATTTAAAAAGAAATATAAGAAAAATATAAAAAATACATAGAATATATATATATTGTATTTTACTCTAGATATAGGATCTAGCTAGGGTGTGCATGAGATGATAATGAGATAGTAGAAATAAAGAATCAATGCTTTTTGCCCCAAATTAAAGAGGCGGAGCTATTGATGCTTTTCCCATAGTATTTTCTGATGGTGAAGTAAGAATAGGTTACCCTTGAGAAAAATAATAGGATGAGATAGAAGGCTTATTATTATACTTAAATATGCATATGTACATTATAGGAAAGATAATTATGTATCTAAAAAGTTACAAGATAACTCTTGTAGGATGCGTTCCCACTATGTACGTGTCACAACACGACAGCGCAGAAGTCAGAAGCATTCCTTGTATGATGAAGGATAGACATCTGCAATTGCAGCAACAAAATGTGAGACCCCTAGTCTAATATATTGTTCTATGAGAAATAAATGAAGAACTTATGAGAAATAGATCTTGCTCTATCAATATTGTTCTACCTCTTCAAAAGAATAGACAAATAAAGAGAACAACAAGGTCTAAAAGTAAGAATAGAGATGGCTATGAACACACTCGCAATTGCATCGAGGATGATAATCCAATGAGACATCGCCGCCATTAGCAATCACATTGGAGTGACTATAGACATGTTGTACCAAAAATTCCTTAACAGTTTTCTTGCCCACCTCCACTTTGAAATCTAGCACTCGTGCTTTCCATGCTAAACGAAATAGATTTGTTGTTGAGGATTTTCCTCCTTCTTGGTTGCATCAGAACCCAATACCCTTTGTATATTGTCTTTTGTTGCCATTTACTCTCTATATTCATGGAGTTTGAGATAGTGATAGAGCTTATGGTGTTACTTGGCCTCCTTGGGAGACTAATGGCGAGTCTTTTTGGGGATACAGCACAACAATCCCTAGAGCTATTAGGGCGGGAAGAAGAAGAAGAAGAAACCATGGCTCTTTTTGCATGGTAGAAGAAAGTGTTAACTTGCTTCCAATGGAGGGAAATTCAATTTTGAACGCTTGGTTATGGATCAAGATATTTTGGTGGCGGGAGAATGATATAGTACTGTAGCTGTCTTTTAGTACCATAACTACATACAGACCCTGCGCCCACATGTAGATACCTTCAACGTCGTAAAAACAAGGTTTGACCTCATGTTCTTCTCTTTCTTTTGCATTATTTGATCTATTTCTTCCTATTTCCCCGTTACGTTGGCTTGTTGTTCATTGGATGCGTCTCCTTTTCTCTCTCCTCAATAAGGCCCTCCAGATAATCTCCCAAATTCCCTAATGGTTATGTGGATAGTAGAAGATCCATATATGGCTATGTTTTCATGTTTGTTAGAGCGGCTATCTCTTGTACCTCTTATCTTCAAGACTGTACGTCTTCATCTACCACTAATGGAGAGTATGTTGATGTGTCTAACGCCAGTAAGGAAGACATATGGTTAGCTCCTCTAGTGGGAGATTTGGGCATTCATGAGGTTCCACTATTGCATTGTGATAGTAAGAGTTCCATTTCTTTGGCAAAGAATCCGGTGTTTCACTCAAAGTCAAAACACATAGAGGGCAGATACCATGTCATATGAGATGTATTGGCTGGAAAACACATTGAGCTAGTCAAGGTTCACACTAGCAACAACCTCGCAGATGCTCTCACAAAGAGCCTAGCATCGAAGCGATTTACACACTGCATAGAGCTTATGGGTGTAGGATGAATCTTGACGATGCTTCATCAACTTTGTATAGAATAACTATAATGACACCACTATTGGCCACCCTGACCTCAAGTGAGAGATTGTTGGGGTGTAGGCCAGGTGGCCATTGGAACCACCCCATATTTCCTTTTACTCTCTAATGAATACTCTCTAATGAATATAAGGAGAGAAAGTGAGAGTTGACCACAAATGTCACTTCCTACTCCACTAACCCAACTCTGTAGTGTATGTTGCATCTCCTTCCCCCCTTTCTCTCCTCCCCCCTCTTGCACTCACCACACGGATCCTCAATCCTCAACAAATGATCGTGTAATACTTCTATGAGAAACTTTTCACTAGATATGGGCTTCCGATTGAGAAACCAAGTGATCAAGGGACTCATTTCATCAACGATACGGTTGAATATCTATTGTAAGAGCTTATGGTGATTCATTCAAAATCAGTTCCATATCACCCTCAAGAAACAGGCAAGTCAATATCACAAACAAAATTCTATGCACGCTGCCCACAAAAATTATCAGTGAGTCAAGAGCCGATTGGGATCAAAAACTACAATCAGCTTTATGGGCGTATAGTGTAGACTACAAAAGTACCATATAATATGACACCTTTCAACTTGCTATTTGGGATAAATTCCATATTGCCTGTGGAAATTTTGATTCCTAAACCATGAGTTGCACAAGAATTAGGATGGGCTGGACATAAGTTGTATGGTAGATTGGAACATCTAACCTAGTTAGATGGGTTTCCACTCAAGGCGGTTGCAGCCATCTATGCACAAAAACGACAAATGAAATAATTTCATGACCAACATGTGATCAACTAGGAGTTCCAAAAGGGAGACTATGTATTAGTCTACACCTTAACCAAGAAATTGAAAAAGTGAGGTAATGACCCATTTCTGATCAATAACATATCACCAAGTAGGGCCATACAACCTACAACATTAGAGGGAGAGGAGACACCTAACTGGATCAATGGATATATACTAGAGAAGTATCATCAACCTCTCACCATGAAAATGTTAGAAAAGATTCACGAAGCAGAGAAAGGAAGTTAAAGGCTTGAGTAATTCAAGAACAAGCAAAGGAGGAAGCCAAGTTGCATATTTTAAAGCGCAAAGAGCGACAAAATTCAGCTCCACTACAACAAGTAGAAGCACCTGTCCTCCTATTATAGCAGTTCAAAGCGAACAAAGTTGTCTTGGAGGTATGGACGTACACATCAATATCCAACTCACCAATTGGAAAGAAGGTAGAGCACTTGTAGATACTAGAAGCAGCAAGGACATAAGTTTACATATAGATCTCGTGTACTCAGAGATGGAGTTGTCATTACAGCTGATTTCCCAGAACCTAAAAGTTTTGAAGCCACCAAGGTACACTGAGCCAAATCTACACATTGCTATCATTATGGAAATGGGGCTTACTGAGTGAAGGGTAGTCCGATGTGACTTGGGGAATTATATACTGGAAAACCTTATTGAGGCCAATCTCAATAGTACCAAAAGGAAAAATACCTATATGAATGCAAGGCTAGTGGTAGCTAGAATATCAAGCCCTAGGAATGATTGATCAACTATCACCAGCCGACTCTTAGATCAACCTATTGCACAAGTCTAAACATGCGGTCCGAGTGATAGGAGGTCGTTCATCTACACCTGGCACAAGAAATACAAGAGGTCAAGGCTCTAAAAAGAAGACATAAGAGAGTAAAGAAACAAAAACATATATAGAGTCTGGAGGTGAAATTAAGCCTCAAAATAAAGACACACCCTCTGAGTTCTAATCCATGGCAGAAGAAGAAGGTGAAGAGTATGATGTCACCATCCTTTTGGTGAGGAACAAGGGCAAGCAAAAGGAAAAAATCCATATTTTCCAAGCACATCTACTGAGGAAGGCCTCCATGATTTTGAAGAAACAAAGGAAACTCTTGATACAAGAGGGAAAATAAAAAAATGGATTTCAAAAGTTCAGGATGTCTCTCATAGGTAGTATATGTAGTACAAGCTAAAGGTATTGTAGTCAGTAGCTCTTTTAATGATCAAGCCAAATGAAATCGTGAAAAATTCTAGCCATGATATGATTCAATTACCGCTCATGGAGCAAGAGGCTATCCTATGGAAAAGGAAATTATTTTCCACTCTTGAGCGAAACCTAAAGGGGGTTTATAAGGATGTGCCCATGGGTTTATAAGGATGTACCCATGACAGTGGACCAAGTGCTAGCCATTTTAGAGAATCAACCCCTCTAGCACAAGAAGTGGTTTGAAAAGAGACCACAGGATGAGACCTTCTACTGCAATGTGTTACAGTATCTTAGGATCGACCCTACAATTATTCCCATCAATAGAAGGTGATCATGGGATAACTAATACAGTTGCCTGAGTAGGAGGCCACCAGTACTCAACTGTCCACCAATTATATCAAACCCAGACAATAATTTCTCACCCACAAAAAATACATGTTTCATAATTTACATGTGATGATAACACAGATGTATGATGTCCCAGACCTCACTTGTCAAAAGCTGGTAAAGATCGTAAAATTGATTATCACATGCATCACAACATTCGAGGACATCGAGTAAGTGGAACATCCATGGTAGGTATTTCTTGAGGGCACCAAGGGCATATTGGTCTCGCCACAAACAAATATAGTCTGATGGGTTCTTGGTGGGTTATCGCATCCCCATTCATCGGCATAAATGTGATCACATAAAGTGTAATTGTGTGAATATGATAGTAGCACATGGTAATCACAAAAAATTCCAAGTGATTACATGATTATTAAATCCTTGTTACTCATGCTCTTCGAGCTCTTTGCAACAAGTAGAAGCTTCAGCAAATGATCGTGGAAACTAAGATCTCCATGACCCAAGCAACTTAACGGCTTTTTTTATCACCATATATCATTCCCCTCTTCTTCAAATCATCATGAATAGTCAATAAAAGTATATTGTAGAGAGAAATAATTGAATCCAAAGGGCTTTTGTTTATGAGTGTCATAGGATGAAGCTTCATAGCATAATAGTAGTACATAAATTACTAATGGAGGTTCCTAAACTTTCATACAGTCTTTAATAAACCCATCAAATGACCCATACAATCTCAGAATTAAGTTTTTTTACAAAGTTTTGTTAACTGAGCCGACATTAGTTAACAAAAGTTTCTAAAGGCCAAGCCTTACAAAGCACATCGAAGACCAATACGAAGAAGCAGCAAAGCTTGGAGTTCCACATGTTTTACATTTTTCAAAATGGCCATGTATTGTAAATTTCCAATTTATTTCAAGCCATTGGAATATTTGTAACAGGTTATGGACTGAATGGGAGTTCCAAACTATAAAGAATAGGTCAATTAGAGTGCCTAGGTTGCAGATTCAGTAAGTTGTGGATCCCTAAAGGCCTTGGGCACACGAACATTGCATATTCCTATCTTAGGTATATAAGGCAGTGTGTAAATGAAACTAATGTTCTCAATCTCATTTGTTGAGACCACTCTTTAGTGAGAGCTCATGAGGTGTGTGGCTATGGAGTCCTTGAGCTTCTCCTTGCTCATTGACTTGATTAACACTAATCAAAGCTTAATTTTCTTTCAATGTGCCTCTTTCAAACTTCTTATGATCATTATTGATGCTTTGTTAATCCCACTCTAATATTGTGTGATTGTCCTCTATTCTTTGTGTGTGCATTTAGGTTTGATTTGAGTGTAGATGCCTAATGGACTATGTGTGTGCGCTTGTGATTAGTGTGTTTCATGATAGGATTAGTGATGTGTGTATCTTGCAATTGTTAGTGTGTGTGATTGGGTTGATTTGAGGTGAAGCGAAGTGGATGTGGAGATTACCAAAATTTGTGGCTTAGCTCCCCCATAGGCCAAGAAGCCCACTTCATATTAGAGTTTCCATTTGTGTTTCCTTGATTAGCTCACTAATCGGTAAGTGTTTCCATGCCCTATCCAGGTAGCTCATCCCTTTGGATTGACATTTATTGTTGGTCATTGGAGCTATGCTACAATGGTACCCCCAACATTTGGCTTCGCTATCAGGGAGCGAAGGCCTACGCTAGTGTAATTATGGCATGATTAGATCGGTGGAAAGGCGGAAATGAGAAAACCACCAGCACACAATCTGAATGCCTCTCTATAGCCCAGTGATTTCACAGCACCCCTATCCCCTAGTCAAGACACACCTAGACTCTCGATCTACAAACAATCAATGTCCAAGCGTGAACCCGACCAACCCTAACTGTAGACACCCGGTCACAAAGCATGCAATCAATTATCCCGATCTATGACCCTTGATAGAATCATACACTCACAAATAAGTAGTCCCGATACCCACAGACAAGCCACGATCATTGGCAGACTCAAGCTTGACCCCAACTTTTTATCCTCAAGGAATGTACACAGCCATATAGGAAGCACTTACTCAATCAACACTTACTAGAAGCACACAAGCACCGATGCACCATTGAACACAGAAGCAAGTGAGAAAGCTAACATTGGTTTGGGAAAAGATCAAACTAATGTCAAGACAAAAATGTTCCGAAAAGGAGTGCACAGTGGTGGTACTTCAAAGATGTTAAAATCTTCTTTCAATGCTTTTCCGACTTACTGCCTCCTTTCTCTGCATATAATGTAGCAAATTCTCTTAGAATACCCTCTTTGGCAACTGCGCTTTCTGTAGTCAAGTTTCTTCTCTCTCTCTCTTGCCAATCCTGGTTGGGCTTCAACATCTCCTCCTATATTGGCCCTCGAGTCTCGTTTTCAGCCACCCAAGCTCTTGCAGGAGCGGCCCTTGCAACTACCGTCTCTATTTGAAGCTCTCTTGGATTTACATTCTCATCAATCCCCTGGCCCTTGATACCTTGTTACCATAGCCTCCTCTTAAAGTCAACGCCGGCCCTGCTCGCCTCAAGGCCGCCCATGCACTGGCCTTTCTCCTTGGCTCACGGCATCACATCCATGACAGACTCCCGGCCCTCCATTGTAGTGTCTCGAGCTGCTCCTAAGCGTCCCCAAACTCTACTAGCCTCACACACTTGCAGGCTCGATCCACTGGCTGTCTCCAATTCCAGTCAGCTTTTGGCCTCCTCCTCTTTGACCACTAGCGATATCGCTAGTGGTGACCTCCTCTACCTTTTTATCAACTGCCGCTCTCTCTCTATGCCACTAACCACCAGATGGCGCACTTTCCACTGGGAACTGCAATGCCCCCCTGCTCTCGAACTCCCATACAAATGGCACCCTTCTTTTTCGTGTCATGCAGCCCGCCACACCGAACACATGGCGGCTACTTTCACTGCATTGACTAGCAGTCCCGCCACCTTCTCTATGTGGCGCCCTCAACCAGGTGCAGCTCGTTTATTTTTCTGTGGCCACCTTTAAAACCTCTTTTTTTAAAAAAACTCCTGACATGGGCAATGTTTCCAGGAGAAAAAAATCCATTTGATCATGATGATGCTGAACATCACCCGTTGGTGCAGAAATCCAAGCTTCCTTATGGCGAGCATCCAAGATCCTGCTCCTGTTCATGAAAGTAGACATTGAAATGGTGGCATTCTTGAGAGAAGATCTTGCCAAAAACCATTGCGATCATCACGACCGCCATCCAATTTTCCTTGAATCCGATTTACACTTGACTGCCTACTTGGCATACACGCCGCTAAGCTTTCGGCTAGCAGAGCCCCAAAAACCACATCTTGACCTGTTAATTTCCACATCGGGCATACACGTCATTGTGAGACTTCCTCCAAAATGCATCTGAGTGCTGCCAAAATCTGATACCATCAACCTGCCTGATGCCATATTCCTGCTGCTGACACTTCCACAGGTCGACACGGTTTGGGTGCACCATCATTGCCCCCCCCCTCATGAGCATTCTTGCTCAGCCATAGCATTATTTAGATAACATAAGTCTGTATAGAGAGAATGATATAAAATAGCTACATAGACTCTATAAGAAAAAGATGACATAGTGGCTATATAGATAGGATAGAGATAGAGAGAAAATCATATGCTACCGCATCAAATGGAAAGCACGAAGCCTCCCCAAGCATGCTGTAATCTCCACCTGGAGCAAATAGATGGTATTGGCCATAACCATCCACGTGTAAAGCCTTCATATTGAAGCCACTGTTTACATTTGCAATCCCAAAAACGGGCCACCTCGATAGCTCTTTATAGCATGGATTTATACTAGCCTGTATCCATAAGTCTTCGTGCCCGCTATAAGCATACATTCCTTCACTTGAAGGACCTACAACATAAGTAGCTATCCTGCCATCTGCTAGAGAAATCTCCATAGTATAGTCTTTATCATGTGAGCAATAAAACCTTTGTTTTACACCTTCCAAAGAAACCTGTAACAACATACCCATCAACAACACAACATATAGCTTCAATGCCTTGCCATTTTGTTGAGAATGTTGCATAAGCAAGAAAACATGTTCCCTCCGCAAGCCTGTATCCAATCCCTCTGTAAATGGCTCCAAGACCAACTTTTCATACCCAAGAGTATGACCTGCTCGAGCTTCAACCTTCAAAATAAAGCATACAAAGCATCTTCGCACTTGCAATATGCTTCTCTTTCACCTTCAGTGAACTGGCAGACAACTCGTATATGGACTCCGTCTTCCAAATGCTATCTGTGTCTATGCTACTAGATCTTGAGGAACTTTTGGATCCCATTCAAGCAAGATAGAAACCTTTCCAGCTTAAAGTATCCCACATGGGTTGCTTGGGTAACAGCCACAAAATCCCTCAGGGCGGTCACTTTTTAGAATGTGTATGATATCACATGAGTTAACCGGAGAGGATTATGAAAAGACCAAAATGTATAAAAATGTATACATACAGAGGGGGGTGGGGGTTTTCTAAATAGGCTCATAGTGTAAGTATAGTATGTATATTGGGGTATTATTAATTACCTCTTGAACGCACGTGATATAGGGGTCTTTTGATAATTGACTGCCCCATGCAAAATCCCCCCCATAAGCTTCAAATCTATCAACAAAGGCATTGAAATTTGCACTTATGTCCTGCTGCAAGCCTTTCATTTTTGCATCTGCGTCCGAAGCCAACACCACCTTTCGATACCTTTGTAGAAATTGCTCACGAAATTCGATCCAATTCTGCTTGTGTGTGCATCTTATAAATCATCGAAGAACCAAGGTTTTGCTTTACCTCGGAGCACCAACGGTAGAGTCTGGAGCTTTGTTTCATCACCTGGCATCCGAAGTACTGTCATCATAAATAGCTCAAAATCGGCAATCCAATCGTCTGCATCTTCATCTCCTTTGAACACCGGACCAAATTCCTACTTCATCTTGATTCACGAACACTTGGTCAAGAAGCAATCAGTGGATCCTCAATGGGGGCACCACAAGATGAAAAGGGAGAAATGAGAAAACCACCAGTACACAATCTGAATGCCTCTCTATAGCCCAGTGATTTCACAGCACCCCTATCCCCTAGTAAACACACACCTAGACTCCCAATCTGCAAAAAATCAATGTCCAAGCCCAAACCCAACCAACCCTCACTGTAGTAGACACCCAATCGCAAAGCATGCAATCAATTATCCCGATCTATGACCCTTGATAGCATCATATACTCACATATAATTAGTCCCGATAATACCCACAGACACCCCAAGATCATTGGCAGTGACCCCAACTTTTTTTCCTCAAGGCATGTACACAGCCATATAGGAAGCACTTACTCAATCAACACTGACTAGAAGCACACATGCACCGATGCACCATTGAACACAGAAGCAAGAGAGAAAGGTAACATTGGTTTGGGAAAAGATCAAAGTAATGTCAAGAAAAAAATGTTCTGAAAAGGAGTGCACAGTGGTGGTACTTCAAAGATGTTAAAATCTTCTTTCAATGCTTTTCTGACTTACTGCCTCCTTTCTCTGCATATAACGCAGCAAACTCTCTTAGAATCCCCTCTTTGGTGGCTCTGCTTTCTCTAGTCGAGTTTCTTCTCTCTCTCTCTCTCGCCAATCCTGGCTGGGCTTCAACATCTCCTCCTATATGAGCTTTGCACTCTCGTTTTCAGCCCCCAAGCTCTTGTAGGAGTGGCCCTTGCAACTGCCCTCGCTATTTTGAAGCTCTCTTGGCTTTAAATGCTCATCAATCCCCTCGCCCTTGTTACCTTGCTACCATAGCCTCCTCTTGAAGTCGTTGCCGGCCCTGCTCGCCTCAAGGCAGCCCATGCAGTGGCCTTGCTCCTTGGCTCACGGCATCACATCTATGACAAACTCCCGGCTCTCCATTGTAGTGTCCCGAGCTGCTCCTCAGCGTCCCCAACCTCTACTGGCCTCACTCACTTGCAGGCTCAAGCCACTGGCTTCCTCCAATTCTCGTAAGCTTTTGGCCTCCCCCTCTTTGACCACTAGCGATATCGCTAGTGGTCACCTCTAGTAACATTTTATCAATTGCCGCTCTCCCTCTATGCCGCTAAGTGCTCACCATGCATGAAACACCCCAGATGACACCCTTTACACTAGGAACTATTGTTAAGTATGGAGCCTGATTTACCCTTGTAATTTTCTGTGGTAAAAGCGCACATTTGTAAGGCCCCCATTATGAGGAGAAGCCATCGTGCGTGAAGGAAAATCACTCACCGGAAACCAAAATTTTCACGGACAAGAATCAGGGAAAACTTGCCGTAATATTATGGCCGGACGGCGGCCGGAAAGTGGTCGGAAAACAACCGGTCGGTTGGCCAGTGGCCGGTAGTCAATGGCCGATGGCCGGTGGTCGGAAGTCAATGGCCGGTGGCCGGTGGCCGAATTCAAAAGCGGACTTGTCTTCTCAAGGGCGGCCACACATGGGCGGATTGGAGGGTCCGATTTGGACTTATTCGCACAAGGGCGGCTACACATGGCTGTCTCTCATAAGAGAGGGCAGCCCTTTTGGCCTATAAAAGGAGGCCATTTCTACACACATTCCATAGTGTGAAGTTGATGCAACAAGGTGAGTGTGAGGTGGTGAGAGTGAAGCAAGGCGGGAGCTCCATTAAGGGTATAATCCCTTTGTAAACTACTTCTTGTTTTGAAGTACTAAAGCCATTGAGTGGCTGCTTTCCCATGGACGTAGCCCACATTGGGTGAACCATGTATATCGTGTGTACTCTCTCTCTCTCTCTGTACTCTATAATCTCGTGTATATAAATCTGTCTCTCTCCATTAAGTAATCTACTCAATTATCTATTTAGCTACGTCTTATTTCCTAACAACTATATTGCCCCCCTGCTCTTGAACTCCCATACACATGGCACCCTTCTTTTTCATGTCATGCAGCCTGCCACACCGAACACATGGCTGCTACTTTCAGTGCATTGACTAGCAGTCTCGCCACCTTCTCTATGTGGCTCCCTCGACCAGCTGTAGCTCGTTTATTTTTCTATGGCCACCTTTAAAACTTTTTTTTTTAATATAAACTCCTGACTTGGGCAATGTTTCCACAAGCAAAAAATCCATTTGATCATGATGATGTTGAATGTCACCCGTTGGTGCAGAAATCCAAGCTTTTGTATGGCGAGCATCTAAGATCCTGCGCCTCTTCATGAAAGTAGACCTTGGAATGGTGGCATTCTTGATAGGAGATCTCGCCAAAAACAATTGCGATCATCACGACCGCCATCCAATTTTGCTTGAATCCGATTTACACTTGACCTCCTACTTGGCATACACGCCACTAAGCTTTCGGCTAGCAGAGCCCCAAAAACCATGTCTTGACGTGTTAATTGCCACATCAGGCATACACATCATTCTGAGACTTGCTCCGAAATGCATCTGAGTCCTGCCAAAGTCCGATACCATCAACCTGCCTGATGCCATATTCCTGTTGCTGACACTTCCACAAGTCGACACGGTTTGGGTGCACCACCCCCTCGTTGAGCATTCATGCTCATCCATATCATTATTTAGATAAAATAAGTCTATATAGAGAGAATGATATAAAATAGCCACATAGACTCCATAAGAAAAAGATGACATAGTGGTTATATAGATAGGATAGAGATAGAGAGAAAATTGTATGCTACTGCATCACCCTCCAGGATCAAATGGAAAGCTCGAAGCCTCCCCAAGCATGGTGTAATCTCCACCTGGATCAAATAGATGGTATTGGCCATAACCATCCACGTGTAAAGCCTTCATATTGAAGCCACTGTTTACATTTGCAATCCCAAAAACGGGCCACCTTGATAGATCTTTATAGCATGGATTTATAGCATCCTGTATCCATAAGTCTTTGTATCCGCTATATTAAGCATACATTCCTTCACTTGAAGGACCTACACCATAAGTAGCTATCTTGCCATCTACTAGAGAACTCTCCATACTATAGTCTTTATCATGTGAGCAATAAAACCTTTGTTTTACACCTTCCAAAGAAACCTGTAACAACATATCCATCAACAACACAACATATAGCTTCAATGCCTTGCCATTTTCTTGAGCCTGTTGGATAGGCAAGAAAACATGTTCCCTTCGCAAGCCTGTATCCAATCCCTCTGTAAATGGCTCCAAGACCAACTTTTCATACCCAAGAGTATGACCTGCTCAAGCTTCAACCTGTTCGTCAAATACCTCATCACCTACAAGGTTTGTGGCACCTTCCTCTTTGCATGGAGCCTCACTCTTATAGGTTGCACCAGTATCTGTTTCCATAGAGTCATCTGCCGGAGCTAGCTCTCCACGGCCTTACACAAACTCCAAAACTTCAAAGTGCACCTCTACATGCTTATCAAGGTAAGGTTGCCCCACCCCCTGCATAGACAAATCAATTTGACATACCTCTGCTTCTGTTTCTAGCTCCTGCAAGTCATCCTCAAAAACCTCCTCTTCAATCAAGTCGGATGCACAATCAAACCACATTTCTTATAGCAATGACTCACCACCACTAGACACAAGAGAAGATTGGTCGACTGGGACACAAAGCATCTTCGTACTTGCAATATGCTTCTCTTTGACCTTCAGCGGACAGGAAGACAACTCGTATACATTTGTATCCACTTCATCTACATGAAAAACATCATAAGTTTCATACCTAGAAGACATGGACTCCATCTTCCAAATGCTATTTGTGTCTCTCTTGCTTGAGCTCGAGGAACTTTCGGATCCCATACAAGCAAGGTAGAAACCTTTCCAGCCTAAAGTATCCCACATGGGTTGCTTGGGTAACAGCCGCAAAATCCCCCCAATAAGCTTCAAATCTATCAACAAAGGCATTGAAATTTGCACTTACGTCCTGCTGCAAGACTTTCATCTTTGCATCTGCGTCCGAAGCCAACACCACCTTTCGATACCTTTCTAGAAATGCTCATGAAATCCGATCCAATCCTGCTTGTGTGTGCATCTTATAAATCATCGAACCAAGCTTTTGCTTTACCTCGCAGCACCAAAGGTAGAGTCTAGAGCTTTGTTTCATCACCTGGCATCCGAAGTACTGTCAGCGTAAATAGCTCAAAATCGGCAATCCAATCGTCTGCATCTTCATCTCCTTTGAACATCGGACCAAATTCCTACTTCATCTTGATTCACGAACACTTGGTCAAGAAGCAATCAGTGGATCCTCAGTGGGGGCACCACAAGATGGAAAGGGGGAAATGAGAAAACCACCATCACACAATCTGAATGCCTCTCTATAGCCCAATGATTTCACAACACCGCTATCCCCAGTAAAAACACAACTAGACTCCCGATCTGCAAACAATCAATATCTAAGCCCGAACCCAACCAACCCTAACTGTAGACACCCGATCGCAAAGCATGCAATCATTTATCCCGATCTATGACCCTTGATAGCATCATACACTCACATGTAATTAGTCCCGATAATACCTACAGACACCCCAAGATCATTGGAAGACTCAAGTTTGACCCCAACTTTTTATCCTGAGTAGTCCCGATAATACCCACAGACACCCCAAGATCATTGGAAGACTCAAGCTTGACCCCAACTTTTTATCCTCAAGGCATGTACACAACCATATAGGAAGCACTTACTCAATCAACACTGACTAGAAGCACACATGCACCGATGCACCATTGAACACAGAAGCAAGAGAGAAAGGTAACATTGGTTTGGGAAAAGATCAAAGTAATGTCAAGACAAAAATGTTCCGTAAACGAGTGCACAGTGGTGGTACTTCAAAGATGTTAAAATCTTCTTTCAATGCTTTTCCGACTTACTGCCTCCTTTCTCTGCATATAACGCAGCAAACTCTCTTCGAATCCCCCTCTTTGGTGGCTCTGCTTTCTCTAGTCGAGTTTCTTCTCTCTCTCTCTCTCTCTCTCTCTCTCTCTCGCCAATCCTGGTTGGTTGGGCTTCAACATCTCCTCCTATATTGGCCCTGCAGTCTCGTTTTCAGCCCCCCAAGCTCTTGCAAGAGCGGCCCTTGCAACTGCCCTCACTATTTTGAATCTCTCTTGGCTTTAAATGCTCATCAAGCCCCTGGCCCTTCATACCTTGTTACCATAGCCTCCTCTTGAAGTCGCTGCCGGCCCTGCTCGCCTCAAGGCGGCACATGCACTGGGCTTGCTCCTTGGCTCACGGCATCACATCCATGACAGACTCCCGGCCCTCCACTATAGTGTCCCGAGCTGCTCCTCAGCGTCTCCAACCTCTACTAGCCTCAGTCAGTTGCAGGCTCGAGCCACTCGCTGCCTCCAATTCCCATCAGCTTTCGGCCTCCCCCTCTTTGACCACTAGCGATATATCTCCTCTGCCTTTTTATCAACTGCCGCTCTCCCTCTATGCCGCTAACTGCTCACCATGCATGAAACACCCCAGATGGCGCCCTTTCCACTGGGAACTGCAGCGCCCCCCGTCTCTCGGACTCCCATACAGATGCGCCCTTCTTTTTTGTGTCATGCAACCCGCCACACTGAACACATGGCGGCTACTTTCACTGCATTGTCTAGCAGTCCCGCCACCTTCTCAATGTAGCGCCCTCAACCAGCTGCAGCTCGTTTATTTTTCTGTGGCCACCTTTAAAACTTTTTTTCTTTTTAACTCTTGACTTGGGCTGCTCCCACGAGCAAAAAATCCATTTGATCATGATGATGCTAACGTCGCCCATTGGTGCAGAATTCGAAGCTTCCGTATGGCGAGCATCCAAGATCCTGCTACTGTTCATGAAAGTAGACCTTGGAATGGTGGCATTATTGAGAGGAGACCTCACCAAAAACAATTGTGATCATCACAACCGCCATTCGATTTTTCTTGAATGCGATTTACACTTGACCGCCTACTTGGCATACACGCCGCTAAGCTTTCGGCTAGCAGAGCCCCAAAAACCACGTCTTGACTTGTTAATTGCCACATCGGGAATAAACATCATTGTGAGACTTACTCCAAAATGCATCTGAGTCCTGCCAAAGTCCGATACCATCAACCTGCTTGATGTCATATTCCTGCTACTGACACTTCTAGCGGTCGACACGATTTGGGTGCACCATCGATTTCCTCACTAATTTCACTTGTGTTTTTATGGTTTTATGGATTTTGGATGTGTGTGCATGAAGCAATGTGTTCAATTTCTCCTAATTTGTCACCATGTCTTGCTATTGTATACCTACACACTCTAATTTCACACTAAACCGTTGCTATTTTCACTAACTTTTGCTAGCTTACACACTAATTTTTCAATGATTGCACTAACATTTTGTGCTTATGCTTTGATATGTGCCTAATTAGAGGCTTGGATTGGATTCTAGAAATTCCTGTTAGTGCTAATTTCTTGATGATTTGTTAATTTTGGAATGCAAGATTAGAGCTTTGAAGCATCGACGAAAGCGGCCTACACATTGTGTAATCGGTGGTTGGATGGTACTTTTGGACTCAAATCTTATGCGGTATGCATCACTGTTGTCAATTTTGTGAATTGGAACTTTCGATTTTGCACATTTGCATGCCATCGTAATGCCAAGGTTTTCTTGGAATGAATGTACAAAGTGATGGTTTCATGGCAAATGTGTAGTGTTAACATGCCTAATTGCATGTTCAGTTGGTCAATTGCAAGTATGTGCACTAAAATCAAGTATATGTGGATTCTAATTGAGTGTGTGTATGTCTAATTTTAGGTGTGTGTGCATTATTTTTCTCTTCTATGTGCACTTAAAAATCAATGTGTACATAAAGATTTTACAAATGTGATGATTGATTTTTCTTGTGGTCATGCCCAATTAGAGATCTGTAAATTTAATTTGCAAATTCGACAAGATTAACTCTTGTGTGTGTGCACCTGAAAATTGGTAGAAACTGCAAATTATTAGTGTGTGTGTGTGTGTGTGTGTGTGCGTGCGTGCGTGCACACGTGCCTAAAAAGTATTTAATGTGCATGATTAATCCGGTGTTTGGTTGCAAATTTGATGTAGGTAATGATTAATTGTGATGTTTTCAAGCTCAAAACAGGATTCACACACTTGAAATGTGTCAATTTTTGACCTAAAATTGCCTAGTTTTTTATTTTATTGTCCAAAGTATTTGGCTATTGAAATGATGTGATTATTGTGTTTTGATTTGGCTACACTAATCCCCTATTGTGATTTAGATTTTGCATTAATTTTTTACTAATTTTGAAAAAATTTGATACCTTGCGATCTTGACAAATTGTTTTATATATGTACTTATGGCATCATTTTGAGCACATTTGTATTCTAATTTGTCAAGTTTTGAGCATTTCGCTATTTTTGGGGGTAGGATTGATAATTTTGTCGTAATTAACGTTTTTGGCAAAAACTATTATTTTTGGTGTGTTTGTGTGTGTCAAAAGTGTTTGATCATGATAACCAATGGTTTTTTGAATTTATGGATTTTTTAATCAATGTTTCAAATATTTGGATGTTTTTTAGCATTTTCGGACTAATTTTGGTATTTTCGGGCCTTAAAAAATAAAAATTGAAATAAATTTGGGTTCGATGGGCACCAGCAATTGATCAGGAGCTTGGGCAAACCCTCCGGGAAGTTTTTGACACTCTGCAAACTCAACGGGTAAGTTTTTTGTTATTCGGCGTAAAAACCGGAGTTTGTGTGTAAGCATTGCCATTCAAAAAAAAACCCTCCCCAACACATCTTGGGCGCTCTTAGCGTGCGCACATGCATGCCTCAGAGCGTTCGAAAAGTGCACAAGGCCCATGACGCCCCTGTAGGATTCCCACCGTTGCGCCACCGGCTCTATCGGAACGTCGCTGCCCCCTTTACTGCCGTTTGTAGCCGACGAGCACCATTGGTGAAACGGGAATGCTTGTGATTGACTGACAGGCTCTGACACGCTGAAAAGGCTCCTAACAAGCTCATGAACGGCGCAATTTATCTGCATGTGCTCGAGTGGCCGATTTGAGGCTTGCAGTTCGCCCCTCACCGCCATTCTGCCGGGTTTGCTACATGTGTGCATCCTATCTAAAGATACTCTCTCACCTCCCTTTCACTTTCTCTCTCATTCCCACTCCACTCTCTCTCTCTCTCTTTACTCTCACTTTCTCTCTCGGCATAAAATATCCCTAGAGGCTCCCTCTCTTTCTTCACTTGAGGTTTGGTCAAATGCCTAAGATATAGTCTTCTTTCTCTCTCCCACTTGCTCTCTCGTTGTCTTATAGGTCCACTCACACATAACACCATCTCTCTTGAATTCCTGCGCTCCACGGTCAACCTCTTTCTTTGTCATTTTTGGTGCTTCGTTGGCAACATGACGACACACACACATACCACTTTCCCTTTCTCTCTCTCGAGCGACTGGAGCGCGGCGTCAGACTTTGTCTCTCTCTGCTTTATCGTGGCGTGAATACACACTCTCTTTGTCTCATTCTAGATCAACGTGGACCGGTAAGATTCTCTCTCTTCCTCTCTCTCTCTCTCTCTCTCTGGCGACCAGACGAACAGCATGTCGAATTCTCTCTCTCTCTCTCTCTCTCTCTCTCTCTCTCTCTCTCTCTCTCTCTCTCTCTCTCATTACCTCGGTCATCTCTCTCTCTTCCTCAAATCTTTCACTGCATGCCGTTGGGCCCCACAATCCATTCCCTCCCTGCGCGCATGCTGCATGTCGTCAAGGTCGTGGGGAGGAGGGCTGCGAATCTCGCAGCCCTCCATCCACCTTGCTTTATATCCCGGAATTTTTTCTTGCACGTACTGGATCTTTGCCAGATCAGCAGCCGTAATATTCGTAGCCAATGGCCAATGTTGGCACTCCAGGTCAGCTGTCGGAACAGCTTCAACAGTTGACACCTCAGCTGTGAAAATATGCTGACACCTCAGCACCTGGAACAGAGAGTCTTGCTGAGGTGCTGACACCTCAGCACCTGGAACAGAGAGTCTTGCTCACAACTCAGCACCCGAGACCATCCTGCAATGGCGTCTGTAGTGCAGTGTGCTCTGTACCCGGCCAGGTGGCGGCTGAAGGTTTGGCCCTCCTCCCCAAGACCTTGACGGCCGGGAAAGGACGTTGATTGTCCTTTCCCTGTAATCACTGCTCCCACCATGGCTTGCGGCCTCCCCGCCGCTCGCCATGGGGTCACAGTGATTACAGGGAAAGGACAATCAACGTCCTTTCCCTACCCCTTCTTCGCCGATTACGTCCTCGCAAGTCGACGACACAGCAAGCAAGGTTAATAAGATTTGTTTTTTTTGTTGTTTTTTTAAATTTAATTAGCCCCACTTGAAATTTATTTTTTAACATATATTTTAGAATTGGTTTTTTGTAAAAAAGAAATTCCCAAGAAAACGAAAAAGAATAATTCAAAAAACAAAAAAAAGAGTTGTCAAAACAGATATAAAAATTGGAAAACAAATTCAAAATCCACAAAAAAGAGGAACGATACAAAAATACAATAAAAATAGATTAAAAATCAGAAAAATATGTTTTGAATTTCACAAAAAAAAATCACAAAAAATCAAAAACCTCACATAAAATTTATATAAAATGAAAAAAAGATCATAGTAAATCACCAAAACAAATTTATAAAACCTTCCAAAAAATACAAAAAAATCACAATATTCACAAAAAATCTTTACAAATCAAAAAATTATTAAAAAATCCACAAAATATCATAAAAATTTAGAAAATTCTAAAATTTCACAAAAAGATAATAAAAATAAAATAAGAGGAGTCAAAAAAAGAGGGAAAAAGCAAAAGCACATTGAGAGAGTCACGCACCACAAGAAAAAAAAGGCAAGATGAGTGAACGAGTCAAGAAGAAAACGCCAGAAGAGTCAGAAAAACCAAAAAGTGCAAAAATAGTGAAATCGAAGCTGTGAGCGATAGATAAAATTTCAAAATTATTGAAAAAGAGTAGAAAACGAACCGCAAAAAATCCAGAAATCAAAATTGTTCAAAAGCCGTTCGGCTAGGACACATCCATACAAAACTCAATTGAAAACTGAAATTCGACTAAAATCTAGTCGTTAGGGTATTGTCTACGCACCAAAATTGCGATTTGAGGCTGAGATTAGCAGATTTTGGTAAAAACTGGTAAAATTCAAGTCGTAAAGCTCGCCCGAATGCAAATCTTGACCTAAAATCAGGTAAAACCCTTGGGACCTCTAGCTTCATTTTGGCCAAGAACATCACTGTTCTAGCCCATTTTTGGACAGTGAGCCCACATTTCAGTCAAGGAACGTCAGAGGCTATAAGTCATTGTGCATGCCACAAAGTGGCGAGTGTAATTGCATTGCAAATTGAGTCTAGAATTTGACGATTAGGGGCACCACTCACATGTGATTGCAGATTAGGCTATTTAGACACAGATTTTCATTGTTTTAAGGGTTGCAGTCAAGTTTGATACATTTGAGCTAGAGTTAATCAACTCTTGGACTCTAAAGTGCAACGAACTGCAAAAGTGCTTTGACACAAGCATTTTTTTCAAGGCGAAGCAAGAGAATTTTGACAGTGCAACATCAGAATCTATTAGGAGACATCCATGTCAATCAAGCACATCATGCACTCGAGTCGAGCCGAGAGTTCAAGTACAATAAAACTAGCCAATAACATTGGCTACATAGGCACAAGTGCAACATAGAAAATTTTGCAGCTCTATGGCTACAGTGGAGATAAAGTCTTATATGCGGATTCAAAGGGCCATAGGTACCTAATGAGTAGCAAAAGCAACACAAGAGCCAAGATCCTATTGATCAAAGTTAAGTAAAATCCAGAGAACTCCCAGATGTTCACAGATTTCAGTGGAGCCAAGTATTGCAAGCTCAAAGATGAAGTGCAGATAGAAGTGTAGAAAATTGACCCAAGTGGGTATCCAGACATATGCACAAGTTAGCAGGCCATATAGTTGGCGCATATGCAATCAGTATCATTGTACATGGACTAGTAGTAGAGAGCCAGAATTGGAATATCCAACCGATAAACAAATAGAAGCCAGCCTAATTGGAGAACCAAGTCAAAGACACTACAAAGGTCAAGATGGTGCAATCTACAGCCTGATGCAAAGTGTTTTGAAAGAAGATGCTAACAACTTTGTAAGTATAGAAGCAAGAGCTCCTCAACAAGAGCTTGAGATGATAGAACCAAGTGAAATACCACTAGTCGTGGTGTATTTCTCAGATTGTGAAAGAAAAGGTGGAAATTTTTCAAAGGATTGCCCAAGAAACCCGGACAACAAACACACAACAGCTTCCAAGAAAAACACAGAGCAAATTGGGAATGCGGATTGCGATGTAAGTGCATCTAACTCATCATTTTTTATACATACAAACGATTCACTAGAACCACCAGCAAAAGCACAACAAAGTCAAAATTTGCATGAAGATACATAAGCATGTGAAAAGCTTAAAATTGATCCTTTGAGCAACAAATTCCTACGTGAATTTTTTATCAAAGCCTCCAGTTATCACCGAAGGTCTAAAAGGGTGTTAGGTTTGCAAGTGATTATGGATCCATTTCCACTAGTGTGCAATCATTCACAAGTCTAAAGGACACATCAAAGTGAATGATGTTAGCATTGTATTTGCATTGTATGGCACACATAATTCATACGCACACTACGTAGATCAGGAAGGAAAATTGTACAAAAAGGATCGACCAGTGTTTGAACAACCCACATACTTTCTCATAGAAGTGTGCCCAGTGATAGATTGAGAAGGATGGTTCATTTCAAAGGATAAAATCTATTATAGCCCATCCTCTCTACAGCTGAATGATATTACCCTAGTGAGCCCAAAAATTTGTTCAGAGCCAAACTCTCCCCCATCAAAAATTAAGCTTCAACATTGTGACCAGACCATCATGTACTTTGACCAAAATAGTCGTAGATATAGACATGGGTCTAAAATCTATGACACCTTGGGTCTTGAAACCACAGAAGCTCATATCATAAGAGACCCATGGGATACAAAATATCATGGCGAAGATGATGTTATCTATGGCTTGTTGACTTGGGGAATTATTTTTCATGTTTCACAAAGATACATAGGAAACTATGCAGAAGGATTACAGATGTCAAACATCAATAGTGCTACACATAGTGTACCTTCACATTCCCAAAAGGTGAGATCAAACCAGAGTCAAATAATCTTGAGCCCAACTCATGGAGAAGGCTATAGTGATCACCCTAGGAAGGGGGGAGTTGGAAATCCATCAAGCTCAGCTCATGTACCAAGAAATGCAACAACAATTTGAAGCCCTAGAGCCTCTAGTCAAAAATCCCTTCAAAGCAAAAACCATTGAAAGATCATATGGTTGTTGGAAGTTTCCAATTGACCCAGATTCACTCCAGATTTGTAGACGAATGCATCTACGAAGATTGTCAAGGACAAAAGTTTTAGTTGATCTCTACAAGTCAAAGTCAAAAGCCAATGAATCCCATAGTGCTCAAGAAATTTCATGTAACCAAGATCACATATGCATATCGAGATGCAGATGGCGATGGATATCAGTACGTCCATGACCTTGTACGAACCCATATGGATGGTCTGACTGAAGTCTAAGACTATTTGAAGATGATGCAAAGCCTCAAGCTACCAGAATAGGTGACAAATAAGTCAAAATCAAAGGAAGCTAAAGCTCAAAAGGATACACAAAGGTCACCACCAAAATCTCCTCCAAAGAGACAAATTATATCAAAAAGTACAACGGATGTTCTAAGATCAAAGTTTACCCAGATGCAGGTAGACAATGCTCAACAATTACAAGCAAAGAATGAAATATCATAGCGAAACGAGCCAACACCGACTGAAGAAGATGAACAAAGCAAAGAAGTTGCAGAAAAATTTCAACCCAAGGATGCCACCACTATAAAAGCAGTCAGCTCAGACAAAAAATTTGAGAAGTTCTAGTGCACTATTACTAGTGAACACGAAGAAAAGCTGTGCTCCTAAATTCATTAGCATATCCGAAGAAAAACGAGCAAAATGCTAGGGAATCATTTCCATTGACATTCAAGTAGGTTCACAAATCCTCATAGCTTAATTTCATGTGGTAACAATAAAAGATGTACCAGATGACATCATGTTGGGAATACCAATGACCTAGAAGGTTTTAGAGATACGGAGCTCAAACAAGATGTACAACCAAGAATGATGACCAAGACTGGTCACTGATGGACGACAGCACAAAGTCCTCCAATAAAACTCAAATGGAGACGGATTCATCTCCAACCCAGAGATTCTGAAAAGAACTTAAAATAGATCAAGCAATAGCAAGTGCATATCAAACACAACAAACAACAACCACAAATGCTAATGACATGGAAACACAATCAAGACAAGAAGTACAGAAGAACAAGGTTGCAAACAGCCAAGAAGCAATAGGAAGTTCAAAGATCAATCACTCATTGCCAACTGAATCAATTGATGTAAGTCCAATTGGAAAACAGAGTCTCAAGTCACCTTCCATATAGACTAGGCTAGATCAAGATGAGACCATGGCCAAAGCAAAACAAGGATTGTCAAAAAGCTAGAACTACCAAATATAGTAGCTATAGTCCTCAGTAGTGTAAATGGAGCAAGTGTCAGATGCAATGCTCTAGTGAACAAAGAAGTAAAGTGCAATATGGTTTCAGAGAACATCCAAAGGATCCTTCAGATTACTCCATGCAAACAAGACACTAAAACAATGCTAAGTAATGTTGCAAGTGAAAAAGAAATGGTTGCTATTCTTAGCATCCAAAAAAATGAAGAGCAGGTAATGTTTCAGGTAAAGCCTTCAAGAGAAATTCATGCAAATTAATGTTATCCTTGCACATCAATGGGTTAGACAAACACAAAGTATACAAAGAAGAAACAATGTTATTACTCTACTTTCCAAGAGGTAGCAAGCAACAATTAAAGGTATTGTTAATGCTAGATTTAGAGTTGCAAAAGTCACAAGAATCAACAATAAATCTTGCAGATAAAGGTAAAGCTAAAGTGGACCTTCCTCCGACTAGCACGAAAGGTGTAACACGAGGTGTAACACCATATACCTCTACATCAAATAACCCTCATGGATCATCTTCTTCAAGCAAGTCAGGCTTTCAAAACTTCAAATCAATTGCTGACCCATACAAAACCTCTAGGGAGACACCCAGAACAACAAAGATATATCAGCCCAAGTTCAGAGCAGTTTAGTCAAAATCAGTGATCCAATTTGGATTGAAGACAACAGATCAACACAGCAAGACAAACACATGGGATGGATAGCATCACAATGGAGCTTAAAAGAACATGAGTACTATAGAGGTATGCGATAGATATGGGTACCAAAATTGCAAATCAGGGCATACGAAATGCAAATGAGACCCTCCCAGAAAGAAGGCCCACTAGGTATCAATCTCATAAATTTATTAGGATACCTAAGAAGCAAGTCTTCAATAAAACGACATCAGATTCTAAATTCTACCACAACTCTCAAGAGGATACAGAATAGAGAGGAATCTCAAAGAATCTTCCTCTTGCACCAAGGTTCTACACAAACTGTACAAAGAGCTGTCTACCAGTCAACCAAAGACCAACTACAATTGAGACACAATTGGATGAAGATCTCACGAGCTCAACAAGACCTAGTGCTAGGAAAAGTCAACAAAGAAGCTGCAAAGTTCAAAAAGAGATTTGGATTTCTACGTCTTCCAATGCTCCAAGTCAAAAGTCAAATGCTGATAGTCTACAAAAAGGCCTACAACAACATCAAAGAATCCTTACAATAGACCTAACTAGACAACCAAACAACCAATGGAGTCTTCACTGTCAAAGAAGGACAACTTAACCAGCAAAATTTCATATCCCAAGATAAAACATGTATGGAAAAAGAAACCCTTAATGACAACTTGGACCTTCATTAGTCCTCTCTTTGATGATTCAAGCTTACTTATACAGAAAAGATGTTTGTAGTAAGCTCAAGAATGTAAAATGTCAAGTCTCTAGGGTGCAAAAGACACTCTGGCATAGTCAGAGTTGGGTTGTCAAAACAAAAAATGGGCAAAGCATTACTCCCAAAGCTTCAAGTAAAAATAAACTATGTACTAAGAGTCGTAGTTATTAGGATTACACTCAAGTTGGATGAGTTGCGCATATCGAAGTCGTGTCACTTATGCTGGATGAGGTGAGCATAAGAGTCAAAGTCTATTGACTTAATCATGGTGGAGTGCCGTAGAGTCCAACACTCACACACAGTGCAGAGTAAGACGAGAGCACATATCCTCAACAACGAAACCCTTCCTAAAGGGGTACCAGCTTGTAAAGCCACGTCATATGCTTTTATAGCTGCAACTTCCACTACAAGAGGCTATTCATATTAGCGACGCTCACACAACGACGCTCAAAAAAAAAATTTCCCGGCGTCGCTATGAGCGTCGCAAATTTACTTGTAAATTTGCGACGCTCATAGAAGTGACGCCGGCTGGGCTAAAAAAAATAACAGAGAGCGCCCAAAAACTCAGATCTCAGATCTGAGTTTTTCGGCGCCCTCAAGCAAGGAGCAGGTAACGCTCTCCCTCTCTCTCTCTCTCTCTCTCTCTCTCTCTCTCTCTCTCTCTCTCTCTCTCTCTTTCTTCTCCACACACACACACACACACACACACGAGGAGAGGAAGGAGAGCCAGGTATGCTCCTTCCCTCTCCTCACTCTCATGTTCCCTTCCCCTCTTTCTCTCTCCCTCTCTCTCTCTCTCTCTCTCTCTCACACACACACACACACACACACACACACACATAGTGTTTTTGAGAGAGAGAGAGAGAGAGAGAGAGAGAGAGAGAGAGAGTACAAACATAAACAAAAACGCACACACACATACATAAACAAAGAATGCACACACACATTGAGAGAGGAAAAGAGAGAGAGAGAGCATGCATAAACAAAAAACGCACACATTGAGAGAGGAAAAGAGAGAGAGAACATGCATAAACAAAAAACGCACACATTGAGAGAGGAAAAGAGAGAAAACATGCATAAACAAAAAAACGCACACACATTGAGAGAGAAACTAATTTAACGTCGTAGGAAACTAATTAAAATTAAAAGACCTAAAGATCTAGCCGACGAGGAGTTGAACTCAAGACCTATTATTCAAGAGGGAAATGGCATAACCAATCTATCATACTTGGCATGGGTGATAGAAAGGTTATACCATTTATCTCTTTTCATTGGCACACACATCCACACACGCGCACACACACACAAGAAGAAGAGAGTTATAACGTCGTAGGAAACTATCCTAAAAGACGTTAAAGATTAGGTTAGATGTAGACTTACGTTAAATTAGATTTAGGTTTATTTTTAGTTAGATTTACGTTTATTTACGCTAGATTTAGATTTACGTTATATTAGATTAGATTTAGGTCTCCATAGACTGCGATGCCTGGATGAAGCGGGTGAAGAAAGCCCTCAATGGAATATAGGGTATTGCTGCCTTCACTCATAGTGGGCTCCGTCGATCCAAAAGTACTGGTGAAATGTCTTCAGAAGATAGGGAAGAAGGTGGATCTTCACGGCGGCAAGAGTCACTACATCCTCGACAATGACCATCTAGACAACTTCTAGTCATTCAGCAGCAACTTCAAAGTTAGTAACAAGAGCAAGAACGGTCCAAAGGGCCAATTGCTGTCGTCAGATGTGGATGGAGATGAGGCAGCGTCACCGCCGGAAGTTAACTCTCACATCTTTAGTGATGAGAATGCCAACTCTTGCCGAGTTATGTGAAAAATTATGTGTTAAATCAGTTTTAAGGTTCTTATAATCCCTGTTAGTTTAGTTCTTTGTTTTTAATATAACATGATTTACGTTAGATTTAGATTTATGTTATATTAGATTAGACTTAGGTTTATTTAGGTTTACCCACACACACACACACACACACACACACACACACACAAGAAGAAGAGAGTTTTAACGTCGTAGGAAACTATCCCAAAAGACGTTAAAGATTAAGTTAGATGTAGACTTACGTTAAATTAAATTTAGGTTTATTTTTAGTTAGATTTACGTTTATTTAGATTTAGGCTTATTTACGTTAGATCAAGTCCACGCAAGAATTACTTACGGTTTAGTGTTTAGAGTTAGACGAACAGTGAAAAGATCTACTGTGAAAAGATGTTAAGATGCTGTGAAGTGCTACAGCTAGAGAAGAGGCAAAGGGGTTTTGTCCACTACATGCAGTATCATGTAGACGTGGGTCTGTAGATTTCTTGTACCTACAAATATAGGTATTGACCAATAAAGACGAGATTATAACCCGGTGGTTCTGATCTCCGTGCACCTCTAGACCAAGGTGTGCGGGGATTGGACATGGCTAGAGAATGTGAGGAGAGAGAGAGAGAGAGAGAGAGAGAGAGAGAGAGAGAGAGAGAGAGAGAGAGAGAGAGAGAGAGAGAGAGAGATAAGACGAAGAATGCCAATAGAATATTAAATTTGTTGTCCAGGTTATAAGATTTTTATCCTCATTATGAGTAGTGACGAGGATGTGGGACCGTCCAACCGAAACACCTATCTCTCAACGAGGGTCTTATGTCCTTGTAATCAATGCAAGCATGCTGTGGGACGGACAAGACGTGTTTATTTGCAGCACGTTCGCGAATTTGGCAAGTTCAATCCATCTATTATAGATCGAGTTTTTGCCAATTATAACTCGTCGGACTCTGACGCTGGCCAACAAGCAGCAATCTTGCAACCCAATAGACGTGTTCGCAGGCGCTTTGGTCAATCAGCATATGTGAGGCCACAAGATGTAGCCTTTGACAGCTCGGGGGATGATCATGCAGAGCACATTCCCAACGAGGCAATGTTTGAGCCCGAGATTGATGAAATGATCGAGACGATCATGGATTCAGAAAGGCTTATCTATGATGATATGAAAAGTGAAGCCGATACGCCATTGTATAATGGAGCACGTATGTCTAGATTGAAAGCACTCTTGGTTCTTCTCAACATGCAGGCAAAGTTTGGATGGAGTGACACTAGCGTCACAGCGCTTTTCAAGTGATCTATTACAATTAGTTTACTTTAATAAAACTCTAAATGTATAATGATCTGATAGATTTTTACACGACTGTATCGTATTTTTATGTTGTGTAGATTGCTTAAAGAGCACATACTACCAACTGACAATGTGATGCTAGATTCCCGAGATGAAGCAAGAAAGATTTTGCGAAACTTGGGAATGGATTACAATTCTATCCATGCTTGTCCTAATGACTGCATTCTTTTCAGAGGGGAATACATAGACATGGAGAAGTGTCCGAAATGTGATTCCGAAAGATATCGAGTAGATCTCCACGGGACAAAAATTCCACAAAAGGTTTTGCGACATTTTCCTCTGCTTCCTCGCATCAAGCATTTCTTCGAATGTAAGTCCATGGCCGCCCTAGCATCATGGCATGAGGAGAATAAATCTTTGGATGTTGTGCTACGAATTCCTGCAGATTGCGCAGCCTGGAAACATATAGATGGAACATGGTCGGATTTTGCCAGGGAAGCTCGGAATTTGCGCTTATACCTGGCTATGGATGGCGTAAATCCATTTGGTCAAAGATCAACATCTTACAGTGTATGGCCCGTTGTCATCGTCAACTACAACATTCCCCCGTGGTTGACTACGAAGAAGGGGCACCTATGGCTAAGCTTGATTGTGCCAGGGCGATATAAAGTGGAGAATATGGATGTGTATCTTCGTCCACTATTGGAAGAGCTACAACAATTGTGGATTGGCATAGAGGTGGTGGATATGAGCGGACACACAGGACGACGGAATGCTTTGATCAGAGGCATTCTAATGTGGACCATGCATGACTATCCCGAGCTAACAGAATGCTCAGGTGATCTATTGACACTCCTCACTCAGACACTGTAAATCTTGTTTTTTCCCATAGTTGATCTATTATCATGTGTATACATGCAGGGCTTCAAACAAGCGGATACAGAGCATGTGTCACATGTGGACCTAGACTGAATGCACGTAGGGCGCCCTCACTGAAGAAGCAAATCTACGAAGGTCATCAAGCGTATCTTCCAGAGAATCATGTGTTACGCGATGGCTTTTTGGGAAGAGAGCCACCAAGGATGTCTGCACAAGCATGGTTAGAGCAGAAGGAGATGTGCGATGACGGATTGCCTCCAGGGATGAAGAGACTATCTCTATGGTACGAGTTACCATACTGGCCCCAACTCATGATCAATCACTTGCTCGATCCAATGCACATATTCAAAAATGTGGGTAATCTACTATGGGACCATCTAACCGGCAAGAAAGATACTTTGGGAGCCAGAGTTGACCTTAGAAATGTGGATCGTATGGAGCAATATTGGCCGCAAACAGCGTCTGATGGATCGATAAAACTCCCTAAAGCACCATGGATTTTCACAGGAGCCCAAGAACGCAAAGTAAAAGAGACCATTCGATCTTAGCGACCCCCATTGGCGTAATGCACTCGCTCAGAACGTGTTTTACTAAAGAAGGAAATCTTACCGGTTTGAAGTCACACGATTGGCATAAAATGTGTCAGGTACGTTCATAGTGGACTTTAATATCATTGCATAAAATGTGGACTTTAATATCATTGCTGCACATACTTTACAGTTTATTTTACCGGTTGCCATTGAGGGATGTTTGTCTCTCGACATCCGTAACACAATCTACAAACTTGCAAAGCTGGTGCAATGGATCTCACACAAGGAGATCAACGTAGACTCCATACCATTCGCCAAACTAAATGCTGCGGAGCTTGTGTGCATGTTTGAGAAACATTTTCCTACTACCATGCTAACCATTCAGGTGCATCTTCTTGTTCACATAGTTGATGAGGTGGAAATAGCTGGCACAGTTCATTCCAGATGGATGTTCTTCTTAGAACGTTTCATGAAAACGCTTAAGGGATATGTGCGTCAAAAGGCACGTCCGGAGGGTAGCATGGCAGAAGGTTGGTTGGTATCAGAGTCCCTATTGTACATTGGAGAGTGGCTAGACGGATTTGATAAAGCCTGGGACACGCTATGGCGAACCATAGATGATGAGCGCATATCTGGGATTGTCATGTGCAATCTCGGTGTTGAGAAGAAGATGACGGAAGATATAGGGGTAAAATCAACCGATTTTGCATGCTTCACAATCTAGTGATGCAAAAGTGGATTTCCCAATATGAGGATGCAAAGCAAGAGCGACAAAGGGCACGAATCGAGTGGAGACGGGGAAGACGACCCCGATGCACTATCCGACGGGTCTGGAGAGCCTACCAACATTCATGACCATAAGATGGTTGCACAACCAATTGAAAAGCGCACAACAATGTGGTGACGAAGTGACTGAGGAAGAGTGGGAGTACTCTCGGGGTTGCGCGACCAAGGTAAGTTTGCAATGTACGACTAGCTAGTGACTTTATTTCTAAACGTTTGAACGGCCACTCATAATCTTTGTTCGTGGTAGTATAAGTCATACACAGCAGCATGGTGTAAAGGTCGACATTTTAGGGTGGAACGAATCGACAAAAAGCGTTTTACTCAAGATTGTGGAGTCATGGCAATTAAAATTTGAACAGTCTAGTCGACGACGTTCCTCTGATGGAGATCCTGTGGTGGCGGAACTCACTTACTTCGGCACGCTACAAGAGATTTTGAGGATCAATTACAGAGGATTTTTTGTCGACTTGTTCGACGTGCAATGGTTCAAGATAATCATGGAGGGTCGCAATGCTACTGTGCGTAGAGGAGAGTCTGGTTTTCTTGAGGTGGATTCTACTAAGAAATGGACTGACCTAAGAGACACTTTCGTACTACCCAAGCATTGTGAACAAGTAAGTATGTAAATAGTTAACATCCCCCTTTTACAAGTTATGTGCTTGAAAGCTCTCATGTAAGTTATGTGGCTCTGGCAGGTAATATTTCATCCTACAAAGTCTACATCAAACTGGTGGTACGTCATAGAGGTAGCCCCTCGTAGTGCAAGGACGTATGAAGGCTACCATGTGCCAATCACAACGGCATCAATGGAGGAGATCAGAGAAGATGCTCAATCAGAAGCCGTTGCGGTGGTGCCAGACGAGCATCAAGATGCTACTACTCTATATGGGGTGCATGCAGAGGAGCTACAAAATGAAACAGAGGATATGTGTTTAAACGGAGAGCTCTATATAGATATAGGAAGTTATGCGAGGATGAGAGAGAGATCTCTTAAAGCCATAAATATTGTATTTGAACAATTTTGCTCCGTGTTGTAAAAGCTCTGGCTCTCTAAGTACCTTCCATGGTGTATAATGCTCTTTTCTATTCGCGCTCACATCTTTTGATTGAAAATTCTGAGTTTTCGACTTGCCTCTTCTATCACTCAATTCATTGCGTCATTGTATTTATATGTGTCATTATGTCATTGTATTTAATGGTCTTTGCGTCATTGTCTACTCTATTCATTCAATATTAAGTTTAAATATTCGTGTGTTTAATGCAGGTATGGATGATGAGGAGTTTCTTTCTTCTTTGTCACCGCAGCAGAGACAGTGGTACGTGGAGCGTCATCGCTCTGGCGCATCATCGCACGTTCCTACTCCATCCGCATCTCCCTCTCTTTCGGAGCATTCGGCGCGCTCCGAAGCTTTGGTGTCGACGAGACGATCTTCACACTCGTCTAGACACCGGCGCTCTAGTGGTGGCGGTGGCGGTTGTTGTGGGGATTCCGCGTCCGATGCCTCCACACCGCCTCGTGTTCGACGAGGCTCTTTACCCTCCCCTTCTTTGCCCGTCCCCACACCAGCCACATCATCGCCATCTACGCCAGGTTTTGCGCGGCTGACTGTTCCTAGCAGCTACACACCTCTACCTACTCCGCTAGGAGCCACCCCACTCGACACTCCTCGCTTCGGGGCCCAGACGCCGGTGGAGACACCTGACGTCCGTACCCCCATGGACACGCCGCTAGAGACCCCTACCGGGACACCCAGGTTCACGCGTCACCGGCCAGAGGGCTTGCCTTACTCCGTCGACTTCAGCGGCGGCATCATCATGGATGATGACGGCAAGAAGGTGATCTCGCGCATGTGTGGTCTTTGCTCTCAGCTGTTTAGACACTACATACTAAACAAATGGAGTGAAGTACCAAGTGATTTAAAAGCCAGAGTCATCAGCATACTTCATGATGAGTTTCCCGTTCCAGCACGGGATCAGCGCTTCAATGAAGACCTGATGAAGATTCAAATGCACGAATACTGCAAACACAAGCGTTCCGAAGTGCAAAAAGCAATCAAGCATGGGTGGAACAGGCCAGATTGGCTGGCAAAAGAAGATTAGAAGAATGCGAAGAAAGGAGCGTGCGAGAATCCCGACAAGTGGAAGCAACAAAAGGATGTAGCCAGAGCGCGAGTAGAGGCAGGGAGCTTGCACCACTTGGGGAGCGGTGGATGGGCATCATTTGAGGCCGATTTTATAAGTGTTTTCGCATTGCTCTTTATGTTCGATAGTTTAGGGTTTATGAGTTTTTTAATTCTAACATAGTGAAATCTTTGTATGTTTTGACAGTGGTCGATGACAGGACGTGATCCCACACCGTACGAGCGCGAGTACGCAGGCAGGAAGGGCTTAAACGCCCTCATGGACATTCTCAGTTCTCGCGGCGGCATGGTTAGTATTAGGGTTTACTCTTTTCTATTTTTTGTATTGTTTTATAAATGTCGTTATATGTTTATACTTACTGAAAGCTGTCTTATTGTCTTTTTTTGCGGAATTGGACAGATATGCCGCTTGGACGCGATGAGACGTCTGACTAGACGACGTCAGTTTAGCCGTAGCTAGATAGCATTAGTTTAGGGTTTCTCATAGCTTATGTATCATGAGACGGATTTTATACGTCTTTTTGAACCATGTATATTATTACATTTGTCACCGCAGTTCATTTTGCCAATCAATTCTTTATGCCTATGATGTTGTACAATTGTCATTATTACATTTGCCAATCAATTCATTTTGCCTATGATGTGTACAATTGTCAATTTTACGCTTGTCAATTTTGCAAACAATGCGTCTTGTGGGTGACTATTTTGGGTCTATTATCTACCCTTGCACTTTTTTTAAAAAGTGAATCAAGTACAATATGGTTGATGGGTGGCAGGGCATTCAATGCCCTGTCACCAAAAAAATATTCTCTCGGGCGTCTCTATTTATGGCTCTGTAGCGTCACTATAACCGTCGCTATGACCGTCGCTATGAGCATCTCTATATAGCTTATAGCGACGCATATAGCGACGCTTTTAGCGACGCCGGGGGTTATAAAAACCCAGTGTATTTCCGTCGCTAACAGCGTCACAAGAGCACACAACCTCTTGTAGTGTTCTTTCTGAAGAACACCTCAAAAATATTTTTTGGCACTACATATTGTTCCCATGCATTTTTGTATATGCATATATACGATGTCCCATCATTGGACATATGCATTAGACACTCTTTTTTGCTTCCACCTATGCACCTTGAGAGGACTACAGCAGGCAAACCAATGTTCCATCATGTGATCCTTCTATTTTCTATCCTTTTATTTCCATATCCATTAGCAAATAATCCCTTCAGTACTTTATTAATATTGCCCATGCCAATAAGTACTCCAGTAATGAGTGTATCCCAAAGGCACATTTTCCCATTGGGTTTTTGACCCTAATTTAGATCCTCATCATTTTACTTCCCTTGTACATACTCTTACCAAATAAAAAAAAGCCTCACCATTTGCTACTACAATGAAAAATGCGACATCATCTCACATTAGAAAAAAAGTTGGACCAATGAAGATGTTGCAGAGGAATGAACCTCATCAACAAATTCAATGAGAAATGAAGACAACCCATCAACAACCAATCAAAAACCTTCCACAGTCTCCATGGGAACTTTTCAATAGTGCCCGAGAACGGGCCCTAGAATCGGAAGGGGGGAATGTTAACTGAGCCGACACTAGTTAACAGAAACTACTAAAGGCTTAGCGCTACAAAACACATCAAAGATCAATATGAAGAAGAAGTGAAGCTTGAAGTTACACATTTTTTACAAGCTCCAAAATGGCCATGTATTGTAAATTCCTGATTTATTTCAAGCCATTGTAATATTTATAACGAGTTACGGGATCAATGGAAGTTCTAAGAAGCTGTAAAGAATATGTCACTTAGAGTGCCTAGGTTGTAGCTTTAGTAAGTTGTGAAGCCCTAAAGGCCTTGGACGCGGCGTCCGGACATTCTATATTTTTATCCTACGTATATAAGGCAGTGTGTAAAAGAAATTAGGGTTCTCAGCCTCATTTGTTGAGACCACTCTTTAGTGAGAGCTCATGAGGTGTGTGGTTATGGAGTCCTTGAGCTTCTCCTTGCTCATGTGACTTGATTAACACTAATCAAAGCTTAATTCTCTTTCACTATGCCTCTCTCATACTTCTTATGAATATTAATGATGCTTTGATTAGCTAAATTGTAACTAATTAGTGGTTAATCTCGCTCTAATATTGTGTAATTTTCCTCCATTCTTTGTGTGTGCATGTAGATTTGATTGGAGTGCGGATGCTCAGTGGATCTATGTGTGTGCGCTTGTGATTAATGTGTTGCATGATAGGATTAGTGATGTGTGCCTTTAGTAATCGTTCGTGTGTGTGATTGGGTTGATTTGAGAAGTGGATGTGGAGATTGCCAATCTTTGTGGCTTAGCTCCTGCATAGACCGAGAAGCCCACTTCATAGAATAACCATTTGTGTTGTTGTGATTAGTTCACTAATCGGTGAGTGTTTCCATGACCTAGCCGGGTAGCTCCTCCCTTCAGATTGACAATTATCATTGGTCATTGGAGCTATGCTATGATGGTACCCCCAAAAATTGTAGAGCTTGGAAAGATTTTTAAAAATGATTTTTGCAATCTGGCTTTAGATGAGCGAGTTATACTCTTTTGATAACTAGTGATTTTGAATTTTTTAAGGGAAGGTGTATGAGTATATGAACGTGGAGATTTTGTTGCTTTTGGGATTCTTAAAGAGATAAATGAATGTTTTAAACCCCTTGCCCATTCACATGCTTTACTAATCACTTTGCCTTTAGTTCCAACTTTAGTAAACCGTATTTTTTTCATGTTGAATCTCATCTTAACAAACATTTCTATGCACTTATAAAGTGGCATTCAACTTTTGGCACTTCTTTGCATGCCTAATATTCCTTCAACAGGTGTTTTCTCTCTGTAGTGTAGTCGTTTTGGTTTCATAAAAGAGACTAAACACTTGTAAAATTCTCTTAGTACTTGCAAAGGTAGTGTTAATCTTTTGGAACTATAAGGTCCTATGATGCACATTTCTTTTGTAATCCTTTTTTTTATAAAAGAAATACTGACAATTGTGAGTAAATTTTATTAATCAACCCAAATAATAACAAGGTATTGTCATGCTCGTGTTGAGTCATGACATCTTCCAGAGACCATAAGTACATTGGCTATCAGGCCAACCAACTCGCCCCCTTATCCTTGATACATAAGGTCCATTTGTTACCATATACATGTGGTAGTGATGTGTGTGAACACACTAGGACCGCCGGGGCATTTTTTCCCTCTTTAGGAGGTTTTTTCCCCCGTGCATTGTATATACGCCCATCACTCTAGGGCTATCTATCTTTCCATTACACACTAAGTTAAACACTCTCTATTGTGTGCCTTGAGCTTCCTTCGTCTTCTCCAAGCTGTGTGTGTTTCTCTGCAACCCTAATTCCAACAATTGGTATCAGAGCAAGTCACGTCCTCCCGGGCTTAGTCGCCAGCTGCTCCAGCACACGCCTGCTCACTCTCTCTGATTTCAGTGAGCTTTGCAAGCGTTCGCAAGTCGACAAATATTTTGGGATAGCTTGAAGAGCTTGGTCTGCTCAGAATTTTGATTTGGGCTCATTTCGGCCTCCGTTTCCACTATAGAATTTACTGCATAGGCTATTTTGTCATTTTGTGCAGAAATTTTGTCAATGTCGTTTTCTGCATAACAGGTGCCTTATAGTCTTCTACGGTTTGTGCTATATAGCACAGGTTGTTCCTGCTCCATTTCTCCTATTTTCGAGTAGTTTTCACATCAGGTGCAGCATTTGCCATGGCTGACAATAACAACACAGGTGTGTTCAAGATGTTTGCTGTTGAGGACAGGTTGGATGGGGACAACTACCCTATGTGGGCTTATATGATACAACATGTTCTTGTGTCAAAGGGTGTCTGGAACATTGTGCAGGGCATTGATGTACGTCCTCATTCTGAGGATGTACGCGATGTTGAGGATGTTACAGTTCTTGCTACAAGGATGGAAGTTGTTAGAGTTGTTTTGCCTACGGGAGAACAAGCTCGTTGGGATGTTAAGGATGCGCAGGCTCATGCATTGATTGCGTTGTCTGTGAAGCGCACCATTGTTCCTCACATCCATTCAGCAAAGTCTGCAAAACAGGCTTGGGATATTTTAGCAGGTCTTTATGCAAGCCGCAATGAGGCTAAAATTGCTTTGCTGCGTAAAGAGCTGGAGTCGAAGATTATGCATGAGGAAGATGATATGGACACTTTCCTTGCTAGTGTCAAGGATATCAATGAGCAGCTTATTTCTGCAGTCATTTCAGACAGTTCCCTTGTGCAGACTGTTCTTGATGCCTTACCAGATTCTTACCAGACTTTTGCTAGTACTTGCAGGAGACTTATGACCCAAGGAAATCCAGAAGTTGTCAAGTTTGATGCATTATGCACATTGCTGTTGCAAGAGTCGCTTTCTAGAAAAAACAGGACTAGGCAGCGTGCAGTTGAACAGGCTTTTATTGCTTCTCAAAGAAAGAGTGGTAACAGTAATGCAGCCACTTCTTATGGTTCTGCTGCGAGTGGCAAAAATTATGTTCCTAATGCTTTTGCTGGCAGTACTTCGTCTGGCAATTCTGGTGATAAGGGAAAAAAGAAGATGCGTTGCCATTATTGTAAAGCCAATGATCACTTGATCAAAAGTTGAAGGCCAAAGAGGCTAAGAAGAAAGAGGGTGGTTCCACTGCAAATGTTGGTTCCACTACAAATGCAGCCATTGTTGAGTCTTCTGTGAAAGGAGACTGTGTTGCTGATGTTGATGCAGAATGGGCTTTTAGCGCAGAGTGCACTTGCAATCCTGATGTCAATGATGCATGCTTGTCAGTTGCTGCAGATTCACATGTGTGGTATTTCGACAGTGGTGCTACAAAGCACATTACCTCACATAGTGAATTGTTTACCTCTCTCGAGTCAGTCCCTCATGGGAATTCAGTCACTTGTGCCAACAATGCCTCTTATCCAGTTCAGGGAGTTGGAAAGATTGTGCTCATTGCTGCTAATGGCAGTTCCTTCACACTTGTTGATGCACTTTATGTACCTAGGATCAAGAAGAATCTCTTGTCTGTATCCGCACTTGCTAGACTTGGACTTATAGTCAAATTTGTGGATGACAAATGTACAGCTCATGATCTCAATTTTGGTGATGAAATTGTTGCATCTGGGCTTTTGTGCCGTGGGCTGTATAAGCTCACTTTGTATGACAAGTGTGGACAAAATTTTGCAAATGTTGTTGCAGATTCAAGGGCTATTTCAAATGTAAAACTTTGGCATGCACGTTTTGGTCATCTAAATTTTGCCAGTTTTCTACGTTTGCAAAAATCTGATATGGTTGCTTCTTTTCCGCCTCTTGAAGCACCTGTCAAACATGTTTGTGAAGGCTGTATTTTGGGTAAGATGCAGCGTTCTAAATTTCCAAAGGATGGTTCAGTTCGGGCCACATGTAGGTTGCAGCTTGTGCATAGTGATGTTTGTGGGCCCATGCAAACTCCGTCCTTGGGCAATTACCTGTACTTCGTGACTTTCATTGATGAGATTACTCCAGGCATGCATGGGTATTTCCGCTTAAAGCTAAGTCCGAAGTTTTTATGTGCTCCAAACAATTTCTGGCTATGGCTGAAAATGTCTCGAAATGTACTATGGGCACCCTTCGTTCCGATCGAGGGGGGAGGGGGGGGGGGGGGGGGTATATGTCTCATGAATTTAATGCATTTCTGGCTAGTCGTGGGATAAAACACCAATGTACAGTTCCTTATACACCTCAGCAAAATGGTGTTGCTGAGAGGAAAAACAGATCACTGACGGAAATGGCACGATGTATGGTCAAAAGTCAAGCTTTTCCGCATTCTTTTTGGATTGATGCCATCATGTGTGCCACTTATGTACTTAATAGGTGTCCTACGAAAGCTTTGCAGTCTAATACTCCATATGAAGCATGGCATGATAGAAAGCCTTCTATTGAGCACATGCGTGTTTTTGGCTGTTTGGCATATGCTTTGGTGCCACAAGTGCAGCGAAGAAAATTGGATGATAAGGCTGTCAAATGTATTTTTGTTGGTTATAGCGTTGAAAGCAAAGGTTACAGGTTATATCATCCGCAAACAAAACGTTTTCTGGTTTCTCGGGATGTAGTGTTTGTGGAAGATTCTATTCAGCCCTTGCTGTAATGTACTAGAGACAGTAATGTAAGCTCACAGGACATTTATGACACTTTGTTGCCTCTTTTCAGTGGTGGAAATACGAATGTAAGTTCCAATGAGGCAAATGTACAGCCTATGGGGGTTTCTGAAAATGTTATAGATCAGCCTATTACTGATGCAGATGTACATGATGTACTTGATGAGGAAAGGGCTGAAAATGAGCAGGCAGGCTAGAGGTATGCCAAAATGACTGGTGAACACTTTGCGTGACAGTAAATTGGATGCACCTTTGACTAGTCGTACTCGTTCAGGCTCTCGCCATGCATCTTATGCATCAGATTGTTATGTTGTTGCTGTGTCTAGCTTACATGATGTTGAGGAGCCTCTGTCTTTTGATGAAGCACAGAATTCAGAAAATTGGATGCCTGCCATGAAATCAGAATATGATGCACTTATAGAAAATGACACATGGACTTTATGTGATTTGCCTCCTGGCAAAAAGGCCATTGGTACGAAGTGGGTTTACAAGTTGAAACGCAAGCCGGATGGTGAGATCGATCGCCATAAGGCTCGACTTGTTGCAAAAGGTTATGCACAACAAAAAGGCATAGATTATGAAGAGACTTTTGCTCCCACTTGTTGTATGGCTACTGTGCATTTTCTATGTGCATTGGCAGCTCATTTTGGTTGGGATGTACATCAATCAGACATTGTTACTGTTTTCTTGAATGATGACATATTTGAGGAAGTTTATGTAACGCAGCCTCGCGGTTTTGTCATAAAAGGACAAGAGTACAAAGTGTGCAGATGTAAGAAGGTTTTGTATGGGTTGAAGCAATCTCCTCGTGCTTGGTATGAGAAAGATGACACTCATTTGGTTAAACGAGGCTTTCGTGTAACAGTCCAACAAAAAGCACATTGTATGTAAAGCGTGAGGGTGATGTATTTCTCATCGTGGTTCTTTATGTTGATGATTTGTTGATCACTTGACCAAATGAGAGACATATTGCTGAATTTAAGGCTGATTTGAATGCTACTTTCAAGATGAAAGATTTGGGACTGTTCCATCATTATTTGGGTATACAGTTTAAGCAGTGTGATGGTGGTATTGCCTTGTGTCAGAAAAGTTACATAGAGACATTGCTATGTAAGTTTGGACTTGAGGATTGAAAACCTATTGCCACTCCCATGGAAACAGGTTTGAAGTTGAGTCTACATGATGCTGGCGATCCTGCTGATGTCACTCTTTACCAAACTGCTGTTCGCTGCCTCATTTATGTATGCAACACGAGGCCGGATATTCAGTTTGCAGTCTCATAGTTCAGCAGATTTATGCATAGCCTAGGGTCTAAGCATTGGCAGGCTATCAAGAGGATTTTTCGCTACCTTAGTGGCACTTTACATCTTGGCTTGTTTTATCCCAAGGGGGGATCATTGCCGCCAGACTTACATGCTTTTTCGGACTCAGATTGGGCTGGTTGTTTTGACACGCAAGTGTCCACAAGTGGTTTTTGTTTCATGCTTGGCAGTTCATGTATATCATGGTTTAGCAAGAAGCAACCTACTGTGGCCACTTCGAGTTGTGAGGTTGAGTACAGGGCAGTCTTCACAGCTATGGTTGAGTGTGTATGGCTCAGACGCCTTATGGTTGATTTGGGTATTGGACAGGACACTGCCAACACTATCTACACTGACAGTCAGAGCGCATTGGCAGTTGCGAGGAACCCATTTTTTCATGCTCGCACAAAGCACATTGAGGTGCATTACCACTATGTTAGGGAGAGGCTCTCAGCAGGAGAGATCAGCTTGGCTTATTTGCCAACACAGGACAACCTTGCAGATCTTTTCACAAAGGCATTGTCTCATGAGAAGCTTGAAGATTTCCGCAAAGCTTTGGGCTTACTCCCCTTTGTGGAATGATCCTGTCCTCAGGGCATGGCACTTCCCTTTACTCATGTGCCAGCTCTCGTTCACCGCATCACACCAGGGGGGATTTGTTACCATATACATGTGGTAGTGATGTGTGTGAACACACTAGGACCGCCGGGGCATTTTTTCCCTCTTTAGGAGGTTTTTTCCCCGGTGCATTGTATATACGTCCATCACCCTAGGGCTATCTATCTTTCCATTGCACACTTAAGTTAAACACTCTCTATTGTGTGCCTTGAGCTTCCTTCGTCTTCTCCAAGCTGTGTGTGTTTCTCTGCAACCCTAATTCCAACACCATTATCATGTTCTTCTGAGATCTTAGTTATCGATAGCCAAGATTTCCCCCCATCCTAGGAATACCCTCTACTGACAACAAGGCACAAGTAGTCCTAAACCAATCCTCCGAGTGTTGCTTGCGCCCGAGTGTCCAAATTGGCACTTTGCTTTCTTGTATAATCTCTGCGAAGCTTGCCACCTCAAGACCTCCTTCAAACACACGACGGTTCCTTATCTGCCATACATTCTGTAAGAAGAAGTACCTGACAATTTGAGTGTTGATGAGGATGGCAGGACTACCTGAATTCTTCCCTCCAAGGAAAAGATCAGTCTTGTAAAAGCCAATTGTCCATGTTCTTTGGACCCACTTGCATATTTTCCCTGTGAGGCCTTTGATAGTTGGGCAATCCATGAAGAGGTGGACCAAATCTTCACTAGCCAAGCACCCCAAGCATCGATCTGACCCAATCCCTCTTTTGTAATCTTAAGCTTGATCTTTATACCCTAGTTTATTTTCTCTTACGAAAATGACCATTCTAGTGAGAGAATCTTTTAAGTAGACCAAAAGTGAAGTTTTGTGACAAAACAAGAAGAGGGGTTTATGAGCATGAACTTTGGAGACCAAGTGGCAAGAACCACTTCAAGACAAAAAGTCCAAAAGTTCTCATAATAAGTGGCTTGAGGGTTGTCCCTTTCAATCCTAAGTGTTGCGTCTATCCATGTATCTTGTTTCCACCATCTTTTTTTGACTTTCTCTTATTTCAAAAGTTCCTACTTTTAGAAACGGGGGCATGTAGTTAATTCTAAAAGTCATAGTACCACCTACTACCATAAAGTTGGTCGTGGTACCTTGACTTTTAGTCTTTAATTTACAAACCGGGTAAGTGGGTGACTAAGAAGAAGAGGTGGATATTCCCTATTGGAGTTGTCATGTCTTGATCTCGAGATCTCTCTAAAACTAGAAAATAAGAATCATGAATCATGAAGTGAGTGGGACTCACTAAGAACCTTTATTATGTGGGTTTAGGGCCCTCTACAACTCACATCATAATAAAGGCAAATATCTCTTGAATCCTCAATTTAGGATTATCACCATGCCAATTTAGGACTCACTAAGAACTACTAGTAAGTTATGCTAGATTAGGAAACTTCTTCAGCTAATCCTCAAACTTGGGAGACTAGCAAATCTTTCAATATAGTAAACTTTCAAGAATGCTAAATTGTGTGGACAACTTTGTCAACCTTGGAATGTAGAGGGTTGCATGCTAATCTTCCTCCTTTCGTTTTCCTTAGCTATAAGTAGGGTCATCAAAAGAAAAAGTACACATTGCATACTCGATCCTCACGTTGAAATTGTAAGGATTTGCTTGCCAATTTTTACACTAAAACTTGTAAAGTTTCATCATCTTTATTCAATGTAAGCTCAGCCTCTTATCGTGATTTGCACTTTTTGCTAGTCAAAAATAAAATAAAGGCATGAACACTGGCTATTAAGTGATATGGTGGCTCTTTGTCTCTTTCTTAGGTGAGAGGAGGAACCTTTGCACAACATGGCAATCTTTTTTTTTTGGCTTTCTAAAAGAAGCTTTAGAGGAGAGTCTAGTTAAAGGAGAGGCTAGTTAGCACACTTTCAATGTTCTCAGTGTTGATTGAGACTTACTTTAAATGTTATTTCGGTTTAAAATAGTAAATGGATCTTTTTGGCTTTCTAAGAGAAGCCTTAGAGTTCAGCTCGGTTAGGCATACTTTCATTGTTTTTAGTGATGATTGAGTCTTACATTAAATGTTATTTCAATTTTAAAATAGTGAATGGTTCTTTTTATTTCACTTTCATTTCATATCCGCACATGTCTTGATTTTTCTTGCATTCTATTGTTTTAGAATATTTAAGTGAAACTTCAGTTGCATAATTTTGGTAAATCTTATGGACACACACATGCACGCGTGCACGCACACACACACACATACACACATATATATATTGAGTTTTTTTATTTCACATTTCATTTCACAACCTCACATGGCTTGTGCATTCGACTGAGTTTCCTCCCCACAAAGAAGCGCACCAAAATTACAAGCATAAATTTAAGATTTGCAAGCTTTTTGAGCTATTTTCTCACATATTTCACCAGTTTTTTTTCCCTTTACCATGGTTTGCAACCAGTTAGTCTCCATTTTCAATCGGCTCAAGGCTGAGGCAATTCTTTCTTGAACATTGATTCTACTTAAACTCAACCTAATGATTTATCACGCTCTAGTTGTTTTAGAAAGCCACCGTGATTCTTTCACTTGTTATTTCACCTTTAGTTTCAACCCTCACATGTCTTGACTTTTCTTGCATTCTATTGTTTTAAAATGCTAAAGTGAAGCTTCACCTTGCATAATTCTAGTAAATATATACATACATATGACACACAGACACACACACACACACACACACACACACATAAGTTCTTTTTATTTCACCTTTCATTTTAAAGCCTCACATATATTGAATTTTCTTGCATTCTATATCTTAATTCTAGTCAGTGTTTAAGAAAGTTTTTCTCCTAAGAGGTTGAGTCTCGTGCACATAAAGATACAAATCGGAACTACTAGTAGAAATTTTCAACTTTGCAAGATTTTGAAGTATTTTCTTATCGAATTTTTATTCCTTTACCATTGCTAATCTCAATTTTCAATCAGCTCAAGGCTAACCTAAGGCTCACCTTTTCTCAACACCGGATGGCGAGTTTCCTCCTTGCAAAGAAGCGAATGAAACACTAGCAGAATTTTTAAAATTTACAGGATTTTGAAAGTATTTTCTCACATAGTTCACCGGTTTTTCTTCCCTTTACCATGGTTTGCAACCGATCACGATTTTCAACCAGTTCAAGGCTAAGCTGAAGCAATTCTTTCTCAAACACTGATTCTAGTTAAACTCAACCGAATAATTTTCTCACTTTTTTATTGTTTTAGAAAGTCACCGTGACCCTTTCACTTGTTTCTTAAACAGTGTTTGTAATAAAAAAAAGGCTGTTATTTTTTGTCATTGGTTAAATTAAACACAAGGTGAAGAGTCATGTTGGCATTTTAAAATATTTTAAAACTAGTTCTGTAATTGGACATTCAAGTGTCCTGAGAGGTTAACGTGTTTTGCTTTCCCACCAAATCTTTAAGTTTATTTCACGTAGATAGAAATGGAGCTTTGATTTCTATTCATTTTGTAGTTAGTTAGTGATATGAAGAAAATAGAGGATTTTTTTCTCTATGTCAAAATAGATCGTATGCTAAGAGATTCATGAAAAGTTATAAGTTTTATATTTTATCAAATTTTTAAGTTTTTTTCTTAAAAATCTAATAAAAACCCTATCACTTCAAGAAAAACTATTCATTATTTTGTGACTAAACAAGTATGTAAATGAGATTGTATATGCGCCAATCGGGTTTTTCTAGAGCAATCCACTATCATTTATTAATATTGACAAGTAGTTTTGAATTTTTTCTTGTTTAAATTGAGAACAATAATGTGATAATTTTGTAATGGAACACAACTTTATTCTTGTGATTTACATAATTATCAGTAACTATCATGATGGAGTATTTATATATTACTCACAATATGTGAGTTCTGTCAAAAAAAAAATGCAAGGGTCACGGTGGCTTTCTAAAATAACAAGAAAATGATAAAATCATTAGGTTGAGTTTAACTAGAATTATATAAGATAAAGCATTGTTCATGAATATCTCTTCTATTAAGAGACTGAGTTTCCTCCTTGCAAAAAAGCAAACTGAAAATAATAGTTGAATTTTTGAATTTGCAAGATTTTTGAACTAAGTTCTCACATATTTCACCATTTTTTCTTTTCTTTATTGTGTTTGCTCATTATATATATAAATGTGTGTGTGTGTGTGTGTGTCATTGAATATCTAATATCTAACCAACCCAAATGATTTTCTCATATTAAACTGATCATTTAATGTGGGATAAAAAAGGAAACAAGGGTTAGAATATAGACATGTGCTTACGGATCTATCTCAACACGGGGCCAATGGTAAAGGGGCCCAAATGAAAGATGGCTTGTCAAAGAGAAATGTTAACTAATGGAGCTTCAAAGACCTTATGGTTAGCTTCATTAAAGACCTCCAATGGTTAGTGTTAAAAGTCCTTTGATCTTAAGCAAGCTAGGGCTGCAAGCTAGGGCTGCAAGCTAGGGCTGAACTTGAGATGGGAACTCGACCTAAACTTGTCTTTGACCTTAAGCAAGCTAGGGCTGTGCTTGAGATGGGAACCGACCTAAATTTGCCTTTGACCTTAGGCAAGCTAAGATTGAGCTTGAGGTGGGAACTCCACCTAAGGTGCTTGTCATGCTTGATGACTAAGGTACTTCAGGTACTTGTCATACTTAATGAGAAAGTTGGTTGAGAAGCTTCCTATGCATAGGGGGTAAGATGCTTGAGTCAAAAAGAGACCCTAGACACCTAATGAGGAAGTCACTTGAGAAGCTTCCTATGCATGGGAGGTAAGATGCTTGAGTCAAAAAGAGACCCCACACACTTAATGAGGAAGTTGCTTGAGAAGCTTCCTATGCATAAAAGTCGCAGAGTTAGGGAAATCTTTGACCACTCACCCAAGGGGCACCCCTTTTCTACTCACCCAAGGTGCACCCTTTTTCTAAAAGGGCACATGGGACACATGTCAGACTCTCACTTAGCTTAACCACATGGTGTGCTTAAATTCTATTGGTTGGACTAAAGAGGGGTCCAATGAGCTTCTACTTCCATCCAAAAAATATCTAGATATTTTCAAGCTCTCTCTCTCTCTCTCTCTCTCTCTCTCTCTCTCTCTCTCTAAGGGGTAAGGAGGACACTTGTCAAAAGACTAGCCATGTACTTGACTGCATGCTGCATGTGATTGGCTAGGGGGAGAGGGGTCCAATGAGCTTGCAGCATGTAGAAAAGTCACCACTCGCCCAAAGCAAGGAAGGGGCTACTAGGGGGCTTTACTCCACACACACACACACTCATTTGCAAGGGCATTCTCACTTGGTGAAAGTTGAGAAACACCACCTCCTTCTCCAAGCTTGTGAGAAGTGAGAGCCTACATCAACACTCTTGGCTATGAAATGAAAATCCAACCAAGAGCCATGCTTCAATGCTTAAGCTTGCCATCTTATCCATCTCCATTACTATGCTATTATGTATGCTAGCAAGAAGAGTAATGATAAGTCAGGAACTATTTCTTTCTCCTATGAAATGTTTCTTCTTCCTCTTCCCTACCCTCATTCCCCACTAGCTCTCTCCACCTTTGAAGGTATTTGAGACCTTGGGATTGAGGCTTGGGATAGTTAATGCTTTCTACAAGTTTATATTATTCTTGTGATGCATGAAGCTTTCCATCTCTTCCACCCTTGGCACATGCACATCACAAACTGAAAACCTCCAAGGAACATAACCAATAGTAGGTCTTATCTCAACAGGCTCTGCATTTTTAACAATTGGAATCACCTTGGGTGGGACCAAAGAGCACTTCGCTACCTCCAAACAGGCATATAATCTGATGGCTTTAACATGCCCAGCTCCAACTTCGGCTTCACCTTTCTGCTCTTTATCTTTTCCAGATAGACCATGTCTTCATAGGTATTTGCACCATCTTCGACCTTTTCTCTAATCCTCAGATGCAAGCACTCTAACAGCTTTGACAGCTTCAAATATTGATTTCTTTTGACCCCTACAAATGCCTATTGGAGGGGGGACCGGCTCCATATGAATCCGGTCCTCAACTATTGTCATGTTCTTTAAACTCTCTCTCTTGAAAAATTATTGTTCATGCCCAGTTAACTAAGTACCATGTTTATGGTGCTACAATCAATTAAGTTCACCCGCTATGCTCACAAAGTAATCTCTCAAAAGTGCTTCACCTAATTTCCTAATTCCGCTACTCTCAAAGTTCATAGGCCATTTCCATTACATTGGTATCAGAGCATTTGGTTTCTTTTTTCGGCTTAAGAAGAGAGGTCCTTAAGTAGCCTATTAATGGTTGTTTTTGTTAATTATATATTAGGGTAAGTGGGTCTGGGATCTATTATCGGTTTTGTTGAGCCCACTATCTGGGATATGGTGCACACCACGGGAGCTTTGGTCTTAATAATGGAGTCTATTTAGACTTGCCTACGGCTTTACCATTATTGAGCCATAAGAAGTCTAAAAGGAGCTATCCCTCGGCAACTTCGCTATGTTACACTCACTCCACTATTCTCTATAATTAACCAATTCGAGCCATGGGTGTAGATACTTAAGTGCCTATTTTCAAAGGCTAAGAGGAGTAGCAACTAAGGTTTTGAATTGCCAAATCATACACTAAGTAAACATATAAGTTTAATTAACATGGCTGACAATAACCAAGAGAGCAGAATGAACATTGATAACTTTGATTTTGCACATGAAGGTGCCAATGATGATGCCCCCATGTTTTTTAATTATCTTGTCACTAGGTTGCAACAAGCTATGGGCAACCCCACTTTGCAAGCCGAAGTTACTCAACAACTTCGTGCTTCTGGGATTTCCTTTCCTCTCCAAGAGGGGAGAGAGCTTACGAGGCCTCTTGAAGAGACCCCCAAAAGAAGACTCTCTCCCATGCAAGAGGAGGAATCCAAAGATCAAGAAAGATCGTCAACTCCTCCCAAGAGGAAACAGTTAACCCATAGTCCTTCTCCTCATCACTCCAAAAGGGAAGAGAGGAAACCAAGGAAGAGAAGGGCAAAGAGGTCACCCTCTTCTCCTTCTTCTTCACCTTCCTCCTCTACCGATGAGAGCTATGGCTATTCTCCTAGAAAATTAAGAGGGGAGGACATCGCAAATCTTACCCTACATGGCAAAGGTCACAAAAGCTCAAGAAGTTGAAAGAGGGACGAAAGAGTATCTCTTTTCTCACGTATGATGGCACCTTTGGTGCTACTGACAAAGTATTGGCCTTTATCCAACAATTTGATGCGGCCTTTGGAGACGAGGGCTTCACGGAGTCCTCCAAGCTATGCCATGTAGCTATGCATTTTCAAAAATTTGCTCGTCAATGGTGGGCTAGCCTTCGTGGAAATGGTGAAGCTCCAAAGACATGGAAAACTCGACGAGTTTCCATCATGAAGCAATTCCTTGCAAGCGATGCAAAGGACAAAGTGATCACCGAATGGCAGAGTTTAAGGCTTCTCTCTCATGAGTCTATCCACAAATATGTGGAAAAGTTTTGGGATTTACATCTCAAGGCTACTAGCTTTCAAAAGATAGACTTTGTTGAGCAAAAACAACAATTCTGTGTGCGGGATCACCTAAAGAGATGGCCGAGTATGTCAACTTTCAACAGCTTGACTCTATCAGCGAAGTAATCCACCATACCATGGTTGCTTCACGCATCAATTTCCAACAAGGGGTTAGAGGAATGTCAAACCCATGGAAAATAAAGATAAAAGTGATGCAAAGGAAAAATGATTAATGCCCAAAATTTTTCCCACGGCCATTCCAACAACAACAACAACAACAATTGGTCCAAGGAGAAAGGAGTTTACAAAGGTAAAGATAAACTCTCTCTTGAAGAGCTTGAAACTTTTTGCAAGGATCACAAATGTTTTAAGTGTGGGGAGCAAGGACATGGCTATCGTTCTTACCCCAAAAGAAATGCTTGCAATGAGACTCCTAGAGCTTCCACTATTGAAGCTCCAAAAAAGGATACTCATTGCAAAGGATCACCTCTTTCCTATGCTTGGGGAAAGGTAAGGGAGCAGGATGCCTTCATCTTATTTGACCCTGGTTCTACTCTCAACTTCATATCAATGGAGTTGGCCACCAAGTTGGGCATTCAAGCTTTTGAGATGGGAGATGCTGTAACTGCTGATGCCACTTTCAAGGGACAGCAAGCCTCCATTAATCCCTTGATTGGGAAGTTGGGGCTTCATGTCCAAAGCTAGGTCGACAAAGAAGACTTCTTTATCTCTCCTCTCCAACATGAGGATGCTATCCTAGGGGTACCATGGTTCAACCACATGGCTGTCAGCATGAAGTTCCCTGAAAGGAGAATCTAATTCACCTACGGGGGAAAGAATATGTATATAGATGCTAATGAGTCTGGTCATACTATACCACTTGTAAATCCTCTTGCCCTTGATAAATCAATGAGAAGCTCAATTTCTGTGTACATGATTTCTATCAAAGAATCCCTAAAAGGTCCTAATGTTTCATCAAAGGTGAATGGTAGGAATCAAGAACAGTTAGACTTATCTAAATTTCTAAAAGGATTCCAAGATGTGTTCATCGATGATATCCCTATGGACTTACCTCCAAAACGAGGGGATAATGACCATCAAATTGAGCTCCTATCAGGAAGCTCACCGCCTAACAAACCTCCCTATCGAGTTTCACAAGCTCAACAAGAGGAGATCATGAGGCAAGTACAAGAATTGGTAGACAAAGGAATGGTGAGGCCTAGATCCTCTCCCTTTTTCTCTCCAGTCCTTTTAGTGCAAAAGAAAGATGGTACATACCGCATGTGTGTGGACTATCGTGCACTAAACCATATCACTATCAAAAACATATTTTCCGTACCTCGGGTAGAAGATCTGTTTGATAAGCTACAAGGCTCTACCTACTTCAATAGGATTGACCTTAAAAGTGGCTACCATCAAATAAGGATAGTGAATGAAGATATCCTAAAGATTGTGTTTCGTACAACGTTTGGCCTTTATGAATATCTAGTCATGCCTTTTGGCTTGACTAATACACCAGCTACATTCAATCGATTAATGGAGAAAATTTTTAGACCCTACCGCAAATTCACTGGAGTGTTCTTTGATGATATCATCATCTACTCCAATTTCTTGGAGGAACACAAGCAACATCTCCAAGTCGTTTTCAAGCATTAAGGGAGAATAATCTTTTTCTCAATCAAAAGAAAAGCGAATTTTTCCTTCAAGAGATTCAATACTTAGGTCATATTATCTCTCGAGATGGTATTTGTATGGATCCATCAAAGTGGAGGTAATAAAAGCATGGCCTAATCCAAGGAGTCTACATGAGCTAAGAAGATTATCGGTATGTGGGCATACTATAGACGCAGCTTCATAGCAAAATTCTCTCAAATAGCAGGATCATTACATGACTTAGCAAAGAAAAGCGTTAAGTATTCATGGACCGCTAAGGAGAAAAGTGCTTTTGACAAGCTCAAAGAGAAGCTTATCTCCCAACCAGTCCTTATGCTTCTGGAGATCTCAAAGCCATTTGAGGTCCAATGTGATGCTTGTGGTGATTGTCTTGGAGCAGTCTTGCTTCAAGAAGGGCATGCCATAGCATATGAGAGCCGAAGGCTCAACACGGATGAACGGGTCTTAGACATTTATGAGAAAGAGTTGTCAGCTGTTCTACATGCCCTAGACACATGGAAGCACTATCTATTGGGGACTCCGTTCATCTTACGAGCAGACGATCAAAGTCTCAAGTACTTCATGATGCAAACAAAGCTTTCTGACAAACAAATGAGGTGGACAAATTTTCTTCCACAATTTAATTTCCACGTTGCTCACATTGCTGGTAAGCACAATCAAGTGGCTGATGCACACGACCAAAGTTAATGATGTGTCAATAGCAACTCACAATGATCTATCTTCTATGATAGATGCATATGCTAATGACCTTGACTTTAAAGACATAACGTCAGCCCTTTCTTTGGGGAAGAAAGAGGAACCATTCACCTTGCAGGATGGTTATCTTCTCCATGGCAATAGGCTATGTGTTACCCACTCCCTTTGTGAGAAAGTCATGTATGAATCCCATGCTCGTCCCTATGCGGGGCCCTAGGTTGAATGCCTCTATGTGGGGCATAGAGGCATTCAACCTACTCTTCGAGGAGTAGAGACGTACTTTTATTGGCCTACCATGAAAGTGGACATACAAGAGTATGTTTCAAAATGTGTGGTATGCCAAAAGACCAAGTATGATAGAGGGAAGCAACCTGGATTACTCCAGCCATTGCCAATTCCTAATTTACCATGGGAGAGTATATCCATGGGTTTTATCTTTGGATTACCAAAATCTATCCATGGGAATACGGGGATATGGACAATAGTCGACAGGTTTAGGAAGCAAGCACACTTTATCCTTGGAAACTCTCTTCATATCACAGATTTTCAAACACCATGGATTGCCAACATCCATCATGTCAGATAGAGATCCTAAAATGATCAGTAATTTCTGGAAAGGTCTCTTTGAAAATCTAGGTATAAGATTGAATTTCTCTTTGGCCTATCCTCCACAAACAAATGGCCAAAGTGAGATAGCCAATCTTACAATTCTTGATCTACTAAAGACCTATGTTCTAGAATTAGATCAACGCTCACAATGGGAAAAATACTTACCTCTTGTAGAGTATGCGTATAATAATACTATCCATATTTCTATGGGAAAAGCACCTTTTGAAATCATGAAGGGAAGACCTAAAAATCCCTTGCTACTTAAAGTACATGGGAAGATCTTCGCTGCCGATGAGTATAGCCGTCACCTACAAGCATCTTTTCAAAAGATTAAGGAGGCTATATCCCTCTCCCAACTAAGGCAAAAAGCTGTTGCTGTCAAGCATAGAAGGGCCTTAACGTTCAAAGAAAATGATTGGGTCTTACTTAAGTTTCCTAAGGCTCGATTGAGACAAACGACGGGCAAAAATCCTACGGGCCATCAAAATTATTATGCTAAACTAGCAAAAAGATACTATGGTCCTTTTCAAATTTTGAAGCCAATCAATGAGGTGGCTTATCAACTCAAGTTGCCTAACCATTGGCTCATACACAATGCTTTTCATGTGAGCCTACTCAAGCCCTACAAAGGAGAGCCTCCAAATGAACCAATTATTGTAGACCCTCCAAAAATCGAAGATCAAGAAGAGGTACTACAACCCGAAGCTATCCTTCGGCGTATGAAGACAAGGTACTATAACATGGTAAGATTATCCGACGGTATCTTATTAAGTTCAAAAATTATCCTTTTGAAGATGCTAAATGGATGCAAGGAATCCAACTTAAGGATAGTATAAACCTTGTCAGCACATACAATGCTACATTAGAGTAAGCAAATATACATGTTTCTTTTAATGATCAATGTTTTCTCTTATAAGACTAATTCTCTCTTTATTGTGCACAAATTTAAGTAATATGCATACTAAAAATCATGTTTGGGATGACGACGTCTCTCAAACACCATGTAGAATTTGTCTCTCTACTTGGGAAGATGAAATGGACTAAAGAGCATACATGCTTGCGGCAGCTATATCTCTCAAGCACCAAGTGGATTAGTCATCCATCTTGGAATGATGTTGTAGGGTAAAAAGGGATCCTATACCCGCTAAGACTAATGACTATGACTTTATCTCTTTTGCCTCATAGTCGAGGACGACTATGATTTCAAAAGAGAGGTAATGCCATTAAATATCTAATATCTAACCAACCCAAATGGTTTTCTCATATTAAGCAGATCATTTAATGTGGTATAAACGGGAACAAGGGTTAGAATAGACATGTGCTTACGGATCTATATCAACAGGGGGCCAATAGTAAAGGGGCCCAAATGAGAGATGGTATGTCAAAGAGAAAAGTTAACTAATGGAGCTTAAAAGACCTTAGGGTTAGCTTCATTAAAGACCTCCAATGGTTAGTGTTAAAAGTACTTTGACCTTAAGCAAGCTACGACTGAGCTTGAGGTGGGAACCCGACCTAAACTTGCCTTTGACCTTAGGCAAGCTAGGGTTGAGAGCTTGAGGTGGGAACCCGACCTAAACTTGCCTTTGACCTTAGGCGAGCTTGAGGTGGGAACTCCACCTAAGGTGCTTGTCATGCCTCATGACTAACGTACTTGAGGTACTTGTCATACTGAATGAGGAAGTTGCTTGAGAAGCTTCCTATGCATGAGAAGTTGCTTGAGAAGCTTCCTATGCATGGGGGGTAAGATGCTTGAGTCAAAAAGAGACCCTACACACTTAATGAGAAAGTTGTTTGAGAAGCTTCCTATCCATGGGGGGTAAGATGCTTGAGTCAAAAAGAAACCCTACACACTTAATGAGGAAGTTGCTTGAGAAGCTTCCAATGCATGGGGGGTAAGATGCTTGAGTCAAAAAGAGACCCTACACACTTAATGAGTAAATTGCTTCAGAAGCTTCCTCTGCATAAAAGTCCCAAAGTTAGGGGAATCTTTGACCTAACCTTCCACTCACCCAAGGGGCACCCCTTTTCTAAAAGGGCACATGGGACACATGTCAGACTCTAATCACATGGTGTGCTTAAATGCTATTGGTTGGGCTAAAGAGGGTTCCAATGAGCTTCTACTTCCATCCAACAAATATCTAGATATTTTCAAGCTCTCTCTCTCTCTCTCTAAGGGGTGAGAAAGACACTTGTCAAAAGACTACCCATGTACTTGACTGCATGTTGCATGTGATTGGCTAGGGGGAGAGGGGTCCAATGAGCTTGCAGCATGTAGAAAAGTCACCACTCGCCCAAAGCAAGGAAGGGGCTACTAGGGGGCGTTACTCCACACACACACACACACACACACACACTCATTTGCAAGGGCATTCTCACTTGGTGAAAGTTGAGGAAAACCACCTCCTTCTCCAAGCTTGTGAGAATTGAGACCCTACATCAACACTCTTGTCTATGGAACGCAAATCCAACCAAGAACCATGCTTCAATGCTTAAGCTTGGCATCTTCTCAATTTCCATTAGTATGCTATTATGTATGCTATCAAGAAGAGTAATGATAATTGAGGAACTATTTCTTTCTCCTCTGGAATGTTTCTTCTTCCTCTTCCCTACCCTCATTCCCCGCTAGCTCTCTCCACCTTTGAAGGTGTTTAAGGCCTTGGGACTGAGGCTTGGGATACTTTATGCTTTCTACAAGTTTATATTATGTTTGTGATGCATGAAGCTTTCCATCTTCATTGCATCACGTAGGTCACAAGGAACACAAAGATTGTATTGTACCAAAACTCTCTTGATGGGAGAAACTATAATACAAGTCTCTTTTGGAGGGGGACTGGTCCTCAACTATTGTCATGTTCTCTAAATTCTCTCTCTTGCAAAAGTATTGTTCATGACAAGTTAACTAAGTACCATGTTTATGTTGCTACCATTAATTAAGTTCACCCGCTATGCTCACAAAGTAATCTCTCAAAAGTGCTTTATCTAATTTCCTAATTCTACTACTCTCAAAGTTCATAGGCCATTTCCATTACAGTGTGTGTGAGTGTGTGTGTGTAAAATAAATAAATATATGTATATATATTTATAGAATTTACTAGAATTATGCAAGGTGAATCTTCACTTTAGCATTCTAAAAGAATAAAATGTAAGTGAAGTCAAGCACTCTAAGGATGTGAAATGAAAGGTGAAAAAGAAAGATTCATTTAATATTTTAAAATGAAAATAACATTTAAGGCAAATCTCCATCATGGCATTGAAAACAATGAAAGTATGCCTAACACAACTCAACACTAAAGCTTCTTTTAGAAAGCCAAAAAACAAGGTGAGGAGTCACAATGGTCTGCTAAAGGTAAGGGGGAGGGGAAAGATTTATCGAAAGTAGGTGTCAATTAGTTGTGCAATTGTATTGTTTTGATATAGAATTGTATTGTCTATATACACACATAATTAGGCCCCTATCACATTGGGCCCTGTGTCCATCATGAGTTGGATGGCCATGAACAACATGCCCTTGCATGAGAAGAGTTCAGATTAAAATAGCTAGTAAAAATGCTGTCACACTAAGCACATGCGAGAAATTAGAAAAGTTGCTACGCGTCCAATCATACAGCAGGATTAGTGTTGGGGTTAAAATTGGGCGGGCATGGGAGGGCGATACAGTTTTGGAAAAAGTGTGTCGCTAAGCTAGACGACCAACTAAGTTGGGGGAACATGGACAACATCTCAGTGTGATAGGTGACTCCGTCGGCACATCCATTGATTGGTTGGGAAGAGAATAAACGTTGTCTGCATGTCCCAATGTGACACAGGTGTTAGAAACTAGCGGTTCCAAACTGGCCTATCGATCGGTATGGCCCCCACCACTGCCTTCAACAACGGATTATGGATATGAGAAATACACTTTCCCGTTGTCCCCAGCCCCGCCACACAAATGCACACACATCTACATAAAGATGAAATGGTCAACAAATAGTGAGGTAAAAGTTTGTGTAAATGTTGAAAGAAAAGGGGAGTTTTTTATGGCCTTCAAAATGAAAAAAATTAAATCATTCTTAAGATGACACTTATTTTTTCCAAACTCTATAAAGAAGTAGTAGAGATGCCTTGTCTGTTACGATGAATCTACTTAAACAAGGTGAAAAACTCACATTGACATTTTATGATAAAATAAAGTATAAATAAATAAATAATAATAATAATAATAATAATAATAAGAAAAACAACAAAATAAAGAGACCCTATTACAAACTAAAAAGTAGATCTAATAAGCATAGACACTAATTAAACGAATTCTTAAGAAAAAGTAGGTTCAATAAGAATAAAAAAATAAACAAATATTTTCATGGAATGTCCTTTTAGGAGGTCTTAAACGAAAAGACTCTTTTACAAATCAAAATATTACATTATTTCATATCATGTCCTTTTAGGAGGTCTTAAATGAAAAGGTTTATTTACGAATCAAAATATTACATTATTTCATATCATAAGATCAAAATTCTATGAATGTACTACTAATGCTTTCTTCTTTAAGGTTTTCTAAAGCAGTCCAAATAAACAAAGATAAAAATAATTTTTGGCCTGCTAAGGGAAGGCCTTAGTGTTGGGGTAGGTTAGGCGGTCTTTGACGGATGGCGTCCATGTGGATGGCCAGCATTTGGGAGAAGGCGTGTGACAGTAGGTGAACTCCCTGCAGGTGAACTCGCGAGGCAGAAAGTAAACGGCTCCAAGCAGAATTTCGCACGGTATGCCTAGCATTGCCTATGTTTACACGCATGGGAGATCTGTGGAAAAGGAGAAGGGTACTGGCCTTTGGGCTGCAGACGCGCAGTCTAAACGAGTCACGACTCACGAGGCTAGCCTAGCCTGCCTGCCAGCCTGAAATGAGCTCTCTCCTAAGAGTGGATCTCTGAACGCGCACTGTGAGCCTGCCAGTACGTTGTCTTATTAGCATGAGCACAAGGCGACGACAGCCATAAAGAATCGTGCAGGGGCGCTTCATTACGCGGCACTTCCTTTTTTTCACCGTGGAGTGGCTGGCTGGCCGTTGTAGCCCAACCCTCGCCTCTCCCAGCCAGCTCGTGCTCATTCATTCCAACCAATCAACGCGCGCCTTGCCAACGGCCTTCCCCTCCTCTAGCGGCTATTTCACATGCGCACCTGTAGTTGTTTCTTCCCCTTCGTTAACCTTCCATAGCGCATGCAGCTCGTGCAGTTCTGTTGCATGGCTGTTTTCTCTAGGGTTCGCATGCCCAAGTGCTTTAGCTTGCATGCGCAGCTCTTACGAGCGCACCGTTTCCAGCTTGCACAGCTTGAAGCTCATTCTACTGCAATACCTGAGGTAATTAGATTGCTTTAATTGTTCTAACAATATAGCAATTCCATTTCAGCCCTGCTACTGGTGTATATTATTACCTCAGGATTCCTGTGGCTCTCTGTTTTCCTGCAGCACGGAGGGCTCCTACTGCAACGCCCACAAGTAGGTTGTGAGCTCCCATTGCTGATTGCAAGGCCAGGGCCGCCAGTTTACCAACTCAACTCAACCAATTTGTTGTCTTGATTTTATATTTTTGGCGTAACATCTAATTGTTGTCTTCATTTTATATTTTTGGAGTAACATCAAATTGTTGTCTTCGATCGTTATTTGGCTGCCTGGTATGAGTATTTGTTTTAGTGAGTAGCTCACTTCATTTTTAATCTGCATATTACTATTGATTTTCAAGGGACTAACTAAAGTTTCCATTGAAGTTTTATCCCATTGGAATTGTTTAGCATATGAAGCTTATATACATCCACACATACAATCTTCATTCGTGATATTTTTTTGCTTTCCATAGTTGCTTGCCAAATGGTTATGAAGTCTCACATACACAATTTTAACATTTCTGATGATACTTAAAGGATACGTGCTGTTCAACAAACACTATTAAAAATGCAATGAATTCTGTTAATCACACATACATTTTTCATGATATTGTATTGCCACCAGCTTGCCAATTTGTTAAGTTCTTATGCAGCTTACACACACACACACACACACACACACACACAGTGAATAAATCTTAATATATGAAGATTGGTTTCATTGTCTCGCACAAACACACACTCAATATTAAAATTTGTTTTATTGCACTATAACATTTTGTGACTTGGACAGATGTGTGGGTGCCAGGGTGAACAATGAGCCATTTTAATGCCGCATTCCAAAACGGTCGCGGGGGGGGCACTAGGCCAAATAGCGTTCAAGAAGAGAGTGAGTCTAGGGAAGAGGATGTGGTCTTCAGCACGCAAGTGGGGAGTGATGCGAGCTTTTTGGGTATGCTTCAGGACGAAAACTGGCTAGATTTCCAAGTTAATGATTCTATCGGGGACTCCCAAGACCATAGTGCAAATTTTTGTGATCCCCATACACCCCCTGTGGCTGCGACTCTAGGTCGCCCCCATAATTTGCAGCCTATTTCTCCAACTGCCCAACTCTTAGCTCCTAGGGCTCCCATGCAACCTCTTACTGGTGCGCGATCGGCTCCATTTGTGCAGGTTTTTGGTGTCATCCCTTCACCTATTGCGAGTACTTTCACATGTTCTTGTTCAGTTTGTGGTCCCTCTCCCATTGCCCAAGGCTCTAGTACAGCTGCTGCAGGACATTCTATTGTAGCTCATACACCCCATGTTGCTCACGTTTCCACTGTGGCCATAGGACCTCCACCTATTGTTAGACCACCCCCAGTTGCTCCATCCATAGTGCCTCCCGCTATCGCAAGACCATCTCCAACTGCTAATGTGTCTAGCCAAAGCACAACACCTTTGCCCAAAAAGATCTTGTCAATTTTGAGCATTTAAAATCAAGAAATCTTGCAAAACTCTATTGTCGTCGAAGCTCCCTTTGAGATTGTTGCCAATGAAGCGTATGCTACTGCTTGAATTTTTGTTGGAAGCCTTCTCGTTGTGCAAATCTTGCTCCAAAGTGTTGGCTATGGTGAAGTTCTCTAACTTTGATTATCTTGTATACTCGCTTGCCTGGAAATTTTTGTAAGTTTATGAAAAGTTCATAAATTCATCAATTTGTGGAGAGCTCATTTGATCTCCTGGAGTGGGTTGTTTGGCTTTTATCACAAGGAAAAGAGGTTTTTGGGGGGGGGGGGGGGGGGCATGGGCACCCTCCCTTAGAATCACTTGAAATTGATCTAAGGCCTAGAGACCTTGCGAGCTTGGTGTGAAAAGTGTTGAAAGGAGTGGAGACAAGGGAGCAACACTGATATACAAGAGGATCATAGAGACGAGACACCACAACGTTGCAACCCAAAAGTGTGATTACTCTACACAGTAAGTGTACATATAAAGTGGGGATCTCAACCTATATATATATATAGTATGAGGGTGAGCTCTATACAAAGCTCCAACACCCTTGCTCAAATTGAGGTCCCTGGATGAAAAAAACCCTTGGGGGTACAGAGGAAATTCTCACAACACTTCATAGATACACTAATCAATTATCTACTTTACAAAATATCTTCTCAAAGAGTTACATCACTTCATAATATACAACAAAGGCCATGAAGGGCCATAAAATTTTTAATTGACATGTAGTTAAAGTTTTTAATTACAGGAGCCACCCTATACAATTGAGCTATTGTAAATGCTTTGGTAGAGCAGCTTTAGCATCATTTATCCCCAGCCACATATGCTACTTGATGTGTTATTTATCATGTAAACAACAACTCAAGAAACATATCATTATGTTAGAAATAACCACATCACATTATCCTTAGAGACGGTTTGCGATGCTGCTCTAGATCCATAAAGGTATAAATGTGTTTTGAGGACCCACAAACATGCATGGGGTTATGTGCAGCCACATGCTTGAAAATGCAAGTGTGATTATGTCCCAAGAAGTGACATAAATGAAGAGTGCACCATATAAAGAATAGGTGTTCACCACGTTCCACCTTACTCAACATTACAATAAGAACTAACTTCACATTTTTGTATAACCATTGCACTATATAGATACTAACGTTTCTTCACTTTATCAGCAGGCCTTCGTGATTCCTCACCTTGTTTTAATGAAATGGAGTCCATGCTCTTAAATGAAATGATTTTTTTACGAACTAAAATAACAAAAAAATGTGAAAGAGGACAAAAAAGACTTTGTGTGACCCAATTTTCAATGGTCCTCTTTAAAGAAAGAGGCGCACAAATGTCAACACCTTTCACAAAAATCTAAAAAAATATTAAAAAATAAAAAATTGTATACGTGTCCTTCATCCGATCGACTTACATTCACGGTCCACAATTTGCACCCAAAAATCCACCCACCTCACTATGGTCTTCTGCAGACCAAAAAGTATTCTTAGGTAGTTTACATGTCTATATAGCATGACTCAACTCAAAACTAAATAAAAGAAAGTTTTTATTTCAAGTATTTTTAAATGTATGAAAGTTGCATATTAGTCAAATGCAACATTTCAAAATTTAGTATAACCTCAAAATCGCTGTCTATTAGGTGAAACTATTTCTTTCTAAGCCTCAATATTTTTTTCTAGCCATAGGATATCGATTCTTCAAAACATCAAGCAATTTTTGAGAGGCTAGGAGAGCACATTTTATGGGTCTTTTTTTAATTTATCATGATAACCTCAAAAGTACGTGATGAATTTTTTTATAAATAGTACAAGTAGTCGATAAAAGACCCTCAAAAGAATGTTTTGAGATTTGTTTTTTTTTCGTTTAATATGCTTCATATTTTACTTTTTTCCATAAGCGCGGTGAATTTGAATCAAAGGTTATAGATTAGCCACAAATTGCTAAGTTGGATACACCATGGGGTGGGGGACATAGCATATAGGGGGTGGTGGCAAAGCGTACAGGGGCAACCTAGGTAAGGTCCATACAAGGGGAGCTAGTAAGTGCTAGCTCCATTAGGGGGGGGGGGGGGGGGGGGGCATCCAACCATGGGTCCATACTAGAGGGTGTAACCAATGAGAGTTCCATAAGGGGGGAGTATCTACAACTTACTCCATACAAAAGGGGGTCCGTAGACAAGACCAAAACAAGGGGCTGTTGTCAGTTATCTCCATTATACCCAATAAAAAGGGCATCCAACTCAACTTAGAGATTTGCCACAAATCTTCACTCATTCTCAACCTAAGACTCCTAGTGATGGAGCTCAATTTCAACCACAAGTCCTTTTTTTCTTTTTTTTGCAAAACTCACAATTGTCACCGAGAAAGAAAAATACTAATCAACCTCAAGCACATGCCGAGTCTTGAGGGACAGAAGGTTACATCAGAGCTTAGTCAAAAGTACCTAGTAGCGTACTCTTACCAAAAGCCCAAATCCTTTACATAGCACGGCTCGATCCGATGGCGAGGGGCATCGTGCGACCGGATGGCGAGGGGGGTCGCCCTAAGCCAATCATCCAAGTTATACCTTTTACCTACCAGAGATATTATATCCTTATTTTCTTGTACAATCTTTGAGAAGCTAGCCATGGAGAGGTTGTTATCAAAGACACGACAGCTTTGGATCTTCTAGATAGTACAAAAGAAATAGTATTTGACAATTTGAGTACAATTTTGAAGTGTAGAACTTTGAAATTGTAGAGATCCTTCTTGAAAAACCACAAGACCAATGCTTTTTTTTTTTTTTTTTTTGGGCAAAACTCACAATTGTGAGTGGATTAGACCAATGTTAATGAAATGGACCCATATGAGGCACTTAAATGAAAGGACTCTTTTTACGAACAAACATATTGAAGAAAATTTCAACTAGTCAATACTCCACATAAAATGTATTCCTATCTTTCCTTTTTTTTTTTTTTTCAAAACTCACAACTGTGAGTGGATAGTATTAAGAACATCATAAATATACACCAACCTCGAGCTCACATGGAGCCTTGAGGGTCAATCGATTACAAGTTTTCTGTTTGATAGAGAAACCACAACTACTCCTAGGCTTTACTTATTACAAGATGTCATCATAACATGTATTGTATAGACCAGTTCTCTGAGGCTTTTTTGCCTCCGATCCTGTGGATTGTTACTCTTCTCTCTTGTATGATTTCACAAAAGCTTGCCACAGCCAAATCCCCCTCAAACACGCGGTGGTTTCTTGCTTGCCAAATATGGTGAAAGAAGTAGTGCCTGATTACTTGAATGCAGACAAGAAGAGTAGGACTTCCCAACCTATTACTACCAGAGAACAGATCAGTCTTAAAGAACTTAATTTTCCATGTCCTTTGAATCCACTTGCATATTTTCCCAGCCATGCCACTGATTGCTCGGCATCCCATGAAAAGGTGGGCTAGGTCTTCACTAGCTATTCTACACCCCGAGCAACGATCGGGCCTGATTCCTCTTTCTCATATCTTTATGCCCGTTGACAGAGCACCCCACATCACTTTCCACAGAAATATTGAGGCCACCTTGGCTTCCAAATGTTCTCCATGACTCCCTCCCACCGTTTTTTTGTCCACTGCCTTCCATAATTTGTTGAGGGGGCTACATCGATTAGCTTCGTGCATTAATGCATCGTAAATGCCTTTAGAATGTGGTTTCCAAAAGAGGCTACTCCCGGGCCATCTCCAAGCATCCCATTCAAAGTTCGATTCACAAATTGGCATCCCCACCTTATCAAGCTTGCTCTTTCATCACCTTGTAGACTAGTAAGATCTCAAAGCCATAGAGTTGAAATTGGATGGCTAAAGAGTCAGCAGTTTTCTAGCACTTCCTGTTGCCATCCCAGAATTGCTCTAGTCGAACAAGCCCCTTATTATTCACATTCTGGCCATTTCTAACCAATAAGGGCTTTGCAGCGGCCCCAATATTTTAGAGAGCCAAGGGGACCATTGCAAAATGGAGTTCTTAAAGTATCTGGTTGCTTCCCCCCATTCCAAAATCTTAGCTGCTCTTTTGCACTTCCTCATTAGCTCCACTGAAAGTCCTCCAGATCTAAGATAAAACCACTTTGGGGCGAGAAGTTTGTTGTGCATAACAACCCCCTTCCACTTCCCCCTTTCGATCTCAATTTTAATGTATCAAGAATTTCCTTGGTCATTATAGCCCAAGCTTGGTCCTGTTTAGCCAATGAGACCATAAATTTGGTACAAAGGGCCTCAGCATGGGATACAAGGTTAAGAATGCCGAGCCCTCCTTGGTCTATTGGGCGAGCAACTACCGAGTCCCATCTAGACCATTGCCATGGCCGGGAGGTTTTCGTGTTGTTCTTCCAAAGAAACCTTTTCATTGGTTTTAAGAATTCTTTCTCGTTACACTTAGCCATCTTGAGCACGGGGCTGAGGAAAGCAATATACGGGATCATAGAAGCATTAATCACTCTAATCCGGCTTTGGAAGGGGAGGAGAAAACTCCCATCTTCTCAATTTTTAGCTTATTTTTTCAAGGACCCATTACAATCTTTGCTTGTGGGTTGTGTCTGAATACACTCTCTTTTGAGATAATCTCTCCTATCCAGACTGTAGGGTCAAAGGAGTTGTTCTCCGACAGGGGGATAAGCCTTGACTTCTCTATATTGCACTTGGATCCCAAGGCCACGGCAAATGTTTGCACAATCTCTAGAGCTCTCATGACAACTTGAGGGCACGACTTCAAGAATAGGAGCGAATCATATGCGCACATTTTGGCTAGTAGCTGGTCGTTGCTTAGTAATGCCAGACCTTGAATCTCTCCCCGTGCAGCACTAGCCTCGAGCATCGTAATGAGCGGATGCGAACCGATGGCGAAAAGCAAGGAGGCTAGGGGACATCCTTGCTTTATAGACCTTTTAACCTCAAAAGAGCCCACAATTATTTCATTAAACTGGAGCTCTGATTGGCTGCCAACGCCTAGTGTGTGATGAGGCGAGAAAGGCGAGGCCCAAAGCCCAGAGCTCCCATGACTTCTTCTATATAGAACCATTCTATTCTATCATAGGCTTTGTTGAGGTCCACAGCTGCAGCAAGATGCACTCTTGCTTGGAGAAGGATGCATACTCTATTCCTACCATTGCTGCCAAGATATTGTCATATATAGATCTCCCTTTAATGAACCCGTGTTGATGGGGAGAGATGATCCGACTCAGGAGAGAGGCAAGTTTGAGAGCTATCGCCTTGGCAATAATTTTGTATGCTACTGATATCATCGTAATGGGACGCCAACATTTAAGTTGAGAGGAACAGATCTGTTTGGGGATGGGCTTGATAAGCCCTCTCTTAACACTTGCATCCAATGACTCTTCGAAAACAGCTTGATTGGCCATCCATGTGATTGGGCCCTTAAGATCATCCTAAAATTCCTTGAGGAATTCAGCCGTCAATCCGTCCCAACCGAGGGACTTTTCATTGCCAAGAGCTTTTAGTGCCCCTGAGCATTCCTCCTCAGAGAAGGCCTTTTCCATGCGGTTGGCTTCCTCCTGGGAGAACCTTCTTTTCAACACTTCCAATTAAAAGCGCTCGGGCTTTTTCCACTTTCTGAGATTGGGTCTTTGGTTGGCCTATAATCTAGCTGAGATAATTGAGCATTAGTCCAATCATCTCATTTTGGTTTTGAATTGTATTTCCTTTCTTATCATTGAGCACTTGCACGCGGCCTCGACTCTTCCTCACTTTCAGAGCCCTAAAAAAATGTGTATATCTTTCCTCTCCTAAGGCTTGCTTTAGAAAGACAAAAAGGCCTTTTGATATGTGCCTCCACATATGACAAGAACGCTTTGGAGAAAGAGAAGAATTTGGACAAATTTATTCCATTGTTATACCTTCTTGATTCGGACCTCAAGAGGAGGGACTAATGTAAAGGGGCCAATAACGAACCAAGGTCCAAAAAAAGGCCACCTTAAAATCAAATGAAAAATATTTTCAAAATGTATTGGTATCTATCTAGCTATCTATACTATACTATATATAATGCAGCTTTAAAATTTCAAGGCCAAAGAAATCCTCCAAGTGTTTCGTTTTTATGAAGCTTGGAGCGTATAAAGCTTTTCAATCTTCAAGTGTCAACCTTTGAAGTCAAATTTCATGTACATTTCCTGTCCAAGGCAAACTTTACTTTTTCTTTGGAAGCCAATTGAAGGGTGGCTCAACTTTGATGTGACCACTTTGGCCTCGAGATGTTATCCATGACTTCTACAGTTCCCCCCCCCGCCCCCCCCCATTTCTCTTCCATATTTTGTTGGGGGACCTAGACCAATTATTTTCGTGCATTAATGTGTGATAGATGCCTTTAGAATGGGGTTTGTAGAAAAGACTACTTCTTGGCCATCTCCAAGCGCTTCACTCAGTCCCGGATTCGCAGATTGGCATTACAACCTTATCAAGCTAGCTCTTTTATCACTCTCTTGACTAACAATACCTCATAGCCGTTTAGTTGATACTAGGTTTCCATAAAGTCAATGGTTTTCTAGCTCTTACTATTACCGTCCCTAAAATGAACAAGCTAATTCAAACCCTTATTATTCACTTTCCTAACAGTTTCTATCCAATAGGGGCTTTGTGGTGGTCCTAGAACTTTAGTGAGCCAGGGGGGCCAGTGCAAGATGGAGTTCTTGAAGTACCTAAATTCTCCCCCCCACTCCAATACCATAGCTGCTCTTTTGCACTTCCTCACTAGTCCCCCTGAGATGCCACCCAAACATCGGCTAGACCACGTCAGTGCTAAAATTTTGTTGTGAAACTCTACCCCTTTCCACTTGACACCTTTTGAACCAAGCTTAGCTACATTTAACATATCCTTGGTCATGATAGCCCAATCTTGGTCCTGTCTAGTCAAGGAGATCATAAATTTAGCGCACAAGGGCTCAACATGGGCAATTCGGTTATTTAGAGACCTCCTTGTCGAGTGACTCACTTCCATTTGGCCCACTGCCATGGTTTGGAGGTTTTTGTGTTGTTTTTCGATAATTTTTCTTTTTACTGATTTTAAGAATTGTTTCCAATGAAAGTTAGCCATCTTAAGAAGTGGACTTGTGAAGGCATTATTAAGGAGCATAAATGAATTTATCACTATATAGATCTTCTAATTTAATACATTGAGGATTATTTATGTTTTCAATGCCTAAAATCCCATGAGGGGATCCTAGATAGTAGGTGACATGTATTTGTTGACTAATAATTTCACCAATATAAGGGAGCATAAATGTATTTATCACAATAAAGATCTTCTATTTCAATACATTGAGGATTATGTATGTTTCAATGCCTAAAATCCCATGAGGGGATCCTAGATAGTAGGTGACATGTATTTGTTGACTAATAATTTCACCAATATAAGGGAGCATAAATGTATTTATCACAATAAAGATCTTCTATTTTAATACATTGAGGATTATGTATGTTTCAATGCCTAAAATCCCATGAGGGGATCCTAGATAGTAGGTGACATGTATTTGTTGACTAATAGTATAGACGTGGATTTATTTGCAAAATTTAGTTAAAGATTGCCTATTTTTTATTCAAGATGGAATAGGCCCTAGTACACGTAAGATGTGTGTGTGTGTGTGTGTGTGTGTGTGTGTGTGTGTTTGGTGATGGGTACAACAGTCCCATAGACATCTATAAGGGCTATGTGACATAAGGACCTGAGAGGAACCAACGATGGAAAAATCAATGTAGCATTGACATGCTTTTATATTTGTGACCTTTGACCATCTATTGGCCTAAGGTGTCAACTAACTACATAACCCCCCTGTAATTTGTCGCGTGGGAAAAGAAGTGAGACAAGCCGACGTATAATGCTATAGATTCAAGAGAATTCTATTGAACTCGAGGTCAATATCTTAATCATGTTAAAATAGCTAGAATATGAGTGCTATAAAGTAACGTTACCTCTTAAATTTTCATGTTGTAGAAAAAAAACATTATTTTTCTTGAAAATTTTCTCCTCAATGTTGTGCTTATTTGTACTCTCTCTCTCTCTCTCTCTCAGGTGGAGTGGGACAAACCAGTACGAGGAAGAGGGAATGATAGAAGGGAAGAGAGAGATACAAAGGGGAATGTGAACCACTAGAAGCGATGCCTTTAAACACATAGCTTAGAAAATCCACATAGTTTGGCTAGAGGTGGTGCCATTGTACTAGTTTAGTTTATTTCATTGTACTAGTGTACTAGTTCATCAAAATAAACTAAACTAGTGCAATGGCACCACCTCTAGCCAAACTATGTGGTAATAGACTAAAGTTGTCATTTTTGTTAGTTAAAACTTTATGGAAGGAATTTATCATTTGGGGCTTTAACCTTTAAAGATTTTTTATTTTTATTTTTAAAGATTTTAAAGCTAAGTTAGAACTTAAAGATGTAAAACTTTTAAAGTAAGGTCTCTATGATCCAATCCAATGAGGACCTGGAGTTTTTTTTTTATTAGAAGGTAAAACTTTGAATTAAAGAAAGTGAAAATGTTACATGGATCCACAAGTAGGAGGAGGGTCACCCCGAGACGCTAGAGTTTTAGGACTTAGAACTTTAAATCTTTTAAAGTGGGATTTACAACTTACGGATCTACAATTTTAAATTTGTAAAAAGGGTTCTAGAGCTTAAAAATGTAGAGTTTTTAAAGTGGGGTGTAGAGCATAGGGATCTAAAGCTTAGGGTGCTTTTGTAATTCAATTCTATGAGCACGCTTATGTTTTTTTTTTTTAAAAGATTAGAGATGTAGTGATTTTAAAGTGGGATCTACCCTCAGATCAAGGCCTAAAATTGATGCCTACTTTTTTTGTCAAGGGCTATTTTGCCTATCAAAACAATCTCAAAATTGCTTGTCATTTTTTGTATTTATATCTTTAAGTTAACGTTATATATGGCCAATTATATAAGTTGATTGCATTACACAAAGCATATGAAAGGGGGCTTGAAAAATTGGATGTCAAAAAGAAATTTTTATCATGCCTAGCAGGCCTTGTGATTTTATCACTTGTTGCATTAGAAGGCATCACTAAGCCTCACCCCTTTGGGGCACGCCAAAAAGTGTAAGGGAGCTTTAATTGTAGAGCAAATGTAGCATGCAAGGCATGCACAAGCTAGGGATGCTCATGGCTATGTGACGCAAGGTGTGGGCTTGATGCAGCACAAGATGGGTTTGGAGGCTCTTTGTCAAAAGAGAGATACTTAAAGGGCTAGGTTTTCCTCAACAGGAAGGCTCCCATAGACCCGCCCATTGTGTCTCCGTAGATCCTTCACCCCCCCTCTCATTTCTTACGACACAAGAGTAGTTTGTCCTCTCGGCATCTCCTAGGGAGAATTTGACGATTGGTTTTTTTGTTGTCAATTCGACGAGGTGGGAAATGGATGTCGTATGACTTCCGCTTACCAGGGCATCATCCATTCGTGTTGGATGGAATGCAACTCCCAAGCGGAGCCCATGGCTTTTGCTTTTTGACTTTGATTTGGTGGTAGCAACCTCTATCCGAGGTTGGTGATGGTCCCTTTTGTCCCAATTGATGTTTTCTCATGACTCTTTTTTTCTTATTGTGTGGCATTAATCTAACTAGGTTTGGGCTCCCTGTAAATCCCCGTAACTATCAGAATTGTGATGATGTACTTGTGGAGGCTCAGCCTCAACACTGTTTGACACGGGGTCTTAAATTCCCCAAGGTGGTGGGATTGATGACAAAGGGTGAAGCACACGAATCTTGGGGCAAGGTAAGGGTGCAAAAAAAAGTCAAAACAAAACAGGGATGTGAGATTCGAGCCCAGCACCTCAACGATTGGAACTTGGTGAGCTAACCACGTAGGCATATATGGGTTGTTGAAACCCACGTGACCACACATGGTTATAAATTTGGCTTTTGTTTACACCCCCATGTCCTTGTTTACCTTTTTGTATCTGACATCTTTGTGCACCTATGTTTACATGCATGGGCTTCTCCATCGCTGATCTCATCGCCTAGACATCATTTAAGATCTCGTGTCAAATAGTGCTAAGGGTTTGTGAGGATCTCATAGCACTATTTGTTCAGAAGAATGTAATTTTTTGATGTGTTTAATATAAATTGATCAATTAAATGGAATATGCCCTTCCCTCCTACTCGCTTCCCAAAAAAAGCCCATCTGGATGCTCCCATTCCCACACACACTGCCTTCTGTTCGTCTAGCAGGAAGTTCGAAGCACTCTATGCCAGGAGTTGTTGCTGATGACATAGGAAAAACTTGCATCTCTCCCCTCTCCCTCCTCCATATGGTAGACACCATTACTTCTCGTCGCTTCCTTCCATTTATGCACTCTGTAGCCTGAACCACAAGCTATTGTCTGGCACTTTAGCTAGAGGCCCCTACACCTCCCCACTTGGTGCTTCCTATAGGAATTTTCTCTCTACCTCCCTCCCGTTTCACTTGAAACCTACCTTCCCTTGTTGGGATGTCACCTAGTACTTCCTACGATGACTTTTCTCAACACCTCTCTACCTCCCTTCCCATTGATGTTCGTCTCCTTCATGCACAAAGCACAACACAAACAAACGACCTCAAGCCACACGCCATGCGATAGATCTGAAGTCATGCTTCGAGAAGAACCACCATCTTAAGAGAGATAGATAGAGATGCGTCAAAATAAAAGCACGCACATATAAAACTATCTCCACTCTGCCGTGCACACTACCTTTTGCTCTTCAACTCTCGACCGTCAATTTTTTTTTCCACTCTCACATTTTGTGAGTGATAGTTATATTAAAACCAAAAAATTTACATAGCAACTCATGCTCACACTGAGCCATGGCATATACACATACTATAGTTCTGATACATAAGTTGACAAAGGGAGCCACCCTGACTCGGAGAGTATAGTTACCTGATACATAACCGGAGCAAACAACACTCAACGGGTATCTTTCAAAGATTCTTTGAGATCAAACTCATTAATTTCCCTCCGAGAGATTATCTCTAGTCTTGGAAACAATTTTTTTAAAACTTTTGACTGCGCTTTTCTTTCCCTTTAGTTTCCCAAAGCGTATCCTTTCCAAAGAAAACATATTAATTACCCAGATTCGATTCCACATGAATCTGTCAACTAGAAGCAAAAAGGGCAGGAGCCCATTCCTACGTCGCCCTGCTCCCTGCTTAACTTGGATGTAGATTCTCCTTGTTGGGGTATAAAGCCCAATGTGGTCGCCCAGGTAAGTGGGCGGGCCGCCAGGTATGTACACATATTCTTTTGTAAAAACCTAATAAGAACTCACTATGCTCTACACATTACAGTAGAGCGAGTTCACCATATCGTCGTGCTCTTCTTCTCGCACTTTCTCTCGCGTCGCACTTTCGCTCGTACTCCTTCAACTGGTATCAGAGCTCAGATCGAGGCTCGGGGCAGCACTGCAGGAGGCTAGAGTCACCACCTCAGATTGGAGTGAAATTCGACAGGCGAAGACACGGCCCCAAATCTTGTGGGTGAGTCTGTAGGGATCGGTGTTCTCAGAATTTCATTCTGAGGTCATCTCGGCCACCGTTCGGCTTCGACAAAGGTCTGCGCAAGCCATTTTCGACTACGTGGTCTCGGCGGGTGCAGATCCGACTCTGTAAATTTGGGGTTTTGGCCTACGACTGTAGGTGCTAAGGATATCGGCACTCCCAAAGTGCTGATTTGTGGCTGTCTACACAACGAAGGACGGCTCACAGTTCTTGGAGGCATGTCACACACGACACAAGCGCATCTACACACAGACTGTAGGCGACATCCACTAGTTCATCAGGTAGCTTGTGTTTGCTGCTTGATATTCCAGATTTCATCCTGACATTGCAGGTACTTCCACATGGGATGTATTGTCAGAGATGATGTATGTCTGTTGAGGGTTTGCTGGCTGCGGTTACAGTATATAGTGGGAAATTTGTGGATGTATGACTTTGTGGGAAGTCTATGTACTGTCAGATTTACTGCAGCCTTTGTTGAGGGTCGAGTGAGGTTTTATTGAGCTAGGGGATTCTCGAATGTTGAGATCCTTTCGGTGATACAGGTCTTGGAGCGATCCCTCGAGCACCCTTAGATAGGCAGCTAGGATGTATTGACTGTGACTTAGACAGTTGGGATTGCATCTTTGCTTTACTGCCGTTGAGGCATTGTCGCAGTCTATGCTTATAGGACAGTGACATGAGAGTGAGAGACAGTACAGGTGCAGGACAGGTTTACCCGCAGCTTACAGTGTCAGAGAGAGTGTTTTTTGAGCTGTTTTTTGGTCTGTTTTTTGAGTACACCAGAGCCATTTTACAAAGGAGACTCTGCCGAAATTTATGCAGAATCTGAAGCTTTCTTGGTTCATTTGACAGGTTGATATTGGTTCAGAGGTCAGTTTACAAGGGAAACTCTGCCGAATTTTTCCCAAGAAAGTAAACCACTATGAAGCGTAGCTATGGCTGGATCACAGGACACTGCTCTTTACAATATCAAGAAGCTGGATGGAACCAATTTCCCATTGTGGAAGAAGCAGATTTGGCACGTGTTGGTACAAAAGAAGCAGGTAAAACCTATAAAGCTCAAGGGGATAAAACCAGAAGATATGGACGAAGATGAATGGAGTGAAATGGATGAATTGGCCCTTTCTACCATTATGCTGACTTTGGTAGAAAGCGTTTACTTCAATGTAGCAGACGAGATGTCGGCTTATCAAGCATGGATAAAGTTGAGTGATCTTTATGAGAAGCAGAGTGCAGCTTCACAGGTATACTGTCTTAAGAAGCTTGTTGACTTGAAGATGAAAGAAGGGACACCTATGTCCAATCATCTGAATGAATTCAACACCATCTACAGTCAGTTGTCAGCTCAAGGTGTCAAGTTTGATGAACCTGTTAGAGCTATGTTCCTGTTGATCACATTGCCGGAAAGTTGGGACACTTTTCGCACAGCTTTGAGTAATTCTGCACCTCCAGATGGTTTGAACATAGCAGGTGTAGAAGGAAGTCTGCTTACAGAAGAAACCAACAGAAAGACAATGGACAAAGGCAAAGGAACAGCCTTAGTTGTCAGGGGAAGGACCAAAGAAAAGTACAAAGGTGGAAAGAGGAATCAGCCTCGTAGCAAGCCCCGGAGTGCTAAAGGCAAGAGTGACATAGAATGCTACCATTGTGGCAAGAAGGGTCACATGAAAAGAGACTGCAGAGAATGGAAAGCAGAAAAAGGCAAAGAGAAAGCAGAAGACCATGGTGAGAAGAACAAGTCCTCAGTGAAGATTCAAGAAATAAATGTGACAAACACTGTTGCAGAGGATGACAGTCTAGTGTCAGGAGACATCTACTTCTTGAAGAATACAATGGACTCAGCTCTTCTTACAGCATCTGATGGAAATGCACTGAGTGACTGGATTATAGACTTAGGGGCATCACTTCATGAAGACACATGTTCTGTCCAAAAGTGGTGACATAGCCAGCATCATCAAGTAAACCTGTGCTGATCAAGCTCTTTGTAATTGTGGGAACATGTCTCACATTCTTCAGTGTGAAAGAAGAGCCATTCTGAAACTTCAAATGAACATCTCCAACACCTAAGATCTCACATGTCTGCCCATTGCCTAGCCGAACATGATCTTTAGTGGTCAGACACATGAAGCATCTCAGAGTCTTTGGCTGTGAGGCATATACTCATGTTCCAAAGGAATTTAGGAACAAACTTGAGCCAAAGAGCAGAAAGTGCATCTTTCTAGGCTATGGTAATTCTGGTGAGATGGGGTACAGACTTTGGGATCCCGAATCCAGTACGGTTGTCCGTAGCAATGATGTTCACTTTAATGAATCCAAATATCATTCTAAACCAGAGAGGGTTGAGGAGATTAGAAGAGTTGTCTTCCAAGAAGATGGACCTGCACGTGCAAGACAAAATGTCAGGGCTCAAGAGGCGCAAGGACAGGATAGATTGGAACCACAGGTTGTGGCTGAGCCTGAGCCACCTGTTGTGCGTAGATCTGGACGTGTCACGCAACCTCCTGATAGGTTTGTTCCATCTATGAACTATGTCATGTTGACTGATTGCAATGAGCCTTCATGTTACAAGGAAGCAGTGCAAATGAAGGACTCCGGGAATTGGCAATTGGCCATGCAGTCAGAGATGACAGCTCTGCGTAAAAACCAGACATGGAAGCTAGTTAAATTACCATGGGGCAAAAAGGCTCTACCTTGTAAATGGGTTTACAGGTATAAGATCACCACTCATAAAAGTTAGCCAAAGTACAAAGCAAGGCTTGTTGCCAAGGGCTTTAAGCAAGAACATGGCATTGACTTTGATGAAGTCTTCTCTCCAGTGGTCAAGATGACTACATTGAGATGCTTTCTTGCATTGGTTGCCATATTAGATTTGGTGTTGCACCAAATGGATGTCAAGACAGTGTTCTTGCATGGTGATTTAGATGTGGAAATTTACATGCAGCAGCCAGAAGGGTTTGTTGAGAAAGGCAAGGAAGATTTGGTATGCCAATTGTTAAAGAGCCTTTATGGCTTAAAACAATCACCGAGGGCATGGTACCATAAGTTCCACAAGTTTATGCTTTCTCAAGGCTACAAACGTAGTGAGTTCGATCACTATCTATATACAAAGAAGGCTAAGGGTGGCAGTTGGCTGATCCTTATTTTGTATGTGGATGACATGTTGATTGCTGGCAAGCACTTGGAAGAAATTTCAGCTTTGAAGTCAAAGATGGCAAAATCGTTTGACATGAAAGACATGGGTGAGGCAAGTCATATACTTGGTATGCGCATTGAGAGAGACAGATCAAAGAAGTTGATTTGGTTATCTCAAACAGAGTATATTGACAAGGTTTTGCAACGTTTCAATATGGAGAAGGGAAAGGCATTGAGTGTTCCATTGCCACCATATGTGAAACTTAGCAAACAAGATTGTCCTGTGTCTGAGGAAGAACAGGCTGAAATGGATAAGATTCCATATGCGTCTGCAGTGGGTAGTTTAATGTATGCAATGATTGCTACTCGCCCATACTCGCCCAAACATTGCATTTACAGTGGGAGTAGTAAGCCAATACATGTCAAACCCAGGCAAGAAACATTGGGAGGCAATGAAAGGAATATTGAGATACCTGAAAGCTACAAAGAGTATGGATATATGCTATGGGAGTCAGGAGCTAAGTGTAAAGGGTTTTACAGATTCAGATTATGCAGGTGACTTAGACAACCGAAGGTCTACGTCAGGGTATGTCTTTACATTGGCTGGTGGAGCAGTATCATGGCGTTCTAGATTACAAGATTGTGTTACTCAGTCTACTACAGAGGCTGAATATGTTGCAGCATCAGAGGCATGCAAAGAATCAATTTGGCTTAATCGACTAGTAACAGATTTGGGAATCAAAGAAGAGATGCCTGTGTTATATTGTGATAGTCAAAGTGCTATACAATTGGCTCGCAATCCAGTTTATCACTCAAAGACAAAGCATGTGGATGTGAAGTATCATTTCATCAGGGAAATGCTCGAGGATAAGAAACTTCAGCTTGTCAAAGTTCACACCACAGAAAATCCTGCTGATCTACTTACAGAAGGACTTCCCTCAGAGAGCTTTGCGCATTTTCGCAAGCAGTTAGGTGTAGGGTAGTACATCAGTTCTCTACATCTCTTGTACATTAGCTTGTATAGTAGCTTAAAGTACCACATTGGACATTAAGTGGGAGGTTGTTGGGGTATAAAACCCAATGTGGTCGCCCAGGTAAGTGGGCGGGCCGCCAGGTATGTACACATATTCTTTTGTAAAAACCTAATAAGAACTCACTATGCTCTACACATTACAGTAGAGCGACTTCACCATATTGTCGTGCTCTTCTTCTCGCACTCTCTCTCGCGTCGCACTTCCGCTCGTACTCCTTCACTCCGTTCCTTGTACCGAAGAGAACCATCGCCTGCTCTCTCTCGATCACTCTGCACAATCTTGCTCCCTTTCTCCCATCACATGTGTCTCACCTGTCCTTCTGTGTGTGTGTGTGTGTAGCTCGCCAGGGAGGGTTGCAACAACACTTGAAGAACTATTTCTCCTTCCGCTTGCCTCCTCTCTCTCTCTCTCTCTCTCTCTCTCTCTCTCTCTCTCTCTCTCTCTCTCTCTCTCTCTCTCTCTCTCTCTCTCTCTCTCTCTCTCTCTCTCTCTCTCTCTCTCTCTCTCTCTCTCTCTCTCTCTCTCTCGGGATCGCCACAATCGCTACAGGAGAACTACGATAGATCATCATGCAGCACGACCACCCAAAATCCACCGAGAATGCAAAAAACTATGTCTGTCGAACCGCAGCTCTTTACATCTGTCCCATTCTCTCTCCTCCACATGCCCATCATCGTTTCTTCACCTCACAACTATTCAACAGTCTTTTGAGAGAGAGAGAGAGAGAGAGAGAGAGAGAGAGAGAGAGAGAGAGAGAGAGAGAGAGAGAGAGAGAGAGAGAGAGAGAGAGAGAGAGAGGCCAACTGGCAACGGCGATGCACTGGCTTTTTCTCAACTTGATAGCAATAGTGGACAAAAAACCAGGGGTCGAGTGCATTTTAGATTTTGAGCTTGCCTTTAAGAAAACTGACAAATTTACACAAGTTTTAGTGTAATTACCGGCAGAAGCTTGAAATTTGGACCTAAAAACCGAGATAACTTCAAGTTGTGCACAAAAAAAACCGGGCTCTTGTGCATTTTAACCGGCTAAAATTTTGAAATCCAGGTTAGATTTTGAGCTTGCCTTTAAGAAAACCGGGATATTCACACAAATTTCAGGGTAATTACCGACAAAAGCTTCAAATTTCAACCCAAAAACCAGAAAGGTTTGCCCTTATTTTCATTGATTAGCAAAAATGAATTTTACTAGCCTTGCACGGTCGTCAAGTATCCTCTCATGACAACAACTAACACGCGCCACCCGTTCTTCTATGTGCACCCCCTGCCAAATCTTGGCTTATGCTTTTCATTACTTCAACCACCTTTTTCTTCTTTACTCAAGTGGGAATCTTGATTTATTCTCCCTAATAAGACTCAAAAAAGACGTTTTGGAGAGCTACTTTGCTCATTTCCATTTGCTTAGGTAACCTATTCTTGAGTAACCTATGCTACGTTTTGGATGCCCGAGCTCAACCCTAGTGGAGAGTTTATGGACTTCTGTCGGTTGTTTGTGGGTTACATTCAAGGGCATCCCTCTCTGGCTACACGACCATGTGGAATCCATAGCTGCTATGTTGGGCGGGTGCTCTTCAATCCAAAGCTACAGCGAATCAGATTGAGCTTGGACATGAAGGTGTGTGTTCTGTGGAATCTGAGTAAACCTATCCCCAAATATATGGATCTAAATATGGGCAATTTTAACACTTTTCGGCAAGAGATAGCATTTTCCTCTATTCCAAATGCCTGTTATAAATGTCACAGAATTGGGTACTATGCTAGAGACTTCCCCAAGGTAGAAGCTGCCCCCAATCCGGTGATCAGGACATCTTGGAGGCATGTAACTAGAGAGGATAGACCTTCTGCGGATAACCCTAAGCAGGATGTTAAGGCCACGGAACATGATCTGGCTTGTAAAGAGGCAGCTGCAGAGATGCATGAGGAATCAATCATGCCTATTGCACTCGCTAGTGGAGAGTTGAGTAAAGAGATCGCGGATCTGCCAGACAAGATGCAAGATGAACCCGAGTCGCTAGTCATTCCCTCTAAAGAAACACTGAATGAAGATGGTCAGTGCACAACTTGACTCCAAAGCTTTTCATTAAGAAAGTTAGATTGAAGAAACAAAAACTGGATCTCATTGGCCATCTAGTTAAGGTATAAGGCCCTTCGACCAACATTATGAGTTTGCTAAAAAGAATGGCGAGTAAAAGGTGATATTTGTAGCATCCGATTTTGGTTTGGTAGGCAAGGGGTCTGTTGTGGTAGGGCTCTCTGCTTGGTGGCAACCCCAAGCCAAATTAAGTGCCCTTGGTGCCGTATGATTTTAGGGTGGCACCCTTGGTCACCCAATGTAACAATTTCTTTGGTCCATGTGTATTGGATGCCGATTGATGACATGGCTCCAAAGGAGCATGGCTTACAATGTAACTTTTTTTGGTTTTGTAATATATATATATGTATATATACACTCATTATTGTGAGTTCGGGAAAAAAGAAGAAATTTTATGCACATACTACTAAAATTACTAGCTGAGCATTGCCCCAAAAAAGAACAAGACAAAAGAATTTTTTTGCCCATCCATCCCTTCACCATCCCCTTCCATTTTGACTTAAAATTTCTCTCACTGTGTGTGGAAAGCAAGGAATTGCCGGATCTTCGAGAACACCATGAAAGTTGCTAAGTTCACAAAGATAATCCAAGAAAGCGAGGGGACTATCATCGCCATCAGGAAACACATGGACTCTAATAAGTGAATCATGATGCTGTGTGCTGTAATGATGAACCCGAATGGGTATTGATAAGGACCCATCCATTATCATCAGGGTGGCTCCCTTGTCAGCTGATGTATCATTGATCAGTAGAAGATGTCATGGCTCGTGACGAGCATGACATAATTTTGTAATTCTATGATTTTGCTACTATAATCTACCCACCATTGTGAGTTTTTCCAAAAAAGTTCTCAGTGAACCCTAGGAGTAGGGCCTCCACATACTACTAAAATTACACACTCACAGTATATGTGGTACAATTTTGGAAGATTTTTTAGTAGGAATCGTAGAAAGATGCTCTCTGGTTGCTATTGATGCTAAAAGGGAAAGCAGAGGATCGTTTTGGAATGGCAAGAAGAAGGATATGACGCGTGTTGGTCTCTCTCTCTCTCTCTCTCTCTCTCTCTCTCTCTCTCTCTCTCTCTCTTACTGTAGGGTCAATAGCAAGCAGTGCAGATCGATCTCTTTCCATGCTTACATGCGGACTACACACCAATTGCCTCTTGCCCTCGCACCTACCAGCCCAACTAGGTAGCGACTCTCGCGAGTCCCTCTTCGTTGTTTGTCTCCCTCCCTCCCTCCCTCTCTCCCTCTCTCTCTCTCTCTCTCTCTCTCTTTCTCTCTCTCTCCCCCACCCCCCTCTTTGTTGTAGGTGAGTATTGTCACCTACAATCGTAGTTATCCATTATCGTCGGGGTGGCTCCCTTGTCAACCGATGTATCATTGATGAGTGGAAAATGTCATGGCTCGTGACAAGCATGACAGGATTTTGTAATTCTATGATTTTGCTAATGTGATTTTTGCCAAAAAAAAAAGTTATCAGTGAACTGTAGGAGCGGGACCTCCACATACTACTAAAATTACACACACAATATGTGTGGTACAAATATGGAAGATTTTTTAAGAAGGAATCCTAGGGAGATGCCCTTTGGTTGCTATTGATGTTAAAAGCCAAAGCAGAGGATCATTTTCGAATAGAAAGAAGAAGGATACGATATGAGAGAGAGAGCTTGCGCACATGCAGGGTCCAGACCAGTCTCAACAGCCTGAATCTGCACCGACCGATATCACCCACTTCGCGCACATGCCGTGGCGGCATCAACAACACCGGCCTGCCATTGGTCGGTAGTGTGCGCACATGCAAGCTAACCAGCATGGATCCGGTGAGTAGATGACGTTGCATACCATGTTGTAGACGTTGGACGCATGTTGCGGGCATCATCTACCATCTTTAGGCAGCCACTGCTTTGCTACCGTTGCAAACGGCTAGGGTAGGGCACTCACTTTCCGATGAAAGCGGTAGAGAAACGTTCAAGAAGCGATCTGCTACAATCCAAAAAGGTGGCGGGGCAGCATGGAATTTCCATCGACCGGGATGCTGTGGCTGGTGCATGTGCGCACCCTGAGAGAGAGAGAGAGAGAGAGAGAGAGAGAGAGAGAGAGAGAAAGAGAGAGAGAGAGGAGGCTCAACAATAGGCAGCGCATATATATGTTTACATGCTTACATGCGGACTACACGCCAATTGCCTCTTGTTCTGGTAGGTGACCTACGAGCCCAGCTAGATAACGACTCTCGCGAGTCCCTCTTCGTTGTCTGCCGCTGCGCCCCGCCTGCCTGCCCGCCCGCCCCCCCCTCTCGCTCTCGCTCTCTCTCCTCCCTTGTTGTAGGCGAGTATTGGCGCCTGTGGTCGCAGTTGGCCAGACTCTCTCACTATTGTGGTCTCTATCCAGCCAACGCAGCCAGAGGGCATGAGAAGTGATGAGCACAGACAGGGCAGCGAGAAGGGATGGGCTTCAGCTCGCGAGCAAGAGCAGAGAGCACAACAAAGCACAAGGAACAGGACCGGGGAGAGGGGTTGTTCCAGGAGCTTGTAGGGGACGATGACCTTTTTCTATGGGAAAGTGGTAAATGGGGAAAGGAATCTATTTAGATTCCACTTATTGAAGAACGTAGAGAAAAATATATAAGCATTGCCGAAAAGTAAACAGGACAAAGGAAAGTTTTTGCCCATCCATCCCTTTCCTTCACCATCCCCTTCCATTTTAACTTAAAATTGCAGAAAAAATTGAGAACAATTTTAAGTTAAAATGGAAGGGGATGGACTGATGACTGAATTCTTCAGGGAATTTTTTCTGCAATTTTAAGTTAAAATGGAAGGGGATGGACTGATGACTGAATTCTTCAGGGAATTTTGGATGATCTCAAGGGTCCAATCACACGGATGGCCAATCTAGCAGTTTTCGAAGAGTAGTTGGATGCAAGTGTTAAGAGAGGGCTTATCAAGCCCATCCCCAAATAGATTTGCTACTCTCAACTTAAACATTGGCGTCCCATTACGATGATGTCAATAGCATACAAAATTATTGCCAAGGCGATAGCTCTCAGACTTGCCCCCCTCACGAGTCGGATCATCTCTCCCCATCAACACGGGTTCATTAAAGGGAGAACTATATATGACAATATCTTGGCAACAATGGTAGGAATAGAGTATGCATCCTTCTCCAAGCAAGAGTGCATCCTGCTGCAGCTGGACCTTGACAAAGCCTATGATAGGGTAGAATGGTCCTATATAGAAGAAGTCATGGGAGATCTGGGCTTTGGGCCTCGCCTGTGAAGCCTCATTCGCACACTAGGCGGTGGCAGCCAATCAGAGCTCTGTTTAATGACAGAATTGTGGGATCTTTTGAGGTTAAAAGGTCTATTAAGCAAGGATGTCCCCTGGCCCCCTTGATGTTCGCCATCGAGTCGCATCCTCTCATTACAATGCTCGAAGCCAGTGCTGTGCGGGGAGAGATTCAAGGTCTGGCATTGCTGGGCAACGACCAGCTACTAGCCAAAATGTTCGCAGATGATTCGCTCCTATTCTTGAAGGCATGCCCTCAAGTTGTCAGGAGAGCTCTGGAGATTGTGCAAACATTTTCCATGGCCTCGGGATCCAAGTGCAATATAGAGAAGTCAAGACTAATCTCCCTGTCGAAGAACGACTCTTTTGACCCTGCAGTATGGGCAGGAGAGATGACCTCAAAAGGGAGTATATTTAGACACCTGGGAGCCCCCGTAGGGGTGGACGTAACCCACAGGCAAAGATTTCAATGGGTCATGGAAAAAATAAGCGCCAAAATGAAAAGGTGGGAGTTTGTTCTCCTACCCTTCCAAAGCCGGATCAGAGTGATCAATGCTTTTATGATCCCGTATATTGCTTTCCTCAGTCCCGTGCTCAAGATGGCTAAGTGTAATTGGAAAGAATTCTTAAAACCAGTGAAAAGGTTTCTTTGGAAGAACAAGATGAAAACCTCCCGGTCATGGCAGTGGGCTAGATGGGAGGTAGTTGCTCGTCCGGTTGACCAAGGAGGGCTCGGAATTCTTAACCCTGTGTCTCATGCTGAGGCCCTTTGTGCCAAATTTATGGTCTCATTGGCTAAACAGGACCAAGCTTAGGCTATCATGACCAAGGAAATGATTGATGCAGCAAAAATGGGATCAAAAGGGGGGAAGTGGAAGTGGGTTGTGATGCACGACAAACTGCTTGCCCCGAAGTGGTCTTATCTTAGATCTGGTGGACTCTCAGGGGAGCTGATGAGGAGGTGTAAAAGTGCAGTTGAGGTTTTGGAATGGGGGGAAGTAACCAGATACTTTAAGAAATCCATATTGCAATGGTCCCCTTGGCTCTCTAAAATAGTGGGGCCGCCACTAAGGGGATCGTTCGACTAGAGCAATTCTGGGATGGCAACAGGAAGTGCTAGAAAACTGCTAACTCTTTAGCCATCCAATTTCAACTGGATGGCTTTGAGATCTTACTAGTCTATAGGGTGATTAAAGAGCTCGATAAGGTGGTGATACCAATTTGTGAATCCAACTTTGAATGCGACGCTTGGAGATGGCCCGGGAGTAGCCTCTTTTGGAAATCACACTCTAAAGGCATCTACAATGCATTAATGTACGAGGCTGATTGGTGTAGCCCCCTCACAAATTATGGAAGAGGCACTAGACAAAAAAACGGTGGGAGGGAGTCATGGAGAACATCTGGAAGCCAAGATGGCCTCAGTATATGAAGATATTTCTATGGAAAGTGATGTGGGGTGCTCTGCCTACGGGCGTAAAGATACAAGAAAGAGGCATCGGATCCGATCGGTGCTCGGGGTGTAGAATAGCCATTGAAGACCTAGCCCACTTGCTCATGGGATGCCAGGAAATTAGGGGCATGGCTGGGAAAATATGCAAGTGGATTCAAAGGACATGGAAAATTAAGTTCTTCAAGAATGATCTATTCTTTGGTAGTAATAGGATGGGAAGTCCTGCTCTTCTCGTATGCACTCAAATAATCAGGTACTACTTCTTCCACCATATTTGGCAAGCAAGGAAGCACCACGTTTTTGAGGGGGATTTAGTTGTGGAAAGCTTTTGTGAAATCACGCAAGAGAGCAGATTGATGATCCACATGATCAGATGCAAAAAAGCCTCAGAGGACTGGTCTAGAACAATACATAACATCTTGTAATGAGTAAAGCCGAGGAGTAGGAATGGTTTCTCTTCCAAGCAGATAACTTGTAATCCTTTGACCTTCAAGGCTTGGTGTGAGCTCGAGGATTGGTGTATATTTTTGTTCTTAATACTATCCACTCACAATTGTGAGTTTTGCAAAAAAAAAAAAAAAAAGATTGTTCTCAATTTACCCTAGGAGTAGGGCCTTTTGCATCAGCCTGGGTGGCACTACGTGAGTGAGGGAGGGTTCATAGGTGGGTTGTCCGAGGGATGGGATGCGCTCTATGGCTATGGAAAGACCCAAAATGGTGGCTTGACTTACATACGACTGAGGGAAGTAGCCTCCTTTTACTCTCCACCTGACAACTTTGTTGATCACTCTCTTTTTGTGCCCAAGTTGGTGGAGGCTACCTCTCTAGGGCCATTTTCATACCAAAATGTTGCCTTGCTTTTTTAAAAAAAATTGGCTCGACGACGGGGTTTGTAGATGTGGCAGTCTTGCATATCCCGGTGGCGATGCCAGACATACCATTGAAGGTGAGAGACTCTACTAAAAAGCCCATTCTGAGTGTGGGAATGAGTTGATCGTCATGCTATTATAGTGGGTCATCCATGGCTCATTGTTCATTTTTGCTCTTTGGCCTATAAGGATCGATGATGGGGGCGTCGGACCCCACCCCAATGTACAACTCATAAGTCTTGTGGCTTGATTGAGAGAAAGGGTTGCAAGTTGTAGGCTGGAAACTCTTCTATGGTAGACGAGGTGTACTTAGTCTTCTTTGTACAAACGAGCTCACACGACCCGCCTCCGGCGGGTCTCGTTCGCTCTTACCAAGGGGTCATTCTTATAAAAGTTTTCAAGCTCAAACATGTGAGTCTGTGTGTATGTACCTAAGTGTGTATATGTGTATGTGTATGTATGTGTGTGTGCATGTATGTGTCTATCCTTATATATCTCCATAGGACACACATCGTAATCTCTCTATTCCCCCCTTCTTGGCATCCCTCACCACTCTCTCTCTCTTGGGATAGCTTCCTACAACGCTAAAATTCTCTTCTTCTCCTTCTTCTTCTCTCTCTCTCTCTCTCTCTCTCTCTCTCTGGCCTCAGAGAGAGAGAGAGAGAGAGAGAGAGAGAGAGAGAGAGAGACTTGGGTAGCATTTTAATTTTTCTTACGGATGCACCAATAATTAATTTCTCTTGCTAAATTTTTCTATAAATTGTGGCAACATGGGCGACACACATCCTATCAAAAGAGCACATGTCAGGTCACTTTTGTTAAATATGCACTGTTTCACCCTTCTCACCCAATGCTTGGTATCTTTAATGCATTATGCAAGATCACCCATAGGTATATCCCAAGAAAGGAGGGTATGATACTTCTAACATCTCTAAGTATGCACACCATTCTCTCATCCTTGCCCATCATCCTTTTGCACCTTAGGTGAAGATAATGAGGGTTATTACATGGGATAAAAACTTTGCCATTTCTCTTAGATTCTTGCAAGAAATGCGTTGATATCAACATGTAGACTTGGGCATTGGAATATATAGGAGAGGTAGATGAATTCCAAGGGGTAGCTTATGTTTTCATAACCAAAAGTTGTAGAGTAGTTGCCAAGCTAGGTAGAGAGGGATAGAGAGAGAGAGCCCTAAATCTTGCTCAATAGAAATAGAGAAAGAGAGCCTTGCAAGGTAATATGCACTTGGCATGTTAGAGAGAGAGAATATCCTAGTTGAAAGCCATGAATCTCATGGTTCGTCGATCCCGGCGTAACTTCAGCTCCCAATCGCACCTTCACATTTGTAGCTTGCATTCAAGCTAGAGAGTCACCGCCGACATGAGATTTTCTATCATGTGGCCTCTCTCCTTGTCGGTATGTCCCTTATTCATGGAAATAGATTACCAAGTATGACATTTTTAAGCCCTCTGACTACGAATTTGGAGATAGTTCCCATCTTATGCGCATCCATATGTAGGCCCTAGAAGCACAAAGAATCCTATAAGGGGAAAATTCACGCTTCTTAGTGACTTATTGCATGCAAAGGGAAATCACTCAGCTATATACAAACACCTCAGTTTTGATTCAGTTTGAAAGTACCTTATTCCACCAACTCCCATCTTGATGTAGTGACCAATTATTGTTACATCTAGCATCTATATCATGATCTTGCAATTAAGAACAGTGTTAGGAAAGGAGACTCTCTCTCTCTCTCTCTCTCTCTCTCTCTCTCTCTCTCTCTCTCTCTCTCTCTCTCTCTCTCTCTCTCTCTCTCTCTCTCTCTCTGGCTTCAACTTCAACCTTCCCAGTTTCATGTGTGGAATTCCATGCTTCAAATTTAGACACGGAGAGTATCTACACCCCAAAAAGTGAGCCACCCCACTCCAAGTCACCATCTGCTGAGACACGTCCAATCAAAGTTTGTTGTTGGGAGGTACAATTTTTGTGCATACACTCGCAAAACGATCATGATTTCCACCTTCCACACGTAGCTCTTGAGCACCATTTGCAGTTAATCGAGAGTGCTAGATATCAAATTTGTTGCATACTGATGGTGTCGTAGCCGTAATAGAGAACATTGTGGGCAGAGAGAGAGAGAGAGAGAGAGAGAGAGAGAGAGAGAGAGAGAGAGAGAGAGAGAGAGAGAGAGAGAGAGAGAGAGAGAGAGAGGGAGGGAGGGAGGGGGGATATATGTGCTATATTACTCTCCATAGACACGACGACCAAGATCTTAGACACCGATAGAGGCAAGACTCTGAGGCTCCTTTACCAACAAAAATTTTAGCGATCTCGACATTATGTTTTGTGATTCATCCCCACGACCTCTTGTAGTCCCATTCACCAAAATTGTATAGCTCTTTTGGGCCCATATGTTTGTCTGGCTTTAGCCTTGCTCAAAATGTTTCATGAACAGTGTGAGGGCGTGTTCCACTTGCCCAAGTTTTGCGAATCCATAGATGATGGAACTCCATGTGAAAACAGTGGATAGGAGATCTTGAAGGAACACGTGGGTTGCTTTTAGCAAGTGCCCATATGTAATGTACACATGAATGAGGTGGCTTGAGAGGGTAGGGTCAGATAAGAGCCCATCTTGGAGGAGAAATCAATGAAGCTAGCCACCACCCATGAGGTCCTTCTTCCAATGTATCTCTATAGAAAGAAGTATATTCCTTCCTCTACCCCTCCTCATGGCGGAGATCTGAAAATCTTCCCCTCCCCCCCGCTCTGTGTGCATGTGCGTGTGCACCTGTTCGTCTTCCACCAAGCCTTCGTCTACCTATTCACCTCGCATCGACCCCTCCAAGATCCCGGGTCCCAGCACCCTCCTAGCGTCCTCGACTCACATTGTCAACCACCTTTGCTTGCAACCACATGCCCTGCCTGAATTGTGGCTTCTATAATCTCCTCTCTCTCTCTCTCTCTCTCTCTCTCTCTCTCTCTCTCTCTCTCTCTCTCTCTCTCTCTAAGAAGCCGAAACTCGAGTAACCTTTCTAATACCCAATTGTGGTAGATTTTTTATTCCAACTCCTCTTGAGTTCAACACTCTTCCTTTGAAGTATCTTGTTGGTGTTCCTATAACATTAAAACATCTCTTCTTCTTTGGCATTGCAGCTTGAGATTGGGAGGCAAGTGGCAATGGCTCTCGTGATTCAGCTCCTTGACATCGTGTAAGCCTCAAATCAAACTCAACCTGCTGGTAGCTAGCTGCAAGTAGTAGATGGTGCCAAATGGATCAATGATTGACATTAGATTATAGGACCAATACAAAATTCACGACCTCTTTTACTATTGATAGTAAGCATAAGGGGTCCGTTAATAGCGTTTATTTTCTCATCAATGACATAGCTAATAATTTAAAGGTGCGGACCTTGTTTAGAGCTTGCCAAACTGAACGCTTACAGACAACCATGGCCCCTCAGCCTCCATCAATAGCACCATCTCAATCCTTGTGGCCATCTTCAGTAGCTTTGTCTTTGCCTCAACACCACTATTAGCTTGAAAATCTGAACGTGTGTAATTGTCTTGTCAATGATTACTTTTCACCAAGCACTATCGGTGCCACATATGGAGATGTCGCCAACAATCAACTTGTCTTTGTTGCAATGTTGAACACATAGCCGTTGGCCTTGTTGAAGCTGGTTTAGCATGCCCAAAGCTACAAACCAAGATGTACTTTTATTGTACTTCTCAAACCAAGCTCCAAGCTCATGAGCAAGGAGGTTGGAGGTGTAAACTTGTACTGAGAAGGCTAACTCATAGATGGGCTTCAGATATGGCATGTATGGGCTCCCCACTCTCGGGAGAGAGAGAGAGAGAGAGAGACAGAGAGAGAGAGAGAGAGAGAGAGAGAGAGAGAGAGAGAGAGAGAGAGAGAGAAATATGACCTATGGGACCAAAGTTACATGTGATGTAGTATGTGTATGGCTGATGAGTGACTCTCAATGCTCCAAAATTGTGGTGATGAGAGTCGCAATGGAGAACCCACACTTTGGTTGGGAGAGGAAAGTGTGTAGGTCTAAGTTATGGCTGAAAATGTGAGAGAAGCAAGTTTGGATGTGACCAAAAGCTGAGCACTCTAGTAGTGTGTGGTACTCATACTCTCGAACTTGCAGTGAGTATAATGTGCACAGTCGATTTGACTCTTCTCCATTTCCCCAACGCCCTAGCGAGAGAGAGCGAGAGAGAGAGAGAGAGAGAGAGAGAGAGAGAGAGAGAGAGAGAGAGAGAGAGAGAGAGAGAGAGAGAGAGAGAGAGAGAGAGAGAGAGAGATAGTTCTATGATCGTCCTCGGAGGTCAAATATGACCTATGGAACCAAATGAACATGTCACATGGTGTGAGTGGAGGTCATAAGTGACTCTCGATGCTCAAAAATGGCTGAAATGAGTGTCGCAATAGAGAGTCCACATCGTGGTTGGGAGAGCTCATGGCTGAATATATGGGGAAAAGAGGACCTAATGTGGTCAAAAGGTGAGCACTCAAGTAGTGTGTGGTATTCACTCTCTCGCACTTGACGAGAGCATAAGGTGCAAAGTCGATGAGACTCCTTGCCAGTGCCCCAACATTCTGTCTCGCAACGTAGAGAATAATGGAGGCAATGGTGCGGATTGCACTCAATGGGATGGGCTCAAGGATGTAGGGATAGGTTCGGTTACCGCGTTCGGAGAAGAAGAGATATTTGTAGTTTGGGGCAATGTGTGTGGTGTAAGGGTTGAAGCAAGAATCTCCAGATTTCTCCCAAGCCGTGATACATTGGCGTTGTAAGAAGGCCTCATTAACTTGGGAGTCGATCGACGCATGCTTGACCAAGTGACATGCATCCCATCTTCCAAACCATTTCTTGATGTCAAGCATCCACCCCGAACTTAGTATTTTGCTCTTTCATGTCTTTTGGACCTTTTGACTTGCTTCATATGCGATTCTAGGAAGTCGATACAAAGGGCTACGTTGCCCGGGGAGGTCACCTAATAAAAATGTAACCTATCAGTTCAACAAAAGGGTATTTAAAGTTCTTGAAACTTACAAAATATATATACAAAAGGGTATTATTTTTTCAAATTTGAAAAAAACTTACAGATTTTAAAAGAAAAGGGTACATTATATTCTTAACAAAATTCACAGATAAAGGGTCTTACAAACATGTCATGAACGCACGTGATATGGTAGTTTTACACATAGTGAACCCCCCAAGCTAAGTTGTGTCTTAAGCATGTACTCCACAACCCTTTGCATGCCCAAGACCTCAATGGGAAGCGATCCGGACTCAAGAAGTAAGAGCATGTAGGGTGTTTGTGTCTTGACTTGAAGAAAGTTGGTGAGAAAACGCTTTTGGACATTCTCAAACTCCTTCCAAGTAGACTTCCCAATGCTACCACCCCACACCTCCACTCCATAAAGAAGCACCAATGTCACCAATGTCACCAATGTCACCAATGTGTCAAAGAGGTACTTTTTGAGAGCCCAACACTTGATCTCTCCAGCATTGCACATATTCTCAAATGCATAATAAGCCCTCTTTCCGGCTTCCAAGCAACGCATTGCGCAATCCTTCCATCTATGATTGGATGGAACCTCAAGGCCAAGGTACTTGAAGCTATCTACCACTTCAAGTTGCTCATTGTTGTATACAATGCATGGATTTTCATCATTGAGGGTCTTTACAAGCATAACCTTGGTTTTGGATCCATTCACGATCAGCCCAATATGTAGGCAAAAGCGTTCCAAGACACTCATAAGCTTTTGTACATCTTCTAAGGTATGTGCCAAGAGCACTACATCATCGGCATAAAGCAAAAGCATGATCACCAAATTTCCAATCTTAACCTCTTCTATTCCTTCTTGTTGCATAAAATCAAGAACCATGCATTCTAATTCATCAATGAGTAGCCCAAAGAGGGTTGGGGAAAGTGGGCATCCTTGTTTGACACCAATGGTGCTTGCAAAAAATTCTGAAATTCCATCTCCCATACATAGTCAACATATCACTTTTTGGTAGATGTGAAAGACTGCATGCATAAATCTCTCAGCACTTGAAGGCTTTGCATACGTCTCCAAACATTTCCTCATGGTACCATGTCAAAAGATTTCTTGAAATCCACAAAGCAACAATACAACTTTTTCCCTTTCAATCGAAACGCTTCTATAACAACTCGAAGAGTCACAAGGTGATCAATAGTGCTATGATGCTTTCAAAAACCTGCTTGGCCTAGCGTATGTTTGCCGTTCTTTGTAGCCCATTCACTTATCTTCATCTCCATGATACATCCAAATAACTTTGCCTTCAAAGAACCAACCATTATAGTGCGATAGTTGTTCACATTGTTTACATCTCCTCCTTTGTGCAAAGGTTTGATCCAATTTTCACTCCAATCATGAGGCATGCCATGCTGAAGTGCAAGGTTAAACATATCGCATATCCAATATCGTGTTTTCTTGCTTGTCCATTTACTCATTTGAGCCTTGACACCTTGAAGGTCCCCAGCCTTGCGAGTAGCAAGATTCTCAAGTGTGCAACATACATCTTCAGTGGTAAAGAAGGGAGGCATAAACGGAAGGGAGCTACAACACTCCATCTTATCAACATGGGTTGCTCATAGAGGTTCTTGCAATGCATGAGTCAAGTCACCAAATCTCTCAACACGCTTGCCTTTTAGATTTTGCCAAAACTTGCCACATGCATGTGCTTTCTCTTGCGCTAAAAGAAGTTTTTTTTTGACTTCCCACATTCTCCTCTTTTTCTGTACAAGTGCTTTGTATGTGTGTGAATGTTCCTAGTAACTTTCCTTGTCTTTTCTTGCATCCAACCTTAGCAAGTGTTTTCGGGCTTGACTACATTCCATGTCGAACCATTTCTTCTTGGTGCTACCCTTCTTAGATATTTTGCAAGACATGTGTTTCACCGAAAAGCATTCCCTCACACAAGAGCAAATTACTTCTTTGAAAACTTTCCACTTGCATTCTAATGTTGGGCTCTCTTGATGCTCTGTCATGCTTAACCTTTGATCCACCATATCAACATATATAAGTGCTAGTTCTAGATGTAGGTACAAATGATTCACATCATGATTGGAGGCTACATGCTTGGGTCTTTTACCACACTTGAGGTCAATACATAGCATCCTATGATCCGATTCCGGATTCCATTCACCAAGTGTAAAGCTTTGTATGCATTCTAGAGTGGCTTCCGAAAACAACACATAGTCGAACACACTGTCACCATTGTGCTTTCTACATGTAAAGTCATTGCCATAAAGATACACCATTTTCAATAAAGATACACCATTTGCAATGAGCATTCCGGTACTATTGCACATATGTAGAAGTGACTTTCCATAGTGATACAATTCTTTCCCATCATTAGAACTTCGATTATACATGTATGAGTCATCCATTCTTCTTGAAACATGAAGCATGTCAACTTGTGTGTCGTGTTGTAATGTATTTGTACGATCATTCATGTCTCCAAAGACAATGACTTCACCTTGGTCCTTGTAATGAGCAATGTCTTCCTCTAGTTCAACAAAGGGCTGATCTCTATCCATATCCAAGCGAGCATAAAAATTGGAGTCATAGTGAGGAATGTAGCAACCGACCACAAACATGACTTGACCATTGGGTGGGCTGATTTTCAGCCATAAGTAGCGTTTATACTTATCTTCTTTGACAATGGAAACATCTTTCAAACCCTTTTTGATCATACATGCTACACCTCCTTGGCCTCTACGCTGCTTTGGGTTTTTGGTCCACATCAAAGAATGCACAAATCCAAGAATTCATTGTGCATCATGCTCCCATGTTTCGACAAGAAGTATCACATCGAAGTCATTGGTAAGCTCATCAATGCCAATTCCCGCATTCCATGGATAGCCGTTACAATTCCAAAAGCTTATTCACAAGCGTGAGTTGGTCTCATAGATCATGAGAGAGAGAGAGAGAGAGAGAGAGAGAGAGAGAGAGAGAGAGAGAGAGAGAGAGAGAGAGCACTCCTTACTCCCCCACTCAGTTGATTGTTCGGGTTCCTTCAACCATTGCACCTGATCCTCAACTCTTGCCATGTGGAAGGCTTAAAACAGCTCTTCGAGAGCAACCTAGAGCTTGACATGATTATGATGAGTCTCTAAGGCTACACATGTGCCTGCATATAAGGCCACATGAGTGTAGGCAAGGTGACTGCCATACGCACCCAATTGGCTTTAGGCATGTCCTCCCTCCCTCTCTCCCTCTCTCTCTCTCTCTACGTGTGTGCATAGCCACTCTCATGATTGAAGCTCATGTGGTTGCACAATGTATGTTGAGTACTTGCCCTTTTAAGAGAATTGAAACTTCACTCCTCTAATTGGCCTAGTGGTCCCCTCACACAATGCTCAACAATGTCATTGTAGCTCTCAAATAGACCTTTGTGACGAATCAAGAGCAAGTCTCTCTCTCTCTCTCTCTCTCTCTCTCTCTCTCAACGACGAAGTCAAGCTAAATGGGAAGCTAACACATGGAACACGGCCCGGGGGTGCATTGTGCTAGGATGCAAGTTGTGCAAATATTTGAACATCGAGTAAATGCACCAAATTTTCCTCAGGTAGGCTACATGATTATGAACAACATCCATTTTGCCAGCCTCCTGTAGTGGATGATGCATGGAGGAATCTGTTGGCCTTGAAATTTTTAGTCTCTTTAATAAACATAGCTTCGTACGGAAATTTTGAGCTCTCTCTCTCTCTCTCTCTCTCTCTCTCTCTCTAGAGTGGTGAGAGCAATGCTTGAAGTTTGTTTCCCCCAAAAACTTGGCAAATTCACATATGAGACATTTTGGAGATAAATTGACTAAATTGGAGGTAAATTGACTAAATTTGTAGGCTTACACAAAATTTCTTTAAATTTTGTAGGCTTTCTCACCTTCAAATTGAAAGTTGGAGGTTGTGGAAGGTGATGTGGGGTGCTCTATTGATGGGCGTAAAGATCCAGGAAAGAGAAATTGGGTCTGATTGTTTCTTGGGGTGTAGGATACTAGTGAACATATGGCCCACCTATTCATGGAATGCCAGGCGATCAGAGGCCTGGTAGGGAAAATTTGCAAGTGGGTCCAAAGGACATGGAAGATCAGGTTCTTCAAGACTGACTTGATCCTTGGTGGCAAGAAGATGGGACTTCTTTCTCTTCTTATCTACACTCAAACTATTAGGTACTTCTTCTTTCACCATATATGGCAAGCGAGGAACTGCCATGTGTTTGAAGGAGAACTAGATGTAACAAGATTCTCATATATTATACAAGAAAGTAGAGTGATGATCTATATGCTCGAAAGTAAGCAAGACTCAAGTGAATGGTCTAGGGATACCCATGCCATGTTTTGTGCAACCTGCAAGAAGTAAAACCTTAGAACTATAGTTCACCTACTTTGTAAATATGGTTATGATTAACCTCAGTGAGAGGTGGTTGACATCCAATTTGTAATCTTCAGCACCCCAAGGCTCGGCCTAAGCTTCAAGTTGTTTCGTGGTTTTTATGCTGTGCTTAATACAATCCATTGACAAATAGTGAGTTTTGCAAAAAAAAAAAAGATGTATAAATTGTGGAGTTCTTTTTCAATGTAAAACAAACATCTACTTTTTGTGTCTACTAACATGCAAAATACTCTTTGGAACAAATTTGGTAGTCCCCTCTCTCCTCCTCCCTCCCCCCCTTATGTATTGTATATACATCCCCAAATTTGGGGGCACCCCTATTGTATACGCTTATGGGAGTTTTAAAAAAAGAAAAACACTATTGTGCATTCACGTGCCACCATACGAAAGGTAGTAGTGAATCCCTAGGGACATCGTCATCCTCAACTCTGATTGGGCATAAAGGATAGGTGGAGTGGATGCTAAGCCATGTATCGATGCACTTGAGGTGAAAGGCATGCTTGCATTTAGGAAGAAGCTAGAGGATGTTGCTCAAAACAAGCCAGAGACAATCAAGAACAAATACACAAAATAGAATGATCAAGTGACTTTTGGGGGAGCTAAAGGTCATCAAATCATCTAAAGTCACTTAGCAATTGTCAGAATGTCAAAACGAGAGGAAGATAACACACTCAAGTTCTTTCTTGAGCCCATGGAGGGATGAAAAAGAGAAAGTGGAGAGGATCTCAATGATGGCATGATTGACGTCGGACTCACATCAGCGAAACTCCCATGACACTCAAACTCCATGTTGTTGGAATTCAATAGCCTAGTTTTTCTACCGTTTTGATGTTGATAGGCGTGCTTGAAATATATCTTCAGTTTTCAAGCTTGAGAGTCTTGTTGGTTGGATGTTGCTCAAGCTTGACAGTGCAAACACCTCCTTCCTTGAGGCTGATAGCCAAGATAGGAAATTGTCCTATGTTCTTGAGGGTGAAGAATGTGAGGACATGTTTTCCATGGAGGAGCAACGATGTCATAAAATCTAATATCTAACCAACTCAAATGATTTTCTCATATTAAACTGATCATTTAATGTGGGAGAATAGACGGGAACAAGGGTTAGAATATAGACATGTGCTTATGGATCTATCTCAACACGGGGCCAAGGTTAAAGGGGTCCAAATGAGAGATGATCTGTCAAAGAGCACAGCTAGCTGATGGAGCGAACTTAGGGTTAGCTTCATTAAAGACCTCCAATATTTAGTGTTAAAAGTCCTTTGACCTTAGGCTCTAAGCTAGGGTTGTGGTTGAGGTGGGATCTTGGCCAAGCTTGAGGTGTTTGTCGTGCTTGCTAACTAAGGTGATTTATGACTAAGGTGCTAAGGTGCTTGAGGGTCTTGAGGTCTTCCACAAAGTCAACATGATTCCTACTCATGAGGGGGAGAGTCCTCTATGTAGGAGCTAGAGAGAGAAAACACACACACTCACACAAGGCAATCTTGGTACAAAGAAAGCAAATAGGACACTGGTCAAGCTCCTCTTCATGTTGCCCTCATAGTGTGCTTAAACCCTATTGCATTATGAAGAGAATGGGGTCTAGGAGGGCCTCTTTATTTGGCAAGTTAAGGAAGTCAAATCTTTGATACTAAGAAAGTAATCAAAGGACAATTTTTGAATTCAAGCATGTAAAATGGCTAGTTTATTTTTATTCAAATTTCCCCCCCAAAATGGAATTTAAAATCTAGCGGGTAAAACCATATCATGTAGCATATCTATGGAAAGAGCTCGATGTGTAGATTCTCTTCTCAAGCTTGGAGAAGGATATGGAGTTCTTGCTCTACATATGAAGAAGTGTGTGAGTGATTGTGTGCTAAAAAAATCAAGCCTCCTCCCTTGCTTGGTCACCCCTCTCTCTTCCAACTCTTGCTTGATCCTTAATGGTCTATGTTAGGGATTAGCCAATCAATGGCCTGCAACAAAACAAGCAAGGGGTGTAGCATTGTGACAAGTGTCCTTCTTCTTCCCTTTAGGAGAGAGCTTGGATAATTATTTAAATGAAGCTAAGTTCTTATTGGTCCACTAGGTCAATTGGCCAATAGGGATTTAAATGGCTTATGGGTTGCTTAATTCTTATTGGACACTTGGTGGACTGTCCAATAGGAATTTATGGGTCTTAATTCTTATTGTTTATTTTAATGACCTTTTCTAAAATTTCTAAGATTAATTCTCATTGGTCTATCCTATAGGCCATCCAATAGGATTTATGCTTAATTGGGGCAACTTGGTTAGGGGCTTGACATGTGGCCTTAATACTTCAACTGGAAAAGGTAAGGAATGACATGTGGCATGACATGTGTTATTAATGTTAGGTTAAAGGCCTAAATAACCCCTTTTTGTACATTTTTATATTTTGTCTAGGTTCACATTGAACCTGGACACATTTTTCTAAAGTCACTTATAATAAAAGTGGGAAAACCCAAAACTCACTTATTGAGTTTTCCCCAAAAATGTGAGCTCTCTCTCTCTCTCTCTCTCTCTCTCCTTCCTTTGATCTCTAGCTCTAGCTCTCTGTTGCTCTCTGTTGCCTGCTTCTTGCCCCAATCCTGCACTACATCATGACGTGCACCTTATGGTACCTTCTGCTTCGCGCTTTCAACTGGTATCAGAGTACTAGGGTTTCAAAACAACCTAGCCTAGTGTGCTGGAACAAGAGTTAATTTGCTCTCCCGTGTTCAATTTCGCTTCCATCATGAAGACCCTTGCTTCCGGGGTTGAAAGGTCACCAAAACTGCCAAAACAGCCCAAAACAGGTGATTTACAGGTTATTACAAGTCAAAACAGCAATATGCAGGTGTACCAAAGTTGTGGGATCACATATATTGATGTTTGTCATGAAAAATTGAGTGAAATGCTGAGTACAAGTGCTTGAAATTGTACATTTCAGCTGAAATTTCAGATTTGAACTATTTCATGTAAAGAAATTGTGGCTCTTTGTATGCAAAGTCTTGTGGTTGCTACTATTTGCTGAAATTTTCAGACTATTGCATCTCCCTTGTATACACACTTGTGGTTGAATTAAGATGGCTTCTTCCTCTTCCGCATTTGACACTAAAAGTTTGATGGTCAAGGCTTAGATTGTTGGCAAAAATGCATGCAAGGTATCCTTTTCTTAAAGGATTTTGAAGATGCATTCTAACATAATAAGCCACCAGGTTTGTCTGATGAAGAGTGGGCCAGGTAAAATAAGAAGGCTATGGCCTACATCAAAATGGATATCAATGATGACATTTTGACGGACATCAAGCGTTTGGACTCTGCTTATGCATTATTGCAAAAGCTAAAGTCCAATTATGAAAACACCACGCCTGTGAACCAGCTTCTGAGCATTTGAGTGCTTTAACAGGTGTGTTGAGTCAGTTGCAGGACAATGGGCTTTAACAATTTGATGATAAGTTAAAAGCTATTTTCTTGCTTATAACATTGCCAGATACTTGGGAAACTTTGGTTGTCTCCTTGAGCAACAATCCCACCCTCACTTATGACGGTGTGAGAGGGTCTATTCTCAATGAAGATATTAAACGCAAGTCTAGTGGGGAAGGTGGAAGTTCTGCATACAATGCAAGAGGTAGAAATCAAAAGCATAATGCGGGCAACAAGACTCAAAATAGAAGTAAGAGCAAGACAAAAGATAAGGATGTCACTTGTTATCAATGTGGCCAAAAGGGTCACAAGAAACCCAATTGCAAGTATTTCAAGAAAGAGGAGGAAAGGAAGAAGGAAACACAAGAAAAGAAGAAGAAAGATAAGAAGAAATGAGAAAAATCAGCAGGTGATTCCTCGAGGGATGCTAAGAATACAAATGTATCCTCTAGTGTGGTCATTGAGGAGTTGTCAAACGTTGAGGAAATCTTGGTTGCGGCTTCATGCCCCTGAGATTTGGTGATAGATAATTCAGAAGACATGCTTATCTCGAAGAAAGATGTCATTGATGCATTGCTCAATGCTAATGATGGACTATCCCAGTCATGGATGGTGGATTCTAGTGCTTCAGCCCATGTGACTCCATCTTTGGAGTGTTTTGCTACATATGCTGCAGGCAATTATGGCAAGGTGTACCTTGGTGATAATTTTGCTTGCAATATTGAGGGAATGGGTACTATGCGTTTTGCTCTTAACAATGGTCAAGAGCTTGTGTTGAATGATGTCAGGTTTGTGCTAGGCATTAAAAAGAGTTTGCTATCTATTGTCTAGTTAGATGCACATGGTTATACTACCATCTTTGTTGGGGGTTCAGAGAAGTTCCTTAAGGGATCTATGCTTGTTGCAAAAGGGTCTAAAAGAGGTACTTTGTACTATCTTTGATGCAAAGCTTTGCCTGGCAAGTTTCTTGCTATTGCTGAAGTTGCTTCACACATGGAATTGTGACATAAGAGACTTGGCCATATGAGCCAAAAGGGTATTGATGTGCTTTCCTATCTGAAGAGGGTTGATGTAAAAGGCAAAAACTTGGATATTTGTAACGATTGTCTTTATGAATGCAAAATAAATCTTCTTATTACTCTGGTGTCTCTCGCAAAGGTAATCCTCTTTATCTGATTCACTCCGATGTATGCACTATGCATGTTAAGTCTTTTGGTGGTGCATTGTATTTTGTTACATTCATTGATGACTATACTAGGAAAGGATGGGTGCATTTGTTGAAAAGTAAGAGTGATACTTTTAATGATTTTAAGAAGTTTCATGCTTTTGTCACTACACAAAAGAGTACTAAGCTTAAATGTCTCAGATCTGATAATGGAGGAGAGTATGTATCTACTGAATTCCAGTGTTTTTGTGATGAAAATGGTTAAAAGAGAGTTGACATACCCTTATAAACCGTCTTCTAATGGTGCGGCTGAGAGGTATAATCGTACTTTATGCAAAAGAGTACGTTGCATGTTGTCCACCGCTAAGACTTTCCCAAGAGTTTTGGGGGTGGTTACCACAGTTTAGAAAGGTAATACGCAGCCAAGATGTAGTGTTCAATGAGGCAAAATTGCTTAAGAATGCTACAAAATCTGATGATGACAAGAAAACAATCAGATTTTAGCCTTCCATGCCACCCATTGATAGTTGTAAAAGAGCCTCATGATGCATTACCGCAACTGAAATTGATAATCATCCGGTTAACCTTGAGCTAGAAGAGGAAGGACATCATGAGACTACTCCTAATGAGGATGGACAACCACTTGAATGGGCTGTAAATGATTTTTAGCAGCATGATAGAGATAAAAATGAGTTGCCTTATGATTTAGAACCGTTGCCTGAGAATGTAAATCATTGGATACGTAGGTCAAATCGTTTGAGAAGGCAATCGTAGAGATTTATTCCCTCTTTGCATCATGTAATTTTGACATATGAGGGTGAACCTCTTACTTATAAAGAGGCTAAGTCATGTGAGTCAAGTAGTAAGTGGGAGCTTGCAATGCAAGAGGAAATGAAACCCGTGTATGCAAATGATACTTGGGAACTTGTGCCATTGCCTAAAGGAGAAAGGCTCTTCCTAAAAAATGGGTATACAAGATTAGGATTGTGGATGAAAATCCAAGTACAAGGCAAGATTGGTTGCAAAAGGATATGCACAGAAAGAAGGAATTGATTTTCAAGAAATCTTTTCTCCTATTGTAAAGCTTACAACTTTACATGTCCTTTTTGTTCTCATTGCGATGCTTGATTTGGAATTGAATCAAATGGATGTAAAGACAATGTTTTTGCATGGTGACATTGAAGAGGACATATACATGAAACAACCTAAAGGTTTTGTAGTTCCTACACGCGAGGAACTTGTATGCAAACTGTAAAGGTCTCTGTATGGTTTGAGACAATCATCACAACACTGGTATAAGAAGTTTGACACTTTTATGATGTCTCAAGGCTTTAAACGCATCCATGCAGATCATTGTTTTGTACACGAAAATGGATGAAGATGGTAGTCCCATCATTCTTGTTCTCTATGTTGATGACATGCTGCTTACCGAAAAACATAAGACTAGTCTTGATGCTTTGAAACGTAAGCTAAATTCAACATTTGCTATGAAGGATTTGGGTAATGCAGAGCATATTCTGGGCATGCGTATTAGAAGAGATAGAAAGATGAAATTGTTGTTTTTATCTCAAGAAAGGTACATTGCAAAAGTACTTGATAGGTTTAGTATGGCTGATGCTAAGCCTCTTGGAGTACCTTTACCTCCATACACTAAGCTTAGCAAAGCTTAGTGTATGGCTGATGCTAAGCCTCTTGGAGTACCTTTACCTCCATACACTAAGCTTAGCAAAGCAGATTACACAAAGGATGAGGTGGCATTGAAAGCAAAGAAGGGAATCCCATATGCATCATCTTGTGGTTCTCTTATGTATGCTATGGTTGCCACTCGTCCCGACATTGCTTGTGCAATGGGAGTTGCTAGTTGATACATGTCGAATCCTGGAAAAGCACATTGGGAAGCTGTCAAATGCATTTTGAGATATTTGAAAGGTACACAATCAAAGTGTATCTGTTATGGAAAACGTGACTTAAATTTGCAAGGATATTATGATGCAAACATGGCAGGTGACATGGATACTAGGAAATCTACCATTGGATATGTATTTGCCATTGTTGGTGGTGCATTCTCTTGGTGTTCTAGGTTGAAAAAAATTGTGGCATTGAGTACTACAGAGGCTGATGTATTTCAACCACAGAGGCTTCAAAGGAGGCCATTTGGTTGGGCAGACTTGCAAAAGAACTTGGCATGCTTGCTCGTACACCCGTGCTGGGTTGTGATAGCCAGAGTGCTGTCTATTTAACCAAAAATGCCATGTTTCATGTGCGTGCCAAACACATAGATGTGATGTACCATTTCATACGCCAGGTATTGGAGGATGGTCTAGTCACCTTGACTAAGATCCATACACAGGGTAACCCTGCAGATGTTCTCACCAAGAGTCTTGCTAAGGCTCAACGTGAGCATTACATACAGCCGGTGGGATTTGGTTAACTTAAAGGCGTCATTTATGCCTTTAAGTGGGAGGTTGTTAGGTTAAAGGCCTAAAGAACCCCTTTTTGTACATTTTTATACTTTGTCTAGGTTCACATTGAACCTAGACACATTTTTTTAAAGTCACTTATAATAAAAGTGAGAAAACCCAAAACTCACTTATTGAGTTTTCCCTAAAAACATGAGCTCTCGCTCTCTCTCTCTCTCTCTCTCTCTCTCTCTCTCTCTCTCTCCTTGCTTTGATCTGTAGTGCTAGCTCTCTGCTGCTCTGTGCCTCCTGCTTCTTGTCCCAATCCTGCACTACATCGTGACGCACACCTACCAGTACCTTCTGCTTTGCGCTTTCACTTAATACTTTGAGTGAAAAAGGTGAGGCCCGACATGTGGCCTGACATGTGTTCTTAATACTTTGAGTGGAAAAGGTGAGGCCTGACATGTGGCTTAACATGTATTCTTAATATTTACTTTGAGTGAAAAATGTGAGGCTTGACATGTGGATTGACATGTGTTTTTTATGCTTTAAGTGAGAAAGACTACTCTTGTGGAAAAGGTGACTTTTAAGAAGTGTGTGGGTGCATTCTCTCTCATCCCCCACCTTTAGGGCTCCCTCCCTTCCTTTTTTTTTTGGATCCATGTTGACTTGTGAAGCTATCTCAAGGTTGGGAATTGTTCCCACCTAAAGCACCTCAAGCTCTTCAAAATTGGGCATGCTTTCCACCTAATGGTCCTAGGTCTAAGGTGTTTAGCACTAACCTTTGGAGATCTCAATGAAGCTTAACCTAAGGTAAGGTCTTTTCAGGCTCCATTAGGTACACACTGCTCTTTGGTAGACCAACTCCTTTTTGGATCATCTCTTCTCTCAATCCCTTGTTGAGATAGGTCTAGCAGCACATGTTAATATTCTAACTCTTATTCCCTTTTATCTTCCATATTAAATTATCAGTTTAGCATGAGAAAATCATTTGGGATAGGTAGATATTGAAATTTATGACAACGCTTGCGTTCAAGGACTATTTTTAAAACTCCTCATTTATGAATTTTTTATAAATAAAATATACCCTTTTCCTATTTAATCTTTAATTTCTTTTCCAATTCCATTTTATAATACCCTTCTATATGTGAACCTGTGAGAAAAATGAAATTTAATAACCCCTTCTACTATACTCATGTGATAGTCACTAAGTGACCCCCTGGAGGGTTGGCTATGGTTGAGAGTACAGGGTGAGCTATGAGCTACATAGGGAGTTTTTTGGCTACCTTTCAGGGCACAGACATAGGTGAAAACAACAAAGAGATGAGGGCTAAGGGTGAGGTGCTTCTCACAAATCAAAGCCAATCTAGGTGGCGACCCACTCTTATCCCACCCACAACCCAATGAAGTATGCCACAATGCCATCCAACATGGAGACAGTGGAGAAGAAAAAGGAGCAGTGAAGTTGTGGCTGCAAGGATTTGCAACCACGTGGAGCCTCATTCCTCACCATGCTTGACATTTTTCTCCTCAGGGAAGTAATAAAGTCACTCATGAATGGATAGAGTAATAAGGGAAAAATAAATATAGAGAAATCCTTTTAGGTGTTGCAATCTGTAGCTCCATGACTTCTTGAGGAGGAAGATGAGATGTACTGCCGCCTCAACCAAGGTGAGTAGATACTCACATGAGCCTTTAAAAGTAAAGAAGCTTTGAATAGTGTCTTTTCAGAGGCCAATATGGCACTTTGAAAGCAGGCCACGTATAGGTGAGGTGCATGAGGGAGGACTCAAGGGGTGTACTATTGAGAACCCCCCTATATAACGTGCATTTAGGGATATTTTAAAGATGTATTTCATTGGGGGAGTTTTGAGACCACTAGTATGTGACCCGTGATGTTGCTGCCATCAAAGAAACATTGCCTCTATTCTCATTGGGCTACCTTCTCCAGATCTTTCAAGTGGACCACTATCAATACTCTCGTCATACATGTATAGTTTATTGCATTTCTAAAAGTTATGCTTAACACAACCGCTTGATAGATTCTAACAAACATGAATACATGTAAGATTCTGCAAAGCGTTCTTTGATACCAAGCTTGGAACCTTTTCATAGAGATTATTTTGCATAAGGTGCTAGTCCTTGTTCAACAACCTTAAGAGTGCTCTACTTCTATTGGGGTGGGGGGGGAGCGAGAGAGAGAGAGAGAGAGAGAGAGAGAGAGAGAGAGAGAGAGAGAGAGAGAGAGAGAGAGTCCTCCTTTTGGTCTATCTTGGTCTAGAAATGCTACCAAGCTTGATTATACATATCATACTAGTTCGCATGATGTGAAGAGATGAAAGCTAAGAGAAGAAAATGGAGTCTGTCCTAGAATTGGCCTCAGCAATGGGAACACACTGAGATTCAATGTATCTACTCCACTCTCTTACTTGCTTCTATCATTGCATTTTTCATGTGAGCAAGACATGGTAGTAGTGCACATCATAACCTCCCATATAGTAGGAAGGACGTCTTTCCCTTTGTCTACCTAGAGTTGACAAAAGTGAAACCACGAGCCCAAAACTATAAACTAGGTAAGCCAACAAGTTTTTAAAGATCAAAGTCCATAACTGATACATTGTGTAGACATAAAACTTTCATGTCTAAAAGTGCTTGTAAAAATATTAGAGCTCATAATTTCCAATGTACCAAGAGAACTTCAAGTTTCAAAGAGATAAGTTGGCTTTCCTTTGATATCAAGAGTGTGATTGGCACTTCCATCTATGTTGCTCTCGAGGTGTCTCACTTGCTTGCATCTATAACTTCAAGTTTCAAAGAGATGCGCTGGATTTCTTAGAGTCATGTGATTGACCCTTCCATATGTGTTGCTCTCTAGATGCCTCACTTGCTTGCATCCCTTTCTATGTTTTGTGCACAAGCATGGTAGTATTGCACACATACATAATCACAACAATACATAAGCACATTAGTGTGCACACTATTTGTTCATGTACACTTTCACCATCTGCACCTTAAAATATGATAGAAATGAAAGCAAAAACAATTTGCTCAATTGTTTATTTTTTTAAGAGTTTTGGCCATTATGCTAAATTGAAGGACATGGTGCGAAATTGAGGTTAAAATCATGCATGCCATTCAGATGTCTCTCCCTCTCTCCCCAAATTACAAAAGCATGTTCCTCTTTGAGAGAGAAGATTATACACAATCATTTACATGCTTGATCTTATTCCCTTATGCACAATCTAAACCATTCCAACAATTGGCTTAGGTCCTACTCCCTGAAATGTGAGATTGGACACTTAGGTAGTGTAGGGGAGCCTCTTTTATTTACACATTATATCCCTTGAAAATTTGAGAGTATGAGCATCATACCCTATTTGAGTGCTCATCACATCAAACTTTTTTTTCTTATATTTTAGTATGGACCATGGCCTACATTGCTTTCTCTCCAAAAAACCTCATGGATTTGATTTTTCATTTGCTACAACTATATCCATAATCTTCAAGCATGCTGCATATTTTATTTGGTCCCATTAACCTTTCAAGATAATTCTCTCTCTCTCTCTCTCTCTCTCTCTCTCTCTCTCTCTCTCTCCAAACTTTGAGGTCATTGTGATTGTTTCTATGATATTAAAAACCCACTCTAATCTCCCTCCTTGAGAAAGCACGCAAGCACGTAAGCACTTGCATTAATCAAGACTCATCGGCTACATTTTTTAGGTCATTTGTGTACTTCTTCTTCTTCCTCCCTCCCCCTCCCCCCCCCCCCCCCCCCCCCCTCCCTCTCTCTCTCTCTCTCTCTCTCTCTCTCTCTCTCTCTCTCTCTCTCTCTCTCTCTCCGTCTTAGAACTCAATAGATAGTATTTACTTTGGTGGCGTTAAACGTTTTGTGTGTGTGTGTGTGTGTGTGTTTTATTTAAGCTATGCAATAGGACGACTCCTTGCTAGCAATGTTTGGAGAAGGTTTCCTTAAGCTTAGCGGTTAAATTAGTTGGTTCCAAAGCAACTAAGAAGTTTGAGGGTTGGTTGAGATTTCCTCAGAATGAGAGGAGAAAAGGTCCTATTTATTTTTCTTGTTTTGCCTTCTCAGCTTGAACATGCAATGCACATTTTGAGTGTGCCCAAAATGTATATTCCAAATAATGTGTTAACACTAGAATGGTAACCTAACAGGACATAAAAGTGTCCTTTCGGGGTTTTGGGAAAAAATTCCAAAACCATAGTAGATCCACTCATTTTGAAAAATCCTTTCATGAGCTTATAGTTCAATAACAACTACATATGGAAAAAATGAGAAACTTGTAATGTTTCTCATCCCTTGGTCACTACAAGCCTCCAAAGTTGATGGACCATTGCATTTTGCCCAAAACAACAATTTCTTACGGTTGATTGCATATAAATAAGAGTGGGGATTTTTGTAGGACTTGAGATAAAATGCCTCGTTAACTTCAATGGGTTGGTGACCAAAACATATGGTTGCTTTTACCTCACTAATTTTTTTTTGGGCAAAAAAAATAGGTACAGAAAAGTTGCTTTTTTGCCATTCTGCGGACCTATCATCAAAGTTTCTATAGTCACGCTCAATACAGATACTATATACATGTTTTCTTAGTTCCCTTTGGGCCTTTGGATTCAAAAGGAGCCATGGAGCATGTCAAAATGATAATGGATCTCTTACAATTGGAACCTTGGGGGCAATAATAAAGTGCTAAATACAGCAAACATGAAAAAACTGGGTTTAGCATTATGACCTCTAGAAACCCATAAAAACTACTCAATATCTAGCCAAGTTTGTAGTCTATGATTAGATATGGTTACTACCTACAAAATACACACAATTGGCCTAAGAAACTAGAAATATTGAGAAAGTTATACTTGCTACTCTAAAATGTGTATTCTTCAGCAATCAAAAAACTCAACCATCATCATATACTATGCTATATAGTGTATTAGGTCCCCCAAAACTCAAGGAAGATTAGCTTTATGTTATACATTACAGTTACACAATCAAAATTGAATTTGGATATCAACAAAGCCACCAAAAAAATCATAAAAGTGCTAATTTTGGCCAAAAAACAGGATTATGCAATTCTTGTAAATTGGTCATAACTTTAAATTTTAACACTTAGCTCTCCCTACAAGCATCAAAACATGTTGAGAAATATGAAGGCCTAACCTCTAGCCATCTAAACCTCACAAACATGAAGTTTAGAGTGGTATAGTTGCCAAAAATTGAAAAAAAGCCAAAAAATAGGACCCGTTTTTTCACACAGTTTAGGTTCAAAAATGTTGTGCAAGAGTAAGGTTAATGGTGAGATTGATACTCCAAAAAAAATGCTAAGTTTTTATCAGCTCATAAGTCAACTTTGTGGATATATAGCACCTAGAAATTCATTTTCATAGTCTTCAAATAATTCGAGCAAAATGGTCACTTAACAGGACACAAAAGTGTCCAAGGACATAAAAGTGTCCTGTTACCATTCTAGTGTTAAAACATTTTAGGAAAAAATCTCATACCTAGATCTCCATGCATAGAGGGCCTAAACAAAGAGTTATAAAACCTCTCATGAGAGCCCTTTATAGCTTCAACATAGGGGAATTTGGGCCCGAGAGATCAAGGGGGGTTGTGTTAAAGTTGGTGCATAGACTGATGCATGTTGTTCAATAGCCCCACAATTTTCACTCTCTTCACCCATGGTTGTATTTGAGACTTGAGGTTGAGACCCTATCAGCCTATTCATGGCCAATGGAACTTGAGAATTAGTTGGGGTAATGGTCATAGGAATTGAGGGTTGCCATAAAAGCTGCAAAATCTGAATGTGGCTACATTGACAATCCATTTACCAATGCTTTGTGGAGCACCATTATGTTGGGTAAAGGCCATGCTACCGGGCACCCATGTAAGCATACACTAATACTTTTGTTTATATACACAAAATAAAGAGACACAAGCTCTATGAATTGAGATGTGTGTCTCCCCCTCTTCTTCTCCTTCTCTTTTGCTTGCATGCACGCGTGCACGGGCTAGCAAGCCCTTCTAGTGGTATCATAGCCATGCTTGCTGCTCATCACATGCACCTCCTATTGGAGCTTTGAAGCATTTGGTAGATCTTGGTAGAGCCAAAAGAATCGATCATAGAATTGTTTGTGTAGGAGGGTACGGAGCAGAGATTTGAGCAAGTAGGCAGAGCTTGCAGGAATTCAGGGCAGCAATAGAAGGCAATTAGGAGAAAATTGAAGCAAGGCCAAGCAAGGCACAACAATGAGCAATTGAATGCTTTGGGAAAGTTGAAACCAAGGTCGGGCAGTGAAATCGAGTTGAAAAGTGATAGGATCTGCAGGTAGAATCGAAGCAAGAGATCTCGCAAGAAGAAACCTGAATCGGACAGGGCTGCATAGAGCAAGTCAAAGCTGGTAATAGAATAAAGTTGTGTGTTGGTGGTATACACACACCAACACACACACGCACTGTCGGGTTAACCGACATCTGCAGTATCCTGCAACTCGACAAAGCCTTGAAAACAATTTAAAAAATAATTTGTGTACAAGAGTGTGTTCACACACACAAGAGATAGAGAAGGCTTGTGAGGAAGTGGGCTACAAAAGAAAGAGAGAGAGAGAGAGAGGACTTGTGAATCTTCTTGGTCGTGACAAAAGCAAGAGAGAGACTCTCCTTGTGCATGTGCCAGCAGGTGCGAGAAAGAGAGAGAGATGATCTAGCCGTGTGGGCTTCTTCGACATCCACGACTCCCACACCGACACGCATAGTGTGTGCGCACATCCGATCTTATCAACATCGACCACTACTCTCGGCGCTTTTCCCAATATCTCTCATTACGTGGCACATTTTTGACATCCGACCATGACACTGGCGACTTTTCTCGAGCATTTTCACTCGACATTGACGTTCTCGCGAATGACCGATCGTCGGTGGGACGACATCGCTCATGACCTGCACAAGTGAGGTACCTCTATCATAGAGGAGTGACACCCGGCATTGGAATCAAGCACAATGATTACGCTTTACGACATAGCTTCGGCTTTGACTTTTCTGGCGGCTACTCGACTAGCGCATGAGAGTGAGGCTAGTCTTGAGTCTGCTTAGCCTATAAAGGGTCCTTTGCATGAGGTTTTCTTTGATCTCGGGTGTTCTCGAATGTTGAGACACTTTCGGTGATACTGGTTTCTAGAGTACCCTTCTTTTAGTATCCTCTTCATAGGCCATGTATCTCGACATAAATTTTTTCTTTTGACACCGAGTTGGCAATCACATGACAACTTGTTATGCTAGTATACCCTGTGGTTGTTTTTTGACAGTTTATGCATTGAATTTTTCTTATCGGGGTTGAGAATTTGCTTCCCGTACAAAGGAGACGTTGTCGAATTTTTCCCGCGAGTTGACCATATGCATTTTTGGCACATTTGAGTGATTATAGAGAGTGATTTTACGACACTTTTTCTTGAGTTTTTGCTCCTATTCTAGGGGAAACTGTGCCAAAATTCTCCCAACATTTCTTGCCATAAGTTCTTGCTCATTTTCTCTTCAGTAATGGCTGTTTAGTAGTGCTTCTAAAAGGAAAGACTACTACATAAAGAAGTTCGTTGGCATAAATCTCACAATTTGGAAGCAACGTATGCTTGATGTTTTTGTCAACAAGGGTCTAGTAGCGCCATTGAAAGATCATAGAGAGAATGCTTACAGTGATGATCATTGGGAAGAGTTGGATGCTTGTGCTATGGCCATGATTAGGTTACATCTTGGCGAGACAATATTCTTCACGATTATGGACAAGACTACAACACAAGAGCTTTGGGACTCTCTATCTGTAGCTTGCGATGGAAAGAGTGCTTCTAGCAAAGTCTTCTTGATGAAGTAAATTATGTGTTTGAATATGAACGAAGGAATGAGTTCAATAACACGTTTTCTCAGCTGACATCAAAAGGGTTGGGTTTTGATGATGAGATGAAGCCATTTTCTTGTTATTTTCTTTGCTTTCTTCTTGGGATACATTCAATACTACGATTAGTAACTTTGCACCATGTCATAAACTGAAGTTCAGTGATGTTACTAGTGCATTGCTCATTGAAGAGATCAGAAGTCAATGTCTCAATAGTGGTGGGCATGGAGATGCATATATGGAAAGTGGCCATAATCTCCATAAGCAAAGAGTTGGACGTAGTCGCAGCCGCGGTAGTTCACAAGATCATAAGGACCATCACAATTATAGCAAGAGTCGAGGCTGTGATTTGAGAAATATAGAATTCTATCATTGAGATAAGCAAGGCCATTTAAATAAAGTTTCTTTTTTTGCAACGTGAAAAGGGAAAAGCTATTGTGAAGTCTGAAGCTCCAAAGAGCAGTGTAAGGATAGAAGAGATTAATATTGTTAAATCTCCACCTCCAATGATTGTTCTTGACATGCAACAACCGTCAGATGTGCTTGTTTTCACTTTTGATTTGAGACCAGATGTGTTATTGGCTCTCGATGAGTGTTGTGCGCAAAATTGGATTAGTGATTCAGGTCCCACCTTCCATGTTACTCCCCATAGGGAATGGTTCTCCACATATACTGCTATGCATGGTTCCGTCAGGCTTGGAAATTCCTATTATCTTGATATATGCAGTATGTGAGACGTCAAGTTATGCATGACAAATGACACTGAATTTATGCTTGTGGAGTCAGACATGTTCATAAACTGACTAAGAGTTTGGTGTCAGTTGGTCAACTTGATTGCCTAGGCTATACTACTATTTTTGGCAATAGTTCTTGGATGGTACGTAAGACAAACTTGGTTGTCATAAGAGGTCACAAATCTAGTTCATTGTACTCTTTGTATGTCTCTTCAGTCAAAGAGAGCTCTGTCTACGTAGCTGAGTAGCCTTCTACTGAGTTGTGGCCTACCCAGCTAGGCCATATGAGCCAGAAAGGCATGAAAATCCTTCAATGTCGGGCTACTTGCCTATGTAAACTATTCTAATTTCAATTTATGTGAGCATTGTATCTATGGTAAGCAAACTAGGAAAACTTCCTCGCCATTACATCGAGAGTTGGGAAACCCTCTAGACTTGGTTCATAGTGATTTATTGGGGCTATGCCACACAAATCTCTAGGAGGAGCACTATATTTCCTGACGTTCATAGATGAATCTACTTGGAAGGTGTGGATCTACCTCTTAAAGGGAAAATAAGAAGTGTTTGCTACATTTCAAATATTCATGGTTGAGAACCAATCTGGTAGAAAGCTAAAAGCTTTTCAAACGGACAATGGTGGAGTGTATGTCTCCATAGAGCTCAATAATTTTTGTAGTAAACAAGGATTTGGTGATCTTTTATCATGCTGTACATGCCCACTCAGAATGGAATTGCTGATCATATGAATCACACGATTCAAGAATGAGTCATAGCCATGTTATCTATGGCTAGTTTACCTCCTGAGTTTTGGGGAGAGTCTGTTATGATAGAGGTACATATCATCAACTAGTACTCCGTTGCATGTCAAGATTCCGTAGGAGATGTGGACTGGCAAGAAGCCAACTTATGATAGATTTAGTGTGTTTGTGTGTGAAGCATTCTCACACATTTTCAAAGAGATTTTCAAGAAGCTAGATTCCAAATCACACAAGTGCATCTTCATTGGTTATGGTGTAGATGGAGAGATGGGATATCATCTCTGGCACCAAGAATCTAGAAAGGTTATTTTCCACTCACAAGTGATATTCAATGAGTCTAAAATGCATCGACATCTTATTTAAGAGGTTAAATATCTAAAAGTTAGATTTGAGGATGTAGCTTGCACAAAAATTTGGGAAAACCAATTGAGTCTATTGATGTTCCTACCACTAGTAGTGCTCCATAAAGAGCGGAATCTAGTAGTCAGGTAGTGAGGAGATCTATGAATGTATCTCGTGTCCCTGAGTGGTTTGATCCAGGATTGGACTATGTGTGTTAGTCCAATTATTGACTACGATGAGCCCATTTGTTACAAAGAAGCTATTCAAATGGAAGATAACGTGAAGTGGAAGAAAGCTAAAAAAATCTGAGTATGACTCGATTGTGAAAAATGGCACATGGAACTTGGTTGAATCACCAGAAGGTAAGCACACATTACCTTGCAAATGGGTTTACAAGAAGAAGTTTACATCTGATGATCATAAGCGCCCTAAGTACAAAGCTATATTGGTGTCTAAGGGATTCAAGCAGCAAAAGGGACTTGATTTTGACAAAATCTTCTCCCCAGTGGTCAAAATGACTACATTGCGTACAATGCTTGGTCTAGGAGTCATAGAGGACATGGAGCTTGTCCAAATGGATGTGAAGGCAACTTTTCTTCATGGGAATCTAGAAAAAGATGTTTACATGAAGCATTCAAAATGTTTTGAACAGCCTAGCAGGGAGGAGATTTTATGCAAACTCAAGAAAGCACTTTACAGCTTAAAGCACGGTTCTACGCATTGGTATCAAAAGTTTGACGCTTTTATGCGGTTCCAGGGTTTTAGAAGGAGTCAAGAGGATCACTGCTTGTATACAAAGAAACTCAGTGATGGTTCTTTGGTCATTCTGATTCTATATGTAGATGACATGCTCATTGTAGGAATGTCTAGTGAGGAGATTGCCAAATTAAAGCAAATTTTGAGCAAAAAATTTGCTATGAACTATTTGGGCAAATCATGTCATTTTCTTGGTATGTGTATCAAGAGAGACATGACAAGAGACATTCTTCAGTTATCCAAAGAATCCTATATCCACAAAGTCTTGCAATGTTTCTGTTATAGAAATGATATTTTATGATTTGTTGCAGTTGACAGGTGGAAAAGGCTTGACAGAGCTAGGCTATTGGAAAGGATATCATGTTTTATGTATATTTTATTATTCAAGTGCTCTTTATGAGCTTTGGCCATTTATGACCGGCCGGCTAGTTTGTACTCACATTGACCATTGAAGAAATCTATAAATGAAATACGTGCAAGAGGGAAATGGTCACTCTTGCACGGGGGGAGATTGCACCCAGTGTTTGTGTTGCTCTTCTCTTCTCACCTCTACTCTCTTCTCTCTTGCCGTGCTGGCGTAGCACTCCATTCTAGGAGGTGCATCTACACGCGCTCTATTCCTCTCTCTTGCACTCTGTCTTTCTCTGTTTGTGTATCTCGCGATTATGCGTCTACGGGGTCGGCAGGTATGTAGATTTATTCATTTATCTCTTGCTATGTGATATTTTTGAGTATTTTGCAGGCTTTTCTACGCTCCCCTCTGTAGCAGTGGTATCAGAGCCGAGGCTACGCTCCAGAGATTGCATATTGGATTAACCAAAAGGTAAGTGTTCTTGTTTTCAAAATTCATAATTCTATGTCCTTGTTTTATATTATCTTTTTCATGCAAATATGACGTTAATCATTCATTAATTTATAATTAGTGACAGATCTGAATAAGATAGCAGCAATGATAATATTATACTATAAGCAAAGTTTACATAATATTAATATATATATATATATCTTAATAACCACGATAAATATCGTCATACAATTTGTATAGGAGACGAAGAAGAAGAGCAGTTGCAGATAAATTTTAATAGTCTAGGAACAATCTCAGGAGTTGGAGAAGGTGAAGCATCTGAGCAATTTTTCTCATTAGTATCATAATCCTAAGAGACCCCGACGAATTTCCAAAAGAGGCTGAGCCGCCATCACAACGGGCACCAAGCGTCGAGTTTGCAGGCGCGGATAGCATGGCAGGTTGATTTCAACATCCACGGAAGTAGGCAAAGGAAACCGCCACCAATGTTGGCTTGTGTGCAACCTACTCGACCTACATGTTACTTGGCAGTGCCATCAAGAGAAACGGCCGCACTAACAACCATTATCCTTTTTGAATGGAAGCTTCGAACACGAGCAGATCTTCATGAGGATCAACCATTGATGCATGGCAACACACCATCCATGAGTGCATGCCGGCGTAGATTGTGGTGTCTCTACACACATGCCCTCACCCTCAGTTGTTGTGGCACTGATTATAGGGCACTGAGACGCAGTCGAATTCTCTCTCTCTCTCTCTCTCTCTCTCTCTCTCTCTCTCTCTCTCTCTCTCTCTAACCGCAGTTCAATGGCCAGTCTTCAACCCCCCCTCGTCGTCATTAGGCGCCCACCACTCATTGCCAACCATAACATTTGCATGACGGTTTTCCACAGTTCATGCAGCAGTCAAGAGAGCGATAGAAGGAGAGAGATTGCAGTCAAATGTGATGTATTGGGTGGTACCCATTGAGCAAAACACACACCATGCCAAAAAAAAAAGGAAAACCCACCATGAACTGAGGAAAACCGTCTCATCTGACTAATTGTTTTCCTCTTGCAGCTGCAGACACACACATACTCTCAAGTTGCGGACCCGCTGTCTTCTACTACTGCAGTGGCCGCCACTGCATTAGCCGCACTCTCTCTCTCTCTCTCTACGGCCCTCAACCACTGCGATGGAGTGGTTCTTTCACTCACTACATGTGCACCACCAATATCACCAATGGCTGCATGCAGCAAGTACCACTCCTTCTCAGGCTCGCACTGAACCCCAACTCCAGCCCTTTGCGGCGCAGTGTTTTTTTTTTTAAACTGCATGTCATGCAATATCCCTTACTCTCTCTTTCACACTCTCTCTTTGGTGGTAAACCACCCACCCAGTTACTCTCTCTTTCTCTCATGCTATGGCGACCGCCAGCCAACTCCCTCTCTTTCTCACTTTTCCCCTCTACTGTCAGTTAACGAGCGACTCCAGCTCTCTCGGCAATCTGAATCACCCTCTCACTCTCTCTTTCTCCCTACCCCCACCAACCCAGTATCTCCTTCTCCGACGGCCAGTTGCTCACCATGCAGCAGGTCCTCGTCACTTTCTTGCGGCAGTGAATATCTCTCTCTCTCTTTCTCTCTCGTAGTTTTCCAGCCATCACCTCTTTAGCCGCCATGCAGCCCTCACCAACTTTGCGGCACTCAATCTCTCAGCCAGCTATTACCACAGATGCATATCGATTCTTATTTTTTTCAGTTACACACACAATCACCACTCCTACAGCCTGGGCACCGCATGCAGATGGTAGCCGTAGAATAACTCTCTCGCTCTGTTTCTCTCAGTTCTCACTGACGGCCATGCAAAGTGGGATATACTGCCCCCCCCCCCCCGTTTAGTGTTCGCGCCAACACCCATCGGCCGACTCTCTTTGCAGACCCACCAAACGGAGTTTCTCTCTCTCGTTCTCACTCCTCGTTCCTAGACCCAGCCACCATGCACACTTTCAAATGGCTCTGAGGACTTGAAGTCCAGAAGCAGGGAATCATGGCTCTGCCAGTATGCTTGAAGATCCTGCATTTGGGTCAAGACAGCTAGACTTCATAGTACTCAGTGACAGCATGAGGGGTGACAAGGCCGAGTTGCCGGGTGCAAGCATATGCATTTCTCGAGCTATATGCATGCTGATGAAGGACGGTTTGCCTAATGCTTCGATGGGAAGCCAAGCCAGAGGAACCACTGCGGAGGAATACCAGTCGCGGGAAGAAGAGGCAGCGAGCTCATCAGGGTTCACATGACCGAGGTCACTATAGCCAATCTACAGACCGTGAGGGATCGAGCTGGGTTGGTGGCACCCGCTGCCATCATGAAGATTTTGCAATGGGGTCATAAATATGGGACTGCAGGAAAATGGGTAGCAATGGAAGCTCTCACAATGTCAAGCACTACTAGTAGCTGTCAGTGAGTAGTTTCAGTGGTCGTCCACCATTGATGCTAACTCTGTTTTATTAAGGTGACGATAAGGCCTTGACCTCCATGACATGGTCAACCGTGCAGTCCCTTGGATGCCGCCAGTGCAGCCTGGTAGGCTATAGGGGTTTGGAGCTCGAGAATGTTGTTGTCGTTCCTTTGGTTAGTGCAGTAGCACATGCGAGTTTACAACTGCAGTATCAATGGCAGCACAAAAAAAAAAGCAGTCGAGGTAGTGCAGCAAAAGCACATCATCTACTCTAATTGCAATTGAAAGCAGATGTATATATTTTTTTATTTTTTTTTATTTTTTTAAATTTTTTTTTCTTTTGTTTTATTTTTTTTCGAGAGAGTGTCTGTGTTTTACTCGTTTTGCGCCTTATATGGGCAAGAGTGAGCTCAGCTCTCCTGAATATAACCAATGCCTACGCCATCTTTCTTGAAGGTCAAGGTAGATGCTTGCGAGTGCTTGTCGTCGGACACTATATTTCCGTGGGACACTACATTTCCTTGGTTTTTTCCCGCACTTGAATTCTTCTTCTACTTCTCTTTCTTTATGGGCATTAACTAGATCTTCACATTTTTGGGACTTGATGCACTCGTCCTCTCTTCTCACTCTCACAGATTTATGCCTATTATAGCAATTACATAGATTCTTCTGTATAAGATATCATTATTCAAATTATATTATATTTGCTTCTCCTCATGATAATTTGATGAAAAATGATATTCCTCTCCCTTGAGGTAAGTATAAAGTTTACTAGAATCATGCTTCCGTATTACAATCGTATTCATTATATTGTCAGTCTTTCCACTTGTACTAGTCAAGATTGAACAATTACGCTCTTTCTTGGGTATCCTCGGGCATTCACGGTGATGATTTTACTAAGATCCATTGTTTTGATAATTGACATCAATCATGTTTTTTTTTCTTTTTGACAGTTATGCAACATATAATAATCCACTAATTGCATTTAAAAAAAAGGTATTAAAAAAAAAAAGATAGAGAATGCATATCTACCTGGTACATGAACAACACGAAAGGCATGGTTCATATATAATTTGGGCACTAGTGTCATACACTACCCACCCTTAGAATTGCAACTTATCCGGAGCAACTTTGTTCATTTTAGTTGAACATGATCATTGAGTTTAAAGCAGTTTTTTGATGAAACTTTCAACCAAATTTAGTGCTTCGAAACTATCTGAGCACAAGTTGCCCTACAACTTATACTCATACACTCGATAAGTTCTTCCTATTGGTATTAAAATGTTCATAATTGTGTTCTATGTTCATTTAGCATTCTTTTCAAATGAATCTACCTAAATTTAATTACACAAACTCTTTGTGCATTATATTTTTACTGTTAATGTCAATGGTAAGCAAATATATCGCACATTCATGATGTCAACTTCTCACTGTCACCATGTCATGTCCCTTGTATGTCTATCACTATGATTGTTCCCATTTCGTACAGATTCGCTCATGTATTATCAATTTTAAAATCAATAGCCTCAAGATATTCCGCCTTTTGGCCACGTAAATTTAGTATACGATTAGATTGTTGTTGAATTTAACACAAAGTCATTTTTAGTGCTTTGTTTTTTAGAAAAGTTTTGCAGATAAATCTAAATACAATGTTCTCAAGCTCCAGGTATGACATTTCTTAATGCATTTTGATAATACCCCTCTTGAGACATCATTACAATTCTGTCTAACAAGTAAAATCTCTCTATGTATCTTTAGACCTACAAGTAACATTATCTAATTCACCACAAGTACTTATCCCGTCTCTTCTCTTATCTTCGCCCTTCCAAATTCCCCCACCCTTCACCACATCTCCTTACGTGAAAATCCTCTAGTTTCATAGTGATTTGATAAATTAATATTTATTACATTTGATTTCTTTTAAGTGAGTCTTTTTGCAGATAATCTCACAATCCTATAGATACCCAAGCACTGTTATTGCAACAACAATAAGTTTTTTAGATTCTCCCTTACTTGTTTCCATCATGCTGTAAAATCCATTGTTTTAATGTCATGGGTTCTACTTTCTTTGATTGAACTCTTATTGAGATGACTTGTCATACCACTACTTACATGAGCTCAGTTGGTGTGCGATGATCACTAACACATTCCAGTCTCTTCTAATTTTATATTAAACTGGTCATTTAATTTTCACTTTTATGCCATGTCTAGTCCATTAGTCACCACAGGCACATAGCTTCGCCGATTTAGGCAATGTGTCAATACTCATCTTGGTGCAGATCCGCCGATTTAGGCAGCACATTGAACATTACAGATTCATGAATTTTAAACAATACCAAATACAGATTCGCCGATTTAGGCAGTATTAGTGCATATTCGCCGATTTAGGCAGCACGTCGGGTGTAGATTCGCCGGTTTAGGCAACACCGACCACAAAATCATGCTGCAGTGAATGGCCACCACTATAACTGGTATGATTTTGTTACCCGGGTATATAATGACAGTGATTTGGATTTGGATTTATATTGTGGAATTGGAATTGGATTGGGATTTGGTGATTTTTATAGTAGTGTTTATGTGATGAGATTGACATTATGAGATTGACGATGAGTGTGACCAATGATATCTTGATTCATCAGGGTATGACATATACTGCTTATTCTAGTGGTATGGGACACTAGAATAGGTAGCATGTGGATGACGGCAGGCATAAGCAATGTTGTCTAACTTTATGGATTTTTCTATTTGCTACTGATTTCTAATCATTGTTTTTGACAAGTACTATTTGCAGATTTTTATCTTCACAACTGAGGATAGTTGCTTTTCAACGGAGAGTTATGTTATAGAAATGATATTTTATGATTTTTTGCAGTTGACAGGTGAAAAAGGCTTGACAGAGCTACGCTATTGCAAAGGATATCATGTTTTATGTATATTTTATTATTCAAGTGCTCTTTATGAGGTTTGGCCATTTTTGACCGGCCGGCCAGTTTGTACTCACATTGACCATTGAAGGAATCTATATATGAAATACGTGCAAGAGGGAAATGGTCACTCTTGCACGGGGGGAGATTGCACCCAGTGTTTGTGTTGCTCTTCTCTTCTCACCTCTACTCTCTTCTCTCTTGCCGTGCTGGCGTAGCACTCCATTCTAGGAGGTGCATCTGCACGCGCTCTATTACTCTCTCTTGCACTCTGTCTTTCTCTGTTCGTGTATCTCGCGATTATGTGTCTACGGGGTCGGTAGGTATGTAGATTTATTCATTTATCTCTTGCTATGTGCTATTTTTGAGTATTTTGCAGGCCTTTCTACGCTCCCATCTGTAGCAGTTTCAACATGCAAGGGGGGAAGCCAGTGAGTATCCCGCTACTGTCATATTCGAAACTTAGCAAGGAGATTCTCACAAGTCAGATTTTGAGAGAGCAAAAATGGCAAATGTGCCATTCTCTTCAGCCATGTGCAGTCTTATGTTTGCTATGGTAGCTATGAGGCCAGGCATTGCATTTGCAATGGGAGTGGTTAGTTGATATATGGCTAATCCTGACAAGTAGCACTAGATAGCAGTGAAACATATCCTCAATTACTTGAAGGGTACAACAAGTAGGTGTTTATGCTTATGCAACAGTGATGCATCTATTGTTGCCTATACGGATGCAGATTATGTGGGTTGCAGAGATAGTAGGAGATATACATCTGGCTACATTTGCATTTTTATAGGAGGAGCCATCTATCCAAGATTGTACGCCTTCTTCCACTATAGAGGCTGAGTATGTTGCAGCATCATATGCTAGCAAGGAAGCTATACGGTTGCCAAGTTTAGTGGGAATTTTAGAAATCTAGCAAGTTTCAATTTTTCATTGTGATAGTCATAGTGCCATTGCTTTGGTAAGAAATCCTGTGTTTCATTCCAAGTCAAAACACGTTGAGGTGAGGTATCATCTCATTCAAGATGCATTGGCGAACAAGTGCTTGGAGCTTGCCAAGGTTCACACTAGGAACAACCGAGTAGATGCTCTTACAAAGAACCTAGCTACAGAGTGGGTTGCACACTACATTGCGTTAATGGGTGTAGGTCCAGAAGTTTTGTAGAGGGGTGAAGCTCTTGAGGTTCACGGTTGTACATACTAGATATAGTCGCCACTTACGACCACGTTGGCCTTTAAGTAGGAGATTGTTGGGTAAAGGCCATGCGGTTGGGCTCCCATGTAAACCTACACTAAGATTTTGTTCATATACACAAAATAAAGAGACACAAGCTCTATGACTTGAGTTGTGTGTTTCCCCCAAACTCTCCTCCTCCTCTTCTCCTTCCCTTTTGCTTGCACTGGCTAGCAAGCCCTTCTCATTAGGGCCTCCCCCCACGGGGGAAAAGTGATGGACATGTCAGTAGGGAGGACTGTTCCTTGCATTCTATTGTTTTAGAATGTTAAAGTGAAGCTTCACCTTGCATAATTCTAGTAAATTTTATGGATAAACATACACACACACACACACACATACACATATATATTTATATTTATATTTTTATTCACACACACATACACACAAATATATATATGTATATATATATATATATATATATATATATATATATATATATATATATATATATATATATATATATATATATATATATATATATATATATATATTAATGAGTTCTTTTTATTTCCATTTCATTTCATAGCCTCATATGGCTTGATTTTCCTTGCATTCTATAACTTAATTCTAGTCAATATTCACGAAAGTCTCTTTTATTAAAAGGCCGTCGACTGCGTTTTCCCCCACGAAGAAGCAAGCCGGAAAATAGTAGCATAAATTTAAAACTTGTAGGATTTTTGAACTATTTTCTCACATATTTCGCCAGTTTTTCTTTCCTTTACCGTGGTTTGCAACTAGCTAGTCTCGATTATTAACCGTCTCAAGGCTAAGCTGAGGCAATTCTTTCTCGAACACTGATTCTACTTAAACTCAACCTAATGATTTTATCACTTTCTAATTGTTTTAGAAAGCCACCATGACTCTTTTGTTAGGAAATATGACATAGCTAAGTAGATAATTGAGTACATTACTTAATGGAAAGAGATAATTTACACACACAAGAGATTATAGAGTAGAGAGAGAGAGAGATTACACATGATATCATGGTTCACCCAATGTGGGCTACCTCCACGGAAAAGCAGCCACTCAATGGCTTTAGTACTTCAAAACAAGAAGTAAGTTACAAAGAAATTATACCCTTTTGGAGCTCCTACCTTGCTTCACTCTCACCGCCTCACAGCCACCTTGTTGCATCAACTTCACACACAATGAAATGTGTGTAGAAATGGCCTCCTTTTATAGGCCAAAAGGGTTTCCCTCTCAATTGAGAGGCAGCCATTGACCCCGGGTTATCCGCACCGCCCTCTAGCCCGGGCTAGAGAATAGAGGTTCTTGAAAACTATGGCGAGCACTGTTTTTTTCAAAAATCTCTCTCTCTCTTTCATTATTGTCCGCACTCTCTCTCTCATCCCCGCCTTTTGTTTTGCCTCACACACGCCTCTCTCTCCTCCCCCTTGTTTTCTTCCCACAAGCAGGCCATGCACCCCCCCCCCCCCCCCCCCCCCCCCCCCAATCTCTCCCCCCTCTCTCACTACCTCCGTTCCCCCTTCCTTCTCTCTCTCATTATTGTCCGCACTCTCTCTCTCATCCCCGCCTTTTGTTTTGCCTCACACATGCCTCTCTCTCCTCCCCCTTGTTTTCTTCCCACAAGCAGACCGTGCACCCCCCCCCCCCCCAATCTCTCCCCCCTCTCTCACTACCTCCGTTCCCCCTTCCTTCTCTCTCTCTTCTATCTCTCGCTGCGTGTGAACAACCCCCTAGGGGAAACGAGAATAATGCACTCTCCCTCATCCTCATATCCCATCCTTTGACCCATTTAATCCTCCCCCCTTCCTTGCTCAATGTCGGCCGAAAGCAGTCCTACCCCCCTCCTATCTCTCTCTCCCTAGCGCATCCTTTGGACCAGCCCACGAGGGTGCAATGGACCATCTCTCTCTCTCTCTCTCTCTCTCTCTCTCTCTCTCTCTCTCTCTCTCTCTCTCCCACAACCCACACACCCACTCCCTCCCTCACCACCTCACCCCCCCGCTCTCTCACTTTGTTTCTCTCTGCGCTTGGAGCCCATAGGTGCAACTTACAGCAACGAAACCATCTCTCTCTCTCTCACTACACACCCACACTACACACACACACACACTCACACACACACACACACACACACACACACTTTCTCCCTCCCATATTCCCCGGCACCTTCTCCTCTCACTCATTTCGTTTTCCCTGCACGCATAAATGATAAATCCCCTCCCCCCCCTCTCCTTCTCTCGTTCCCACACATTGCACTACACACATACTTACATATATGATATACACATACATGCACACACGCATATATGCACTCACAATAAACAAAAAAAAGGAAAATACAACATCAATACCAAAGGAAGAAGGCGGCTAACTCGCGCGTCCCAAACACCAAAACAAGAAGTGGTGCCGAAGGCATGCCCCGTCCAACACCGAAAGGAGGTAACACAAAACATCTCGGCTTCTCACGACAAAAACCGACTCCAGCAGCACTAAAACCTCACACCGACCACCCGAACCATCGACAAAACCCTTGTAAATGCCCCAAAACCCCACTTTTCCCTATTACCCTAGCCATGGCTAGTGGATTGTAAAAAACTCTCCCCCACCCCACTCTTTCCTCTATCTCTATCTCTAGTTTCTCTCTCTATCTCTCTTAATAGAGAGGCATCTAGACCTTCTACAGTGACCAGTGGATATTTGCAAGGACCATAAGGTAAGGAACACCTCTCAAGCCTATATAGAGAGGCCTCCGCTAAGCACAAGGAGAGACAAGTGAAGGGGGAACACACTAACTCCATGCACTCTACATTTTAAGCACCACTAATGCACATACTGCACCCCATGCTTGAGAGCTAATGGCATCATGTTTGGTTGCAAGATTGGGCATTTTAGCATTGGCAACATCACCATTCTCCCCATGATTCACCACATCACGGTTGAGTTACTAATCATGACCACTCTATGCACATGAAGTAGTCACTACTCTCCCTCCAAGAAACATGAGCACGCTTGGATTGAAGGCATCAACACCATGCTACCTTGGGCCGCTCTCGATGTTGGTGATTGATGTCATTGGTGGCCGCATCATCTTGATGTTCCCCCCTCAACTAACCTTCCCACTAACTCCAACCTCACCATGCACCATATGGCGCCCACTTTCCATGATGCATCCCTAATGCCAAGAGCCAGGTTTGTAGTCGTCAAGACCAGCACTTGTAAGTATCGTCATCACCAATAAAGGGTGCAATGTTGTTTTGATCTTTGGGGTCCATTCTCTATTTTGATTTCCCATAGTTACGGGATGTTTCGTCTCTTGTATATCTTCCTGCTTGTGCACCATCACGTGCGATCTCTCCAATCAATCAGTGTGCCCTATTCCAACCTTGTCACATACCTCCCTCGTGCACACACTAATGACTAGTGATTATGCATTTTCTTTACATATGGACGTCTGCTATACCACCATTTCATGTTGATTACATAGAGGGCAGTTCACTTTTTGCTACCCTAGGTCATGTATGTTTGCATCCTAGCCTCACTTATTCTAGGTGGTGTCCCTTCCTGCCTATAGGATCATTCCTACCTTGAGATGACGCTTTGGAAGGTTCAGGCTATGTGTGGTGTAGAGGCCACCCCATATGGCATACCCCATATGGCATGTCATTTTCGACCATCATTTTCTTGGCGCCCCCACCGAGGATCCTTTCATGAAACCCTCCAGTTTACAAGATTGAAACCCCTAAACTTTTGTGGATGGATGAATGTCTAGTAGGGTTCGCGAACTGGACAGCAGAAGAAGAAGAGCTCCAAGCACAACTAGACGAACTCCGCATCTCCATCGAAGCTCGAGTGCCAGGCGTAACGGTAATCGATTTGCATTGGGAAAATCAAACAACACGCGAAACTCAGTGGATATACATAGGCCGGGTGCTAAGAAGAAGAAGGAGAAGGTCGAAACCATGTGCGCCACCTACAACCAACCCGCAACAACAAGATGTAGGGAGCTCTGCACAATAGAGAATCAACACTATTCTACTTCGAGAATTGGGTAACTCAAGTCACCGAGGTAATTATCACAGTCAGTTTCCAAGTCGCACCTGATGCTGCAGCACAGATAACGGAAGCACATGCTCATGCTCTCACTAGAAAGACTAGGGATCTACTGAGTTTGTTTCAGGAAAGAACACCACCCTCTCCCACAAGCTTGGACAGTGACTAAGCACCTCTAAGCTTCACATGAATCAGCACAACCTACCTCAAGAAAGATCACACATACCGACATGAGTACGCTCAATCAAGGTAATATTGGACTTGAAGGCTCACTACTAGCACGTCATCGACACCATGCTGGGTGGGGAGCGGTTTTTGAGGTTCTGGCATCAGATCTGTTGGAATTAGGGTTGCAGAGAAACACACACAGCTTGGAGAAGACGAAGGAAGCTCAAGGCACACAATTGAGAGTGTGTTACTTAGTGTGCAATGGAAAGATAGATAGCCCTAGAGTGATGGGCGTATATACAATGCTCAGGGGAAAAAACCTCCTAAAGAGGGAAAAAATGCCCCGGCGGTCCTAGTGTGTTCACACACATCACTACCACATGTATATGGTAACAAATCCCCCCTGGAGTGATGCGGTGAACGAGAGCTGGCACATGAGTAAAGGGAAGTGCTATGCCCTAAGGACATGATCAGTCCACAAAGGGGAGTAAGCCCAAAGCTTTGCAGAAAGCTTCAAGCTTCTCACGAGACAATGCCTTTGTGAAAAGATCTACAAGGTTGTCATGTGTTGGCACATAAGTCAAGATGATCTCTCCTGCTGAGAGCCTCTCCCTAACATAGTGGTAATGCACCTCAATGTGCTTTGTACGAGCATGAAGAACTGGGTTCCTTGCAACAGCCAATGCGCTCTGACTGTCAGTGTAGATACTGTTGGCAGTGTCTTGTCCAACACCCAAATCAGCCAGAAGGCGTCTGAGCCATAGACACTCAACCGTAGCTGTGAAGACTGCCTTGTACTCAGCCTCACAACTCGAAGTGGCCACAGTAGGTTGCTTCTTGCTCAGCCATGATATACATGAACTGCCAAGCATGAAACAAAAACCACTTGTGGACACTCTCGTGTCAAAACAACCAGCCCAATCTGAGTCCGAAAGAGCATGTAAGTCTGGCGGCAATGATCCCCCCTTGGGATAAAACAAGCCAAGATGTAAAGTGCCACTAAGGTAGCAAAAAGTCCTCCTGACATCTTGCCAATGCTTAGACCCTGGGCTATGCATAAATCTGCTGACCTGTGAGATTGAAAATGAGACTGAAAACTGAATATCCGGCCTCATGTTTCATACATAAATGAGGCAGCCAACAACAGTTTGATAAAGAGTGACATCGGCAGGATCGCCAGCATCATGTAGACTCAACTTCAAACTTGTTTCCATGGGAGTGGCAATAGGTTTTCAATTCTCAAGTCCAAACTTACATAGCAATGTCTCTATGTAACTTTTCTGACACAAGGAAATACCACCATCACACTTCTTAAACTGTATACCCAAGTAATGATGCAACAGCCCCAAATATTTCATCTTGAAAGTAGCATTCAAATCAGCCTTAAATTCAGCAATATGTCTCTCATTTGGTCCAGTGATCAGCAAATCATCAACATAAAGAACCACGATGAGAAATACATCACCCTCACGCTTTACATACAATGTGCTTTCTGTTGGACTGTTACGAAAGCCTTGTTTGACCAAATGAGTGTCAGCTTTCTCATGCCAAGCACGAGGAGATTGCTTCAACCCATACAAATCCTTGTTACATTTGCACACTTTGTCCTGTGAGCTTATATTACTGTCTCTAGTACATGACAACAAGGGCTGAATAGAATCTTCCACAAACACTACATCCCGAGAAACCAAAATACGTTTTGTTTGCGGATGATACAACTTGTAACCTTTTCTTTCAGCACTATAACCAACAAAAATATATATTTGACAGCCTTATCATCCAATTTTCTGCACTGCACTTGTGGCACCAAAGCATATGCCAAACAGCGAAAAACACACATGTGCTCAATAGAAGGGCTTTCTATCATGCCATGCTTCATATGGAGTAATAGACTGCAAAGCTTTCATAGGACACATCTTAAGTACATAAGTGGCACACATGATGTCCTCAAGCCAAAAAGAATGTGGCAAAGCTTGACTTTTGACCATACATCGTGCCATTTCCGTACGTAACCCGTTTTTCCTCTCAGCAACACCATTTTGCTGAGGTGTATAAGTCACTGTACATTGGTGTTTTATCCCATGACTAGCCAGAAATGCATTAAATTCATGAGACATATACTCCCCCCCCTTTATCAGAACGGAGGGTGCCCATAGTACATTTCGAGACATTTTCAGCCATATCCAGAAATTGTTTGAAGCACATAAAAACTCTGGACTTCGCTTTAAGCGGAAATACCCATGCATGTCTGGAGTAATCATCAATGAAAGTCACGACATACAGGTAATTGCCCAAGGACGGAGTTTGCATGGGCCCACAAACATCACTATGCACAAGCTGCAACCTGCATGTGGCCCGAGCTGAATCATCCTTTGGAAACTTAGAATGCTGCATCTTACCCAAAATACAGCCTTCACAAACATGTTTGACAGGTGCTTCAAGAGGCGGCAAAGAAGCAACCATATCAGATTTCTGCAAAACGCAGCAAACTGGCAAAATTCAGATGACCAAAACGTGCATGCAAAAGTTTGCATTTGAAATAGTCCTTGAATCTGCAACAGCATTTGCAAAATTTTGTCCACACTTGTCATACAAAGTGAGCTTATATAGCCCACGGCACAAAAGGCCAGATGCAACAATTTCATCACCAAAACTGAGATCATGAACTGTACATCTGTCATCCAAAAATTTGACTACAAGTCCAAGTCTAGCAAGTGCGGATACAGACAAGAGATTCTTCTTGATCCCAGGTACATAAAGTGCATCAACAAGTGTGAAGAACTGCCATTAGCAGCAATAAGCACATTCTTTCCAACTCCCTGAACTGGATAAGAGGCATTGTTGGCTCAAGTGACTGAATTCCCATGAGGGACAGACTCGAGAGAGGTAAACAATTCACGATGTAGGTAATGTGCTTTGTAGCACCACTTTCGAAATTCCCATGAGGGACAGACTCGAGAGAGGTAAACAATTCACGGTGTAGGTAATGTGCTTTGTAGCACCACTTTCGAAATACCACACATGTGAATCTACAGCAACTGACAAGCATGCATCATGGACAACATGATTGTAAGTGCACTCTGCGCTAAAAGCCCATTCTGCATCAACATCAGCATCACAGTCTCCTTTCACAGAAGACTCAACAATGGCTGCATTTGCAGTGGAACCACCCTCTTTCTTCTTAACCTCTTTGGCATTCAACTTAGGACACAACTTGATCAAGTGATCATTAGCTTTACAATAATGGCAATGCATCTTCTTTTTGCCCTTATCACCAGAATTTCCAGACGAAGTGCTGCCAGCAGAAGAATTAGGAGCAGAATTTTTGCCACTCGCAGAGCAGAACCATAAGAAGTGGCTGCATTACTGTTACCACCCTTTCTTTGAGAAGCAATAAAAGCATGTTCAAATGCACGCTTCCTAGTCCTGTTTTTTCTAGAAAGTGACTCTTGCAACAGCAATGTGCATAATGCATCAAACGTGACAACTTTAGGATTTCCTTGGGTCATCAGTCTCCAAGTACTAGCAAAAGTCTGGTAGGAATCTGGTAAGGCATTAAGAAGAATCTGCACAAGGGAACTGTCTGAAATGACTTCACCTGCAGAAATAAGCTGCTCATTGATATCCTTGACACTAGTAGGAAAGTATCCATATCATCTTCCTCATGCATAATCCTCGACTCCAGCTCTTTACGTAGCAACACAATTTTAGCCTCATTGCGACTTGCATAAAGACCAGCCAAAATATCCCAAGCTTGTTTTGCAGATTTTTTTGAGCAGATGTGAGGAACAATGGTGCGCTTCACAGACAATGCAATCAATGCATGAGCCTGCACATCCTTAACATCCCAAAACGAGCTTGTTCTGCCGTAGGAAAAACAACTCTAACAGAAGCAATCCTTGCAGCAAGACCTGCAACATCCTCAGAACCAGGACGTACATCAATGCCCTGCACAATGTTCCAGACGCCCTTTGACACAAGAACATGTTGCATCATATAAGCCCGCATAGGGTAGTTGTCCCCATCCAACTTGTGCTCAGCAGCAAACATCTTGAACACATCTGTGTTGTTGTTGTCAGCCATGGTAAATGTTGCACCTGATGTGAAAACTGCCCGAAAATAGGAGAAACAGAGTGGGAACAACACGTGCTATATAGCACAAACCGTAGAAGACTATAAGGCACCTGTTATGCAAAAAACGGCACTGACAGCAGTCCTGCACAAAATGATGAAATAGCCTGTGCAGTATTCCCTGTAGTGGAAACGGAGGCCGAAATGAGCCCAAATCGAATCTGAGCACAGCGAGCTCTACGAGCTCGGCCGAAGTATTTGTCGACCTGCGAACTCTTGCCAAAGCTCACTGAAATCAGAGAAAGTGAGCAGGTGTGTACTGGAGCAGCTGGCGACTAAGCCCGACAGGACGCAACCTGCTCTGACACCAATTGTTGGAATTAGGGTTGCAAAGAAACACACACATCTTGGAGAAGACAAACGAAGCTCAAGGCACACAATTGAGAGTGTGTTACTTAGTGATGGAAAGATAGATAGCCCTAGAGTGATGGGCGTATATACAATGGTCGGGGGGAAAAACCTCCTAAAGAGGGAAAAAATGCCCCGACGGTCCTAATGTGTTCACACACATCACTACCACATGTATAAGGTAACAAGATCATCCATTTGTCTTACCTTTGGTGCAAGGCAATGTATCGTTTGAGATTTTAATCTATGTCCTAGTATAAAGGGGTATACACGCCTCCTTGTAAAGGGGGGCTAAGCAGTGTGTCTTTCTAGCTCTCTCTTAGTAATCATGACAAGTGTGGCATTTCCAACATTTAAAGGAAAGAAGGGGGAGGATTTGGTAACAGATTTCCTAGATGACTTTGAAGTAGCATGTGTAGTGAGAAACAAAGATACAAATGAATCCCGGGTTAGAATCTTTAAGCATGTCATGAAGCTAGAAGCTAGGTCATGGTACAATGCACTTCCACAAGCAACTAAGGATGACTGAGAGCCCTTAAAAACCTCTTTTAAGAAGCGCTTTGGGGGAGGTACCACTTCAGAGAAGTTGTGGGACAATTTGAGAGACTTGAAGAAGGAGGGTCTTTTAGAATATGCCACATATGAGTCCAAATTAGTGGATTTGTGGGAACAGTGGGTTGAGTCACTGGAAAGAGGGAAAGCTGCACCCAATTTCCTAAAGAAGGACCGGTTCACGCATGGCTTATGGCTGCTTCTCAAGGAGAAGGTGAAGGGTAGATTCCCGGCTACGTACGAGTCAGCCATCGAGATTGCTCGCCTTAAGAACAAGAAGCTACAAATGAAAGCCAAAGAAACCGAGTCAACAGAAGCAGAAACATCGCGCCAACCAACAACCACGACAACCACCACCCCTCCACCACCACTGGCTCATGGGGTAAGAGATGACCAACAAGATATGTTGGCCCATATTACTGACCAACTACATAATTTGTCTGTCCATTTAATATAGCAAGGAAGGAATCAAGAAAGATATCAAGACCCAGGAAGAGCACGACGACAAAACAGGGAATATCATTGCTACAACTGTCGAGAAGATGGTCACGATATGTACTACTCTCCCAAACCACGACAAAACTATATTAGAGGAGGAAGGAGGAACCAACTATCACCCCCTAGAGAAAGAACACCCCCACCCCAAGCACTAGCCCCACCAACACAAATTTTACGTCCACTCCAGGCACCACCACAAGCATCCATTCCACCTCTTCCACCATCACCACCACCTGATCTCCCTATAAACAACATAAGGCTAGAAGAGAAAGGAAAGGCCGTAGTAGTGGATCTGCCCAGAGAAAAGGAGAGGGATAAGGGTAAGGATAAGGTATCCTTTGTAGAACCATTTGAAGCCATGACTGTGAAAAGAGCTATGAGGAAGAAAGTTACACAATCTGATGATAAGAGAAGCATGAAAGGAGAGACTAGCAAGAGACTATTCAGGACACAATGGAAATTAGGTATCGCCGACTTCCAATTAGGGGAAATTTCTAATCCCTATGATCTAGCATTGGATGTGGCAGAGCAAGGACCAAAGATTACATGGCCACAGCTACTACATCTCGCACCAAAGGTAAGGAGGCAATGGTCCAAAATGGTAAGTACAAGATGCTCCAAAGCAAAGGTAGCCGGAGCAATTTCAGGTTGCAACATGGATGATATCCTTCCAATTATTGACGTCAACATAAAAGGAAAGAGAGTTGGAAATACCTACATTGATGGAGGTGCACAAATCTGTGTAATGAGCGAAGCTATGATGCTTCGGTTGGGGCTCGGTTGGGGCTCGAGGTTGTTAGGCCTTCTCCATGTAAGGCAAACATGGCAAACAACGCAAAAGTAAAGTGTGTAGGTGTGGTAAGTGTTGTGAAGATAAAATATTTCAACACTGAGGTAGAAGTAGATGTTTTTGTAATGCATACTAAGGGGGAGGGCTATCCATTAATCTTAGGAAGGCCATGGTTGATGGCCATGAAGGAAAAACAGAACTGGGGCACTGGCCTTCTATGCATGATTGGCAAGAAAGGGGAGACAATCTACTACGACATGAAGACTGGCAAGCAGAAGAAAATGGATCTAGAAACATCAACAGGTGAAACCACTAGTGAGTCTTCCACTTCTGAGGAGGAGACCACATCCAACAACGACGAAAGTGACAGTTCTATCAATGTGATGGGTATCATCATAAAGGATCCACAAAGGGTAAGCACAACTGGTGATCCGTCACCATAAGGGCAATGCAATGAAAAGGAGAGCAAATCACCTGGCGTAGGAGAAAGTAGGTTGAAGCATATGTTGTCCATGGAATTAACACTTGAGGAGAAAGATAGTTTTTTGAAAATGTTGATGGGATTTCCTGACCTATTCATTGACAACTATGAAAGAATCACAGGTATTACAGTGGTGGAACATCATATTAAGCTGAAGGAAGGGGTAAAACCAGTTGTGCAAAAGTTACGACGACTGGTGGTCATACAAGAAAAGGAACTCCTGGCCGAGGTAAGGAAGCTGTTGGAAGTAGGGTTCATCTATCCTGTAGAAAACTCAGAGTGGGTGTCACCCGTAGTAGTGACGCCTTAAAAAAATGGTAAGTGGAGGGTCTGCGTTGACTACAAACCACTAAATGCAGCTAGAAAGAGAGACCACTTTCCTCTCCCTTTCTTGGATGAAATTTTAAATGAAGTAGCAGGTTTTGAATGCTACATCGTGTGATGGTTATTCTGGATATTTTCAAATACGCATAGCCTTGGAAGATCAACTAAAACCACTTTCATCACGCCATGGGGTTGTTTTGCATATATAGTTATGCCATTTGGTCTCACAAATGCACCTGCCACATTCCAAAGATATGTCACATATGTCTTTCAACCGTTCTTTGGAACATCCATAAGAGTGTTCATTGATGATTTTTGTATATATAGCTCTCATATTTCACACTTAGAAAAAGTAACTGAGGGTTTTGTCAGGTTGCAAAGCCTAGGAGGGAAATTAAATGTGGACAAATGCCACATTGGGGAAAGTAAAGTCATTCTGTGAGGCCATGAAATTTCAGCAAAAGGTATCAACACCGACCCAAGTAACGTGTCCGCACTCATAGCCCTACCTTCACCAACAACAATACGTCAACTGTCTCTTTTTTACAAAAAGTGAGGTACTTGAGTAGATTCATACATCTACTATCACAACTTGTTCTACCACTGCAACAGCTCACTCAAAAATCAACTTTCACCTGGGACGAGGAAAGCGAACATCACTACAATAGGGGAAAGGAGGTCTTAGTCACCCTGCCAACTAACTCACCACCTAAGTGAGATGAAAGATTCTATGTCATCTCAAGTGTGGGTGATGACTCATTGGAGGCTGTGCTACTCCAAAAGGATACAACAACATCTTTCATGAGGCCAATTTACTTCTTTAGTCGAATGATGATAGAAGCAGAGAAAGGTTTCACCCATGTAGAACACCTAGTCCTAGCTCTTAGATTTGCAACTACAAAGTTTAGGTCATATTTTCTACCTAAGCAATTTGTGATTCTAACCACAGGTGAGATGTTGCCCTACGTTGTACAACACATGGATGTGTCTGCTAGGATTACTAAATTGCTAGTTCGTCCCTGCAAGAATTTGACTACACGGTATAGGTGGAAAGCACAACAGGGGCAAGCCTGGGGGGACTCATGACCTACCAAGGCTTTGAGAGGAAGGAGAAGCAATCTGAAGGGGAAGAAATTCGATTACTTCCAGTACCACCAATGGTAGAAGTAGCACACTCTCTCTACTTTGATGGAGCCTACAAGCGAGCATTCGACAAAACAGTTGCATGCATAGTGGTCTTTGATGGCAAAGGTATCAAGGCATTTTCGCTTGGCCAATTGTTAGATTCACATTCTAACAAGGAAGCTGAGTATGCAGCACTAACCAAGGGTTTACTTGGGCATCTTGCAAGGGGTAAAGCGCCTTAATGTATTTGGGGATGCTCTACTTTTGGTAAGGCAAGTAAATGGAGTATGGACATGCAAGAATCCTAGCTTGAGGACTCACTTAAGCGGTGTAAAAACCTTGTTGGGTAAGTTTGAAGAAGTTCAAATACACCATATCCCAAGGGTTCAAAACCATGAAGCAGATGCCCTAGCAAGTGAAAGACTGCAGGAAGTGGTGGTTGGGGCTATAAAGCTAAAGCTCCCTCTATTTCAAGGTAGTGATGCCTTACCTGACATCGTGCATTTTTTGAAAACAGGGGAATGCCTTTGGATTTAACAAAGGGATAGAAGCAATGGCTGACACGGAAGGCCACAAGGTATTAGCTGATTAATGACGGTTTGTACTGTAAGGGTAAGGACCAAATACTTAGGAAGGTCCCTTTCTCTAGTGAAATCACAGGGGTAATTGCTAGTCATCATGACGGGGTTTGTGGTGGTCACTTTGCCCTACACATAACAAGTAGGAAAATCTTGCAGGCTGGATTCATATGGCCTAGCGTCAACCGTGATGTACACCACTGGTGCAAGATGTGTAAGTTGTGTCAAAAGGCCGGCACTAGGTCACTTATGCCTGAACATCAGACACCTATCCTTTCATATGGACTGTTTGAAAAGTGGGGTATCGATGCCATAGGACCATTGCCTAGGGCCAACTCAAGGAAATTTTACATCATCATGGGAGTCGACTATATGACTAGATGGGTGGAAGCTACAACCAGTACTAGAATCAGAGCCGTACAGGTAGCTAAGTTTATCTATGAGCACATATGATGTAGGTTTGGCACACCATTAGAGATCATCTCTGATAGAGGGCCAGGTTTCAGAGCCGACTTGGTAAGAGAATTAATGCAGAAACTTGGCATTACAAGGAGGCACTCTTCACCATATTATCCTCAATGTAATGGCCTAGTTGAAAAGGTGAATGGAATGGCTTCTAAAAATATCACCAAGCAGGTAAACAATCATCTTGGAGACTGGGATAAGTACCTACTACTAGCTTTGTGGGCCTACAGAACCTCATTCCGTACATCCTTGGGATTCACACCGTATCATTTGGTATTTGGTAAGGAAGCAATCTTGCCCATTGAAGTGCAACTACAAAGTCTTAGAGTAATGGCAAGCCAATTTCAACGGTCCAACATGCATTTGAAGATCACATCATCGACTTGGAAAGACTACAACTGGACAGATAAGAAGCAATAAGTTATTATGTGGCACAAGCAGAGCACAATCGCCTCGGCTTAGCTTTAACCAGCATCTTCGGCAAAAAGAATTTAAGAAAGGAATGATGGTGCTCCGCTACGACAATTGCTTCGACACACGCAAAGATAAGAAACTCCTAATTCGATGGGAAGGCCCTTTCATCATCAGGAAAAAGTATGCCAATGGAAGTTACGAGCTTATGGAAGCTGATGGCAAACTTCATAAAACTAGGGTAAATGGTTGGCGGCTCAAACCTTATTTTCTTCGATTTGATCAAGCTCCACCTATCGACATTCCTGATGAGGATACACCATCAACCTCCACCTTCGACAACAATGATCAAACAGATGAGTTAGAGGCATGAATGCCCCTAACCTTAGGGAGACGGCTAATGACCCCAGGTTATCCGCACTGCCCTCTAGCCCGGGCCAGTAGCCCGGGCCAAAGAAGAGAGCTAATCAAAAACTATGGTGGGTTGCCGTTTTTTTCAAAAATATCCCTCTCTCTTTCATTATTGTCCGCACTCTCTCTCCTCCCCCTTGTTTTCTTCCCACCGGCAAGTCGTGCCTACCCCCCCCCCCCCCCCCCCCCCCCCAATCTCTCCCCCTCTCTCACTACCTCGGTTCCCCCTTTCTTATCTCTCTTCTATCTCTCGTTGCGTGTGAACAACCCCTAGAGGAAACAATAATAATGCACTCTCCCTCATCCTCATATCCCATCCTTTGACCCATTTGATCTCCCCCCCTTCCTCGCTTAGTGTCGGCCAAAAGCAGCCCTATCCCCCCTATCTCTCTCTCCCTAGCACATCCTCTAGACCAGCCCGCGAGGGCGCAGCAGACTATCTCTCTCTCTCTCCCACAACCCACACACCCACTCCCTCCCTCACCACCTCACCCCCCCGCTCTCTCGCTCTCTTGCTCTCTGCGCTCGGACCCCGTAGGCGCAACTTACAGCAACGAAACCATCTCTCTCTCACTACACACCCACACTACACACACACACACACACACACACACACACACACTTTCTCCCTCCCATCTTTCCCAGCACCTTCTTCTCTCACTCATTCCGTTTCCCTGCACGCAGAAAACGCATTATATATATATATATATACATATATATATATATATATATATATATATTATGTATATATATATACATAAATGATAAATTACCCCCCCCCTCCTTCTCTCGTTCCCACCACACACTGTCCACACACTGCACTACACACATACTTAAATATATGATATACACAACACATATACACATACATGCACACACGCATATACGCACTCACAATAAAAAAAAAGAAAAGGAAAATATGACATCAACACCAAAGGAAGAAGGCGGCTAACTCGCGTGTCGCCAACACCAAAACAAGAAGTGGCGCTGAAGGCACGCCCCGGCGAGCACTAAAAAGAGGTAACACAAAACATCTCGGCTTCTCATGACAAAAACCGACTCCAGCAGCACTAAAACCTCACACCGACCACCCGAACCATTGACAAAACCCTTGTAAATGCCCCAAAATCCCAGTTTTCCCTAATAACCTAGCCATGGCTAGTGGATTGTTAAAAACTCTCCCTCACCCCACTCTTTCCTCTCTCTCGATCTCTACTTTCTCTCTCTATCTCTCTTACTAGAGAGGCATCTAGACCTTCTACAACAACCAGTGGATATTTGCAAGGACCATTAGGTAAGGACCACCTCTCAAGCCTATATAGAGAGGCCTCCGCTAAGCACAAGGAGAGACAAGTGAAGGGGGAACACACTAACTCCATGCACTCTACATTTTAAGCACCACTAATGCACATACTGCACCCCATGCTTGAGAGCTAATGGCATCATGTTTGGTTGCAAGATTGGGCATTTTAGCATTGGCAACATCACCATTCTCCCCATGATTCACCACATCACGGTTGAGTTACTAATCATGACCACTCTATGCACATGAAGTAGTCACTACTCTCCCTCCAAGAAACATGAGCACGCTTGGATTGAAGGCATCAACACCATGCTACCTTGGGCCGCTCTCGATGTTGGTGATTGATGTCATTGGTGGCCGCATCATCTTGATGTTCCCCCTCAACTAACCTTCCCACTAACTCCAACCTCACCATGCACCATATGGCGCCCACTTTCCATGATGCATCCCTAATGCCAAGAGCCAGGTTTGTAGTCGTCAAGACCAGCACTTGTAAGTATCGTCATCACCAATAAAGGGTGCAATGTTGTTTTGATCTTTGGGGTCCATTCTCTATTTTTATTTCCCATAGTTATGGGATGTTTCGTCTCTTGTATATCGCCTTCTTTTGTGCTCCATCACGCGCGATCCCTCCAATCACTCAGTGTGCCCTATTCCGACCTTGTCACATACCTCCCTCGTGCACACACTAATGACTAGTGATTAGGCATTTTCTTTACATATGGATGTCTGCTATACCACCATTTCATGTTTATTACCTAGAGGACATTTCACTTTTTGCTACCCTAAGTCATGTATGTTTGCGTCCTAGCCGCACTTATGCTAGGTGGTGCCCCTTCCTGCCTATAGGATCATTCCTACCTTGAGATGATGCTTTGGAAGGTTCAGGCTATGTGTGGTGTAGAGGTCATCCCATATGGCATGTCATTTTCGACCATCACCATGTGTAGCCGCCCTTGTGTAGATAAGTCCAAATCGGACCGTCCAACACGCCCATGTGTGGCCGCCCTAGAGAAGACAAGTCTTCTTTTGAATTCCGCCACCGACCACCGGCCATTAACTTTCGACCACTGGCCAACCGGCCAACTGATCAGTCGGTTTTCGACCACTTTCCGGCCACTGTCCGGCCATAATATTCTGGCGAAAAGGAATATTTTGACGAGTTATTTTCTTGGCTGGGCATGAAAATTTTGGTTTACAGCGAGTGATTTTATTTTCCGGCGATGGCTTCTCCTCATAATGGGGGCCTTACAAATGTGCATTTTTGACACAAAAAATTACAAGGTGTAAATAAAGCTCCATACTTAACATCTTTCGCTTGTTTATTTAATAAAAAGTTGATTCCTATAGATATATTTGGCTTTATCTTCTCAAGAAGCTTTTTTCAACACCAATATTGATATATTTTAGAAATTTGTGCAAGTTTGCATTTCTTTAAAGTTAAGAGAGATTGACAAAAAAGGAGAAAGCTCGGCTGTCCATGCATCGACTTGGGGATTATTCACTTTGGACATACATGTAAATAAAGATCCAGGTTATTGACCATGAGAGAGAGAGAGAGAGAGAGAGAGAGAGAGAGAGAGAGAGAGAGAGAATTATTGTCTAACTCGTAGGTACTTCGTCTCACCTTTCAAATTTTCCAAGATATTGATTTTCTTGTCCTGTAATGTATTTTTAATGGGTAGATAACACTTTTCACCCATAGAAAAATGACAAAATACCTTGAAATAGGTGAAATGTCCAACAAAAACCAACCTTGGCATTGGCACCTCGAATGGGGAGAGAGATTTTCTAGTTGACGGACCTTTTACCAATTCTGTGGTACTTTGTCCTTTTGTTTTTAAAGAGTTAAATTGTGGGCCACCATACTTAAAAACCTATAAATTCTATGAATTTTGATAGGCAAGGGTGCCTATAAAAAATCACACACACACACACACACACACACACAAACATACACACACAAAGGACAACTTTTTAGCACCTAATGAATGGCACGTCAAGGAGAAGGGAGGAGAGAGAAAGAGAGAGAAAAATGTTTAAGGGTGTAGGAACAATCTAAAGAGACATTAAAGTTCTACACGATAAGTTTACTACAATTGGAAACCTATGGGGAGGAAGGGGAGAGGGGGAGAGAGAGAGAGAGAGAGAGAGAGAGAGAGAGAGAGAGAGGGAGAGGGATGGAGGGAGAAGAAGATAACTTTTAATTACATAGCTTCAATCCCAAAAGTTATATTTGACAACTTGGTAAGAATAAAGTTATGCGTGTTTTATCTTCTCACTCTCTCTCTCTCTCTCTCTCTCTCTCTCTCTCACTCACACACACACACACACACACATAGATACACACACACACACACACACACACACACACAATTCTTGATAAGAGGAGAAATCAAACATTGTTGGAAATATACAATGAGATTTCAAAGATCTATTCGATGGTCTCAAGTTCAAGACTAGAGAGGGGGGAGGAGAGAGGGACCAATCATAGCCATCTATACGCTCTTTAAAGAGGTTGAGAAAAAGGAAATCGATTGGTCTGTCCACGATCCTCAGGGGGGAGGAGAGAGGGACCAATCATAGCCATCTATACGCTCTTTAAAGAGGTTGAGAAAAAGGAAATCGATTGGTCTGTCCACGATCCTCCTCTCTTCAATCGTAGCACCAATCTTTCAGTTACTATGTCATGATGGTAGGTCACATGTGTATGCACGCACAAGCTCCAAGCAAGATGCTATCCACTCAACACATGGGTGTGTGTGTGTGTGTATGTGTGCATGTTAGAGAGAGAGAGAGAGAGGGTGGGCGGGTGGGGGTGGGGGTTGGGGGGACACAAGGGGGGCATATAAATTTTTAATTTCATAGCTACTAGAGATTTTGACATCATAAGAACACCTGTAATTGCTATCAAATATCTATCCATAGAGTCTTGAACTCAAGTGCACACTCTATGTGTGTGTGTGTGTGTGTGTGCGTGAGAGAGAGAGAGAGAGAGAGAGAGAGAGCGAGAGAGACCTTAACATATACCTTTCATCTCTGTATCATTCCAACTTTATCAAATGCTTCAATCTTTTAGATAATTAAGGATTCTTGCTATGATGTTAGAATATTCTATAACTTCTTTATTAGGATTAAAAGTCTCCTAAACAATTGATATGTCCACATGTAGCCCTCCCCTTGTAGATTTCCATAGTGGACGAGAGAGGATGCTTGCAACCCAGCATATCAACAAGAAAAATTTTGTTTTCCGACGTGTGATTTTATTTTCCGGCGAGTTATTTTCTTCACGCACGATGGCTCCTCCTCATAATGGGGGCCTTACAAATATGAATTTTTAACACAGAAAGTTACAAGGGGTAAATCAGGCTCCATACTTAACAAACTCCCACTTGGAGACTGATCTCCAAACCAAACCCGTGACTGCTTTCCATCCTGGCTTCTTATCCTTGAATGCTGATTACACATGAGCAAAAGCTGAACTTCTCCTTGTTGACCACCTTTGTAAACATGTCTACAGGATTTTCACTTGTATGCACCTTTCCTAGCTTTAGCTGTCCTTCTTCCAAAAGAGTGCGTATGAAGTGATATCTCACCTCAATGGTCTTTGTCTTGAATGAAAGGCTGAGTTCTTTGCAAGATGGATAGCGCTTTGGCTATCACTGTACAAGACACAATTGTCTTGTTTGAATCCAATCTCTTCTAAGAATTTGTGAAGCCACAGAATTTCTTTGCTTGCCTCCGTCATTGCTACATACTTTGCTTCCATGGTAGAAAGTGAGACCACTTTCTGCAACTTTGAAGCCCAGCTTACTACTATTCCTCCAACCATGAAGACATAGCCAGTAGTGCTCCTTCGTGTATCTTTGTCACCTGCCATATCTGCATCAGCATACCCTTCTAGAAAAATATGAGTTCCTCCAAAATACAAAGAATTTCTTGTTGTCCCTTTTAGATACCTAAGTATCCACTTCATAGCTTTACAGTGCTCTTTACTTGGGTTTTCCATGAATCTACTTACAACTCCCACTTCATGTGCAATGTCTGGCCTTTTCCAGACCATAACATACATAAGAGAACCTGCCGCTGCAACATATAGAACTTTAGACATATAGGCTATCTCCTCTTGTGTCTTTGGACACATATCCTTGATTAGTTTAAAGTGACCAACCAAAGGTCTAGAAACCGTTTTTGCATTTTGCATTGCAAACCTTTCTAGTAACTTCTTGATGTAATCCTCTTGAGATAGCTTTATTGTCTTCTTCGTCCTTTCCCTTGATATCTTCATACCAAGTATCCTCTTTGCAGCACCTAAATCTTTCATTGATAAAGATTTACACAGCTCCTCTTTTTTGTCTTTGATGTCGTGAATGTTAGCACTTGCAATCAACATATCATCAACATACAACATTAGGATGATGAACTTGCAATCTCTCAAATTCTTTGTGTAGACGCAATGATATGAGTTGCATCTTCTGAATCCATGATCTAACATCCATCGATCTAACTTCAAGTACCATTGTCTTGATGCTTGCTTTAAACCATACAAGCTTTTCTTTAATCTGGAAACCATCTTCTCCTTACCTTTTACTTCATATCCCTTTGGTTGAAGCATGTAAAATTCCTCCTCTAAGTCACCGTGAGGGAATGTCGTATTTACATCTATTTGCTCAAGATTTAGATCATGAGCAGCCACAAGGCTTAAGACAAGCATAACTGAGTTTATTTTTACGACAAGAGAAAATATTTCATTGAAATCAACACCTTTCTTTTGAGAAAACCCTTTTACCACAAGCCTATACTTGTACATTTTCTTCCCACCTTCTTCTTCCTTCAACTTGTACACCCATTTGTTTTGAAGTGCCCGCTTACCTTTAGGCAGTTCAACCAATTCCCATGTTTGGTTGCGATGTAGTGAGTCCATCTCCACTTGCATGCTCTTCGTCCATTCTTCTTTGGATTCGTGTTGCATAGCTTCTTCGTATGATTCGGGCTCTCCAGAATCTGAGATCAAGAGATGGTTGAAGGAAGAAAAAACCTTTCTGGAGGTCTACTTTCTCTTGTAGATCTTCGGGGAATAGGTTGAGGAACCTCATTTGGTTGACGTTGTTACACATTGTCACCGTTTACAATCCTTAAGTCTTCACCGTCCTCCAGCTCCATGTACTCATCACTTGTTTCCTTTGTTTTTTTAATTTCCAAGTAATCTTTCTACATATTTTGTTCGTTAAAAATTACATCCCTACTCCTTAAGATTTTACCATCTTCAGGATTTCATAGGCGATACCCAAAGTCACCTTCTCCATAGCCAATGAAGAAACACTTTTGGACTTTGCATCTAGCTTTGATCTTAGGCTTCTATCTATGTGCATGAAAGCTTCACACCCAAAACACTTTGAGAAATGCATAATTCACCGGTTTACCTGTCCATGCCTTTTTTGGAACTCCCCCATCCAATGCTGTTGAGGGTGACCGATTGATTAAGTAAACAAACGTACTTACAGCTTTCGCCCAAAGCTCAAGCGGTAGGCCTGCATGTAGCCACATGCTTCGTGCTCGCTCCATGATTGTCCTGTTCATCCTTTCCAAAATCCCATTTTGTTGAGGTGTCCTTGGGGTTGTCCTTTGCCTCCGAACGCCATTGCTAGCACAAAATCTTTCAAAAGCTTGGCTGCAATATTCGCCTCTATTGTAGGATCTGAGGCATTTAACCTTGGTACCTGTCTCATTCTCCACAAAGACTTTCCACCTTTGAAATATGAAAATATATCAGAATTATTCTTCATTACATAAACCCATGTTTTTCTAGTCGCATCATCTATGAATGTTACATAGTACAATGAGCCACCAAGTGATGGCGTACTTGCAGGACCCCAAACATTAGAATGAACCAACTCAAGTTTTTTATTTTTTCTTTCATTCCCTGATTTTTGACATTTTACTCTCTTTTTTTACCATAAACACAATCTTAACAGAACTCTAAGTCCACTTCTTTCAAACCTCGCAGAAGCTTCTTTGTTTGAATTATTTGCATTCCTTTGGCACTCATATGCCTAAGCTAGTAGTGCCACACCGCACTGTGAACTTCTGTAGTTGTTGCACAAGTTGAAGGTTGCGTGCTGATAATACACAAATAAAGTATACCGACCTTTTCTCCCTTGGAAACCACCAAAGATACCTTTGAGATCTTCCACCGTTTGTTTCCGAATGCAATGTTGTGACCTTCATCGTCCAATTGTCCTGTAGAGATAAAATTTTCCCAAAGAGAAGGAACATGTCTCACATCTTTAAGCTTCCATTCATTTTCATTAGAAGTTTTGCCACAGAAACTGTACCTTTGCCGACAATCTCACAAGCTTCATCATCTCCCAAGTATACATATCCAAAATTACCTTTGGTGTAATCTTGAAAATATTGCTTTTGTGGTGTCGCATGGAATGAAGCCCTGAAATCTACTATCCAGGAATTAGACACATTGTCTAATGAGAGAATTAGAGCATCTTGCTCTACTTTACCTACCACATTGGCCTCCGATGTTGGTTTGTTGTTTTGAGACTCGGTCTCCTTCTTCTTCTTGGACCAGCAATCCTTTTTGGCGTGGCTCTTCTTGCCGCAGTTCCAACATTCAAGAACTGACTTTGTGCGTGACTTGCTCCGTCTTGAGCGATCATGACCCTTTTGGTTTTTGAACCTCTCCTTAGGCCTTCCTCTTGTTTCCACTGATAGTGCAACACTTGATGATTCTCGTGTGCTTCTCCTTCGTATTTTCTCGCTTAGGAGAACACTCACAAAATCATTAAACTTAAGAGTATTTGTGCCATCACAAGGCTGTCCTAACTATCCGATAGAGATGATAGTATAAGGAGAGCTCGCACTTCGTCATCAAAATTGATTTTCACCGATCGAAGTTACTAATGTTTGTGTTAAAGTCATTTAGGTGTTCTACAACTGAACCATTCTCGGTTAGCTTTAGATTGAACAAGTGCTTCATAAGAAATACCTTATTGGATACCGATGGTTTCTCATAAGAGTCATCAAGTGACTTCATCAAGTCCTCCGTGATCTTCATCTTCAAAAACATTGAAGGCCACCGCTAAAACCACTTAATTGAATTGTTCCCAGTGCCTTTCAATCAAGAAGAATCCATGCTTCATCTGCCATTGTTGCGGGCTTCTTCGCAATACTACCTAGTGGCAAATAGAGGTCCTTCTGATAGATATAGTCTTCAATCTGCATCTTCGAATGTTGGTAGTTTTTGCCGTTGAACTTCTCAATCTTGAGATTCCCTTCCTCCGCCATAACTCCCATTCAATTCAAGGAATCCCTTCCTTGAGATATTTTAGCTACGAGCAAACCCTGCTCCTGATACCAATTGTTAAGAAATATGACGTAGCTAAGTAGATAATTGAGTAGATTACTTAATGGAGAGTGATAATTTACACACACAATAGATTATAGAGTAGAGAGAAAGAGTACACACGATATACGTGGTTCACCCAATGTGGGCTACGTCCACAAGAAAGCAGCGAAGTAGGTTACAAAGGGATTATACCCGTTTGGAGCTCCCGCCTTGCTTCACTCTCACCACCTCACATCCACCTTGTTGCATCAACTTCACACACTATGAAATGTGTGTAGAAATAGCCTCCTTTTATAGGCCAAAAGGGCTCTCCTCTCTCATGAGAGGCAGCCATGTGTAGCCGCCCTTGTGTAGATAAGACCCTCCAATCCGCCCATGTGTGGCCACCCTTGAGAAGACAAGTCCGCTTTTGAATTTAGCCATCGGCCATTGAATTCGGCCACCGACCACCTGCCATTGACTTTCGACCACTGGCCAACCGGCCAACTGATCGGTCGTTTTCCGACCACTTTTCGGCCGCCGTCCGGCCATAATATTCCTACGAAAAGGAGTATTCCGGCGAGTTATTTTCGTGATTGGGCATGAAAATTTTGGTTTCGACGAGTGATTTTATTTTCCGGTGAGTTATTTTCTTCATGCATGATGGCTTCTCCTCATAATGGGGGCCTTACAAATGTGCATTTTTAACACAAAAATTTCAAAGGGTAAATTAAGCTACATACTTAACATCTTTCACTTGTTTATTTAATAAAAAGTTGATTCCTATAGATATATTTGGCTTTATCTTCTCAAGGAGCCTTTTTCAACACCAATATTGATATATTTTAGAAATTTGTGCAAGTTTGCATTTCTTTAAAGTTTAAAGAGATTGAAAAAAAAGGAGAAAGCTCGACTATCCATGCATCGACTTGGGGATGTTTCACTTTGAGGACATACATGTAAATGAAGATCCATGTTATTGACCATGAGAGAGAGAGAGAGAGAGAGAGAGAGAGAGAGAGAGAGAGTTATTGTCTAACTCATAGGGACTTCGTCTCGCCTTTCAAATTTTTCAAGATATTGATTTTCTTGGCATTATAATGGGTAGATAACATTTTTCACCCATAGAAAAATGACAAAATGCCTTGAAATAGTTGAAATGTACAACAAAAACCAACTTGACATTGGCACCTCGAATGAGAAGAGAGATTTTCTAGTTGATGGACCTTTTACCAATTCCGTGGTATTGTGTCCTTTTTATTTTTAAGAGTTAAATTGTGGGCCACCATACTTAAAAGTCTATAAAAATTGAGTTTTGATAGACAAGGGTGCCTATAAAAAATCACACTTACACACACACACACACACACACACACACACACACAAAGGACAACTTTTTAGCGCCCAATGAATGGCGCGGCAACGAGAAGGGAGGAGAAAGAAAGAGAGAGGAAAATGTTTAAGGGTGTAAGAACAATCTAAAGAGACATTAAAGTTCTACACGATAAGTTTAGTAGAATTGGAAACCTATGGGGAGGAAGGAGAGAAAGAGAGAGAGAGAGAGAGAGAGAGAGGGAGAATAAGAGAATTTTGAATTACATAGGTTCAATCCCAAAAGTTATATTTGACAACTTGGGTGAGAATAAAGTTATTCACGTTTCATCTTCTCTCTCTCTCTCTCTCTCTCTCTCTCTCTCTCTCTCTCTCTCTCTCTCTCTCTCCCCCCCCCCCCCTCCCCACACACACACACACACACACACACAATTCTTGATAAGAGGAGAAGTCAAAACATTGTTGGAATGATCCAATGAGATTTCAAAGATCTATTCGATGGTCTCAAGTTCAAGACTAGAGAGAGAGGGGGGAGGAGAGAGGGACCAATCATATCTATCTATACTTCTCTTTAAAGAGGTTGAGAAAAAGGAAATCTATTGGCCTGTCCATGATCCTCCTCTCTTCAATCGTAGCACCAATTTGTCAGTTACTATGTCATGATGGTAGGTCATATGTGTATGCACGCACAAGCTCCAAGCAAGATGCTATCCACTCAACACATGGGTGTGTGTGTGTGTGTGTGTATGCGTGCGTGTTAGAGAGAGAGAGAGGGGGGGGGGGGGTTGGGGGGACATGAGGGGGGCATATAAATTTTGAATTTCATAGTTATTAGAGATTTTGACATCATAAGAACACATATAATTGCTGTCAAATATCTATCCATAGAGCCTTGAACTCAAATGCACACTCTATGTGTGTGTGTGTGTGTGTGTGTGTGTGTGTGTGTGTGTGAGAGAGAGAGAGAGAGAGAGAGAGAGAGAGAGAGATCTTAATATATACCTTTCATCTCTGTATCATTCCAACTTTATCAAATGCTTCAATCTTTGAGATAGTTAAGGATTCTTGCTATGAGGTTAAAATATTCTATAGCTTCTTTATTAGCATTAAAAGTTTCCTAAACAATTGAATTGTCCACATATAGCCCTCCGATTTCCATAGTGTTGATGAGAGAGGATGCTTGCAACCCAACATATCAACAAGGAGCGGTGGCCCCATGTGTGTCTCTGTAAAGAATGAGGATGCAAGAGAGCTCCACAAGACAAGCACAAAGCACACAGATATGGAAAGCTTCTTCTTCTTCGTACAGAAAAGAGAGTACAAAATGACTTAGTGCTAAAACTGAAAAGTAGCACATATGTACATGTGGTCACTAAGTGTGAACTCGCTAGAAGCGTACTAAGCTAGCACTATAAGTGTAGTCCACCTGTAGAATCACTGGCAGACATCCTCCGTGTTGGTCACCTAACGCGCCACTGAGTAAATGTCGTAAGCGGCCAAGACCCGTAGTGGATGCCAGCTCAAGAAGTAGAGCTCGACATCTCAACACTCCCCCTCAAGCTCTGCATGTCGCAAAGTCCAAGCATAGTCCGAAAACGTCGAAGCTTCTCAACTCCGAGGTCCTTGGTAAAGATATCCGCTATCTGCTCCTCTGTGCTGACGTAGACCAAGTCTATGTCGCCCGCCAACACTCGCTCTCGAACGTAGTGGTAATGGACCTCTATGTGCTTGGTCCTAGCATGGAACACTGGGTTCCTAGCCAACTGCATGCTGCTGAGGTTGTCACAATGGATGACAATCTGCTGGTCCACCTGCACTCCCAAGTCCTCAAGTAATGTGCGTAGCCAAGCTACCTCGCATGCCGCAAACTGCTGCACCTCTGTACTCGGCCTCTGTGCTCGATAAAGAAACCGTAGGCTGCTTTTTGCTGCTCCAAGTAACAGCAGCACTCCCAAAAGAGAACATGAAGCCACTCGTAGATCTCCTATCAACAATGCTACCTACCCAATCTGCATCTGTATACCCATACAATGCTAATGGCACATCTTCTGCATAGAACAATGCGTAGTCAAGAGTCCCTTGCACATACCGAAGTGTGCGTCGTACTCCATCCAAATGTGGCTTCCTCGAAAGCTGCATGAACTGACTCTCCAAGCCTACTATGTAGCTCAAGTCTGGCCTCGTGATAGTCAAGTAGATTAGACTACCCACAATCTTCCTGTACATCTTGACATCCTCAACAACATCACCCTTCTCTGCACTCATCTTTGCATTCACATCCAAGGGAATAGAAATTGGCTTACAATCAGCCATACCATACTTTGACAACATGTCCAAAGCATACTGTCTCTGTGACAGCCATACACCCTTTGGAGTCTTGATCACCTCAATGCCAATAAAGTAGCGCAACTCGCCCAAATCTTTCATTTCAAACTCCTGTTTGAGAAGACCCTTCACATGGTCAATCTCCATAACATTGTCACCCACAATAATAAGGTCATCTACATATATGGTAATGACCACAATCCCCACATCACTCTCACGTACATAGAGTGAATGATCAGCATGAGCTCTCTTAAAACCAATACTGACAAGATACTTGGCAATCCTGTCATACCATGCTCTAGAGCCCTGCTTCAAACCATACAAAGCTTTGAGAAGCCTGCATACATAATCTGGGTAACCTGGATCGACATAACCAGGTGGCTGATCCATATACACTTCCTCTTGCAACTCTCCATTCAAGAAGGCATTCTTTACATCCATTTGATGCATAATCCATACTCTAGATGTAGCCCCACTGCTATGACAGCTCTCACAGTCGTCATCCTTGCCACTGGTGCAAAGGTCTCCTCATAGTCTATGCCATATGTCTGTGCATAACCCTTTGCGACAAGTCTTTTCTTGTGGCGCTCAATGTTACCATCAACCTTATGCTTGGTTTTATACACCCATTACAGCCAATAGATTTCTTGCCACTTGGCAATGGCACCAACTTCCATGTGTCGTCTGCTTCCAATGCAGCCATCTCTTCATTCATTGCATCATCCCAATGCACATTTCCAACTGCATCCTCAAAACATGTGAGCTCCACATCCTGTATCACCTTAGCCATGTAGGCTTGGTGATGCGCTAGATACCCATCATAAGTCAATTTCTGAACTGGATTTCTGACTCTGTTAGATCTGCGCAGTCCTGGGTCGCAGTCCTGGGTCACTCCTTTGCCCTCTAACATCTTCTTGTACTTTCCTTACACCAGGTGTCCTGATAGTCGAAATTCCAAATTCCTCATCAAGACTTTGTTCAGAACCATCTGAATCCATGTCTACATGTGAAAAACCTGATGATGCATCAGCCATAAAGGGAGGTTCATCAACCTTTTCCTTTCCTTTTCGTGATACATTCCCTGTACCTGCTGGTGGAGTAACCTGCGTACGTAGCCTACCATTCCATGGCTTCTCAACGGAGCCACGAGAAGAGGACTCTTGTGGTCCACTCAAAACCTGTGACTGTGGCCTCACATTTTGTAGAACCACATCATCTTTTACATCAGCCCCAATAGTGCCATGTGCATTACTGTACTAGCTGCTCATCTCATCAAAGACTACATCTCTGCTCACTCGTAATTCTCGTGTAGTAGGATTGTAGCACCTGTACCCCTTTTGTTCAAGGGAATATCCCACAAGAATACATTTCTCTGCTTTAGGATCCAATTTCCTACACAACTCATCTGGTACATGCACGTAAGCTATGCAGCCAAACACTTTCAAGTGTGCCAAATCAGGCTTTGTACCTGTAAACTTTTCCTCGAGTGTTACATCATGCACCGCAATTGTAGGTGTCCTGTTCATAATGTACACAGCTGTATTTACAGCTTCAGCCCTAAAATGATGAGGCATGTTCTTGTCATTCATCAATGCACGTGCAACCTCTGCAATGTGGCTGTTTTTCCTTTCTGCGACCCCATTCTGTTGTGGAGTATATCTGCATGTAAACTGCCTGCGTATACCATGCATTCGCAGAAAATATGAAAAATCTTTGGAGAAGTATTCTCCCCCTCCATCTGACCTCAATGTCTTGATTTGCATATCTGTCTCCTTCTCAATCATGACTTTGAAGTCTTGAAAGTGTTAAAACACTTCACTTTTGTTACGCATGAAGTAGACCCATACTTTCCTTGTATGGTCATCAATGAAAGAGACATAATACCTGCAACCATGTATACTTGCAGTATCGGTTGGACCCCAAACATCTGTGTGCACCACCTCAAGTGGCGTTTTACATACATTGTGCTCATGTGGAAATGAGCCCTTTGACTGTTTTCCAAACTGGCATGCTGCACACACTTTATGCATACCATCCACCTTGAATTTGGGCAAACCTTTTACAATCTCTTTTGATTGCATGCTGCGGAATCTCTGCTCATTGACATGGCCAATGCGTTTGTGCCAAATGTCAACATCAGCCACAACACCTGTGCCCTGTGCAAATAATGCAGCTTTTACCTCAGGAATGTCTACATTCAGCGTAAACATTCTGCCCACACATTTTCCCTCTGTGATCAGCTTACAACCATTCTAGAAATCTTCTACATAACAGCCATTTGGATTGAAGCGAACCTGCAAACCCTGCTCAACCATTTGTCCAACAGAAACAAGATTCTTTGTAATGTTTGGGACATGAAGTACATCTGCTAAGTACTTTGATTTCCCACTCTTCGTATTTAGAGGTATGTCCCCTACATGAGCAATGGGGTGAGCTGTGTCATCTCCTGTCTGCACATAGCCTGACACATCTCGTTTACGCATATCTCTAAACCACTCTCCACGAGATGTCATGTGATTAGAGGCACCTGAATCCACATACCAAACATCATCTTGGGTGGAATTCTCTGTAGTCATTACATGCTGCATAACAAACATGCGCTCGTTTTTGCTTTCATCTGCATCTCTGCTAGTAGATGCATAGTTGCCCTGTTCTCTCTTTCCACTTGCTTTTCCCTTTGGACAGTCACGTGACATGTGACCTCTTTCACCACAAGTCCAAAATTCTCTGCTATCTGGAGTATGTTGCTGCCTACTTGATCCTGCACCACGAACTCTTTGACTCCCCTTGCCTTGAGACTGGTTCCCTCTGCCTTGAGACTGGTTTCCCCTGCCACCTGTATTGTTTTGATTTGATTGACCTTCTTGAAATTGGCCCCTGCAACCCCTTGGGCCTCGACCAGGACCTCTACCTCTACCTCTGTTGGAGTTATAATAGGAGGCCTGTTCAGAATTATTTCTGCCATGAGAAGAAGATGTATCAAGGTTCTTCTCCTCAAGAATAAGCATAGAAATCAAATCTTGGAACACGGGGATGTCATCTCTTGTATTCATGGAAGACTTGAAATGTACATACTCATGTCCTAAGCCATCCAAGCATGCACGGACAATGTCATCGTATTCCACTGAGACTTTAATAGATCCAAGAGCCTCAATGGTACTCTTGATCTTCAAGGAATAATCATTAATTGAGAGGTTGTTCCTCTTAACCTGATTTAGCTCCGACTTTAGTTCAAGCTTCCTGGCCTTGGTGTTCACCTCGATCACTCTGACTAAGTTTTTCCATGCAATGGCGGGGGTTTCAGCATCCTGTAGATAGCCCATCATGCCATCTTTGATGCTCATAGAAAGCCAATGCATCACTTTGCTCTGGCCTTGTTGTGCCAGTCCCTCAAGGCTTTTCTTTGTTCTGCTGTATCATTTTGCTCGAGAATCTCTGGTTCCTTTTCATTGTCTCCTTCTACATAGTCCCAATAACCTTTTCCTTTTAGGAAATTAGTTATTCTGAACTTCCATGCAGGGTAGTTATTTTTCTCAAGCTTCTCAGTAACAATCTGACTGAAACCGTCAAGATATCTTGAAGCACTAAGACAAAATAGCTGCAATTTGCAAAAACCTGCAAATCTGTTGAACCTGCTATCGTGGTACCTGTAACAATTTCTACACTCAACGAGTGTCCACAATCAAGCGTACATACAACCATTGTACTTGTACAGTAAATCTTTGTGTACTGCACTTTGGAGACCTGTTCCGAAACTTGTACGAAAAACCCCTAAAATTGCGAAGGAAGAGATTGTGATGCTCTTGCTCTCTTAGCCTCTCTTGCCTGCACCAGGCTCTGATACCATGTAAAGAATGAGGATGCAAGAGAGCTACACAAGCACAAAGCACACAGAGATGGAAAGCTTCTTCTTCTTCATACAGAAAAGAGAGTACAAAATGACTTAGTGCTAAAACTGAAAAGTAGCACATATGTACATGTGGTCACTAAGTGTGAAATCGCTAGAAGCGTACTAGGCCGGCACTATAAGTGTAGTCCAGCTGTAGAATCATTGACAGAGATCCTCCGTGTCAGTCACCTAACGCGCCAGTGAGTAAATGTCGTAAGTGGCCAAGACCCGTAGTGGATGCCAGCTCAAGATGTAGAGCTCGACATCTCAACAGTCTCCCTTGACTAGGCGATATGCTTCTCTCTCTCTCTCTCTCTCTCTCTCTCTCTCTCTCTGACCAAGCCCTCACGACCTTCCTTGAATTTTCCCTTTGTAGCCAAAATACCCTTTACTTTTTTGATGTATTTGCAATGCACATCTCCTCCCCGTTAAGATGCACACCAAAAGTACTAATAAAAGTTGCAATTTTAGAGCATTTTGTGACTAATTTTATCCGGTTTACTTCTTATTAACCATGAAAAAGAGTAGGATGACCATCAAGCAGAAGCTAGCCAAGGTCCAGATTGTGTAGATAGGAAGTGACTATTAGGTAGCATGACCTAGATGATTGACATTAACAACTTAGGGAAGGAGTTAAGATAAGTCTTTGTGATGGTCACATACCTTCACTTGATTCTCTGAGAAATTGGATTGCATTAAATTGGGAAAACAAAAATCTTTTCCCTCAACAAATCCAATACTTATATAATAACTTTTATATGTTTTTCTTTGAGGATGCTAATAGTGCACTCCTTTCAGGTTATTACAGAGGGCCAATGGCTCATAAAAAATACCCCCAACTCTTTTTTCAAGTGGTATAATAAAGGTTTCAACCCTAGATGGAAAAATCCTACAAAATCTCACGTGTAGGTGGACTTTCAAGATCTACCTCTAAAGTTCTACCCATGGCTCAAACTGAGTGTAGCTGTAGCTAAAGTCTTTGGGCACATGACTAGAGGGTGGATCAACCCAAAATGGGATTCCCAGTTGTTCATTGAAGTAGACCTAAGTAAGGCCCCCAAATTGTCTATGCCTATTAAGGATTGTTCTGGACTCCAGTTGCATGAATAGAAGGTGCTTTACAAGAACTTGGCCACCTCCTACTTTCACTGCTTTTAATAGGTCCATTTAATCAAGGATTTCTCTACTTTGCATCATGCTGAATAGAAAAATAATGCTATGAGGAACCCAAAAAAATGCTCAAAAATAGTTTCAGTATGTGCAAAGAAATAATGCTAGTAAGTACCAAAAGAAGATGATAGGGTGCTAGCTCTAACTACAATTACTTTGATGTCTTGTTGGAAAAGGTGTTTGATCCTTTTAGCATGATAGATAAACAAAACAAGCCAAACACCAATGAGTCCAATGTGCCCACAACTAAAGATCAAGGGGAGTCCAGTGGTATAAAAGATGAGTAAGAGAACCAAATACATTCTGACAGTCCTAATGATCAAGCTAGGGGACTTTTAGACTCTGATAATGAAGGGGAATATCTAAAAAGTACACAAGGGTACACAAGATCCTACAAATGATATGATAAAAGTAAACTTGAACTGGCAACTTCTTGATCCCCTTCTGTTAACATCGTGATGACCCAAGCTGAAGAAGAGATTCTACCCAACATGGCTAATAATAGAGCCTCTCTGTCAATGGCTAAACCAAATAAGAATAGTAAAAAATGAAATGTTCCAATCTAAATGGAGTTTCTTGTTACCATATACATGTGGTAGTGATGTGTGTGAACACACTAGGACCACTGGGGCATTTTGTTCCTCTTTAGGAGGTTTTTCCCCCTCGTGCATTGTATATACGCCCATCACTCTCGGGCTATCTATCTTTCCATTGCACACTAAGTAATACACTCTCTATTGTGTGCCTTGAGCTTCCTTCATCTTCTCCAAGCTCTGTGTGTTTTCTCGCAACCCTAATTCCAACAATTGGTATTAGAGCAAGTTGCATCTTCCCGAGCTTAGTCGCCAGCAATGCTGTTTTCTACATAACAGGTGCCTTACAGCCTTCTACGGTTTGTGCTATATAGAACGTGTTGTTCCCGCTTCGTTTCTCCTCTTTTCGGGCAATTTTCACATCAGGTGCAACATTTACCATGGTTGACAACAACACAGATGTGTAGTAGATCTTTGCTATTGAGGACATGTTGGATGGGGACAATTACCCTATGTGGGCTTATATGATGCAACATGTTCTTGTGTCAAAGGGCATCTGGAATATTATGCACGGCATTAATGTACGTCCCTGTTCTGAGAAAGTAGGCGATGTTGAGGATGTTGCAGGTCTTGCTGCAAGGATTGTTGCCATTAGAGTTGTTTTGCCTACCGTAGAACAAGCTCGTTGGGGATGTAAAGGATGCGTAGGCTCATGCATTGATTGTGTTTTCTATGAAGCGCACCATTGTTCCTCATACTCATTCAGCAAAATCTACAAAACAGGCTTGGGATATTCTAGTAGGTCTTTATGCAAGCCGCAATGAGGCTAAAATTGCTTTGGTGCATAAAGAGCTGGAATCGAAGATTATGCATGAGGAAGATGATATGGACACTTTCCTTGCTGGTGTCAAGGATATCAATGAGCAACTTATTTCTGCAAGTGAAGTCATTTCAGACAGTTCCCTTGTGCACACTTTTCTTGATGCCTTACCAGATTCTTACCAGAATTTTGCTAGTACTTGGAGACTTATGATCCAAGGAAATCCTGAAGTTATCAAGTTTGATGCATTATGCACATTGCTGTTGCAAGAGTCACTTTCCAAAAAAAATAGGACTAGGCAGCATGTAGTTGAACATGCTTTTATTGCTTCTCAAAGAAAGGGTGGTAACAGTAATGCAGCCACTTCTTATGGTTCTTCTGCGAGTGGCAAAACTTCTGTTCCTAATGCTTCTGCTGGTAGCAATTTGTCTACAAATTCTGGTGATAAGGGCAAAAAGAAGATGTGTTGCCATCATTGTAAAGCTAATGATCACTTGATCAAGCAGTGTCCTAAGTTAAAGGCCAAAGAGGCTAAGAAAAAAGAGGGTGGTTCCAATGCAAACGATGGTTCCACTACAAATGCATCCATTGTTGAGTCTTCTGTGAAAGGAGACTGTGATGCTGATGTTGATGCAGAATGGGCTTTTAGTGCAGAGTGCACTTACAATCTTGTTGTCTATGATGCATGCATGTCAATTGCTGTCGATTCACAGGTGTGGTATTTTGATAGTGGTGCTACAAAGCACATTACCTCACATCGTGAATTGTTCACCTCTCTTGAGTCTGTCCCTCATGGGAATTCAGTCACTTGTGCCAACAATGCCTCTTATCTGGTTCAGGGAGTTTGAAAGCTTGTGCTTACTGTTGAAATGCCAGTTCCTTCACACTTGTTGATGCACTTTATGTACCTGGGATCAAGAAGAATCAAGTTTTGTCTGTATCTGCACTTGCTAGACTTGGACTTGTAGTCAAATTTGTGGATCACAGATGTACAATTCATGATCTCAGTTTTGCCGAAGAAATTATTGCATCTAGGATTTTGTTCCGTGGGTTGTATAAAGGCTCACTTTGTATGACAAGTGTGGACAAAATTTTGCATATCTAGTTGCAGATTCAAGGGATATTTTCAGATGTAAAACTTTGGCATGCACGTTTTGCTCATCTGAATTTTTCCAGTTTGCAGCGTTTGCAAAAATCTGATATGGTTGCTTCTTTGCCGCCTCTTGAAGCACCTGTTAAGCATGTTTGTGAAGGCTGTATTTTGGGCAAGATGCAGTGTTCGAAGTTTCCAAAGGATGGTTCAGTTAGGTCCACATGTAGGTTGCATCTTGTGCATAGTGATGTTTGTGGGCCCATGCAAACTCCGTCCTTGGCCAATTACCTTCACTTTGTGACTTTCATTGATGATTACTCTAGGCATACATGGGTATTTTTGCTTAAAGAGAAGTCCGAAGTTTTTATGTGCTTCAAACAGTTTCTGGCTACGGCTGAAAATGTATTAAAATGTACTATGGACACCCTCCGTTCCGATCGAGGGGGGGAGTATATGTCTCATAAATTTAATGCATTTTTGGCTAGTCATGGGATATAACACCAATGTACAGTGCCTTATACGCCTCAGCAAAATGCTGTTGCTGAGAGGAAAAACAGGTCACTTACGAAAATGGCACGATGTACGGTCAAAATTCAAGCTTTGCCACATTCTTTTTGGCTTGAGGCTATCATGTGTGACACTTATGTACTAAACAGGTGTCCTACGAAAGTTTTGCAGTCTATTACTCCATATGAAGCATGGCATGATAGAAATCCTTCTATTGAGCACATGCGTGTTTTTGGTTGTTTGGCATATGCTTTGGTGCCACAAACACAACGCAAAAAATTGGAAGATAAGGCTATCAAATGTTTTTTTTTTTGTTATAGTGTGGTTACAGGTTGTATCATTCGCAAAAAAGCGTATTCTGGTTTCATGGGATGTAGTGTTTGTGGAAGATTCTGTTCAGCCCTTGCTGTCATGTACTAGCGACAGTAATGTAAGCTCACAGGACATTTATGACACTTTGTGGCCTCTTTTCAGTGGTGGAAGTCCAAATGTAAATTCCAATGAGGGAAATGTACAGTCTATAGGGGTTTTCAAAAATGTTACAGATCAGCGTATTATTGATGCAGATGTACATGATGTACTTGATGAGGAAAGGGCTGAAAATGAGCAGGCTAGAGGTATGCCAAAATGGATGGTGCATACATTGCGTGACAGTAAATTGGATGCACCTTTGTCTAGTCGTACTTGTTCAGGCTCTCGCCATTCATCTTATGCATCAAATTGTTATGCTTTGGTTGTGTCTAGCTTACATGATGTTGAAGAATCTCTCTCTTTTGATGAAGCACAGAATTCAGAAAATTGGATGGCTGCCATGCAATCAGAATATGATGCACTTGTAGAAAATGACACATAGACTTTATATGATTTTCCTCCTGGAAAAAAGGCCATTGGTACAAAGTGGGTTTACAAGTTGAAACGCAAGCCAGATGGTGAGGTTGATCGCCATAAGGCTCGACTTGTTGTAAAGGGTTATGCACAGAAAAAAGGCATAGATTATGAAGCAACTTTTCCTGCCACTTGTCGTATGACTACTGTTCATTTTCTATGTGCACTTTCTTGAATGGTGACATATTTGAGGAAGTTTATGTAATGTAGTCTCACGGTTTTGTCATAAAAGGACAAGAGGACAAAGTGTGCAGATGTAAGAAGGTTGTGTATGGGCTGAAGCAATCTCCTAGTGCTTGGTATGAGAGAGCTGACACTCATTTGGTCAAACAAGGTTTTCGTAACAGTCCAACAGAAAGCACATTGTATGTAAAGCATGAGGGTGATGTACTTCTCATCATTGTTCTTTATGTTGGCGATTTGTTGATCACTGGACCAAATGAGAGACATATTGCTGAATTTAAGGCTGATTTGAATGCTACTTTCAAGATGAAAGATTTGGGACTGTTGCATCATTATTTGGGCATATAGTTTAAGCAGTGAGATGGTGGTATTGCCTTGTGTCAGAAAAGTTACATAGAGACATTGCTATGCAAGTTTGGACTTGGGGATTGCAAACCTATTTCCACTCCCATGGAAACAGGTTTGAAGTTGAGTCTACATGATGATTTTGATCCTACTGATGTCACTCTTTACCAAACTACTGCTGGATGCCTCATTTATGTATGCAACACGAGGCCGGATATTCAGTTTGCAGTCTCACAGGTCAGCAGATTTATGCATAGCCCAGGGTCTAAGCATTGGCAGATTGTCAAGAGGATTTTTCGCTACCTTAGTGGCACTTTACATCTTGGCTTGTTTTATCCCAAGGAGGGATTTTTGTTGCCTGACTTACATGATTTTTTAGACTCAGATGGGCTGGTTGTTTTGACACGAGAGTGTCAACAAGTGGTTTTTGTTTCATGCTTGGCAGTTCATGTATACCATGGTTGAGCAAGAAGCAACCTACTATGGCCATTTCGAGTTGTGAGACTGAGTACAAGGTAGTCTTCACAGCTACGATTGAGTGTGTATGGCTCAGACGCCTTATGGCTGATTTGGGTGTTGGACAGGACACTGCCAACACTATCTACACTGACAGTCAAAGCCCATTGGCAAATGCGAGGAACCCAGTTTTCGCTCTCACAAAGCACATTGAGGTGCATTACCACTATGTCAGGGAGAGGGTCTCAGTAGGAGAGATGAGCTTGGCTTATGTGCCAACACAGGACAACCTTGCAAATCTTTTCACAGAGGCATTGTCTCATGAGAAGCTTCAAGCTTTTCGCAAAGCTTTGGGCTTACTCCCCTTTGTGAACTGATCATGTCCTAAGGGCATGACACTTCCCTTTACTCATGTGCCAGTTCCGTTCATCGCATCACTCCAGGGGGGATTGTTTACCATATACATGTGGTAGTGATGTGTGTGAACACACTAGGACCGCCGGGGCATTTTTCCTTTAGGAGGTTTTTCCCCCCGTGCATTGTATATATGCCCATCACTCTAGGGCTATCTATCTTTCCGTTGCACACTAAGTAAATACATCTATTGTGTTCCTTGAGCTTCCTTTGTCTTCTCCAAGCTGTGTGTGTTTTCCTGCAACCCTAATTCCAACATTGCTCTTAATTGTAAGGGTCTCAGTGAAAAGATTCACAACCTCGAATAACAAGTCACCCTATGTCTAAAAGAAACTTTAACATATATCATTTAAAAGAAAAAGTTTGTGAAAAGGAATTACTCCTTTCATATCCCCTCTTAACTACTCCAAAATCATGGTGGGAATGCAAAATAGAAAAGAGAACCACCTTTGTGCTTTTATGAAACTCACATGTGAGAGGAGTTGTAAACCTTAGAAGATTTTTGCTCGTAGACAGCAGGGTTTTCGCTTGCATGAGAAATCTTGTCCTTTTGCTGTTCGCTGTTGTGTGAATGCTCAATTGGGGCAGGGTAGAGAGCCATTTCAACAGAATTAAAATGTTGAGCAAGGGTAGGCTTATGCTATGGGGCGGGGGTTAACTCTGCCTTGTGCGAGCTGCCTCTTAAGTGTTTACATAATGTTGTATAGATGTCCTAGTATCTTTGACTTATGTCACAATCTTCTAGAAATCCTAGAGCTTTGCTTAGCATGCATGACGTGCACACAGTCCCTCCCTCTCTCTCTCTCTCTCTCTCTCTCTCTCTCTCTCTCTCTCTCTCTCTCACACACACACACACACACACACACACTACACGAAGTCTTGACTCCCTCTCAACACTATTTAACACGGGGTCTTAATGACCCCAAGGTTGTGAGATCAACTGTGGCGGACTTGTTGTGAGAATATCGAGGACGAGCAACAGAGAATAAAGTCAAAGCATTGAACTAGGATGCCTTCAGTTGGCGACTCGAACTCGAGACCTCTTGTTTGGCAGCCAAACGCCCGCATGGGGTTCCTTGTCCCCAAGATGAAACCACTGGCTAATAAAGTGAACTCGGACAAGGAAAAAAGTAAATAGAGACAAAAAAGGTTAACATGGACAAAAAAAAAAAAAACAAGGACAAATCGGACGGTGTTCGAAGAAACGTGCTTCACTTTAGCACAGTAGATCACACCGCATATACTTCGTTCAAGATCTCGTGTTAGATAGTTCTCTTCCCCCCCCCCCCCCCCCCAAAACAAAACCCCCAAAAAAGAGCACTCTCTCAGGCTGTCTATGTAGTTCGTACTAGTAACTACATATATATATCTAAACTAACATAATATGATGGAAGGGAGAGCCTTTTACAGTTGTTGAAGTCTGAAACATGAAAGCTAAACACCAAAAATGAGAGTAGCTCGTCCATACTAGTATACAATATTACACTATGTGTACATTTGAGCTTGAACTCTCTAATTTTAATGGAGTAGTAGCCTAGAAGGTACTATATAAATGCGTATCCATGTTTTTCTCCATAAATATAGAAGAGGTTTCTAAACTCCACTAGCACTTTGAAAAAGGAGGGGTATAAGCTATTATTTAGGTAGTGAAAGGCTCTCCTTAAACATAGGCTAGTCGTCTCAAATCATTACTACATTTGCCCCCCTATAGCGACAGCTACAGCGACGAATTTTCGTCGCATTAGCGAGGGAAAAAGGCATCGCTGTAGCCGTCGCTACTATACGTCGCATAAACAAGGCATTTAATGATGGCTATAGTGACGAGGTACCGTCGAATAGGAAACAAAAATAAGACGTTTACTTTTCGTTGCATAAGCGGCGCGTGGCATAAGTGACGCATGGCAAAATGCGTGGTATAAGCGGCGCGTGGCATAAGCGGCGAGATGCTTAAGCGACGAGTTGTTTTTGTTAAAAAAAAGACCGCATCAGCGACGCTTTGAACATGCAACGACTATATGACGTGCAGGGTTTCATAAGTGATCTCTCTCCGCTCCCTCTCTCTCTCTCGCACACACACACAGTACATACAACAATCTAGCTCTAATGCTCTCTCTCTCTCACACACACACAGTACATACAACAATCTAGCTCTAATGCTCTCTCTCTCTCTCTAGCTCTTCTACACACACATACAAACTCTAGCTCTCGAATGGAACACACACACCCACAAACTCTAACTCTCTCTCTCTTGTCGGTGTTCTTGCATTTGTGATTGCTCTCGTTGCTCATATATTTGTTGGCATTTCGCATATTAGTGCGGACGTTGATCGGACCGGTGCATACGTAAGCGATATAAATTTACAATTTCGGCTTCAAGATGAATTATGGTAAACAGCTCTCTCTCTCTCTCTCTCTCTCTCTCTCTCTCTTTGCTAATTTTTAAAGTTAGAACATGGACATGGACATGGACATGGACATTCCATGTGGGCTCACAAGAGCTCCAACGGCTCGCCGATGGACCGTTTCTAGAGTCCACAAAAAAAAAAAAATGTTCCTATTTCATACAACTCGGACATGTGGGTTTAACATGAAAATAAAGAAAACTTGGTACATGTCGGTACTTGGTACTTGGTACATGTTGATACTTAGTACTTGGTACATGTCGGTACTTGGTACTTGGTCCTTGATTTAATTTGGATGTAGGTTCCATAATGAAACTTCGTACTTGCAATTGGTACATGGTCCATGGTATTAATTGGTCAATGTAACTCTGTGGTACTATAATAAATTAACATGAAAACAATAAAACCTCTTTAGTGTTAGATTTGGTATAAGGTACTTGGTACTTGGTACTTGATTTGGTACTTAGTACTTACAACTTGAAACTTGGTACTTGATTTGGTACAAGATATGTAGAATCTGACACTTAGCGTAAAATCTGCTACCTTTACAAAAAATATGAAAATCAAAAGCTTGTTAATACTAGAGCCTGATATAGAAACCAAGAAAATTTGTTAGTGTTAGATTTGGCAGTTGATTTAGAGTTTGGTATCAGGTTCCATAATAAAACTTGATAGTTGTCGTTGGTACATGGTACCTGGTGCATGCTTCGTAACTTGAAACTTGGAGCGTATGATGCTTGTAGTTGGTGCGTGGTACATGGTACGTAACTTGAAACTTGGAGCGTATGATGCTTGGTACTTTGAAACGTCATAGTTCAAATCTTCATCTTAAAAGAAACATTGGAAGCCTTTTTAACAATGTGTAAACCGACCGGGCGAAAAGCCACAGGCGGTGACCCAAACCAGGACAACAACAACAACTGAACAGAAAGACTAACGTCCCTAGCGATATTTCTTTTATATTCTTAAAGACTTGCACAAGAGTGCTATAAGATCAAAATGCCTTAATTTTGAGAAGTAGAGCAACTAACAGAAAACTTAGGACTAGGTTTCACATGCCACATCATCATTTGGTAGCACAATGACCATGATTTCAATCCATCTTTTTAAAAAATATATATAAGGACAAATAAATAACATTGAGATGGTTACTTAGGTTAATTATCTTGTCGACAAATAATTAATTGTTTGACAATAGACAAATTCAGTGATGCAACAAACACATGTCAGTATATATCATCAGTAAGTTTATGTACATGTGTCCAAAATGTGTGGTGATCAATCCTCACATATACAAAACAAATCTCATCATCACATACGATGTAGCAATGCACACTAAAAAATACATATATACGGATCCCAAATATGCAAAATAAATCTCTACGCAGGATCACTATGTGATCCATCACTATTGGAAGATTCACTATCATCGGTCTCATGATCGCTAGTGCCACCACCACTTGTCCGAACCGTGGGACTACGACTGTCCCCATCTCTACGATCGTCACCATCATGGCCAGTGATTAGGCCGTTGCTCCTCTCAGCCTCTCAACATCGCCCCTTGGCCTCGTGTTGAGCCACCTCTGTCATATCAGCCTCCCCATGCTGATCATGTACTAGTTAGTGAAATAAAAAAAGAATATATTACAGTTACCATGAAAAGAAACTACAAAGCAAAACAAAGATACGTAGAAGTGGATCTGGAGTGTTAGTAAGTGTGTGACACAAAGCACGATAGCCGTAGTATGTGGCGTACTCTATCTCCTGTGCCGTCGGTGCACGACCATAGTCTTTCGTTTACATTAAGACACAACCAAAGACTTATTAATTTTTGCATTCAATAATACTACCTTTAAAAGTTAATATGTGAATGGTCTATACTCACAAATGTGGCCAAAAATCCATCCCGTCCCATCCGCCCTAGTCTAGATGTGTGACGTAAAGCTACTCTCTTTCTTGCTGCCTCCTAAGCAAATTTGAATAAACAAAATAACATAGATTACAAAAAGTTAGAATCAATCTAGGAAAGTTCATATTAATTCTAATATATATTGCACACACCTTTTGTTGGGGAAAATTAATGCGTAGGCGCATCTCCTTGCGGAAGAATTGCCATGTCTCCATGCAAATGGTTGCCTTTCTCTTGTTTGACGGCACCATACAATAGCGCCTGTTTATTTTTTAAATTACAATAAGTGTTAGAATATACCATATAACTACTAGACTTCAATGTTTTGTTACTTTATTGAATTTTTTATTTTGGTCATTTGATAAATATCTCATGTTTTTATGGTAATTGAAATCCAGATTCGGATCAATCAGAGGGTATACCACCACCTCCTACTAGTGGTAGCCGGGGTGCACAGAGTTCTGATACTGCACATGAACCCGTTTACGATGATTTCTACTATGATGAGCCTATTATATGCTGGTGTGCTCATTGTTGTGGCATGTATCGTAGGCCACGATGGGAGTGCTTTTCACATCAAATGACTTATGGTACTTTTGAGCAAGCACCACCACCTTAAGAGCGACATCGACCTATGGTATATTTCTGATCTCCCTTTGTTTGATATTGGAGTTTTAAAAATCAAAGAGTAAAATATATAATGTAACTAGATTATATACGTAGGTATCTTCACTTGATGGCGAGGATGACTTTACTACCAATGGTGCACATGTCTCTCACACACGCCACGGACAGGTCATTTGTCAGTTGCAGCTCAAGGTTTCTCGACATCCTCTACCTCCTCCATCGGAGACTGAGATGGGTGGAGATCATCCACTGCCTACTCATTTACAGGATCTAGTACAGAGCTACGATCGTAGACGATACGGAGGCTGGCAAGGAGGACCACTTCCTTCAGATGGAGTGGTTTTTGGCTTTTGGGGCAATCACTACATGATTTCTCCATCCACCATCAGTGGAGCAGGACGAGGCGTCTTTATTGCACAGGATTTGCATGTGCCCCCTCATTCAGAGGTCACCCTTATGTCTTTTTGTGGACCTATATATAGATGGGGTCCATGGCATTAGCTCACTCGCTACATCCAGAGCATGACTACTTATGGATTATGTCTCAATGCAGCCTCTCTTCCTGCTAGAGGGATTACACATGCAGAAGGCCATAGACTATTTGTTGATGGAAGACCTTACTCTCAAGGAAACATAGCAGGTTTAATCAATAGTAGTCGAGGGAGAAGTGCAAGAACCAATTGCACATTTGTGGAGTGTGTGAATAGTCATGAACCAAGACACATGACTAGGGATGTACCAAGATATATAGTTGTCCATGCTATTAAATCATTACGTGCTGGTGATGAATTGCTAGTCAAGTATGGATGGCATAGACCTCCACGAGCACCCTTAACAGATGAGGGTTAAGAGCTCATTATATACAATTCCTAATGTTATTTTGAACTCTTGTACCCTAATTCTACACTTTAATTTTCATTACGTTTCGTACTATCGCTAATTTATTTTGATATTATTTTTTGTTGTTTCCAAATGTTATGAATTCCATGCACATATCTCTCTCCTTTTATATATAAGCATGCTATTGATACAATCTTCTCTACCTTCAAATATGCAGATTTTAGATTATGACATCGATAACATCACAAATCAACATTCACATGACATATCTCAAATGTCAATAGAGTGCATGAGGATCCTACGCAAGAGTGATCCTAATACGTATGCAAGACTAAAGGAACAATATTCTAAGGACTTTAATGGACGTGATGATATCTTTGATAATGATGATGCCATGGCTGATTTTATTGAGGATTGGCATCAAAATGATAGTGCGAGCGATATTCCTAACAACGAGAAGTATCTTCGAGAAGAATCTCTAAAGCATATCTACGAAGGAAGCCAACTGACACGACTAAGTGCAAGCTTACTTATTCTTAATCTTCAAAACCATTTTGGATGGAGTAATGTATCCGTTTCAGCACTATTGAAGTATGTATACATCTAACATATTTGTTTGCTACACTCTAAACATTGGTGCTTGTTATTGATCATATTTTTAATCAACTTGCAGGCTAGTCTCTCAAAAGTTCTTGCCGACAAGCAATTCCTTTCCTGCATCACACGATGAGGTGAAGAAGATGATAAGTAGTCTTGGACTTGACTATTCTTCTATACATGCATGTCCCAACGATTGTATTTTATATAGACATCAGTACTACCAGGACAATGTGACGTGCCCAAAATGTCAAACGCCTCGTTATAAAGATGAGAAAGGTAAGGTCCCTAGAAAGGTATTGAGACATTTTCCCTTGGCTCCGCGTATAAAACATATGTTTCAAAGTCCTGAATTAGCTAAGCTTATGACATGGGGAGCGGAGCACAAGAGAAAAGATGGAGTAATGCGAATTGTGCAGGATAGTCCTGCATTTGAGCATATTGATTCTCTATGGCCAGATTTCGCAAAAGAATCACGCAATTTAAAGATGGGTGTAGCATTAGATGGTGTGAATCCGTTTTCTATAAAATCAAGTAAATGGTCTACATGGTCCGTGGTGGTAGTTATTAACTATAATCTACCCCCATATCTTAGTATTAAGAAAGAGCATTTAATGCTCTCACTCTTAATCCCAAGAAAGTGACAAGTTAAAGACCTGAATGTATATTTGGCTCCTCTCATTGACGATCTTCAAGATTTGTGGAGAGGAATTGATGTCGTGGATATGTCAAGAAGCATTGGTGAAAGAAAATTCATTGTTCGTGGGATTTTAGCATGGACTATCCACGACTTTCTAGGATATGGTTTTTGCTTAAGTAAATGGTTTAGATATATACATTTTCTCATATGTTTTTTGTATATTTATTGCGCTAATAATCTTTGTTATGTTTTTCATGTAGGAATATGTACCAAGGGTTATAAAGCTTGTCCTGTGTGTGGTGATTGGTTGAGATCAACTTATAGCAAAAACCTCAACAAAAATATATATCTTCGACACAGACGATTTTTACCTGAAGAGCATCATCTACGAAATAGAAGGCAAGCCATACATTTCAACGGGAAGGTAGAAGAAGGGAAATATCCAATACCAAACACACCAAAGGATTGGTATCTAAAGTGGACTGTTGGGCCCGCTATCGATCCGGAGTCGGATAAGCGGTGATGATGATGACGCTGTGAAGGTGCGAGCCAAAGGAAAACGTTCTCTGGCTCAAAGCCCTTCGATATGGTACACTTTGGAATATTGGAAGGATTTGAAGATATGTCATCTTCTTGATCCTATGCATATATTTAATAATGTTGGTCATTGGTTATGGCAACACCTTGTTGGCTTGAAAGACACAGTGGCAGCAAGAAATGACTTAAAGGATCAAAACTCAAAGCCTAATCTATGGCCACTTTCTGATGAAACTGGACGTGACACAACCTATGAGCCTGCCCCATGGTACTCAGCGCAGAAGAGGTGCAGACTATCAACAAGAGGATCCAATTGATTCATACGCCTACAGGATATGGAGCATCTTGTCGAAACATGTTCACTTTAGATGAGAAGTGCTTGTTTGGTTTAAAAACACATGATTGGCACAATTTTGTGAAGGTAATGTTTTATCAATCTTCGTAAGTATTTATTTTCTTGCATGTTTCGTTGATTGGATTAATCATGTATACAACATGTTCTACCCCTTGTTATTGATGGATGTACTACCCAAGGAGTCCGAAACGTAATATATCGCTTTGGATCGATAGCATATGATTGTTTGCGCTTTGCTCAAGATGACTGCTCCGAACTGCGCTCAAGGTTCCTTTTAGTTCTTATGGAAGGGAGAGACTTCCGTTCTTAATCGAAAGTGCTATGATCACAAACAAAGTGAATGGACACTGTGCGTGCAAGTGTAGAGACTGAGAGATAGAGAGAGAAGAGAGATACGACACCAGAGACATTGTAAAACCCTCCTCCGAAGGCTCCACTCTCGTCGACGAGAGTGGTCTACTATTGATTGCACAAAGTGGTACAATGTGGATGCAATGGGCTGATGCAACATGGGACTATGCCGGTGACGACGACAGTGATGACGACGACGACTTTAGGGTTGAAATCTGTGGTCTTCTATCTGCTGAATTTCGGGACTGTTTCGGTGGCTGAAAATGACTATTTTGGTTGCGTTTTCGAGGGCTGAAAATGGAGATCTTCTGCAACCAACTAGGGCTGATCCAGGGCTGTTAAAAATGCTGATCTGCTGCATTTTTATACTACTGAATTTGTGTTTTTCTACTGCTTGTATAGCTTCCCTTCTCGAGTGTGGCTTGTATAGCTTCCCTCCGCAAGGGTGATCACCCGAGGTAGAGACCTCTCGTCGGCCAAGGTTCCTCGAGGTCGCGTCTCACGAAGCCGACTCAAGAGGACGAGTGATTGTGGAGGGTCTCGAAACCCGCCTATGCATAGAGACCCATAACACTCTCCCCGCCTCTACGAGAGAGCATGATGTCCTCATCGAGTATATTCGATTTGAGCGCAATTGTAGCCTTGTCCCTACTGTCTGCTTTAACCGATCAAATTGCCCACTCCCCTGTAGACATGGATGTCACGTACATAGCATGTAAACTATGTCATAAAGCATGAGTTGTAGTCTCCCTCGAGACCTGCCAGTAAACAGACTCAACCAGATGCAAACGAATCGTAGACATTGCTAACTCTTCAAGATCCTGCCAATCATCATCACGCATAGACTTAGGCTTCACCGATAAACCATGCAAGGGTTTATCCTGCCCCAAATCCGCCAATGCAACAAGCATATGCTCCTTCTAAGCAACAAAATCTGCACCATCAAACTGTGTCAGACCATAACGCTGGAAGTCAAATGAAAAATCAGCCATAATGCTCGCAAAAAAGAAACCAACAATGACTAGAAAATGCCAACCAAATCGACCCTAAATTGGCTCGAATCGCATCAACAAAACTCTGCAAATATGGCTCAAAACCTGATACAAAATTGCACCAATAAACCTGCAAAACCTTGCACAAAATCACAAGTCAATATGACTCAATTGCGCATAAATATATGACAAAATTTTGGCAGAGTCTCCTTTGTAACTGGAGCAAAGTCTCAACAGTAAACCTCAAAGAGACAATAATATATGCCACAATGGCCAATCCGGGAGTAAACTCGACTGGAATCACCTCACAAAGTCATACATATGAGCATACCCGCTCTTGCCGGAGTACCACTCAAGGGCACCTCAAATGACATACATGTGAGTGATGATTGTTGCCAAAATACCTTCCAATCGATGACCAAATGTCTGCCAGATAACTTTAGCAACATTTCACAAAACCTTGCAAGATATGCCGCTATGCGCAATGCGAAATACGGCACACAAGGGCATACACAAGTGACTCCAAACTCCAACCAAATGATGGCTGAAAATCACCTATCAAAGTGGGAGTAAAATCAACCACTAAACTGTCAAAGAGCAGGCTGCGGATACATAGAAGCTATGGCGAGAACCTGAATAAAATCCAACAGAGTTATTGAGCCAAATCTCAAATAATCCCAGCCATAAACAAATACACAAATCCATATATGGCATACATAAAACGCCAAGACCATGGCAACATAGCTCACTTTCGCATGAGTGGCTCTCTGAACCATGCAGCATATCCAAAAACCTGTGTACACCTATGAATCTGCTGGTTGCTGCAGAAAATACTCCGTGTGTGTGAGATATACCAAAAACAGTGTTTTTGGGACCCGAAAGGGCACAAACAAACCTGCTGCTGTACCTGCTATAATTCAAAGAATAATTTCAGCAAATAGACATCTCCATCGATTCCGGAGCATGCCAAAACCCTGACCTAGACTCCTGGATCATGTAGATCTGATTCTATATGACGGAGCTACGCAAAAAACTGCGTTTTAAAGCCCGAAAATGGCAAAAAACGAGTTGCACATAGTCTTGAACCTGCTCTTGCTCCACTCTGCATGATGTAATGTCCTCTCAATGCAAGCTCCAATGAAAGATCTCTGCCACAATAGCATCCAAGCACTCGAATGTCAAGCTCTCCTCCGCCGAGCACTTCTCTATCGAGCTCCACTGAGACCTCAAATCTCCTCTCACCAAGGAAGCCGCAACCGCCTCCTCGACCAAGCTTGACCACACCAAATTCCTAAGCTCCAAAGACAATCTGCCTCAAGATTCTTCCCATTGGAATTCCTCCCTTTACATCTCCCTTGACTGTAACCTCCATGAAGTGCCAACCATACCAGTAGCATAACCGTCATCAGCGTGCCCCCACTACTTACTTGGGGACCCCACGCCCGTAGGCCTGCTAGTAATCTCATCCAAAATGGCCTGGCATACATCCCGCTGCCCGATGTCGAATAACCCCATTCGGGCCAGTATCGGTTAAGGTATAATGTCATGTGCCTAATCACTCGCACAGCATAGCTCCCCGAATGAAAGGTGGGCTAGTGCTGATCGGAATCCGCCCTCTTGGAATGCGTAGTCGTGTTGCATTCGCACTCAGTGGCTCGCCTGTCTCTTCGAGGGGAAACACATCGTCCATACATAACTTGCCCTAGCATTGTTGTTCTTCTCGTACCTGCATATCTCACCCTGCACCTTAGTTGTTTGCTGGCCCTCCGACTCAGCCCAATATCTCCTAGTTGTGGTACATCCCCGATTATGCGATCTAGTCCTTGGCTACCTGGTATGATGTCGAGTCCACCTGACTCGCTCCGCATCCTCTTGCAACCTGCCTTGTCACGGTGGGATCCAATGGCCATCTGTGGCCTGCATTTGTGCCAGCACTCCTCTTGCTACATTCCGTCTGTCAAACCAGCAAACGGCTCTAACCCTTCGGGCTTAATCCCGCATCCGCCAAGTATATTCCAGCGTGCTGTCAACTCAGCACCTCTGTGCATTCAGGTCATTCCATAAACAAATGCATCCCCGCATGGGTAACCTTCTCCCGGGTCCCATATGCATATCTTCACCTCCAGTAGGTCACTATCCACAACCCCAAGTAGCCCTGCTTGCCACACATGACTTGGGCAGTCGCATTTATTAACACCCATCATCGAACCACACGGCGAACTGTAACCATGCGGCGATTAATCCCATTGGGTTTGCCTCAGCTAGCTTATGGCTCGCGTACACTAGTCTATAAGGCCCCTTCAGGGACATTCCCAATCGGGTTTCCATGACCTCCTTCGTGACCCAATGACCTTGCACCACTGTCAATTCATAACCCTAGTCACACCTTGCTGACCACCTTTTCCGGGTAATCCTACAATCATCCTTCCCATGTGTGCTCCAAGCCAGTAGGCTTGTTGCTGACCAACCTATTTTCCTGACCGCCATCTGGTCCAAGCTATTCATAGCCATATTGTGAACACCATTTGCTGAGGGGTTCGGCCTCATGCACACACCCCAACTTAGCAGTATACTGTAGGTTATACGCATATCAACACACCCTGCCTGGCTCACATTATTTATCTTCACTTCACAATCAAGGATCACGACCACAGTGCCACATTCCAGGTTCGCCACATCTCCTCTCAATTCTTCGCATATAAATGGCTTATTGCCATGGATTTCCACAATCCCCTTCTCGGCTCGGGCAATTCGAAGGTAGCAACCTGTAGGTCGCTGCGTGTCGCATGCTCAACTCTCCCCCCTCGTGTGGGGGATAGGAGTCTGCAGGGTTCACCTGGTGCTCCTCCTCAATTTCTTCACTCGTCCACACACAGGACATTCATACATTCTTCTGCTTCGTCCATACACAGGGCATCCGTCTCCTTCTCTTCTTTTGCTTGTTTTTCCCCTTCGCTCAGCTTGGCATGCATCATCGACACCTTTTCAAAAAACCAGGTCATCACTTGCTCTTGCCGACGGAACTCAGCATCCATAAGCATTTTCTTTCTCTCGAGCTCTTTTCTCGTTCTTCTACTTTCCAGCCGCATCGCCTCTACATCCTTGTAGAAACTCTCAGTCGTCCTCAAGAGTGTCTGAGTCGAGGTCTACATAGCCTTTTGCACCGCATCCCTGTCATATCTTGGTTTTCCTTCTCTCCATCTAGCAAAGCGTTCCCTCACGCGTCGTATCGCTCTTTCAAAGCATAAGAGGGCAACCTCCACGTTGAACCATGCCTTCAGTGAGGCCATATCCAAAAGCTTGAAAAAACAGATTGGCCCTTAAAACAGTAGAATCAGTCACGCCACTTCTCCTACGCAATTGCAGCTATGAAGTCACTTAGTGTAGATGCATATCCATCGACAACAGAAGCTCAGCAACCATCGACAGAAGAAGCTCAGCAACCTAGCGTTTTTGGAGACCCATCACCTAGCGTTTTTGACAGTTTTCAACATGGCGTTTTTCAGCAATGAAAGACCAGTAGATTGAGCCCCTAAAGAGTAGCACATTCAGCCCCAAGAAACCTCAGTTTTCAGCCCTAAACCTGCAGATTTTCAGTGTCAAAGACCTACAGAACAATCCCAGAATCAGCGTTTTTGGACATAGTCGTAGATTTCAGCCCATAGCATATTTGGACAGCAGATACGAGATTGCAGATTTCAGCCCTTAGGACAGTGTCGTCATCCCCTTCGTCATTGCCGACATAGCCTAGACTTGCATCAGTTCCATGCATTCAGCTTGATCCAGTTGGTGCTCTCCTACGCAATTGCAGCTATGAAGTTACACCTGCCTCCAATGGGTTACTAGCATGGGAGCTTTTTATGGACCAGAAAAACCAAGTCGATCTTGTTCTGATGGAGGTCGTGATGCCCTATTTATCAGGCATAGGTCTATTGGGGTGAATTATGAACCATGGGGCCCTCAAGCACATTCTGGTTATCATGATGTCCTCTCATGACTCCATGAATTCCATTTTCAAATGCTTGTCAAAGGGAGCTGTGGACTTTCTTGTGAAACAAGTGAGGAAAAATGAACTGAAGAAGCACTTGCAGCATCTTTGGAGGAGGTGCCATAGTTCAAGGACCCGAGCATTGGGAAGATAAAGATTTTGATCTAAGAGGAGTGGCTGCTGCAAACGAATGCACCTTTTCTAGACCTTGTGCCGTCAACACACAAAAATTCTAGGACAACTGGAAGCGTTGAGGATGCTCATTTGGCTGGACACCATGTACATTTGATTTGTCTCATATGGTCCCAAGCGGCGAGCATGATAGAAGAGAGGAAAAATCATGCACCCCAACAGTGCATGGTGCACCCTTGCGAGAGTTGCCTACAGCCTGCCTCTACTATACGCTACACCTACTCAGAGAGCAGCTCCGACCGATTTCCACCTTGACAGATCGAGAGTCAAGAGACGAGAGAGAGAGAGAGAGAGAGAGATGTTAAAATTATTTCTTTCTTTCTACTTACCGTGCTGCGTCGCGTCGATGACCCATGAGTTTGCACATTTGCTTGACCATCCACTTGGGACTCCATCCTATCCCATACTGTGTCTCTAGTGTGTTGAGAACATATTTCTTGTCATCCTCATGCTGATCACTACAGTGCAAAATAAAGCCGATTAGTAATTCAACTAACAAACTAAAATTTATAATTTTTATGTTAATTAATACTTACTCCCATGGTATATGAACCTGTTTTAGATAAGACGAGCAGAGGTCTCTCATCCGAAGTTTGAGGGCGATGCCGGCTCCGAGCTGGAGGATAGCCCCGTCATGCAAGATGTCGCATGTGACACCCAAGCTGCGAATGCACGTGCGCATTGGTGGAGGTGGAGGCACTGATGGGGGAGCTGGAGGCTGAGGCGGTGTCTCATGAGTCGATCGGCCTGGTGGCGTGCTACTCTGCCGGTGATGCCTACATGCAATATAAACATACGGCAGATTAGATGAGAGTTCTTAAAAACTACTTGATATTTAATTCATAATCACCATAATAGATATACCTCCGAGACTGACAGCCACTAGCTTGTGAATCAGGTGTCAACTGAGTACTAGGAGGTACATTAGGAGTAAGCCGCTGACTCTCATGATGTGATGTACCTGGAATAGGAGTCCTAAGCAAACAAAGACATCAAGGGAATACATATATTAAGATTTTTATATTAAAAAAAGGAATTACATTACTACTTTATCAATCGAAAAGATTACCGATGTGCTATGGTCTGATCTGCATGAGAGGAAGTCTCCACTCCTTTGTGTGGCTGGGAGGATGTACCCTCTCCAGGATGTACAGGCAAACTGAATCGCCCAAGAAACTCGATGGAGCTGTCTAAACTAGCGTCATCCATCTCCATATAATCTGACATAGCCTCCGTCAAAGCCTCTCCTGATAGTCCAGTGGTATGTAGCAAAGTCTTGCTTCACTCTATGACCCTGGTCACTGACCCTGGTCACTCATCGTGTCTATATATTTTAAAACAAACAATATGTCAAACTAACACAAACATCGTATCTGCATGTAACATCAATGCAAGTAAAAATATTAATAGATCAAGAATCTACAAATGAGGTCGAAGCAGCCATGAATGGAGTGGACTACAACAAAATAGATCAAACAAAAATGCTACAGATGCTTCAAAAGGTTATGAATCAAATGCAAGATCAGGTAGAAAAACTAAAAGAGAAACACACTCAGTAACAAATTCAATGCAAGAGTAAGCTACATGAGAGATTTGATGGTTTGTGGTCGAATGCAGCACGAGTTTATAACCATATGGCAGATGTGGACAAAATGAAGCAGACCTGGATGTATTCCTGAAAAGGACTCAACCTGAGCTATATGCTATTGTTGGCAGCGCTTTCGTTGCCTACTCTCACATGGTATCAGATGCTGAGGTTCTTCTCCCAAGCCGGCGATCCCCTGCTGATTGCTTCCGTCACAAAAAACTCTCTCAAAATTGAGATCGCTCCCCCTTGGTGGCTGTGTTTTCTACAAACAGCATCATTTTCACCTCTCAGGCTGCGTTTTCTGTGCTATGGAGACAGATCAGCCATTGCTACTCCCTTCTCTCTCAGCCCTGAAGGGATTACCCCAGCCATCGCTACTCCCTTCTCTCTCACCCCTGAAGGGATTACCCCAGATCAGCCATTGATAAAGCACTTGCAGCAGCGTTTTCAGCATTAGACACAGTACCAGATCAACCCCTTGAAGCATTGTAGAGAACCCCCATTTTCAGCCATAAAAACGCAGCAAAAAAGTCATTTTCAGCCACCCGAAACAGCCAAAAGATTTGCAGAATTTTAGCAGTTATAAGACCTAAAGTCCTAAAGTCGTCATCGTCATCGGCAGGTCCTAGGTTGCATCAGTCCATTGCATACGCATTGTACCACTTTGTGCAATCAAAAAGTAGACCACTCTCGCCGACGAGAGTGGGGCCTTCGGAGGAGGGTTTTACAACGTCTCTGGTGTCGTATCTCTCTTCTCTCTATCTCTCAGTCTCATTCACTTGCATGCATAGTGTCCATTCACTTTGTTTGTGATCATAGCATTTTAATTTCTCATTAAGAATGGAAGACTCTACCTTCCATAAAAACAAAAGGAATATTGAGCACAGTTCGGAGCACTCATCGTGAGAAAAGTGCAAACAATCATTCCGCTGCACCTAACAAGAGCTTTATGTTTGAGATGTCTCTTGAGATGCAGTGACTGCAGGATATGCCCAACATGGGCAGGGCCAAGGAGCTCTGGTCGTTTTTCACTAGACGAAGCGAGGATATCTCTCTAGACGCAGTCAGATATGAGCAAGAGCAATCAAAGGCCATCGAGCAGATCCACTCGAGCTTTTAGGACAAGTGGCTAGGCCGTCTCCCTCAATGTCTCACCTACAACTAGCAGCTTATGATAGCCTACACTCCTACTCTCTTCCAAATGCAATCACATATGCTCTAGAATGTTTTCAGCTGATGCAGAGAGAGGGCATCTCTTGAAATGCAATGTTATCTCAAGGACTGCATTGATTGTAGTAGTGTCAGGTCAGGAAGGGAGGGATTTTTTTCAACAGATGCAAGGAGAGGGCATCTCTCTTCAATAACAGATCTTGAGTTTAACTCGTCGGATAGATCTTTGAGGTCTCTTGGGATAGTTTCCTACGACATTAAAATCCTCTTCTTCTTTTTCTTCTTCTCTAAATGAAATCAAGTACACTTGCACCCTGAAGGCATATGGTATTGCACAAGATGATGATATGGAGAAAAGAATTCATTTTGATATTGTTAGTCAGTGGTTGTGCTTGGCACTACCTTGGTCGACATGTTTACCTAATGTGGTGCAGTCCATAGATCACAAAAAGTATACTTAACGTAAGAGGTCAAGACAAGGGTTCAAGAGACTTCGCTTACACGCTCGTTCTACTTGTTTCGCCCACTAAGATTTGGGAAGGCTTGCTGGGGTGGGTTGACGAACGGCACATGGGCTTGCAGTGGAGGCAGCGTGGATTGTGGGCTGAGGTCAAGGGCTGAGGTCAAGAAAAGGGTTCACGAGCCTTCGCCTACAGGCTTGTTCTACTCGTTTTGCCCACCACTAAGAGCAGGAAAGGCTCGCTGGGGTGGGTTGACCGACGGCACGTGGGCTTGCAGTGGAGGCAGGGTGGATTGTGGGCTGAGGCCGATGCGGAGGACAGCCCTGGGTGGGGGCACCTAGCTGCAGAATCCTCTTCGACTGCCCTGGCTCTTCATGTTTTGACAGCAAGAGTTGGCTTGCTCTCCTTTCTCCTTCGGAGATCAACATGTAAGCCTCGGTTCCTAGCATTCTATTGGGTTTGGGAGGGGGTGTGGCTCCAGTGGCAGGGGAGCCCCATTCGAGTGGCACTCTCAGATCCATGTTTTGGTTTGAAGATGGGATTGGCTCCTTAGCATCCAAGAGGTTCTTCTAGCGGCTCAGATCGAGAGGGTTTGTGCGTGGCAGCCGTGCATTTCAAATCAGTGCATTTCAAAAGACATCATCCTGGACAGGAATCTCATCAAGCACTTTTTCCTCTTTATGAAGTGCACCACATTTGGCATACATGTCGACCAAGGAAGTTCCAAGCACAATGTTTTCTTTCAACAACCACTCACTAACAATATCATCATAACTTCTTTTGCCCATATCAGCATCTTGTGTACTACCACATGCCCTCAAGGTGCCACTATACATGATTGCATTGGGAGAGATGAAGTATCTTTGCATCTGCTTAAAAAAGCTCTCTCTCTCTCTCTCTCTCTCTTCCTGACCTAACCTTGTAGCAATCAATGCACTGCTTGAAATAACATTACATCTAGAGAGAGACCCTCACTTCGCATTAGCTGAAAATAGGATAGAGCGTATGTGATTGCGTCTAGAGAGACACCCTCACTTCATCCACTAAAAAAAGACCAGAGCTCCTTGGCTCTGCCCAAGTTGGGCATATCCCCCAATCAGTGCATCTCAAGAGACGACATTTTAGACAAAAAGCTCCTCAAGCACTTCGTGTGCTTCATGAAGTGCACTACATATGGCATACATGTCGACCAAGGCAGTGGCAAGCACGACATCCCATTCCATTGAAAACAGCCTAGAGCTCCTGAGCCCTGTCCAAGTTAGGCATATCCCGCAATCAGGCGACATCTGTGGCAGGAAGCTCTTAAAGTACTTTTTGTGATCGAGGAAGTGCACCACATTAGGCATACATATCGATCAAGGTAGTTCCAAGCACAACCATTGACTAACAATATCAAGTGAATTCTTTTGTCCATATCAGCATCTTGTGCAATACCATATGTCTTCAAGGTCGACTCTGTAGATGAGCTCGCCGATGAGTTTCGACTCTTTGTCAGCCAAATGAGAGGCTGTAGGCTCTCACTGACTCCCCCAACAGGAACCAACACCTAATTCTCATGGACTGCCACCATGTCCTTCATGATGGTTGGACTCTCGCCCAACAACACGTACTGAGATCTTTCTCTCTCTCTGTCTCTCTCTCTCTCTCTCTCTCTCACACACACACACATACACACACAGGCACAAGCACTCTGCTATCACATGAGAGGCTGCCAAATGAGACGCTGCAGCGCAGTTGGCCAGGGTAGCCATGGCGCTAGCAAATGAGGAGGTGATGAAAGGCAAGAAACACTCGTGCAGCTCATGCAAAGAAAACACATCATCTAGATCTTCTATCTTCACCCCTTCTCCTTCAAAGCTCACTACCAGACTTGATGGTGGTGAAGATGATGATGGCTCTTGCATGCGCTTGCGTTGTTGACGTTGTTGCTCGATGCCTGCAACTCCATCTTTGACTGGTGCTTCTCGTTTCACTCTCTTCTTCTCTTTGTCTCCACCTCTTTCTCTAGCATTGGAGCCAAGACATTGACGGGAAAGTTCAGCAATGTGTGCACCCCACGCATCTTCAATGACGCTCGATCATATGCCAAAGCTGCCTCCTCAGCCGTGTCAAAGGTCCATAGCCAAACACGGGCCCCTTGCCTTGCAGAGTCTCAGATCTCGGCTACATATTTGCCCCACGGGCGACGCCGTACTCCTCGGTAATGCTTCTTGTTGGAGCTCTTGGCAAGCTCTGCAGGTGTTAATGATGAGCTTGAAGGGGCAGAGCACAATGTAGAGGCAGCACCATTTTTTATGCCTTTCTTTAGAGGAGTTGTATTTTGCGGTGTTGATGATCTGGGTGCAAGGTGACTCTCCGTCGATGCATCTTCGCATTTTGGGGTGCGTGGAACCCAGCCTGTCTTGTTCACAACTTCTTTAAGAATTCCATACACCATCATGTCATCTGAGTCATATGCTTGGATCGATTATATCTGTTTTGATGGATGAGGTACCTTGAATAATGCAAAGCCAAGGCTAGTCTAATGTAAAAAGTGCACAAAATATTTGCTAACTTAACCTAATTTATCACAAGAAGGTTTTGACATTTTCTTGTGTAGGAAAATGGGCTCTTTCTCATTGTTTGCATGTACTGTTTAACATCACGAGCTTCCACTTGAGAGGCACCACATACCTAGCTAGTGCGCTTGGGGACCACCGGCCTGCCCACTAGTCCGGCGATCCCCTGCCCCCAACCGCACCTAACTAGGTATGCGGCACCCTTGCTAATAGAAGCCCATGATGTTATGGTAGGTCACAATGTGAGAATTCTTAGGAATTTGTCCAAAAGCTCTTGTATATGGAAAGAAGTTTTTTTTGTGTTTGTCAGAATGAGAAGAAAGCAATGCTTTCTTCAGCGATATCTGAATGCTTGGACTTTGGAGAGGAGATTTTCACTATAGGAAGCTGGGAACATAAATATTTGGTGAGTAGGGATGGTAACATGAAGTTCTCTACATCTGTATTTTTTGCCTCTATTGATCAGAGGAGCGAAAGAACAGCCGGCGAGAGTGCGTGCACGGCCCTTGTTGTAGTGATCGCTGATTGGCTACACAAGAATCTAAAATTGTATGCCCATCAAGGCCGAATATGACACCCTCATCCGAGAAGGATTTGCAGAGTGGCGGAAGCTATTTGATGTTGAGGACTACAGAAGCAAGTTTGTGGATGGCCACTTTGACCTTGAGACTGTCATAAACGCAAGAATACGACCACTAGCAGTGGATCATGAGCGTTCCTTCATTGGCTTTTTCCAACCTGAGGGGCTAGATGACACCTACAACAATTTCTTGCAATGTGCGAAGTCTTTTGAAGAGATTTGGGCAGTAATAGATCAACAGAGTGTAGGCTTGCAGCTCAATGGGGGATTTCATCTCTACATTGTGAGCTGGAATGATCATTTTTTCCTATTGAAGGTATGCAAAGAAGCTTACTACATTATTGACACACTGGGGGAGAGGCTTTATGTGGGATGTAATCAGGCATACGTTCTTCGCTTTGATAGCAAGACGAGCCTCTACCATGTGCCAAAAACAGAGGCTTCAAAGGAGCCTGCTAAAGATAAGAAGGAGGTCTTCCCTACCAAAATAGAGGAAAACCAGTCGTCTCAAGCTCAAGATGTGGGTGTATCCTTCCACCACAGCAACACCTGTAGATTAGTTGTTGCCAAGCTGCACGCAGGTGTATACACATACACTGCTTGAAGCTAGCTTTTGCCCCATTATATATTGCGCTCTACTTCTTCTATCTGTATCAATGCGCACTCTTACTTATATGTTGGTGAAGTTTTGTGATGATAGAAGTTTGATTTTGAGTTTTCATTGCATATGCACGCGCACACACACACACACACTCTTGTACATGCACACAGTATTAAGGTCTCAACACACAACCTACACGCTGTTGGGCGCATTTCTGACACCTCGTTTTTTGTAAATTTGTACATATGGACATGACGCCCAATGTCAAAAGGGCGTGTGGACTTTCTTTTTGTGGGTTTTAAGATTGCTTTAGCAAGAACATGTACATGCACTGCAAGTCGCTAGTCTAATGACAATTGTCGGGCTACTGTAAGTTCCCGTGAGTGAGTTTTTTGAAGTGAGCCTTGTATATAACTTAAACTCATGTGAAAACTTAAAAAATTTCATCCAAACATCAGAAATTTGCAGGTTTTAGCTCGTTGTGTCTCCTTGGTGCTCTTGGATGCAGTTTTTTGCCCAGACTAGCCTTCTCTAGGTGTAATCGTGTTGGGACAGCTTTCTGTTCGCGTCAATTTTGCTCATGGAGGCATATGGAATCAATTTTGGTCATCTTCAGATTTCTCGCCATTCATTTTTCAATATTTTTTTCAAGCTTTAAAGTGCCCCAATTGGAGTTGTGCTCTTCAGGTTACGACTAGTTCTCTGCAGGGTTATGGCTATGGCAGCCTAGTGGCAAATTGTGTGTAGACAGATTCGGAGGGCATGTATCTATGAATTGTGGAATTGATGTTGAAGTTATGGGTTTGTGATGTTTGATTGTGAAATGAGAGGCTCTTGTCTTCATCAGCATTGGTCGGCGTGTGTTATAAATCCGTGCTTTGACAGGGTTTTGCTCCTATGTGACATAGTCTCTTGGGTGGGCGACGGCTAGTAAATTCCCAAGGGGACTACCCTTGTTGGACTTGTGGTGTTTCAAAGGAATTTTCCAAATATTTTGGTGTTGTTGTAGTTCTCTTTCAACGCTCTTGGGTGACATCGCTATAGAGGCGTTTGAGTTTGCTTGTTTCCCAACAGTGTTTTGGTGCCCGCCACCGAGGAATCGCTTCAAGTTACCTTTAGTTTTCAGGTTTTGAAGACATGGTGTTTAATTTTCCGGAGTTTAGTGGGAAATCAAATGAAAGTTCCAAATCTTTCATTGAGAGAATGGAGTTTTCTTGCCTTCTTGCTGACAAGCAAGAGCCAGCGTTGGTGCTGCGAATCTTCTATTTCTATTTGAAGGGATATGCTAGGGAATGGTTGCAAGGCTACGAAAAGGAGCTACAATCAGCCCAGCCTCCTCAAGTTATGACTTATGAAATGGTAAAGCATGCTTTTCTTACACACTTTCAACAGGTGGAAGACCCACAAAAGGTATGGCAGTCTATTCAAGACTTAGTACAAGGTGAAGGCCAAACCATAGAAGACTTTGTGAAGGTGTTCAATGCATTGTGGACAAAGTGGTGTACATCTTTGGGGGCTGAAATTCCTCCAGCCATGTTGAAGAAGGACAGGTTTCTTGCAAGTTTGAGGAGTAACCTATGCTTGAAGGTAAGCAGTCAAGGACCTTTGAGGAGGCAGTTGAAATTGTAAAAGAATAAAGAGTGGAAAGCAGAGCGTCTTCGTCAACTTGGAATTAACGTCGAGCCAAAGCTTGAAGTGAAAGTGGTAGAGCAACCAAGGGTCCTCATCAGGGAGCTAGGTTATGATCAACAAGCTTCTCATGATGTGAATGCCTTTCACAAGGAATGCAAGAGGTTGTAGGTCTTATGAAGAATCTTAGTGTGAATATGATGGGAGGTGGAAGAGGTCAAAGCTATGGATATGGACGTGGTTATGGAAGCAATGAGGGTTATACAGGTGGTAGAGGAAGAGGCATGGCTGGAAGAGGGGATATGTTTCAATGTTACAATTGTGGTGAATGGGGTCATAAAAGCCCTCAATGGGACAAGCCAAAGAGAATGGGTGGTGACATGTTTCCTCTTCCTCCACAAATTCCTTCTCGAGCTGAAGATTATGGTATTGAGATTAAAGTTAAGCAGGACCAAGTGGTTTGACAACAGAAGAAAAGGGAAAAACAAAAGTGGTAAGAATAATCCGTTTGGAGAAGAAAGAGGATGATTTGGGAGCTATGGTCATGCCTGTAGGTAAGAGGGTTACAAGAGATCATGACATGAGTGATGCAAGTCCTAGCCATAAAAGAGGGAAACAGGTTGAAACAGGTACAAGTAAAGAGAAGAAGAAGCGAAAGCCCAGGAAACATTACAATGCATCCGACTTTCCTTTGGGAGAAGGGAAACCAAATTATAGTTTAAGGGCTGATTTTGTGGGTAGAAAGACTGATGTTACCTTTGGTCAATTACCTTTGGTCAACTCATGGAGATGTGTCCCAAGTTAAAGAGGCAATGGAAGCACGTAGTCAACCCCATGAAGAAGGAGCTTGCAAGGGGTTCGGTGAGAGTCTTGTCTTTGAATGAGCTACCTGATATATGCCCTACTATGGATGCATGGCATAAGAGGAAGTGCATTGGAGAGTTTTATATTGATGGAGGTGCACAGGTATGTGTTATTACTCAAGCTGGTGTATCAAAGTTGGGACTCAACATGGTGAAGAATTCAGGTTTTCGCATAAAGCTTGCCAACCAATCAAGGGTGAGGTGCTTGGGAGTTGTAAAGGACTTGGAGGTGGATGTATTTGATGTTAAAGTGCTGGTCAATTGCCATGTTATGCCCGTAGGTATTGGTGCTTTCCCTCTCATCCTTGGAAGACCATGGTTACATGCAACCAAAGCTATACAGGATTGGGGACATGGTACCATCACTCTCTACAATAGAAGGGGTGATAAGAAGAGGTTTGACATGGCTAGCAAGCAATCTTTGGATTGTGATTTTGATAAGAAAAGTGACGAAGAAGAGTCCTCAAGTGAAGAAGAAGACGATGGGGATGATGGCAGTGAAGTGGAAGATAGCAACGATAGTGATCTAGATGTTTCCTCCTTGTTTCTTGAAGAAGAGCATGATGAGAAACAAAGATTTCTTGGCCTTATGGATAATGAGGATATCTTTGGTCCTTATGAGAAAATTGAAGAGCTGATGCAACCCAAAGCTCAACCTAATGTCAAATAGGAGCTGATACAAGGTATGTTGTCTCCCGACTTGACTAGTCACGAGAAGGGTGAGTACCTACATATGATACAACAATTTTCCCATTTATTCATCACTTCTTATGAGGAAATTAGAGGCTTTAAGGGAGATTAAATCCACATTCCAATCAAGGAAGGAGCTTAGCCCGTACGCCAAAAGCTAAGGAGAATGGGACATGTACAACTTAATGCTTTAAAGGAAGAGGTAGACAAGCTTCTTGAAGCAGGTTTCATATGTCCTGTGAACACTGCAGAATGGGTGAGTCCTGTTGTTTTCACACCCAAGAAGGATGGAAAGTGGAGTATATGTGTTGATTTTAAGCCTCTAAACGCAGCCATGAAGAGGGATCCATACCCTCTTCCTTTCATAAATGACATACTTGATTCTATTGCAGGGCATGAGAGGTATAGCGTATGTGATGGATTCTCTGGATATTTTCAGCTCACTTTGGCTTTAGAAGATCGAAAGAAGACCACATTTATCACACCATGGGGATGCTTTTGTTATTGTGTGCTTCCTTTTGGTCTTATGAATGGCTGTGCGTGGTATCAAAAGCGCGTCAACAAGGTGTTGTCTCCCTTTCTTGGCAGATTTGTGAAGGATCTTATTGATTACTTTTGTGTTTATAGCTCTAGAAAGGATCATTGTGCAAAGCTTGGGATGGCATTGAAGCAATATGATGAAAGTGGAGGTCAACTCAACCCAAAGAAGTGTCATCTCGGTCAACCAAGAGTGAAGTTTTTGGGGCATATGATCTCAGAGAATGGGATTGAAGCGGATCCTGGCAAAGTGAAGGCTTTGGTGCTCCTCCCATCACCTAAAGATACAAAGCAACTTTCTACTTTTATTCAAAAGGTGAAGTATATGGCAAGGTTCATTCCTTTGTCCTCTCAACTTCTTGATCCTCTACAACAAGTACCAAGGTTGGATCCTCTACAATGGATAGATGAATGTGAAGAGGTTTTTCAAGGTATCAAAGAGGTTCTTGGTTCTCTTCCTACTATGCAAGCTCCTAATTGGGATAAGGATTTTTATGTGAATCCATCAGTAGGTGAGGATGCTATTGGAGCTATGCTTCTTCAATGAGGTAACAATTCCCACTACATGAAGCCTATCTATTGTGCTAGCAGGGTGAAGCTAGAGGTGGAAAGAGGCTATACTGAGGTGGATCTCATTATGGTGAGTGTGATTTATGCATGTAGAAGGTTTAGACACTACCTTCTCCCTAAACCATTCACATTCCTCACTAGCTACACTCTTCTACCTCAATTGGTGAATAGCCCTACTTTGTCAAAGAGGCTCATGAAGTGGATTGTGGAGCTACAGGAATTCCAATTCTCTTTTCTTGTTGAGGAGAGTACAAGGGCTACATTGGCTGATTTGCTCACTTATAAGGAAATCCCTCTTCTTCTTAAGGAGGATGCAGTGAAGAAGCAACACATGGAAGCTCCTGACATAAACAATGCCTATCTATATTTTTTTTATGGCTCTTACAGGAAAGCGCATGGTGAAGCTTTAGGAGGTGTGGTAGTTTATGATCCTCAAGGTGCTTTGGTAACTAAAAGGAGTTTGAATCTTACCGCACAAAGCAACAATGAAGCTGAGTATGCTACTTTGGAGAAAGGTCTCAACCTTTGCCTTGAATCTTACTGCACAAAGCAACAATGAAGCTGAGTATGCTACTTTGGAGAAAGGTCTCAACCTTTGCCTTGAGCTTGGCATCCGTCGTGTGAGGGTAAGAGGTGATGCTCTTTTGGTGGTTAAGCAAGTCCTTGGGGTGTGGAAAAGTAAGAATCCAAGGCTGAAAAATATGTGTTTTCAAGTGAAGAATCTGCTTAAGCATTTTGAAGATTGGAGTTTAAGGCATGTGGACAGGTCTCAAAATGAAGAAGCACATGGCGCAACGCAAGCTTCAATTGGGCAATTGTATGCGATAAGGGCTGATTCTCCTCTTTATTTGGGAAGGGAAGCTTTAGAGAGGGAGGAAGAGTTTCTACAAACAGGTATGCTTCCATCAGAGTTCGAGAAGCCAAAAAAGTACGCCTTCCTACGTCGTGCCAAAAGGTATGTGCTACTTGGTGATTCCTTGTATATGAAGGGGGACTGATCTTGTGATGAGAAAAGTGCCTTGGAAAGAGGAAATTTACAAAATTTTAGAGGAGAATCATGAGGGTTCTTGTGGTGGTCACTTTGCTTCAAAGATCACTTTGCATAAAGTCTTGCAGGAGGGTTATGTGTGGCGTGTTCAACGTGATGTTCATCATTGGTGCAAGTCCTGTAAAGACTGCCAAAGCATGGAAAATAGGGTTCTCAAATCAGACATTAGGGGCACCATTGTGGCTTATGATGTGTTTGAGAAGTGGGGTATTGATGCAATAGGTCCTCTACCTATGACAGCTAGATGCAAATGTTACATACTTACTGTTGTTGACTATCTATCCAGGTGGGCCGAAGCCAAATCTGTTAAGCACATCACAAGTAAAGATGTTTCCTTATTTATATATGAAGATATTTGCTACAAATTTGGCATGCCATTGGAGTTACTTTCTGACAAGGATCCAGGTTTCAGGGGAGAGTTAGTGGATTATCTATGTGAAAAGCTTCATGTGCATCGCAAGTTTACTACTCCATATTATCCCCAATGCAATGGCATGAATGAAAGGTTTAATGGAGATCTCATAAGGATGCTTACAAAGATGACAAGAAACAATGTGAAGACTTGGGATTTAGAGCTACCTTGTGCTCTATGGGCTTATAGGACTGCCATCAAATCAGGTACTGATTTTTCTCCCTTCCATCTAGTTTTTGGCAAAGAGGCTTTACTTCCTATTCAGGTGGAGATACCAGCCTTGAAGATGATGCTAAAGCTTGAAGAAGAGCCCAATGATGCATTCAAGGAAAGGCTTCTATATTTTCAATGTGTACAGTTGGATAGGTTGTTGGATTTTGAGCATTATAAGCAGGTCTTGAAGAAGAATCAAGCAAAGGCAAATGAGAAGGTAAAGGACAAGGACATCAAGAAGGGTGACATGGTGCTTCGTTACAATAGTAAGCTTGATATCACTTTTCCAAAAGAAATTTCAAATCAAGTGGCAAGGTCCTTTCTTGGTCTTAAACAAATTTCCAAATGGCACATATCAGCTTGCTGACTTGGATGGTACCCCACATAAAGCACGTGTGAATGGCTATAGGTTGAAGAAGTATATTGCAAGGTTGATGACTGTGATTGAGGATGAGCCTTCTTTTGAAGAATTTACTGATCGTGTGGCTAATGATGAAGATGAAGTGAAGACTCTCTCATGTGGTTTACAGGATCTCTTTTGTGCTGCTGATCATGAATGATCTAGCAGGCTAGGGTGTGGCAAACTATGTTGGGCGCATTTCTGACATCCCGTTTTTTGTAAATTTGTACATATGGACATGACGCCCGATGTCAAAAGGGCATGTGGAATTTATTTTTGTGGGTTTTTAGCTTGATTTAGCAAGCACATGTACATGCACTGCAAGTCGCTAGTCTAGTGACACAGCTGTCGGGCTTCTGTAAGTGCCCGTGAGTGAGTTTTTTGAAGTGAGCCTTGTATATAACTTAAACTCATGTGAAAACTTAAAAAAGTTCAGCCAAACATCAGAAATTTGCATGTTTTAGCTCGTTGTGTCTCCTTGGTGCTCTTGGATGCAGTCTTTTGCCCCAACTAGCCTTCTCTAGATGTAGTCGTGTTGGGACAGCTTTCTTTTCGCATCAATTTTGCTCATGGAGGCATATGGAATCAATTTATGTCATCTTCAGCTTTCTCGCCATTCATTTTTCAATCTTTTTTTCAAGATTTAAAGTGCCCCAACTGGAGTTGTGCTCTTCAGGTTACGACTAGTTCTCTGTAGGGTTATGGCTATGGAAGCCTAGTGGCAAATTGTGTGTAGACAGATTCGGAGGGCATGTATCTATGAATTGTGGAATTGATGTGAAGTTATGGGTTTGTGATATTTGATTGTGAAAGGAGAGGCTCTTGTCTTCATCTGCATTGGTCGGCGTGTGTTGTAAATTCGTGCTTTGACAGGGTTTTGCTCCTATGTGACATAGTCTCTTGGGTGGGCGACGGCTAGTAAATTCCCAAGGGGACTACTTTTGTTGGACTTGTGGTGTTTCAAAGGGATTTTCCAAATCTTTTGGTGTTGTTGTAGTTCTCTTTGAACGCTCTTGGGTGACATCGCTATAGAGGTGTTTCAGTTTGCTTGTTTCCCAACAATGCCTACACACATGCACACTCACACATTGAACTGTTTTCTTGAAACATAGCTCTGAACCTATTTTGCAGGCACTAACAAAGTGCAATATTCAAACCCAAGCTTGGAGACTCCATTTTTTGTGCCTCAGTTTTCACATGTTAAGCCCATGAATTGAAGCGGAGGTTGAGAGGCATGGCCATTCTTCGGGTTCTTTTCCTCTCTTCTTGTATCCACGTCGCAGGAGCTTGTTGTGACTCTCTCTCTCTCTCTCTCTCTCTCTCTCTCTCTCTCTCTCTCTCTGTGCATGCCCACATGCATAAGCGCGCGTGCACACACACACACACACACACACACACACACACACACACACACACATAGCACGGATGCACGTAGTCCATGTGATAACTTCCTCTCGCTCTCTGGGAGCCTCTCAGGACACACACATACACTCAGCGCTACAGACTCCTCTCCCTCTCACTATGGTTAACAGAAATTCATCTCTCTCCTACCCGTTTGGTCACGCCTTTGAATTACATAAACCTGCGGTATTGCATTTTTCACTAAAGAGGCAAGTGATGAAGAAGGGGGGGGGGGGGAGAGTACCTGCTCTTGTTTTGCGTATTTTGCTGTAGCACTGCCGTGGAGCTCGCTACACTGTATAATTTCCCGCGAGTCACATTTCAAAGGCTTTGCAACAATAATATAGAAGTGCCTTGTCGCATGAGAGAAGGGGCAGTGTGCAGGCGCGTCGCAAGGAGCCTCGTCTCGCTGCGTCGTTTAAGCAAGGCCCAATTTGAAGCGTCGATTATGCCACGGCTACAAATTCAAGTCATCGATTATGCAACGACAGTGGTTGTTTATGCAACGGCCGATTTTTTTTATATAAAATATCCTTGCTTATACGACCGAAACCTCGTCTATGCGACGCGTTCGTCATCGGTTAAACGACGCCCGTCAATTATTAGTCCCTCGCAAACCCCCCCTATGGCTAGTAGTCCAGTAGGTGTCCCCAATTTTGGAAGCAACTGATTAACCGGTATCTTGGGAGATGCTTTGGATAAATTTGAAGTGAAAAAGGGGGAGCAAACACGTGGAAAGAGGAAGGGGGAGAGAGAGAGAGGAATCTCGTTTGGAGCAGGCACGTGGAAAGAGGAAGGGAGAGAGAGAGAGAGAGAGAGAGAGAGAGATCTGATTTCGGAGGTGACTTGCGACTGTGCCTGGGGCATAGGGCTTGCCGCCTTAGTTGTGTGAGGGCAGAGCGGAAGAGAGAGCGAGAGAGCTCGCCTGAGCTCGTCTGACCGAGTGTTTGACTGCAGGAGGGTTTGGTGATAGTTGCGGATGTAGAGCAGAGGGCAGAGCAAGAGGCTGCGAGAGCTCTCATTTGAGCTTGTGTGAACGCCCGTGCGATGTGTGTAGCTGCAAGAGGGTGTGGCGATGGCTGCGTAGGTAGGACAGAGGGCAGAGCGTCCCGCGGAGAGAGATGGAAGAGAGAAGAGAGAGAGGGATGATCGAATCTCCGTAGATTCCACTTAATGGGGTTGTAGACCCAATATCTCTCATGATCTTCTTGAAAATAGATAGCCCTACACTTTTCATCCCATATTATGGGTGTGGCCATGTGCAACACTAACCCATGGTGCAACCGGTACTCTGTACTAGGTCAGCATGCGAATGCAGGAAAGAATGAGGTAATCATCAGAAAAGGCGCTGCAGTGATGAAGACTCTCTCATTGGAGGCAAGTGATTGATGAGTGATGGATCCCCCCACGTCTCTTCCACGTCTTTTGCCAAGGCCCGCTTGCAGACGCCTTCTCTCTGTAGAGGCACCCCTCAGCCCCCCATGCAAGCACTCCTTTCTCTCTCTCAATCGAGACACCCCATCAACGTTTCGCGCTCTTTCTCTCTCTAAAGACAGAAGACATGGCGTCATGCCCCGCCCTTTTCGCAGATTCGCATAACCATAATGCGCTCGCAGCTCGCTAGTCTCTTCTCTCTCTATCTCTCTAGAAATGGTAACATTGTTTCTCTCTCTCTCTCTCTCTCTCTCACACACACACACCGCATCGCATGTATATCATCTTCCCAGAACTGCCCTCCTGCCTCCCCCTTTCTCTTTTTATCTCTCTCTCTCTCTCTCACACACACACACACACATCGCATCGCATCATCATGTATATCATCTTCCCAGACCTGCGCTCCTGCCTCCCCATTTCTCTCTCTCTCTCTCTCTCTCTCTCTCTCTCTCTCTCTCTCTCTCTCGCGGCCCATAGCTTTACATCCGCAGCTTTCTCTCTCTAGGTGAAGCAAGATATAAACGTCAGCTCATCATCTAGATCAACAGCTACACAATAAACAGACTACATGAGTGGCTGGCGACATGTCCGTTGCTCATTTGAGGGAGAGCCTTAGTACTGCGTTTCGTAAGGAGATGTGTAGGTGTCACTCTGGGTGTGGATGTGCGAGAAGAGAGGCGCTCTTGAAGCCCTCACCTCAGCTATTTGTGGTTGAGCCTTATCCGCTTCCTGGCTTTGTACAAATCTCTCTTCCCCCGCACCCTCTCCCCCCCCCCTCTCTCTCTCTCTCTCTCTCTCTCATCCATCTCTTTAATTCTCTCGTTCATCGCTCACAGAAGGTTTCTTCTCTGCTCTCTCTGTGTGTGTGTGTGTGTGATAGCGCGCATACGCGCTCTGTCCCTCGCAAAAGAACTGCATTGTTGCTGCTTCTTGATCGACGCCCCCTTCACAGGATATACATTTACGCTCTCTCTCTCTCTCTCTCTCTCTCTCTCTCTCTCTCTCTCTCTGTGGAGTACCGAGTCGCACGTTAAATTTATCTTCTCTTCTCCCCCTCAAAACGTTCTTTTATTGCAGGGGCTTGGATGGATCGATCGGTTGTAGGCAACCCTTGTGCACAACTCAAGCCTACGCCGCCATCTTCATAATGAGCATGCAGACCTCTACAATTAAAGAGTATGGCCCTGACATGATTACCTTCTCACTAGAGCTTGTGAGGCTCTTAACGCAGAATTGGGTCATGGTTACCAGCGTTGTCTATATTATATTGTACGGATCGTTGCCAGGGCTTGAGCTGCGCACAAGTGCTGCATGCAACCGACCTCGCGACAAAGAGAAACCTCAAAGCGGCCATCACAGGTTTTCCCTCACGAAAGGGTCATTTCCTATTTCCTTTCTTTTGCCGTTTCCGTCCAGCTGCATGTGGGATTCGACGACTTGGGCGGTCGTTCGCTCTAAAAAAAAAAAGAGGTATTTCTCCTTTTGCGTTTTCTGCTTTCATCTAGGAAAATAAAGGACCAGATTTCAAAACCCCCCCTCACTGTCTCTCTCTTGACATTCTTACAAGTTGAGATCAACTATGAGGGCTTCATCTTTAATCGTTCTCTCCCTATCTTCTTCACTCACACTTCTAAGTGGCATAGTGCAGCCATTGCAGTGCCAAGGTCGGGGGGCTGGGGGACGTAGGAGCTCCTGACCATCAATCTAGTGTACGGTAAATCTCTCAAATTTTGCCCACAACCAACAGATGTCAGATAGCCCTAGCACAACGTGCCGGGCGGCTAGTCACCAGCCACAATAGGATTCTCAGGAATCTTCCATTGCTGGCTGCCATTCTTTAGCACAACTGCTCCGGTCAGCCCTCCAAAAGTGCTTTTTTGTGAAGAGCGTCGCTCTGAATGGGTGGGAGGCAAATGCTGGCTATGGTTGGAACAGGTGGGGCGTTGGCTACACCGGCCAGCCAACCAGTTGCTGGCCAAAAAGGGGGAGGCACACGTAGGCTGTCGCCCCTGTAGGATTCGTTTTGGCTGGCTGGCTGCACTCGTTGTGCTCATGCTAAGACACATCGGTTGTAATATGCATGACAATCATTGCCAATGGATGTATGAACATTGAAACCTCAGCATAAGAAATACATTTTGCATGTGTGGTTGTGCCACTGTGCTTATGTTGCAATCCAGTTTCAGGTGGAGCTTCGTGGCTAAAGACCATTTATTGCCCCCCTCCCTTGGACCTTGACCGTCGAAAAAAAGTCCTTCACTGACCTTTCCCTCCGTAGTCACTACCCTACATGTCTCCTACCTCTCGTCGATCGCAATGTAGAGGAATTGATTATGGGGAACGATCATGTCTACACCTTCTCTTGCATTTTAAGTTGTCAAATCCAGTATCTATCCATTTTTTCTTGTTTCATGTTTTTATGGGGGTGAGAGCACCTCCAAAAATGGAAGTCTATCTATGGAGTAATAAAATTTAGGTATCTTATTGTTAAAACTAAAATTAGACTACATATACAAAAGGAATTTTTTATTGCATTTGAAAACAAAAATCAACAAGAAAAAAGGCATTTTGTGCCCTCCTTAGAGTTGGACTCTTTGCCCCTCTCTCAGATTGCAGGACTTTATCTAGTTTGGTTGGCTTTCAAAGTCTTTTGGTTGGCATCTGTCCATAGAAGACCATAAATGCTCCAAGGCTGGTTTGAGATGATGGAAGGATGTTTACAAGGAAGGGGATTGGTTAAAAAAAGAGAAGGTGATGCTTCAATATCAAAACTCCCAGGGGTGTGCTGAATTGGTATGGAGAAGAGTCCAAAGTATTCAGAATGTGTTGCAAAACATTATTAACGGCCACCACTTAAACCTCCCCAAAGTTTGCAAGGACTTTCATGACTATAAAGGACCTTCAACTGGTCAAAAAGCTCAGCAGATGAAGGATTTCCTGGAATGCTAAACAATGGGCTCCTACAAATTCCAATGCGGATAGGCCTTTCCTCTAACCATCAAGCAGAGCTGCCTAATGTGGCTTATCACCCATCAAGATTTGTGGACACACTCATTAGGAGTTTCTAATAGGACCTATAGAAGGTGTAATGTGCATGAAGAGACTTTGGCTCATCTTTTCATCAATTGTAAGTATGATATTCTTCTCAAGAAGGAGCTCTAGAATGCCTACCCTATTGATCAGTCAAAGTGCACTGGGAGATCCACGTTATTAGGGGAATGTAGCTTTACAGACATCCCTCTATTTATGGCCAATTTGGTTACTTCTTTGTAAAGCTTTATTTGGATGCTATCTCTGTTCATCTTCTTGTCCCCTCATCATTAGATTCAGAGCAATTATGATGGAGTTTTCTGTTGAGATGTCGAGCTCTACACCTTGAGCTGGCATCCACTACGGGTCTTGTCCGCTTACGGCATTTACTTACTGGCGCGTTAGGTGACCGACACGGAGAATCTCTGCCAGTGATTCTACAGCTGGACTACACTTATAGTGCCAGCCTAGTACGCTTCTAGCGAGTTCACACTTAGTGACCGCATGTACATATGTGCTACTTTTCAGCTTTAGCACTTAGTCATTTTGTACTCTCTTTTCTGTGAAGAAGAAGAAGCTTTCCATCTCTGTGTGCTTTGTGCTTGTCTTGTGTATCTCTCTTGCATCCTCATTCTTTACATGGTATCAGAGCCTGGTGCAGGCAAGAGAGGCTAAGAGAGCAAGAGCATCACAATCCCTTCGTTCGCAATCCACGACCAGATGCCAAGTTTCTGAACAGGTCTCCAAAGTGCAGTACATAGAGATTTACTGTACAAGTACAATGGTTGTATGTACGTTTGATTGTGGACACTCGTTGAGTGTAGGAAGCGTTACAGGTACCACGATAGCAGGTTCAGCAGATTTGCAGGTTTTTGCAGATTGCAGCTATTTTGTCTTAGTGCTTCAAGATGTCTGACGGTTTCAGTCAGATTGTCACTGAGAAGCTTGAGAAAAATAACTACCCTGCATGGAAGTTCAGAATAACAAATTTCCTAAAAGGAAAAGGTTATTGGGACTATGTAGAAGGAGACAATGAAAAGGAACCAGAGATTCCCGAGGCAAATGCTACAGCAGAACAAAGGAAAGCTTTGAGGGACTAGCAACAAGGCCAGAGCAAAGTGATGTATTGGCTGTCTATGAGCATCACAGATGGCATGATGAGCTATCTACAGGATGCTGAAACCCCCGCCATTGCATGGAGAAACTTAGGCAGAGTGTTCGAGGTGAACACCAAGGCCAGGAAGCTTCAACTAAAGTCGGAGCTAAATCAGGTTAAGAGGAACAACCTCTCCATCAATGATTATGGTTTGAAGAGCAAGAGTATCATTGAGGCTCTTGGATCTATTAAAGTCTCAGTGGAAGATGATGACATTGTCCGTGCATGCTTGGATGGTCTAGGAGATGAGTATGTACATTTCAGGTCTTCCATGAATACAAGAGACGACATCCCCGTGTTCCAAGATTTGATTTCTATGCTTATTCTGGAGGAGAAGAACCTTGACACATCTTCTTCTCATGGCAGAAATAATTCTGAACAGGCCTTCTATTCTAACTCCAATAGAGGTAGAGGTAGAGGTCGTGGTCGAGGCCCAAGGGGTTGCAGGGGCCAATTTCTGGAAGGTCAATCAAATCAAAACAATACAGGTGGCAGGGGAAACCAGTCTCAAGGCAGGGGGAGTCAAAGAGGTCGTGGTGCAGGATCAAGCAGGCAGCAACATACTCCAGATAGCAGAGAATGTTGGACTTGTGGTGAAAGAGGTCACATGTCACGTGACTGTCCAAAGGGAAAAGCAAGTGGAAAGAGAGAATAGGGCAACTATGCATCTACTAGCAGAGATGCAGATAACAACAAAAACGAGCGCATGTTTGTTATGCAGCATGTAATGAATACAATGACTGCAGAGAATTCCACCCAAGATGATGTTTGGTATGTGGATTCAGGTGCCTCTAATCACATGACGTCTCGTGGAGAGTGGTTTAGAGATATGCGCAAACCAGATGCAGGCAGGAGATGACACAGCTCACCCCATTGCTCATGTAGGGGACATACCTCTAAATACGAAGAGTGGGAAATCAAAGTACTTAGAAGATGTACTTCATGTCCTAAACATTACAAAGAATCTTGTTTCTGTTGGACAAATGGTCGAGTAGGGTTTGCAGGTTCGCTTCAATCCAAATGGCTGTTATGTAGAAGATTTCCAGAATGGCTGTAAGCTGATCACAGAGGACAAATGTGTGGGCAGAATGTTTACGCTGAATGTAGACATGCCTGAGGTCCAACCGATACTGCAAGTATACATGGTTGCAGGTATTATGTCTCTTTCATTGTGATGACCATACAAGGAAAGTATGGGTCTACTTCATGCATAACAAAAGTGAAGTGTTTGGTCACTTTCAAGACTTCAAAGTCATGATTGAGAAGGAGACAGATATGCAAATCAAGACATTGAGGTCAGATGGAGGGGGAGAGTACTTCTCCAATGATTTTTCAGATTTTCTGCGAATGCATGGTATACGCAGGCAGTTTACATGCAGATATACTCCACAGCAGAATGGGGTCGTAGAAAGGAAAAACAGGCACATTGTAGAGGTTGCACGTGCATTGATGAATGAGAAGAACATGCCTCATCATTTCTGGGCTGAAGCTATAAATACAGCTGTGTACATTATGAACAGGATACCTACAGCTGCGGTGCATGATGTAACACCTGAGGAAAAGTTTACAGGTACAAAGCCTGATTTGGCACACTTGAAAGTGTTTGGCTGCACAGCTTACGAAAGTGTTTGGCTGCACAGCTTACGTGCATGTACCAGATGAGTTGCGTAGGAAATTGGATCCTAAAGCAGAGAAATGTATTCTTGTGGGATATTCCCTTGAACAAAAGGGGTACATAAAGTAAAGTGCGTGCCATTCCTTAGATGTAATTTGACATTTCCGACACCTTCATTGTCTAGTTCATAAGCATCACCAAGTCTCACTTTGCCACAAGAGTGAGAATAAGTAGAGAACCATTCTCTATGTGGTGTCTCGTTGAAACTCGCACCAAAATCTACTATCTAATTCAGTGCATACTACCCATCTTCTGTAACAAGAGCCTTGACAGGTAGATCTGCTATGAAGACCAATACGTCAGAGGTAAGTGGCATAACAACAGTTGGAAGAGTCTCTACAATAGGAGCATTTGAGGACTCTAGCACATTGATGCACATGGCACTATTGGGGCTGATGTAAAAGATGATGTGGTTGTACAAAATGCGAGGCCACAGTCACAGGTTTTGAGTGGACCACAAGAGTCCTCTTCTTGTGGCTCTTTTGAGAAGCCATGGAATGGTAGACTACGTACACATGTTACTCCACCAGCAGGTACAGGGAATGTATCACGAAAAGGAAAGGAAAAGGTTGATGAACCTTCCCTTATGGTTGATGCATCATCAGGTTTTTCATATGTAAACATGGATTCAGATAGTTCTGAACAAAGTCTTGATGAGGAACTTGGAATTCCGGCTGTCAGGACACCTGGTGTAAGGAAAGTACAAGAAGATGCTAGAGGGCAAAGGAGTGACCCAAGGCCGCGCAGATCTAACAGAGTCAAAAATCCAGTTCAGAAATTGACTTATGATGGGTATCTAGCGCATCACCAAGCCTACATGGCTAAGGTGATACAGGATGTGGAGCCCACATGTTTTGAGGATGCAGTTGGAAATGTGCATTGGGATGATGCAATGAATGAAGAGATGGATGCATTGGAAGCAAACGACACATGGGAGTTGGTGCCATTGCCAAGTGGCAAGAAAGCTATTGGCTGTAAATGGGTGTATAAAACCAAGCATAAGGCTAATGGTAACATTGAGCGTCACAAGGCAAGGCTGGTCGCAAAGGGTTATGCACAGACGTATGGCATAGACTATGAGGAGACCTTTGCTCCAGTGGCAAAGATGACGACTGTGAGAGCTGTCATAGCAGTGGCTGCATCTAGAGGATGGATTATGCATCAAATGGATGTAAAGAATGAATTCTTGAATGGTGAGTTGCAAGAGGAAGTGTATATGGATCAGCCACCTGGTTATGTCGATCCAGGTTACCCAGATTATGTATGCAGACTTCTCAAAGCTTTGTATGGTTTGAAGCAGGGCTCTAGAGCATGGTATGACAGGATTGCCAAGTATCTTGTCAGTATTGGTTTTAGGAGAGCTCATGCTGATCATTCACTCTATGTACGTGAGAGTGATGTGGGGATTGTGGTCATTACCATATATGTAGATGACCTTATTATTGTGGGTAACAATGCTATGGAGATTGACCATGTGAAGGGTCTTCTCAAACAGGAGTTTGAAATGAAAGATTTGGGCGAGTTGCGCTACTTTCTTGGCATTGAGGTGATCAGGACTCCAGAGGGTGTATGGCTGTCACAGAGACAGTATGCTTTGGACATGTTGTCAAAGTATGGTATGGCTGATTGTAAGCCAATTTCTATTCCCTTGGATGTGAATGCAAAGCTGAGTGCAGAGAAGGGTGATGTTGTTGAGGATGTCAATATGTAAAGGAAGATGGTGGGTAGTCTAATCTACTTGACTATCACGAGGCCAACAGACTTGAGCTACACAGTAGGCTTGGAGAGTCAGTTCATGCAGCTTTCGAGGAAGCCACATTTGGATGGAGTACGACGCACACTTAGGTATGTGCAAGGGACTCTTGACTACGCATTGTTCTATGCAGCAGATGTGCCATTAGCATTGTATGGGTATACAGATGCAGATTGGGCAGGTAGCATTGTTGATAGGAGATCTACGAGTGGCTTCATGTTCTCTTTTGGGAGTGTTGCTATTACTTGGAGCAGCAAAAAGCAGCCTACGGTTGCTTTATCGAGCACAGAGGCCGAGTACAGAGGTGTAGCAGTTGCGGCGTGCGAGGTAGCTTGGCTACGCACATTACTTGAGGACTTGGGAGTGCAGGTGGACCAGCAGATTGTCATTCATTGTGACAACCTCAGCAGCATGCAGTTGGCTAGGAACCCAGTGTTCCATGCCAGGACCAAACACATAGAGGTCCATTACCACTACGTTCGAGAGCGAGTGTTGGCGGGCGACATCGACTTGGTCTACGTCAGCACAGAGGAGCAGATAGCGGATATCTTTACCAAGGCCCTCGGAGCTGAGAAGATTCGATGTTTCCGGACTATGCTTGGACTCTGCGACATGCAGAGCTCGAGGGGGAGTGTTGAGATGTCGAGCTCTACACCTTGAGCTGGCATCCACTACGGGTCTTGTCCGCTTACGGCATTTACTTACTGGCGCGTTAGGTGACCGACACGGAGAATCTCTGCCAGTGATTCTACAGCTGGACTACACTTATAGTGCCAGCCTAGTACGCTTCTAGCGAGTTCACACTTAGTGACCGCATGTACATATGTGCTACTTTTCAGCTTTAGCACTTAGTCATTTTGTACTCTCTTTTCTGTGAAGAAGAAGAAGCTTTCCATCTCTGTGTGCTTTGTGCTTGTCTTGTGTATCTCTCTTGCATCCTCATTCTTTACATTTTCCAATCAAGTTTCTAAGGCAGCCCAAGTTGAACTTAAAATTATGTAGAAGACTTTGAGATGGCAAAGGTGGAGAGAGACCATTTTGTCCCATTATAATTCTTTGAGGTTGTCTACCATTGCTAATTATCTCTCCCTTTCCCACCCCCCTTTGATGTAATCGCGGCTCCTCTCTTGCCCAGGATTGGCCCTTGTCCTTAATCCTCAGGGGCACTTGTAATTTATATCCTTCCTATCTAATATAATTTTGTTGTTTCTCAAGAAAGGCCATTTTATTACCTAGTAGCTTATAAGTATGTGGATTGTGAGATTTTTTGATACCTTTGAATGCACCTTTGTGTCAAACCTCACATCACGTACAAAGAGGGAAGGGGGGGATTGTTTACTTGCTAATCTTTTCAAACAAAATAACTATTTCACAACCATCTGTTGTCAAATACATTAGTGGTATTATGCATGGCAATCATTGCCAATAATCCTATGACGTCTCAGTATATAAAACATTTATTGCATGCATGATGATTGTACTTGGATTGCATAAAGGACTATTTTTGCGTGCTTCTTAATTAGGAGGAGCTTCATGAGAGAAGACCAATTATTGCCCTCCCTCCCTTGGACATTGACGACCAAATTATTACTTTGTATGGCTCCTAGCTCTCTGTTGGTTGCCATACAGTGGCGATGATTACTGAAAAAGGTAATTTCTACAACTTCACTTGCGTCTTAAGTTGTCCAATTTTTTGGGAGGGGAGTGTGGGTGCATCTCCAAAAATGTAACTCTATTTGTTGAGTACAAAGTTATAGGTATCTTATTGATAAAACTAAAACAACACTATATATACAAGAGAACTTTTATACATTAAAAAAAAGCTAAATTTCATTTCCGAGAGTCATTGCATAAGCAAAAACACATGAGAAAATCACTAGGCTTGACACACATGAGAAAATCACTAGGCTTGCTCATCCAAAGTCAAAAAGATCCCTACAAGGAGGGGGGCGAGCCTACAAGGGGGGGGATGAGAGAGAACACACACTCACACACACAAGGGAAGCCTCAGCTTGAAGAGGCAGCAAGAACACTTGTCAAGTTCCTCCTCATGTTGCCCTCATGGTGTGCCTGAAGCCTATTGATTGGCCACCCAAGGGGTCCAATGATAATTTAGGATATTTAATTAATTGATTTTGCATTTATCAAGTCCTCTCTCTCAAAGGGGAAAGGGGGACACTTGTCCCAAGGCTACCCTTGTTGCTTGTAATGGCTCCTGCTTGTGATCGGCTAGGCCTGGAGGGGTCCAATGAGCTTTCATCATGAGCTACAAGGGGGGGTCGACCATGCAAGCTAGGGGGTTGCTTAGGGGGTATACTCACCCACACACACTCACAATCACTCTCATTGTGTACTATGCAAAGTGCAAGGGCTCCCTCTCCTTCACCAAGCAAGTAGAGGTTGAGAGTCTACACCAACACTCTTGGCTATGGAGTGCAAATCCACCCAAGAGCCATGCTTCAATGCTTGAGCTTGCCATCTCCTTCTTCTTCATTACTATGTTATTATGTATGCTAGTATGCTAGTACAAGAGTTATGATAAGAGAGGAATTAGTTCTTTCTCGTATGAAATGTTTCTTATTCCTCTTCCCTACCCTCATTCCCTGCTAGCTCTCTCCACCTTCGAAGGTGTTTGAGGTCTTGGGACTGAGGCTTGGCATGGTTAAAGCTTTCTTCAAGTTTAGGTTATGCTATGATGGTGATGCATGAAGCTTTCCATCTTCATTGCTTCACCTAGGTCACAAGGAACACAAAGAATGTATTGTAACAAGTCTCTCTTTATGGGAGAAAAGATAATACAAATGACTATTGGAGGGGGGACCGGCTCCACATAAATCCGGTCCTCAACTGTTGTTATGTTCTCTAAATTCTCTCTCTTGCAAAAGTATTGTCTATGCCAAGTTAACTAATTGCTATGATTATGTTGCTATCTTCAATTATGTCTACCCGCTATGCTCACAAAATCATTTCTTGAAAGTACTCTCATTAAATTCCGCTACTCTCAAATTGAATAGGCAAATTACATTACATTGGTATCAGAGCATTTGGTTTCTCTTTTCTTGCTTAAGAAGAGAGGTCCTTAAGTAGCCTATAAATGGTTGATGTTGTTAATTATAATAGGGTAAGTGGAACTGGGATCTAATATCGGTTTTGTTAAGCCCACTATGTGGGGGATGGTGCACACCTCGGGAGCTTTGGACTTAATAATGGAGTCTTTTTAGACTTGCCTACGGCTTTACCATTATTGAGCCATAAGAAGTCCGAAAGGAGCTAGCCCTTGGCAACTCTGCTATGTTAGACCTACTCCTCTACTCTCTATAATTAACCACTTTGAGCCGTGGGTGTAGATACTTAAGAGCCGATTTTCAAAGGCTAAGAGAAGTGGCAACTAAGGTTTTAAATTGCCAAAGCATACACTAAGTATAAACATAAATTTTGTTAACATGGCTGACAATAATCGAGAGAGTAGAATGAACATTGATAGCTTTGATTTTGCACATGAAGGTGCTAATGATGATGCTCCCATGTTTGTGAATTATCTCGTCACTAGGTTGCAGCAAGCTATGGGCAAAAGCTATGGGCAACCCTGCTTTGCAAGCTGAAGTTACTCAACAACTTCGTGCTTATGGTATTTCCCTTCCTCTCCCCGAGGAGAGAGAGCTTAGGAGGCCTCTTGAAGAGACCCCCAAAAGAAGACTCTCTCCCATTCGAGAGGAGGAATCCAAAGAGAAAGAAAGCAATGAAAGTCTAAGTTCTTCTAAAGATGTGGCTCCACGAAGACGGCGGTCTAGACGATCGCCTACTCCTCCCAAGAGGAAAAGAGCAACCCATAGTCCTTCTCCTCATCACTCTGAAAGGCAAGAGAGGAAACAAAGGAAGAAAAGGGCTAGGAAGAGGTCACCCTCTTCTCCTTCTTCTTCACCTTCTCTTCCGATGAAAGTTATGGCTATTCTCCTAGAGAATACAAGAGGGGAGGACATCGCAAATCATTTCCTACATGGCAAAGGTCACAAAAGCTATAGAAGTTCAAAGAGGGAGGAAAGAGTATCTCTTTTCTCACCTACGATGGCACCTTTGGTGCTACTGACAAAGTGTTGGCCTTCATCCAGCAATTTGATGCGGCCTTTGGGGACGAGGGCTTCACAGAGTCCTCCAAGCTACGCCATGTAGCTATGCACTTCCAAAAATCAGCTCGTCAATGGTGGGCTAGCCTTCTTGGCAATGGAGAAGCCCCAAAGACATGGAAAACTCTACGAGTTTCCATCATGAAGCAATTTCTTCCAAGTGATACTAAAGATAAAGTTCTTACCGAATGGCGCGGCTTGAAGCTTCTCTCTCATGAGTCTATCAACAAGTATGTAGACAAGTTTTGGGATTTACATCTCAAAGCTACTGTCTTTCAAAAGATAGACTTTGTCGAGCAAAGACAGCAATTCTGTGCGGGATTACCTGAAGAGATGGCCGAATACATCAACTCTCAACGGCGCGGTACTATTACTGAAGTAATCCACCACACCATGGTTGCTTCACGCATCAATTTCCATCAAGGGGCTAGACGTAATGTCAAGCCCATGGAAAACAAAGATAAAAATGATGCTAAGGGGAAATCCAATGCTCAAAATAATTCCCAAGGCACTTCCAACAACAACAACAACAACAAGAACAACAATTGGTCCAAGGAGAAGGGAGTTTACAAAGGTAAAAACAAACTCTCCCCTGAAGAGCTTGAAGCTTTTCGCAAGGACCATAAGTGTTTCAAGTGTGGGGAGCAAGGACATGGCTATCGTTCTTGCCCCAAGAAGAATGCTCACAATGAGACTCCTAGGGCTTCCACCATCGAAGCTCCAAAAGAGGATGCTCATTGCAAAGGATCATCACTTTCCTATGCTTGGGGAAAGGTAAGAGAGCATGATGCCTTCATCTTGTTTGACCCTGGCTCTACTCTCAACTTCATATCAATAGAGTTGGCCACCAAGTTGGGTAGTCAAGCTTTTGAGATGGGAGATATAGTAACAGAGCTGATGCAGCTTTCAAGGGACATCAAGCCTCCGTTACTCCCTTGATTGGGAAGTTGAGGCTTCATGTCCAAAACTATGTCGATAAAGAAGACTTCTTCATCTCTCCTCTCCAACATGAGGATGTTATCCTAGGGGCGCCATGGTTTGATCGCATGGCTGCCAACATGAAGTTCTCTGAAAGGAGAATTTACTTCACCTACAGGGGAAAGAACATGTATATAGATGCTAGTGAGCGTGGTCGCACTATTCCACTTGTAAATCCTCTTTCTTTTGATAAATCAATGAAGAGCTCAGTTTCTGCGGACATGATTTATGTCAAAGAGTCTCTAAAAGCTAATAATGTTTTATCAAATGTAAATGATAGGAATCAAGAAGAGTTAGACTTGTCTACTTTTCTAAAAGGATTCCAAGATGTGTTCATCGATGATATCCCTATGGAACTACCTCCAAAACGAGGGGATGATGACCATCGTATTGAGCTCCTTCCAGGAAGCTCACCGCCTAACAAACCTCCTTATCGAGTCTCACAAGCTCAACAAGAGGAGATTATGAGGCAAGTACAGGAATTGGTAGACAAAGGGATGGTGAGGCCTAGTTCCTCTCCCTTTTGTTCTCCAGTCCTTTTAGTGCAAAAGAAAGATGGTACATACCGTATGTGTATGGACTATCGAGCACTAAACCATATCACTATCAAAAACAGATTTCCCATACCTCGGGTAGAAGATCTGTTTGATAAGCTACAAGGCTCTACCTACTTCAGTAGGATTGACCTTAAGAGTGGCTATCATCAAATAAGGATAGTGGATGAAGATATCTTAAAGACTGCGTTTCGCACAACATTTGGTCTTTATGAATATCTAGTCATGCCTTTTGGCTTGACTAATGCACCAGCTACTTTCAATCGTTTGATGGAGAAAATTTTTAGACCATATCGTAAATTCACTGGATATCATCATCTACTCCAAATCTTTGGAGGAACATAAGCAACATCTCCAAGTGATTTTTCAAGCCTTGAGGGAGAACAAACCTTTTCTCAACCAAAAGAAAAGTGAATTTTTCCTTCAAGAGATTCAATATTTAGGTCATATTATCTCTCATGATGGTATTCGTATGGATCCATCAAAGTTAGAGGTAATAAAATCATGGCCTAACCCAAGGAATCTACATGAGCTAAGAAGCTTTATTGGTATGTGTGCATACTATAGACGCTTCATAGCAAAATTCTCTCAAGTAGCAGGACCACTACACGACTTAACAAAGAAGAACGTTAAGTTTGTATGGACTGCTAAAAGGAGCAAAATTCTTTTGAAAAACTCAAAGAGAAACTTACTTCCCAACCAGTCCTTGTGCTTCCTGATCTCTCAAAGCCATTTGAGGTCCAATGTGATGCTTGTGGTGATTGCCTTGGAGCGGTTTTGCTTCAAGAAGGGTATGCCATAGCATATGAGAGCCGAAGGCTCAATAGTGATGAACGAGTCTTGGGCATTTATGAGAAAGAGCTTTTAGCTGTTCTACATGCCCTAGACACATGGAAGCACTACCTATTGGGGACTCCATTTATCCTACGAACTGACCACCAAAGTCTCAAGTATTTCATGACGCAAACCAAGCTTTCTGACAAACAAATGAGGTGGGCAAATTTTCTTTCGCAATTTAATTTCCATATTGCTCACATAGCTGGTAAGCACAATCAAGTTGCCGATGCACTTTCACGACGACCAAAAGTTAATGCGGTGTCTATAGCTACTCACAATGATCTATCCTCTATGATAGATGAGTATGCTACTGACCCTGACTTTAGAGACATAATGTCAGCCCTTGCTTTGGGGAAGAAAGAGGAACCATTCACCTTGCAGGATGGTTATCTTCTCCACGGCAATAGGCTATGTGTTACCCATTCCCTTCGTGAGAAAGTTATGTATGAATCCCATGCTCCTCCATATGCGGGGCATAGAGGTATTTAACCTACTCTCCGAGGAGTAGAGACATATTTCTATTGGCCTACAATGAAAGTGGATATACAAGAGTATGTTTCAAAATGTGTAGTATGCCAAAAGACCAAGTATGATAGAGGGAAGCAACCTAGATTACTCCAGCCATTGCCTATTCCAAATTCACCATGGGAGAGTATATCCATGGATTTCATCTTTGGATTACCCAAGTCTATCCATGGGAATACAGGAATATGGACAATAGTCGACAGGTTTAGCAAGCAAGCACATTTTATTCCTATCAAAAAGACTATTAAGGCACATCAAATGGCAAATCTCTTCATATCTCAGATTTTCAAGCACCATGGATTACCCACATCCATCGTGTCAGATAGAGATCCTAGAATGACCAGTAATTTTTGGAAAGGTCTCTTTGAAAATCTAGGAACAAGATTGAATTTCTCTTCGGCCTATCACCCACAAACGGATGGCCAAAGTGAGATAGCCAATCTTACGATACTCGATCTACTCAAGACTTATGTTACTGAAGTAGATCAACGCTCACAATGGGAAAAGTACTTACCTCTTGTAGAGTATGCCTACAATAATACTGTACATACTTCTACGGGAAAAGCACCTTTCGAGATCATTGAGGGAAGACCTAAAAGTCCCTTGCTACTCAAAGTACATGGGAAGATCTTCGCCGCCGATGAGTATAGCCGTGACCTACAAGAATCTTTTCAAAAGATTAAGGAGGCTATATCCATCTCTCAACAAAGGAAAAAACCTGCTGACAAGCACAGAAGAGCCTTAATGTTCAAAGAAAATGATTGGGTCTTACTCAAGTTTCCTAAGGCTCGATTAAGGAAAACGACGGGCAAAAATCCTACAGTCCATCAAAAGTATTATGCTAAACTAGCAAAAAGATACTGATAGCCGTTTTTCGGCTCTCCATAATTGCCATACTAGATTACTCCACCCTACCAAATTCACCCAAACGCTATGGCTATCCCTACCATTTCATTGTACATAGGCGTGTGTGAGTTAGGGGGCTTTTCCCATATCTTCTTAAAAACCCTCAACTAGCTAGTCACTGGGCTAGGTGAGCCAAAAAAAATAAAAAAAATAAAAATAAAAGTATATTATGGCCTCTTTGTGTGTAAATATTTCATTGTATATATGGCCTAAATATAGGGATTTTTTATAATTATTTTGGTATTTTATTTAAATATTTCTACTTAGGTGTGTGTTTTATTAAACCTATGTACACCTTCTTTCATCCTCTTACACCATAAGTATATTTTTTGCCAATATGTACATATTCTAACCTCATATTTTTCCTTTATACAAATCACTCTCACATTTTCACCCTCACCCTCGTGAAAACAAAAAATTGATTTCTACTCATTAGTTACGTTTATTATATTATTTACTTGCATACCTTTTCCTCTTTCACCCAAAATAATTCAAGGAGGGACCATATCATATGATTCCAATATCTTTCCATATCCATAACTCCTCCATATTTTTATTATTATTTTTACTCATTATTCTAACACCATGTGCTCATTGAGCTAAAGTCCATGAATAGTCCATACACTAGTCCCACCATGTATATATTTCTTATTTCACCAATAATCCTCCTCCATGCATGGGTCAAGGGCAACTTGAATGCTTTGTATTATAATATGACAAAGGAGGGGCTCACTTTTGGATGCATTGTACAAATTCAACAAAGGAGGGGGCCACATAAAGACTTTTGCAGGCATAAAAAACAGGCTTTTTGGTGAGAATTTTGGCACCTATCTCCACTCCGAATTTGGAGCGGTGGTCAAAAGAGAAAATGTAGCCCACGCTCTGAATAATCACTTCAAATTTTTTCATGATTTTTGGAGCTACCACCGGTGAGCTATGATTTTTTGAGTGGACCCCAGTCTGCCCACTTTTCTCACAAGTAGCCCTTAGTCTTCTCTCACCCTTCTGTTACCATATACATGTGGTAGTGATGTGTGTGAACACACTAGGACCGCCGGGGCATTTTTTCCCTCTTTAGGAGGTTTTTTCCCCCGTGCATTGTATATACGCCCATCACTCTAGGGCTATCTATCTTTCCATTGCACACTAAGTAACACACTCTCTATTGTGTGCCTTGAGCTTCCTTCGTCTTCTCCAAGCTGTGTGTGTTTCTCTGCAACCCTAATTCCAACAATTGGTATCAGAGCAGGTCACGTCCTCCCGGGCTTAGTCGCCAGCTGCTCCAGCACACGCCTGCTCACTTTCTCCGATTTCAGTGAGCTTTGGCAAGCGTTCGCAGGTCGACAAATATTTTGGGTGAGCTCAAAGAGCTCGGTTTGCTCAGAATTTTGATTTGGGCTCATTTCGGCCACCGTTTCCACTACGGGCAGTACTGCACAGGTTATTTCGTCATTTTGTGCAGATTTTCTGTCAGTGCCGTTTTCTGCATAACAGGTGCCTTATAGTCTTCTACGGTTTGTGCTATATAGCACAAGTTGTTCCCGCTCCATTTCTCCTATTTTCGGGCAGTTTTCACATCAGGTGCAGCATTTACCATGGCTGACAACAACAACACAGATGTGTTCAAGATGTTTGCTGCTGAGGACAGGTTGGATGGGGACAACTACCCTATGTGGGCTTATATGATGCAACACGTTCTTGTGTCAAAAGGTGTCTGGAACATTGTGCAGGGCATTGATGTACGTCCTGGTTCTGAAGATGTAGGCGATATTGAGGATGTTGCAGGTCTTGCTGCAAGGATTGCAGCTGTTAGAGTTGTTTTGCCTACAGCAGAACAAGCTCGTTGGGATGTTAAGGATGCGCAGGCTCATGCATTGATTGCGTTGTCTATGAAGCGCACCATTATTCCTCACATCCGTTCAGCAAAATCTGCAAAACAGGCTTGGGATATTCTAGCAGGTCTTTATGCAAGCCGCAATGAGGCTAAAATTGCTTTGCTGCGTAAAGAGCTAGAGTCGAAGATTATGCATGAGGAAGATGATATGGACACTTTCCTTGCTAGTGTCAAGGATATCAATGAGCAACTCATTTCTGCAGGTGAAGTCATTTCTGACAGTTCCCTTGTGCAGACTGTTCTTGATGCCTTACCAGATTCCTACCAGACTTTTGCTAGTACTTGGAGACTGATGACCCAAGGAAATCCTGAAGTTGTCAAGTTTGATGCATTATGCACATTGCTGTTGCAAGAGTCACTTTCTAGAAAAAACAGGACTAGGCAGCGTGCAGTTGAACAGGCTTTTATTGCTTCTCAAAGAAAGGGTGGTAACAGTAATGCAGCCACTTCTTATGGTTCTGCTGCGAGTGGCAAAATTTCTGTTCCTAATGCTTCTGCTGGCAGCACTTCATCTGGCAATTCTGGTGATAAGGGCAAAAAGAAAATGCGTTGCCATTATTGTAAAGCCAATGATCACTTGATCAAGTCGTGTCCTAAGTTGAAGGCCAAAGAGGCTAAGAAGAAAGAGGGTGGTTCCACTGCAAATGCTGGTTCCACTACAAATGCAGCCATTGTTGAGTCTTCTGTGAAAGGAGATTGTGATGCTGATGTTGATGCAGAATGGGCTTTTAGTGCAGAGTGCACTTACAATCCTGCTGTCCATGATGCATGCTTGTCAGTTGCTGCAGATTCACATGTGTGGTATTTCGACAGTGGTGCTACAAAGCACATTACCTCACATCGTGAATTGTTTACCTCTCTCGAGTCTGTCCCTCATGGGAATTCAGTCACTTGTGCCAACAACGCCTCTTATCCAGTTCAGGGAGTTGGAAAGATTGTGCTCACTGCTGCTAATGGCAGTTCCTTTACACTTGTTGATGCACTTTATGTACCTGGGATCAAGAAGAATCTATTGTCTGTATCCGCACTTGCTAGACTTGGACTTGTAGTCAAATTTGTGGATGACAGATGTACAGTTCATGATCTCAGTTTTGGTGATGAAATTGTTGCATCTGGGCTTTTGTGTCGTGGGCTGTATAAGCTCACTTTGTATGACAAGTGTGGACAAAATTTTGCAAATGCTGTTGCAGATTCAAGGGCTATTTCAGATGCAAAACTTTGGCATGCACGTTTTGGTCATCTGAATTTTGCCAGTTTGCTGCGTTTGCAGAAATCTGATATGGTTGCTTCTTTGCCGCCTCTTGAAGCACCTATCAAACATGTTTGTGAAGGCTGTATTCTGGGTAAAATGCAGCGTTCTAAGTTTCCAAAGGATGGTTCAGTTAGGGCCACATGCAGGTTGCAGCTTGTGCATAGTGATGTTTGTGGGCCCATGCAAACTCCGTCCTTGGGCAATTACCTGTACTTCGTGACTTTCATTGATGATTACTCCAGGCATGCGTGGGTATTTCCGCTTAAAGCGAAGTCCGAAGTTTTTATGTGCTTCAAACAATTTTTGGCTATGGCTGAAAATGTCTCAAAATGTACTATGGGCACCCTCCGTTCCGATCGAGGGGGGGAGTATATGTCTCATGAATTTAATGCATTTCTGGCTAGTCGTGGGATAAAACACCAATGTACAGTGCCTTATACACCTCAGCAAAATGGTGTTGCTGAGAGGAAAAACAGGTCACTAACGGAAATGGCACGATGTATGGTCAAAAGTCAAGCTTTGCCGCATTCTTTTTGGCTTGAGGCCATCATGTGTGCCACTTATGTACTTAACAGGTGTCCTACGAAAGCTTTGCAGTCTATTACTCCATATGAAGCATGGCATGATAGAAAACCTTCTATTGAGCACATGCGTGTTTTTGGCTGTTTGGCATATGCTTTGGTGCCACAAGTGCAGCGCAGAAAATTGGATGATAAGGCTGTCAAATGTATTTTTGTTGGTTATAGTGCTGAAAGCAAAGGTTACAGGTTGTATCATCCGCAAACAAAACGTATTTTGGTTTCACGGGATGTAGTGTTTGTGGAAGATTCTGTTCAACCCTTGCTGTCATGTACTAGAGACAGTAATGTAAGCTCACAGGACATTTATGACACTTTGTTGCCTCTTTTCAGTGGTGGAAATACGAATGTAAGTTCCAATGAGGCAAATGTACAGCCTATGGGGGTTTCTGAAAATGTTTTAGAACAGCCTATTACTGATGCAGATGTACATGATGTACTTGATGAGGAAAGGGCTGAAAATGAGCAGGCTAGAGGTATGCCAAAATGGCTGGTGCACACTTTGCGTGATAGTAAATTGGATGCACCTTTATCTAGTCGTACTCGTTCAGGCTCTCGCCATGCATCTTATGCATCAGATTGTTATGCTTTGGCTGTGTCTAGTTTACATGATGTTGAGGAGCCTCTGTCTTTTGATGAAGCACAGAATTCAGAAAATTGGATTGCTGCCATGAAATCAGAATATGATGCACTTATAGAGAATGACACATGGACTTTATGTGATTTGCCTCCTGGCAAAAAGGCCATTGGTACCAAGTGGGTTTACAAGTTGAAACGCAAGCCGGATGGTGAGATCGATCGCCATAAGGCTCGACTTGTTGCAAAGGGTTATGCACAACAAAAAGGCATAGATTATGAAGAGACTTTTGCTCCCACTTGTCGTATGACTACTGTGCGTTTTCTATGTGCATTGGCAGCTCATTTTGGTTGGGATGTACATCAATCAGACATTGTTACTGCTTTCTTGAATGGTGACATATTTGAGGAAGTTTATGTAATGCAGCCTCGCGGTTTTGTCATAAAAGGACAAGAGGACAAAGTGTGCAAATGTAAGAAGGCTTTGTATGGGTTGAAGCAATCTCCTCGTGCTTGGTATGAGAAAGCTGACACTCATTTGGTTAAACGAGGCTTTCGTAACAGTCCAACAGAAAGCACATTGTATGTAAAGCGTGAGGATGATGTATTTCTCATTGTGGTTCTTTATGTTGATGATTTGCTGATCACTGGACCAAATGAGAGACATATTGCTGAATTTAAGGCTGATTTGAATGCTACTTTCAAGATGAAAGATTTGGGGCTGTTGCATCATTACTTGGGTATACAGTTTAAGCAGTGTGATGGTGGTATTGCCTTGTGTCAGAAAAGTTACATAGAGACATTGCTATGTAAGTTTGGACTTGAGGATTGCAAACCTATTGCCACTCCCATGGAAACAGGTTTGAAGTTGAGTCTACATGATGCTGGCGATCCTGCTGATGTCACTCTTTACCAAACTGCTGTTGGCTGCCTCATTTATGTATGCAACACGAGGCCAGATATTCAGTTTGCAGTCTCGCAGGTCAGCAGATTTATGCATAGCCCAGGGTCTAAGCATTGGCAGGCTGTCAAGAGGATTTTCCGCTACCTTAGTGGCACTTTACATCTTGGCTTGTTTTATCCCAAGGGGGGATCATTGCCGCCAGACTTACATGCTTTTTCGGACTCAGATTGGGCTGGTTGTTTTGACACGCGAGTGTCCACAAGTGGTTTTTGTTTCATGCTTGGCAGTTCATGTATATCATGGTTGAGCAAGAAGCAACCTACTGTGGCCACTTCGAGTTGTGAGGCTGAGTACAGGGCAGTCTTCACAGCTACGGTTGAGTGTGTATGGCTCAGACGCCTTATGGCTGACTTGGGTGTTGGACAGGACACTGCCAACACTATCTACACTGACAGTCAGAGCGCATTGGCAGTTGCGAGGAACCCAGTTTTTCATGCTCGCACAAAGCACATTGAGGTGCATTACCACTATGTCAGGGAGAGGCTCTCAGCAGGAGAGATCAGCTTGGCTTATGTGCCAACACAGGACAACCTTGCAGATCTTTTCACAAAGGCATTGTCTCGTGAGAAGCTTGAAGCTTTCCGCAAAGCTTTGGGCTTACTCCCCTTTGTGGACTGATCCTGTCCTCAGGGCATGGCACTTCCCTTTACTCATGTGCCAGCTCTCGTTCACCGCATCACTCCAGGGGGGATTTGTTACCATATACATGTGGTAGTGATGTGTGTGAACACACTAGGACCGCCGGGGCATTTTTTCCCTCTTTAGGAGGTTTTTTCCCCCGTGCATTGTATATACGCCCATCACTCTAGGGCTATCTATCTTTCCATTGCACACTAAGTAACACACTCTCTATGGTGTGCCTTGAGCTTCCTTCGTCTTCTCCAAGCTGTGTGTGTTTCTCTGCAACCCTAATTCCAACACCTTCCACACACCTACTCACTCTTACACATCCCTCCCTCTCCTTCCCTCACTCAAACCTGCAATTTCCATGGCTTCTCCCACCCTCTTCACCATTACCCTTCTCTCTCATCCCTATAGTTCTTTTATGAACCTCTACATACATACACCCTCTCCATGTCTCTCTCTATTGCTTCTATGTTACAATTTCATTTACCTCTCCTAAAATATCTAAAATTCAGCATCTTAACCATGATAACTTCTGCAAATTGAGGATTTTTCATCAACAAATCCTCTTTTCATCGTGGTGGTCAACCGTGGCGGCGGCGTAAAGAAGCGAAGAAGAAGAAGAAGACCAGCGGTCATTTTTTCCACAATCTACACAAGGGTGAGTTCAAGCTTCTTCAAAGCTTCACCATCTCAATGATTCTCTTTTAATTCACCCCTCTTCCTTCATCAAATCAACTCACTCTACCCATTGTAAATGTAACATTAACTTTCTAGTGATTACTAACGACTAACATACTAACACAAAATAGCATTGACCTAACCATAAAAGACACCTCACCTCAAGACATGTATAGTAACTCTCTCTCTCTCTCTCTCTCTCTCTCTCCTTCCTTAAAAATTACTTTCACCTTATCTACCATCAATAATGCTCTCTTTTGAGCCCACACCCATGACTCAAGCAGACAAAGAAGGCCCGCAATGTTTTGATATTCAAAAAAATCATAATCCTGATTTGTTAGCTTGTAAATTAGGATTTCCAATAATCTTAATGAGGGGTCTCCAACCTATAAATAGGCCCCTCTCCTTCTTGTAAAACAACCTCCAACATCTCACATAGCACCCCAACACTCTATGCGTGAGGAGAGACTTAGGTGTAGCAACCACTTGTGAGCTTCACTCTTGGTGTGAGAGAAGCCTTCAAGCTACACATTGCAAGGAGAGAGCGTGAGTTCCTCAAATCTCAAAACCACTATTGTATATGCTCCTTCATCATCAATAAATTGAGGTTTCGTGCATCAAAGACGTGATTCGACGTTCAAATCTTCGTCCTTCCGTTTGTGCAATACGGTTTGGTGAATTCAAGGTGACTTGTGTATTTGAGTTTCTATCGGTTGATCTTGATTTTAGAAAGTGTTTTAGTGTGTTTTTCATTGCCAATTTTGTGTCCATTGTAAGAGGGTATTGTGGTGAGAGGTCTCCCACACCCTAAGACAGTGTGTGTGTGTGTGTTTTGGCAATGATTAGCAATCACTAAGCATTGAGTGAGTTTTTGTACAAGCTCTACGATAGCAACCTAACGAACCATCTCCATTTGCAAGTCACAAATAAGGTATTACGCAAGATCCATTCCTCTCTCTCTTTCCTTTTCTCTAGCTCTCTCTGGTCCATTTTGTGTGTGTCTTGGTGTGAGATTGCTTGTGTGTGTTGTGTGGTGCATCTTCTTGGTTGTACCAAAATCTCTCTTGCGTCCTAGTTCGCAGACCATAACTAGGTGGTGCCCCTATCTTGTTTGGGTTTGGCTGTGGGTTTGTTGTTTTGTTGTGCTTGTGGTTGCCCCAGCCCCAATTGAGCAGCACGGGAGCCTTGAGGGGTGTTTAGAGGTCGCCTCTCTTGTTGCCCGCCCCGGACCGCCTCAATTTTGGTGCCCCCACTGAGGACAGGCTTGTGTATGTTTTGTGTAGGCTCAACCTTTAGCATAATCAAGTAGCTTGCATGAATCACGAGAATTTGTATGATCCCTTCATTCCCATTGCAAGGCAAAAGGTACACATAATTGTTAGTACTAAGTTGCAATTTCAACGTGTAATTCGTAGAATTTTAGGTCCTCTTAGGTTGGCAGAGATAAACGCATCAGTAAATCCTTTTATTTTGCCTCTCATTAGGTACGACCTTAGTTTGGACGTCTATATTTTTGTTTTGTTTTAAGCATAAGGTCATGCATAGACAATGGATAATGGCCCAAGAATAGAGGTTTTCCCCTTTCATTTCACTCCACACATTAGAATAAACATTGCAATTAGTAGAAAAATCCATTTTCAACAACGTATGGTGTTCATGTTTGGTGCCCAAAGAGTAGGAGAAATTCTCGCGTCACCAAACCCTGTCATCCTACCTCTCATTGATTATCATAGGTCATTTGATGTGAATATTTTTATTTTGTTGTAGAATAGATTGCAATTTAGAGAATATTATTGTGTAGATCTTTTAAAGAAAGAAAAAACAAAACGCGTCACTTTGAAATCAATTCAATGGAGAACCAACGCCAAATGTCTGGATATCCTCTTTTCTTTGGAGAGCCTGGAGAGGATGCAGAATTATTTTTGGCAAATTTCAAGATGTCTTGTCGTATCAAGAGGATAGTAACTGATCAAGAACGTGTAGAAATGTTTGAGGTAGTCCTTAGGAAAGATGCTAGCACTTGGTTTGACTCTTTGCCTGAGGAAGTTAAAGAAAATTACATGGAAGTTGTCAATCATTTCAAGAGATACTTCTTTGATCCCCAAAACACTCAAAAGCTATGGCAAGACATTGTTTCTCATAAGCAAAAAGACTTAGATGACTACTACTTGTACAAGCAAGAGTTCCTACGTCTTTGGGCTCTATGGATACGAAATGTTGCTAACCCTGGTGATGGTGCAGAATTTCTAAAGAAGGAGAGGTTCATAGCCGGACTCTTTCCTGACCTTAAGGTAAAAGTTGAGGTGGGTGCACCTGCTACCTTTGATGCAGCTGAAACTAGGGCTGCTGAGAAATATAGGAAACTCAAGTGCTTAAGGGGGGAGGTTCCAATAGAAGGTCTTAGACCCAAAGGTAAGTCACAAGCATCAACATCTAAGGAGCTTCCTGAGGTAACGGTTGAAGTGATTGAGAAGTTAAATGAATCCTTAAGCAGCCTGTCAATTCACCTTGCACAAGCCGTAGGTCCAAAGGGACAAGCAAAGAAGTCTGAAGAGCGAGACCCACGACCTAGGAGAGTCTTGCAATGTTGGAATTGCGGAGAGTCTGGACATGGGATGTATAATTGTCCTTGGCCCCGTGGAGAGCCAGGGAGACCTAACTTGAATTACCCAGTGATGAATGCAGGAGAAGGAGCTGGTCAACAACCAAGGCTTCTACAAAGGCCAAATGGACCAAGACCACCTCCACAAGGGGTAGAAGGAGTTCCACCTTTGCCAGATCCAAATGTGCATGTGGTAGAGGTGACAAATTCAAATGAGGTTGACATGGAAGCCAATGGCATTAAGCGTGGCCGACGAAAAGGTAAAGAGAAAGAAGGAGTCACATCACAGAGTGACCATGGACAAGGCAAGAAGGCAAAGAAAACCAAGGAAACCAAGAGGACTCGACGTCGTATCAACCTCCAAGACTTCCCTCTTGGACATGGTATGGCTCCGTACAACTTGTTGGAAGACATGAGAGGTAAGGGTCCTGATATTTCATGGCCTCAATTTCTTGCATTATGTCCACAAGTTAGGAAGGATTTAACAAGGGCAGTTAGCACTAGGAGAAAGGTAAAAGAGAGTGTGCCTGTTGTAAAAATTGCACAAGCTGAAATGAATGAGGACATTACACCGGTGCTAGACTGTTACATCAAAGGGAGATTGGTTAGGAAAGGTCTAGTGGATGGGGGTGCACAAATTTGCATCATGACAGAGGGACTCATGCAAAGACTAGGCATGCACATCCATGAGACACCTGAAATCAAAGTGAAAATGGCAAACAATAGCAAGGCTAGGTGTGTAGGCATTTGTAAATATGTCTTTGTAGAGGCCTTTGGCATTAAGAAAGCGGTGGATTTTTATGTTATGTCGACCAAGGGAAGTGGTTATCCATTTATCCTAGGAAGACCATGGCTAATGAAAATGCGAGCTTTGCAGGATTGGGAGAGTGGGAAATTAATTTGCAGCAATGACAATCATAAGAAGGTTGTCTTTGACATGAAGGAGCAACGCCAAGAGGAGCTCCATGAAGAATCATCTCAAAGTGAGACGGAAGAAGGTTGGACCGATAGCACTTCAGAAGAAGAAAGTAGCGACAGCATTACTGAAGAGGAGTCTTCCATCGAGGTCATGGGGGTAAGGTTTAAGCCAAGCAACCAAGAGACCTCTTGTCAAGGCTTGGAGGAGGTAGGTCCTCAAGAGAACCAAAAGGTGGAAGATGAAGGAATGTTAGAAGGTATGTTGTCTACAACACTTACAAAGGATGAAAGAGAGGAGTTCAAATGTGTGCTAAGGAAATTTCCGAGGCTTTTTGCTAAAGACTACACCGATGTGCGTGGAGTAGATGTTGTTCAACACAAGATTGAGTTGAAGCCAGAGGCCACACCTAAGGCTCAAAAGCTACGAAGGCTAGGAGTCATTAAGGAGCAAGCTCTACTCAAGGAGGTAAGAAAGCTTCTAGCAGCAGGTTTCATTTATCCAGTGGAGAATTCAGAGTGGGTCTCTCCCGTTGTTGTCACTCCTAAGAAAAACGGCAAGTGGAGGGTGTGTGTGGATTATCGTCCACTCAATGAGGCAACAAAAAGAGATCACTTTCCCCTCCCATTCCAGGATGAGATACTAAATGAGGTAGCTGGTCATGAGAAGTACACTGTGTGCGATGGCTACTCGGGTTACTTTCAAATAGGTATCGCATTGGAGGATCAATTGAAAACAACCTTTATCACTCCTTGGGGTTGTTATGCTTTTAGAGTCATGCCATTTGGCCTGACAAATGCTCCTGCAACTTTCCAACGCTTCATGAACATGGTGTTTCAAGCATTCTTTGGAAAGTCCATTAGGGTTTTTATTGATGATTTTTGCATTTATAGCTCAAAATCATTGCATCTACAAAGGGTAGAAGAAGGTTTAAAGAAGCTCTATGACATGGGAGGTCAACTCAACCCCGACAAGTGTCACATAGCTGAGGATGAAGTGATCTTGCTTGGTCACAAGGTTTCCTATAAAGGCATTGAGGTGGATCCTTCAAAGGCAAAGGCTCTTATTGAGCTCCCATCACCGAAGAGTCTTAAGGAGTTCATCTCTTTCATTCAGAAGGTGAAGTATATGTCACGCTTCATTCACTTAGCCTCGGAGTTGCTTCATCCTTTGCAAAAGTTGACACAACAAGTAGAATTTGCATGGTCTGATGAGCTTGAAGAGTATTTTTGTAACATTAAAGTCATTTTGTCAGAGCTACCAACACTCATGCCTCCTTGTTGGGAGTACACATTCTTTGTTAGCTCTAGTGTTGGAAGGGAAACAATTGGTGCTGTGTTGCTACAACAAGATCCCCACAGTACAAGGATGCGACCCATCTACTTTGCTAGTAGGGTCATGAATGCTTTGGAGAGAGACTACACAGAAGCAGAACTCATGATGCTTTCTCTCATGTTTGCGGTGAGAAAGTTTAGATCCTACCTACTACCAAAACCTTTTGTAATTCTCACTGCAGAAAATTTGTTCCCTTGGGTGTCATCTCAAATGAATCTTAGTACTAGGATCTCAAAGTGGATTATGGAGTTGCAAGAGTTCCAATACTCTTTCAAGGTAGAAGATAGTGTGCGTGCACAATTGGCAGGGATTCTCACTTATAGGGTACATGAGAAGGAAATTAAGGTGCCTCAAGTAAAGACCCTACCATTGCCACCACCAAAAAGTATTCCCAATGCTTTTACCTTGTTCTTTGATGGAGCTTTTCGACGAGCCACAAAAAAAGCAGGGGGAGGGCTAGTGTTGCTCAACCCAAGTGGAGAGGTGGTCATGAAAGAGAAGGTCAATCTACCAGGTTCAACTAGCAACAATGAAGCAGAATACGACACACTACTTCATGGTTTGAAGATGTGCATTGGCCAAGGGATAAAACGTCTCATGGTAAAGGGAGATGCACTTCTCATTGTTAAACAGATTTTAGGCATTTGGGCATGCAAGAATGAAAGCTTAAGGACAAAAGTTCATGCCATTCGTAAGATGTTTAATCAGTTTGAAGAAGTGCAACTATATCATATTCCGAGGAAACAAAATGAAGATGCCGATTTACTTGCACAACAAGCAGTTACATGTGTTGAGAGAGAAGTGCAGGTCATCATGGTGGTAGCAGCTGTCAAGCAACCGAGATACCAGGGATTGGAGTCATTGGCTCCCATTATCGGCTACATTTTGGAGGGTGAGTTTCCACAAGACTTCACGAAGGCTCAGAAGAGGAGACTCATGAAGAAGGCAAGTTTCTATCTCTTCCTAGAAGGCTCCCTCTATCAAAAAGGGAAGGATCAAGTGTGCAGAAGAGTACCAACTATCGAGGAAATTCCAGCCATTCTAAAAGGTTTGCATGAAGAGGCATGTGGTGGTCATTTTTCCCAAGAATCAACTGTGAAGAAGATTTTGCTTGCGGGGTATGTTTGGCCAAGCTTGCATGTGGATGTTCAACATTGGTGTAAAAGCTGTCACAATTGTCAGATAAATGGAAATAGAAGGTTGGTGCATGGCCCGAGGCAAATAGTGCTTGCAAATGGACCCTTTGAAAAGTGGGGCATTGATGCTATGGGTCCTCTGCCTAGGACAAAAAATGGTAAACTCTACATTCTAGTGGCTGTAGACTATATGACTAGGTGGGTGGAAGCTCAAAGTGTGGCAAGAGTGAATGAGAGGACAGTTAGCAAGTTTGTGTACACTCACATTTGTTGCAGATTTGGCACACCTTTGGAGATTGTTTCTGATAATGGTCCAGGGTTTAGGAAGGGCTTGCTCACAGAAGTTTGTGAAGAGCTTCACATTCTACATCGTCATAGCACACCATACTACCCGCAGTCAAATGGTTTGGTGGAGAAGGCTAATGGTATCATTGCAGGAATCATTAGAAAGATGGTGCAAAACAAGACAAAATTATGGGATGACTTCTTGGATGGTGCCTTGTGGGCATATCGAACCACATATAGGGAAGCCACGGAGTTCACACCATTTCACTTGGTCTATGGTCAAGAGGCTTTGCAGCCTATCGAGCTCAACATTCCAACAATGCGACTTCATGGCAAAGGAGCACAAGATGATCAAGAGGTATGGATGGATCGACTTCTTACGTTAGTGGAGCTTGAGTGGAAAAGAGAAGCAGCATACGAGTGCTACAAGAGGAAAGCCACACAAGCGAAAGAAACGCACGACAAGAAACTGAAGGACAAATGCATCAAGGAAGGAGAGCTTGTGCTAAGGTATGACAATCGACTTGACAATCGTTTTGATGCCAAGTTTGAAACTAGATGGCAAGGGCCATACATAGTCAAGAAGGCTTTCAATTCTAGTTACTATCAGCTTATGGACTTGAATGGTAAAGAGCACTCAAGGAAGGTAAACGGGTATCGCTTGAAGCCCTATTTGAGTCGCCTTCTACCAAAGGATCTACCAAAGATCTGTCCAAAGGCCGCTGTCTCATGTAAGTATTGTTACATGAAGCATGAGTGTAACTCCAACCAAAATTCTGAGGGGCCAAACAATGAAGATCTCGTCAAGGACTCTGAAGCACTCTCTTTGGAAAAGATGCTCTATGATGATACATGAATATACCATCATCCTGGGGGAAGGGCTAATGATAGCCGTTTTTCGGCTCTCCATAATTGCCATACTAGATTACTCCACCCTACCAAATTCACCCAAACACTATGGCTATCCCTACCATTTCACTGTACATAGGCGTGTGTGAGTTAGGAGGCTTTTCCCATATCTTCTTAAAAACCCTCAACTAGCTAGTCACTGGGCTAGGTGAGCCAAAAAAAATAAAAAAAATAAAAATAAAAGTATATTATGGCCTCTTTGTGTGTAAATATTTCATTGTATATATGGCCTAAATATAGGGATTTTTTATAATTATTTTGGTATTTTATTTAAATATTTCTACTTAGGTGTGTGTTTTATTAAACCTATGTACACCTTCTTTCATCCTCTTACACCATAAGTATATTTTTTGCCAATATGTACATATTCTAACCTCATATTTTTCCTTTATACAAATCACTCTCACATTTTCACCCTCACCCTCGTGAAAACAAAAAATTGATTTCTACTCATTAGTTACGTTTATTATATTATTTACTTGCATACCTTTTCCTCTTTCACCCAAAATAATTCAAGGAGGGACCATATCATATGATTCCAATATCTTTCCATATCCATAACTCCTCCATATTTTTATTATTATTTTTACTCATTATTCTAACACCATGTGCTCATTGAGCTAAAGTCCATGAATAGTCCATACACTAGTCCCACCATGTATATATTTCTTATTTCACCAATAATCCTCCTCCATGCATGGGTCAAGGGCAACTTGAATGCTTTGTATTATAATATGACAAAGGAGGGGCTCACTCTTGGATGCATTGTACAAATTCAACAAAGAAGGGGGCCACATAAAGACTTTTGCAGGCATAAAAAACAGGCTTTTTGGTGAGAATTTTGGCACCTATCTCCACTCCGAATTTGGAGCGGTGATCAAAAGAGAAAATGTAGCCCACGCTCTGAATAATCAATTCAAATTTTTTCATGATTTTTGGAGCTACCACCGGTGAGCTATGATTTTTTGAGTGGACCTCAGTCTGCCCACTTTTCTCACAAGTAGCCCTTAGTCTTCTCTCACCCTTCCACACACCTACTCACTCTTACACATCCCTCCCTCTCCTTCCCTCACTCAAACCTGCAATTTCCATGGCTTCTCCCACCCTCTTCACCATTACCCTTCTCTCTCATCCCTATAGTTCTTTTATGAACCTCTACATACATACACCCTCTCCATGTCTCTCTCTATTGCTTCTATGTTACAATTTCATTTACCTCTCCTAAAATATCTAAAATTCAGCATCTTAACCATGATAACTTCTGCAAATTGAGGATTTTTCATCAACAAATCCTCTTTTCATCGTGGTGGTCAACCGTGGCGGCGGCGTAAAGAAGCGAAGAAGAAGAAGAAGACCAGCGGTCATTTTTTCCACAATCTACACAAGGGTGAGTTCAAGCTTCTTCAAAGCTTCACCATCTCAATGATTCTCTTTTAATTCACCCCTCTTCCTTCATCAAATCAACTCACTCTACCCATTGTAAATGTAACATTAACTTTCTAGTGATTACTAACGACTAACATACTAACACAAAATAGCATTGACCTAACCATAAAAGACACCTCACCTCAAGACATGTATAGTAACTCTCTCTCTCTCTCTCTCTCTCTCCTTCCTTAAAAATTACTTTCACCTTATCTACCATCAATAATGCTCTCTTTTGAGCCCACACCCATGACTCAAGCAGACAAAGAAGGCCCGCAATGTTTTGATATTCAAAAAAATCATAATCCTGATTTGTTAGCTTGTAAATTAGGATTTCCAATAATCTTAATGAGGGGTCTCCAACCTATAAATAGGCCCCTCTCCTTCTTGTAAAACAACCTCCAACATCTCACATAGCACCCCAACACTCTATGCGTGAGGAGAGACTTAGGTGTAGCAACCACTTGTGAGCTTCACTCTTGGTGTGAGAGAAGCCTTCAAGCTACACATTGCAAGGAGAGAGCGTGAGTTCCTCAAATCTCAAAACCACTATTGTATATGCTCCTTCATCATCAATAAATTGAGGTTTCGTGCATCAAAGACGTGATTCGACGTTCAAATCTTCGTCCTTCCGTTTGTGCAATACGGTTTGGTGAATTCAAGGTGACTTGTGTATTTGAGTTTCTATCGGTTGATCTTGATTTTAGAAAGTGTTTTAGTGTGTTTTTCATTGCCAATTTTGTGTCCATTGTAAGAGGGTATTGTGGTGAGAGGTCTCCCACACCCTAAGACAGTGTGTGTGTGTGTGTTTTGGCAATGATTAGCAATCACTAAGCATTGAGTGAGTTTTTGTACAAGCTCTACGATAGCAACCTAACGAACCATCTCCATTTGCAAGTCACAAATAAGGTATTACGCAAGATCCATTCCTCTCTCTCTTTCCTTTTCTCTAGCTCTCTCTGGTCCATTTTGTGTGTGTCTTGGTGTGAGGTTGCTTGTGTGTGTTGTGTGGTGCATCTTCTTGGTTGTACCAAAATCTCTCTTGTGTCCTAGTTCGCAGACCATAACTAGGTGGTGCCCCTATCTTGTTTGGGTTTGGCTGTGGGTTTGTTGTTTTGTTGTGCTTGTGGTTGCCCCAGCCCCAATTGAGCAGCACGGGAGCCTTGAGGGGTGTTTAGAGGTCGCCTCTCTTGTTGCCCGCCCCGGACCGCCTCAATACTATGGTCCTTTCCAAATCTTGAAGCCCATCAATGAGACGGCTTATCAACTCAAGTTGCCCAACCATTGGCTTATACACAATGCCTTTCATGTAAGCCTACTTAAGCCCTACAAAGGAGAGCCACCAACTGAACCAATTATTGAAGACCCTCCCGAAGTTGAAGACCAAGAAGAGGTGCTACAACCCGAAGCTATCCTTCGGCATGAAGACAAGGTACTACGACTTGGTAAGATAATCCGACGATATCTTATTAAGTTCAAAAATTATCCTTTTGAAGATGCTAGATGGATGCAAGGAGTACAACTTAAGGATAGTATGAACCTTGTCAATGCTTACAATGCTACATTAGAGTAAGCAAATGTACAAATTTCTTTTAAATGACTCATGTTTTTGTCTTATAAGACTAGTCCTCTTTTTAATTGTGCACAAAATTAACTAGTATGCATGCTTAGAATCATGTTTGTGATGACGACGTCTCTCAAACACCAAGTAGAATTTGTCACTCTACTTTGGGAGAATGAAATGGACTAAAGAGCAGACATGCTTGCGGCAGCTACGTCTCCCAAGCACCAAATGGATTAGTCCTCCATCTTGAAACAATGTCGTAGGGTAACAAGGGATCCTCTACCCGCTAAGTAAAATTGACTAATGACTAAGGCTCTATCTCTTCTACCTCATAGTCGAGGACGACTATGATTTCAAGAGACAGGTAATGTCATAAAATCTAATATCTAACCAACCCAAATGATTCTCTCATTTTAAATTGATCACTTAATGTGGGAGAATAAACGGGAACAAGTGTTAAGATATAGATATGTGCTTATAGATCTATCTCAACACGGGGCCAATGGTAAAGGGTCCCAAATGAGAGATGGTCTATCAAAGAGCAAGGTTATCCAATGGAGCATAAGACCTTAGGGTTAGCTTCATTGAAGACCTCCAATAATGTGTGTAAAAGTCCTTTGACTTTAGGTAAGCTAGGGTTGATGGGAACCCGGCCCAAGCTCCGGCCCAAGCTCGAGGTGCTTGTCCTGCTTGAGGTGCTTGTCGTACTTGAGGTGCTTGACTGGCTCCATGCTTGAGGTGCTTGACTTGCTGCATGATTAAGGTGCTTGAGGTGCCTTGAGAAGCTTGCCTGAGATGCTTGTGGGAACACCTCCTACTTCAAGTGCTTTGTCATGCTTGATGACTAAGGGGCTTGCTCATCCAAAGTCAAAAATATCCCTACAAGGAGGGGGGCGAGCCTACAAGGGGGGGGATGAGAGAGAACACACACTCACACACACAAGGGAAGCCCCAGCTTGAAGAGGCAGCAAGGACACTTGTCAAGCTCCTCCTCATGTTGCCCTCATGGTGTGCCTGAAGCCTATTGGTTGGCCACCCAAGGGGTCCAATGATAATTTAGGATATTGAATTAATTGATTTTGCATTTACCAAGTCCTCTCTCTCAAAGGGGAAAGGAGGACACTTGTCCCAAGGCTACCCTTGTTGTTTGTAATGGCTCCTGCTTGTGATTGGCTAGGCCTGGAGGGGTCCAATGAGCTTTCATGAGCTACAAGGGGGGGTCGACCATGCAAGCTAGGGGGTTTCTTAGGGGGTATACTCACCCACACACACTCACAATCACTCTCATTGTGTACTATGCAAAGTGCAAGGGCTCCCTCTCCTTCGCCAAGCAAGTAGAGGTTGAGAGCCTACACCAACACTCTTGGCTATGGAGTGCAAATCCACCCAAGAGCCATGCTTCAATGCTTGAGCTTGCCATCTCCTTCTTCTTCATTACTATGTTATTATGTATGCTAGTATGCTAGTACAAGAGTTATGATAAGAGAGGAATTAGTTCTTTCTCGTATGAAATGTTTCTTATTCCTCTTCCCTACCCTCATTCCCTGCTAGCTCTCTCCACCTTCGAAGGTGTTTGAGGTCTTGGGACTGAGGCTTGGCATGGTTAAAGCTTTCTTCAAGTTTAGGTTATGCTATGATGGTGATGCATGAAGCTTTCGATCTTCATTGCTTCACCTAGGTCACAAGGAACACAAAGAATGTATTGTAACAAGTCTCTCTTTATGGGAGAAAAGATAATACAAATGACTATTGGAGGGGGGACCGGCTCCACATAAATCCGGTCCTCAACTGTTGTCATGTTCTCTAAATTCTCTCTCTTGCAAAAGTATTGTCTATGCCAAGTTAACTAATTGCTATGATTATGTTGCTATCTTCAATTATGTCTACCCGCTATGCTCAGAAAATCATTTCTTGAAAGTACTCTCATTAAATTCCGCTACTCTCAAATTGAATAGGCAAATTACATTACATATAGACTGAGGACTTTCCAAGCATTCAACAAACAAATATCACTCGCTCCTACAGAATTAGGCACAAAGTAAAGAACCCCAAATGACACTTTCATTTTACGACACTTTGCAGCTATAATCACGACGCCTGCAGAAAACCAGAGTTTGAACAACTATACATTTAGCAGCTTGAAATATGCCGAATACATCATGCAAGTACATCCAAGCACGGATCACTTGCTACAATGCAATGGAGAGGGAGAATGTGCCCACAATGACATTGCACTCTCTAAAGAGATCCTCAAACTTTTCAATTCTTAGTGTCTGCTCCACTTTGCACTTGTGCTCGACACTCGCTCTCTCCCCCAAGAGCATACCGGCCACCACACATGCTGTGGCTAATGCATGGTAGTCCCCATCTCCGACAACCCTCAATAAGCAGCCAGCAATGACCACTGCTACACACCATGTGTTCCTTACACTGCAAAATCAACAATCAAAAGGGCATCCCCGACAATCAATCACAGGCAATCTAAAAAAGAACTAGCAAAGAAAAAGAGCAAGTATAGGCCCTAATCTGAGAGGATCCCCTCCACAACTAGCGAGAGAGTGTTAATGTCTTTTCCCCAGGCACATTAAAACTTGCAAGAGCAGCATATCCTCACCCTCAACTTTCGACAAACGTTGGCACTGCATTGCGCTTAGATCTGGACAATCAACAACCAAGAGGTGTCTGCTTGACATCAATGGAAAAATCTTAGAAAAAGGATCAAAGCAAAAGACGAACAAGATTTAAACATTGATATGAGGGGATTCTCTCTAAAACCCAGCAAGAGAGCACTTATGTTTTAGCCCTAAGGACGGAGAGCGAAACAGGGCCAACAATAAAACTACCTTCCAAATGAAGGGTTATATTTGAGATAAGCTTGTCTTTCTTGTCTGCCACCTTCAAAACAGGCCATTGGCTACATATTGAAATGCTTACAACACCTTCTAGATGGTTGTTTGGACAAACATTTTGAGTTGTAGAGTCTACATACATACGAGTCCTTTGTATAAACTGGAATACACCAACAAAGAGCACATGATTACAGAATAGCTATTTTTACGTATAGAAGATTTTGTACACTTGTGCCATTCTCACCAGATAACTGCAAAATGCAAAACCAAATTCCTACAAAACACAAAACCAACAAAACAGGGTGATGCAAAAGCTCAGCTATTATTGCATATAGAAGACTTTTAACACTTGTAAAAAAATTTCAAGGAGTGGCTTACGTGTCAGTCTTACCAGATACTTGCAAAATGCAAAACTAGATTCCTACAAAATGCAAAACCAACAAAACAAGGTGAATGTAAAAAGCTCAACTAATTCTACCTATAGAAGATTTTGTACACTTGTGAAAAACTTTCAAGGAGTGGTTGGCGTGTCAATCTCACATGATTCCTACAAAATGTAAAACCAACAAAACAAGGTGATGTAAAAGCTTAGCCATCATATAGGCAAAATTGTCTCGTGTTGCATCTTCATCAAATATACAGAGTAAGAACGTGCTTTTTGCAAAACCAACAAAAGAGGGTGATGAACAAGCTTAGCGATCAGATAGGCAAAACTTCCTCATTTTGCATCTTCAATAAATATACGAGTAAAAATGTGTTGTTGACTGGAGAGAAATCAGCCTTGCTGCAACCAACTAGTGCATGTAGTATCAACAACAAAAAAATAGCATGGGCATTGTATTTTAATGCAACTATGAGAGCATTGTCCAAGAAGCTAACGTATCATATTAGAAAAGTCCCTTCAAAATTACATGGACTCCGTTTAAGTAATCGAATCTATATGAGTCCCAAATTCCATCAATATACTGAAAGACGCATCGCCTCACAAACTCATAAGTCGGATGATATCATCCTTGGTTTTGCAAGATTCCAAAAATCACAAACCTTTTTCCATTATACACTCTCAATGCTAGGTCCAAGCAATGAAACACGCATTAATGCTTCAAGCGTTTCCACATTCAAGCACTCGCGAGCGCTTGCGTCTTGATGAGATTTTGCTTTCAGAAACCTCTTTCACATGACACAAATGACACAAGAAGAACTTACATAACATGCCACAACTTTGTCAAATTCACATAAGATATTTTTATTTTCACATTGTGCACATGCCACAGCACGACAACAACATAGTGTGATATACAAAAACGGATGCCATGGTTGTAGGTGTGTGGATACCTTGTTGGGCAAGGCCCAGGACGTGGCACCGCTGCATGATTTATCACATTAAAACATACTTTATTTGCTTTATTAATGTACAAACGTCAAGTGTTTTGAAGTGGCACGCTTGTTTTGCCTAGAAAGTTCAATGCGAGCGATCTTGGCAAAAAATAGTAGGTTTCATATGCGAGTGTAGAAACGTGTCCAAAGTGCTTAACAAGTGGAAAAATGAACATGAAATCTAAGCCCAATGGATTTTTTCACAAATTTAGGGATTTTTCCTAGCTCGTGTGGGCATTTTACGGACAAAAAGGGGCATTTTTGGGCCAAAAATAGAAAAAAATGGCCATAAATTGGTCAACTATAGCTTAAAAATAGCTCAAAATGCCACATCAATGACGGTGCCATTGTTGCTCAAGTTGAGTGGGAAGTGTGGAAACTCTTAGAGACAAGAATGAGCTCATTTGGGCATATAAGCAAGGAGATACATCCATTCCAATCCAGGGTGCTAAAGCAGTCCCCTGCTGCTTCCACTACATGTTCGAGGTTGTGAGGCCTCGGACTAGGGTTTCCACTCCTCAAATAGTTACTTGGGCTTCTCCAATGAAGTTTTGAAGCTTCCATGAAATGGTCATGATGAAGAATCGAAGCGTCAATTTAGAGTTTTTAATAGGTTGAAAGAGCACTGCATCTGTGCAATTGGGAGCGAACCTAATCTTTACACACACACAAGAGTTTTGAGTTAACCTTGATTCTTTTTCAAAGTGGATCTTTCATGGCTGGAGTTTTGTTCTTTTTGAGTGTGTTTTTAGCTTTGAATCATCTATGCCTTGCTTGATTTTGCTACAAATCCTCACAATCAGAGACCCGATACTTTCCTAGCCACATTGCGCACTTTTTTGACATATTTTGGGTGAACCCAACGCAAAGTAGGATAGGGTGAGGGTTCAAAAGCTTCATTGAAGGTCTCAAAATAAATCTTTAAAGCTATGGAGTACCAAGAGCAACAAGGGGTGCTTTTTTATCTTGTCACAAACACAAATGTTTCAAGCCTTTGCGATGTTTATGCAGCAGCAGCAAGCTGTGGAAAGGAGGGAGCTTTCCTCAACCAAAGTGCTTCAATTTGTGGTGAAGACAATGGACCAATTTAATGGTAAAGATGTAAGAAAGTATCTTTATGGGTACATAAAGGAGATGGAGCTGCATCGAGTGCCTGAAGCGGAAATGGTTCAAAGTTTTTAGCTGACTGTGGATCCCTGAGATCAGAGAGCATGTGAGGGGAGTTACAAATGAGCATGGGGAAACATGGGAAGCATCCAAGTTAGCCATAAAAAAAGATTATTTGATGGAGGACTCTGAAAGGGTAACAAAGAAGACTTTTTTAGAGTGGGTAGTTTGGCCAAAAGAGTGACTTTCGCCTACCGAACTGCTAAGGGAATTTAAACACCACTATGATCAAATTTCAAGGACTGAGAAGGCTATATTAAACTCCAAGAAGACAGAGCTATTTTTGTATGCAACAGGAAAAGATATTCAAGAGAAGTTAGAGTTACTACTTGAGGATAAGGATGCGGAACAGGGCTTAAAGACTGATTGGAATGAGGTTGAAGATGCAATTTCACTGCTAGCCAAGCAACAAGATGATAGTCAACCCTACTCAAGCCCCAAGTATTCTCGAGAGTCCCATAAAGCCTGTTATTGTGTTCCAAAAGTGTCAAGTCCGTTCTAGATTATATTGTCAAGGGAATGCAAGAGCTAAAGTTAAAGCTTACAAGGCTAGAAGAAAAGGGGCAACCATCGGGTCAATCTACATGGCAACGACCTCAAACTAGAGAAGGCTTTGTAAATAGATGCATATGGTGTGATAGTACTGACCATGCGAGGAAGGATTGCAGAAGTTTCAAAGATGCTTTGATGAAGGAGCTTGTTTTCTTTAAAGATGGCAAGATTCACTTAAGTGAGATAGATAAACTCTTGGGGACAAAATTTGGCAATGGTGGGATAAAGAAGCTAGTTGAGGACATGGCTACTAGCCATGCCATCTCAATGGTTGAGACAGCCACACCTAAGGGTTGAAGGTAGAGCCTATAAAGAAAGCAGGAGTTAAGGTTGGAGAAGAAGCATCCAATGGGACTGGAGAACTATGGCCATGGGCAATAGAGTCTGTTGTGAAGGGTAAAATGACTAAAGAGGTATTGCATGAAGCTAGAGATTTCATTCAGCTAGAAACAGGTTGGAATGACCCTATAGATTCTTTGCCAGTGCATGCGTACATTGCCAAATGTCAAGCCAATGAGATCATTGTTGAGGAGAATCATAGGAGTGAGAATGGGGATGAAGGACCTTTAAAAAGGGCCACAAGTAGTGGAGGTAGGAGGTAGAAATGACATAGTGCCTCCTAGGTCATGTTCTCCACAACAAATGCCTACCCCTGAGGTGCAAAGGGTCTAGCTTACAAACTCCAATTTGATATAGAGGTAGCAGCGGATCTCAAAAAGGTTTTGGAAGAGAGGATTTTGAACAGTAAGGTGGAATTTACCTTGGGTGAGGTCCTTGGCATAGCAAAGTAGGAGTTCCACAAAGAAATAATTGATATTATAAAAAGAAAGCGACAGTCTCTTATTGAATCTATCAATGTACAGGGTGAAGGAGAGACTCTAAATGCATAAGGTGTACAGGTCTATGGTGCTCAAGGTGAAGAAACTGTTTCTTTTGTGGATACTATGCAAGACTTGGAGTCTTTGTTTGGTGGATTGCAATTTGCATAAGGGAAGTGATGTCGTGAGTGTATGCTCAATAGAAATGTACAAAGTCATTGAGGATTTCTCAAGGTGTTGATGTACAAGTGGAGACCAAGTACAAGTCTGTGGCAAAGAAAGTGAAAGTTGTGGCATTACCTCTACCAAAAGACTGTATGGATAAGATGTATTAAGCTGCTTTGCAACCTAGTCTTTGTGAGTTGAGCAAGATTTAACATAGTTTACACATGATACTTTAAGGAAGTTAAAGATTGGTTGCAAGGAAATTTTGATAGAGGTGAAAGAATTTGCTGTGAAGAAATGCTTGCCAAACACGGAAAGGCTTTTGCATTCAAGCCACATGAGATAGAGTGTGTTGATCCATCCATTGTTGCTCCTACGGTGATCTTTACTATCCCTCATGTACCTTGGAACTTGAGGCCTATTCCGGTTCCAAAGGCCCATTTGCGAAAACTCAATGAGTTGCTTAATGAAAAGATCAAGATGGGTATTTTGAAGCCGTCTTGTGCTCCATATTCAAACAGGTGGTTCACAGCTCCAAAGAAAAATGGTTCTTTACGCTTTATTCAAGATATGCAACTTGTAATTAAGGTGAAAATAAAACATGTGGGTACAGGACCAGTTGTGGATGAGTTTGTAGAGGCATTTGTAGATATTCTATGGGGGATTGGTACTTAGGGTATGATTAATTTCAACTAGCTATGGAAATCAAGGACTTGACTACCATGAGAACACCTTTGGGTTTGGTAAGTATGTGCACCTTACCTCAGGGAACAACTAATTCAGTTGCACATATGATGAATGGTATGAACAAAGTCCTATAGAACTTCATACTGCAAACTAGAATGCAGAGCATGTGCCTACGAAAGTAAATGATCACACTCCCTAGTCAAATCCTTTTCATGAACATGCTTCAATGTCAGCAGCAACAAAAATCCTAGCTCAACTAAAGTTAGTAAAGCATCATCTCGGGGGTTGCACTATGTACTCATGTTAATGTATAACGTGAGTTCCAAAGGAGGGATCTTAAAATACAAAACATTTAGGTAATTTAACAGAGATACATTAAAATAAGGGATTTTATATTCAATTTAGAAAAAAAATTCTAAAATAGGGGTCATTTTATTCCTTTAGACATGTTAAAAGAGGGGGTTTTTTAATACCCTGCGAATGCACGTTATATAGGGGGGTATTGAATGGTACGTGAACCCCCCGAGAGCATCATCCAATGGCCAAACAATGGTTTCTTGAGTTGCACTTGAAATGGACGCAAGCTTTTTTGGCGTGCGGTCTACCATTCAATACTATGTGCAACCCCATATCTCAAGATACTTTAATGAGCACGACCAAAAAAGGGTTTGTGCTTTCTGATTATAATAAGATGCGCACAGAGTATCTAGATCAAGTGAAAGATAGTACCGAAGCCATACTCAAGCGCATGGTGGTGGACTTTGTTCCTGCACATAGTTGCACCATAGCATTCGATGGATGGACCAACTGTCATAAGAAGCCGCTCATCAATGTGATGCTTATCTATCCTAGAGGGTCTATGTTCATAGAAGCCATTGACACGTCTTTAAAAGAGAAGGCCAATGATTATCTAGCAAGGATATATGAGCATGCCATAGCCAAGACAGGTGGGCCAAAGAATGTGAATGCAATTGTCACAGATAATGCATCCAATTACAAGACTGCAGGGAGGACTATCCAAGTTAAGTATGGAGAAATTACTTGGGTGTCATGTACCGCGCTGTCGTGCCATGGCGCGTTCATAATGTGAAATTAAAGTATCTACCTCACTCTTAATGTTTATGATGTGTGGGACCAAATGCTACAATGTACATAGTGTGATATATGAGAAAATGAATGTCACGTTTGCAGTCATGTACATACCTTGCCGGGCGGGCGAGGCCCTACACGTGGCACCATGGAATGCTTTTTCACATAAATATATGCTTAATTTGCTTTAGGAATGTACAAATGTCAAGTGTTTCAAAGTGGCACGCTCGTTTTGCCTAGAAAGTTCAATGCGGGCAATCTCGGCCAAAAATAGCAGGTTTCGTGCGCTGGCCTGAAAGACGTGTCCAAAGTGCTCACCAAGTGGGAAAATGAGGTTCAACATGAAATTTGAGACAAAGGAGATTTTTACACAATTTTAGGGATTTTTCCCAGCTCGTTTGGGTTTTTTACGACAAAAAGTGATATTTTTGGGCTAAAAATTGCAAAAAATGGCCTAAAAATGGTCAAAAATAGCCTAAAAAATGCTCAAAATAGCTCAAAATTCCACATCAATGATTTTGGCGTTGTTGCTCAAGTTGTGTGGGAATTTCTAGAGCCAAGAATGAGCTCATTTTGGCACATGATCAAGGAGATACAACCATTCCTCTACAGGGTGCTAGTGCAATCCCGTGCTACTTCCACTACATGGTTGAGGCTGTGAGGCCTCCAATTAGGGTTTCCCCTCCTCAAATAACTACTTGGGCTTCTCCAATTAAGTACTGAAGCTTCCATGAAATGGTCACGATGAAGAATCGAAGCGTAAATTTAGGGTTTTTAACAGGTCGAATGAGCACTGCATCTGTGCAATTGGGAGCGAGGCTACACCTAATCTTCACACACACAAGAGTTTTGAGTTAGTATTGGTTCTTTTTCAAAGTGGAGCTTTCATGGCTGGAGTTTTGTTCTTTTTTAGTGCGTTTTTGGCTTCAAATCGTCTACGCCTTGCTTGATTTTGCTACGAATCTTCATAGTCAGAGGCCTAGCGCTTTCCTAGTCGCACTGCGCACTTCCTGACACGTTTTTGGTGAACCCGATGCGAAGTAGGCGAGGGTGAGGGTTCAAAAGCTTCATTGAAGGTCTCAAAATAAAGGTTTAAAGCTATGGAGCAATAAGAGCAACAGGGGGTTCGGTTTGATCCAGTCACAATGCAAATGTTTCAAGCTTTTGCAGTGTTTATGCAGTAGCAGCAAGCTGCAGAAAGGAGGGAGCTCTCCTCAACCAAAGCACTTCAATCTGTGGTGAAGAAATTGGACCAATTTAAAGGTAAAGATGTAACAAAGTATCTTTGTGGATATGTAAAGGAGATGGAGCTTCATCGAGTGCCCGAAGTAGAGATGGTGCAAAGTTTTGAACTTGCTGTGGTTCCGAGATCAAAGAGCATGTAAGGGGAATTAGAAATGAGCATGGGGAAAGTTGGGAAGCATTCAAATTAACCTTGAAGGAAGAGTATTTCATGGAGGACTCCGAAAGGGTAACAAAGAGGACTTTCTTAGAGTGGTTACTTTGGCCAAAAGAGGGGCTCTCGCCTACCGAACTCCTAAGGGAATTTGAACGCCGTTATGATCAACTTTCGAGGAGTGAAAAGGCTACGCTAAACTCAGAGAAGACAGAGCTCTTTTTGCAAGCAGCAGGTTAAGAGATTCAAGAGAAGTTAGAGCTATTACTTGAGGATAAGGATGCGGAACAGGGCTTGAAGACCAATTGGAATGAAGTTGAAGATGCCATTTCGGTGCTAACTAAGCGACAACGACGAAGAGACAAGATGATAGTTAACCCTTCTCAAGTCCCAAGTGTTCTCGAGAGTCCTATAAAGCCTGTGATTGTGGTTCCAAAGAGTGACAAGTCCATTCTAGATGATATTGTCAAGGGAATGCAAGAGCTCAAGTTAAAGCTTACAAGGCTAGAAGAAAAGGGGCAACCATCAGGTCAATCTACAGGGCAACGACCGCAAGCCAGAGAAGGCTTTGTAAATCGATGCATATGGTGCGATAGCACTAACCATGGAAGGAGGGATTGTGAAAGTTTTAAAGACTCTTTGACAAAGGAGCTCGTTTTCTTTAAAGATGGAAAAAATCACTTAAGTGAAATAGGTAAGCTCTTGGGAACAAACTTTGGCAAAGGCGGGATGAAGAAACTAGTTGAGGACATGGCTACTAGCCATGCCATCTCAATGGTTGAGGCAGCTGCCTATGGGTTGAAGGCGGATCCTATTAAAAGAAAAGAATCAATCAAGGTTAGAGAAGAGGAATCTAATGGTATTGGAAGGCTATGGCCATGCGCTATAGAGTCTGCTATGAAGGGTAAAATGACTACAGAGGTTTTGCATGAAGCTGGAGATTGCATTCGTCTTGAAACAGGTTGGAATGACCCTGTGGACTCTTTGTCAGTGCATGCATATATTGCCAAATGTCAAGCAAATGAGGCCATTGTTGAAGAGAAACATAGGCATGAGAATGGGGATGAAGGGCCTTCAAAGAGGGCAACGAGGAGTGGAGGTAGAAATGAAACAGTGCCTCCTAGATCACCTTCCCCGCAACAAATGCCTGTTCCCGAAGTGCCTATGCAAGAAGCCTCTAAAGACAAGAAGAAGGATGCAACAAAATCCAAAGCAAAGGGTTTGGCCTACAAACTCCAATCCGATATAGAGGCAGCAACGGATCTCAAAAGGGTTTTGGAAGAGAGGATTCTAAACAGTAAGGTGGAATTTACCTTGGGTGAGGTCCTTGGTATAGCAAAGCAAGAATTCCAAGAAGAAATAATTGATATCATAAAGAGGAAGCGGTAGTCTCTTACTCAATCTATCCATGTACAGGGTGAAGAAGAGACTTTAAATGCACAGGGTGTACAGGTCTATGGCAAGCAAGGTGAAGAAACTGTTGTTGGATGCTACAAGTCTATGGGAGGAGTAAAACACGTTCACTTCTTGGATGATGAAGATGAAGTGGAGACCACTCACAAGAGCTACTACTTGAATTGTCACTGGGCAAGAGCAACTATTGAGACGCTGGTAAAAGTGGGAGACTTAGAAGAGCCATACATTGCGTTGATAGATCATGGGTCGGAAATTAACCTCATGTCAAAGAGTCTTTATCAAAAAGGGAAATGGCCAATTGATATAAATCATGGATGGATGATTCATGTAGCAAACAACTCATCAGGGGAGCTGTACGGAGCTTGTCCAAATGTAAATGTGACTATTGGGGATGTGAAAGATGACCAAAATTTCTTTGTACAGGAGATGTCTACATATCCTCTTATCCTTGGACAACCATACATCACTGCTACTCGCATGGAAACCAAGGTGATGGATGATGGGTCAGCTTATGCAAGAATAAGGAGCACGGATGGAAAGCGTGTAGTACAGTTTCTTACTATTTGTGTAGACCATGAAAGGAACTGTGAAAGTCTTAGAGAGCAACCCTTGCCAAAGACAAACAAAGAGTTCAAGGACTACAGGGATATGAGGGGTTTGGCCATGTACCACTGTAGAGCGGGATTGCAGTGGTACAAGAAGAGAAAGGTTCTCGCATGATGTATATGCAAAGGATACATTTTCTACAGGTTTTGTAGGATTATCAGACTATGGATCTATTGCTTTTACAGAGTGTGAGGACTTAAAGCGGGGTGAACGACAACATGTAACTAGTGTACAAAGACGTTTGAAGATGAATGGTTTGCTAGAAGATGAAGAATGCATTGTAGGTGTGTTTGATGAGTGTTCTTTTGTGGATACTATGCAAGATTTGGAGTCTTTAATGGATTGCAATTTGCATATGGGAAGTGAGGTTGTGAAAGTATGCTCAATAGAAATGTACAAGGTCATTGAGGATTTCAAAAATGCTCAAAGTGTTGATGTACGAGTGGAGACTAAGTCTAAGTACAAGCAAAGAAAGTGAGACTACTGGCATTACCTCTACCAAAAAACTGCACAAATAAGATAGAACAAGTTGCTTTGCAACCTAGCCTTCGTGATCCAAGCAAGATTGGACACAAGTTCACAGAGGATTCTTTGAAAGAGTTAAAGGTTGGTTGCGAGGAAAGTTTGACAAAAGCTGAAAATATATGCTTTGAAGACATGCTTGCCAAACACGAAAAAGCTTTTGCATTTGAGACTTATGAGATAGGGTGTGTTGATCCATCCATTGTTGCTCCTATGGTGATCTTTACTATCCCTCATGTACCTTGGAACTTGAGACCTATTCCTATTCCAAAGGCTCATTTGCCAAAACTCATTGAGTTGCTTAATGAAAAGATCAAGATGGGTATCTTGGAGCCTTCTTGTGCTCCGTATTCAAACAGGTGGTTCACAGTTCCGAAGAAAAATGGTTCTTTACGCTTTATTCAGGATATGCAACCTGTAAATAAGGTGACAATCAGAAATGTGGGTATAGGGCCAATTGTCGATGAGTTTGCAGAGGCATTTGTAGGAAGGGCAATATATTCTATGGGAGATTTGTACTCAGGGTATGATCAGTTCCAACTAGCAATGGAAAGCAGGGACCTGACTACCATGAGGACACCCTTGGGTTTAGTAAGGATGTGCACCTTACCTCAGGGGGCAACGAATTCAGTTGCACACATGATGAATGGTATGAAAAAAGTCCTACGTGACTTCATACCACAAACTACAATGCCTTTCCTTGATGATGTGCTAATCAAAGGATGTGATGTAAGTGATAAAGATGTGGCTCTAGACTCGAGGGGGTGCCGAAAGTATGTGGCAACCCATATCAATTATTGTGATAATATCTTGTCAAGGTTGGAAGAGGTGAACCTTACCTTGTCTGGCCAAAAGTCAGTGTTTTGTGTGAATGAAGATCTTATTGTGGGACATATGTGCGGGCCATATGGTAGAAGGCCTTGTCCTGCAAAGATTGATGTAATCCAGAGAATGAAAGAGAAATGTGTAAATTTCACCGAGGTTCGAAGGGTCTTGGGTGCATGCGTGTTTTATGTTATTTCGATTCCGCATTATGCACATGTAGCAGAGACTTTGTATCAACTTTTGAGAAAGAACAAAAAGTTTCAATGGGAAGAAATGCATACCCATGCCATGAGGAAATTAAAGAAGTTGCTGCTTATATCTCCAACTTTGAGAAAAGCAAACTATGAATGTGGAAGATATGTAATTGTGACAGTGGATACTAGCCCCACATGAATTGGGTGGGCAATTGGGCAAGATGATAATGATGGAAAGCGATATGTGGTGAGGTTTGGAGCAAAAGTACTAAGTGCTCGTCAACACAACTATCCACAGGTAAAAAGAGAGTTATGGGGAGTAGTCACAGCTTTGAAATGTGACAAAGAGTATTTGATAGGAGCAAATGTAATAGTGGAGACTGATTGTCTACCCCTTCTTGGAATGATCACAAGTTGCTCAACTTCCGAAATTGCTATGTTGAGATGGATTGCCTACATAAAGTCCTTGAACGTAGAATTTAAGCATATTGTAGGGAAAGATAATCCAGTTACGGATATGCTTTCAAGAGCAAGGTATGAAAAAGAAGAAGACATGGTTGTCGAGGGTGATGATGTAGGCACACAGTTCTATAGTATCTCTCATGCCAAGGGTGATCATGTTTGCCAGTCAAATGCACTTGAGTCGTTTACAGAGGACCTGTATCAAGGTGACTGGTTTCTCATTGGACGCTATCTGAGCACTTTGACAAGGCAAGAAGGGTGGACTGATCAAGAGTTCAAAAGAATACGTAGAAAGGCCTATGTATACTTTTTGAAAGATGGGTACTTATGGAAGCGTCCAAAACAAAGAAATGGAATGCCAATGAGAGTCGTGAATGATAAGGACGCTCAAAATGAGCTTATGAAAAAGTTTCATGAGAGTTTTTATGCTGGACATAGAGGTGTATGGGCCACCTTTACTAAAATGAAAGAGAGGTATTGGTGGAAAGGTATGTATAAAGATGTATCTCACTTTGTGGAGTCCTATGAAACCTGTCAAATGTATTCAAATGTACGTCATCATGATGGGTTGCACCCTACTTACCCATTGTCCATGCATTACAAGTGGGTAGTAGATCTAGTTACAATGCCATTGGGCTTATGGCAAATGAGATACATAGTGCTTGCACGAGAAGACTTAACCAACCAAGTTGAAGGTCGTGCTCTAAGAACAAAAAGCACAGAAGGGATATGTAAGTTCCTCTTGGATGATGTAATTAGCCGTTATGGCTGTGTTGGGAAAATAACAGCGGATAGGGGTGAGTTGGATGTTGACAAAGCAAGGTAGTTTTTCTCTAGGTTAGGCATTAAACTTGCTCTCACTACTGCATATAATCCTGAGGAAAATGGAAAATCAAAGCGTGGGCATCCTCCTATCATTAAAGCTTTGGCTAAGGCCGGCAAAGGTAAAATGGGAGAGTGGCCTAGGCTATTGCCTTATGCTTTATGAGCTGATCGTACAACTCATAGCTCGGTTACTGGTTATATGCCTTTTGAGTTGATGTATGGTTAGAAACCTATAATGCCAATTGAGGATGTAATTCCCACATGGAATGTATTACCTTGGGAAGATGGAATGAGTAGGGAAGACCTTCTTGCTTTGTGCATACAACAGTTAGAAAGAAGGCCCCAAGATATTGAGATTGCAGTAGCACGATTAAAAGATGCAAGGTTAAAGAATAAGGAAAGATTTGATAAGAGGCATACGCTCAAACCTAAAGCTTTTGAGGAAGGTGATTGGGTGTTGGTGTATGACAGTAGTCTTGAAAACCAACATTCAACAATAATAAAGCTTTCAAAGAGATGGTTTGGTTCTTATGTGGTTCAACATGTACATGGGAATGCAACTTATACGTTGCATGAATTAGATGGGACAAAAATGAAGATTCCCATTGCAGGGAAAAGAATCAAGTTATTCAAAAGAAGAGGTGATACAGATCCCTTTGATTCACAGGAAGGTCAAAATGAAAATGGTATGGATGTGGATGAAGAACAAGAGGATGATGCATTAGATTTCGTTGCAAGTGATGATGAAATTGACATGTATGTTGACCTGAATGAAGACTGAACCTGCAAAAGATATGTGTGGCACATGCCGGAGGATGTTCAGGTTTAGAGGGGGTGGATGTCGTGCCATGGTGTGTTCATAATGTGAAATTAAAGTATCTACCTCACTCTTAATGTTTACGATGTGTGGGACCAAATGCTACAATGTACATAGTGTGATATATGCGAAAATGAATGTCACGGTTGCAGTCATGTACATACCTTGCCGAGCAGGCGAGGCCCTACACGTGGCACCATGGAATGATTTTTCACATAAATATATGCCTAATTTTCTTTAGGAATGTACAAATGTCAAGTGTTTCGAAGTGGCACGCTCGTTTTGCCTAGAAAGTTCAATGCGGGCAATCTCGGCCAAAAATAGCAGGTTTCGTGCGCTGGCCTAAAAGACGTGTCCAAAGTGCTTACCAAGTGGGAAAATGAGGTTCAACATGAAATTTGAGCCAAAGGGGATTTTTCCACAATTTTAGGGATTTTTCCCACCTCGTTTGGGCTTTTTACGACAAAAAGTGATATTTTTGGGCTAAAAATTGCTAAAAATGGTCAAAAATAGCCTAAAAAATGCTCAAAATTCCACATCAACGACGCTGGCATTGTTGCTCATGTTGTATGGGAATTTCTAGATCCAAGAATGAGCTCATTTGGGCACATGAGCAAGGAGATACAACCATTCCTCTACAGCGTGCTAGTGCAGTCCCGTGTTGCTTCCACTACATGGTTGAGGCTGTGAGGCCTCCAATTAGGGTTTCCCCTCCTCAAATAACTACTTGGGCTTCTCCAATGAAGTACTGAATCTTCCATGAAATGGTGACGACGAAGAATCAAAGCGTAAATTTAGGGTTTTTAACAGGTCGAATGAGCACTGCATCTGTGCAATTGGGAGCGAGGCTACACCTAATCTTCACACAGACAAGAGTTTTGAGTTAGTATTGGTTCTTTTTCAAAGTGGATATTTCATGGCTAGAGTTTTGTTCTTTTTTAGTGTGTGTTTGGCTTCAAATCATCTACGCCTTGCTTGATTTTGCTACAAATCCTCACAGTAAGAGACCTTGCGCTTTCCTAGTCGCACTGCGCACTTCCTGACAGCGCATAGTCTTAATTTTCTAATAAAAGACATTGGTAAAATGGATGTATTTTAAAAAATACTGCTGGATTCAAATCATGTGGTGAAATTTATTAGAGAGCATCAATTTTTGTATGCTCTCTAATAAAATCACCCAACATAACTTTGCAGATATTTTGTGTGACAAGGTTTGCAACCGCATACTATGTTCTCGCCACCTTGCAAGAAGTGAAACCTGCTTTGATTGAGACAATAGCCGATAGATGATGGGATGCTTGGCTCAGCAAGTATCCTAGCTACCAAAAGGTAGCTACAACATGTGTACAACCCGTGAACTCGCAAGTTTTTTGGTGCAATGTAGAGAGAATTGTCACCCTAGCAAAACCATTTGTAGATGTTTTGTGAATAGTCAACAAAGTCTCTTTTGTCTTTGGTCGAGTCCATTGGTATATGTCAAAGGCATAATGCAAAGTAAGAGAGCATGCTGGCTTTGGTGCAAAGGACAAAGCTTCCATAATCGCAACTGCCAACAAGCGATGGGTGCAATTTCATATGCCGTTTCATGGTGCTGCATTTGTATTGGATCCCAAATTTTCAAAAAAAAAAAAAAAAACCAATCAGCTAAAAAAAAAGTCATGAGTGACTTCAAAACAGTGTGCTCTCAACTATTGGGACAAACGGATGGAAAAACTGCTTTTCATCAGCGAGTTGATAAAGAACTGGCATGTTCCAGGATCCATGGCATATAGATGCCATTGCACACACAAGTGTGCCTCTATGGTGGAAGGAGTATGGTGGGGAGAAAGTGGAGCTGCAACACATTGCTGTTAGAGTTCTATCTACTGCTCCATCAAGTGGAAGCTGTGAGAGAAATTGGTCGGCTTTTGACTTTATGCATACCAAGAAACAAAACCGGCTTCATCCTAAACGCACTGCTATTTGGTTTATGGTTTTTGCAACATGATACTTATCCATAAGCTAGTGAACATTGCTTCAAGAGCAACACAAAAGCAGTATGGTGTCTTTCAAACCTATGAAGCTATAGCTGCGGAAGTAGATGATGATGATGATATGGAATAGGAGATAGCTTCAGAATGCTCTGATATGGATGAAATAGATGATATGATTGGTGTGTTTGATGGAGACAAAGACGTATGACTAAAGGACTATAAGTTTTTCTCACTGCTGTGCGTATGTGAAAATTATGACACATCGCCATTTTACACTACAAGATGTTCACCTCTCTCTCTCTCTCTCTCTCTCTCTCTCTCTCTCAAGTTACTTTTGCAATAAGAGTCATAATTACAATTAGATACAATACAATATAATTGTTTGATCAAGAATAAAAATGGACAGTTGAGGGGATAAATGACGAGTTGTGATTACAAAAACTGTAGCCCCTCGCCACAATAGATAGGGGTAAAGTGAGAAAAGTGCTCAAGCCAAAGATTGAGTCAGCTCATTAGGTAGTTCATCTATGTCAAACTCAGTACTTCCAGGCGCATGAGATGGGCCTACAGGTTCTTGTTGTGAAGGACCAGCTTGATCTCGCAATGGTCCGTAGAGTGTTGCATACTGTTGCAACTTGGCTTGGGCCTTTGATAGCTCTATCTCAAGCTCAAGGATTCTGCCGTGCAAAATATCAGGTGTCTCTCCTTGGCTTGCTAATGCAATGAGTGTCTCTGATTCTTCGGCTGATTCTTCGGCAAGCAGAGCTATGGGACGTTTGCGTGCATGCATTGGATTATTGGTGTGACTTGCTGCCACTTCCTCTACAATCCGACCATGTCCAACGCCAAAATTCTTGAGGCGGTCTGACCAATCTACATGTCTCCCAACGATGTCGTAAACATAGCATTGCTATATAAAGTAGAGTTCCATTGGGTTATTGTTTGGCATAACTCTCTCTAGACGTATGAATCTTCGTAGCAATACTCGTGCAAGTCCTTTGTGCTGCAAATATGATAGCTTTACAGGAGCTGATTTCTTGGCATTGCCGCTGATTTGAAATAATTGTTGGCGTGCAAAGTGGTTTGGACATAGCTTCTTGCAATCCATAAGACTGAGAGGCTCGCCTTGAAACCTAAACTTGTTCTTCGATTTGCGCAATAGCTTAGAGGTATTTCTCTTGGCTATAACGCTCTCGCTCTTCTTTGTAGATGGCATGTGCTTCAATGTTAAGTTCTTCTTCCATATTTGTCAATCAAGCAAATATGCCATCGTTAGAAGGACTTATCGTGAAGTTAACAAGTTGTTACTTTCAAATCTTCAAAGAGAAAGACAGGATAACTTAATCATGCTGCAAGAAAGAGACATAATATTTATCACCATGTCACTGGAAAGAGACAAGATAACTTGATCAATTATATGATTTAGAAGCGCAACTAAAGAGGACAATAATTAAATTATCACTTTAATCATCAGTTGTTCGTAGACCAAAAATCATTACAATGTCATAGCCCACTCTATGGGCACTGTTTAGACAGAGAGAAAGATCAAAAGCGTTAGTTCAGGTTGAGGGATTGTTTTGCTTGCCACTCTCAAGGTGGGTAAGTACATTACTTAAAAAACCCCTTTTGTTTTGGTCTTGTGGCACTGAAATAAAGCCATGGAGTAGATATCCATGGCTTTATTCCAGGCAGAGGGATTAGTAGATATGCATTTTGGGACAACCCATGGAAGATGTTTCTCGGTCTTCTTTCTAGTTTCTATTTGCAAGTTACAAAGAGGAGGAAAGCATGTCGTTATTTTGGTTTTTGTACATGACCCCCAATCCACAATGACTGCATAGACCCCCTTCTATCCAAAGTGAAGCATCATGTTGCGGGAGTGAAGGTCATTGTGGAGATAGTTGTGCACATGTAGATACTTTAGGTTCTAAAAAAAAGCGGTTCTTATCTGCAAAATGTTATTCTGGAATAGCTCTATTGTTCCTTCAATGGTTACATAATCGCGAATGGCAGGTTGACTGCCATTTGCAGTGCACTCTCTTATCCATCTTTTCTACATGGTCGCCATTCCAAAAACGTGAAATGAGCATTGGACACTCTATGTGGTGGACCATGGCAAGTGGATAAATAAAGCCGCGATGAGCGATGTCTAAAAGTGTAGCCTCATCAACATGTTCTTGTTCTATAATCGGAATATACTCGTTTTCATTTGCACAAAGATGCAAATGTTGATCCTTACCTCTCCGATACAATTGGTTCCCAATGAGATCATAGTCTCTTGCTTCCGTTTCAATTGCTCTTTGGCGGCGTTTACTCATATCCTCAGGAAATGTTCGGCTCGATAAGTAAGTAACCAAGTAGTTACTCCACTTAGGAATAGGTGATAATTGAAACAATGTTATATGAGGAATGGGTGGTTGTTTCTAACATTGAGGACAATCTTTTACAAAAGATCGAACATCTCTTCTCATAGTCGGCCAAAATACTCCAAGTCTTACGATTTGTTGCATAGTTTGGCCTTTTGCAAAGTGAAGTCCTACTATGGTAACATGTGCTTGACTTAGGTACTGATCCCTTTCTTTAGGGTTAATGCATAAAAGCAATATCCCGTCTCGATTTCTTTTATATAGCCTCCCAGCTAGTAATTGATACATAGCCGATTGCTCAATTAAATCAACTGTGATAGGAAGTGGTGAATCCACTTGAGCTATTGTCATCAATGACACAATTTTTTCCGACCATCTAGGTATCATTTCCACGGAGAACAAATAGGCATATGGTAGATCATCATCTACCCCTTTAGGTGATTCCCCTGAAACAATCCTGGACAAATGATTTGCTCGTTGATGTGTAGTGTTTTTTTTAACAACCATAGTGAAATCAAATTCGAGAAGAATGATGAACCATCTCACTATTTTTCCTGTGCTGCATGGTTTATTGACCAAATATAACAAGGCTTGGTGGTCCACAAAGAGCACAAACTTGTTGGCCAATAGGTAATGTCTATAATTTTTAACGGCATAGATCATTCCTAGTCCTTCTCTTACAGTGGTGGTGTAATTCTTTTCTGCCATATTTAATTGTCGGCTAGCATAAGAAATAGAAAAGTCAATTTTTCCATCTGCTGGTTGGGCTAGTATACAACCAATAGCAAATTTTGAAGCATCTACGTGTACGTGGAATACCTTATCCCAATCGGGTGCTTTCAATATTGGAGCTGAGGTGAGAACTTGCTTAAGCTTCATGAAGGATTCTTCACGTGCCTTGGTCCATTCAAAGTGTGTAATCAAGATATACATGGGTTTTTTGCAATTATAGCATACATGTAGATGAACCGTCGGTAACATCCACAATGTCCCATGAAGGCTTGTACCCCTTTAACTGTTGTTGGTCTAGGCAAATCAGCAATGACATGAATCTTTTCAATATCGGTAGCTATGCCATTTTTAGACACTATGTGTCCAAGGATTTTCCCTTCCCATGAATGTGCACTTTGCTGGGTTTAAGCAAATCCTGTAAAGTCTACATTTCTCGAATACCTTTTTGAGGTGTTCAAAATGATAAGCTCGGATTGACGAATGTACACATAAATCATCCATGTATACTTCCAAGAATTTCCGAAGATACTCTTTGAAAGCATGGCTCATCACTCTCTGAAATGTGGCTGGAGCATTATTAACCCAAACGGCATAACCCGATAGGCAAATATTCCCCATTCTGTTGCAAAAACAGTTTTATGTTGATCTTTTGGGTCAAGTAAAAGTTGATTGTATCTTGAAAAACCATCTAGAAAGCTGTAAGCTTATTTTCTTGCCACTCGTTCTAAAACAAGCTCAGTTATTGGAAGAGGAAAGTTGTCTCTAATGGTAGCTGCATTCACTTTTTTGAGATTAACGCACACTCGTAATTTCCCATTCTTCTTAGGTGCTACCACAATTGGGGACACCCAATCAGTGTGCTCAATTTCGTAAATAAATTCAGCTTCCGTTAGTTTTTCAATCTCTTCTTTGATCTTCCTGGCAAATTTTTTGTTATAAGTGTATGGTCTTTGTCTACTTGGTTTCGCATCATCTCTCATGGGTATAGTATGCTGACAGATTTTTGGATCAACACCGTTGAGATCCTTGTAAGAACAAGCAAAGATATCCTGGTATTCTTTTAACAAGCTTAGCAAAAGCTTTTCTTCTTCTTCTGTTAGGTCATTTGCAATGTAAGCCGGTCTAGGCTCTTCTCTTGGTTCAGCCAAGTCGACCCTTTTAGCGTTTTCGAGTCCTTCATAAGACTCACCTTGTTTCCATAGTTTCCCAACAGGTTGTTCGATTATGATTTTCCGATCTTGGAGAGTATACTTTTTGTAATGGGATGGAACATGCATTACATCCTTCCCATCCTCTTCCGTGGTCTCCATTTGGGTGGTGTATATCTCCTTTAGAGCTTTTTTCAACTCTTGATATTTCTTTTTTCTCTTGACTCTGGTTATGAGTGGTTTTTTATCCTGATGTTCTTCATGAGTACCCTTCCTTGTTTTTCTCAATGTCTAAGACATTTTTGAGTTTCCCTTTGAACGATATCTGCCAGTTATTTTGTCCTTGACACAATCACTAGCATCTATCTACATCAAGAATTGTGTCTTACTCAAGACTGATGGCATAGGTCGTGCTTTCACAATTTTAGTGTCTCTCTTTCTTCTATACCATTTTTGTCTTCTTGATTTTTGGTTTGGAAAGTCAAAAAACTTTTCCTCCCTTACCCTTAAGAGTAGTTGAGCTCTCGTATGTTCTTTTTTGGATCCTGAATCTTCGGAGGTAGCTTAGTGTTCATCTAACTCGTCAGTTGCATCGTAATAGAGGTCAAAAAATACTTGTTGAGCTTTCATCAAGTCCTTTGTTTCCTCATCCTTGATTTCAATGTTAAGGACTGACATCATTTGGATGGGAATTATGTCGTAGCCATCCTCATTGCAAAATTGAGTACGCATAGACGTGTTCAAACAAACATCCATGGTTGCTAAGATTTGAGTCCACTCGAATGATTCGAATAAATGTTCTGGAAAGGGTTCTGGTATGTAAGATTCGTCGGTACAGTCTCTTTCTAGGACACATTCCTCTCGTCTTAGGCTTCCATTTTCTGAAGCTCCGTACATCCAAAAAGGAGTGTCTTTGTTTAGCCAAGATGGGAGTTTAGTTTCAGCCGAAGAGACCGAATCAAAACTCTTGGTGGATGGGTGTTTTCAAGACGTCTCTATAGGTGTGGTCTTTTAGATTGACTCTTGTTATAGATCCCACCTGCTTCAAGTACAGATAGTCGTTTCCCCAATCTTGGATAAGCTGTACCTGTCGCATGAAAGGTCTTCCCAATATGATTTCATAGTTGAGTTTTTTTCCAAAGTCTACTATGGCAAAAGTGTGTTGATATTCAATTCCACAGGAGTTGACTATCATCTTTTCTAGTAGCTCTAATGGTCTTTCAATGTGTCCGTCAGCCAACTGCAATTTCATTCGAGTTTGTCTAATGGCTGGCTGTCCCCAGGATTCCCATATTGCTTTAGTGGCTATGGCTATGCCAGCTCCACTATCCAGTATTGCCATGGTTTCAATGTCATTATACTTCACTGGGAGGGTAGTGTTTCCTTCTTCCCCTTCATAATATTCTCTGACCTTGTTCATAGGAACTGATCGAATCTCTTTATTTTCCATTTCATTTTTCAAGTTTCCCAGATTCTTAGAGATTAACCCCGTTATCCCCACCTTTTCATCATTCCATAAGTATGGCCCGAGTTTCAACAGTTCTGCCAAAGTAAGAGTGCATTGGATAGCTGTAGACATGATTGAATGAATGTTGTCTACTTCTAGGGTCTGTTTGGCTCTTTTGACTTGAGCGGTTTTGCAAATGATAGATTCATCTTCGTTATCGCCCAAGTAAGAAGGTAATTTTTTTAATGTCATTGGTTTAGATATCCCTGAAGCCTCTGACCCGCAATCCCCGTATAAGGATTGTATATCCATGTTTATATCAGATGGTAGGTTATCCAACCAGACTTCCTCTATAGGAGCTGACTTTAAAGTTAGGCTCCCATCATTGATCTCTCTTACCTTTTCCCATAAGTGTCCTGGCCAATCTTCCTCTACGAATGGAATTCCTTCTAAGGCATCTTCACTGTGAGCTCTGGTTCATTTGTTTCAAGGTGGGATTCTACCACCACATCGGATTTTGCTTTCGTTTCTTCTACCGCAAGCTCTTCCGGTTTTGCAATACTTTCAAGCTTGGGTTTCTGTTTATCCAGCATTTCCTGCGTGATTCTTACCAAACTTTGATAAGCTTCGAGCTTAGTTGCTTCCATGTCTGGAGATGGATACTTTTTTCATTTGTTTTCCATGTTTTGGCCCACTTTAAGTCCTGCTTGGTAGGCTTCCAAGGTGGCATTGATAGGCTCAAAAAATTTATCAACCAGAATGGATCCTCGAGATTTCACGGTTGTTTCCTTGAATTCACTGCCAGTTTCTTTCGACTTGTCCTGGGCTAGAACTTTTTCTTTCTCTTCGTTTTCAACCGGTTTTTTTTGTTTTCTCATCTCATATCTTTTGCTTTTGCTCCTTTTCATTCTTTGGGAAGAAAATTTCGTGTTCTCCGAATCATCAGAGGAATTGTGTTTCTTTTTCTTTGCCTGGGATCTAGTGATCACCTTGATTGGCACAATCGGTTCACTCTCCGATGAGCTATTAGGCATCACTTGGACTACGTTGACTACACAGTTTTTCCCTTGTTTAAATGATTCTTAGGACAATCTTCAGGAAAGTATCCTCCCTTTTTGCAACATTGTATGCAATAGGCTTCAATTGGTCTGAGGTTCTTGTCAGGCTCCGGACATTCGTTCTTCCAATGGTCATCAACACCACAGTTATGATAGTTTCCTGTTTGGGGCTTCATCATGGGTCTTCCTATGGGAGGTCTGACACCTTCATTAGCTACAAAATACATTGGTGCGAGCTCTGGTGGAGCATAAGTCATGGTTTCCTCCATTGGCGGTGGGTGTGGACTATACCAATCTCCCTCTACCATTACTGTAGATGGACTAGGCTCTGCATAGGGTGTAACAGGCACTAATGCTTGTTCATCTATGACTCCTTCTGAGTGCATGTACTTTACATGCATCGCATTATGTCCTAGATAAGGAGGTTGTTGTCCCAACACAGGTTGAGGTCTCTCCATACCCATTGGTGGTCTTTGAACTTGAGCCATATTAGGCTGATATCTGTACATGGGTTGTCCTTGTGGCATCATGGGCACGTACTCAACATTCCCATCATACTTTGGTCTGAAGTAGCACTCAGGGGTCTCGTGGTTGGTCCACTTACCCTCGATTGCAAACCATTTTTGTGGCCTAATTGGTTGTCCTTGTGGGGATATCCCCTGTCCTGGTCCTCTCATAGGTGCTTTTTGCAGATTGTTCATCATGTCATTCCTCCTTTTTAGCATATCTTCTATGGCTGAGAGTGGTGCCGTAGCAGCCGTTCCCACTTGTGCTGGTTTTGTGGATGTAGTCTTCTCGTTTTGGTTATCCTTAGGGACATCCTCTTCATTAAAGATCTCACAATTGTCTCCTAGGTCGATAGCATCAGACACATATGCCTCTAGGGTTGTATGCTTTTTACTATAGAGTATAGCATGAAGTTCTTTGTTTAGCAGTCCCTCCAGAAACAATGAGACAAGTCTCTCTTCTGCACATATCTCCATTTCTGGGCATCTGGCAATGTATTGTTTCATTCGAGTTGCACAATCCCTAACAAACTCACCATGTTTCTGTTTAAAGCTGTAGATTTGAGCTACCGTATTATTTTTAATCTCCGTTTTAGAACAAGCAGCTAGAAATCCTTGAGCTAATGTATTCAAATCCATGATTGACCTTGGTGGAATGCTTTGGAACCATGTAAAACTTTTCCTTCTAATGTCATTCCAAACCTCTCGAATTGAGTATGGAAATGGAATATACACTCTGCTCTTGAAGCTTGCTAAGTGGTCATATGGATCCCCAGATCCATTGTATTTTCTGACCCATTTTTGAAAATCAGCTGGTCTGACACGTCTATTTGGTTCAACTCCAGGTCTTCTGGGAGTTAGTCCTGTTTCGAGTCCTTCAAACTAGTCCGTCGAAAATAGTGACTCATGTAGCCCTGGACTGGCGTTAGTGTCACCCGTTTTTCTACGTGATGAGGTGGTTTCTGGTGTCTTCACATTACTCTCAAATGATCTCTCACGATGTTCGTCTCTTGGAATGGTTTCTGGTCCTTGACCCAATATTCAATCTCGTATGGAATACCCATGGTATTTGGTTTGTTCTACCTCCTCAGGAGTCATCATAACAAAGTTGTTGTTATAACAATGCCTAAACAAGTAAGTTGGTAGATCCACAGATCCCTCATCTTTGATTTTGAAGATATAGCTGATCTTCATGGCCGTTAATTGTCCTAGTCTAGCATGAGAAGTCCACAAAAGATCTTTTATGTTTCTATCTTCCCAACAATAGACTCCCATCCTAGGAATATTCGTACTAAGACGTTTCAAAGGCTTCAAGTCTACTTGATCGTATCCCTCGAATTCCAAAGTTGGTGATCCTTCTTTTGCTGACATATTTGGGATTATATTGTTTACTTCTAATCCCCATTTTTCTATCACATCAGGATTTTTGACTTGTACATATTGAGTTCCGTTTCGATCCATGTACATTTTTCCTTGTTTGTTGGCCCTAACTTCTTCTTTGAACTCAATACCATGGTCATCAGTGCGAATAGCATACTCTTCATTAGGATCCAAGTAAACCTGGGCTCCATGACGACTAGTCTTGTAAGAAAAGAGGATATGCTTGTAGCGCATTGTCGTTCTGATTGCCGAGTGAGTCGAGTAAGAAGACATATCGAATGTTGAATCTGAAAAAGTGTCCGAGATTTCTTCAGGAATTGTGTGTAAGGAATTGTCTTGATTCACGCTTTCTTCACTGGATACTCTATTGGTGTTTTCTCCAAATAGACCTTGATTTCCTATTACACGACTGGATCTAAGGTTCATATAGACTTATGAAGCCCTGGTTTGAGTACCCACCTTAGATTGACTTGTCGTCAATTTCCACTTGTTTCAATTGCAACTTTTTGTCAATCCACTGATTCCTCGTCTGCAACTTGATTCATGTACAAAATTTATCAACTTAGCTATTTTTCTATAAGGACAGTAGAGCTCTTGAGAACTCCAGTGATTGGTCTCTGTATTTCACTTCAATTCGTGCTATGGAAGTCAACATTTTGACTTTCAGATTCAGCTTAGCAAAATCAAAGGTTTAATTTGCAATCTGTAAACTGAGTGTATCTGTACCAATTTTGATTTGATCAAACCAAAACTTTTCCTATGGCCTTATATTATGCTAGTCTAACACTGTATAAGCCCAAAAGTCAAATTTGAAGTCTTTGGATAGCATAAGTAAATAATCGCGATTATTTACTTTTGTCATTTTTTTCACTTTTTGGATTGGTTTGGAAAGCATACAGCTTGTTAAAGCCCTTGGGCAAGTTTCAACAAGTTTGGACAAAATTTGATCAAGTTTACCCACTGTTTCATGTCCGCAGACTCTGATTTTGAGAATCTGGCTTAAGTCTCACTTTTGTGGTCCAAATTTCACCAAGATTGATTTGTGGGGTCCACTTGATGTGCTTGACCTTGTGGTATACTCAAATTTGCAAAATCACCAAGTTTTGAAGCAAATGTAAATAATCGCGATTATTTACTCCTGATAATTTTTTACAAATTTTTATCCCAACTTTGACACAGATCTATTAAGCACCTTATATTAAGGTCACTAGCCAATTTTCATCAAGTTTAGACAATTTTTGGTCAAATGGTCATCAATTATCTGTCTGCAGACTAACTTTGCAATTTTTGTCACAGTTTTCACTCCAATGATCCAAATCTTACCAAATTTGGTTTGTGGGCTTATTACAACATGGTTAAGCTAGTGGTATGCCAACTTGGTAAAAAAAGTTCAAAAACAGGACAGATGTAAATAATTGCGATTATTTACTGTTGTCAAAATTTTGCAAGTTTTTGGTCAACTGAGCATATACACATGTTTATCACATCAATATAAGCCTACGAATCAATTTTCAACAAGTTTGGATAAAATATTTCCCAATTCACACTCAAGATTCAAAAAGTCAATATAAACTTTAGTTTTCACCTAGTTTTTTGCCAGTTTAGTGATCCAAATCTTTTGGGCCTTTACAAAAGTTGTTTGTGCACATGCAACGAGTAAATGGTATGAGTGTTGGCTAATTTAGAGAAAAAAGTTAATAATCATGATTATTAACTTTAGGCTTGAAATGAGCACTTTTTTGCAATTTTCTCAAAGACAGTCTTTTTATAATATTTTTAAAGCCTATAAATCAAGTCAAAACTTAGTTTGGCCTAAAAGGTCAAGAAAAAGTAAATAATCTGAGTTTTGGTCAACTTCTTGAAATTTTTACCTCGAAGTGTCCTTGAGCTTACCCACTGCACTGGTTCAAACAACTCTTAGGCTTACTCCCCAGTTGGATTGAGTGAATTCGAGTCTTTTCATGCTATTTCTTGCCGTAGACCTGAAATTATGCAACCTTACATAACAACTCACACTTGATTCTTTCAGAGAGAGCAATGCTATGAAATCCACCTCGGATCCTACTTACCCTACTCCTAGTTTCTCATGCAATGGGGTTGTGGAAAGTGTCCATAAACAATCGTTTTCTTGTGTTTTTTATGTTTTTTAGAGTCTTCATCTTAAAACTTGTCTCGTCTACCAATCATTCTCCAAATCCTAATCTAAATATACAATCCCAATCCTAAAGGTAATCGGCAAGTACGATTACTTGCAAGCTACCTCTACACAGCAAAAAGATGACAATTTTAAGCTATGCGGTTTCTAAAAGAGAGGTTTGAACTCTAAGCAAACCTAGAGGAAATTAAAGGACAATTACACAAAACGCTCATGGTTTTCCTAGTTTAGGTCTCTTCGATCCCCGGCAGCGACACCAAACGTGGGACGCATGTCTAACCTCACCATCCTATCTTATTGCAGTATTAGCGAGAACCACGATTAATTTGTCAAACCATGGGACGAAGCTGACTTGACTAGTGCATAGAGACTACAAGAGGTTGTCAATCTCTTGGAATACAATTAACAACTCGCATCTAACTCAAGCTACACTCAAGTGACTGAAATCACCAAAAGCCAATCGCTCGGCAAGCAAATCACATCCGTTACAGCATCAAATGATATCCAAACGTAATGAAACTTCTAGGACAAGTTTATAAGACCTAAGCACACATGCCTATGGACTCAAACCTGACATTAGGTCAAGTTCCAAAATCGCGATTATTAACAGCAGTGGATTTTTGACCTAGTCGTTTTCGACCCAGAATGCATCTAAATGCTTAGCAATGATGCCCCAATATCCCACCTATACTTAGTTTTTATTTAAACCTGTAAATTCCTATTTATGATGAAATTTGGCCGCAGGTCGGCGACGATAAAAGCTACGAAATACTGTGAATGGCTTACGTCAATGCGTAGAGCTCTTACCTGCGGTTGCAATGCAACAAACTCATTGGCAATGTGACAGCCGGAGAGAGAGTAGGAAGATCGAGAAGGAGAGAAGTGGCTCCGTTAGCTCACGCTGTGTATTTTTTATCCAAAACTTATAAAAAACTTAAAAAAAATTGGCCTTTATACCTTAGCCAAGGTTTTTGGGTGGTCAAAAGAAATAAACTGGAGTTCTACCAAAGCTGGAAATTGAATGGCTGATACAATCTAGAAGCTTGTAGCCACGGCTCATTAATTACAAAGTTTACCAAGAAAATAGGAGTTATAATATTCCCGATTCATCAAAACAATAATTGTTTTTACAAGGAGAACTCCGAAAAATGGTGTCCATGTTAGCTTGCTACTAACAAGGAGGTAGAATATTGTTTGGGTACAAGACAATGTCTCAAAGGTTTGTCCAAGCTGTAAAGAAGGAGGATAGTGTAGAAATCTTGCAAGTTACCCTTGTAGGCAAAGACCTAATGACCTATGGATGAGATGGAGTGCTAAGGAGAGTGCTCTATAAAGAAGAGATTAGCTTGATGTTGGAGCAATGTCATGAGGATAGCAAACACCAGGGATAAGATTAGGTACTATTTTGGGAATTGAGAGTAGGATTTTGGTGTCCTTCGGTAGTGAAGGATGTGCATTGTTGGTGCAAAACCTTCCTGAGTGTCAGACTAGATGGGAGAGAGGCATTTGATAGCCAAGTCATAGGGAGCCATTGTCCTTAGAATGCTTCTGATAAGTGGGGTTTGGATGCCATCGGTCCACTACCGAAGTCTACAAGTGGTAAGAAGTATGTTGTGGTAGCCATCGACTACCTCATCGGGGGTTATACAAATTGACGAGCGAGTATTTCTGAGCAAAAAAATAATCGAGCAAGTCCATTCATACATTTTTTTATTACTTAGAGCAAGTTGCAAAAGTGCAAGAGGGTTTTCCAGTGTTGAGAACTAATCCCACCAACTAAACTCAAATCCCATGATGACTAATTCCATGGAACCAAAATTGGAGAAAATTTCAAGGTTGCCTCTTGCCTAGCTGTGTGAGAATCTACTTCATTCAATGACCTCAAGCCAATGTCTACGCGCTTGCTCTCATCATCATGAAGATCATTGTCATCAAAGTCCTTTGTGATTGACACATTGCTCACTTGATCACTACATAGAGGATCATGAGCGCCCTAGACCCTCTTCCTTTTCTTTGAGAGACTCTCCTAATTGTAGGACTACACCAAAGTTTTCAAAAAAATAAACAACTCCTTCACTCATTTCACAGTCACTAAGGACAATAATATAATCAATACACTCTTTGTAATCAAAACATTCATTCTACGTTGAAAGCCAAGCATGAGGTAAAGTCTAGCTAAGAATCCATGATAACAAAATAGTAGCATTCATCACATTAAAGAGAGAAATAATGGAACAAAAAAACTTCCCAATCTCTTCAATCATGGAGCAAAAAAAAGGCCCCGACTTGCCGCAATTTTTGGAACTATTCCAGGTCAATGTGGGACTATTATGGTAGCGCTGTCGACATTTATGATAAGTCAAAGGGATTTATGTCTATTGTTCTAGCACTATCCACCTATATTATCAACTTGAAATACATTTCCATATATAGTCTCCAAAATTCTTCCAAGGGTACTTTCCCAACCTATCAAATGACTCCCAAGTGCATACAGCATAGTGATCTATACCATTAGCGTAGGGCTCTAGCATTCACTCTCCTATAGGTAGCAATCCATCAATGTGTAAAAAGGTGTCTGAGAGTAGCAGGTGATCAACTCCAACCAAGGGCCTAAGCATTCATGAGAAAAACATAATCAATTAGTACTCAAGGGTACCTAGCATTTGAGAGCTTTCCTTGTCGTTTGCAGACAAGTTGGATAAAAGAAGTTGAAAAGAGCCCCGTCTTGCCCAACACTTTTGCAGGAGCTATGGGGGTTGGAGCCACTAAAGCATTGTGGTCCCGTGGATTGCATGCAATGGTTATGGGGGCTTGTTGAAGCACTACAACTCGCATAAGAGGGAGAGAGAGAGGAGAGAAAAGATCTCTCTTCCAAAAGCTTGCTCAAATTGCGTCAATCACTTCATGAGCCATTGTTTTTAGTAAAAAAACATTCTAAGATATATCCCAAAAGATGTCACTCCAATTTTGGTCAAAAAGCTCTCTCAAAACCAATCACCTTTGGTATGAGGCTTGTGATGATAACCTTGCAACCTTTTTACCTTTACCCAACATAGGGAAGGTGTATATGGGCTAGTACTATGCTCAAGAGAATTTGAACTCTCCTTCTAAGCCTACAAATGGTTTGATTAGCCGCAAAAATCACCATTCAATAAAGATAGAAGGGATTTTTGAAATAAGCATGTGCATGCTTGATGGATCAGTGTGCATAATCCATTGTTACTATTCCTTTCTTGCTTGATATAGAGTATTGGAACATAGATTGTGATGAATTGGATGAAAAAATTATTAAAGACTTTGATGACATAGTCAATACTTTCTACACCAATCCAACTGATCAAGCTTGATTAATCTCTAACCTGGAAAATTATACGTTAAAGGATTTTGTTTTTACTTATGAGTTGGATCAGAACATTGCTCAAAATAGCCAACATGTAGGTGGTGGCTCATAAACGGGGCTTTAATACTTACTTTACATAAATTCACTACTACAGTGCTTGCATGGTGTGCTTCCAACTCTAGCACCGAGCAAAATTGAAGTACCTATAGCTATGTTCAATCAACTATTTATAATCACCTTGTAATAGATTGTGCCAAAAAAATCATATACTTGTATTGAGATCATAGGATTATTTAGTCAAAAGAGTATGAAGAAGATAGACCATGATGGACTGTGGATAACAGTGAAGATGACAAAGATCTAGGGGAAGAGGTAATGGCCATAGAACTAGACTTTTGTGAGCTTTGTGGATATACTATGATTGAACTGGATGAGAATCTTGAGGTGGATGATTGTCCTCCTACACAACAAAGAAGACTATTGAAGAGCAGCGATGTAAACATAGATAGCATTGTAGGCTACCATTATGGTTGGGTGAAAAACAAAATTAATTTCATTTACAAGGACAAGTAACAATCCATGTTTACTCTTTATTTGTAAATTGTGCATTCTATTTTGTAAGTGGAAACTATCGCTTTAATGTCTATCAGTACTAGAGTTCAAATAGATTTACAAGAGTAAGTGACAAGTCATGTTTACTTGCAACTTATGTAATTTTTTATAAGTGGAAAGTAACTTAAAACTATTGCTTTAATGCCTATCAAAACATTGGGGGAAATTTTAATATTGTGCTTTGTAGCATACTTTATCAACTTGTTTCCTAGCTTGCACTGGTACAAATAGCCATTGTAATTTTTGTACTTGCTTTTATCATATACAATGATCCAAAAAGACACCACAAGTTCTATGAGCATATTCTATAATCTTCACTCATCTAGAATCTATAAAGATAATTTTAAGTTCTTCAAAATAGCTTCTCTCTCTCTCTTAATAGCGTCCACTATGCATTGATATTTTTTCTCTTTTTAAACATTACATAAACAATCTTGGGATCTTTGAACACATTGCACTCCTTGTTCACCATGTCCTACATGAGACATGGTAGATGATAAATATGGCCGCAAGCTATTCTGCAATGATCACTCCAACCATGGAAGAAGTAGTCAAAAATTGGGCAAGGCCACATAGTATCTAATGTGTAAATTGGAGGTAGTCACAATGTGTTGGGATAATCATGCTCATGATCACCACTCCTCCATTCACGAAGCTTGCCTAAGGAGCTTGATGTGTCTCTGCAACTCTCTAGTCTCATTGTATCTACCTCCATTGAATGTGTAGAGGTACATATATGCATTTTCAATTTCTCCACAACATCAGGAGTCTGTACAATAGTGTCATCCAATGCATCTCTCAACTCTTCTTGTGACATTGTAACCATTGTTGTGCACATTTTGAACATCTCATTTTTTATAAATTGTACATATGGACATGAATCCATGTGTCCAAAAGGTGTGTGGGATTATTTTTTTGTTGTATTTTAAGATTGATTTAGAAAGCACATATACAGGTTGAGGAAGTCACTAGTGTAGTGCCAGCTATCAAGATACGCAGTAAGTGCCCGTAAGTGAGGTTTTTTGAAGTGTCCCTTGTATATAACTTAAACTCATGTACATACATGGAAAATTTCAGCCAAAAATAGGAAAAAAAAAAATCTCATTGTGGACTCTTCTTAATTTTTGATGCAATTTTTTGCCCTCCACTAGCCTTTTCTACATGTACTTGTGCTAGGGCAACTTGTTGTTTGCACCAATTTTGCACATAGAGGTACATAGATTTGAAAGTTGTGGTCTTTAGAATTTTTGTTGGAAAATATGCAAAGCATTTTTTAGGCTTGAAAATGTCCCTTTTGGAGTTGTCATTTGGGAGATACAATCTATTTTCCATAGGGTACATGATATGGTAGCTTGTAGGTAGTTTGGTGTAAGGTAAGCTGTGGAAGATTTATTGTTTTGTGGTGTGTATATGCTTCAAAATTGTGATTTTGAAGGAAATTTGGTGAACGGGGAATCTCTTTTCCTCAAGTGCATTAGTCAGCATGTGTTGTAACTCCATGCTAAGGAAGATGATTCCTAGTCTCCATAGCAAACTTTTGGGTGGGCGTGTACTTGTAAATTCCCATGGGATCACTTACCTTTGAGTTGTGGGCTTGTGGCAGCTCCTTTGATATGGCTTGCGGTGGTGAATTTGTGTCTTGAGTGCTGTTTAGAGACATTGTTATAGAGGTTCCCCTTGCTCTTGTTTTGGTGTCGGCCACTGAGGAATTGCTTCAAGCTACCTTCAATTTATAGATTTTTAAAGATATGGTGTTTAGTTTTCTAAAGCTAAATTGAAAGTACCAAAGGTTTAATTGAGAAGATGGAATTTCTTAACCTTGTTGCTGACAAGCGAGACCCAATATTGATGCTACAAATAGTCTACTTTTGTTTAAAGGGAGATGCTCAAGAATGGTTCAAAGGCCACAAGAAGGACCTACAATCAACCCAACCTCGTCAAGTTATGATCTTTGAGATGGTAAGATATGGTTTTCTTACACATTTTCAGTATGCGCAAGATCCAAAGAAGGTATGGAGGCCTATTCAAATCATAGTGCAGGGTGAAATCCAAACAATAGAAGAGTTTGTGAAGGAATTCAATGCATTATGGACAAAGTGGTGTACATCATTGGGGACTAAAATTCTCTAGCCTTGTAAAAGCAGAAACAGTTTCTTGCAATCTTGAGAAGAGGCCTACACTTGAAGGTGGAGCTCAAGTAGCCAGAAGAGGATACAAAGAATAAAGAGTGGAAGGCAGAGTGTCTTAATCACCTTGGAGTAAATTTCAAAACAAATGTTGAAGTGAAAGTTGTATAGCAACCAAGGCTCCTCATCAGGAACCAAATTATGATATAAAAAAATTCTCAAGCTATGAATGATTTTTGCAACGAGATATAAGAGTTGGTCTCTTATGAAGAATCTCAATGTACATGTGATGGGAGGTGGAAGAGGGCAAAGCTATGGAAGCAGTGAGGGGTTTGCAGGCCGTAGAGGAAGGTGCATGGTTGGAAGAGGGGATAGGTTTCAATGATACAATTGTGGTGAATGGGGTCAAAAAAGCCCTCAATATGACAAACCAAAGAGAATGGGTGGTGATATGTTTCCTCTTCCTTTATGAATTCCTTCTCGAGGTCAAGATTGTGGTGTTGAGATCAAAGAAAAAGTAGGACCAAGTGGTTTGATAGTTGAAGAAAAGGGCAACACAAAGATCGTAAACATAATCGAGTTGGAGAATAATGAGGATGATTGAGTATCTATGGTCATGCATGTAGGTAAGAGGGCTACAAGAGATCATGACATGAGCGATGCAAGTCCCAACCATAAAAGAGGGAAACACGTTGAAACATGTACATGTAAAGAGAAGAAGAAGAAGAGTAGACCCAAACAATAGTATAATGCATATAGGTTCCTTTATGAGAACGGCAACCAAATTATAGTTTAAGGGCTGATTTGGTGAGTAGAAAGGCTGATGCTACCTTTGGTCAATTAATGAAAATGAGCCCTAAGTTAAAGAGAAATTTGAATTATATGGTCAATCATATGAAGAAGGAGCCTATTAGGGGATCTTTGAGAGTCCTATCTTTGAACGGGCTACCTGATATATGTCTTATTGTGGATGCATGGCATACATAGAAGTGCATTCAAGAGACTTATATTGGTGGAGTTGCAGAGGTATGTCTTATCACCCATGCTTGTGTATCAAAGTTAGGACTCAACATGGTGAAGAATTTAGGTTTTTGTATAAAGGTTGCAAACCAATCATGGTTGGAGATGGATGTATTTGATGTTAAATTGCTAGCCAATTTTTATGGCATGCCTGTGGGTATTGGTGCATTTTCTCTCATCCTTGGAGGACCGTGGGTGCACACAATCAAAGCTGTACAATTGGGGGACATGGTACCATCACTCTCTGCAATAGAAGGGGTGATAAGAAGAGGTATGCCATGGCTAGCAAGAAATCTTTGGATGTTAATTTTGATTAGAAAGATGATTAATAAGAATATTCAAGTGAAGAAGAAGACAATGGCAATGATCGTAAAGAGATGGAAGATAGCAATGATAGTGATGTAGATGTTTCTTCCTTGTTACTTGCAGAAGAACATGATGAAAAAAAAAATATTTTCCTTAAAGATAATGATGAAATATCTGGTCCTTATGAGAAAATTGAAGAGCTAGTGTAACCTAAAGTGCAACCTAATGTCAAACAGAAGCTGCCCCCCCCCCCCCCCCCCTCTGAGAGCACCCATGTGGCAGAGGCATCTCCCCGCCTCACTCCCATCCCTCGCACTACAAAGCCCAACGAACCCTAAGCAGATTCATCTCCCTACCTCACTCTCATCCTCTTATAGCTACAAGGGTTCTTATACTTGCTAGCAAAAAACACAAGAAAGAACAAGCTCAAGAGTTATCCAATGTCAAGCTTGCTAGCACCTACCTCTCCAATCTAGAGCCACGTCATCACATAGTTTTATATTCCACATCAATCATGGAATTGTCACTCATGGGCAAGAGGGAAAAAAGGGGATTCATAGCATAAGGGAGGAGGATAGCATATAAATGGAGAGGAGGTGTGAAGGTTACAAAGGGGAGGGGGGAACTTGATGGCAAGTAATATTTCTTGCTCTCTCTCTCTCTCACCTAAACCCTTACTCGGCCTTAGCAAAGGAGAGGATTCTCTCTCTCTCTCTCTCTCTCTCTCTCTCTCTCTCTCTCTCTCTCTCTCTCTCTCTCTCTCTCTCTCTCTCTCTCTCTCTCTCTCTCTCTCTCTCTCTCTCTCTCTCTCTTCTTAGCAAGGCAAAGGGAGAAGAGCTCGGCTTCAAGCTTGGCTATTCTCTCTATCTCTCAATTTTGGGGGAAGCAATCCATCAAGGAGGGTTCAAGGAAGGCTAAAATCTCTCAATCGATTAATTTATAGAAACAAGGAAAGGAGGCTCAGCCTCAAACTCTCTCTCTCTCTCTCTCTCTCTCTCTCTCTCTCTCTCTCTCTTGTCTTCATATGCAAGAGCCGTAACTCTCATTTTTAAAGGGATTCTATGGCATCAAAATAGAGGTACCATGGTGGCAACAAAAGTATTGGAAGCAATGTAGTGGTTTGTGTTCTCGATTGACTAGCAATGCTAGAGCTAATGAATTTACCCAAGATTTTTTATCATCTAAGTGATTGTTAGAGATTGAGTCGGCCATACCTTGTACAATTTATTTCAGTTTTAATGCTATCATGCTTATTTTGGGTTCTCGTTGGCATTTATCTAGCTGTTTCTATTCTTCTTCTTTCTAGAATCTCCCATAGCTAGAGGCCCTGCACCTTCTTGGCCCACCTTGTGAACACCTCATCCCCATCTTTAGGATGTTTGCAGACAATTTATTTAATCTCTCAAGTAAAAAAATAAGTGACTTATAGGAAATCTTAGCTATGTGTGTTTTGATAAAGTGCCTCTCATTAACTCGGTCGATTTTATCGTCACCCAAAGAAATTTGCTCAGAGTTCGGAATTCCTCTCATCGCATGGTTTGGGCATGTGTACCTTGGTGGTCCCTTGGATGTAAAGTGGAAGTGTTGGTGAAATAGGTGAGTGGGTTCCTTTAAAGGCTTGTGGATCATGTCCTAGAAAGTGGTTGCAATGGTGTTGCGAGTAAACACGCCCTTTCTTTTCTTTTCCTTTGACCTCATGGAATCTCCTTCTATTAGTAGCTTGAGGGCTTTTGTGAAAATATCCTTCGATATATTTACTTCAAGTGACTGGCCAATAGAGTCAAAAATTCTAGCCGTGCCATCTTTTTTAATAGAACCTAACAATTCATAAGCTCTTTGAAGGTAGATTGCGCATGACTCCATCTCATAGAATGGTAGAAGCACGAGCTTTCTGTGGGCCACTTTGAGCTCTAGAGTTTGTGCCTTTAAAGGTAGATTGCACACAACTCCATTTCATAGAATGGTAGAAACACGAGCTTTCTGTGGGCCACTTTGAGCTCTAGAGGGGATATCCCTCCCCTCTCTTAAGGGCTTGCTTTTTGTACATCTCTTACGATTTTAGATCCTTGCTACTTAAAAGGAACTCTAAAACAAAATCCCTCCCTACCCTTGTCAAAATTCCCTTTTCCCCACACCCACCAACTCAACTTAACCCGCTCCATTAATAAAACCTTGTTAAATGGTTATCCAATAACCCTGAACTCTCACATCTTTCCAAACCTGTTATTTGTTGGTTAAACTCACCTAACCTTGGCAAAATCTTTTCCATGAGCAACCTCCACCCTTTCTTTTTGCAGCACATGATGGACCATGGGAATCAAGCATCCTCCTTGACTTCAATCGCTTGAGATGATACCACTTTTCCAAGGACACTCCGTAGATTTTTTCCTTATCTTTTGAAATATTGTCCTAGATGCTCACGTTGAGTTGGACTAGTCCCGTCTTTTCTCTCTTTAATTTCCTTTCACCCTTGTTTTCCCTCCATCTTTATGAAAGGGTACATTCTTGTTTATATCAAATTCATCTCTTTACTTACCACTTGCCCATCTACTTTGTAAAAAGTTAGCCCTCCCAAAAGCGTCTCTATCTCTCTTAAATTTTGTACCCTGTTTGGGAAATGGAGACTCATTCCTGAACTCCCCTACTTAAACCCCCTCCCTTCCCTTTGTACAGTTTACACCACTGATGAGCTTTAATGCGAAACGCGTTTGGTGTAAACCTTTTGCCATTCTCCCCCCCCCCCCCCCCCCCCCCAAAAAAAAAAAAACTCACTTACACCTTTATTTTCACCTTTGTTCTTATTTTTTTGGCAAGACATGCTCGCTAAGTTCTTTCTAAATATAAAGCCTCAGCCTCATCCTCTTATAGCTACAAGGTTTCTTATACTTGCTAGCAAAAACCACAAGAAAGAACAAGCTTAAGAGTTATCCACTGTCAAGCTTGCTAGCACCTACCTTTCCAATCAGGAGCCACATCATCACATGGTTTCATATTCCACATAATTCATGAGATTGTCACTCATGGGCAAGAGGAAAAAAGGGGGATTCATAGCATAAGGGAGGAGGATAGCATATAAATGGAGAGAAGGTAAGAAGGCTACAAAGGGAAGGGGGGAACTTGATGGCAAGGAATCTTTCTTGCTCTCTCTCTCTCTCTCAACTAAACTCTTACTCGGCCTCGCCAAAGGAGAGGATTCTCTCTCTCTCTCTCTCTCTCTCTCTCTCTCTCTCTCTCTCTCTCTCTCTCTCTCTCTCTCTCTCTCTCTCTCTCTCTCTCTCTCTCTCTCTCTCTCTCTCTCTCCCCCCCCCCTTAGCAAGTCAAAGGGGGAAGAGCTCGGCTTCAAGCTTGGCTATTCTTTCTATCTGTCAATCTTCCATGAAGCAAGCCATCAAGGAGGGTTCAAGGAAGGCTACAATCTCTCAATCGATTAATCTATAGAAGCAAGGAAAGGAGGCTCCGCCTCAAGCTCTTTCTCTCTCTCTCTCTCTTGCCTTCATATGCAAGATCCATAAATCTCATTTTTTAAGGGATTCTATGGCATCAAAATAGAGGTACCATGGTGGCAACAAAAGGATTGGAAGCAATGTAGTGGTTCGTGTTCTTGATTGACTAGCAATGTTAGAGCTAATGAATTTACCCAAGATTTTTGATCATCTAAGTGTTTGTTAGAAATTGAGTCGGGCATACCTTGTATAGTTTATTCTAGTTTTAATGCTATCATGCTTATTTCGGGTTCTCGTTGGCATTTATCTAGCTATTTCTATTCTTCTTCTTTCTAGAATCTCCCATAGCTAGAGGCCCTGCACCTTCTTGGCCCACATTTAGGAGGTCTATGGACAATTTATTTAATCTTTCAAGTGAAAAAATAAGTGACTTATAGGAAATCTTAGCTATGTCACCCAAAAAAATTTGCTCGGAGTTTGGAATTCCTCTCATCACATGGTTTGGGCATGTGTACCTTGGTGGTCTCTTGGATGTAAAGTGGAAGTGTTGGTGAAATAGGTGGGTGGGTTCCTTTGCAGGCTTGTTGATCATGTCCTGGAAAGTGGTTGCAATGGTGTTGCGAGTAAACACACCCGTTCTTTTCTTTTCCTTTGACCTCATGGAATCTCCTTCTATTAGTAGCTTGAGGTCTTTTGTGAAAATATTCTTTGATATATTTACTTCAAGTGACTGGCCAATAGAGTCAAAACTTGTAGTTGTGCCATCTATTTTAATAGAACTCAACAATTGATAAGCTCTTTGAAGGTAGATTGCACACAACTCCATCTCATAGAGTGGTAGAAGCACGAGCTTTCTGTGGGCCACTTTAAGCTCTAGAGTTTATGCCACATTGTATATCTTTGTGGCCATCATCTGCTGGAGCTCTTCTCCTTAGTTGTTCCTAATTCTAAATTCGAAATGAAACATGGCCACATTATTTTTTTCCAATAGATCTCTTGCAAAAGTCTTTTTAGCTACTTTGATGGACTCCTCTTCCAACTGGTGCTCTAGAAGCTCTAGAAGCCTCTGCTTCTATGCCTTCTTCTTTGGGATAGAGGGATAATTCTGCATTGATCTTGGAGTCATTACACCATTAACTAGCATTAGGTGCATTTCAAAGAAAATCATATTCAAGATTGAATCTAAATTACAACTACTTTGACCCATAAAAGAGAAATAAAATCATCAAAAGTCAAATTGGCAAAAAAAAGCATCAGAGATAATAAGCGTGCTTGTAGATGGCTGAGACAGTCTCACTGGGTGGGAACCGACTCTTATGAGATGAACAGTGGATTAGGCAGTAAATTACCACGACAGTTCCAACAATAATTCCCAAGGTATATAAATAGGACCCACTACATTGTAATCAGGTTGGCATTAAGATGGTGGCATTTTTCTGTTGTACATCTGCTTAGCTTTTGATTCATAATCCTTAACTCCTGAGCTGTTCTTGAGCTACATCATCTTTATTATAATCTTTCATCTGTAATCCTAAATACAGTAGTAAAGTTTACTCCAGTCATACATACTTTGTACTCATTCTCTCTGAGTCTGAATCTGAATCTGAACATCATTCTCAATACTTCAGTCTGTTTCTCATTTTAGTAGATGTATTCCAGTTCAGTTTCTATTTCCTTGTCTAGTCTACTGTTTGAACTAACACATCACCAATAGCTGTAAACTTCACAACATTGGAATCAGCTATCTAAAGAGATTAGCTCCAATTCCATTTTGGCAATCACGGTGGCTAGAGCTGTTGCTCGTTGACTAGGAAACTCATCTCCCAGTTGGAAGTTTCTCAACTGCAGTAATGGCACCCAAAACCAATCGTGCGTAGAAACCATCCTACCGTGTTGACCCTATTCCTGAGGAGTCAGAAAGAGACTCTGACCCCAAGCATGAGCTGGTGACTGACAATGAGGCTCAGGAGGAGCACAGTCAGGCTGATGAGGCGCAGGACTCATAGCATTCTAGTCAGTCAGTTCAGACGCAGAAGGGCACAAAGGGAAGCACGCAAGGCTAAAATTTCTTGGTCCAGGCAGGGGGACGAGGGAGCCAAAGGCAGTAAAGGAAGTTGCCATACTTCTAGTAGACAGGCCATGGAGGACATAGAAACTGAGACAGAGGTAGATATTAAATGGGATGCAGATACAAACAATTGTAAGAAAACCCCAAAGAGGTGTCCAGACTCCAAGATGAGAACAGGAAGGACCAACGATGATCGACATGATTACACATTCTCGTTGAAAATCTCTTTTCTTGTGCTCAAAGGGGACAAGAAGGATGAGGATGTTCACATCCAAGCTTTTGAGCAGTATGCAGAGTTGAAAAATATTGATGAGGATGACTGGGGTGAATACTTTTCACAAATGCTGAAGGAGGCAGCGAGAAAGTGGTACTACCATTACCCGGCTTGCCAGCTCAGATCCTATAATAAACTACTTAAAGCCTTCAAACTGGAATATTCCAACAACAGAGTTGATAGGGATATTGTTTGTGAACTGGAAAAGATTAAGCAGAGGAAATTGTCAGTCCAAAGCTATGTTGAGAAAATCAAGGAGCTGACAAGGTAGTTGCAGGAATTACCATAAAAAAAGCGACTACGAGCATGGTTATTGAATGTCTTTTGTAGCAAGAATCTTAGGGAGCAGGAGGTGCGAGCACCGACGAAGAAATTCAATGATTTGGTGATGCGAGCCCTGAAGCTGGAAGAACAAGCTAAGAAAGAAAAAGGTCATATTAAGAGGAGGTCTAGTAGTAGCAGTTCTAAGACTAGCTCAGGAGTTAAGGATTTCTAGCAGTTCTAAGACTAGCTCCGATGAGAAGACCAAGGATAAGCCTAAAAAGGGGTCTTGGGCTAGGAAGATTGAAGAGATGACTCGGCAAATTGCTGAGATTAGCCAGACTAGACAACCAATGAGAAGAATGGAGACTTGGTGTTCAAATAGTAAATCTAAGGACCATGTTTCCAATGAGTAGCCACAGTGTACTTATTGTAAAGCCTATGGCTATTTATGGAATAATTGTGGCATTAGGATTCATCATTTCAAAAAGGGCAAAGACTTGTCAGTGGTGGCATTTACCAATGCCGAACCAGTAAGAGTGGAAACTACAAACGCTTCTCAGGAGGAGAAACTAGGTACCAGTGGTACTGGTCCAAGGCGCAGCAGATACCAAGAGGGTACTGGCCGGGACCGGGGGCGTGGTAACTTCTAGAGCCAAAGTCTGAATTGCTATACTTGTGGAAAATATGGGCATTTCGTGGCTCAATGTCTAGACACACCTGGGACTGCGGCTACTGAGGTGAAGGTACCAGAGCCAGTTCTAGTACGAGCAGTTATACGAAGCAAAGGAGTAGTGATTGAGGAAATCCCAGAGATTCCAAAAAAAACGTCACTACTGAAGGAAGCAAATGGACTCAACAGAGAGAGGTATGGAAGGCCAAGGGTAAAGAAAAGGTGGTTGATGAATGGCAGGAGCAGAGAAAACTAGCCAAGAAGCTGCCAAGAGGATTTAGCCAAGAAGCTGCCAGAGCAGCCAAAGAGTTCTGAAGCACCGGTCAATCAAAAGATACTAGCCCAATTTACTGAGATAGATCAGTCAAAGCTTGGCATACCTGAGACCATGTTGGTTGCAGTACAAGGGATGGTTGAAGAGTTGGGAGCTGATAGAGGAGCTGAAAGCACTACAATGAAGGAATGGCACTGTGAAGATATTACCAGTTCTTCAAGCTTCGACAACAATTCTGACCATGAGAAAGAGGAAATTCATGTCAAAATCTGTGACAGAATCCAGAAACTCAATGTGGAGTTGGAAGACATTAGAAGAACTTTGCCTGAAGCAGCGAAATTCATCAGACAACGAAGGAAGGCTGAGGCGGAGGCCAGGACAGTTGACATGAAGTGCCACTAATTTAAGTAGATTACAAAGTTTGAAAACAATGGGAACCACTTTTGAGTCTCATTCTCGATGGAGGAGCATGAGTAAACATCATGGAAATACATCTTCAGCAGAGCATGGGCATCACAAATTTGAAGCCAGCACCTCTCAAAGTGCTGATGGCGGATCATCGAGTAGTGCAAGCTACTGGTATGATCGAAAATATGCCAATACAAGTGGGCATGGAGAAGTTCAAGACCAGATTTCTAGTTCTCGATGTGCAAGGAGCATATGGAATGCTACTAGGGCGCCCATGGTTGCGAACGGCATAGGCTATTCACGACTATGCTAATCAAACTTTGACCTACAAGGGGCCAGTGGTAGAATCCAGATTCAGACAAACAACACTAGAAGCTGGAAAAAGGAGCTGAGACCTAAGGAACTATGCCAGAAGTATAAGATCAAGAAGATTGAAAGGATGTTAGCAGCTCTAAATATTTTTCCTTTAGCAGAAATTGATCTTAATGCAGTTCTACTGAACAAGGAGTAGGCTGACAAACAGAAGAAGCAGTTCCCAGACCAGTTTACTCGAAGTCCGAAAGGATTCATTGAATCCAGCACGTCAGATGAGCTAGCACATTCTGGGGAGGACACGGCAAATTAGAACAGTGATTTGGAAATCAAAGGGCCATCTTGGGATTACGCTGAAGAGTCAATGAAGAGAAAAGGCGGAGGGCCTAACTGGTTACTCCCAGATGACCAGGAGATTGAGGAATGGAATCTAGGCTCTGAAGACAACCCTAGAATGATCAAAGTTAACAAACATCTCAACCCTACAATGAAGGAGAAAGCACGCAGAATGTTCCAGCATTACAAAGATGTTTTTGCCGGGGAATACACTGATCTGAAAGGGGTGGATCCAGAGGTCTGCCAGCACAGGATACCACTGATGCCAGATGCCAGGCCAGTGAGACTGCAATGGTATAGAATGAATCCCAATTATGCTAAGAAGGTCAAGGAAGAGATTGATAACCTTCTCAAAGCTGGGTTCATCACTGAAGTAGCTAGTAGCGATTGGTTGTTTCCTATTGTAGTTGTTCCCAAGAAGAATGGAAAGTTGAGCGTATGTGTAGATTACAAGAAACTCAACTCTCAAACCATCAAGGATCCATTTCCATTGCCCTTCACATATGTGTTGCTTGATGAGATTACAAGGTATGAGATGTACAATTTTATGGATGGATATAGTGGCTACAACCAATTACAAATTGCTCCTGAGGATCGGGGGAAGACCACTTTCATTACAGAGTGGGGAGAATTTATGTGTCTGGTAATGCCATTTGGACTATGCAATGCACCAACAACTTTCCAGCAGTGTATGATGGAGATATTCAATGAGTTTCTTCATCAGTTCCTTGCCATATTCATGGACAATTTCACTGTATATTCAGCTGAGGAACATCATTTACTATTCCTAGAAATGGTTTTTAAGCGTTGTCAGGAGAAGCGGATTTGTTTGAATCCATCTAAATCTGTTTTCCTAGTCCAGAAAGGACATCTACTGGGACATGTGGTATCCCGCAATGGAATAGAAATGGCCAATTACAAGATCCAGTGCGTTCAGCAGGCCAAGGCGCCCATGAATGAATCTGAGTTAAGTTCTTTCTTGAGATATATTAACTTTTACAGATAATTTGTGCATAAATTTGCCTCCCAAACTTTACCACTGTATGAGCTCACAAAGAAAACTAGCAAGTTCAATTGGACTGCTGAGTGTGAGGAAAGTTTCCAGAACTTAAAAAGTGTCATTATCAATAAACCAGTCCTTCGACAACCAAATTGGGATGTTATCTTCCATGTACATGCGGATGCTTCGGGGCTGGCAATGGAGGCGATACTAGCCAGCCAGATGGAAGGACTGACTATCTTGTCTACTTTGCTAGTCCCAGATTCAGCTAGGCTGAACAAGGTTATACAACCACTGAACGAGAAGCTCTAGGAATGGTTTTTAGTGCTACGAAATTTAGGCATTATTTTCTAGGCAAATTGTTTCATTTCTATGTGGACCATCAGACCCTATTATTCTTGATTAATAAAGTCATTATTCAAGGCAAGCTAATACAGTGGATGATGTTCCTTATGGAATTTGAATTTTGGATTTTCTATAAACCTGGCAAGAACCAATGTGGAACTGATTTCCTCTCTAGGAGTACAGAGGGCTATTCTGAAGTGTCCTTAAGAGATGAACCAGTGGATGCTGAATTATTTGAGTTGGAAGCGATAGAATTAGTTGATCCTGAATTATATGAAGTATATCAGTTTCTTTCTCAGGGTGGTTTCCGAGATGACTGGAAGAAAAACCAGAAGAAGGCTCTGCTCATTAAAAGCTTAAAGTTTATCATCATTGGGGGTCACTCTACAAATTAGGTGTTGATGGTATTCTTTGCCGATGTGTGCCTATGGAGGGGAGAATGCAAGTTATCTCAGAGGCGCATAATGGAGAATCTAGTGGACACTTTTCTACTGATGTTACTTACAAGAAGATTCTGCAGGCTTGTTTATGGTGGCAAACATTGATATCTGATGTCATAAGCTTTTGTAAAACTTGTGACATATGTCAAAGAATGGGCAGACCCACAGCTGCAGACATGACTCCTTTAACACCAGTACAACCACTGGGTTTTTCATGAAATGGGGTTTGGATTTTATGGGACCTTTCAAAGTTACTCCCAGGAAGAATAGGTATACAGTGATGGCTACCTGCTATGTAACCAAGTGGGTAGAAGCTAAGGCTCTTCCTGACAACACAGCCAAATCCACTGCAAGATTTCTATTTGAGAATATTGTCTGTCGCTATGGTTGTCCTGTGGAGATTGTGTCGGATCAAGGGACACACTTCATCAATGACACTATGGAGATCCTTATGAGAATGCTTTTAGTCAAGCATCGAAAATCCACACCTAATTATCCGAGATGCAATGGACAGGCCGAAAGCAGTAACAAGACCATTAAGACTATTCTCACTAAGATTTTGCAGAAAAAGCCCGACCAGTGGGATTTGAAGCTTCAGACTGCTTTATGGGCATACATGACATCTTATAAGGTCATTACAAGATTAACACCATTCCGAATGGTATATGGCATTGAAGCTGTTGTCCCTATGGAGTTTGTTATTCGAAGTCTCAGAATGGCTGAAGAATATGGGTTAGATTTTAATCACAATCTTAAGAAGCGACTGGAGGAGCTTACCCAGTTAGATGAACTGAGACAACGGGCTATGCTAGAACACGAGATTGTTCAGCAAAGAAGGAAACACTTACATGACCAAAGGATTAAGGTCCGGGAGTTCAAAAAGGGGATCTGGTACTCCTATATCAGTCCAGAATGGGTCCTAAGAAGCCAAATCTAAAGATAGCCTGGGCAGGACCATTCGAAGTGGACTGGGTTTTCTCCAACGATACGGTAAGACTGAAAGACCTATCTGGATTACTCCTGCCAGGGGTGTATAATGGAGCTAAAATCAAGCTCTACTATTAAGAAGCTACAAAGCCTTGCCAGGAACAGGGTACTGAGGATCTGGGTGTTGAAGACCAAGAAATTCCAGAATCAGCTATCTCGGGAATTTTTCATGTGCTGCCAATCACAGAGCCAGTTCCAGAACCAGTTCCACACTAGTACCAGCACGACCAAGCCAGGATTATACCAGGACCAGAACAATGGGGACAAAGTTATCAGTTTTTAGGGGACCAACGGTCAGATGGAATATCAGTGATAATCATTTCGATGACGGGCAAAATTCTTGTCCAATTCATGTCTACCATGTCAATTGTGGCGCACAGAAGTCTAGGAATGGTAAGTGGTGGAGCTTTTATGGCGCAAACACGTATAACAGTAAGGCGAACAGGCGTTTTTCCTCGCAATCCCTTGCACAACGCTTACCTCCTGTTGTCCACTTGCCATCACCAAGCTCTGAAGTTTCTTCACTGTAGCTGCAAACCTCATCCTCTGAGGAGACCGTGGATTGTCGTCTGACTTTGCCAGCCACACCTAGATACGATTTCAAAGAAACAAGTAAGTCATCTTCTTCTTTACCTACTTCATCATCTTCATGGTGCATGGGTAGGAGGAATCTATCAGAAAAGATGCAGGACACTATCAATGAAACCCAAGCTCTTATTATTGCTACAAAGGCAACTCTTCCACTCATCCCGCACAACAAAATTTAGTGCTATGTGTTTACTGAGCAAGCTAAGGCTCTACTCCAACTGTGGGACTTGCATGTTGTTTTGCAAGCCATGAGGATTGAGTTTGACATAGCCGTCATAAGACAAGTCCTGGACTCTTTCAATGTTGAAGATGGCAGTGCTGTGATTTATGGCCAGAAGGTGTCTGTCAGACCAGAAAGTATTGCTTTTGCATTACGTATGCCAAATGGCCCCAAGCCATTTGTGGCAATTGCAGAGTAGATCAGTGCAGCTCTAAAGGAGGATGATGCTACTAAGAGAAAAAGGAAAGCCAATGTGCAAGGGATTCCAGTTGCAAGACTGGAAGCTCCCGCTGCCTATCGATTTGTGGCTGAAGCTGTGAGCCTGAAGAATAACCCGACATATGTGTCAGAGAACTTTTTTCCATTCTTTTAGCAAAAAGACTGGATTCCAATGTATCTATAAACCTCTACTAGATATTGTTGCACAATGTGCTTCAACAAACTGCCAAGATGAAATCTCAAAGTGTATTCAAGGCTTGGTATGTTTGGCAGTTTCTGTACTGGGCAACTGCTCCAGACGCCTATGATCAGGTGAGAATGGCTTGGAGCTAGAAGCCGTTTCCACTATCCAAAAATATAGACTTGTCATCGAATGAAGAAGAGCCATAAAATCAGTCAACTCCCAATGGATTGAAAACAATGGATTGAAAAGGAAGGCTAAACAAGATGAAGCTGGCAGTTCAAAGAAGCCAAGGACGACACTGACTAAGAGCACTGCTCTCCTGAAGTAGCTGGAAAGTCAAGTCAAAACAGTGTCTACTGAAAGAACTCCAGTTAGCCAGATTGAACAACAGACTGACCAGACCACTGGTGGAATCAACCAGTCAGCAGGCTAGATTTCAGTAACCACCAGTACTGGACAAGATCAGTCAGATCGAGCCAGTCCTGAGCAATCAGTAGACCAGATTGATAAGGGCAAATGCCCAACTTCTCCAAATCCACTTGGCCGAGTCTCCATTCGATACAGTGAAGAAGCCCTGGACTTGACAAAGAAAGACAGGTTACAACAGTTGCAGACTCATCCGCTCAAGGGACGTCTCCTATTGCAAAAATATGATTATGTTGCATTACCTTATATGGCTCCTGTCACAGTCTATGAGCCAACTAATTCTAACCCAGCAAAAGTTAATGATGGTTGTTCAGTACTCATACAGTCATCATGGAATACTATTGTCAATTATATGGGACAAATGCTGGATATTGCAGGTCAGAAGATGAACTAATTAAGATAAAGACTGAATTAAGGGAGGTTGAGGAGCAGATTGAAAAGCTAGAGCAAGGGAGACCAGCCCAGAATCTGCACCACACTATCCTTGAGTCTCACTCAGATAGGACCATTCAGCAGTTACAAAGTAAGCTATCCAAGGTAGAGTCTGAGATGCAGACCATAATGCGGGAAGAAAAGGCTGAAGCACAACGCGCTACTGATAGGTTTGAAACCATGCTGAGAATGAAGCAAGTTGAGTTCAACTCTTTACTGATCCGCCACAATGCCCTGAAGGCCACATTAACAGAAAGATATATCTATAATAATTTGGCCAAGATCTTGAATCCAGCAAGCAATGTTGTTTTCAATATGGATAACTGGAAGTCTCTTATGGAGACGATGCAGAGTGATTTGCAGGATAAAGTTATTGAATATAACAGTGCTCTGACAAATCAAGCTATCCTTGATTACATTGAACAGCAGACTACCATTGAAGAAGATGAGGATAAGGAGGAAGAAGAAGCAGAGAAGGAGGAGGATGAACCAAACGAATGGAATAATGATGATGATGATGATGCCTCTCCTCCATCTCCACCTCCAGGACTTGGTACTGGTGGTACAGGGCCAACTGGAGGAAATCAGTCACACAGGCAGACCAGCCAGACCAGCATAAAGGGCAGCGGTCTAGCAATCAGCAACTAAGAGAGCAACAACCCAGCAACACTGGGAATCCACCGGCACACAGGCAGACCAGCCAGACCAGCATGAAGGGCAGCGGTCTAGCAATCAGCAAACTAAGAGAGCAACAACCCAGCAACACTGGGAATCCACCGGCACACCAGTCACAACACAGCAAGGATGTTAAAGGGAAAGGAAAAGTTGTGACTGAGGGACCAGCAGGTGATGAGAAACATTGATTACAGCTCATCACGCTGAACAAGAGATTGTGACATCAGCAGGCTTCTATAACCAGGCGGTATCTGGAGGATGATGATCTTATCTCTGATAAGGAGAGTTTTCAGCGCGACTGTATGTCGGCGCCAAGGAAATGGTTGAGCATTGGAAATCAATTTCTTTCCATGATCAAGAGGCCTACCAATTACCTACGCATCCCAATACAATACAGATGTTAGAAAGGGTGTTAGAATGGATACTAACTATTGAAGAGTGAGTAACCAATCCCCATTGGAAACGGCAGTCTACTACAGATTGTGGCTCTCTGGCTATGGAATTAGAGCTTCTGCTGGGAAACAAGCCAACATATAAATGCATGAAGGATGTCAGGAACCAATTGAAAGAGGTCTTAGTGCAAATGCAGATTGCTAGGGGAGTTCTGGATCAAAGGGTGTGGATCATTCTTGAAGACCAGACTGCCACCAACAAGGGACCTCAAACTTGAATGTCAGTGGGAGAACAGGCAACTGCTCTCCGGTGACTATTTGAGCTGGTTAGAGTAACCAAAAAAATGATGCAGCAAGAGAACCAAGCTGTTCTTAACTTCTTGGAATTTGTGCCTAATTTCCCAGTTCTCTTGTATGCTTTACCAGCAAGAGAGGCAGAGTTGCCAAGATTTTTGTAAAGAATGAGGATGCAAGAGAGCTACACAAGACAAGCACAAAGCACACAGAGATGGAAAGCTTCTTCTTCTTCTTCACAGAAAAGAGAGTACAAAATGACTAAGTGCTAAAGCTGAAAAGTAGCACATATGTACATGCGGTCACTAAGTGTGAACTCGCTAGAAGCGTACTAGGCTGGCACTATAAGTGTAGTCCATCAGCTGTAGAATCACTGGCAGAGATCCTCCGTGTCGGTCACCTAACGCGCCAGTGAGTAAATGCCATAAGCGGCCAAGACCCGTAGTGGATGCCAGCTTAAGATGTAGAGCTCGACATCTCAACACTCCCCCTCGAGCTTTGCATGTCGTAGAGTCCAAGCATAGTCCGGAAACGTCGAAGCTTCTTAGCTCCGAGGGCCTTGGTAAAGATATCCGCTATCTGCTACTCTGTGCTGACGTAGACCAAGTCGATGTCGCCCGCCAACACTCGCTCTCGAACGTAGTGGTAATGGACCTCTATGTGTTTGGTCCTAGCATGGAACACTGGGTTCCTAGGCAACTGCATGTTGCTGAGGTTGTCACAATGAATGACAATCTGTTGGTCCACCTGCACTCCCAAGTCCTCAAGTAATGTGCGTAGCCAAGCTACCTCGCACGCCGCAACTGCTGCACCTCTGTACTCGGCCTCTGTGCTCGATAAAGCAATCGTAGGCTGCTTTTTGATGCTCCAAGTAACAGCAACACTGCCAAAAGAGAACATGAAGCCACTCGTAGATCTCCTATCAACAATGCTACCTGCCCAATCTGCATCTGTATACCCATACAATGCTAATGGCGTATCTGCTGCGTAGAACAATGCGTAGTCAAGAGTCCCTTGCACATACCAAAGTGTGCGTCGTACTCCATCCAAATGTGGCTTCCTCGGAAGCTGCATGAACTGACTCTCCAAGCCTACTGTGTAGCTGAAGTCTGGTCTCGTGATAGTCAAGTAGATTAGACTACCCACAATCTTCCTGTACATATTGACATCCTCAACAACATCACCCTTCTCTGCACTCAGCTTTGCATTCACATCCAAGGGAATAGAAATTGGCTTACAATCAGCCATACCATACTTTGACAACATGTCCAAAGCCTACTGTCTCTGTGACAGCAATACACCCTCTGGAGTCCTGATCACCTCAATGCCAAGAAAGTAGCGCAACTCACCCAAATCTTTCATTTCAAACTCCTGTTTGAGAAGACCCTTCACATGGTCAATCTCCATAGCCTTGTCACCAGAAATAATAAGGTCATCTACATATATGGTAATGACCACAATTCCCACATCACTCTCACGTTGTCAAGAAGTAGGCGGTCTTGCCAGGAAGGCACCGGGCCTCTTGCTGTGAGAGTTTGTGAGGAAGCTCAAGGGTTATGAGAAAGTGCTAAGATGATGATAACATAGCTTCTAGAGCTAAAGAAGAAATGTAGCCAAAGAAGCTTCTCACTTTTCCTTACAAACACACACGTGATGGAGAGAACTCATGAAAGATAGTTAGAACAAAACAAAAATGAAAACATCGAGATTACGATCATATCGTATCATGGGTAGGATAAAAGGGTTAATGGATGAGTTAATGATATTTAATCTTTGTTGTCCAAATAAGCTGCGGATTGCTCTTTGGAACTGTAGCTTCGTGCTTACTATAATGTATATGTTTTGTCTAGCGTTTGGGATTAGTTGTGAGTACAAATCCTCTTGATTCATAATAAAATAACCACATTCACATCAAAAGAGAAGTCATAGTCAATAATAGGTAGTATGATGGGATCTGGTGAGAGAAGTACTTCGTTGAGCCTTTCAGGACCAAATAGAAACACTATGCGTTGCTCAAAGTGAATCTTCCGGCTAATCCAAATGTTGACCCTAATAGATTGCACTGAATGGAATTGAAAGAAATTACCTCTATGTGGATTATGGTTATTCATCAATGATATACTTAGTATGTTCAAATCTAAAGGTGTGAAAGAAGTGAAAGGAGAAGAAGAAGAGAGTTTCTCTCCCAAGCCCTATTGTTGCCCTTAGGCAATAAGGATACTGCGGGGAGAGAAGTACCTGTAGCAAGGAGATTCTAGAGTTTGCGGAAGAGAATGAGAACCTTAAGAGAGAGAGATGCTTGTTGAAGATGAAGATATGATTACTAACCTTGTGCACATAATTGTTTTCCGCGAGAAGGTTGTACCCATTACATTGACAAGGTTACTGCTTGAATACCTTCCAATGAAACAATTAGGACACAACAAGAGAGATCAAAGGAGTAGTAAAGATAGAATAATGGATAGATCTAAGGGTGTTAGTGGTATTAAAGATAGATAATGAGGGATAGAGATAGATTTAGAGACAAGTGTTGGACTAGATATGCAAATGAAAGAAAAATTAGCAACATATATCTTACATGAGAGCAATCACCACCACCTTAATGGAGAGAGAAGATGAGGCAAGACTTCAGCCTTTCTTCAAGAGAAAGTGTGGCACTAAGATGAGTGTGTCACAATGGAATTGAGCTATTCTCATTCACTCCTAACTTGCCTCCATGAAGAGAAGGTTGCCCCTTTTTATAGGTGAGGGAGCCACGTTTTACATAATCACTTGATTAGGCTAAAGAGTTAGCCCAAATCAAATGCTCTTTGGATATTTCTTAGAATGGGCAATATTAGGACTCAAAATATCATGAAATTCAGCATTTTTGGTCGTTGAGGCTCCATGTGGGTGCATGATGTATGTGGGCCCCACCTAGGCATCTTCTGTGTGGCTCCAACAGGGGGTCCCAACTTGTGTGTCTTGTCCTTCAAGGCATCTTTGAGGTGTCACATTCACATGCTTGTGTCTTTTATCCTCCAAATATCTTATTTTATGGAAAAATACCAAGATTACCTCTTTTCACTTGATTCACCTGTGTAGCATCTCTTCTTGCAGTGTAGTTGTGAGAGGGTTTTTCACTGGTTTCCCTGTAACTTTTGACCTGTAACTCGGATTGACATGCTTCAAAAGGCAAAATTGGCCTACTAAAAGAGCTTGACTTGGTTTTGGCCTTTTCTCCACGCCCTTAGGTCGGGATTTTCAAATTGGGATGGTCCAAGAAACTTGGATCTTCCTTTTCATAAAGTCTTCTAGTAGGCCCTTCCCTCTTGTATGCATCCAAAAAGGTATGCATTATTGAAGGGTTATATTATTAAATAAATGTGAAAAGAAGAAAATAATTTATATATGGTAGGGTATAGCTGAGATATTAGAAGAAACATACAAATGCTTTTCCCCCATACATAAAGAGGCACAATCATTGATACTTCTCTTGCAGTACTTTCTAATAGTAATGTACATTTATATTACTTCAAAGGTAATACTAAGGTATGGTAGAAAGCTTTTATTTATGCATATGAGTTATTATATGAAGTATACTTATGCGTCAAAAGTCACAAGATAAATCGTTTAATGCCCGTTCCCACTATATATGTGCCATAGCACGACAAGGGTGCCATGTGTGCACCACATCTCTCTCTCCTTTTTTGATGCGCGAGATTTCACGCTTCTCTCTCTCTCTCTCCACACGATCTAGATGTGGTTGCCTGCACGATGGCCATTGTTAAAGTCCCTTTCCACGTGACTGCTAGATGAAGGGTGAACCACCCATAATCAGCTACCTCACCCATAAATCTCTCCCTAGATCAACTCCCTTGAATTGCTTCCTTGAACTCTTGGGACTTAGCCCTTACCCCCACCTGTATATAAAGAGCTGCACGCTCCACTCCATATTATTAGTGTATTCAGTTTCTACTTACTAATCAGAGTTCTGTCTTCTCTCTATTATGAAATTCTTATTCTAGACTTAAGTTTCTACATAGTATCAGAGCAACTTAGAGCCTAAGTCTATTTAGTTAGCGCTAGTTACATTCTATCCTAATTAATCCACACTAGAAGCTATTTATCACCCTCTTCGAGGAATCCGAAACCACGCAAGATGGTTGACCAAGCTTCATCTTCCTCATCATCGACATCTACATATAAGCCAAGATACGTCATTGACAAGCTCAATGGATCAAATTACCAAGTGTGGAAATTTAGGATGGAGATGTACCTCAAGCAGCTGCATGGCGACCCGACCTACTCAAAGAGAAAGATCCTCAGGGCATCGCCGATCTTTATTCTGCATGGGAAAGCAGAAACAATAGTGCAATGATGGAGTTTATTCTCCACTGCCAAGGTCGGCAAGTCCAAATGGTGAAGAAATTGGCGACGGCTAATGCCATTTGGCAGTTCTTCAAGAAGAACTATGAGCATACTGACTTGGTCTACCAAGTTTCTCTCCTCAAGAAACTAGTCAACACGATTATGTCTGAAGGTCAGTCTTCCTCTAAATTTGTAGATGCATGGCAGATACTTCTTGATGAACTTATCATATCAAGGCTGCTCATCCCTGAAGAGTTGCAAAGTATGTTGTGCTTAGCCGCCTTATCTGCCTCTTGGCAAGCTTTTATTACCACGCAATCCACCTCGGCAAACCTGCAGATCCAAAATTTGGTGTCAAAGATCAAGCAAGAGGAGACACTTCACGATCAAACTAATGGATCATCAAATTCTACAGCCTTGATTACAATGGAAAAACATCATAAACATCAGAATCATGGCAAAAGAAAACTTCAATCAACGTCGTCAGCATAATCAGAACATGGCAAGAAAACCCCAACATCAAGGAGCACGACAACGTACATAGAGTGAATGATCAGCATGAGCTCTCCTAAACCCAATACTAACAAGATACTTGGAAATCCTGTCATACCATGCTCTAGAGCCCTGCTTCAAACCATACAAAGATGTGTCAATTGCTTTGGTCCTGAGTCGATGTCGCTTATCAAAGTAGTCCTTGTTTTTCAACCTTGCATTTTTGAGTCGTTCTTTTGTAGCTTCAATGTCTCCAGGTCTTCTCTCTAGTTGCCTTATATGCAATGCAAGGAGATCTTCCCTACTAAGCCCCTCTTGCCAAGGTAGTACATTCCATGTGGGAATTGTATCTTCAATCGGCATCACTGGCTTTTGACCATACATTAGCTCCGCAGGCATGTAGCCAGTTACTGAGCTATGTGTTGTACGATCAGCCCATAAAGCATATGGTAACAGTTTTGACCACTCACCAACTCTTCCTTCACAAGCCTTGGCCAAAGCTTTGATGATAGGAGGATGCCCTCTTTCACTCTTTCCATTGCCTTCAGGGTTGTAAGCTGTGGTAAGAGAAAGCTTGATTCCTAATCTGGTAAAGAACTCCCTTGCTTCCTCAGCATCCAGCTCACCTCTATCTGCAGTGATCTTTCCCACACAGCCATAACGGCAAATCACCTCATCAAGAAGGAATTTGCACACAGCTTCTGTGGTTTTAGCTCTTAATGCTCTTCCTTCAACCTGGTTAGTTAGGTCCTCTCGTGCAAGAACCAAGTATCTCATTTGCCAGAGTCCTAAAGGCATTGTGACTAGATCCACAACCCATTTATAGTGCATGGCTAGTGGATATGTAGGGTGCAATCCATCACGATGTCGGACATTTGAATACATTTGATAGGTTACACATGACTCTACAAATTGAGATACATCTTTATACATATCCTTCCACCAGTATTTTTCTTTCAACTTGGAGAAGGTTGCCCACACACCCCTGTGTCTAGCCCATAGACTCTCATGAAACTCTTGCATGAGCTTTACTTGAGTCTCTTTTTTACATATAACCCGTTGTGGTGTAGCACCCTTTTGTTTAGGATGCTTCCACAAGTAACCATCCCTCAAAAAGTACCCATATGATTTCCTGCGTATCCTCTTGAATTCTAGTTCAGACCAATCATCCTGTTTTGTTAGAGTACTCAAGTAGCTTCCAATAAGAAGCCAATCACCTTCATAAAGCTCTTTCAAGAATGATTCCAGTAGATTAGTCATGCAGACATTGTTACCTTTGACATGAGAGATAGAATAGAACTTTGTGCCTACATCATCTTCCTCGTCAATCATTTGTGACTCATCTTCATACCTTGCCCTTGATAGCATATCTGCCACTGTATTGTCTTTACCTGCAATGTGCTTAAACTCGGGATTTAAGGACTTAATGTAGGCAATCCACCGCAACATAGCAATGTCTGGCGTTGAGCAGCTTGTAATCATCCCAAGAAGTGGTAGACAATCTGTTTCTACAACCACACATGCACCAATTAGGTACTCTTTCCCACTTTTCAAGGCTGTAACCATACCCCATAACTCTCTCTTTATCTGTGGATAGTTTCTTTGGCAAGCACTAAGTACCTTTGCTCCAAATCTTACCACATACCTGTGTCCTTCTTTGTCATCTTGCCCTATTGCCCATCCAATCCCTATAGGACTGGTGTCTACTGTCACAATTACTGGCCTTTGACACTCATAGTCTACCTTTCTCAAAGTTGTTGCTGACTGGAGTAACTTCTTTAGCTTTTTCATGGATTTTACATGTGCTTCTGTCCATTTAAACTTCTGATTCTTTCTAAGAAGCTGATAAAGAGGATCAGCTACATGTGAATAATGTCGAATCCAAATAACATAGAAGACACATGCTTCGAGAAACCTTCTAACCTCAGTGATGCTAGTGCATGTTTCTTTCATTCTTTGGACGGCATCTACCTTTGCTGGGCAAGGTTTCCTACCATATGGCCCGCACATGTGCCCCACAATGAGCACTTCATTGACACCAAACATAGACTTTTTCCCTGACAATGTAAGATTCACTTCTTTCAACCTAGAAAAAATTTTATCACAATCATTTATGTGATTTACCACAAACCTGCGACATCCCTTGAGATCCAAAGCTTCATCTTTGTCACTTTCTTCACATCCTTTGATAGGCAAATCATCAATGAAAGGCATTGTGATTTGAGGAATAAAGTCACGTAAAACCTTATTCATCCCATTCATCATATGTGCAACCGAGTTGGTTGCTCCCTGTGGCAAGGTACACATCCTTACCAAACCCAAAGGTGTAGGCTCATGGTTGTCAAGTCTCTGCTTTCGATTGCAAGCTGAAATTGATCATACCCTGAGTAGAGATCCCCCATTGAGTAGATTTCCCTCCCTGCAAACGCCTCTGCAAACTCATCCACAATTGGACATGTACCTACATTTTTAATTGTCACCTTGTTTACTGGTTGCATATCTTGGATGAAGCGTAGAGAACCATTTTTCTTTGGAACTGTGAACCACCTATTTGAGTATGGAGCACAAGAAGGCTCCAAGATTCCCATTTTGATTTTCTCATTCAATAACTCTACTAACTTTGGCAAATGAGCCTTTGGAACTGGAATAGGCCGTAGATTCCAAGGCACATGAGGTATTGTGAAAATTACCATAGGAGCTACAATAGAAGGATCAACACATCCTATCTCATGTGGCTCAAATGCAAAAGCCTTACCATGCTTTGAAAGCATTTCTTTGAAGCACTTTGTCTCCTCCTGTGTTAGAAACTCCTCGCAACCAATCTGCAACTCTTGAAAAGACTCCTTTGTGAAGGTATGCCCGATCTTTTTAGGATTCCTCAAACTTGGTTGTAAAGAAGCCTGCTCAATCTTTTCCCTGTTGTTGGGTGGTAAGGGTGAAGCTACTGGTTTCACCTTCTTTGCTACACTCTTGTATTTAGTTTCAACATGGACTTCTGGGCCAACTGTTTGGGTTTCTTTAAAGGCTTCTATTACTTGATACATTTCCATAGAGCAAACTTCCACAACTTCATTTTCAAGATGCAAACTAGACCTCGTTATAGCATCAAGCTCACCCATAGTATCTACAAAAGAAACTTGTTCACACAATCCCAAAACATTTTCAGTAGGCTTTAGCAACCCACTCTTTTTCATGCCTATTTGTACATTATGCACATATTTCCTCTCACATCTCTTCAAATCTTCAAGTTTTGTAAAACATACTGATCCATTCCTTGTTACCAAGGAGCTCATTGAGAAAGTTTCACCTATTTTTGGATCAGGCGACACTCTTTTTCTTTCTGTACCACTGCAATCCCGCTTTACAATGGTACTTGGCCAAAACCCATCAGTTCTCTATGATCATGAAACTCTTTGCTTACCTTTGGTAGAGGATGTTCTGTGAGGTTGTCACAATTTCTTTCATGGTTTACACAAACTGTGAGAAATTGGATAGCTCGTTTACCATCTTTGCTGCGTATCCTAGCATATGCTGAACCATCGTCCATTACCTTTGTTTCCATTCGAACTCCCACAATGTAGGGATGTCCAAGGATGAGATGATATGAAGATGTATCCTGTACAAAGAAGTTTTGGTCAATCTTTACATCACCTATTGTCACCTTCACACCTGGACATGCTGCATACAATTCACCGGATGAATTGTTTGCCACTTTTACCATCCAGCCATGATCCGTGTCCATCGGCCATTTGGACTTGTTGTAGAGACTCTTTGACATTATGTTTATTTCTGAACCATGGTCAATCAAGGCAACAAATGGCTCTTCAAGATCACCTACCTTGACCAAAGTTTCTGTAGTAGCCCTTGCGCAGTGACTTCGTGAATAGTAGCTCCTAGGAATATCTTCAACTTCTTCATCATCATTTGAGAAATGCACTTGCTTCACTCTCCCACTAGATTGGTAGCATCCTACCACAGCTCCATCCTCCTCCTTATTTAGCAGCTGCACCCCTTGTGTCTTCGAGGTTTCCCCTTCAACCTATGGACGAGAAACTTCAGCAAGGGTTTGCCTCTTCCTCTTGATGATGTCAATGATCTCCTCATGGAATTCACACTTTGCAATGCCAAGAACTTCTCCCAGAGTAAACTCAATCTTGCTATTCAAGATCCTTTCCTCCAAGACTTTCTGTAGCAACCTCAATATCAGATTGTAGTTTATAAGTTGGGCCTTTTGTCTTACCTTTTGCTGGCTCTTTCTTCTTTCCTGTTGTAGACTCCTCCATGAGTACTTCAGGTGGAGATGCTCCTTGTGTTGAGGGTGTTTGAGAAGGCATTGAGTCGCTTCTTCCCCCACTTCTAGAAGCTCTTTTTGATGGTCCTTCATCAACATTCTCACGTCTGCGCTTCTCTTCTACAATAGCCTCATTTTGTTGGAATTTTGTAATGTAGGCATGCACTGACAATGAGTCCACTGGATCATTCCATCCTGTTTCTAGACGTATGCAATCACCTGCTTCATGTAGAATCTCTTTTGTAAGCTTTCCCTTTTTAGCTAATTGCATGACATTTGGCCAAATTTGACCATGATGGTCATTCACCTCTTCATCACTAAGATGCTCAATTTTTACTCCATAAGTAGAGCTGCCTCAACTGAAGAGGTGGCATGGTTAGTTTCCATATCTTCAACTAAGGTTTGCATCCCCCCCTTCCCAAAGTTAGTTCTCAAGGGTAGACCTGTCTCTCTTAAGTGGATTTTACCATCCTTAAAAAAGACAACATCTTTTGATAAAGCATCACTAAAATCATCACAATCCCTTCTTACATGGTCTGTACTATCACATCAAATACATCTATTAACAAACCCTTCTTTGGGTTGTTGCCTTTGCCTAGGAAATGGCCCTGATGGTTGGCCTTTTTCTTCAAGCTTTGCAAGCTTCACCTTCAAGTCACGCATTCCCTTCACGAGCTCATCTAGCATGGACTCATCAAACTTAGGAGCGATAAAAGTAGGCTTTACCATTTTGTCAGAAGTTGAGGTTGAAGCACTTGTAGTGTTTACTACCATCTTGTCCCTTCTTCTTTGTCGTTTGGCAAGCAACGAGACAGCACCTTCAACTTCATTCCAATCGGTCTTTAGTCCTTGCTCAGCATCTTTATCTTCAAGAAGAAGCTCCAAATTTTCTTGAAACTCTTTACCTGCAGCTTGTAAGAAAAGATCTGTCTTCTCTGCATCTAGTGTGGCCCTTTCTGTCCTTGTGAGTTGTGCATAGGGCCACTCGAATTCCCTAAGTAGCTCTGTTATTGATAGTCCTTGCTTTGGCTTGACTACCCATTCTAAGAATGTCCTTTTGGTCACTCTCTCCGAGTCCTCCATGAAATATTCCTCCTTTAAAGCTACTTTGAGCTCTTCCCAATTTCTCCCGTGCCCATATTTAATTACCCTAATATGCTCCCTAATTTCTGGAACAACAACTAGCTCAAAGCTTTGAATCATCTCACCTTCTGACACGCAATGCAGATCCATCTCTTTCACATACTCGCGTGAGTGCTTGGTTACATCTTTGCCATTGAACTGATCCATTCTGTTGACGACCGCTTGTATGGCCTTCGTTGCTGAAATCTCCCTTCTTTCAGAAACACGTTGTTGTTGCATGAACATTGCAAATGCTTGAAACATCTGCATTGTTGCTGGGTCAAAATGCATACCCTGTTGCTCAACATGATCACCCATGGTTACACACAAACTCTCACCCTGGCAGTTTCACATCGGGTTCACCAAAAATATGTCAAGAAGTAGGCGGTCTTGCCAGGAAGGCACCGGGCCTCTTGCTGTGAGAGTTTGTGAGGAAGCTCAAGGGTTATGAGAAAGTGCTAAGATGATGATAACATAGCTTCTAGAGCTAAAGAAGAAATGTAGCCAAAGAAGCCGCTCAGTTTTCCTTACAAACACACATGTGATGGAGAGAACTCATGAAAGATAGTCAGAACAAAACAAAAATGAAAACATCGAGATTACGATCATATCGTATCATGGGTAGGATAAAAGGGTTAATGGATGAGTTAATGATATTTAAATTTCTTTGTTGTCCAAAAAAGCTGCGGATTGCTCTTTGGAACTGTAGCTTTGTGCTTACTATAATGTATATGTTTTGTCTAGCGATTGGGATTAGTTGTGAGTACAAATCCTCTTGATTCATAATAAAATAACCACATTCACATCAAAAGAGAAGTCATAGTCAATAATAGGTAGTATGATGGGATCTGGTGAGAGAAGTACTTCGTTGAGCCTTTCAGGACCAAATAGAAACACTATGCGTTGCTCAAAGTGAATCTTCCGGCTAATCCAAATGTTGACCCTAATAGATTGCACTGAATGGAATTGAAAGAAATTACCTCTATGTGGATTATGGTTATTCATCAATGATATACTTAGTATGTTCAAATCTAAAGGTGTGAAAGAAGTGAAAGGAGAAGAAGAAGAGAGTTTCTCTCCCAAGCCCTATTGTTGCCCTTAGGCAATAAGGATACTGCGGGGAGAGAAGTACCTGTAGCAAGGAGATTCTAGAGTTTGCGGAAGAGAATGAGAACCTTAAGAGAGAGAGATGCTTGTTGAAGATGAAGATATGATTACTAACCTTGTGCACATAATTGTTTTCCGCAAGAAGGTTGTACCCATTACATTGACAAAGTTACTGCTTGAATACCTTCCAATGAAACAATTAGGACACAACAAGAGAGATCAAAGGAGTAGTAAAGATAGAATTAGGGATAGATCTAAGGGTGTTAGTGGTATTAAAGATAGATAATGAGGGATAGAGATAGATTTAGAGACAAGTGTTGGACTAGATATGCAAATGAAAGAAAAATTAGCAACATATATCTTACATGAGAGCAATCGCCACAACCTTAATGGAGAGAGAAGATGAGGCAAGACTTCAGCCTTTCTTCAAGAGAAAGTGTGGCACTAAGATGAGTGTGTCACAATGGAATTGAGCTATTCTCATTCACTCCTAACTTGCCTCCATGAAGAGAAGGTTGCCCCTTTTTATAGGTGAGGGAGCCACGTTTTACATAATCACTTGATTAGGCTAAAGAGTTAGCCCAAATCAAATGCTCTTTGGATATTTCTTAGAATGGGCAATATTAGGACTCAAAATATCATGAAATTCAGCATTTTTGGTCGTTGAGGCTCCATGTGGGTGCATGATGTATGTGGGCCCCACCTAGGCATCTTCTGTGTGGCTCCAACAGGGGGTCCCAACTTGTGTGTCTTGTCCTTCAAGGAATCTTTGAGGTGTCACATTCACATGCTTGTGTATTTTATCCTCCAAATATCTTATTTTATGGAAAAATACCAAGATTACCTCTTTTCACTTGATTCACCTGTTTAGCATCTCTTCTTGCAGTGTAGTGAGAGGGTTTTTCACTGGTTTCCCTGTAATTTTTGACCTGTAACTCGGATTGACATGCTTCAAAAGGCAAAATTGGCCTACTAAAAGAGCTTGACTTGGTTTTGGCCTTTTCTCCACGCCCTTAGGTCGGGATTTTCAAATTGGGATGGTCCAAGAAGCTTTGGATCTTCCTTTTCATAAAGTCTTCTAGTAGGCCCTTCCCTCTTGTATGCATCCAAGAAGGTATGCATTATTGAAAGGTTATATTATTAAATAAATGTGAAAAGAAGAAAATAATTTATATATGGTAGGGTATAGCTGAGATATTAGAAGAAACATACAAATGCTTTTCCCCCATACATAAAGAGGCACAATCATTGATACTTCTCTTGCAGTACTTTCTAATAGTAATGTACATTTATATTACTTCAAAGGTAATACTAAGGTATGGTAGAAAGCTTTTATTTATGCATATGAGTTATTATATGAAGTATACTTATGCGTCAAAAGTCACAAGATAAATCGTTTAATGCCCGTTCCCACTATATACGTGCCACAACACGACAACGTACATAGAGTGAATGATCAGCATGAGCTCTCCTAAACCCAATGCTAACAAGATACTTGGAAATCCTGTCATACCATGCTCTAGAGCCCTGCTTCAAACCATACAAAGCTTTGAGAAGTCTACATACATAATCTGGGTAACCTGGATCGACAGGTGGCTGATCCATATACACTTCCTCTTGCAACTCACCATTCAAGAAGGCATTCTTTACATCCATTTGATGCATAATCCATCCTCTAGATGCATCCATTACTATGACAGCTCTCACAGTCGTCATCTTTGCCACTGGAGCAAAGGTCTCCTCATAGTCTATGCCATACGTCTGTGCATAACCCTTTGCGACCAGCCTTGCCTTGTGATGCTCAATGTTACCATCAGCCTTATGCTTAGTTTTATACACCCATTTATAGCCAATAGCTTTCTTTCCACTTGGCAATGGCACCAACTCCCATGTGACATTTGCTTCCAATGCAGCCATCTCTTCATTCATTGCATCATCCCAATGCACATTTCCAACTCCATCCTCAAAACATGTGGGCTCCACATCCTGTATCACCTTAGCCATGTAGGCTTGGTGATGAGCTAGATGCCCATCATAAGTCAATTTTTGAACTGGATTTCTGACTCTATTAGATATGTGCGGTCCTGGGTCACTCCTTTGCCATCTAGCATCTTCTTGTACTTTCCTTACACCAGGTGTCCTGACAGCCGGAATTCCAAATTCCTCATCAAGACTTTGTTCAGAACCATCTGAATCCATGTCTACATGTGAAAAACCTGATGATGCATCAGCCATAAAGGGAGGTTCATCAACCTTTTCCTTTCCTTTTCGTGATACATTCCCTGTACCTGCTGGTGGAGTAACCTGCGTACGTAGTCTACCATTCCATGGCTTCTCAGCAGAGCCATGAGAAGAGGACTCTTGTGGTCCACTCAAAAAGTGTGACTGTGGCCTCACATTTTGTACAACAACATCATCTTTTACACCAGCCCCAATAGTACCATGTGCATTACTGTACCAACTGCTCATCTCATCAAAGACTACATCTCTGCTCACTCGTAATTCTCGTGTAGTAGGATTGTAGCACCTGTACCCCTTTTGTTCAAGGGAATATCCCACAAGAATACATTTCTCTGCTTTAGGATCCAATTTCCTACGCAACTCATCTGGTACATGCACGTAAGCTATGCAGCCAAACACTTTCAAGTGTGCCAAATCAGGCTTTGTACCTGTAAACTTTTCCTCAGGTGTTACATCATGCACCGCAACTGTAGGTGTCTTGTTCATAATGTACACAGCTGTATTTACAGCTTCAGCCCAAAAATGATGAGGCATGTTCTTCTCATTCATCAATGCATGTGCAACCTCTGCAATGTGGCTGTTTTTCCTTTCTGCGACCCCATTCTGTGTGGAGTATATCTGCATGTAAAATGCCTGCGTATACCATGCATTCGCAGAAAATATGAAAAATCATTGGAGAAGTACTCTCCCCCTCCATCTGACCTCAATGTCTTGATTTGTATATCTGTCTCCTTCTCAACCATGACTTTGAAGTCGTGAAAGTGACCAAACACTTCACTTTTGTTACGCATGAAGTAGACCCATACTTTCCTTGTATGGTAATCAATGAAAGAGACATAGTACCTGCAACCATGTATACTTGCAGTGTCGGTTGGACCCCAAACATCTGTTTGCACCACCTCAAGTGGCTTTTTACATACATTGTGCTCATGTGGAAATGAGCCCTTTGACTGTTTTCCAAACTGGCATGCTGCACACACTTTATGCATACCATCCACCTTGAATTTGGGCAAACCTTTTACAATCTGTTTTGATTGAATGCTGCGCAATCTCTGCTCATTGACATGGCCAATGCGTTTGTACCAAATGTCAACATCAGCCACAACACCTGTGCCCTGTGCAAATAATGCAGCTTTTACCTCAGGCATGTCTACATTCAACCTAAACATTCTGCCCACACATTTGCCCTCTGTGATCAGCTTACAGCCATTCTGGAAATCTTCTACATAACAGCCATTTGGATTGAAGCGAACCTGTAAACCCTACTCAACCATTTGTCTAACAGAAACAAGATTCTTTGTAATGTTTGGGACATGAAGTACATCTGCTAAGTACTTTGATTTCCCACTCTTCGTATTTAGAGGTATGTCCGCTACATGAGCAATGGGGTGAGCTGTGTCATCTCTTGTTTGCACATAGCCTGACACATCTGGTTTGCGCATATCTCTAAACCACTCTCCATGAGACGTCATGTGATTAGAGGCACCTGAATCCACATACCACACATCATCTTGGGTGGAATTCTCTGTAGTCATTGTATTCATTACATGCTGCATAACAAACATGCGCTCGTTTTTGTTGTCATCTGCATCTCTGCTAGTAGACGCATAGTTTCCATGTTCTCTCTTTCCACTTGCTTTTCCCTTTGGACAGTCACATGACATGTGACCTCTTTCACCACAAGTCCAACATTCTCTGCTATCTCGAGTATGTTGCTGCCTGCTTGATCCTGCACCACGACCTCTTTGACTCCCCGTGCCTTGAGACTGGTTTCCCCTACCACCTGTATTGTTTTGATTTGATTGAACTTCTAGAAATTGGCCCCTGCAACCTCTTGGGCCTCGACCACGACCTCTACCTCTACCTCTGTTGGAGTTAGAATAGAAGGCATGTTCAGAATTATTTCTGCCATGAGAAGAAGATGTGTCAAGGTTCTTCTCCTCCAGAATAAGCATAGAAATCAAATCTTGGAACACGGGGATGTCGTCTCTTGTATTCATGGAAGACCTGAAATGTACATACTCATCTCCTAGACCATCCAAGCATGCACGGACAATGTCATCATCTTCCACTGAGACTTTAATAGATCCAAGAGCCTCAATGATACTCTTGATCTTCAAAGCATAATCATTGATGGAGAGGTTGTTCCTCTTAACCTGATTTAGCTCCGACTTTAGTTGAAGCTTCCTGGCCTTGGTGTTCACCTCGAACATTCTGCCTAAGTTTTTCCATGCAATGGTGGGGGTTTCAGCATCTTGTAGATAGCCCATCATGCCATCTGTGATGCTCATAGAAAGCCAATACATCACTTTGCTCTAGCCTTGTTGCCAGTCCCTCAAAGCTTTCCTTTGTTCTGCTGTAGCATTTTCCTTGGGAATCTCTGGTTTCTTTTCATTGTCTCCTTCTACATAGTCCCAATAACCTTTTCCTTTTAGGAAATTTGTTATTCTGAACTTCCATGCAGGGTAGTTATTTTTCTCAAGCTTCTCAGTAACAATTTGACTGAAACCGTCAGACATCTTGAAGCACTAAGACAAAATAGCTGCAATCTGCAAAAACCTGCAAATCTGTTGAACCTGCTATCGTGGTACCTGTAACGCTTCCTACACTCAATGAGTGTCCACAATTAAGCGTACATACAACCACTGTACTTGTACAGTAAATCTCTGTGTACTGCACTTTGGAGACCTGTTCAGAAACTTTGGAGACCTGTTCTGTTCGTGGATTGCGAACGAAGGGATTGTGATGCTCTTGCTCTCTTAGCCTCTCTTGCCTGCACCAAGCTCTGATACCATGTAAAGAATGAGGATGCAAGAGAGCTACACAAGACAAGCACAAAGCACACAGAGATGGAAAGCTTCTTCTTCTTCTTCACAGAAAAGAGAGTACAAAATGACTAAGTGCTAAAGCTGAAAAGGAGCACATATGTACATGCGGCCACTAAGTGTGAACTCGCTAGAAGCGTACTAGGCTGGCACTATAAGTGTAGTCCAGCTGTAGAATCACTGGCAGAGATCCTCCGTGTCGGTCACCTAACGCGCCAGTGAGTAAATGCCATAAGCGGCCAAGACCTGTAGTGGATGCAAGCTCAAGATGTAGAGCTCGACATCTCAACAATTTTTTCTAGCATTTTATCCTCAACATCTAGAACCAATCGATCGGCTCACATATTTCAAGATTACTCATGATCTTCAGGATTGGTATGAGCGATCGACTGTGGAATGGAAAACTTGGCAAACACTGTTCAACGACGCTCTCCAACTGAATGATCTCTAGGAGCTGAAAGATGAGGTGCAAAGGAATGGGCCACTGGAAAATTCAGATCAGAGGCCTCACTAAGATCACCACAACCAATTGCTGGAACTCACTCTTGAGTCCTCTAAACTGTCTAAAAAGGACACTACGGCTAAACCAGGCCTAGGACCACAGTACAGAGAGATGGCTGAGATTCGTTTTGAAGCTCGAATCAAAAGCAATCAGCCTCTCCTAGAAGGATGGATCCATACAGCCTCGCATTGTCACAAACTGGTCAGAACTCTGATCACAAAAGATAGAAGCACGCTCTATGATCCCGACACCAAAACTTATCATCCTCTCACACCTTATGAAATTGAGATGACCACAGAAAGGCAGCATCAGCTTGAGCAGGAGGCCATTTACAAGTTCATTCAAAAGGAGAATGTTGGCACTGGCACTTCTCAGACGCCATCCAGGTCAAAGGGTAAACGAAAGCGGGTTCAGTGGAAGGATACTGGGTAGTTCCATCTCAGAAGTAGGTCAAGGATTTTTCCTTCTTCTCAGCCGGCATAGACTTTGAGTCCTCGAATCAGACGGTGGATTTTTCCACCAGTTTTTGCTACAGACGCTGGATTTTTCCACTTAGGGGTTGGTGTCATTTGGCTGACGGCCCTTGGAATTACAATTATAAGGGCGCTCAACACTCAATGAGCAAAATTCCACAAGAATCAAACGGTGGATTTTTTCAGTACAACTTGGCTGGATGCCCATGTAATTACAAATACAAGGGTGTCAAACACTCCACGAGCAACATTCCAGCAGAATGAGACGGTGGATATTTTTTTCCTTAGAAATTTTGGAATCTTGCCAAAATTCAAGAAAGGAGGGAAGGATGTAGATGGTTGAGACAGTCTCACTAGGTGGGAACCGGCTCCTGTGAGATGAACATTGGATCAGTCAGTAATTACCACGGTAGTTACCACAGTAATTCCCAAGGTATACAAATAGGACCCATTACATTGTAATCGGGTGGCATTTTTTGGCTGTACATCTGCTTAGCTTTTGATTCATAACCCTTAACTCCTGAACTGTTCTTGAGCTACATCATCTTTATTGTAATCTTTCATCTGTAATCCTAAATATAGCAATACAGTATACTCTAGTCATACATACTTTGTACTCATTCTCCCTGAGTCTGAATCTAAATTTGAATCTGAATCTGAACATCATTCTCAATACTTCAATCTATTTCTGATCATTTCAATAGATGTATTCCAATTCAGTTTATATTTCCTTGTCCAGCCTACTGTTTGAACTAACACATCACCAATACCTGTAAACTTCTAACCCTGGAATCAGCTATCTAAAGAGATCAGCTCCAATTCCAGTGCTTATTATTTAGGGCATGATTTTGGCCCCAAAATTGGGTTTTGACTATGCACATGTATTGTAGGAATTAAAAAGATAAAGGATCTAGATTTTGGAGAAATTTGGATTCAAACATACCTGTTGGGATCACTTCTTGGTTAATAGGCTTATGAAAATTACTACATGCAAACTTTTGGAGTGTCCAAATTATCCCAAAATGAATGTGCAAGCTTGTGATGGCATGATGAAACAGATGGTAACAAGAATTTGCAAGATTGGCTTCATTTGGAATTAGTAGATAACAAGCGTGCTTATTATCTACTATGCTATTTTTCCATGTCTTTTGCATTTTCTTGGCATGGGGTGGTTGTACATGATGTTCCCTAGCCTTGAATGTGAGTGTTGAGATGTGAAGCTCAACATGTGCGACTCCTGGATGACTATCATCGGCAGTCATCATCACTGGCGTGCCTTGGTGGATACGCATATCTTCGCTAGTGATACTACAGTTGTACTAGAACAAGTTGGTCTACCTACCAAAGTGATGGCACACTTATCTACTCACCTCACTCACTAGCGGTTCATACTAGACCGTTGTACTAGTTTCCTTTTTTATATTGTATTTTTCCTTAATATGTTATGTAGAGCTGTTATCTTGAGTTTGTGAAGAAAAAGAACTACAATATTTTGCCTCTATCTTTGTGTGTGTGTGTGTGTGTGTGCGCACACACACACACACATGCGCTTTCTCAAGCTCTCTTCTTCTCTACCCCTTGGCATGGTATCAGAGCTTGGTTGTGTCTAAAGAGCTTGGAGCAACAAGTAGGAGTAGTCTAGGAAGAGGCTTTGGTATTCAGGGGAGCCATTGTCAACGATCTCCGATTGAAGTGATTTCTTTTGGAGAGCGTCCATCTCAGGGTTCTATTCAATCCTTTGGTCTTCCTTTGGACTAAAATTGTGCAGCCAGATCTCCATTCCGGACCCGTTTGCACCTTTGTTTAGGAGTTAGAGTGTGTTTGCATGCAAAAACTCTAAGGTTAAGGATTCTACAAACTGCAAAAAGCTTTGTTTTGGATATAGTGTGCACACTTACTATTTAGTAAAATGAAACAGGTGTATGTATGCAAATTGTGGTACAGGTGGTAGCCGACTATTTGTAGCACGCTGCTCGAAGAATGTGTAAAGGGTTGGAAGCATGGCATCCAACAATGATGGTCTGAACCAGGTTGTCAGTGAGAATCTATACAAGACAAACTTCCATGCTTGTTCAAAATGACCAATTTCCTTATGGGCAAAGGTTATTGGGACTACATTGATAGAGAGTGTGAGATAGCACCACCATTGCCAGAGGAAGGTGCGAGTGATGCACAAATTAAGACATTTAAAGATTGGAACCAGGAAGCTCCAAAGGTCATGCATTGGATTTTTTTCAGTGTACAGGACACTATGAGTGGGCATATACAGGATTCCCAATCTCCCTAAGGAGTCTTGGGATATTATACTGTCACTAGGTTGACCAACACAAAGCCAATGAAGTCGCAGTTGAAGAGTCAGCTGAATACTGTTTAGAAGAAAATCCTTCCCATCAATGACTACTCATTGAAGATAAAGAACATATGTGATTCATTTACATTGATTGGTGTACAGTCGATGATGATGATAATGTAGAAGTATATCTACAAGGTTTGGGTCCTGAGTATAAACAGTTTAAAACTAAAATCCATCTTTGAGAGAACATTCCCTTGTTTACAGATTTAGTATCCTTATTGATTGTGGAAGGTAAGGAACTTGAGGAAGACTCCTCTATGCAGGGTGGAAATAACACTGAACAGGTCCTTTTCAACAACAGAGGAAGAGGAAGAGGATGTGGTACAGGTAGACGAGGCCAAGGAAGAGGCCACTACCAAGCACAAGAGCATAACAACAATCATGGTGAGAACATAGGTGGTGGTGGAGGAAAATTTTGAAGCAGAGGAGTCCAAGAGGTCGTGGAAATATGCAGCGTAATAATGCAGGTCAACATGAAAATGTAGTATGTTGGGGATGTGGAAACATGGTCACTTTGAACATGATTGTCCAGGCAAGAGGCAGCAAAACAATTATGCAACCACTAGCAAGAATATAGATGAGCCCAAGAGGCTATTTGTGGTGCAACACATGTTGAATACTATGTCTGCAAATGTGGAAAAATCTAGTGATAATGTATGGTATATGGATTCTCGTGCATCGAATGACATGATCAGCCATGGTGAATGGTTAAAGTGTGAGGTTCCCAATCCCGAGAAGATTGAGGCGACTTTGATAGATGGCCTTCCTTTATTCTCCTTTTCCATTGACGACACCCTACTCTGTTTCCACAAAGTAGAGATACAAGCAACAGAAGAGAGGAAGTACTCTATCCATCATTTACGTGGTTGTAAGGGTCATACGCCACAAGCCAGATTGATAATCTAGGATTCTAATGAAGTTGTTTCCTAACATAAAGATGAAATCCCATTGACATATTTGGAATCCATAAACAACGAATTTTTCCCCACGTGTAAGAGGCACTACCGTCATCCATAAAACATAAATATGATATGAGACTTAGTTTAAACTAAATAGTAATCTTGTGTCACGTTGATTTGGGCTATCTCATCTCATGGCACAATGAGTCTCTAATTTCACTTCTCTTAATAAGAGCAAGTGGACCGTTTCTTGACTAATTGAGACCACCCATCCTTGACTGGAAACCTAAGCCAACCCACACTTTCCACCCCACACTCACACTGTTTTACATATACAAACAGTGTTCCTTAATTAATTCCAAACACAAGTTTTTTTATACAGCCCTTCAAACAATACCAAAACAATACAAACAAGGCCTAATGAAGACAGCCCTATTATTCAACAAAAATAACTTTTCCAATTTCTCATGAGTTGCCGCTACCCGTGGACTTTCTCTGTCTAACCAACAGAGCCTTTGCAAAGGATTTATTTGCTTACCGCTGTCAGGAGTTTTTTGGAGCAAGGGATTGCGCATATGTACATACACATGCATGGTGCATCAAAAAAAGAATTGCCCATTTTTCAGAGGCAGGTGGTTACGTGGGGCCCACATGTGTACAGGTAGGACAGCATGCACATAGTGCATCGATTTTCACTATTACCAGTACCACTGTGTTTTTTCTACAATAAGGAGGATTTGGTAGTGCATAAAACTTCTTGAGGAAGCTATCCGCGGGCCGACGACATGAGGTAAGCAGGTGCGTCAGATGGCATCTAGTGGCGTCAGGAGGTCGAACGGGGTCAATATTTGCACGTGGATGAGTACGGACACAGCTTGGGTGTTTTCTTGTGATAATTATGCAGAAAGGTCATCATTAGGACCACTTTTTGGGGCCACTCCACGTGGTGGCGAGATGCATTATTGGAAAAAAGCTGAGTGCCAGGTGTGCGAATGATGCAAAAAGGTGACAACTATGCACTGCGAGGTCAGTTTTTGGCCTGTTCGGGGTCCGTTTGAGGTCATCTAAGAGGCCAAGGGTGCCCAAGTAAAAAATCTAAGTGTGGGAACTGAAAAAACAGAGAGAAGACCAGAAAAAACGTGGAGAAGAGAGGAGGAACAGCCGCAGGTGTGTTTTTGCTCATTTTGGAGCCTGTTTTGGCCGTAAACTGCTCATCCGAGGTCGGATTTGAGCACTTTGACATTGTAGACTGGGGTTTTGGGCCGTTCTGAACGTGATGGCGCTGTCCATTTTGCCAAATTCCTCACTCTTTTTCTGCTGTTTTTCTGTGTAATCTTCTCCGGTGAGTGAAGCTTCTTCTCCAATTTGTGATTGTATGTGGTATCTTTTACCCATATTGTGTGAGCTGTTTGCCCCATTGGTGTTGGCCCAAGCTCATTTGTATCTAAACATCAGAAGTTCTCCTCTTTTGAGCTGAGTTTTTGTGTGTGTGTGTGTGTGTGTGTGTGTCTGTGTGGAGTGGGCAAGTGGATAGTCTCTCTCCTCTCACTCCAGAGGTGTGTTCCCTGTCTCGGCCAGGTGTGTTGTGTAAGCCGAGTGGTGCCCCATAGTGTGTGTGTGTGTATCATTCCAAGAGTGTGTGTTGGGTCGTTATAGAGGCGCTGTGTGTGTTTTCATCCCGCTCACATTCTTTTGGCGCCCCCACGGAGGATCTTCTTCGAGTACCTTCTGCTTCGAGCTTCGAGCTTCGAGCTTCCGGATTGCAGATTACAGGTTGCAGATTACAGGTTACAGGTTACAGGGACAGGTTACAGGGACAGGTACAGGCACAGGTGATTCACACAGGTACAGGTAGCTGGAGTACAGTGATATACTAGCAGTGATGTCACTTGCAGTTGTTGTGGGAATGCATCACTTGGCGCCTATTTGAGCGCATTGTCTGCTGGATTGTATGTTACTTGTGGAAACTGCCATTGTACGCCTTTGTGGAGCCATATATGGTTTTATTTGGTAGTCCCAGCCATTTCTGAGACTTGGTCTGGAAGATAGTCATTTCTTAGACTTGACTATACGCGATTTGCATTAGCTTTCGTGTGAGGGTCGATAGCGTGAGGTTTTTATTGAGTTGGGGGATTCTCAAATGTGGAGATCCTTTCGGTGATACAGGTAGCTGGAGCACCCTTTTTGTGACCTCGCCATATGCTATGTACTAGTGAGTCCTATTTGATGCTTGGGTTCTATTGTTGATAGTTTATGCATACATAGACAGTCTATATTTTGGGTTCCTACTGCTCTACTTCTGGGGAAACGCTGTCGAAATTTTCCCAAGTTATGATGGCTGGTTTTTTGGTATTTTGAGCCATTTATGCTGTTATGTTGCTGAAATTTTGGCAAAATCAGAGGTTGAGTCAGGTGTGCCTTCTTGGGAGCTTCATGGTTGGCTTTAATGGATGATCAAAATGGCCCTCAATTCACTCTATTTCATTTAACTCAAAGAATTCAGATTAATGTTCATGTGTCCAGGAAGATCTTTTTCCAGCAGCGCATAGTCTTTATGTTTGGGCCTAGAAGATTGAGAGAGATCCTGGAATGTCCTTTGCCTGTTGTAATTCCGATGATCAACTATGAAAACTCATTTGATGTGCATGTGTTTGTTCTCATCTAAAGCTGAGCTCCATTGAGGTTTCTGGGGATTGGGTAGTAAAATTTTTTGGGTTCTTGCACTTGTGTTCGAAGGGGTTCTCAAAGCATCATAATTTGGGTAGCCATGGCTTTCTCTTATCCGGAGTTTCATGGAAGAAGTGATGAAGATGTGGTAGAATTTTTGGAAAAGATGGAGGTTGCCTGCATTAGCAACCAGATTCATGACCCTACGCAAATGTTACGCCTTCTCCAAATTTGTTTGAAGAGTGATGCACGAGCTTGGTCCAAAGCATTTGAAGAGGAGTTGCGTATGGCTGATCCACCTATAAGATTGAGTTGGGACAATCTAAGGCATGGATTGGAAGTGGAGTTTGTGAAGATAGAAGACCCTGACAAAGTGTGGCAAGAAGTACAAGGTTTGGTGCAGAAGGAAGGTGAGCCAGTAGATGCGTACATACGTAAGTTTTCATTGGCATGGGAGCGAATGTGCAAGGCTTTAGCACCACAGGTACCCCCGCCTGACATGATGAAGAAGGACAGGTTCTTAGCTGGTCTTTGGGAGAATATACGTTGGAGAGTGGAGCTAAAAAAGCCTAGGACATATGAAGATGCACTAGAGGTAGCAAGGAACAAAGAGTGGAAGCTGAGGAAAATGAGCCAGTTAGGGGTGGAGTCTTTGCCAATGAGGTCTGAATTTCAGCCTATAGAGTCTTTACAAGGGCGCATGTCAGGGGTTCATCATGAACCATTAGTTCCTGTTACTACTCAGGTTATGCCAGCAGTGGTCACTACAGCAGTGCAAGATGATGGGCTAAGGCAAGACATGAGGCAAATGGTAGATTTGATGAAGAATCTCAGCCTAAACATTCTAGGTCAAGTGGGAAATAATCGAAGTCGAGGGCGGTTTGCAAATCAGCAAGGAGGTGAAGAAAGGCCTAGGAATGGTGTTGGACAAAGCAATGGTAGGTTTTGGAGGCAGACGCCCACATGTTACAATTGTGGAGAGTTGGGTCACATCAGCCCGCAATGTGATAAGCCACCAAGGATGGGGGGAGACATGTATCCATTGCCAAGACAGGTGCTAACTAGGTCAAATGATTATGGCATCGAAATTAAGGGAGACGAAGGAACCAGTGGACTGACCCAAGAGGAAAAGGGAAAGACAAAAGTGCTAAGTGTAGTCACCTTGGAGAAGGCATCAAAGCTAGAGGATACATTAGTGATGCCTATTGGGAAGAGGACCACAGAGGAAAAGGAAGGAAGAAGTGCCCCAGGTCCTAGTAAGAAGAAAGGAAAGAGCCATGAAGGTGAGGATGTCAAGGCCAAGAGGAAAAGGAGAGCTCGTCGAAAGTTTCATGTTTCAGATTTTCCACTAGGGGATGGGCAATTAAGCTATGACTTGAAGGAGGATCTGACGAGCAGGAAGGCAGATGTTACTTTTGGGCAGCTCATAGAAATGGTTCCTAAACTAAAGCGACAGTGGAAGAGGATGGTTAACCCAAAGGAGAAAGAGCCAGAGAGAGGTTCAGTAAAGGTGTTGGCAATGGATGAGCTACCAGACATTTGTCCAATAGTAGATGTGTGGCATAAAAGGAAAAATTTGGGACAAGGTTATGTGGATGGCGGAGCCCAAATATGCGTCATAACACACTCATGCGTTGAGAAGATGGGTCTCACAGTGGCTGGGGTGTTAGGGTTTCGGATCAGATTGGCAAACCATCAAAAAGTAAAATGCTTGGGTGTTGTAAAGAGCTTAGAAGTGGAGGCATATGATGCAAAGGCAGTGGTTGATTTTCATGTGATGCCAGCAGGGTTGGGAGCATATCCTATTATACTGGGCAGACCATGGTTACGTGCAGTGGGAGCTGTTCAAGATTGGCGACATGGTACAATTAGCCTCTATGGAAAGACAAGTACCAAGAAGCTTTATAATATGGACACAAGGAAACGATTAGAGGAGCTTTATGAAGATGAGGATGAGTCTAGTGATGAAGACTCTTCCACGGTGACGGATGAGGACAGTGATAGCACTACCAGCAGTGATGAGGATGCTGATGTTGCATTTCTTTTGATGGACAAAGAAATCCAGGAGATTGGTTTAGTCGCATTTGCGAATGAAGTTGAAGATGAAAGTGAAGGGCCTTATGAAGTGATTGAAGGGCTGATGCAAACCAAGGTTGAGTTGTCAAAGAAGCAGGTATTAATGACGCAAATGATTAGTGGAGACCTCTCAGCTATGGAGAAGGATACATTTTTGCATATGCTTGCTAGTTTTCCTGATTTGTTCATTACTTCATATGAAGAGATCAGAGGGTTCAAGGGTGAAGAGATGCATATAGAGCTGAAAGAAGGTGCTAAGCCAGTGCGTCAAAGGCTAAGAAGGATGGGTCAAGAGCAAATGGAAGCCTTGCGGGTAGAGGTGGACAAGTTATTGAAGGCAGGGTTCATAGTTCCAATGGAGACCACAGAATGGGTGAGTCCAATCCAAAGAAGGATGGGAAGTGGAGAATTTGTGTGGATTTTAAACCCTTAAACGCAGCCACTAAGAAGAACCCATATCCTCTTCCATTCATCGATCAGATCTTAGATTCAGTGGCAGGTTATGAGAGGTACAGTGTGTGTGATGGTTTTTCAGGCTATTTTCAATTGAAGATTGCTCTTAAAGACCGCACAAAGACAACTTTTATTACACCATGGGGCTGCTATTGCTACACAGTGTTGCCGTTTGGGTTGTCAAATGGACCATCTTTCTATCAAGAAAGAGCAAATTGGGTGCTGGAACCATTCATTGGTAGTTGTGTTAAGGCTTTTATGGATGACTTCTGTGTTTATAGCAGTAGGGCTGATCACCATGAGAAGCTGCAGATGGTATTGGCTCGATATGATGAATGTGGAGGACAACTAAATCCGAAGAAATGTCATCTAGCACAGCCAAGGGTGAAGTTATTGGCCCATATGGTGTCAGAAAATGGCATTGAGGCTGCTGATCCAGATAAGGTTAAGTCTATTATTCTTCTTCCATCACCTACGAGTACGAAGCAATTGGCAACCTTTATACACAAAGTGAAGTACATGGCACGGTTTATTCCATTGTCTTCACAGCTTCTTTATCCATTACAGCAAGTGGCAAAGCATGATCCATTGCAATGGGATGACAAGTGTGGAGAAGTGTTTCAAGAGGTGAAAGAGGTGTTAGGGGGGTTGTTAGCCATGCAGGCTCCTGATTGGGAGAAAGTTTTTTATGTAAATCCATCAGTAGGGGATGATGCCATTGGAGCCATGCTATTGCAAAAGGGGAAGGGCAGCCATTATATGAGGCCAGTGTATTGTGCAAGCCGAGTGAAGTTGGTAGCGGAGAGAAAGTTATCGGAAGTAGAGTTAGTGATGGCCAGTGTAATATTTGCTTGTCGACGATTTCGTCATTACTTGCTACCACGGCCTTTTGTTTTCTTGACGAGTTATGCCTTTTTGCCACAGTTAATTAATGGTATTAACATGTCAAATGTGGTGAAGAAATGGGTAATTGAGCTGCAAGAGTTTGAGTTCTCTTTTCTAGTGGAAGATAGTACAAGGGCTACCCTAGCTGATTTGTTGACCTACAAGGAGAATCCCCTTATTGTTAAGGAAGAGGTGGTGAGAAAGGTAGTTGAAGAAGTGCCACAGATCAGCAATGCACATGTGTTGTTCTTTGATGGTTCATACAGAAAGAGCCATGATGCAGCTTCAGGGGGTATAGCACTTTATGATCCAGAGGGGAAGCTAGTATGCAAGAGAGGGTTCAAATTGGATGCGCATAGTAACAATGAGGCTGAATATGCTACATGGGAAGCCGGATTACACGTTTGTTTGAAGCATGGGGTTCGAAGGTTGAGCATAAAAGGTGATGCCTTGTTAGTGGTGAAGCAAGTGCTGGGTGTGTGGAAGAGCAAGAACACCTCATTGAAGGAAATGTGCTTCAGAATTAAAGGCCTGTTAAAAAAGTTTGAAGCATGGAGCATCAGACACATTGAACGTGCTCTAAATGGAGAGGCACATGAAGCAGCTCAAGGCATGATTGGGGAGCTATTCGTGTTGAGGACCAATTTACCTCTTTATCATGGCTGGGAAAGTTTGGCTCAAGAAGAGGAGTTTTTGCTAACAGGAATCATTCCAAAGGAGATTCAGAAGTCTAAGAAGTATGGCTTTGTGCGTAGAGCATACAGGTACAAATTGATTGGTGATGTCTTATACATGAAAGGGGCTGATCTCGTGTTGAGACGTGTACCTTGGCGGGAGGAGCTTTACAGAGTGTTGGAAGAGAATCACGAAGGCGCATGTGGTGGCCATTTTGCTCTAAAGATCACCTTGCATAAGATTTTGCAAGAGGGGTATGTATGGCCTAGTTTGCACAAGGATGTTCACCATTGGTGTAGGTCTTGCAATAGGTGTCAAGCATTTGGGAAGAGAGTGTTGAAGCCAGAGCTACGAAAAACCATTATGGCGTTTGATGTGTTTGACAAGTGGGGGATTGATGCAATAGGCCCGTTACCTATCACAAGCAGGGGCAAAAGCTATATTTTGACGGCAGTGGACTATCTCTCTAGATGGGCAGAGGCTATAGCAGTAAAACAGATCACTGCAAAGGATGTGGCAAAATTTGTGTATGATGAAATATGTTGCAAGTTTGGGGTGCCACTGGAGTTACTTTCAGATAAGGGGCCTGGCTTTAGAGCTAAACTGCTAGATTTTTTATGTGCAAAGATGAAGATTAGGCACCAGCATACCACTCCTGATTACCCGCAGTGTAATGGCTTGAATGAAAGATTCAATGGTGAGTTGGTACAGATTCTTTCGAAAGTGACAGAGCACCAAGGAAAGAATTGGGATTTGGAATTGCCTAGTGCATTATGGGCTTACCATACTTCGGTGAAGACAGGTACAGGGTTTACTCCATTTCATTTGGTGTATGGAAAGGAAGCACTATTGCCTGTGGAGGTAGAGTTGCCTGCGGTCAAGATGTTAGGGAAGTTGCTTGGGACGCCTAGTGATGCATTCAAAGAGAGGCTCTTGCAGTTACAAGAGGTCCAGTTGGATAGGATGAGCGCATTGGAGCATTATGGGCAGATGCAGGATAAAGCTTTGGCAAAGATAAATGAAAAGGTCAAAAGTAAGGGAATCAAGAAGCATGACTTGGTTTTGCGCTACAACAGTAAGCTGGACAACACCTTCCAAAAGAAGTTTCAAATTAAGTGGGAAGGCCCTTTCAAGGTAGTAGAGTGTTTTCCAAATGGCACATATCAGCTGGCTAACCTGGATGGTGTTCTACATAAGTCAAGGGTAAATGGATTGCGTCTTAAATTGTATCATGCTAGATTGATGATGGTGGAGCAAGATGAGCTGTCTGTGGATCAAGCAGTGTTGGTGAGGGATGAGGAGACCTATGATGCGGCGAGTCTCCTATCTCTCTTTGCTGCTGCTGAGCATGAATGCTCTAGCAGGCTAGGGGGTGGGCAAATTATGTCAGGAGTTTTTTGGAGCAAGGGATTGCGCATATGTACATACACATGCATGGTGCATCAAATAAAGAATTGCCCATTTTTCAGAGGCAGGTGGTTACGTGGGGCCCACATGTGTACAGGTAGGACAGCATGTACATAGTGCATCGATTTTCACTATTACCAGTACCACTGTGTTTTTTCTACAATAAGGAGGATTTGGTAGCGCATAAAACTTCTTGAGGAAGCTATCCGCGGGCCGACGACATGAGGTAAGCAGGTGCGTCAGATGGCATCTAGTGGCGTCAGGAGGTCGAACGGGGTCAATATTTGCACGTGGATGAGTACGGACACAGCTTGGGTGTTTTCTTGTGATAATTATGAAGAAAGGTCATCATTAGGACCACTTTTTGGGGCCACTTCACGTGGTGGCGAGATGCATTATTGGAAAAAAGCTGAGTGCCAGGTGTGCGAATGATGCAAAAAGGTGACAACTATGCACTGCGAGGTCAGTTTTTGGCCTGTTCGGGGTCCGTTTGAGGTCATCTAAAAGGCCAAGGGTGCCCAAGTAAAAAATCTAAGTGTGGGAACTGAAAAAACAGAGAGAAGACCAGAAAAAACGTGGAGAAGAGAGGAGGAACAGCCGCAGGTGTGTTTTTGCTCATTTTGGAGCCTGTTTTGGCCGTAAACTGCTCATCCGAGGTCGGATTTGAGCACTTTGACATTGTAGACTGGGGTTTTGGGCCATTCCGGATGCGATGGCACTGTCCATTTTGCCAAATTCCTCACTCTTTTTCTACTGTTTTTCTGTGTAATCTTCTCCGGTGAGTGAAGCTTCTTCTCCAATTTGTGATTGTATGTGGTATCTTTTACCCATATTGTGTGAGCTGTTTGCCCCATTGGTGTTGGCCCAAGCTCATTTGTATCTAAACATCAGAAGTTCTCCTCTTTTGAGATGAGTTTTTGTGTGTGTGTGTGTGTGTGTGTGTGTGTGTGTCTGTGTGGAGTGGGCAAGTGGATAGTCTCTCTCCTCTCACTCCAGAGGTGTGTTCCCTGTCTCGGCCAGGTGTGTTGTGTAAGCCGAGTGGTGCCCCATAGTGTGTGTGTGTATCATTCCAAGAGTGTGTGTCGGGTCGTTATAGAGGCACTGTGTGTGTTTTCATCCCGCTCACACCGCGAATTGCGCAGCCTTCCCATCTGCTAACTGCGAGGCATCTTGCTAACCACCAGGCATCCCACTACTCGCGAGACATCCCGCTAACCGCGAGGCATCTTGCTACTGCCAGGCATCTCGCTACACGCGAGGCATACCGCTACCTGTGAGGCATCCCGCTAACCGCAAGGAACAAAAGAGAGATGGTAACCTCAGCTTAATCTCCGCTCACCGTGGGATCATCTCGCTATCCGCGAGGAACAAAATTTATTCTTTCAACACTTCTTCTCTTTAAATGAATCTTCAAACATAATCAATCAATTCTTCATATCAATCAGAATCCACTTATCAAACAATAACAATTTATTAAGCAAAAACAATTCAACAAACAATGACAATTTATCAAACAGTTCTTTCACTAATCTATAAAAACATATGCTTGTTTCTTGTGATAAATCACGTTTCTCGGCTGGTGTAAGGGGTTCCTTATGCTTAGCTTCCCAGGTCAAACATGAATAGAAATGCAGAATTATAAATTTGTCTTATTGGATTTGGAGCGCGTGCGGCTAACTCTTGTGCTAGAGATTGGATGGCTTCGACTTCTTCTTCGGTTGATGCTTCCGCATGAGATACGTTCGGAGTAGACACCTTTCTTGCCACCTTCCTTGGTGGTGCAACAGTATGGGCGTCCTTAGAACTTCGCGTTACACGCTTTGGAGCCATAGCTTTGGAATAGAGGAAAGAAAAGCGCATTGTTGGAGAGAGAGAGAGAGAGAGAGAGAGAGAGAGAGAGAGAGAGTGTTCACAAACGGGAGATGGCACATTGATGATTGGATATGGAGATGGATTGAAGGTGAGAGGTTAAGGGAGAGAGCTTCCCTCTGGCGTGTCTTTGCAAGAGAGCTTCTGCTTTTGTAGATGTGTGTGTTCAAAGTGAGAGGAGAAGGATCCTTTATATAGTCCCTAGGGGGGTGCTAAGAATACTGAGAGGGTTTCAAGAATAGGAGAAGGAAAAGCTCGCACGTCGTCGCGGCTCTATTAAAAAAACAAAAAAATGTTCTATACTTACAAGTTCCCATTCTATCTTGAGAGAGAGAAAGAAAGAAGTATCCTAATTTTGACGCACCTCACTTTCTTTCCTTAAAATACTATCTTTAATCTTTTTCTTCACTCATAGATTAGGTTCCCACATAAACCTATTGTTCCACATAAAGAAAGATCATAAATAAATAGATTCTGAACCCGATTTTCAATCCGATTGCTCTGATAAACTCACGATGACTCACAAAATTGAGAATCTCAATTACTTTGCAAAATAATTGAAATGATTTATATGGATAATGTTGGGCACATTACAATCTCTCTAACTTAGGGATTCGATATGTCCTCATCTCGAGGAAAAGTGAGGATACTCCTACTCTAATTACTAGCGACGATCATTGTGTCAAAAAGGGTTATGTCTTTAGTTTGCTTCACTTGCTACTACTGTTGCTCCATTAGCCAATCGTGGACAAGAGTTTCGATAATGTCCCAACTCTCCACATTCAAAGCGTCGAGAATCTTGTGCAGTAGCGGCATAAACCCTTTGTGGTTGTCTATCGTTGAGTCTTTGATTCTGTTCGATTCTTCTTGTCATCCCTTGTTCCTTCATTAAAGGTTTAGCTCGTAGTAAAGCATCTTGTAATGTGGTAGGCTTCAAGGCTTCTAATCGCGAGCTAATTGGTTCTCTTAAACCGTGACAAAAGCGAGCTACCTACTGCTGCTCTATGGTCATTGTTGGTGCATAACGTCTAAGCCTTACAAATTTTGAATAGTACTCTTCCAAGGATAAATTATAATGTTTCAAGCTAAAGAACTCATTCATCTTTATCACTTCATGGGCAGGAGGTAAGTATCTTTCCTTCACCGCTTATTTGATCTCCCACCAACTTTGAGAGTTCTCCAAGACTCCCATGTCACGACAATGTTGTTACCCCCATAATTTTGCTCCCCTGAGAGACGAAACATCCATAACATCGCTTGATTTGCAGGTGTGGTCCTTGCAGCGAATAAGTAATCATCCATCGCTTCAATCCATACTTCTGCATCTTTCTCAAGATCATCACCCTCTCCTTTAAAAGAAGGTGGTTGCATTTGTTTCAACAATAACTTCTTTTCCTGAATCTTCGTATAGATAGAATCATTCTGAGGGTTTTCCAACGTAGAAGTGATTTGGGGATTCCTCTGAGTGTACATCAATGTTTATAATAACTCAAATCAATAGGGTACTTTCCAAACTTAGACTTATCCAGTCCACTAAAAGCTGAGTCGTCTGACTTAATCAATGCTTACTCATCCAATTCATTAAAACTCAATCACATGACCTAACCAATCTTGACTTAACCAATCCATCAAAACTTAGCCCCATGACTCATTATGAAATTTCAGAGGTCATTTGGAGGGCCATATGAAGGAGAGAGAAAAATAGAGCGCGTCTAATGAGCGGGAAGGCTACGTTACGTAGGAAAATACGTGGAAAGATTCAAAAAATAGGAAAATACCCTAAAAACTTTCACGAATCTAGGATTGTGGCATCGTATCTTCTTTGCTTTTACTGAGCTGTTAGGTACGTGTGTGGTCCCACTGCTGATATTCTCTTATGGTCATTAACGTACTGGAGGGTGACCATTAAGCCTTCACAAGATATTGGAATTCTAAAACACTTTCCCTCCATTAGAATGCTTTCAAAGTGAATCTCCCTCCACTAAAGATTTTCTCTCAGAGCTATGGCTTCCACGTCTTCTCGCCCAAGAAGCTCTAGGTGTTTATGGTCTCTCACACCAACTACCAACACCTGCACTTTGCCTAGAAGGCCAAGTAGTAGCATATCCTCAATTACAATATCAACTTCAATAAGTGCAAAGAACCAATGGGTTGGACAAAGGATAAACAAAGTTTCATGGGTCCTCATGCAACCAAGAAGACCCAAGAGGTCTAGTGCTATCAATGTTTACCGCTCAGCATGGAAGGCCAGAGTGTTGGATTTCAAAGTTGAAATCAGCAAAAGATCTGTAAAGGAAGTTCTTGTTCAGCATGTGTTTACCCATCTAGACGTGATAGCAAACGGTGGAAATGTGTCAGATATACATCAACCATGCTGCAATCGTAAGTATTCTTGACATTTGAACTGCATTTGATTTGTCATTTCACTTATTGATACTCTCATTATAACTTTTCTTATATATTTTGCAACGTTTATCCCTCTTCTTATGAGCAATGGCTCCATTCTTCACATTTCAACTACATTAGATTTGTCATTTTGACTTATTGATACTCTTAGTTTAACTCTTGTTATATATTTTGCAGATGTTTATCCCTCTTCTTATGAGTAATGGGAGCCTATGGAGTGCATAATAGACCTCTTCCTTATTGTTCATGCCCACATTGGTTCTCTACAATATTCAGGGAGAAGCAGCAAAAGCCTGGCTGATGAAGGAATATTTTTCTATGACCACTTCTACCAACTCAGCCCAGGGAATAAGAATGGCATGTTGGTGAAAGTGCCTCTACCAACCGATTGGAACACTGTGGACTGGCCAGTTCCTGAGGAAACAATGGTGGAGGAAATGTGAAGTAAGCTCTACAAGGATATACACAGGTCTCTACGTAGCTCTATTCCCACCAAACTGGTTAGAATTGCAAACTTGTGTCCTACGACACTGTTCATAGAGTTGTTTCATAACTACAATATACGTGTTACGAAAACTATGTTCATGTGCAAGTCATTTCAGTAGTCATCCTTTGACAAACTTCTTGACAGAGGATGGTATGTAAAGGAAGAGATTGGTATACGGTGTGAGGTCGCGCTTGACACTCTAGTTGTCAAGTACATGATTGCAAGCCAATCACTGTTAGTCTCCTTTTGGTATATGCGATCACAAATGCTCAGAGGTAAATACATTCCTATGGACCAGGTTTCTGCAGGTTTGGAAGATAATCCTACTGTGGATGTGGAAGTGTTTGATAAAGAGCAAGGCCTAATGTTGGTGGTTACAATAAGGGAGCTATGCAGTCTTCTGCAGTTGTGGCACAACATAATTGAAGAGTCAATGGACAGGGACCTTTCAGATTTTTCTTTTTCCTAGCTGGTCGTAAGCTGATGCGGCATAGGAAAAAAGATATTTTGTGCAAAGAGTTGGATGGTCGGGTTGAAATAGTGTCAATGTAACAGAGATTCTTGTGAACCCAAGTGTATACGAATGACTTTCAATACATGAAGTTTTTTGAGCTCATTTGTCAATTGTGCTCTGTGAATATAAGTGTTCTTGAAATACATTTCTTTAGCCATTGCCACCTCTCTCTCTCTCTCTCTCTCTCTCTCTCTCTCTCTCTCTCTCTCTCTCTCAATGTTAGGCAAGACAAAGACATGATAGAAGAGTCATCTTAATTCATTAGAAAGTACAAACTCGTCCGTGAACAATGGACTGAGATACAATTTCTGTAAGTATGGAATCAAAATGTCTTCAAGGTAAAAATCAAAGGAATGCCCCTCGAAAGAGAGTGGTGAGATAGTTGTTCCTGGTGGATTTAGTTCTCCCTTTTCAGGAGTATCATCAATCAGTAGTGTATTATTTGCATCAAAGGGTACATCGATATGGCTAAATGGTTTGTACAAAAGAGGTAAATGTGGTTTTTTTAGGGTGGTAGTGGCCCTCGACGGTAACACATTTTCTTTGATCATACAAAAAGGAAAATCTGATGTGTGAGCGCCACATACACTGCAAACTATTGTAACTAGTGGCGAAAAGTTTTGCCTTTGCATTGAAGACCATACGACAACTTTGAAGTGCAAAAGAAGAAACTGAATAAATTCTTTGGTTCCTAGACGAACCACAACTCGACAAGTTCCCATCCGAAATGTTTGCAAATCCTCGCAGGGGTCTGCTATACCCAAAGGCACGCGCATCAGTAGCAATCCATTGATGTCCAAGATAATCAACCTCTGTAAAAGTTGATAAGTACATATAAGTAGTTAGAAGCTGAACATATTTTTCCATACTTGAATAGACATTACCGGAACAACCGTATCTACAGGTAGCAAGGGTCCATACTGGGTCTCTATAATGCTGTTGTCGTTGTTGCTATCCTCTGCTTTAGCTTCATCGTCATATTCATCATTCACATCTTCATCAAGGGTCTCCCCCATGGCTCTTTCTGCCTCATTCAGGGTTTCCTCCAAGGTCTTTTCCTCTACCTCTGTTGGTCAGTTTGCATCATCCATATCCTTTTGCTCATCCGTAGGCTTGCTTTCCTCATCCATCCTTGCCTCATCCATATCACTTTGCTCATCCGTAGGCCTGCTTTCCTCATCCATCCTTGCCTCATCCATATCCTTTTGCTCATCCGTAGGCCTGCTTTCCTCATCCAAGGTTTCATCCATGGGCTCTTTTGGCTCCTCCACTGGTTTACTTTGCTCTTTCATTGTCTCCTCCATAAGCCCCTCTGCTTGTACACTAGCACCTTCCATATGCTCATTTGACCTTTCTTCATCCTCGGCTCTCGGCTCTTTCATCTTCGGCTGATATGACCCCCTCGGCCCGTTGTGGTTCCACTGTATCTGATGCAGGGGTTTGTTGTGGTGGCACATCATGTATTGTCATATGAATTGTGCGATCGTCCAAGCCGCTATCTTCAGGTTCTCTGGGGTTCAACATAGTGAGCAGGTGTTGTATTAGACTTACCCGATATCTTTGCAAATAATCATATGTGTAGTTTTGCATAGAACTCTCCAAAATTTGAAAGACCACACGATGAGAAGTCTTGTATAAAGAAAAGCAAAACTGATTGAATGCATTTCCAAATGGTTACCTTAGTCATGAAAGGTTTTAATGCAAAGTAGCTTTGCAGGACATATTCTGCATGGAGAAGACATCTCCAGCCGCAAGAATTTCCATCGGTTTGATTTGGTACATGAACATCTTTGATCAAGGCCTTGTATAGTTTATACCTTCCACATAGCTTGCCATAAGCAAGAAACAACCTCTTGATACAACTGCACAAAGTAGTATCAAGATGTTAGCTTGAGGCTTCAAATTTACATGGATATCTATAAGAAACACTTTCTGATACATAACACTTACAGCCTAATTTCAGGGTGGGTTCCTTTTATTGAATTGAACACCCACACTGCTGGCTGCTCAACATCAAGACATATGAGACTCCAGTGATGGTTGTTCTCATATGGAAAGATGATGACAGTTATTTCGAGCATAGCACAATGGAGAAACCAACTCTCAAATATTACAGATGGACCGTTCTTCCGTCTAATAATCACTAACATTTGTGGATCAAGAAGAAACACCTCCGTGTGGGTGTGCAGTGGAAGTTGACTTTTTATCAAACTGCAGGGAGTGTACCCCTATGATCTGAGTTTTCAAAGTTAGCAAGATAGTAACACTTACTTAAGAAAAGCATAGATAATTGTGTCTGAGATCTGAGCATCTGGACTCAGCATTAAATTAATGTCCACTTTTTCTAGAGCCAGCTTTTTGGCTCCATCTATAAATAGTATCTCTGCAAGCAAACCATCCTTCATTGGAAGTAGAGTTTCTTTGTTGCTTGCCTCTATGGACAGGGTCACATTGCATTCTGTTTGCCTCTGGGACTCCACTGCTACTTTTGCTTTCTCCTTAAGCTCTGCTTCCCTCATGTCCTCTGTTTGGCGAGCAACTGTCTTTGCCCTTGCCCTTGTATTCACATCATGTGTGAAATCTACAACTGTGAGTTGTGGCAATAGCTCAGGCAGGTATAGAAAAATTTCCCTCATTTTCTTATCCCTGTAGACATTGGGGACCTGAAGTTTGTCATACCTCCACCTTATCCTTTTTAGTGTCTCACTATATTTGTCCATTACAGTCACCCTGTGGGCATGGGCTACTACAATGGTTATGTCACTAAAGTACTCAAGCAGGAAGTCCTTTGCTGCTTCCTGTAGAGCCATCAATGCAACCACTTTCCACCTTTTAGTGCCCCAGGTAGCTTCTTCACATATGGACCTCACCATCCTCTAAAAGGGCAGCTTTGGTATGCACAAATCACATTTCTGTGCCTTTCCTGATTTCTCTGAAAAGTCCCATGCAACTCTGTAACTTCTTCACCCTTGGACCTTTCAAAATTTTATTTGGTTTTCCATATCTCTTCTTTGGGGTTGCAGATCTGCTACTTGCCTTAGCTGCTAACCCTGGTCCCTTGCCTGCCTTCCTTGCAGTGGCCTTTGTTCTAGCCATTCCACTATATAAAAATAGAGAGTCTCTTTCTCTCTCTCTCTCTCTCTCTCTCTCTCTCTCTCTCTCTCTCTCTCTCTCTCTCTCTCACACACACACACACACACACACACACACACACACACACACACACACACACCCCAGAACTTATCCCATTACTAACGGTGCGCGTGAAAGACATTTTGACCCCAGTATACACCTCCGCGCATCGTTAGTATAAGGGAACAGAAAGACTCTCTCTCTCTTTCTCTCCGCTTCCCCAGTCTCTCCACTTTTTCTTCCTCTCTCTATAACACACACACACTCGAGGATACGCGACCTCTCTCTCACTCATTCTACTTGCGTTTCCATAGTACTAAAGGCACGCAAAGAGACATCCAAATGGGAGGTGCCTGTCTCCGCATGCCTTTAGTACAGAGAGAGAGAGAGAGAGAGAGAGAGAGAGAGAGAGAGAGAGAGAGAGAGGTTGTGTGTGTGTGTGTGTCTATGTGTGTATGTGTGTGTGTGTGTTGTATTTGTATCTGTGTGTGTGTCTGTGTGTGTGTGTTGTATTTGTGTGTGTGTGTGTGTGTAAGAGAGATAGATATGAAATTTATTGTGAGAGAAAGAGAGAGAGAAAATGAAACAGAGAGAGAGAGACGTTTGAGAAACAAACATGGTAATAGAGAAAAAGAGAGAGAAGCACAGCCTGACCTTTTGGAAAGAGAGAGAGAGAGAGAGAGAGAGAGAGAGAGAGAGAGAGAGAGGGCCAAACCTTCTTATAGGAGGCAGATCTTCTTTCTGTGGGAGACGGGTCAACTTTATTTTGCACGTGCTTTCTGTCGGAGACGCAGACGAAGGCTCGACCTCTCTTTCTCTCACTCTCTTTGGCTCTCGCAGTGTGTCACTTTCTCTCTCATCCCTTTTATATGTGACGTACGAAAGTATTCAGGCCTAATAAATGACCGCACGTGCGGCATCATGCAACTATATTCTATTTTTTAATAACACGTGGGGCGCCGACAGGGGTAACCATTATAAGTGTCGTTTTGAGAGAGAGAGAGAGAGAGAGAGAGAGAGAGAGAGAGAGAGAGAGAGAGAGAGAGAGAGATTGAAAGAGAGAAAGCAACGACAGAGCAATGGAGAAGACAGCTCCCATGAAGTTTCTGCAAACTCCACCAACAAAAGATGATCTCTCACTCTGTCTCTCTGTATTTCTAACAATAGGGAGCAAATAGTGTGTGTGTGTGTGTGTGTGAAAACAAAGAAAAACCCATACTGTTCAACACACACACACACACATACAGACACAGATACACACTCTCTCTCTCTCTCTTTCTCTCTCTCTCTCTCTCTCAGTGTACTAACGGCGCGCAGAGACAACCAAATACCGTCTGCAACTCTCTCCGCACGCCTTTAGTACATTCATGAGACCTGCCTCTCTCTCTCTCAACAGTACTAAAGGCGCGCGTAGAGAGTTGCAAAGAGTCTGTGGTTGTCTCTGCGTGCCTTTAGTACACACACACACAGAGAGAGAGAGAGAGAGAGAGAGAGAGAGAGGGAGAGAGAGAGAGAGAGAGAGAGAGAGAGAGAGAGAGAGAGAGAGAGAGAGAGAGAGAGAGAGAGAGACAGAGAGAGAGAGAGTCTGTGTGTGTGTTTTGGAGACACACACACACACACACACACAGGGAGAGAGAGAGAGAGAGAGAGAGAGAGAGAGAGAGAGAGAGAGAGAGAGAGAGAGTCTATGTGTGTTTGTTGGTGTGATTTGGAGAGAGAGAGGGGGACAGAGAGAGAAAGAGAGTGTCTATGTGTGTTTTTTGGTGTGCTTTGGAGAGAGAGAGAGAGAGAGAGAGAGAGAGAGAGAGAGAGAGAGAGAGAGAGAGAGAGAGAGAGAGAGAGAGAGAGAGAGAGAACAAAGGCTTGACATGTTTCCTGATGAATAGGATTAAGGTCGAGTAGGCAGAAGAGGCTAAAACCAGACCCAGAGCTTGTGCCAGGATTCCAGCCTTTGCAGGCTCAGTTGCTTAGCGTTTCTGCCAAAAGAACTGTTGACTTTTGTCAAGACATTGATCAAGAAGAGTCAATTTGTGAAGATGAGTCAAAGAGGTCAGTAGGCCAAGAGGATCCCTCACCCTACAAGGGTCCCTCACCCTCTACAGTACTTGTCAACAAAAATACAAGAAAGAGGAATATAGACTTCTCAGATGATGTAGATCTCCCAGCAAGCAGTCCCTGTGCAAGTAAAGGTAAAGCCAAAGAGGATGTGCCTTCTCTGGAAGACCCAGCTGTAACTGATGAGAGGCTGTTTGATTTTGCAGCATCTTGTGGTGCTGGAGACAAATATGATCTAGTTCATTCTATGTTTAACCCAAAATTTGATATTGAAGACCTTTTAGCTCAGCACAGTGAATTCTTGCAGTCCTATAGAGATAAATTTGAACTGATGGTGCAAGTAGGGAGGGTTATTCTGCCCAGTATGACTGTTGTTCATTTAAATGACTGTGGTGGAAAAGGACAGGGACTGAAGAAGTATAGGGAATTACCACCTGCTTGCCGACATGCAGCCTGCCCTTTGCACCAAAAATAGTGCAAACTTATTCAGGAATCCTTTGGCTTTATGATTTACCTGAACAACCTGTTTGGATTCCTCATGCAGAATCCTGATGAGGTGTTAGAGGAGTAGGATGCAGCACCAGATGAAGAATGTGAGGATACAACACATATACAAGAAGTCGAGGAGGTTGAAGATACAGTTGACCTTGAGGTTGAGGCGATTGAAGTACAAAGAAGTAAGATGCTCTCTGTGAAAACCACAGAAATCAAACTGCCCTTGGATTTCAGTAACTTCACTGAGAAGCATGCTCAGATGATGTTGCCTGCTGTGCCTGACTTCCGGATTGGAGACAGGACTTATATATTTTTACATGATGTGCAAAGCATATTTTATTTAAGGGAGGACTTCTCCCTGGCTATGATTTCCAGAGTCCAAGAGGAGAGGAGTGGATTTGTCTCAAAGGATAGTAGTGATGATGAGGCAATGGAAACATCTAGCAATCCAATGAAATGCCTCCGAAGATGCTTTGAGAAAGCTAAAAAGTACAAGGAGACACTACCTGATGAAGCGACCTTCCAAGCAATAAGACAAAGCCTAAGACCATCAACAAGTCACAAAGAAGTGGAGGATTGGTTTAACCATTCAGGTCAGGGGTCAACTACATCTATAGACCTGTGGTAGGAAAACCTCTTTCTGCAAGATGAGAGCTTCATGGTAACTCTTTCTTTCTCTCTCTCTCTCTCTCTCTCTCTCTCTCTCTCTCTCTCTCTCTCTCTCTCTCTCTCTCTCTCTCTCTCTCTCTCTCTCGCGCTCTCTCTATGTGTCACTTACTCAGACATGATATGTGCAGTCTTGGATTGCTGATAAGGATGACTTCCTTCGACGGCAGACTCGAGAGTATTGTGGAAGGGATGCGGCCCTAGCACAATACCTTTCAAAGCTTTGTGAGTCGCCGATAGTAGTTTTTCACAATTCCATGTCACAAGACGGTTCAATAGCAACTTACATATTAAAGACACTATCACGCTTCTTGGGTGGACCCGTGCTGCCCAAAAGTGCAGATAAAGTCATTCTTGTGGACAAAGTATTTTCCAGAGATTGTTTTGATTACTGTCCGAGCTATACAGGTGGTCGTGCAGCGTATTACTACACTTACATAGCAATGGCACTAGCTCTTGGCAGACAAAACCGAGATGAACTTTTAGAGTATGGCAAACATCTCACGATTCGTTACAAGGGTGATGTGCCAAAAAACAAAATGGAACCTTCAAAATCTTGATACACTTCAAGTAGCAATTGTATAAGATCATGTATTATAGAAATTTTGTACAATTTCATCCACTCAGAGTATCTTTCTCCACTTGTGGTTCACATACACCATTGTCTCTCTCCACCTTCGTTGACTTTCACGAGCACCGGAGTTGTTGTATGCCATTGATCTTTTAACTTTTTGTTGTTGTAAATGTCTAATGGCTTGTGATGTTGCTGAAGAGGCCAAGACTTCTCTTGCCTGCATTCGATGAATGATTCTACGATAGAACCATTCAAATAGTTCTCTCAAACTGTTAGCCTTGATTCGAGAGCCACCATGTCATGTGTGCCTGAAATAAGAATTTCTCGCCATGTAATGAGACTTTTCCATCCCTTGGGTCTTCCATATTGCCGGGTTTCCATACTTTTGTATAAAATATGGTAAATGATTGAAAATGATGTGCTGGATATGAAAACAGATTACTTAGAATGTTTTACACTCACATAGTTACACATAAAAGAGAATCAAATACACAATAATACCATGTAGTGAGTAATCTGGGTGTCTGTCCATGCTGTCTTGAATGATTTTTTGAGAAGGTTGAGATTCTCCTTGAACTTGTTCATATCACCTTGTGACCAGTCATCTTTGTCGCACATAAAAAATAGGACGTCTATTGATCGCCAAACCTCAGCCTTCGCGTTAGTTGGTTCTTGATCTTTGACTGCAATATGTAGCTTTTTTCAGCTCTGATACTCTACCTTGCTAACATAAGATGTGTTATATATTTTTCCATGTTTTGTTAGCTTTGGATCTCGTATTCCTTGGGGTTTAGATAAAAACCTCCATGCCTTCACCCCACCGATGGATGGTTTGCATGGGACATCCTTCTCAGCATTTGATCTCTTTTCATCCTGCTGGATTTTCACATTGCCACCATGAAGCCCCATATCCGACAGTACCAATTCTAAGCACTGCAGGGCCACTTGTCGCTCTGCTGAGTTCTTGATTTTCCAAGAAAACCCGATATATAAGTAGACTAATTTCTCCACAATTCTACAAAGGGCATGCATTGTACAGATGTGGACATTCACAAGTGGTATTTTCAAAACCAGTCGAAAAGCAGGGTCCTCAATGTGACGTGTTGGAGCTTTTGTCCACCACTTTGGGTCCATGACCTTTGCAGGCTCCATGCAGAACAAACATGGAGACTTTGCCATTGCACCCATTCCACAATTATACATGCACTTTAATGTTTTGAGGTCACCTGCAAGATGCCACTGAACTTGAAAATCTCCCCTTCCATCTAGACGTAGTACCTCTCCCTGGTTAGTTTGTCAATCAATCACCTCCGGAATATTAGTTTGATGGAACACCCAATATAGAATCTCATGATCTTCTTTCTTTACCTGCAACACAAAATAAATGAGACTTAAGTAGATGTGAACATTTGAGCTTAGCTGAGAATCTCGCTTACCTCAAACGCACCAAGCCACCATATGTTAGATTCTGATTGAACACTAAAATACAAAGGATCATCATTGGGACACTTTGAGAGGGCTCTATTCATTAAAGTAATATAGTAACACGCTCTAGCTTTTTCTCTTTAACAAGCTCACACTCATCCAGTTTTAACACAAAATGTACTACCCCTCGTGACTCTTCAAATGTGATGTTGTAAAAATCCACCATTCTCTTCTGTAGCATCTGCAGGTCCATAAAAATATTATTGAACTCATCATATGTCATGTTTGCTCCATGGCCACTCTAAGTTGCTTTAATATGAAAGGGCTGTCCAAGATATTCTCCCTGTGCGTCATTAAGCTGAAGTCAAGCTGAAGTCTTTCTTTCCAAACACTTGAGGCTGATGGTAAAAGTTTGGATTGTATACCCTTCTTAACAAAGATGGATGAGACAGATTTTTGTATAGCCGAATATCCTCTTTTGCTTACACCAAGTGAATCAAGTGTGCCTTGTATCTCTTTTGCAGGCACTGAGTTCTCTGAAATAAAGCGGTCCACTACATTTCGTTGTAGGACCTTAAACTTCTTGTCATGTACTATATCTGCTACCAGGCTTTTACTTATAAGTGGCTTCAATCTCTTTCCTATATTGGCTTTGGGGTCAATGTTTTCCTTGTCAGGATAGATTGAATCTCTACATGAAGACAATGCATAAGTAAATAACATAAAATTTATTCACTAACACTATTTAGGCACATGAAAACAATGCATAACAAGAAAAAACAAAAAAATTACTTAACTAAGACAATTTAGCCAACCAAGAAGCATCACCTTAATGCTCGGATTCTTTTCTTGAGACCTCCGGATGCAACCTGCAATGTTTCAAGATTGCACAATTTCTTCTTTCGGATACGACCACCCAAGATGGTGTCCTTCATTTGACAACTTCGTACCTTTCCTTCCAGTTCATGTACCTATGTTTTGTGTTGCAAAATGGTAACCTGATCTGTAGAATGTAAATGTGAAAGACAAAAAATCTCACATTATTGAGTTTGGAGAATGCCCTTATAAGTTTCAGCTTCCCTTGTAAGAGCTTTACAATAACCCAGAAGGCCCTTTTCTCCATCACCAACAAAGGTCAATAAGCTTGTAGGATTGAAAAATGGTGGAGACGCATTAGTCATTGGATTCTTAGGATAGAGAGAGCCTCTCATCCAGATATCTATGTGTTTAGCTCCCTGAGCTCTGAGCGTGTCTATGGATGCGGGAGGTATATGTGTGTTTGCTTTACTACGCTTAATCAATGGTTGGTACTCATTGTCCAAATCAATGTGAAGGTGATCTTTGGCTCATTTCTGCGTAACATTTGTGCCATTTGAGGAGTGCACCATTAGCCAAATGTGCAGGTTTAATGGAAAGTGAATAGGAGGCTGCGCCTTCGTACCTCCATGTTAGCCTCATTCCCTCCATGTTGACGAGGTTCATTCAATGCAACTGAAAAGAAGATTATCCCTCAATCATTACGAACGAATGTTCAGAAGAGTAAAGAATCTACTTAAAGTACACTTTTTAAACTTTTACCATGAAATATCCACCTCTATTATTCGCCATATTTTCTAGAGAGAGAGTGCAAAAAATACATTTTCTTAGAAGGCCCTCCAAATGACCTCCGAAATTTCCTAATGTAACCAGTCATGACTTATCTAGTCCATCAAAACTCAATCATATGACTCAAACAATCATGATTATCTCAATTACATGACTTAACCAGTCATGGGTCATCCAATCACATGACTTAACCAGTCAAACAATTTCTTTGTAGAAAACAACTCAATCTTCTAATCATAAAGTCATCAAAATGTCATATAGGGTCTACAAAAGATCTCTCCATGAAAAAATATAATAGAGGTTTCAACCATAACTATGGTACATGTCAATTGACATAGCGTAATACTACTCTATGAGTCCGGTAATGGGTATAGAAAACCATACATATAAGGAAGCTTGAAGTAGTCAATTTTATCTCTTTAACCTAATCTGTGATACCAATTGTGAGGTCCCCAACCCCAAGAAGATTGAGGCGACTTTGATAGATGGCCTTCCTTTATTTTCCTTTTCGATTGACTACACCCTACTCTGTTTCCACAAAGTAGAGATACGAGCAACAGAAGAGAGGAAGTCCTCTATCCATCGTTTACGTGGTTAAAAGGGTCATACGTCACAAGCCAGATCGATAATCTAGGATTCATACGTCACAATCCAGATCGATAATCTAGGATTCTAATGAAGCTGTATCCTAACATAAAGATGAAATCCCATTGACATATTTAGAATCCATAAACAACGCCTTTTTTTTCACGTTTAAGAGGCACGGCCGTCATCCATAAACCATAAATATGATATGATACTTAGTTTAAACTAAATAGTAATCTTGTGTCACGTTGATTTGGGCTATCTCATCTCATGGCACAATGAGTCTCTAATTTCACTTCTCTTATAAGAGGGAGTGGACAAATTCTCAACTAATCGAGACCACCCATCCTTAACTGGGAACCTGAGCCAGCCCCCACTTTCCACCCCACACTCACACTTTTTACCACATTGTTTTACATATCGAAATAGTGTTCCTTAATTAATTCCAAACATAGGTTCTTTTATACAACCCTTCAAACAATACCAAAACAATTCAAACAAGGCCTAATGAAGACAGCCCTATTATTCAACAAAAATAACTTTTCCAATTTCTCATGAGTTGCTGCAACCCGTGGACTTTCTCTGTCTAACCAACAGAGCCTTTGCAAAGGATTTATTCGCTAACCGCGAATTACGTAACCTTCCCATCTCGCTAACCGCGTGAGGCATCTTGCATACCTCCAGGCATCCCGCTACTCACGAAGCATCTTGCTAACCGCAAGGCATCTTGCTAACCGCCAGGCATCCCACTATCCGCGAAGCATCCCTCTACCCGGAGGCATCCCGCTAATCGCGAGGAACAAAAGAGAGCCGATAACCTCAACTTAATCACCGCTAATCGCGGGATCATCTCGCTACCCGCGAGGAGCAAACGATATTCTTTCAACAATTCTTCTCTTTAAATGATTCTTCAAACATAATCAATCAATTCTTCATATAAATGAGAATCCACTTATCAAACAATAATAATTTATTAAGCAAAAATAATTCAACAAACAATGACAATTTATCAAATAGTTCTTTCACTAATCTATGAAAACATATGTTTGTTTTTTGTGATAAATCACGTTTCTCAAACGATTTAAGGGGCTCCCTATGCTTAGCTTCCCAGCTCAAACATGAATAGCAATGCAGAATTATAAATTTGTCTTATCGGATTTGGAGCGCGTGCGGCTAACTCCTATGTCGAGGTTGGACGGCTTTGACCTCTTCTTCGGTTGATGCTTCCGCATGAGATACATTCGGAGTAGACACCTTTCTTCCCACCTTCCTTGGTGGTGCAACGGTATGGGTGTCCTTAGAACTTTGCGTTACACGCTTCGGAGCCATAGCTTCGGAATAGAGGAAAGAAAAGTGCATTGTTGCACAGAGAGAGAGTGTGTTCACAAATCGGGAGACGGCACGTTGACGATTGGAGATGGAGATGGCTTGAAGGTGAGAGGTTAAGGGAGAGAGCTTCCTCCGGCGCATCATTGCAAGAGAGCTTCCGCTTCTGTAGATGTGTGTGTTCAAAGTGGGAGGAGAAGGGTCCTTTATACAGGCCCTAGGGGGCCCTAGGGGGGTGCTAAGAATACTGAGAGGGTTTCAAGAATAGGAGAAGGAAAAGCTCGTGCGTCGTCGCGGCTCTAAAATTTTTTATTTTTTTATTTTTGTTTTTTTTTACGTCCACGAATCTTATGCGCGATTTTGAAAAGCTCTATACTTACAAGTGTCCATTCTATCTTGAGTGAGAGAAAGAAATAAGTATCCTAATTTTGACTCACCTCTCTTTCTTTTCAAAAAATACTATGCTTTTTCTTCACACATAGATTAGGTTCCCACATAAACCTATTGTTCCACATAAAGAAAGATCATAAATAAATAGATTCTGAACCCGATTTTCAATCCGATTGCTTTGATAAGCTCATGATGACTCACAAAATTGAGAATCTTAATTACTTTGCAAAATAACTGCAATGATTTATATGGATAAATGCTGGGTACATTACATTAAGGAAATGCAGACTCAACAAAGTCCTCGTTATGTAGAAACTAGGGATGATATTGTACATCCTATTATGCATACAAGAAATGTATCATTGTCTATAGCAGATGGTAAAGTGAAGTACCTGGCTAGTATACTACATGTAACCAACATTACAAAGAACTTGGTTTTTGTTGGGCAAATGGTTGAGCAAGGTTTACAGGTTAGTTTTAACCTCGGGAGGTTCACTATGTGTAAAACTACCATATCACGTGCGTTCATGACATGTTTGTAAAACCCTTTATCTGTGAATTTTATTAAGAATATAATGTACCCTTTTCTTTTAAAATCTGTAAGTTTTTTTCAAATTTGAAAAAATAATGCCCTTTTGTATATATATTTTATAAGTTTCAAGAACTTTAAATACCCTTATATTGAACTCATGTGATAGGTTACATTTTTATTAGCTGCCTCCCCGGGGTTTTAACTCCAATGGTCTCTTTGTGGAAGAGCATAAGAAGGATGGAAGAATGTTTATGCAAGGAAAGAAAGTGGGTAGAATGTTTACTTTGGATGTAAAAGTGCCCAAAGTGAATGTTGCTATGTTTATAGGAGGTGGAGGTGTTGTTCTAGATATAAAGATTTGGCACAAATGTATTGATCATGTAAATTTGCAGAGGTTGAAAATGATGCATACTTAAGAGATGGTTACATGTTTACCTACATTTCGAGTTACTGAAATGCCAAAAGTATGTGAAGCTTGTCAATTTGGAAAGCAAGAAAAAGCATCTAAGTTCCTCATGATAAGCATGTAAGCAGGAATGCATCCGATTTAATGCATATAGATGTATGGGGTCCAGAAAAGACTACACCTATGGGTGGATGTAGATACTATGTGAGTTTCATTGACGACCGTACGAGGAAGGTATAGGTCTACTTCATGGAGCACATAAGTGAGGTGTTTATGTATTTTTAGAATTTCAAAGTTATGGCTGAAAAGCAGACTAGAAAACATATGAAGTACCTAAGGTCAGATGGAGGGAGAGAATACCTATCCACCGATGAATTAAATGGTTTTCTGAAAAATCATGGAATTCAAAGGCAATTTTATGCAGGTATACTCCGTAACAAAATGGTGTTGCTGAGTAGAAGAACAAGCACATTGCAGAAGTGTCTAGAGCATTGATGAATGAGAAGAACATGTCTCAATGTTATTGGGCTGAGGTTGTTGCTACTGGTGTCTACCTTATGAACAAGACCCCCACTGCTGTAGTACATGATATGACACCTGAAGAAAAATTCAGTGGTGGTGAAAAACCAGATGTATTAGATTTTAAAGTGTTCGGATGTATTTCTTATGTGCATGTGTTGGATGATCTAAGAATAAATATTGATCCAAAATCAACAAATGTGTGTTCATTGATTGTTCCCTTGAGCAAAAAGGCACAATTGTTACAATCATGTCACAGGTAAAGTGAGGGTGAGTAAGGATTTTGTTCTTTATGAAATGTCAAGTTGGTATGCTGATATAAAAGATGATTTAGGGACTGATGTAAGAGAGAATGTGTTTGCAAAAAATACAGGTGCACAGTCAGAAGTTTTGAGTGGTCTGCAAGGGTCCTCTAGTGCAAGTCATGGTGAGAATCCATGGAGTGGTAGGTTACGTGAAAGAGTGAGTCCTGCAAAGTCTTCAAATGTATCAAGGAAAGGAAAGGAAAAAGTGGATGATACTCTTAAGCTGCCAAATTTGAGTGCTGCTTATGATGATGGCGATAGCAGTGGTTCTGAGTAGAGTTTGGATGAGGAGTTTGGCATATCCTTTGTGAAGACTTTGTGTGCAAGAAAAATGCAAGTAGGGGATTAGGGCACCTGGAAGTGATCCTAGACCATGCAGGACACAAAGAGCAAGAATCCTGTGTAGGGATTGACTTATGATAGTTATGTGGTTTGTCATTGTGCATTTATGGCGAAGATTATAGAGGAAGTATAACCCACATGTTTGAGGATGATGTCAAGGATGAAAACTGGCAGCAAGCTTTGGATGAAGACATGGTTGCCTTGATGCAAATGGAACATGGGAATTGGTGTCATTGCCAAAGGAAAAGAAGGCAATTGGATGTAAGTGGGTTTACAAAATAAAGCATAATGATGATGGCAGTGTGAGCAGGTAGAAGGCTAGACTCGTGGCCAAAGGTTATGCACATACTTATAAGATTGATTATGAGGAGTAGTTCAGCCTAATAGCTAAGATGGCTATTGTTTGTGTATTTATTGTAGTGGCTACCACATTAAAATGGGTGTTGAAATAAATGGATGTAAAGAATGCATTTTTGGATGGAGACTTGGAGGAAATTGTGTATATGGAGCAGACACAAGGTTATGCAAATATGAGGCTATGTGACCTTGTATGCAGGTTAAAGAAAACATTGTATGGACTGAAGCAAGCACTTAGAGCTTGGCATGAGAGGATTGTGGCATTCTTCATTTCATTGAGCTTTGAAATGTTTGATGCAGACCATTTAGGCAAGAATTGTGGTAATATGTATCTATGTAGATGATTTGATTGTTGGAGGTGATAATGTGGCTAAAGTAGAGGGTGTGGAGGCTCTACTCATGCAGGATTTTGTCATGAAAGACTTGGGAGACTTGTGGTATTTCTTGGGCACTTGAAATTATTCACACAGAAGAAGGTTTATGGCTATCACAAAGGCATTATGCTTTGAATATGTTGAAAAAGTATGGTATGGATCATTCTAATCCAATAGCAATGTCCTTAGATCAGAATTTGAAGTTGAGAAATGATGCAGGCCAAGTGCTTGATAATGCTACCATGTACAAGAAGATTGTGGGTAGCTTGATCTACTTGACTATCTCACATCCAGATTTGAGCTACAAAGCTGGATTGGTGAGTTAGTTTATGCAGCCTCCTAGAAAACCACACTTGATGCAATGAGGTGCACTTTGCTCTATGTGAGTGCCACTTTGGATTATGCACTCTTTTATAGGGCTGATGTGGATTTTTAGCTCTATGGCTACACAGATGCAGATTGGGCTTGTAGTACATATACAATCACATGTCTACCAGTGGATTCATGTTCTCACTTGGGAGTGTTGCTATAACATGGAGAAACAAGAAGAAACCTAAGGTTCTTCTTTTGAGTACAGAGGTAGAGTACAAGCGTGCTACAATGGCGACATGTGAGATAGCAGGGCTAAGGTTTCTACTTCATGACTTTGGAGTACAAATACAGAGGCCCTTTTCATCTATTGTGACAATCTTAGCAACATGCAATTGGCGCAGTGTTTCATGCTAGGTTGAAGCACATTGAGGTGCAATACCACTTCATCAGAGAGAGGGTCTTAGTGGGAGACATAGACCTGGAGTATGAGGTGATGGATGAGCAGGTTTCAGACATCTTTATTAAGGCCCTTGGAGCGGTGAAGGTACATTAGTTTTGAGTGATGCTTGGCATACAAGATATGGTGTTGATCTTGAGGGGGAGTGTTGAGATGTCATGGTCAACATGTATGACTCTTGTATGACTACCACCGATAGTCATCATCACTGGTACACCTTGGTGGATATGCATATCTTTGTTAGTGATACTACAATTGTACTACACCAAGATGGTCTACTACGAGAGTGATGGCACACTTATCTACTCACCTCACTCACTAGCGGTTCATACTAGATCATTGTACTAGTTTCCTTTTTTATATTGTATTTTCCCTTATGTTATGTAGACCTCTTATCTTGAGTTTGTGAAGAAGAAGAAGTACAGTCTGAGTTTGTGAAGAAGAAGTACAGTCTTTTGCCTCCATCTTTTTGTGTGTGTGTGCTTGCAAGAGATCAAGCTCTCTCCTTCTCTATCTCTTGATAGTGAGTTGCACTAAATTGGATTTTGAGGAGCTGCCTTGCACTAAATTTTGGAAGTTGGAAGATTTCATGCGGTTTTTGATGATGTGAGCATGATTTGGGTGATTTTTGATGTGTGAGGGGCTCTATAGCCTTGATGCAACATGTGGACTAGATGCATGATGAAACAATACCAATTGGGGTGGATTTTGGGCCTAGAGATAATAAGCAAGCTTATTATTTCCTCTTGCAAAAAAATTTCCAAGTCATTATTCAATGATATACACTTGTACTATAGGCCTAGTAAGTAAACTTTATCCCTAGTTTGAGTTGATTTTGGTCTCTTGAGGTTGTTCTCTACACTTTGGTGGTTTTTCTCCAGACACTTGATGATAGCCACACTTGTGCCTAGGCTTGTGTGCCTAGGCTTGTGGTAGTGTCCCATATTTCATGGAGAGGTGCCCTATCCAATTTGTTTCCCTTTGGAGTAGTTTTGAGGTCGTAGCTAAAATAATGAGGTTTTGTAGTAGTCTGAGTTGATTTCTTTTTTTGTGGGCCCCAATCAAGCTTTTTCTTTGTCCCCACTTAGGTACATTGATTATAACACATTAGGGAAAGCTTCTTGTGAAGTCAGAACTTCATTTTGACTATGGGTTAAATTTTAGCTTATTATCTATTGACCCCCCCAACCCTAGATCAAATGGTCATTTGAATATTTGAGAGTGTTTTGTAGGTCCTTGCTAAGACCCCTATCAAGTTTGGTTGGGTTGGATACACTCGTCTAGCCCACCACGATAGTATTTTCTCTCGTTATCTCCTAGGGAGGTTTTGCTAACCTACAAAATTTTTGGACTACCCAGACCCCAAAAGCACATTCAAACAAGCCCCTTAGTAGGTTAGGAACTTACCCCTCATGTATCATGCAATACTGTGTAGTGTGGAGGCCGGTAGAAGAAGAAAATGTTGCATGCAACGGAAGCTCTTCGTGCTCTTCGAGAAAGGCAAAGTACAGATTAGATTATTTTTGGCCTACCTAGGCTTCTTGACTCATTTTCTCCCAAAATTTTTGGTTAGTCCTATTTGACAACAAAATATACTTCTCTTTCAAAAAAAATGTTGTTTGGATGCCCTATTTCTGAGAATTTCAGTATATCAAGCTTTGAAGACCCAATATAAAATTTTTGTCACCGTCGTCTCAGCATTCAACAAGATTTGACATGCTTGTTTGTCTTTCCTTCCTAATTATCTTTCATTTATCCATTTGAGTCTACTACTATTTATTTTCTACTTTTGACTCTTTTTATTCAAAAATTTAAAAGACAAATACGAGGCTAATCGAAAAAATAAAAAGCCAATCCAAAAATTACCTAAACACACAAAAACTTGGCCATATTTTTGTAGATTTCTCTGTTTGGATCACTAATTTGGCCAAAAAACATGCAAACTCCTATCACTATATCTTCATTCATATGCTCATCACAAATGTAGAAAAACATGTGCGAGCACAGTCCATGCACAATGATGTTGACATTGATCAAACCCAATATTGGAGTGAACTTCTTATGGAAGCCTTTGAGTTTAGCTTTGCAATACTCCAATAGTTGGGTGGTCACGTTTTTGTAGGCTACATAGTTTATTGCATTTAGCCGATCACCTATGTTTACGAGTGCTTTGACTCTAAATCCATCTTTCAATGTTACTCCTATTATCACGTCCAATATTTCTAGCCATTTATCATCAATATCTAATTGATCATCTGCTAAACATTGATTAAAATGTAGAGGCTCAATTTGAAGCATACTGACTGACAAAACCTCAAGGATTGGTTGCATTGTAGCTTTTGGCTTTAAGATTCGAATGCGTGCCTCTTCTTGAGCTTCCTTAATCACATGTGGTCATTTAAGCTTGCCCTCCTTAGCTGTGCACATTATTTTCAAAATATCATTAGCTAATGGAAGATGGTATTTTCTCAATCGACATCCACTAATCCAATTTTCTATTGTTTCTCCTTCTAAGGTGGCTAGTTTAACCACCCCACTTGGTGGAACACTTTCAATTACAAAAGGACCATGTCCTTTTTTCTTGAACTTAGGGATGTGTGGTTTCAACAAGTAGACCAATAATAGATCTCCTTGCTTGAAGATTTTCATCAACAAATGTGAGTCAAAGAACTATTTTTTCTTTCTTTTTTTAGCATAAATGTGTGTGATAGCATCTAGTCTTTTCTCATCTAATTGTTCTAGATTCTCAACTCATTTTGACAGTTCATGATGTTTCCACTCTAATTTGTGTCTAACTTTGAGAGATGGCAGTAAAAACTCCATTGGCAATATAGTATCAAGTGCATAAGGTTAAATGGAGTGGTATTCAATATAGTATCAAGTGCATAAGGTTAAATGGAGTGGTATTCAATATAGTATCAAGTGCATAAGGTTAAATGGAGTGGTATTCAAAGTTGTTTTGAATGAAACCTTGTAAGCCCACAAAGAGCTAAGTGAAGATCCATCTCCCAGTTTATTCTTCTTCATCTTACAATCTTTGTAAGCACAAAACGTAAGATCTTATTATATGTTTTTCTTGACCATTTGCCTGAGGATGATAGGGTGTGGATTTCTTATGGATGACCATAAACTCATTAAGCAGATTTTGTATCACCTTGTTAAGAAATTGTGTCCCTTGATCACTCACAAGATTGATAGGAAGATTTTATATCACCTTGTTGAGAATCTATGTCTCTCGATCACTCACAAGATCAATAGGGAGCTCGTATCACTCATACAAGAGAGCAACAGTGGTTCGAGCATCATTCTTCCTAGTGGCTCTAGCTTTTGCCCACTTAGTCAAATAATATGTGGCAACAATAATGTATTATGCCTAAGTGTTGTAAGTTGGAGGTTGTATTGGACCAAGAAAGTCTATACCCCACTTAGAAAATTCTCGTGTTCCCATCATTGGTCGCAATGGCATGCTGTCAGCTCTAGTTAGCATCTTTGCTCTCTCACATGAGTCACACTGTCTAACAATTTTTTTTACATTGACAAATGGAGTTGACCACCATATACCAGCCATCAATATTGTTGTAGCCGTGGTATCATGAGAGAAATGGCCCCCTGCTAGCCCTATGTGTGCTTGTTTAAAAATAGGAATTTATTCATCTTCATTGGCACACAATCAAAGCTATTGTTTCTTTCCTTGTCTATAGAGTTGTTGGTTGATCATGGCATAATTGGCTGCTTTGGTCTTGATTTTTCTCTATCTTTGTCTCCTCATCTCTTTCATAAATTTTCTATTTGTTAAGTTGTTAAGTACTCAACGAGATATCTACTCCACTTAGGTGTAACGGAAATCTAGAACTAGGTAGCGTATAAAATGTTCTATCTCGATTGCTCTCTATCGTCGTCTCCTCATGTCTTTCATAAATTTGCTATTTGTTAAGTACTTGTTTAGATATCTACTCCACTCAGGTGTAGCAGATATCTGGAACAATGTAGCGTATGGAATGGTTGTTCTTTCCTTGCACTGAGAAAAATTGTTCACATACGCATAGACATCTCTTTTCATAGTAGGCTAGAAAATACCTAACCATGTTAGTCGTTGCAAAGATTGGTCTTCAACAGAGTGGATTCCCACCTCGGTGGTATGAGCTTGATCTATGTAGCTAGCTTGTTCCTTAGGGCTTATGCACAGAAGTAGAATCCCATCCTTGTTTTTTAATATAACCTTCCATCCAATAATTGATAAAAAGCCAATTGCTCGATCAGCTACGGTGTGATTGGAAGTGGGATCTGTGAAGCTACTTGAGCTATGATCATCAAAGAGACAAGATCTTTTAACCATCTTGGGATCATTTGAACAAAGAATAGATTAGCATCTGGAAAATCATCATCAACTCCTTTGGGAGATTCTCTTGAAGTGATCCTTGAAAGGAGGTCTACTCGTTGCTGTGTTGTGTCCCTCTTGACTACCATAGTAAAATCAAACTCTAGTAGGATGATAAACCATCTCACAATCCTACCACTATTGCATGTATTTTTTACCATACAGAGTAGGTCATGGTGGTCCACAAAGAAGGAAAACTCATTAGCCAATAAGTAATTCCTCAATTTCTTAACTCCATAGACAATCCTTAGTCCTTGTTGTTTGATGATTGTGTAATTCTTGTTTTGTTGTGTTCAGTTGGTTGCTAGCATCTGAGATAGAGAAATCCATTTTTCCCTCCCCTAGCTGCGTTAATATGCTCTCAATGCCAAAATTTGAAGTAGCCACATGCACATGTAAGATTTTATACGAGTCTAGTGTCTTCAATATTGGTGTTGAAAGACAAAGCTTGTTTAAGCTTTTGAAATGACTCTCAGGATCTACTCCCTTATGGTCTTTGTACGACCATGCAAAGACATTTCTATACTCTTTTAGAGTTTTGATAAGGATTTGGTTTTTTTCCCTAGACAAGGCTATAGCTAGGTACACTGGTTTTGGTTCTTCTCTTGGCTCCAAGAGGTCATTCCACTTGGCATTTTATAGGTTCTCATAGAACTTTCTACGTTTTTGAAGTTGTCTCATTGGTTGTTCCACTATGATGCATCGATCTTGCTACAGAGTATACTTCTCGTAATGAGACAAAACAACGATAGCCCTAGGTATATCTCGATTGGACTCCATTTCAGTAAACCTCTTTCAAGGTTCTCTTCAACTCTTTCTACCTGGCCTTCTACTATGGTTTTGCCATTAAATTTTCTTGGTTTTTGTTTTGCTTTAGGTTGTTGGTTCATGCTCGTTCCTTTCTCCAAGATAGGGTATCTTTGTGTGATCTTATCCTTGATACAATATTTTGCATCTACCATCATCAAGAATTAAGTTTTGTCCGTTATTTTTGGCTCACTCTAGTTTGATCTCCCGCTTTCTATGATATCTCTATTATTGTCTTCGATGCTGATTTGAAAACTCAAAACGTTTTTTTTTCCCTCTCTGCAGCAGTAGGTTTTCTCTCATGTGATCTTCTTTATAGTTAAACTCCTTCATCTTGGGTGTTTTATCCTCTAGCTCATCAGTGGAATTGTAATAGTGATTGGAAAAAAAGTACTACTCATCCAACAATTCAATCAGCACCATTTGGATGGAAACAATGTCATAGCCCTCTTTGTTGCAAAATCGAGTAGGTGTGGACTTGTTGATGCAAACATCCATAGTGACAAAAATTTGAGTCCACTCATAAGGCTCAAATAAATTGAGAAAGAATTCTAGTATATAATATGCATCATTTACATCCCGATCCAAGATGAAATCTTCTCTTTACAAAAAAGAGCAACAACTCAATTTGAAGCGTCCCCATCGGAACCAGTGAATAAGAAAAGGAAGACAATAGATTTGCTTGACCAACTCCAAGCCAAGCTGAACACAATGGCATTAGCCTAGTAGAAGATATCTATTGGCATAGATCAAACAAAAGGCACTTCATTAGACAAGGAAATTGAATTACCTATTACTCCAGAAAAGTCTACTGCAAATAAAGAAACTTTTGATAGTTTAAATTATAGCATTCCTACCAATACTTCTTAGAATCACATGGCGTCAGTAGTGCATAAACATGTCCAAGAGTTCTTCCTAGACTGCCGGCTCAACAATTGCAAATGGAACCCATGCAGGGAATTTTGGTGATTACGACATCTCAAAAGTTGTTAGTGCCATATCATACTCCTTTTCTTGTCTATGAGACACATTAGAATGATATAGATACGATTAGAGGTGCGCTGGTTGAAACACAATTGTCAACACTATGGGTCAAATGATGGAGGCACAAGGCTTTGCTCTTAGTTCTAAATTGGCTACTTTACAATAGGAGCTACAAAAGGCTAAAGATCAAGCTGAAAATTCAAGCAAGAGAGATTCAAATTGAAAGATTTGATATTGAAACATATGATTAACCAAGAGAAAGATGCATGTATGATGACATTGCAATTTTGGATGAAGAAAAGAAGAAGGAAATCATGGGAAAAGGCCCACTCAAAAATATATTAGATTCTAGAAGCGATACCCCAAGTACACTTCATGAAGTTCACAACACTCTGAATAAGTCAGTTATGGATAAGTATATTTACCAATTACTTGTGGATATTTTTTATTTAAACGCAACTTGACTTTCAACTTAAGCGATTTGCAAAATCTAGTGTGGTCTATAAAGTTTGATTTGGAGGATAAGGCAAAAGAATATACTAACACTTTGGTCAATGAGGCATTGATGGGCTATATGAAGAATGAGGAACCTAGTGATGATTATGAATTAGATGAAGATGAGGAGCAAGAGGAGGATGGTGCAAGCAATATTAAGGGGGATGATGATGGTGATGATGATGACACTCCACCCTGTCCTCCAGCATTAGGCTTAGCAATAGGTGTACAATAGAACAACACTGAGTAAGGGGGAAATGGGAAGAATGGAGACATTAAAAACTAGACACAATAGATGAATCAGACTCAGTTTTATCAAACACAATAGGATAAGTACCATTCTGTCGTGTGTGACGAAAGGTTGTTGCACACACGACAAAATGCTACTTATCCTACTATGTCTGATAAGTATAAATCCATGTGATAGGAAAAATAGCTTTTTGGCTAGGATAAGTAGCGTTATGTTGTGTGTGCAGCAACCCTTAGTCATAAATGCCTATGTAGAGGATAAGTTCTTGTGTGGCAAGATAATATTCCATATCATTGTATGACTTTATGTAAGTCAAATATTGCACCGTCAACCTTATAATTTAAGGCTTCGATGTACATATCATATCCTATGCTAAAGGTTTTAGTGTGCATTTTGTATATTGAGTATTGAAAGTGTGTGTTTCTATCTCTCTCTCTATTATCTATCTATCTATATATATATATGTGTGTGTGTGTAGCTACGGCTACCTTTAGCTTGAAGCCTTCTTAAGCTCAATGCACCCACTATTAATACCTACAAGTGGTATCAGAGTGCTTGGATATTACGGTGAAATTGAGCCCAATCTCTATCGTTATCTTTCTCCAATTGTGCATTCCAATATCCCAATAAGCTCATTAATATAGCATTCTTAATCTCTTAGATAGTAGGCTTGCATTCCTCAACAAAGCCACTTATTGAGCATTACTACTTTGGCAATAATTTGGATTCTCTTCTAAATTTTTTGCAATTTATATGTGTGTGTATGTATATCTATCATCAAAAATTTCCTATTGAGCACATCAATACAGTAATAAAGGTGATGATCACGAGATTCACAACTTAGGGCAACAATTGGGGCAAGAAGAACGCTTCAATCTAAGCATCTGACACAGACGCTAGCCATGAACATTAAAATTCTAAGAGGTTTGGCAGACTGTAAGCTTTCCTCCTAGTACACCTTTCCTAATCATGGTTAATTACAATGTTACAAGAGTTTCTCCAAAAGATGTAATTGAAAAAACTTCTTGTTATTGCTTACAAATGTGTGTTTGTTATTGGGCGTTTTCTTTTGCACTGCAGTTTCAAATCGATAAATTTAAATTTTCAACTAATCTTAGTCTAAGATGAGGGAAACCTTCCTTATAGTTTGCAAATAGGTCAAGACAATGTCTCCTACCCATTTAGAAAAAAGGTGAAACTATGATCTGTTTTGCAAAAAAGGCCTTAACCAAAAATGTAAAATCTCTAAAATTGGAAGAGAAAGGGTGCCCATTAAATTGACCTTTTAGGACTATTAAAATGATGACTCCAACGTTTCTATACCTTTTGACCTATCGCCTATAGCCAAAGGTGGGTGGTAGTTCACATTAGTAATTTATAGCACCATTCGCAATCAATTAGAGACCTATTTTTTTAGCCTATCCTAACAAGTAGTCATCACATATCTGTCCAATTCATCATAAGCTCAATTAGTTTTTAGGGATTCGCTCTTACAACCTTTTACTAAGTACATGCATGCATTTTGTAAACTCATATTAAAAGTACTTACATTTGTTTTTTTATTTGTAATTATTGATTAATCTTAGTACCACTTTGACGGAAGACCAATATCCATTGATCACCCCAACCTTATAAACCATTCCACAAATTTATATAAGACCGTCATTATTCACTTGTCTCTACTCAAAGTTGTCTACTCTCATTTTCTTTTACTGGAAAACAATCCTAACTTGCATCAATTTTATCATTGATGGCCTTTATAGCACCATTCGAAATCAATTAGAGACCTAATTTTTTAGCCTATCCTAACAAGTAGTCATCACATATCTATGCAATTCATCATAAGCTCAATTAGTTTTTAGGGATTTGCTCTTACAACCTTTTACTAAGTACATGCATGCATTTTGTAAACTCATATTAAAAGTACTTACATTTGTTTTTTTATTTGTAATTATTGATTAATATTAGTACCACTTTGACGGAAGACCAATATGCATTGATCACCCCAACCTTATAAACCATTCCACAAATTTATATAAGACCGTCATTATTCACTCGTCTCTACTCAAAGTTGCCTACTCTCATCTTCTTTTAGTGGAAAACAATCCTAACTTGCATCAATTTTATCATTGATGGCCTTTAAAACGTTAATGCATTTAATATGTAGTTAAACTATTCTTAAATCTAAGACAAAATCACTTTTAGTGCTTTGTCTTTGAGAAATACTTTTGTAGATAAAGCTGAGTATAATGCTATCATATCAGAGTCCCTCTAGGTATGAAATTCCTTAATGCATTTTGACGTACATCTGGAAAGATCATTTCAATTATCTTTGTTGAGTAAGTTCTCTCTATGTATCTCTAGGATCAAATGCCATATATATATAATACACCACCCAAATGCTTATTCCACCTCCTTTCTTATGGTTTTTTTTTTCCAATCTCACATTATGTGAGAGGTTGTATTATATTAAGCAAAAAAAATACTACAACATTGCCTTGCTAACATAAGCACATGAGCATCCTTGCCTTTTACATGGAAGTGTAATCGAGTACATTACTATAAAACCCATTCACCCACTTCAACCTCCTTGGTCCAACCTGCCAGATATCGTGTACACTAGCACAAAAACTTGGCTGCCATAATCTGCAGTACTTATAAATCACCCTCAAAATCACTCGATTGACAATTCTATATCTTTAATTTGGTTACCAATATAGTTCCAAAAGGAATGAATCAACCTAATATCCCTCAAACTGTACCATTTTCAATTATTACGGGTCTCGATACTCGACATTGCTAAAAAACGGAGATAATATCAGATGATATTTGAATGCATAATGAAAGCCGATTGTGCTATTCAAACATCTATTGTGAAAATTTCATATTATAGCTAGGATCATTGTTTTCGGGACAGGGAGATTGGACGTCGGTGAAAGTTCAATTGTTCTACAGACCAACTGCTCAATTGTTCATCGGTTGAGAATACTTTTGGATTGGACGTCACACACGATCGTTTATTTTTATTTTTATTTCAGCATTACCCTGCATATCATCATATATATATACACTCACTTCACTTTATTAAAGAAATTTAAAAACAAATTAATTTTTTTTTTAAAAGAGAGAAAAAAAGCACCCAATCATGGCACATTTTTCACAACCGCCCACGATTGATGAGCAGCTTGCTACTTTGCAACAATCTCTCACTTATGAACGCATGCGAAGGCAAGAGCTTGAAGATAAATTATTGCATTTTGCATCACAGAATCTGCACCGACACCAAAAGAAAAAAAAGTTTAGCAGAAAAGCCTTCACTTTCAAGGATTTTGATGGTACTAAAGATGCTAGCACATTTCTAGCATGGGTTAGTCAAATAGATGATTATTTTCATGATGAAGACTTTTTTGAACGTGAAATGGTAAAGTGTACATCAAATCATCTCACCAGTAGCACTGCATTGTGATGGAACGCCACCAAACAACATGGTAAAAGACCACGTACTTAGCATGCATTCAAAAAGTTGTTTTAACCTCAATTTTTTTCCACACAGTATAAAGTTAAAGCACAATGTCAGTGGGAATTTAATTCGATAGGGTCAAAATGAAGATGTACAGGGCTACACTGATTGTTTTTTAAACTGTTTAATTCAATTGGAAGCTATTGAACCAATTTTTCGTACTTCTAAAAATATGTGCTCATGTAATCGAACTTGTCATCAATTTGCAGTATGTCCTGATACCGTATATTGCATAAAATTTAACTTTTATACTTTATATTTTTTCTCGATCTTCCATTCTTATAACAACGTTCATTTGGTTATGGTAATCACATAATCTCTGGAGCAGTTAAAGTCACGAGTTTCTTGTGATAGTTCATGATGGATTCACTCTTTAGTCGAGTTGTGCAGGATGAAAGCATGAATAACACGAGATTAATATTTCATCATCATTAATGCCTGCCTACACTCTTGTACTTTCAACACAGACTAATACAAAAAGAAATACCGAAAGGAGCGCCAGTCTTTGAGGCCATTTTCTCTAGGCACGGAACTCCGTCGGGTCCAATCAATTGTGAATTGTGAACTTTTTTGAAGTGATCTTTTGTGGTGTCGTGGTAGATTCTCGACTTGGAGTGTCCAAGTCTGTTAAAGTGGTATCAAAGAGAGGCCGATTTCTCTCCTATGGGATATCTGATCCTTTTTACGCGGCACCTATGGATTCGGGCAAAGATCAGTCAACTTCCTCTACAGTTGGAGATGCAAGAAGAGATCACAACGAAGATTCACGCGAGGAGTACGGCCCCCGCCTCGGCCTACTCCGGCGGAGTGTCAAGAGATGGAGTATTGACAATTGATTGGCAATGCAACAAAGATGATGCTTAATTTTGTGAAGGACCCGAACTTAGCAAAATATATGAGCCAGACTTCTTTGATGAGGTGCACACGTAGTGGCGGAAGACCACAAACCCACCCCGCTAACCCGCTCTAAAGAAACCTCCTACTCCCAGGAAGTATACAGAGCAAGAATTAGAAGAGGTGGTGGATGCAAAAATTGCTCAGCTTTCTGACGCGCAGAACAAAATTAAAAAGACGATAAAAAGCAAAAGAAAGGCACTGAGTTCTCGGGTTATTTGGGTCGTCACTCTACATTTTAAAAGGCAAGAAATCAGAAGAAGCGTGTTCGATTTGAAGGAGTACCCAGTTCTTCTTCTTCTTCTTTTGCTAGTTCTTCTAGCTCATTTGACTCAAGCGAAGAAGAAAGAAAAGGGAAAAACCGAAGCAAAAAGCAAAGCCTCGAAAAGGGAAAAACAAGGCAAAGAATTCTAAATCTCGCCACGTGGTTGACAGTTCTACAGAGGACTCATCTAGTTTGGACTCTGATGATAACAGCTTTTATGCAAAGAAGAAGAAATTTTATAAAGACAGCCAATATGACTTTCTTGAAGACAAAAGCAAGAAATTCCGAGAGCTTAAGGAAGGTGAACAGTCAATTAAATTTGACACATTTTGTGGTTATAGAGATGCTTCGAAGGCTTTGTATTTTGTGACATAGCCTTCTCAGGAGGGCATTAGTCAGAGCACTCTAAGATTTGGAGAGCTGGCTCTTACTTCAAGAGGAATGCTCGAACTTGGTGGTCCACACTTCTATTAAACAAGATAGCGCCAGTTAAATGGTTGAAATTCAAGAGGATTATTATTTCTTCTTGGCTGACTCGAGAGTATGAACGCGACATATGAACATCTTGGAACCATCTTTGGATGACCAAGAAGGATACCGTGGACGCTTATTGTGAGAGATTCTGAATCTGTTTTCTACCCACCTCTTCATTTAAGAAGATCTCATTCAAGGAACTGATTGAGCGGTTTACCTTGGGTCTTCCTACAGAGATCCGCATCACTGCTTGGAACAAAGGTCAGCTTCCATTCAGGAGTTGATGAGTTTTGCGAAACAGGGTTTTTCCATTCACTCTGAGGAAGTTTGACCTACCGCACAGATGAAATCATGACGCAAAGAACCGAACAGACTTCAACAAATGAAAGTAGAAAGAGGAAGAGCAGCCCAGAAAAGAAAGATGCACGACCCAAACTCACTCCTCAAGAGAGAGCTCTCTACATCAAGGGGGGGAAGTGCATTGGATGCAGGGAAACTAGACATATCTTCGTGAAGTGCCCTAAAAAGGCACAAAAATAACAGAACAACAAGGACAATGAGAGGCCTGAGAGTTTGAGAGCACCTGAGGAATGTGGAATAAAAGGCAAGATGAAAATAGGACTAGTTCCAGATTGTGTGGATACTAATCCCACCATGATGGATGAGAGTACAAAACTTTTCCAAGCTTGGGGCAAAGTTAAAGACCAAGAAGCCCTGATCTTCTTTGATGGAGGATCCAAGGCCAACTTCATTTCATCGGAATTGGCGGCACCCGACAAGGACGTAGCCATTACACTTGTCATTGGAAAACTTTGTTTGCATTTTCAGGGGTATTTGGGGCATGAGGACTTTTTACATAATGCCTTTGGAAGGTTGTGATGTTCTCCTAGGAATTCCCAGGTACCACAAGAACGTGGTCGACTATCGGGCAAGGAAAGTGACATTGACCACAGAGAAGGGTAGAACCATTGTACTCGATATAAAAGTTAAGGGCGAGTCTGCCCCTATTGTATCGGCTTTGGCCATTTCAAAATTAATGAAATCCAATCTGTTTGTTTACTCAATCTTTATGAAAGGGTTGAGTGATGAGGATAGGACAAATATGTCTGAACTTGATAAAGAACGCCTAGATTTTCTTCACTCTCATGTCGATTGCTTCTTAGAGGGCCTGCGAGGTGAGTTACTACCCACTAATCCTGAAGATCATACCATTTATCTGATACGTGGAAGCACACCACCGAACCGGCCACCTTACCGTGTGAGAGCACAGAACAAAGAGATTATGAACCAAGTGAAAGACCTCTTAGAAAAGGGTCTTGTCCAGACTAGTAATTCACCGTATTTCTCTCTAGTGTTGTTGGTTTTGAAGAAAGATGGATCTTGGAGAATGCGCATCGATTATAGAGCTCACAACAAAATCACCATCAAGAATAGATTTCCAATTCCTAGGATCAATGATATACTTGACCGACTTCAAGGATCCTCATACTTTAGCAGGATCAACTTGAAAAGTGGATATCATCAGATCTGAATTGCATCCGGAGATGTCTACAAGACAGTTTTCGGATGACTTTTGGGTTATTTGAGTTTTAGGTGATGCCTTTTGGCTTAAACAATGCTCCGGAGACATTCAATCAGATGATGGACGAGAATACAAACTATTTGTTGGCACTTTCTTTGATGACATCATTGTTTTCTCCAAGGATGAGGCAAAACATAGAGATCATCTGCTTTATGTCTTCCAAGCATTAGGAGATCACAAGTTGGTGATTAATGCAAAGAAAATTGAATTTTTCCTACCAGAGATACACTTTTTGAGACACATTGTCTCAGCAGCAGGAGTGCAGATGGATCCGGCCAAGATAGAGACTATCCGTGTGATTGGCCCAATTTGAAGAATGTCCATGAAGTTGGAAGCTTCTTGGGATTGTGTTCGTACTACAGGCGGTTCATTCAAAAGTTTGCAGAGGTTGCTTCTCCTTTGCATATCTTGACACCAAAAGGAGTCCCTTTCTCATGGGGACCCACAGAGGTGACTGTCTTTCAGACATTGAAAGAGAAATTGACTATGAGACCAGTTTTGGCCTTGCCGGACTTGTAGAAGTCATTTGAAGTATATTGTGATGCTTGTGGTCGTAGTCTAGGTGCAGTCTTAAAGCAAGAAGGCCATGTCATTGTTTATGAGAGCCGATTGTTCTCAAGGCCAGAATTGACAGCACAGATTTATGAGAAAGAGATTTTGGCGGTTATCCATGCTCTTAATCAGTGGCGGCACTACCTACTCGGAGTGGATTTTACTATCTTTAAAGACTATCAAAGTTTACGCTACTTCTTGTCATGGAAGCAACTATCGAAAAAGCAGATGCGGTGGGTGAACATCTTGTCACAGTTTCACTTCCAGATTGTCCATGTTCAGGGACATAAGAATTTGGTGGCAGATGCTTTGTCTTGAAATCCGTTCGTTTTGGCTATTTTCGTGATACATCATAGGAGCTTCAAGGATACGGTCGACCAGTATGCCATAGATGCAGATTTTTCAGATATCTTTACATGGATACGGTGTGAGCGGGATGAAAACACACACAACACCTCTATAATGACCCGACATACACTCTTGGATGATACACACACACATTATGGGGCACCACTCGGCTTACACAACCCGCCTGGCCGAGACAGGAAACACACACAACGAGCGAGAAGAGAGAGATTTCCCACTTGCCCACTCACCACTCACATACACACACTCACACACACACACTCTCAATTCAGCTCAAAGGAGGCAAATTTCTGTTGTTTAGACTCAATGAATCTCAGCCCAACACCAATGGGACAAATAGGTTACACAGTATTGAGGAAATACACCAGATACAACCACAAAGTTAAGTAGAGGCTTCACTCACCGCAAAAGATTACACAGAAAAACAGAAGAACATCTGTGAGTAATTTGTCAAAATGGACAGCACCATTGCATCCGGAACGGCCGAAAACCCCACCCTACAATGTCACAGCGCGCTCAAATCCGACCTCGGATGCCGACCTCGGATGAGCAATTTAGGGCCAAAAAATGCTCCAAAATGAGCGAAAACACAGTTGCAGCTGTTCCTCCTCTCTTCTCCACGTTTTTTCTAGTCTTCTCTCAGTTTTTTCAGTTCCCACACATAGCTTTATTACTTGGGCACCCTTGGCCTTTTAGTTGACCGCAAACGGACCCCGAACAGGCCAAAAAATGACCCCGTAGTGCATAGTTGTCACCCTGCTGCAGCCATCCGCACACCTGGCACTCAACTTTTTCCAATTATGCATCCTGCCACCACATGAAGTAGCCCCAAAATATGGTCCTCATGATGACCTTTTTGCATAATTATCACAAGAAAATAGCCACGTTGTGTTCGTACTTATCCACGTGCAAGTATTGACCCCATTCGACCTCCTGACGCCACTGAACGTCATCTGACGCACCTGCTTACCTCATGTCGTCGGCCCGCCGATAGCTTCCTCGAGATTTTTTAGACGCTGCAAACTCCTTCTTATTATAGAAAAAACACACTGGTACTAGTAACGATGAAAATCGATGCACTATGTACATGATGTCCTACCGGTACACATGTGGGCCCCACGTAACCACCTGGCTCTAAAAAATGGGAAAACCTTTATTTTATGCACCATGCATGTGTATGTACATACGCGAAATCCCTTGCTCCAAAAAACTCCTGACATAATTTGCCCATCCCCTAGCCTGCTAGATCATTCATGATCAGTAGTAGCAGCAAAAAGCGATATGAGACTCTCCGCATCACAAGGCTCCTCATCCCTCACCAACATTACTTTCTCCACAGACAGCTCATCTTGATCCACCATCATTAACCTGGCATGATAAATTTAAGATGCAATCCAATTACTCTTGACTTATGCAGAATCCCATCCAAGCTAGCCAGCTGATATGTACCATTTGGAAAACACTCCACTACCTTGAAAGGGCCTTCTCACTTAATTTGAAACTTCTTTTGGAAGGTGTTGTCCAGCTTATTGTTGTAGCGCAAAACCAAGTCATGCTTCTTGATACCCTTCCTTTTGACCTTTTCATTTATCTTTGCCAAAGCCTTATTCTGCATCTGCCCATAATGTTCCAATGCACTCATCCTATCCAGCTGAACCTCTTGTAATTGTAAGAGCCTTTCTTTGAATGCATCACTAGACTGCCCAAGCAACTTCTCTAGCATCTTGACTGCAGGAAACTCTACCTCCACAGGTAATAGTGCTTCCTTTCCATACACCAAATGAAATGGAGTAAACCCTGTACCTGTCTTCACCGAAGTACGGTAAGCCCATAATGCACTAGGCAATGCCAAATCCCAATTCTTTCCTTGGTGCTCTGTCACTTTCGAAAGAATTTGTACCAACTCACCATTGAAACTTTCATTTAAGCCATTACACTGCGGGTAATAAGGAGTGGTATGTTGGTGCCTAATCTTCATCTTTGCACATAAAAAGTCCAGCAGTTTAGCTCGAAATCCTAGCCCCTTGTCTGAAAGTAGCTCCAATGGCACCCCAAACTTGCAACATATTTCATCGTACACAAATTTTGCCACAGCCTTTCGAGTGATCTGTTTTACTGCTATAGCCTTTACCCATCTAGAGAGATAGTCCACTGCAGTCAAAATATAGCTTTTGCCCCTGCTTGTGATAGGTAACGGGCCTATTGCATCAATCCCCCACTTTTCAAACACATCAAATGCCATAATGGTTTTTCGTAGCTCTGGCTTCAACACTCTCTTCCCAAATTCTTGACACCTATTGCAAGACCTACACCAATGATGAACATCCTTGTGCAAACTTGGCCATACATACCCCTCTTGCAAGATCTTATGCAAGGTGATCTTTAAAGCAAAATGGCCTCCACATGGACCTTCATGATTCTCTTCCAACACTCTATAAAGCTCCTCCCACCAAGGTACACGTCTCAACACTAAATCAGCCCCTTTCATGTACAATACATCACCAATCAATTTGTACCTGTACGCTCTACGCACAAAACCATACTTCTTAGACTTATGAATGTCCTTCGAAATGATTCGTGTTAGCAAAAACTCCTCTTCTTGAGCCAAACTTTCCCTGCCATGATAAAGATGTAAATTGGTCCTCAACACAAATAGCTCCCCAATCATGCTTTGAGCTGCTTCATGTGCCTCTCCATTTAGAGAACGTTCAATGTGTCTGATGCTCCATGCTTCAAACTTCTTTAACAGGCCTTTAATTCTAAAACACATTTCCTTCAATGAGGTGTTCTTGCTCTTCCACACACCCAGCGCTTGCTTCACCACTAACAAGGCATCACCTTTAATGCTTAACCTTCTGATCCCATGCTTCAAACAAATGTGTAATCAAGCTTCCAAAGTTGCATATTCAGCCTCATTGTTACTATGCGCATCCAATTTGAACCCTCTCTTACATACTAGCTTACCCTCTGGATCATAGAGTGCTATACCCCCTGAAGCCGCATCATGGATCTTTCTGTATGAGCCATCAAAGAACAACACATGTGCATTTCTGATATGTGGCACTTCTTCAACTACCTTCTCACCACCTCTTCCTTAACAAGAATGGGATTCTCCTTGTAAGTCAACAAATCAGCTAGGGTAGCTCTTGTACTATCTTCCACTAGGAAAGAGAACTCAAACTCTTGCAACTCAATTACCCATTTCTTCACCACATTTGACATGTTTGTGACATTAATTAGCTGTGGCAAAAAGGCATAACTTGTCAAGAAAACAAAAGGTCGTGGAAGTAATGACGAAATCGTCGACAAGCAAATATGACACTGACCATCACTAGCTCTAATTCCGAGAATTTTCTCTCAGCTACCAACTTTACTCGACTTGCACAATACATTGGCCTCATATAATGGCTGCCCTTCCCCTTTTGCAATAGCATGGCTCCAATGGCATCATCCCATACTGATAGATTTACATAAAACACTTTCTCCCAATTAGGAGCCTCCATGGCTGACAACCCCCCTAACACCTCTTGAAACACTTCTTCACACTTGTCATCCCATTGCAATGGGTCATGCTTTGCCACTTGTTGTAATGGATAAAGGAGCTGTGAAGACAATGGAATAAACCGCGCCATATACTTCACCTTGTGTATAAAAGGTTGCCAATTGCTTCGTACTCGTAGGTGATGGAAGAAGAATGATAGACTTAACCTTGTCAGGATCAGCCTCAATGCCATTTTCTGACACCATGTGGCCTAATAACTTCACCCTTGGCTGTGCTAGATGACATTTTTTTGGATTTAGTTGTCCTCCACATTCATCATATCGAGCCAATACCATCTGCAACTTCTCATGGTGTTCAACCCTATTGCTGTAGACACAGAAGTCATCCATAAAAGCTTTAACACAACTACCAGCGAAAGGTGCCAATACCCAATTTTCTCTCTCTTGATAGAAACATGGTCCATTTGACAACCCAAATGGAAATACCGTGTAGCAATAGCAGCCCCATGGCTTAATGAAAGTTGTCTTTGTTAGGTCTTTAAGAGAAATCTTCAATTGAAAATAGCCTGAAAAACCATCACACACACTGTACCTCTCATAACTTGCCGCTGAATCCAAGATCTGATCAATGAATGGAAGAGGATATGGGTTCTTCTTAGTGGCTGCGTTTAAGGGTTTAAAATCTACACAAATCCTCCACCTTCCATCCTTCTTTGGTCTGACTACTACTGGACTCACCCATTCTATGGTCTCCACAAGGACTATGAACCCTGCCTTCAATAAATTGTCCACCTCTTCCCACAAGGCTTTCATTTGCTCTTGACACATGCTTCTTAACCTTTGTTGCACTGGCTTAGCACCTTCTTTCAACTCTATATGAATCTCTTCGCCTTGAACCCTCTGATCTCTTCATATGAAGTAATGAAAAAATCAGGAAAACTAGCCAGCATGTGCAAATATATCTCCTTCTCCATAGCTGAGAGGTCTCCACTGATCATTTGTGCCATCAATTCCTACTTCTTTGACAATTCAACCTTGGTTTGCATTAGCCCTTCATAAGGTCCTTCACTTTCATCTTCAACCTCATTTGCAAATGCGACTAAACCAGACTCCTGGATTCCTTTGTCCATCAAAAGAAATGCAACATCAGCATCCTCATCACTACTAGTAGTACTATCACTGTCCTCATCAGTCACTGTGGAATAGTCTTTGTCACTAGACTCATCTTCTTCTTCATAAAGCTCCTCCAATCGTTTCCTTGTGTCCATATTATATATCTTCTTGGCACCTGTCTTTCCATAGAGTCTAATTGTACCATGTCGCCAATCCTGAACAGCTCCCACTGCGCGTAACCATGGTCTACCCAGGATAATAGGATATGCTCCCAACCCTGCTGGCATCACATGAAAATCAACCACTACCTTTGCATCATATGCTTCCACTTCTAAGCTCTTTACAACACCCAAACATTTCACTTTTTGATGATTTGCCAATCTGATCCGAAAGCCTGACACCCCAGTCTCACTGTAAGACCCATCTTCTCAAGGCATGAGTGTGTTATGACACATATTTGGGCTCCACCATCCACATAACCTTGTCCCGGATTCTTTCTTTTGTGCCACACATCTACTATTGGGCATATGTCTTGTAGCTCGTCCATTGCCAACGCCTTCACTGAACCTCTCTCTGGCTCTTTCTCCATTAGGTTAACCATCCTCTTCCACTGTCGCTTTAGCTTAGGCACCATTTCTATAAGCTGCCCAAAAGTAACATCTGCCTTCCTACTTGTCAGATACTCCTTCAAGTCATAGCTTAATTTCCCATCCCCCAGTGGAAAATCTGAAACATGAAACTTGCGACGAGCTCTCCTTTTCCTCTTGGCCTTGACATCCTCACCTTCATGGCTTTTTTCCTTCTTCTTACTAGGACCTGGGGCACTTCTTCCTTCTTTGTCCTCGGTGGTCATCTTCCCACTAGGCATCACTAATGTATCCTCCAGCTTTGCTACCTTCTCCAAGGTGACCACACTTATCACTTTTGTCTTTCCCTTTTCCTCCTGGGTTAATCCACTGGTTCCTTCTTCTCCCTTAATTTCAATGCCATAATCATTTGACCTATTTAGCACCTGTCTTGGCAATGGATACATGTCTCCCCCCATCCTTGGTGGCTTATCACATTAGGGCTGATGTGTCCCAACTCTCCACAATTATAACATGTGGGTGTCTACCTCCAGAATCTACCATTGCTTTGTCCAACACCATTCCTGGGTTTTTCTTCACCTCCTGGCTGATTTGCAAACCTCCTTCAACCTCGATTATTTCCAACATTACCTAGCATGTTTAGGTTGAGATTCTTCATTAAATATACCACTTGCCTCATGGCTTGCCTTAGCCCATCATCTTGCACTGCTGTAGTGACCACTACTAGCATAACTTGAGGAGTAATAGAAACATGATGAACCCTTGGAATGCGACCTTTTAAAGAATCCATAGGCTGAAACTCAAGCCTCTTGGGTGAAGACTCCACCCCTAACTGGCTCATTTTCCTCAGCTTCGACTCTTTGTTCCTTGCCACCTCCAATGCATCTTCATATGTTCTAGGTTTCTTTAGCTCCAGTCTCCAACGTATATTCTCCCAAAGACCAGGCAAGAATCTGTCCTTCTTCATCATGTCAGGTGGGGGTACTTGTGGTGCTAAGGCCTTACACATCCGCTCCCATGTCAATGAAAAATTACGTATGTACGCATCTACTTGCTCACCTTCCTTTTGCAACAACAAACTTTGTACTTCTTGCCAGACTTTGTCAGGATCTTCTGTATTCACAAACTCCACTTCCAATCCATGCCTTAGATTGTCCCAACTCAATCTTATAGACAGATCTACTGCACGCAACTCCTCTTCAAATGCTTTGGACCAAACTCGTGCATCACTCTTCAAACAAATCTGGAGAAGACGTAACATCTGTGCCGGGTCATGAATCTGGTTGCTAATGCAAGCAACCTCCATCTTTTCCAAAAATTCTTCCACATCTTCATCACTTCTTGCATGAAACTCCAGATAAGAGAAAGCCATGGCTACCCAATCTCTAATGCTTTTAGAACCCCTTCGAGAACACACGTACACGAACCCAAACTTTTGACTGACTCAATCCCCAAGAACATCAATGGAGCTCAACTTTAGATAAGTACAAACACATGCACATCAAATGAGTTTTCATAGTTAATCATCGGAATGACAACAGGTAAAGGACATTCCAGGATCTCTCGTAATCTTCTTGGCCCGAGCATAAAGACTATGCGCTACTGGAAAAAAAAATTCCTAGACACATGAACATTTATCTGGATTCTTTGAGTTAAATAAAAAAGAGTGAATTGAGGGCCATTTTGATCATCCATTAAAGCCAACCATGAAGCTCCCAGGAAGGCACACCTGACTTATCCTCTGATTTTGCCAGAATTTCGGCAGCATAACAGCATAAATGGCTTAAAAGACTAAAAAACCAGCCATGATAACTTGGGAAAATTTTGACAGAGTTTCCCAAGAAGTAGAGCAGTAAGAACCCAAAATATAGACGATATGTGTAAGCATAGACTGCCAACAACAATAGAACTCGAACATCAAGTAGGAATCACTAGGACATAGCCTATGGCGAGGTCACAACAAAAAGGGTGCTTCAACCACCTATATCACCGAAAGGATCTCACATTTGAGAATCCCCCAGCTCAATAAAACCTCACGCTATCGACCCTCTCACGAAGGCTTATGCAAACCTCGTATAGTCAAGTCTCAGAAATGACTATCTTCCAGACCAAGTCTCAGAAATGGCTGGGACTGCCAAATAAAACCAAGTATGGATTCACAAAGGCATACAATGGCAGTATCCATAAGTAGCGTACAATACAAGACCATGTGCTCAAACAGACGCCCAATGATGCATACACTCAAAAACTGCAAGTGACTTCCACTTGCTAGTATATCACTATACTCCAGCTACCTATACCTGTGTGAATCACCTGTACCTGTAGCTGTACCTATCCCTGTAACTTGTAACATGTATCCTATAATCTGTCACCTGTAATCCGTGACCTGTAATCCCAAATCTCGAAGCTTGAGGCTCGAAGCAGAAGGTACTCGAAGAAGATCCTCCGTGGGGGCGCCAAAAGAATGTGAGCGGGATGGAAACACACACAACGCCTCTATAATGACCCGACACACACTCTTGGGATGATACACACACACACACATTATGGGGCACCACTCGGCTTACACAATACGCCTGGCCGAGACAGGAAACACACACAAGGAGCGAGAAGAGAGAGATTTCCCACTTGCCCACTCACCACTCACATACACACACTCACACACACTCTCAATTCAGCTCAAAGGACAAAAATTTATGTTGTTTAGACTCAATGAAGCTCATCCCAACACGAATGGGACAAATAGGTTACAGAGCATTGAGGAAATACACCAGATACAACCACAAAGTTAAGCAGAGGCTTCACTCATCGGAGAAGATTACACAGAAAAACAACAGAACATCTATGAGGAATTTGGCAAAATGGACAGAGCCATTGAGTCCGTAATGGCCCAAAACCCCACCCTACAATGTCACAGCGCTCAAATCGGACCTCGGATGAGCAGTTTAGGACCAAAAAATGCTCCAAAATGAGCAAAAACACAGTTGCGGCTGTTCCTCCTCTCTTCTCCACGTTTTTTCTGGTCTTCTCTCGTTTTTTTCAGTTCCCACACATAGATTTATTACTTGGGCACCCTTGGCCTTTTAGCTGACCTCAAACAGACCCCGAACAGGCCAAAAAATGACCCCGCAGTGCATAGTTGTCACCCTACTGCAGCCATCCGCACACATGGCACTCCACTTTTTCCAATAATGCATCCCACCACCACGTGAAGTGGCCCCAAAATATGGTCCTCATGATGATCTTTTTGCAAAATTATCACAAGAAAATAGCCACGTTGTGTTCGTACTTATCCACGTGCAAGTATTGACCCCATTCGACCTCCTGACGCCACTGAACGTCATCTGATGCACCTGCTTACCTCATGTCGTCGGCCCGCCAATATCTTCCTCGAGAAGTTTTACGTGCTGCAAACTCCTTATTATAGAGAAAACACACTAGTACTAGTAATGATGAAAATCGATGCACTATGTACATGTTGTCCTACCTGTACACATGTGGGCCCCACGTAACCACCTGGCTCTGGAAAATGGGAAAACCTTTATTTTATGCACCATGCATGTGTATGTACATATGCGCAATCCCTTGCTCCAAAAAACTCCTGACAATGGGATGGGGAGATAGTAGCGAGATATTCCATTTGGCATGGATGAAGAAAACCATGTTGTGCGTTACACAGGTTCTGGTTGTTTCCACGATACATCATAGGAGCTTCGAGGATATGGTCGATCAGTATGACACATATATAGATTTTGCAGATATCTTTACATGGATACAGGATGGGGAGATAGTAGGGGGATATTCCATTTGAGATGGCTACTTGATGAGGAAAACCATGTTGTGTGTTACACAGCCATTGAGGGAAAAGGTTATGACCAAATGCCACTATCCACCTTTTACAGGTCATGTGGAATTGCTACCACCTTGCAAGGTGTAGAGAAATACTTCTTTTGGCCAACACTCAAGAAGGATGTGGACGAGTTTGTGCGCAGTTGCATGGTATGCCAGAAGGTCAAGTTTGACAGTCATAAAGCACAGGGATTGTTACAGTCTTTGCCCATAACCACTTGCCCTTGGGAAAGTATTGCAATGGATTTCAGTTTGATCTCCCAAGAACACGGAGTGGTGACGATGGCATTTGGACTATTATTGAAAGATTTAGCAAGTAGGCTCATTTCATTCCAGTGAAGAAAACAGTCAAACCAGATCACTTAGCGAGACTCCTTGTGGCCCAGATCTTCAAATTACATTGCATGCCTGAGACGATTGTCTCCGACAGGGACCCCAGATTTACGAGTTTTTTTTGGAAGGAAATTTCGGAGGACATTGGCACGCGGTTGCAGTTCTCATCCTCTTTCCACCCGCAGACTGACGAGCAATCTGAGATTGCTAATTCAATGGTACTCGATTATTTGAAGTCTTATATCTCAGATCAGAAGACTCAATGGGAAAAGTACCTTTGGTAGAATTTGCCTACAACAACACAATACACTCTTCAATGGGGAAGGAAACATTTGAGATTATTGAAGGTGACGCGAAGGTTCCACCCTTCCTAAGCACGAAAGATAAGAGTTTTCAAGCCGATGAGTACACGTGCGGCTTGTATATAGCTTTTGCCAAGGTCCACGAGGCCGACTGAAACTGCTTCTGACACTTGGAGGATTCACAATGCATTTCATGTGAGTCTCTTGAAACCTTTTAAAGGTGATGTGCCCAAAGATGGGGAGCCCGATGAGCAATGCAAAGTAGAAGAAAATGAGGATATCCTTGTTTCTAAACAGATTTTGGCAGATAAGGATAGAAAGAATAAGGGTAAAGTAAGAAGGCGGTTCTGGGCTAAATTCAAGAACTATTCTTCATTGGATGCGAAGTGGATGGAGGAGGAGGACCTAGCAGATACTCCTTAGATTGTGAAACTTTACCTCGAAGATTTTGGTTTAGCATAGTCTACTCCGATTGAAACCCCGAATTTAGTGTAAGAAACTAGGCAACTAGGCTCTCCCGGATCCTCCTCCCAACCTCCCTTTATAGGTGGGCTCCTTGCCCCTTGCCCTAGACGGATCCCCTGTCCACACTGCCTAGTTCGACCCTTGGCCGTAGTCTTTGCCTAGCCTAGTTCTTAGGGTATAAGACCCGCGTCTTGACATTACTCCCCCCTTAAAGAAGAGTTTTCGTCCTCGAAAAAAAAAGTGGTAAACTTCTTCTTAAGAATACTGATGTTCTCGTTATTGACGTCCCATAAGTGAGCTAGTTGTCTGTATGACCGATAATTGGTGCAGTGAGGAGATTAAATCAAACCAAGAGGAATATCTTGATTTTCAACATTGTTGTCCGTTTGAAACCACTTGGGTCTAAATGGTAACTCCATATATAACTCACTTGAGTGTTGTAAAGGAGTAACCACAACTAAGAGTCACTTGGGTTTAAATGGTAACTCCATTTATAACTCACGTGAGTACTGTAAAGGAGTAACCACAACTAAGAGTTGTCCAAAGGCATAACCAGTTTTCATATCTTCTGAAGGTATTGGAATAATGCAAGGAAACCTTGGCGTAACTTTCCATGCAATTGTGAGCCAGATTTCCTACTCGCCTGAGTATCTTGAAAAGTCTGTGACATGTTCATCCCTAATGAAGGTTACGTGCCAACGTACTCTGTCAGCACACTTGGTAAGTCCTTGACGTATGAAAGTATTGACACAATCTCCAACCCCACCACAAGAGGTGTTCAAAGTCGAAAATCGTACTTAAGGAAATTCTAGAATAGGGGGAAAATCATCTATCTAGAAATGCGTTGTGCTAACATATGCTCTTAGCAGATCCTTTAGCACAAGATTACTCTTTGTAATCGTTGTAATCTACCTATCCCCTTGGATAACTAACAGTACTGAGGTGTGTTTTCCTCACGGTTTACAGACAGCCGTCCCAGATGACTGGTGAACGGGAAATCATAGTAGTGTTTAACATTGGTGAAGAATCAACAATGTCCAAAATAACCATCGTGGTTAGCTTGAAAAAATCCAGAAACGCCCAAACCGAGCCATGACCTCTATTAGTGATTAGTGGATTTAAAAGTAATCTCATAGAGATAGTGCACATAGAGTGCAAAATGCTTCATAAGTAGCAACCTGAGGAATATGCATGCCGTTCCAAATCAGCCTTTGCTAAACACTAGGGCCCATAACACCTAGTGTGCATGCATTTAGAAAAAACTAACCCAAACCTGTATATCCATAATGATCTTTGCCAATACTTATGGCAATTGTGATGCGCCTAGCACGCATTAAAAGGAATGTAAATAGTTCTGAAAAGAAACTAAATACTTTTAGTTGCAACATTTTGCAGGCCTTGCTGAAACGTCTGAATCACAATAGAAGGTGAAACATTGATCACTTCTAGGTACAGACAATGAAACTTTTTCATTAACAACTTATAGCCTTGCTATATGTATAAACAACCATTTGTAATGTTGTTTAGCAGTACTTGTACCTTAACAAGTCATTCTAAGTATTCGACAATTTCTGGCCACGAAATTGCTCCTGATACATCGTGCTAAAAATGGTCTAAAAAACAGATGTGACCAGCACCTACTAGGGACTTTGTTGTGACACATAATTGAAATAATGGCGCCAGTGTCAGTCCAGAGACTCATATTCTCCACATGTGGAATATGTATCATGTAAGGATGTGTAAAAAAGGACACCCTTTAAGTACAAGATGCACTTGTGTGTGGAGGTAACTACAAACACTCTACGACGGGAGTGAGAGGGACCCTCATTAGCCTTGCTCCACACTAGCTAAACCAAACTCCTTGAGTTCCTAGACCATGTTGTATTCCATGTGACAACATGTGCCATATTGAACCCTTACAAGTAGGTTCATAACCGCACTAGGCCGAAAGATAGATTGGACACTCGACCCAAAATACTTTGTGCCGACATGCCCTTGGCATGGTTCTGGAACATTCAAGCGGACTTAGACGTCTTGAAAAACCAAGCAAAGCATACTAAAAATGGAATAACACCAATTCAATAGATGCGTACCTGGAGATTTGAACGTAATGTTCACTTACCCGTATTCAAATGGAGAGGAGCACGTCCCCTACCTGAACAAAACAAAGAGCATCACACTGGAAACCTTGGTTGTTGCCTGTGCAGTCGAAGCCCTTGGATTAGAATCTACGTAGTCAGACCCGGTGGTAAGACTATTTGTAGAAACTGCTCAACTAGCAAATCACGGTAACTAACATAGTCAACCGTGTACAAAATGATTGGCATCAACTTGAAAAGTGCCTCCGTCCACTACCGTGTGTGGTAGATTGCGGAATTCTTTCCTTGAAAGTATAACTGGGAGAGATCAAATGTGATCCTCAATGCAGATCAAGATGTGATCCTTAATGTTTATGGGGTGATGTAACAATCACCCGCTGGGTCTTACCCCAAAAAAGTATGTCCATAAACACGCCGTAGTGCTATAGTTAGAGCAAGAAATCCACAGAAGTCAAATGGCTAGCGCGTATTAACAACCATGCAGTCTCAACTATGTGCTGTCTCTAGACTCCATGGTGTAGATCAGCTAATGTAAGTGCAAGAGTATCCAAAACTCAATTTGAGCATCGCACTAGAAACATATAGTGCAAAAATGACACCCTAAACATCCGTAATGACAAGACTCTTGCTTGTCTATTAACGTCGATGTGTACTTCCTTGGGTATATCTTGAAAACAGTCACCCAAAGAATGCAAATAGTTGGGTCTTACCCTTCTCCTGACATCGGCTCTTAGCCTGTTTGGCTCATAGCCCTGATGCAAAATAGCGTTTAATCGACGAACCGATGAAGACTAATTTGAGTAGCATCATAGCCACATGCTAGCTGTGAGTTAGAGCACCTTGGCTCAAGCTGACTCACAAGTAGAATATGTAGCAATAGATTATTAGAAGAGTTTCGTTATTCTTAAAGGAAATAAGAAAAAGAGAGAAAAGAAGAGCATGCTAGGCTGAGGAACTTTCCTTAAATGTGTAGAGTGTGTGCCCAAAATGTGTGCTCTTAGACATCTTATGCGTGAAGTGCATCTTATCCTATAAGCATTCCACAATCTGTCTGTATGACGCTTTCATCAAGAGAGGCAACAGAAAACACAAGTTAAATCTTGACCGTCTACCGTGTAGGGTGACTGTATGAGGATGACTTGAAAGGGGCACCTTGCCGGTGAATCGGGACGAAATTGTAGATTCTTTTTAGTATTTTTGAGTGTTGATAGCAACCAACAATCCATCCGTACTCTGCCCTTGACAGAGTTGCAAGTGTGTTAGTGGAAGCGTAATGCATGAAGTGGCAGAATTGAATTCACGTCACTAGCATGCCTTGCATAAAGAATGGTAAGTCCTTGCGCAGAGTAATGGCCTCAACCGTGAGAACCAAAACTGTAGGTAACTTGCAAAATTTAAACTGGTAGGGATTCTGTGAGCTGATATCCCCTATTTTGCCAGTTCCTTGAAGCCGTGCTTCCTATAAAATTGCCAAAGCACTTTGCTTTGCACAATGACAATAATTGCTAAGTAAAGTGTAAACAGGAAGAAACAGGAAAACTTAAACTTGGATAACCTGGTCGTTGTTGCAACCAGTTGTCATGAAAGTTGGGAGAAAAACTCCGTCCAAAACGGCCCATAGCCATATCTACACCGACGCCCTCGTATGTCGTATACACTCGTCTGGTACATAATGCCATAACCTGCAAAATTGAATTCACCTGCAAACACCTTGCATATTCCTTCCCCATTGTGTATGCTCATAGCTTATGCCAAACGTAGGAAGCCACAATGCAAGATGTATTAGTTGAAGCCTTGCTTTGTAGAAGTTTGTCTGGCCTCATTGCTAACAAATGCTATTGACGACAGAATGTCATAGCAAAAGGACTCGACCTTGTCGATCATGCACAAAAGAACATGGACCTTGTCTACTTGTACATCATATTGCGAAGCAAAAACTATACTTGCAAGGTATGAATGTTTACCTGCTTAGCGTGATTACTGTTGTCCTTGAGTAGATAAGGCCAACAGTGGCCCGTGAACTTTTCCATCTGTATCTGGCTTTCGTAGAAGTTGTCTAGCAAAGTCTAGCTATAGGTCATGCCAAACTTCTTGTAATGCTAGAGAGGCTATTTGTACGCAAGCTGTACTTTATTTGGATACTTCTCAAGATTATATGCAACAAATATGTAATGTATATGATAATTGTCACAAGCCATGCTTTTGCTTGAAGGGCTTAAAGTGCACTCACCTTTTTTGCAATATGTTGTTATGCAGTATGCCGTACAAAAATTATCAAACAAAAGAAAAGATACTGCTTACCTTGTGAGGTACTCACCTCGAATTTGGTCCAATCTCGGCGACTAGCATTGTTTTGCATGGTTCGTGCATGCAGTCCTGAGAACGTGCACCCTCTTCGCATAGTCTTGTGATCAATCATTGCTCTACTCGACCATCAAATCCCAAACCGTTTTAAGGAAGTCGATTTTTTAAAACTTTGCAATCTGTTTCTTGCTGCATGGCCGATGCATGTTATCTAGTGATACATGCAAGCTAGTCCACGCATGTCACCTTCATTCGATGCCAAAAACCACATCGGCCTGTCGAGATGCCATATTCCCATGCTACGAGGGGGGTTTGGCCCGTGGGCAGCCTCCCTTAGTCCAATTTAATTGCCCAAGGCCTTTAGCCTTAGGGCACCCCGTGTGAAAAGAAGGGCAAGCCCAGCGATGGCGGGAGAGAGAGCATGAGAGGGCAAAAGCCCTACTGCGCCATGACCTGCGAACTTGTGACGGCTTATGTGCCCCTCGGCCTCGCGCTCACATCAAGATCTTCAGTAGCCGAATCGGCGTGGGTGTGTCGGGCGCTCGTGCCTCCTCCCTTGTTAAGGGATCCTGCCCACAGCTTCTTGAGCCCGCCATGAAAGTCCCCATATAAGGGGTCCCTCCTGCGGTTCTGCCCTCGGCTGCCCCTTCCTTCTCGACGTGCAAGGGTTGCTCTCCCCGGTTCTCCATGAACACCCGATAGAAAGAGAGAGAGAGAGAGAGAGAGAGAGAGAGAGAGAGAGAGAGAGAGAGAGAGAGAGAGAGAGAGAGAGAGAGAGAGAGAGAGAGAGAGAGAGAGAGAGAGAGAGAGAAGATCCATGGCAAGAAGTTCTCGCCCTGCCTCCTTCTTCTTCCTTCCCCTTTCCCCTGAGCTCTGATATCAATGTAAAAAACTAGGCAACTAGGCTCTCCTGGATCCTTCTCTGATACCAATGTAAGAAACTAGGCAACTAGGCTCTCCTCGATCCTCCTCCCAACCTCCCTTTATAGGTGGGTTCCTAGCCCCTTGCCCTAGACGGATCCCTTGGCCGTAGTCCTTGCCTAGCCTAGTTCTTAGGGTAGAGGACCCTTGTCCTGACATTCAGCTTTGGCCGGAGATCTGGTGCAGTGGGTTGCACAAGAGGGGAGTTATTCCGCTCCTTTGTCAACATATGTCTTGATTTTTAGAATACTAGAGTCACTGGTGTCTCTTTGAGATTCAGGGATACTGAGAGCTGACATTATTCTGTTGTATAACTTTATAAAATGGAATATGAAACTGATTTGTTCTTGACTTTTTTTAAAGTGCACGAACTAATAGACAAAATGACTGTAGCATTTTGGTCTGAATGATCTCGATAGACATGGTTCCAATAGGCATTAGTCAATCCTGCATAGACAAGTAGGGGAAATGCAGACAGGCTAAAAAGCTGACATGGCAACTTTCGTTTTTTGTGGCGTGACTCTCGCGCTGACACGTGGCTAGCTGTACGGATGTCCGCGTGTTACGGAAGCTGGGAGAAAAAAGCAAGTGGTAGCTTTTGGATAGCTTTTGGACATTGCTTTTTCCTATGCAAGAGATGGGAGAGAGAGAGAGAAGCTCTTGCTTTATTTTTGGGGCTCAAGAGAGAGAGAGAGATCATGAGAGAGAGAAATCTCTTCTGCTTGATTTTAGGAAGAGCTTTTGATTTTCAACTTTTGGGCTCTTGTTTTAGCACCCCTTGTAATCCCTTTAAATATGTAGGTAGGCCTCTCACAACCCAGAGCATCTGGACGCAGAATCTGAGTGTGAGCGCTTGCCTACACTCTTGTACTTTGAACATAGATTAATACAAAAAGAAATATGAAAAGGGGCGCTAGTCTTTGGGGCCAATATCTCTAGGCACGGAACTCCGCCGGGCCAGTGTCGAATCAATTGTGAATTGTGAACTATTTTGAAGTGATCTTTTGTGGCGTCACGGTAGATCTCGGCTTGGAGTGTCCAAGTCTATTATGTAACTATCACGTAAATGCTCGCTGTCTGATTTTTTCCCAAAATACCCTTTAGCCAATTTTCACATGGCAAAACGTCGTTTCTTTCGGTCCAAAATGGTCAAGAATGGCGTTTCCATTTCGACCCAGCGAAACACCATTTTGTGTGACTATGCTGAGTGGTGACCATCTGTTGAGCTTCATGGAGATATATTGGGAGGGTGTGCATACGCTAGCAATTATTGATCTTATATTCATGTGTCGATGTGATTTTTTATGTGTGTATTTTTCTTCTTTCTCGTCTTAAATAATGGGTGTTTTTGTGAACCCAAAAAATCACCAGATGGATCGATTTCCAATGCAATTGGGCGGGCACATAACTAGCCTCCGACAAACCTTTCAATTGCCATAACTTTCCCTCTGGATCTTTGGTTGAAGATTCCAAAATACCTTCATGCTCCATAACTTAAGCTCTACAACCCTTTCCACTCGTACTAGCTCTGAGAACTTGCCCATACCTGCCCTATCTATTGTGGATATTCAAAACCTTCTAGCCTTGGACTGCTCTATCTTTAACATTGTGGCTCCGTTTGGTGAGCCATCTAGATGGGCTTCTAGAGAATCTCAAGCACTACATTCTCGGGCACTATCCTTGCACTTCAAACACTTTGACTTGCCATCCCAATTGGACTCTTTTTGGAGCCTTCTTGGCCTAAAAACCCTCATTAGACATACATTTCTACTGGCACCTTCTTGCCCAGGGCCTTCATACCTACTCTAGCCTTCTGCACCGCACCTGCCTATAGCCTTAGCCTAGAATTACACACGCATCAACGTGTACTTCATTGGGGTCGTCTATTTGTTGGATTGTTTCTCTTATGATATTATCTATGTAGCTCCCTAACTTGATCTCACTCGAGCTATCCATTGCTTTAATGAAGCACTCCCTTGAGGACTAAATAGCATCATATTAGTTAATGGCCTAGCTAAATATTTGACCATCTGTCACTAACTATAGTTAATTGATTGATTTTAAATCAAATTATCAACTTCCTTTTGGGTGTGTACAAACCATTTATCAAGTAATGTTGTGCATATCTGTGATGATGTGAAGGAGGTAATGTTCCTTTCTTCCATGCATGATTCCATGGCTCTCGGGTTACCATTGACATAGAACCACCTGCAAAACAGATAGCTTGTGCAAGAGTAGACTAAGCCTCTCCAAGTGCCGTTGATTGAAATCTCCGATCAAGACTTACTTAACTTGCTCTAGACCTTCCCATATGGTACTCATGCGACCCATCTTGAGTACAAACGTTGGAGATGGGGAATGGGGAAACACACCCGGCACAAACACAGGGGCCTCTCTATAGCTCAAGGTATCCACAACACCCCTATCCTCTCAGAAAACACCTTCAAAAACACACTTTACACTAGCAAACCACCACCTGCTCAATTTCCAATGCTCACACACTCCACAATTCCACCACACAATGCACACCTACTGTCACGGTCTGTCTCCACCCTTACACACACTCATAGCTGCTCAATCTCACTCTTTCACACAAAACACCGTCGATCCGGGGGGTTACACACTCCCACACTGTCGGCACCGAGGGGAAACATGAAAGCAGGAGAAAGAGAAGGGGGGAAGGGGAAACAATAGCAATCAGGGCAATGGTGGATTTACTGCACTTGAAAAGGCATGTACACTGGTTTGCACTGCCATCACCCTGGCCAATTTCGAGAAAAAGTTACAAAGGGGCTAGCTTGTTAGAGAACTCCGCTTTGCAGGCTTCAAACGGCACCAAAAAAGCCCCTAATTTGACTAAAATTTGATTTTTATAGGGGGGGCTTTAATTTTGGAATTTACATTTTAATTGGTCCATTTGGCACTTTGATTTGGCATCTTTTGGAAAGGGACACAGCTTTACTTTTTTCCTCTACTCTTTCTTTCTCTCTTTGCACAAGGGGGGGGGGGGGGGGGGGGGGGGTTGCATTTTATTCTTTCTTTATTTTTTTCCTCATTATTTTTACCCCTTTGGGGCTACCCTTTGCATTGCTCCTTTGGTTCATCTTTGATCCGACACCCTCTTGCCTTCTCTCTCTTTATTTCCCTCTTCTCTTTGGTCCTGCCATACTCAACTTTGGAAATACTTGCTCGATTTTGCACTTGGCGCCCCCTTCTTTTGCTTGCTTGCCCTTGCTTTTGCTTGGCCGGCTTGCCTTTACCTTATACCCATGGTGCCTTCGGGCGATTTTGCACTTGGCGCCCCCTTCTTTTGCTTGCTTGCCCTTGCTTTTGCTTGGCCGGCTTGCCTTTACCTTATACCCATGGTGCCTTCGGGCCCTTTCTCTGTCTCTCTCCCTTGCACTTTACTGCCGTGGGGCACCACATCGACTTACCCTTTTCTCGTGGCTTCATTTCATTGTGGGACCCCTCCCCTAGACTTGCAATAGTGATGCCGCTATTGGGGGGGGGGGGCAGCACTAGCCCTCAAAAAACTGGCCCTAATGGATGCCCGCACAAACGGCCCCGCCACATCATCACTGTGCGGGACAGCAGCGTCGCCAACATGCAACCTCACCCTCATGCGGGGGCGTACCACCATGCCACCTCACTTGCCAAAACCGCCTGCAGTTTCGCCTTGCAGGGCCGCGCGACACCCGCCACAGCGCCCCATGGGGGTCCGCCATCGCCAACGACTAGGGAGATCTCTCTCCTTCGCTACATGTCTTTGAATGGACACGGCCTAGCTCAAATAGCCCAACATCGGACGGCCACCCTACGCATGTGGGATTAACCCCATGCCACATGGTGGTTCCTGGATTCACCAAGCCTTTTAAGGCCTTTGAAATAAAAAAAACCCTTTAACCTTGAAGAGGAAAATTTTCCCCCCACTTCAAAGCCTGCAATATCTCGGTTCGGGGTCCGACTTCCAAGCCACAAAGCTCGCCAACCGAGATTTTGTTGTGTCAATTCCATTACGGGCAAGCTTCATTGTGTTGGATCTCTTTCGAGCCTGCTATTCGAGGCCAAAAAAAATAGAGGAAATTATCTGCAAACTCTCCACGGCCTGGAATGCCCCCAACTTGATCCTATCGTATCCTGCTGACCAAGTATCTGATTGATGCGCCGTTGATTTGTATTAGCTCCACATGATGCACACTATCCACCAAACATCTGGCGGCCACCAGAAAACACCAAATGGCGCATCCTCCAATGCAGGCAAATGGGCTCAGACCGGGCCCTCGAAAAATTTTCAGTTGACCATAACTTGATAACCAGAGTTCTGATCTGCAATCTGAGAAAACAGGCGTGCTCCATAAATTGAGCTCTACACATGCATCTACTAACATCAGCCTGGGCCATTTTTCCCCAGCTGCCCTGTCCGTCGGAGTTTGCAACACCTTCTAACTTTGAACTGCAATATCTTGCGCACCGGGGCTCCGTTTGATGAGCCGTCTGGACCCGCTTCTAGAGCACATTGAGCACTACATTTCAATACGCTGATAGAGCACTTCAAACACCTTGATCTGATAACCCAACTGAGCCCTCTTTGAGCCTCCTTGGCCTAAAAAGCCGCATTGAGCATACTTTTCCGCTACCTCTTGGCTGCCCTGGACCTTGGTACCTGCTCTAGCCTTCTTAGCTGCACTTGCCACGCTGCACTTGCCAGATGCCTCTACCTAGCATATACCATTTCCTAGCTTAGATGAACGCTATGTATGGATGGTAGCCAACATCAAGGTTGAACCACTATTTTGTTTGCATGGTGTAGAGGCAACATTTCATTGATGCTCTAGAGAATCATTAGAGAGTATGCCAAAATGGGGGTCTGGGAGGATGGGACATTGTTTATATAGCCCCCTACAAATGTGGCATCTCTTTGGAGGGAATAATTGAGCTTGATGATCCCCCTTGATAGCATGTTGAGCCTTGCCAAGCTTTATCAATTACCCAAATTTGATCTTGTTGACACTCTCATCGAGTGTTAATAACATGATTTATTACCACTTCACGCTTCAGGGACATAAAGAAAGACATATTTAGAAATTTTGGAAAAAATGCGTAATTTTGGAACAATTTTTTGTGAACCATGTTCTTGAGTGGTGGTTGTATTGTGCTAGGTTGGGCCATTGGTGTCGACTTTGTTAGGCTGCATTGTTGCCAATGGTTCGTGTCTGATTTTACTAACTTGAAGAAGTTGCATATAGGAATCAGGAGTATAGAGACAACTTAGAAAATTTTGATGTTAGATGGGTATGAAGAGTATGTAAAGGAATGGAAAACGTTGATGTATGAATTGTAAAGTCAACATAAATGTAGCTAACATAGCTTTTCCTTGCTGTAGAAGTAGAGGTAGAATTTGAAGAAACTTCAAGGGCCTTAGATGGTTAAATGTGGGGGTTGACATGTTCAATTTCACTTCTTTAAAAGCTTGGTCTAGTTGTCTTGTAAAACTCAATTTTGGAATGTGGTAGTTTGTGATAGAGAAAGCATTGCTATTTTATGTTGCACAATGAAAAATTTCTACATGATTACTGGCCAGTTTATTAGCACGAACCTTTTGAGATTTGATTGCTCTCTGCTTTTCCCTCTACAAGCATTGTGTCTTGCATGGTCCACGCCCCCTCCCTCTTGCACTTCATTGCATCTCTTATCATCCACACATCGTCTGCGCTACCGAGATCCTCCACACCGCTTGGCCTCCCCACATTCTCTGCGCTCTGCATTCTAAAGTGCTCAGCGTAGAATTTTCCCCCTCGCACACACACACATACACACAGATAGAACGGCCAATCTCTTGGAGGATCTAGAACTTGGAGGAAAAATGAAAGCATCCCACCGTCATTCTCCTCCTCTCCCCCCTCCCGATGCCATCGTTATGGCATGCTGGTGCTAAAAAATGATCGCTTGTACTCGGCTAGCTCTCAAGCTCCTGACTTGCAACCTTGGATCGACACCCCTCTCCCCCCTCACGATGCCATCGTTATGGCATGCTGGTGCTAAAAAATGATCGCTTGTACTCGGCTAGCTCTCAAGCTCCTGACTTGCAACCTCACGATATGAAATTTCTATTATAACACAAGGTCGTCATAGTCTCCGTCTTTTGACTATAACACTAGCTGGGAGCACTCGTTGCACACCCTTCCCTTGACTCCCATCTTTTCCAGGACATTCAACATTGCATGAGAGAGAGAAGGGGGTATCAAGGTGTAGGAGGGTGTCTTTAAGAAAAAGAGGTTAGAATGGCACTCAACTTAGTCATCATCTAAAATGGGCTCACATTGAGGTGTTGCGAAAGGTCACCATACTAGAGGCACAAGGGGGTGGGTGTGTAAAAGTTGGGGATGCATGCAGAGGAAGTGCGATAGAGGGCCAAATCTTGCAGCCTGAGCTAATTCTACTCAACATCTATTGATCAAGCCATAAATAATTAGGAAGGACAATTGGAATGAAGGCCAAATCTATAGGGGAGTCGAAGGTGGCGAGCTATGAGAGCGCTACAAGAGATAGCGCAGAAGAAGCTACAGGTAGAATAGGCCAAGGAGGTGTAGTTCGTCAGGAGATACATAACAAAAAGGGCCAGCTCAATGGGAATATTCTTTTTCATTAGCGTTGAGAAGCCCGCATGTGGGTCATGTTGTGGCTATGCTAACAAAGCAAGAGAAATTGTAGGGCACACACACATACCATTGCTAGAGAAGCACAACAAAAAAATTCGTCTATCTATCTTGGAGCTTTTAAGCTAGGCAAACAAATCTCTGTTTGCTCATCCCTCGTATGCACGGAACCTCTCTCTCTCCCTCTCTCTCTCTCTCTCTCTCTCTCTCTCTCTCTCTCTCTCTCTCTCTCTCTCTCTCTGGCTCGCTCTCACTCTCTCTCCACATTCCACCTTCCCCGCTTTTTCCCTTGAATCAACTAAAAGAACCTTTCGAGATTTGGATCAAACAAAAGAACCACAAATCGTGACTACATAGTAGTCAGGTTGAAACATTGAAACTTGAGTTAGATAGAACACTCATTACAAGATCAAATAACCCAAAACCCAAAATCTCATTATCTAGCTAGATCATGCTTAGCAAGATCAATATCATTACCTGTGAATGCCCACAGAGGTTTTTGCGCTAAGTCAATCCACTTGAAGGATCACGTGCAAAAAAATCCATGAGCATTATTCTTTATTAAAAAAGAAAAGATTTCCTGCTTCGCTTGTGTCTCCTCTCCTAGGCATTTATTGCATGAGAGCTCATAGTCACCCTGGTTGGCTTCAACCCTCTCAATCTCCTTTGCTACACATGCCCGTTGCTTTCTCCTCCTCGTGTCATCGTGTGCCTTTGCCTTTGCAACATCTTGACAAGATTCAATTTCTTTGTGCTATTTTTCAATCTCTAGGACAAACAAGCCCTCACAAACAGGAAGGTGTCAAAGGCAACACGGCTCGAGCTACAGTTCGAGCAAGCTTGGGGAGCTACAGTCTTTCCACTATTTTTTAAAATGTCTAGGACATACTAGCCTCGCGGGAAGAAAGGTGTCAAAGGCAACACAGCTTGATCTACATTTCCAGCAAGCTTGAGGAACTATAGTCTTTGCACTATTTTTAAAATGTCTAGGACATACTAGCCTCACAGGCAGCAAGGTGTCAAAGGCAGCACGGCTCGAGCAAGCTTGAGGAACCAAAGAGGAAACACTAACTAGTTTCGTCAAAATTGACAGAAACCTCCGTCAAATTTGAAATCAAACGTTAGTTTTAAATTTTGAAAATAAAAATGAAGACCTGTGACGTGTCTCACTGCTGTGCCGCCATGAGGTCGCCATGAGCTGCGGCGTGATACAGAACTTCTAAGCTCGCCATGAACCTATGATGCCATGACGATGAGCCCATCGGAGATCAAAAGCTTGTTGCTCCACGTTAAATAGTTGCAAACATGTAAGCCACAGTTTCCTAGAGGCAAAAGAACAAAAGCGCATGCCTATGGCTGCAGGGTGGAAGCATGATATCCTCGAATGACAGCGCCAAGTCAGAGTGGGCCCTTGAGGTAGAGTTTGCAGAGTCTCGATGAAGGCAATGAAGGGGTCTCACAATGAAGTGTGACAACTTCGTCGACTGCTTCCTTAAGAATCCATTCCCTTTAGACTTTCGACTCTGCAAAGAAGCTGCGGAGCTTTATCCCACCAACAGCTAGTTCCTCTCCATGTACGGGCAATGCACCTGCACGAAACTTACAGATTTTGTCAATCCATTTCAGGTAACAAGTGTCAAGCACATACAGGATCTTCAGCACGCCAATGACTATCCTGACTCCATCGACATTGTCGACTCTGTGCAGGGCGCAACTGGAAATTGATTCACCCACGTATAGGCCTCTCTCTTTCTCTCTCTCTCCCAAATTCTCCTTGCACCATCTTTGCTCAGTCTATAGAATGATAGCTGCAAAAAGAGAGAGCCCTACATGAGCAACATGAAGTGAATGTCTCCGCCATGAATTGCTACCTCTTTCGTGAGTGAAATTTTGCTTATTCTAGCTGTGTCATGCGCTTCGCTTCTTTTCGTCTTTCATGAACGTTGTAGTCAGAAACATGGGTTGTTTTTGGTGCCTACAAGCGCCCTCCATAAGCTACAGCATGGACTGAGCGTCGCCTTGAGGAGAAATGAATTGTTGCCCCACTGTCATGAAGCTTCACCTATTTGCCTCTTTCATGAACTTTGTAGCCAAAAACCTCGGCTATTGTTGATGCCTGCAATGTAACTTGTTATGTTGCAGTTGTTTTGTGAACCTTATTTCACTGACTATTTTGTGAGTCTCTCTTATTCAATGCCAACTATACCCCATGTTCGTTTTATGGCTGCTCAAAGATCCTAGAAAAGATTACCCAAGAGCCCTACAAGGTTTGCTACCTACTACGACCGTGCATTGTCAATTGGTGTGGGTTCTTGCTTCATCAAGATTGCATTTAGTTCTTGTTGTGTATAGAATTAGCTCAAGGTATAGTGTTTCTCTTGGTCAAAATCCATTCATAATAAAGACTCTCTTTCTCTCTCTCTCTCTCCCCATCCATCCATGTGTCTTTATCTCATTTAGAGGCTTGAAGCCTTATAAGCCAAAATCTCCACTCCTAGCTCATGCGGCTTGAACTTGAGTTCGAGCCGCATGACCTAGAGCCTCAATTTCCAAGCCTCCTAAAAACCATTTGCAAATGTCTCTAGTGCATGAGGTATTGAGATTAAGCTCAAGAGCTTCTTGAGACAAAGACACTTGCAATACTCTTTCTAGTTGAGCATTCAGTCTAGAGCTCCTGAGGCTCCAATTTAAGTTTGAGCCTCATGACTTGGGGACTCAATTTTCAAGCCTCCTAAGCTAGTGATTTGAGCAAAATTCTTTCTAGCTAGAGACCATTTGTCTCTAGCACATGAGGCGGCTCATGATTAAGCTCGATAGATTGTTGAGACAAAGACACCTACAATACTCTTTCTAGTTGAGATTTTGGTATGAACCTTCTGAGGCTCAAACTTAAGTTCGAGCCTCATGCCCTCCACATTTAGTTTTCAAGCCTCATGACCACTCAACTATGACTTGTTCTAGTTGAGCATTGATTCTCTAGCTCTTAAGTTTGAGCCTCATGACTTGGACACTCAATTTTCAATGCTCATGAGCAGTCTAGTAGAGCTATTTCTACCTAGAAACTATCTCAAAGAGTTTGTATCCCAGGAGGCTTGAACTCAGTCTCTACCTCATGTGGCTCGAGATTAAGCTCAAGTGATTCTTGAGACAAAGACACTTGCAATAGTCTTTCTAGTTGAGCATTCAGTCTATAGCTCATAAGGCTCGAACTTAAGTTCCAGCCTCATGACCTAGATGGATAGTTTTCAAGCTCATGAGCACTCTAGTATGACTCCTATAGTTGAGCATCTAGTCTCTATCTCTGGGGCTCAAACTTAAGCTATAGCCTCATGACTTTCACACTCAATTTTGAATCTTCCTAAGTACTCTAGTAGAGCTCTTTCTACCTAGAAACTATCTGGAAGAGTTCGTATCTCACGAGGCTTCGATTGAGTCTTTACCTTCTATGGCTTGACATTAAGCATAAGAGCTTCTTGAGACAAACACACTTGCAATACTCTTTCTAGTTGAGCATTCACTCTATAGCTCCTGAGGCTTGAACTTAAGTTCGAGCCTCATGACCGCGACATTTAGTTTTCAAGCCTCATGATTGAGCAATTGACTATGACTCATTCGAGTTGAGCATAGAGTCTCTAGATCTTAAGTTTGAGCCTCATGACTTGGACACACAATCTTCAATGCTCATGAGAACTCTATTAGAGCTCTTTCTACATAGAACTATCTTAAAGAGTTTGTATCCCAGGAGATTTAAATTGAGTGTCTACCTCATGTGGCTTGAGATTCAGCTCAAGAGATTCTTGAGACAAATATACTTGCAATACTCTTTCTAGTGGAGCATTCAGTCTATATCCCATAAGGCTGCAACATAAGTTCGAACCTTATGACCTAGATGGTTAGTTTTCAAGGCTCGTAAGCATTCTAATATGACTCACTCTAGTTGAGCGTTTAGTCTCTAGCTCTGAGGCTCCAACTTAAGTTCCAGCCTCATGACTCGCACACTCAATTTTCAATCGTCCTATAGGCACTCTAGTAGAGCTCTTTTTACCTAGAAACTATCTGGAAGAGTTTGCATCTCATAAGGCTTGGATTGAGTCTCTACCTTATGTGGCTTGACATTAAACACAAGAGATTCTTGAGACAAACACACTTGAAATACTCTTTCTTGTTGAGAATTCACTGTATAAGTCTTGATGGTTGAACTTAAGTTTGAGCCTCATGACCGTGACGCTTAGTTTTCAAGCCTCATCAGCATTTGACTATGACTTGTTCTAGTTGAGCATTGAGTCTCTAGATCTTAAGTTTGAGCCTCATGTCTTGGACACTCAATTTTCAATGCTCATGTGAGCACTCTAGTAGAGCTCTTTCTACCTAGAAACTATCTGGAAAATTTTGTATTCCAAGAGGTTTGAATTCAGTCTCTACCTCATGTGGCTTAAGATTAATCTCAAGAGATTCTTGAGACAAAGACACTTGCAATACTCTTTCTAGTTGAGCATTTAGTCTATAGCTCACGAGGCTCGAACTAAAGTTCGAGCCTCATGACCTAGACGGTTTTTTTTCAAGCCTCATGACCACTCTAGTATGACTTGCTCTAGTTGAGCATTTATTCTATAGCTCTGGGGCTCAAACTTAAGTTCTAGCCTCATGACTTGCACAATCAATTTTCAATTCTCCTAAGCAATCTAGTAGAGCTCTTTCTACGAAGAAACTACCTGGAAGAGTTTGTATCTCACAAGGCTTGGATTGAGTCTTTACCTTATGTGGCTTGACATTAAGCACAAGAGATTCTTGAGACAAACACACTTGCAATACTCTTTCTAGTTGAGCATTCAGTCTATAGCTCCTGAAGGGTTTTACTTAAGTTCAAGCCTCATCACCTGGATGCTTAGTTTCATGCCTCATGAGCACTCTAGTATGAATCGTTCTAGTTGAGCATTTAGTCTCTAGATCTGGGGCTCGAGCCTCATGACCTGGACATTCCATTTTCTATCCTCATGAAAATCCTAGTAGAGCTCTTTTTACCTAGAAACTATTTGGAAGATTTTGTATCTCACAAGGCTTGAATTGAGTATTTACCTTATGTGGCCCAAACTTATGTTTGAGTCTCATGACCTAACGACTCTATTTCTAAGCATTGGGAACACTCTTGTATGGCTCTTCCAAGCTATAACCCATCTACAAGAATCATATCTCAATCTCTAGCTCATGAGGGTCGAACTTAAGTTTGAACCTCATGATTAGGAGACTCACTTTTCAAGCCACATGAGCACTCTTGTCAAAACTTTTCTAGCTATGAATCATGTTCAAGAGTGTTGATCATGGTGGTAAGTTCAAGAGCCTCATGATCTAGAGATTTTTTCAAAACTCTTTCAAGTTGAAATCCATCTTGAAAGTTATCTAGGTCATGATCCTCTTGACCCTCATGACCTAAAGACTCAATTATTAATCCTCATGAGAGAAATATTTATGTTTAGAGACTATTTGGAAGACTATGTATAGCACTAAGTGTGAGAGCCTCATTAGCTAGAGGCTCTTGTTGAGGTATTTCTAATTGAATTCCATTTTCTAAAGTCTTGACATGATAAGGGATCTTGACTCTAAAGCCTCATGACCTAGAGAGTTAATATTCAAGGCTCATGAGAACTCTAGTAGGCTCTTGACTCTTGAGCCTCATGACCCATAGATTCAAGACTCATGAGAACTCTAGTAGCAATCTTTCTAGCTTCAAATCATTCGCAAAAGTCTCTTATATTTCATTGAGGATTGAACATAAGTTCAAGCCTCATGAGTTAGAGACTCTAGCAAAACTCTTTCTAGTTGATAGCAATCTTTATAAGTCTCTAGCTCATTAGTTTGGGCCCCATGACTTGGAGACACAATTTCAATCTTCATGAGTGCTCTAGTACTATGCTTTCTAGATAAAAACACTAGTAAAAGTCTCTACCTCACCATGCTAATATTTATGTGATCATCCTTACCTAGAGACTCGTGAATCTATCTCCAAATTACTTGGTAATTTTTGCTTCATCTTGGTCTGTGGGTTGACAATTTTGGTATCTGACAATATGGTGAAGTTAAAAATGTTTTCTATGTGTTGAAAAGCTTGATATTTGATACTATTTGAAGTTACATTTTTCATGTCTTCTCCAAAGTTTTGATATCTCTCTTTGAAGGGACTCAATTTTTGTTCTAAGGAGCACTAAACACTAGCATTTGGAGGAGACCTTTTGAAATCACAATATGTGAAACATGCTAGAATCCGTTTTTTGTATGGGAAATCAAGGTGATGCCAGAATACAAAACATATTGACAATTCAAGAAAGCCAAAAAAATAGAAATAACTTCACACTAGGGCTACGTATGTATTGGGTTAGCCCCTTGATTATGAATTGCCTATATAACTAAGGCTACGGTGCATTTTTTTATGGAAGTGCTCTTTCTTAAAGCATTGTTCTTACATATCAACAATGTTAAAGTCACAGTTTCAATTTTGTCATTGAATATACACAAAGAAATCTAGCTATGTGTTGAGGCTACGGAAATATGTTAACTAGAAATTTATGATACCAACCTCTAGTCACATATAATAGCCTCGAACTACATTTGAGCCTCATGCCCACATGCTAGTTTAGGTGAGGCATGTGATGATTGAACTTAACTTAAGTTCAATCATCATCTTAGTATCCTTCAATCATCATCTTAAGTTCAATCATCATCTTAGTATCCTCATCTTAGTATCCTACAATGTAGCAAGAAGTGAGGCTTGAACTTATGTTGGAGCCTTGCATCCTTGTGCTAGTGCCTTGAACTACATTTGAGTATGTCCACTTGCTAGTTTAGGCAAGGCATCTGAGGTGCAAACTTAACTTCAGTTCTCTTATTAATATCCCACACAATCAAAACAAGTAAAGCTTGAATTCAAGTTTGAATCCCATTTTTATGTGCTAGTGTCTCATTTTCATATGGCACAAAGGGTACCCACAAATAACCAAGAGGTCAAATATAACAAAAAATACTCGAGTTTTAAGTCTCATTTAAAAAATGGGACTTGAATAATTCCCAAGATTCTTAAATATGTGTTAAGAGGTGAATGAAATCCTTGAGTATTGAAAGCATGCTTTTGAAAACATATTCTCCAAATATTTTTTGGAATAGATGTTTCTCTTAGAAATTCTAATTGCATAATTAGAATAAATATATATATCTAAAGTATCCAAAACCCTCACTATTTTGAGCATCCCATACCACCCAAAAAGTAACTCATTAAGTCAACTTAGACGTACTCTTGCCACAACAACAGTAAATTCAACTCTAATATCATCTCATGCCATGGAAAAAGAAAAAGTTCCCAGTATTTTACTGGGCCAACCTGGATGTACTCTTGCTTGAGAAAGTAACTCTATGTAATACTACTATGTCATGTGTGTTCAAGACCCTTTCTTGAAACACCTTACTTGTGAAATTTTTAAGGAATTTTAAAGACCTTTTTCTCTCATGATTTGTAAAATTTCCAAGAAATGTAAAACAAAATCTCTCTTGTAAATGTCTTTACATGATAGGCTATATTTTTAGAAGTGACCTCCCAAATACTTGCATCATAGCAATACAGTGCACCTTAGCTATCATCTCACACCATGGAAATGTTGTGGCACCTCATAAGAGATTTTAATGTTGGGCAATAAATGATCATGAGGCCGATCCCAACAACCAAGTGTCACCAAAAAATCCTTAGGAAGCTATACCAATTAGATAACCATGCATGCTATAGAGGTTTGCAAGGTGATTCAAGTGATGCATACATTGCATACATGACCATAGAAAGTCAATAAGAAATCCTTCTAAAGAAAAGTAGTAACCATAACATTGTGATTAGTTTGTGAAAACACAACATTTGGTCATTAAATATGAAAGAAATATTTGGGACATAGTGATCAAATAGAAAAGACTTGTTACCAAACCATTTGGTATGCTAGTAAAGTAGAGAGTCTAACAAAAACCATACCAAATAGGAAAGATCCCTATTAGAGCAATCTGTCCCAAAGATTTCTTTCTTGTTGACCAAATGTCATGTTTTCATAGTCTAATCCTATGTTTTGGTTAGTGATTTTCTTTAGATGGATTTATAATTGATTTTCCATGGTCACGTTGTCGAGAAATTTGCGGTCTTGCCAGGAAAGCACCGGGCTTATGGCTGTGAGAGTTTGTGAGAGAACTCAACAAAACTATATGAAGGAGTTAAACCATAGATGCCATGAAGACTAGGGTTTGGAAAGAAGTGCAATCAAAGAAGACTCACTCTTTCTCTCTTGCATTCACACACACAAAGAAAGAACGCAAAAGAGAATGTCAAAACAATACGAAGATGAAAACATCAAGGCTATGGTCATATCGTATCATGGGTAATATGAAAGGGTTAATAGATGAGTTAATGGCATTCAATCTTGGCTGACCAAATAGGCTACGAATTGTTCTTTGGAATTGTAGTTTTGTGCTTACCATAATATATATATTTTGTCTAGTGATTGGGATTAATTGTGTGTACAAATCCTCTTGGTTCATAGCAAGATAACTACGCTTACATCAAAAGAAAAATGATAGTCTATGAGAGGTAGTATGATGGGATCCGGTGATAGAAGTATTTCATTGAGCCTTTCAGGGCCAAAGAGAAACACTATACGTTGTTGAAAGTGTATTTTTCGGCTAATCCATACGTTAATTCTAATAGATTGTACAGAGTGAAAGCGATAGAAATGATCATCATGTGGGTTATTCATCTAGGATAGTATGTGAGAAATGTAGATATGAGAGAAGTGAAGAGATGAGAATTTTCCCTCCCAAGCCCTATTCTTGCCCGTAGACAATAAGGATACTGCGGGAGAGATGTACCTGTAGCAAAGAGAACCTAAAATTTGTAGAGAGGATGAATTACTAAGAGTGAGAGAGATAGATTTGGTTAAGGAGATGAGATTAGATACATATATATATATATATATATATATATATATATATATATATATATATATATATATGTCGGATTAGAGATGAAAAAGAAAACAATAAGAAATCAAGAAAACATCAATGTAGAACACATCTTACTTGACAAACCCTTCGGCAACATTATTGATGGAGAGAGAAGAAGAGTGGATAATTCCACTTTGATTGATACGCCAAGTACAACACCTTCTTTGATTAGAGTTGATCCTCCAAGGATGGCGTACAAGAATGGCTAGTTTTCCTCTAGGAGAAAGTGTAGGCTTGGGCTTATGTTAATGGGGCTAAGTACAATTAGGCATTACTACTCACTCCCTCGAGAATTCCTCTCATCAATGGCTTGAATGCTTGAGTTCCTTCCAAGGAAGAAGAGGTCCCCTTTTATAGGTGAAGGGAACCCACAAGGGTTTACACAAGAAGAGAGGAGCCAGTGTGAATAGGAATTGGAAAAGTTGGAAATGAGCTGTCCCTGCATGATGTGGGCAGACTGGGGTCCAGTATTTTGATCATATCTCCTCAACCGTAGCTCCAAATAAAAAAGTAAAAATATGGGCAAAAAGTTCAGCTCATTAGCTACGATTTTCATTTTAAAATCATTCTCCAATTCGGATTGGAACCTTGTGTAAAAAATTCATCAAAATAGGGTCCATTTATGGCAGCAAAAGTCTTCATGTGGTCTCCTTAGCCTTGACTTTCATTTAATTCCCAAGGACACCTCATGCCATATGAAAGCATGACATTTCTCCTTGACAAAGTTTTGTAACCATTCTTGCAATAATGCATTAAAATAAGTGTATCTTTGAAATCATGCCACCTAGTGTCCCACTAGGATTTGATTCTCTCCTAGTAGCTATTTAAAAAGAAATATAAGAAAAGTATAAAAAATACATAGAATATATATATATTGGAGTTTACCCTAGATATAGGATCTAGATAGGGTGTGAGATGATAATGAAATAGTAGAAATAAAGAATCAATGCTTTTTGCCCCAAGTTAAAGAGGCGGAGCTATTGACACTTTTCCCATAGTATTTTTTTTTGATGGTAAAGTAAGAATACATTACCCTTGAGATAAATAATAAGATGAGATAGAAAGCTTATTTTTATACTTACATATGCATATGTACATTATAGGAAATATAATTATGTATCTAAAAAGTTACAAGATATCTCTTGTAGCATGTGTTCCCACTATGTACATGTCACAGCACGACATCCACCCCCTCTAAACCTGCACATCCTCCGGTATGTGCCAAATTATTTCTTTGTAAGATCAGCCCTCTTGTACATCTTCCTTGCTTTCATCTTCACTGGATGATTCCAGAGCTTCATTTTCACTTTGATCTTCACCTGTGTTTTGCTCTTCTTCCTCATCATCATTTTCTGGTTCATTGTCTCCTCTTCTCTTAAACATTTTGATCCTTTTTCCTGCAATGGGAATCTTTACTTCTGTGCCATCTAGTTCAGACAAGCTGTAAGTAGCATTTTCATGCACATGTTTTACAACATATGGTCCAAACCATCTTTTTGAAAACTTACGCATGACTGTGTGTTGGTTATCAAGGCTACTATCATACACTAAAACCCAGTCACCTTTGTCAATTGCTTTGCTCCTGAGCCGATGTCGCTTATCAAAGTAGTCCTTGTTTTTCAATCTTGCATTTTTGAGTCGTTCTTTTGCAGCCTCAATGTCTCCAGGTCTTCTCTCTAGTTGCCTTATGCGCAATGCAAGGAGATCTTACCTACTAAGCTCCTCTTGCCAAGGTAGTACATTCCATGTGGGAATTGTATCCTCAATCGGCATCACTCGCTTTTGACCATGCATTAGCTCCGCAGGCATGTAGCCAGTTACTGAGATATGTGTTGTACGATCAGCCCATAAAGCGTATGGTAACAGTTTTGGCCACTCACCAACTCTTCCTTCGCAAGCCTTGGCCAAAGCTTTGATGATAGGAGGGTGCCCTCTTTCACTCTTTCCATTGCCTTCAGGGTTGTAAGCTGTAGTAAGAGAAAGCTTGATTCCTAATCTAGAAAAGAACTCCCTTGCTTCTTCGGCATCCAGTTCACCTCTGTCTGCAGTGATCTTTCCCACACAACCATAACGGCAAATCACCTCATCAAGAAGGAATTTGCACACAGCTTCTGTGGTTTTAGCTCTTAATGCTCTTCCTTCAACCTGATTAGTTAAGTCCTCTCGTGCAAGAACCAAGTACCTCATCTGCCAGAGTCCTAAAGGCATTGTGACTAGATCCACAACCCATTTATAGTGCATGGCTAGTGGATATGTAGGGTGCAATCCATCACGATGCCGAACATTTGAATACATTTGACAAGTTACACATGACTCTACAAACTGAGATACATCTTTATACATACCATTCCACCATTATTTTTCTTTCAACTTGGAGAAGGTTGCCCACACACCCCTGTGTCCAGCCCATAGACTCTCATGAAACTCTTGCATGAGCTTTACTTGAGTCTCTTTTTTACATATAACCCGTTGTGGTGTAGCACCCTTTTGCTTAGGATGCTTCCACAAGTAACCATCCCTTAAAAAGTACCCATATGCTTTCCTGCGTATCCTCTTGAATTCTTGTTCAGACCAATCATCCTGTTTTGTTAGAGTACTCAAGTACCTTCCAATAGAAAGCCAATCATCTTCATAAAGATCTTTCAAGAACAATTCAAGTGAATTAGTCATGTAGACATTGTTACCTTCGACATGAGAGATAGAATAGAATTTTGTGCCTACATCATCTCCCTCATCAATCATTTGTGACTCATCTTCATACCTTGCCCTTGATAGCATATCTGCCACTGTATTGTCTTTACCTGCAATGTGCTTAAACTCGGGATTTAAGGACTGAATGTAGGCAATCCACCGCAACATAGCAATGTCTGGTGTTGAGCAGCTTGTAATCATCCCAAGAAGTGGTAGACAATCTGTTTCTACAACCACACATGCACCAATTAGGTACTCTTTTCCACTTTTCAAGGCTGTAACCATACCCCATAACTCTCTCTTTATCTGTGGATAGTTTCTCTGTCGAGCACTTAGTACCTTTGCTCCAAATCTTACCACATACCTGTGTCCTTCTTTGTCATCTTGCCCTATTGCCCATCCAATCCCTGTAGGACTGGTATCTACTGTCACAATCACTGGCCTTTGACACTCATAGTCTACCTTTCTCAAAGTCGTTGCTGACTGGAGTAACTCCTTTAGCTTTTTCATGGATTTTACATGTGCTTCTGTCCATTTAAACTTTTGATTCTTTCTAAGCAGCTGATAAAGAGGATCAGCTACATGTGCATAATGTGGAATCCAAATAACATAGAAGACACATGCTCCCAGAAACCTTCTAACCTCAGTGATGCTAGTGCATGTTTCTTTCATTCTTTGGATGGCATCTACCTTTGATGGACAAGGTTTCCTACCATATGGCCCGCACATGTGCCCCACAATGAGCACTTCTTTGACACCAAACATAGACTTTTTCCCTGACAATGTAAGATTCACTTCTTCCAACCTAGACAAAATTTTATCACAATCATTTATGTGATTTACCACAAACCTGCGACATCCCTTGAGATCCAAAGCTTCATCTTTGTCACTTTCTTCACATCCTTTGATAGGCAAATCATCAATGGAAGGCATTGTGATTTGAGGAATAAAGTCACGTAAGACCTTATTCATCCCATTCATCATATGTGCAACCGAGTTGGTTGCTCCCTGTGGCAAGGTACACATCCTTGTTGCTCCCTGTGGCAAGGTACACATCCTTACCAAACCCAAAGGTGTCCTCATGGTTGTCAAGTCTCTGCTTTCGATTGCAAGCTGAAATTGATCATACCCTAAGTAGAGATCCCCCATTGAGTAGATTGCCGTCCCTGCAAACGCCTCTGCAAATTCATCCACAATTGGACCTGTTCCTACATTTCTAATTGTCACCTTGTTCACTGGTTGCATATCTTGGATGAAGCGTAGAGAACCATTCTTCTTTGGAACTGTGAACCACCTGTTTGAGTATGGAGCACAAGAAGGCTCCAAGATCCCCATTTTGATTTTCTCATTTAGTAGCTCTACTAACTTTGGCAAATGAGCCTTTGGAACCGGAATAGGCCGCAGATTCCAAGGCACATGAGGTATTGTGAAAATTACCATAGGAGCTACAATATAAGGATCAACACATCCTATCTCATGTGGCTCAAATGCAAAAGCCTTACCATGCTTTGAAAGCATTTCTTTGAAGCACTTTGTCTCCTCCTGTGTTAGAAACTCCTCGCAACCAATTTGCAACTCTTGAAAAGACTCCTTTGTGAAGGTATGCCCGATCTTTTTAGGATTCCGCAAACTTGGTTGTAAAGAAGCCTGTTCAATCTTTTCCCTGTTGTTGGGTGGTAAGGGTGAAGCTACTGGTTTCACCTTCTTCGCTACACTCTTGTATTTAGTTTCAACATGGACTTCTGGGCCTACTGTTTGGCTTTCTTTAAAGGCTTCTATTACTTGATACATTTCCATAGAGCAAACTTCCACAACTTCATTTTCAAGATGCAAACTAGACCTCATTATAGCATCAAGCTCACCCATAGTATCTACAAAAGAAACTTGTTCACACAAACCCAAAACATTTTCAGTAGGCTCTAGCAACCCACTCTTTTTCATGCCTATTTGTACATTATGCACATATTGCTTCTCACATCTCTTCAAATCTTCAATTTTTGTAAAACATACTGATCCATTCTTTGTTACCAAGGAGCTCGTTGAAAATGCTTCACCTATTTTTGGATCAGGCGAGACCCTTTTTCTTTCTGTACCGCTGCAATCCCGCTTTACAATGGTACTTGGCCAAAACCCATCATTTCTCTATGATCATGAAACTCTTTGCTCACCTTTGGTAGAGGACGTTCTCTGAGGTTGTCACGATTTCTTTCATGGTTTACACAAACTGTGAGAAATTGGACAACACGTTTACCATCTTTGCTACGTATCCTAGCATATGCTGAACCATCGTCCATTACCTTTGTTTCCATTCGAACTCCCACAATGTAGGGCTGTCCAAGGATGAGATGATATGAAGATGTATCCTGTACAAAGAAGTTTTGGTCAATCTTTACATCACCTATTGTTACCTTCACACCTGGACATGCTGCATACAATTCACCGGATGAATTGTTTGCCACTTTTACCATCCAGCCATGATCTGTGTCCATCGGCCATTTGCACTTGTTGTAGAGACTCTTTGACATTATGTTTATTTCTGAACCATGGTCAATCAAGGCAACAAATGGCTCCTCAAGATCACCTACCTTGACCAAAGTTTCTGTAGTAGCCCTTGCCCAATGACTTCGTGAATAGTAACTCCTAGGAATATCTTCAACTTCTTCATCATCATTTGAGAAATACACTTGCTTCACTCTCCCACTAGATTGGTAGCATCCTACCACAGCTCCATCATTCTCCTTATTTTGCAGTTGCATCCCTTGTGTCTTTGAGGTTTCCCCTTCAACCTGTGGACGAGAAACTTCAGCAAGGGTTTGCCTTTTTCTCTTGATGATGTCAATGATCTCCTCATGGAATTCACGCTTTGCAATGCCAAGAACTTCTCCCAGAGTAAACTCAATCTTGCTATTCAAGATCCTTTCCTCCAAGACTTTGTTTAAATCTGTAGCAACCTCAATATCACATTGTAGTTTATAAGTTGGGCCTTTTGTCTTACCTTTCATTGGCTCTTTCTTCTTTCCTGTTGTAGACTCCTCCATGAGTACTTCAGGTGGAGATGCTCCTTGTGTTGAGGGTGTTTGAGAAGGCATTGAGTCGCTTCTTCCCCCACTTCTAGAAGCTCTTTTTGATGGTCCTTCATCAGCATTCTCACGTCTGCGCTTCTCTTCTACAATTGCCTCATTTTGTTGGCATTTTGTAATGTAGGCATGCACTGACAATGAGTCCACTGGATCATTCCATCCTGTTTCTAGACGTATGCAATCACCTGCTTCATGTGGAATCTCTTTTGTAAGCTTCCCCTTTGTAGCTAATTGCATGACATTTGGACAAATTTGACCATGATGGTCACTCACCTCTTCATCACAAAAATGTTCAATTTTTACTCCATAAGTAGCTGCCTCAACTGAAGAGGTGGCATGCTTGGTTGCCATATCTTCAACTAAGGTTTGCATTCCCCCCTTCCCAAAGTTAGTTCTCAAGGGTAGACCTGTCTCTCTTAAGTGGATTTTACCATCCTTAAAAAAGACAACATCTTTTGACAAAGCATCACTAAAATCATCACAATCCCTTCTTACATGGTTTGTACTATCACACCAAATACATCTATTAACAAACCCTTCTTTGGGCTGTTGTCTTTGCCTAGGAAGTGGCCCTGATGGTTGGCCTTTTTCTTCAAGCTTTGCAAACTTCACCTTCAAGTCACGCATCCCCTTCACAAGCTCATCTAGCATGGACTCATCAAACTTAGGAGCGATAAAAGTAGGCTTTACCATTTTGTCAGAAGTTGAGGTGGAAGGACTTGTAGTGTTTACTACCATCTTGTCCCTTCTTCTTTGTCGTTTGGCAAGCAGTGAGACAGCACCTTCAACCTCATTCCAGTCGGTCTTTAGTCCTTGCTCAGCATCTTTATCTTCAAGAAGAAGCTCCAAATTTTCTTGAAACTCTTTACCTGAGCTTGTAAGAAAAGATTTGTCTTCTCTGCATCTAGTGTGGCCCTTTCTGTCCTAGTGAGTTGTGCATAGCGCCGCTCAAATTCTCTAAGTAGCTCTGTTATTGATAGTCCTTGCTTTGGCTTGACTACCCATTCTAAGAATGTCCTTTTGGTCACTCTCTCAGAGTCCTCCATGAAATATTCCTCCTTTAAAGCTACTTTGAGTTCTTCCCAATTTCTCCCATGCCCATCTTTAATTGCCCTAACATGCTCCCTAATTTCTGGAGCAACAACTAGACCAAAGCTTTGAATCATCTCACCTTCTGACACGCGATGCAGCTCCATCTCCTTCACATACTCGCGTAAGTACTTGGTTACATCTTTGCCATTGAACTGATCCATTCTGTTGACGACCGCTTGTATGGCCTTCGTTGCTGAAATCTCCCTTCTTTCAGTAGCATGTTGTTGTTGCATGAACATTGCAAATGCTTGAAACATTTGCATTGTTGCTGGGTCAAAATGCATACCATGTTGCTCAACATGATCACCCATGGTTACCCACAAACTCTCACCCTAGCAGATTCGCGTCGGGTTCACCAAAAATATGTCGAGAAATTTGCGGTCTTGCCAGGAAAGCACCGGGCTTATGACTGTGAGAGTTTGTGAGAGAACTCAACAAAACTATATGAAGGAGTTAAACCATAGATGCCATGAAGACTAGGGTTTGGAAAGAAGTGCAATCAAAGAAGACTCACTCTTTCTCTCTTGCATTCACACACACAAAGAAAGAACGCAAAAGAGAATGTCAAAACAATACGAAGATGAAAACATCAAGGCTATGGTCATATCGTATCATGGGTAATATGAAAGGGTTAATAGATGAGTTAATGGCATTCAATCTTGGCTGACCAAATAGGCTACGAATTGTTCTTTGGAATTGTAGTTTTGTGCTTACCATAATATATATATTTTGTCTAGTGATTGGGATTAATTGTGTGTACAAATCCTCTTGGTTCATAGCAAGATAACTACGCTTACATCAAAAGAAAAATGATAGTCTATGAGAGGTAGTATGATGGGATCCGGTGATAGAAGTATTTCATTGAGCCTTTCAGGGCCAAAGAGAAACACTATACGTTGTTGAAAGTGTATTTTTCGGCTAATCCATACGTTAATTCTAATAGATTGTATAGAGTGAAAGCGATAGAAATGATCATCATGTGGGTTATTCATCTAGGATAGTATGTGAGAAATGTAGATATGAGAGAAGTGAAGAGATGAGAATTTTCCCTCCCAAGCCCTATTCTTGCCCGTAGACAATAAGGATACTGCGGGAGAGATGTACCTGTAGCAAAGAGAACCTAAAATTTGTAGAGAGGATGAATTACTAAGAGTGAGAGAGATAGATTTGGTTAAGGAGATGAGATTAGATACATATATATATATATATATATATATATATATATATATATATATATATGTCGGATTAGAGATGAAAAAGAAAACAATAAGAAATCAAGAAAACATCAATGTAGAACACATCTTACTTGACAAACCCTTCGGCAACATTATTGATGGAGAGAGAAGAAGAGTGGATAATTCCACTTTGATTGATACGCCAAGTACAACACCTTCTTTGATTAGAGTTGATCCTCCAAGGATGGCGTACAAGAATGGCTAGTTTTCCTCTAGGAGAAAGTGTAGGCTTGGGCTTATGTTAATGGGGCTAAGTACAATTAGGCATTACTACTCACTCCCTCGAGAATTCCTCTCATCAATGGCTTGAATGCTTGAGTTCCTTCCAAGGAAGAAGAGGTCCCCTTTTATAGGTGAAGGGAACCCACAAGGGTTTACACAAGAAGAGAGGAGCCAGTGTGAACAGGAATTGGAAAAGTTGGAAATGAGCTGTCCCTGCATGATGTGGGCAGACTGGGGTCCAGTATTTTGATCATATCTCCTCAACCGTAGCTCCAAATAAAAAAGTAAAAATATGGGCAGAAACTTCATCTCATTAGCTACGATTTTCATTTTAAAATCATTCTCCAATTCGGATTGGAACCTTGTGTAAAAAATTCATCAAAATAGGGTCCATTTATGGCAGCAAAAGTCTTCATGTGGTCTCCTTAGCCTTGACTTTCATTTAATTCCCAAGGACACCTCATGCCATATGAAAGCATGACATTTCTCCTTGACAAAGTTTTGTAACCATTCTTGCAATAATGCATTAAAATAAGTGTATCTTTGAAATCATGCCACCTAGTGTCCCACTAGGATTTGATTCTCTCCTAGTAGCTATTTAAAAAGAAATATAAGAAAAGTATAAAAAATACATAGAATATATATATATTGGAGTTTACCCTAGATATAGGATCTAGCTAGGGTGTGAGATGATAATGAAATAGTAGAAATAAAGAATCAATGCTTTTTGCCCCAAGTTAAAGAGGCGGAGCTATTGACACTTTTCCCATAGTATTTTTTTTTGATGGTAAAGTAAGAATACATTACCCTTGAGATAAATAATAAGATGAGATAGAAAGCTTATTTTTATACTTACATATGCATATGTACATTATAGGAAATATAATTATGTATCTAAAAAGTTACAAGATATCTCTTGTAGCATGTGTTCCCACTATGTACATGTCAGAGCACGACAACGTATGCAATGTATGCATAAGCTAAATGACCTTGCAATCCTCTATATCATGCATAGTAGATATAATCAATATAGCTTCCTCATGATCCATTGTTGCCACCTTGTTGCTGGGATCAGCCTCATGATCGTTTACCACCCGGTATTGAACTTTGTTATGAGGTTCCATAACTTAAGTGGATGGTACATAATATAATTGAATCAATTCATTAGTCTAATTTATATTTCAAACGTAGCCAAAAATGCACTAAGATTATTAGATACACTCTCATAATTTTAGGTAATTTTCTTTATTTATTATATATTTAAAACTATTTTTAGCATAAATATCTAGTTTATAGATTCATAAGAATGCAGCAGGATTTTTATTATTTACCATACATAGATATAGCTAAGAGATATCTACCATAATTATCTTATATACAACTATATTATCTTTATAGTTTTTCTACTCAATTTATATATAAGAATGATAATTTCTTTAGTAAAATTAGTAAAAATAGGAATTCAAGATTCTATTAGCTATCTTTAGTTATTCCAATAGGGAATACTAGGCCTAAATTATTGGTACTTTTTACATTTTTTTCAAAAAAAAATGAAATATAGTTTTAACATTATTCTAGCTAGAGATATCCAAAATAAATAATAGATCGGCTTTGAAATTTTTGCAAAACTAATAGCATTTCCCTAATGTTATAACACCTCTAGCTACAAGGTATGATTTTTGTATAATTAATGTGAATTTCTATATCCTAAAAACTCTAAAAATAACTAAAAATTTATAAAATTGAAGAGTTGAGTAACATAACTTTAACATTTTCTTTCTGATATTCTAAATATTTAGAGAAATTAAATTTAGCTAAATTTTTCACAAAAAAAATTACTTTGTATTTTCATGGTTCAAAAATAAGATGTGTGAGTAAAAATGGACCAAAATAAATAATGCATGTCTCTTACTTATGCAGTAGTGCATACAATTCTATCTTTGCTTTCCCTAAATAATGTATAGCTAAGCTTATTTTCACTAATTAAATTAAGGTTTTAATACTTTAAAAATAATAATTAAATATAATAATTAATTGATATATTAAGGGTACATTACCCTGGATAAAAGTATAATGATCATTCTTAATTATTGAAAAAATTTAATCATGCATAATCTTCTAAACATGATTAGCATAATCACTCTAGTGGTCCTTGTTGAGGACCTAAACATGGCAGAAATAATAGAGGACATGGTTATGCAAAAGGGGACTATAGTTTCAGGGTCTGAAAAAATGAGTTGGAAAGCCTTGAGAAACAAGTTCGATTTATGGGATGCAGGTCTAGTGGGGGAGTTCACCTGGCAAAATTACTCCATTGGGAATAATGCCAAAAAGGCAAGGTTGGATAGATGCTATCTAAAGAATTCAGCTTGCTAGTGAATTCAATAGGGTTAAAGCTAAACCTAGGTACACATCATGTGCCTCTGACCACTACCATTGGTCAGTAGGTGCTACACATTTTCAAAAGGAAAACATAGGGCGAATCGTGGGAGATCCTTTGAGGATTAAGCAAGGAAAGAAAAAATAAGGAGGTCACGTGGCATGTGAGCCAGGTAGGGGATGTGGACTCAGAGAGTGAGAGGAGGGGGGTGAAGGACGACGGAGCACGGCAGCAGGTCACCGGAGCTGACAGCTGGCGTTGCAGGTGGCAGGGGACAACATCCAGCAGTGGGGGCTGGATGGCAGTGTGAGCGGGATGGAAAAACACACAACGTCTCTATAATGACCCGACACACACTCTTGGGATGATACACACACACACATTATGGGGCACCACTCGGCTTACACAACCAGCCTGGCCGAGACAGGAAACACACAGACAGAGTGAGAAGAGAGAGATTTCCCACTTGCCCACTCAACACTCACACACACACTCTCATTTCGGCTCAAAGAAGTAAAATTGCTATTTTTTAGACTCAATGAAGCTCAGCCCAACACCAATGGGGCAAATAGTTTACACAGTATTGAGGAAATACACCAGATACAACCACAAAGTTAAGCATAGGCTTCACTCACCGGAGAAGATTACACAGAAAAACAACAGAAAACCTGTGAGGAATTTGGCAAAATGAACAGCGTCATCGCATCCGGAATGGCCCAAAACCCCAATCCACAATGTCAAAGTGCTCAAATCCGACCTCGGATGAGCAGTCTAGGGCCAAAACAGGATCCAAAAACACACCTGCGGCTGTTCCTGCTCTCTTCTCCACGTTTTTTCTAGTCTTCTCTCAGTTTCTTCAGTTCCCACACTTAGCTTTATTAGTTGGGAAGCCTTGGCCTTTTAGATGACCTCAAACGGACCTCGAACAGGCCAAAAGATGACCTCGCAGTGCATAGTTGTCACCTTTTTGCATCATCCGCACACCTAGCACTCGATTTTTTTCCAATAATGCGTCTCGCCACCACGTGAAGTGGCCCCAAAAAGTGGTCCTCATGATGACCTTTCTGCATAATTCTCACAAGAAAACACCCACATTGTGTCTGTACTCATCCACGTGCAAATATTGACCCCATTCGATGTCCTGACGCCACTAGATGCCATATGACGCATCTGCTTACCTCATGTCGTTGACCCGCGGATAGCTTCCTCGAGAAGTTTTACATGCTACCAACTCCTCATTATTATAGAAAAAACACACTGGTACTGGTAATAGTGAAAATCGATGCACTATGTACATGCTGTCCTACCTGTACATATGTGGGCCCCACGTAGCCACCTGGCTCTGGAAAATGGGCAATCCTTTATTCGATGCACCATGCATGGGTATGAACATATGCGCAATCCCTTGCTCCAAAAAACTCTTGACATAATTTGCCCATCCCCTAGCCTGCTAGATCATTCATGATCAGCAGCAGCAAAGAGCGATATGAGACTCACAACATCACAAGTCTCCTCATCCTTCACCAACACTTCTTGATCCACAGACAGCTCATCTTGCTCCACCATCATTAACCTGGCATGATATAATTTAAGACGCAATCCATTTACCCTTGACTTATGTAGAACACCATCCAGGTTAGCCAACTGATATGTGCAATTTGGAAAACACTCCACTACCTTGAAAGGGCCTTCCCACTTAATTTGAAACTTCTTTTGAAAGGTGTTGTCCAGCTTACTGTTGTAGCGCAAAACCAAGTCATGCTTCTTGATACCCTTACTTTTGACCTTTTCATTTATCTTTGCCAAAGCCTTATCCTACATCTGCCCATAATGCTCCAATGCGCTCATCCTATCCAGTTGAACCTCTTGTAAGTGTAAGAGCCTCTCTTTAAATGCATCACTAGGCGGCCCAAGCAACTTCTCTAGCATCTTGACTGCAGGCAACTCTACTTTCTCAGGCAATAGTGCTTCCTTTCCATACACCAAATGAAATGGAGTAAACCCTGTACCTGTCTTCACTGAAGTACGGTAAGCCCATAATGCACTAGGAAATTCCAAATCCCAATTCTTTCCTTGGTGCTTTGTCACTTTTGAAAGGATTTGTACCAACTCACCATTGAATCTTTCATTCAATCCGTTACATTGTGGGTAATAAGGAGTGGTATGCTTATGCCTAATCTTCATCTTCGTGCATAAAAAGTCTAGCAGTTTAGCTCTAAATCCTGGCCCCTTATCTGAAAGTAGCTCCAATGGCACCCCAAACTTGCAACATATTTCATCATACAGAAATTTTGCCACATCCTTTGCAGTGATCTGTTTTACTGCTATAGCCTCTGCCCATCTAGAGAGATAGTCTACTGCAGTCAAAATATAACTTTTGCCCCTGCTAGTGATAGGTAACGGGCCTATTGCATCAATTCCCCACTTTTCAAACACATCAAATGCCATAATGGTTTTTCGTAGCTCTGGCTTCAACACTCTCTTCCCAAATGCTTGACACCTATTGCAAGACCTACACCAATGGTGAACATCCTTGTGCAAACTAGGCCATACATACCCCTCTTGCAAAATCTTATGCAAGGTGATCTTTAGAGCAAAATGGCCACCACACGCGCCTTCATGATTCTCTTCCAACACTCTGTAAAGCTCCTCCCGCCAAGGTACACGTCTCAACACGAGATCAGCCCCTTTCATGTATAAGACATCACCAATCAATTTGTACCTGTATGCTCTACGCACAAAGCCATACTTCTTAGACTTCTGAATCTCGTTTGGAATGATTCCTGTTAGCAAAAACTCCTCTTCTTGAGCCAAACTTTCCCGGCCATGATAAAGAGGTAAAGTGGTCCTCAACACAAATAGCTCCCCAATCATGCCTTGAGCTGCTTCATGTGACTCTCCATTTAGAGCACGTTCAATGTGTCTGATGATCCATGCTTCGAACTCTTTTAACAGGCCTTTAATTCTGAAGCACATTTCCTTCAATGAGGTGTTCTTGCTCTTCCACACACCCAACACTTGCTTCAAAACTAACAAGGCATCACCTTTTATGCTCAACCTTCTAACCCCATACTTCAAACAAATGTGTAATCCGGCTTCTAAAGTAGCATATTCAGCCTCATTGTTACTATGAGCCTCCAATTTGAACCCTCTCTTGCATACTAACTTCCCCTCTGGATCATAAAGTGCTATAACCCCTGAAGTTGCATCATGTCTTTTCCTGTATGAGCCATCAAAGAACAACACATGTGCATTGTTGATTTGTGGCACTTCTTCGACTACCTTTCTCACCACCTCTTCCTTAACAAGAAGGGGATTCTCCTTTTAAGTCAACAAATCGGCTAGGGTAGCCCTTGTACTGTCTTCCACTAGAAAAGAGAACTCAAACTCTTGTAGCTCAATTACCCATTTCTTCACCACATTTGACATGTTAGTACCATTAATTAACTGTGGCAAAAAGGCATAACTCGTCAAGAAAACAAAAGGTCGTGGTAGCAAGTAATGACGAAATCGTCGACAAGCAAATATCACACTGGCCATCACTAGCTCTACTTCCGAGAATTTTCTCTCTGTTACCAACTTCACTCGGCTTGCACAATACACTGGCCTCATATAATGGCTGACCTTCCCCTTCTGCAATAGCATGGCTCCAAGGGAATCATCCCCTACTGATGGATTTACATAAAAAACTTTCTCCCAATCAGGAGCCTGCATGGCTGACAACCCCCCTAACACCTCTTTCACCTCTTGAAACACTTCTTCACACTTGTCATCCCATTGCAATGGATCATGCTTTGCCACTTGTTGTAATGGATAAAGAAGCGGAGAAGACAATGGAATAAACCGTGCCATGTACTTCACTTTGTGTATAAAGGTTGCCAATCTCTTCGTACTCGTAGGTGATGGAAGAAGAATAATAGACTTCACCTTATCTGGATTAGCCTCAATGCCATTTTCTAACACCATGTGGCCGAACAACTTTACCCTTGGCTATGTTAGATGACATTTCTTTGGGTTTAGTTGTCCTCCACATTCATCATATCGAGCCAATACCATTTGCAACTTCTCATGATGCTCAGCCCTACTGCTATAGAAACAGAAGTCGCCCATAAAAGCCTTAACACAACTACCAAAATGAATGGTTCCAGCACCCAATTTGCTCTCTCTTGATAGAAAGATGGTCCGTTTGACAACCCAAACGGCAACATTGTGTAGCAATAGCAGCCCCATGGCGTAATGAAAGTTGTGCGGTCTTTAAGAGCAATCTTCAACTGAAAATAGCCTGAAAAACCATCACACACGCTGTACCTCTCATAACCTGCCACTGAATCCAACATCTGATCGATGAATGGAAGAGGATATGGGTTCTTCTTAGTGGATGCATTTAAGGGTTTAAAATCTACACAAATCCTCCACTTCCCATCCTTCTTTGGACTGACTACGACTGGACTCACCCATTCTGTGGTCTCCACAGGGACTATGAACCCTGCCTTCAATAACTTGTCCACCTCTTCCCGCAAGGCTGCCATTTGCTCTTGACCCATCCTTCTTAGTCTTTGCCGCACTGGCTTAGCACCTTCTTTCAGCTCTATATGCATCTCTTTGCCCTTGAACCCTCTGATCTCTTCATATGAAGTAATGAACAAATCAGGAAAAGCTCTTTATCCATTGGGTTAACCATCCTCTTCCACTGTCGCTTTAGTTTAGGAACCATCTCTATGAGCTGCCCAAAAGTAACATCTGCCTTCCTACTTGTCAGATCTTCCTTTAAGTCATAGCGTACTTGCCCATCCCCTAGTGGAAAATTTGAAACATGAAACTTGCGATGAGACCTCCTTTTCCTCTTGGCCTTGACATCCTCGCCTTCATGACTCTTTCCCTTCTTCTTACTAGGACCTGGGACACTTCTTCCTTCCTTTTCCTCTGTCGTCCTCTTCCCAATTGGCATCACTAATGTATCCTCTAGCTTTGATGCCTTCTCCAAGGTGACTACACTTAGCACTTTTGTCTTTCCCTTTTCCTCCTGGGTTAATCCACTGGTTCCTGCCTCTCCCTTAATTTCGATGCCATAGTCGTTCGACCTAGTTAGCACCTGTTTTGGCAATGGATACATGTCTCCCCCCATCCTTGGTGGCTTATCACATTGAGGGCTGATGTGGCCCAACTCTCCGCAATTATAACATGTCTTTCCCTTTTCCTCCTGGGTTAATTCACTGGTTCCTGCCTCTCCCTTAATTTCGATGCCATAGTCGTTCGACCTAGTTAGCACCTGTTTTGGCAATGGATACATGTCTCCCCCCATCCTTGGTGGCTTATCACATTGAGGGCTGATGTGGCCCAACTCTCCTCAATTATAACATGGGGGCGTCTTACTCCAGAACCTACCATTACTTTGTCCAGCACCATTCCTAGGTCTTTCTTCACCTCCTGGTTGATTTGCATACCTCCCTCGACCTCGACTATTTCCCACTTGACCTAGCATGTTTAGGCTGAGATTCTTCATCAAATCTACCACTTGCCTCATGTCTTGCCTTAGCCCATCATCCTGCACTGTTGTAGTGACCACTGCTGGCATAACTTGAGGGGTAACAGGAACCACTGGTTCATGATGAACCCCTGGCATGCGACCCTTCAAAGAGTCCATAGGCTGAGATTCTGACCTCATAGGCAAAGACTCCATTCCTAACTAGCTCATTTTCCTGAGCTTCCACTCTTTGTTCCTTGCTACCTCTAGTGCATCTTCATATGTCCTAGGCTTCTTTAGCTCCACTCTCCAACGTATATTCCCAAAGACCAGCCAAGAACCTTTCCTTCTTCATCATGTCAGGCGGGGATACCTGTGGTACCAAGGCCTTGCAGATTCGCTCCCATGCCAATGAGAACTTACGTATGTACACATCTACTGGCTCACCTTCATTTTGCACCAAACCTTGTACTTCTTGCCACACTTTGTCAGGATCTTCTATCTTCACAAACTCCACTTCCAACCCATGCCTCAGATTGTCCCAACTCAATCTTACAGGTGGATCGGCCACACACAACTCCTCTTCAAATGATTTAGACCAAACTCGTGCATCACTCTTCAAACAGATTTGGAGAAGACGTAACATCTGTGCCGGATCATGAATCTGGTTGCTAATGCAGGCAACCTCCATCTTTTCCAGAAAATCTTCCACATCTTCATCACTTCTTCCATGAAACTCCGGATAAGAGAAAGCCATGGCTACCTAAGTTATGATGCTTTGAGAATCCCTTTAAACACACGTGCAAGAACCCAAAAATTTTCACTACCCAATCCCCAGAAACTTCAATGGATCTCAACTTTAGATGAGGACAAACACATGCACATCAAATGAGTTTACATAGTTGATCATCGGAATTACAACAGGAAAAGGACATTCCAGGATCTCTCTTAATCTTCTTGGCCCAAACATAAAGACTATGTGCTGCTGGAAAAAGATCTTCCTGGACACATGAACATTTATCTGGATTCTCTGAGTTAAATGAAAAGGAGTGTACTGAGGTCCATTTTGATCATCCATTAAAGTCAACCATGCAGCTCCCAAGAAGGAACACCTCTCTTATCCTCTGATTTTGCCAAAATTTCAGCAGCATAATAGCATAAATGGCTCAAAGACCAAAAAACCAGCCATCATAACTTGGAAAAATTTTGATAGAGTTTCCCCAGAAGTAGATCAATGTGAACCCAAAATATAGACTGTCTTTTTATGCATAAACTGTCAACAATAGAACCCGAGCATCAAGTAGGAATCACTAGTACATAGCCTATGGTGAGGTCACAAAAAGGGTGGTCCAGCTACATGTATCACTGAAAGGATCTCCACATTTGAGAATCCCCCAACTCAATAAAACCTCACGCTATCGACCCTCACATGAAGGCTAATGCAAATCGCGTATAGTCAAATCTCAGAAATGACCATCCTTCAGACCAAGTCTCAGAAATGGCCGGGACTGCCAAATAAAACCAAGTATGGCTCCACAAAGGTGTACAATTGGCAGTTTCCACAAGTAACGTACAATACCAACAAACAATGCGCTCAAGCAAGCGCCCACTGATGCATACCCACGGCAACTGCAAGTGACTTCACTACTAGTATACCATTGTACTCCAGCTACCTGTACCTGTGTGAATCACCTCTGCCTGTACCTGTCCCTGTCCCTGTCCCTATAACCTGTAACCTGTAGTCTGCAACTTGTAATCCTGAATCTCGACGCTTGAAGCTCGAAGCAGAAGAAGGTACTCGAAGAAGATCCTCCGTGGGGGCGCCAAAAGAATGTGAGCGGGATGGAAACACACACAACACCTCTATAATGACCCGACACACACTCTTGGGATCATACACACACACATTATGGGGCACCACTCGGCTTACACAACCAGCCTGGCCGAGACAGGAAAAACACGGACGGAGTGAGAAGAGAGAGATTTCCCACTTGTCCACTCAACACTCACACACACACTCTCAATTCGGCTCAAAGAAGGAAAATTGCTGTTGCTTAGACTCAATGAAGATCAGCCCAACACCAATGGGGCAAATAGTTTACACAGTATTGAGGAAATACACCAGATACAACCACAAAGTTAAGCATAGGCTTCACTCACCGGAGAAGATTACACAAAAAAACAGCAGAAAATATGTGAGGAATTTGGCAAAATGGACAGCTTCATCGCCTCCGGAACGGCCCAAAACCCCAGTCTACAATGTCAAAGTGCTCAAATCCGACCTCGGATGAGCAGTTTAGGGCCAAAACAGGCTGCAAAAACACCAAAAACACACCTACAGCTGTTCCTGCTCTCTTGTCCACATTTTTTCTGGTCTTCTCTCAGTTTTTTCAGTTCCCACACTAGCTTTACTATTTGGGCACCCTTGGCCTTTTAGATGACCTCAAACGGACCCCGAACAAGCCAAAAACTGACCTCGCAGTGCATAGTTGTCACCTTTTTGCATCATCCGCACACCTAGCACTCGATTTTTTCCAATAATGCATCTCGCCACCACGTGAAGTGGCCCCAAAAAGTGGTCCTCATGATGACCTTTCTGCATAATTCTCACAAGAAAACACCCACGTTGTGTCCGTACTCATCCACGTGCAAATATTGACCCCATTCGACGTCCTGACGCCACTAGATGCCATATGACGCATCTGCTTACCTCATGTCATCGACCCGCGGATAGCTTCCTTGAGAATTTTTACGCGCTACCAACTCCTCATTATTATAGAAAAAACACAATGGTACTGGTAATAGTGAAAATCGATGCACTATGTACATGCTGTCCTACCTGTACACATGTGGGCCCCACGTAACCACCTGGCTCTGGAAAATGGGCAATCCTTTATTCGATGCACCATGCATGGGTATGAACATATGCGCAATCCCTTGCTCCAAAAAACTCCTGACAGCGGCACAGCAAGGAGATGGGCGAATGGCAGGTAGGCGACGGAAGAGGCGTGGGATTGTTTTTTTTAATAATTCTGAGGTATTGCGTCAGGCAGCATGGGCCTACGACTTGTTGGTTTAGCTCATCATCGCAAGGTCTGACGACAGACGCAGTGCGTTCAAAACCTCATCAAGGCTTTTAGAAAGTGAAGAGGCCTTCGACTAAAGGTGGAAGTGGAAGCATCTCGTTAATGAATGAATAAAATAAACGTAGAGCCAGTAGTAGCTAGTAGCTAAGAACGTAGAGGGGTCAATATGCTAGATGACAAGCATACTAAAATCAAGAATCATTGGTTCCATACAGATCCCACCCTTTTCAACTTACCCAAAGTGTAGGACCAAATTAAATCCATATTGGTGCAATCCTTCTCAAAGGCATGATCTGCAACTGTCAATCTGACACAACACTCTCTCATCAGATTCAGGAAAGAAGTAATTGCAATTATAAAGGTCAAGAGAGATAGAATCTAGTGTGAGCTAATAGAGGTGGACACCAAATGCAAAGAATACAAAGGTCTCTGACCACAAATCAATGTACTTAGGAAGCAATTAAGGTTCAAGGAAGAACTCACTCTTCATCATACCTAGATTTTCTTTAGAGATTGGTAAGCTGTCAAAGTAGATAAACCAAGAAAAGAAATGTTCAAAACACTCCAAAAAAAAAGCAAAGAGAAGTGGTCCCAATTTTTTCCTCACCCCAAGGAACAACGAACTCTCAGAAGGAGAACTTAGAAATTGCTAAAAATCATTTGGAGGAGTTGTTTAGCCGGCTAGAGACTCTTCACCCTGAGAAAAGTAGAACCCGGAATATCATCTAGGGGTGTAGAAAAAAGGTGGTCCCTCCTCGGATTGCTGAGCAACTAGAGGCCAATCTATCAATCAAAGTAATTAAGAGGTCAATTGAATCTCTCAAGCCAAAGAAAACCCCAGGTTTAGAAGTTCTTTTGGTGGAGTTTTTTTTTTTTAATTCAAGGACACCCTAGCCCCCATATTGTTGCTTCTTTGAGAAGAGTTAGTGAAATATAAGGCCCTACCGGTTCAAACTAACATAGGCGTCAAGGGTCCTAGGGAAATCCTCACCAATTGGAGGCCGTTAACAATGTTAAACTCTGCTAACAAAAGGAAGAGGATGGGGTCCAAGAGGGCCTCTTTATCTTCCATGAGGTTATGAAGGTGATAATCAATTTGATGAATAGGAGTACACCATGTGTACAAGAATTTTGGATGTGTAAGAGTGGTCAAACCATGTACCTTTCTACGCAAAGAAGGTATACAATTTTACAATTTTTGGCCTTCCATAACTTCTCCATATGATCTTTGATTTGAGCGAATATTATAGATCTTTGATCTACATACCAAGCTCTTTCTATAGATATGCTATATAATTTTTTTTTATCCTTTAATTTTAGATTTCACTTTGAAAGAAAAATTTAAGTTCCAATGAACTAACTGTTTTACCTGTTTGCATTCAAAACTATTCTTTGGTTACTTTGTTAGTACTGAAGGTTTGAATCCCTTAAACTTCCAAATAAAGAGACCCTCCTAAAATCCATTCTATTCATCATGATGCAACTATTTTGAGGACTTACTTATTTGTATATCCAATATTCTCAATTCAAAACTATAACACATTTTCTTTATTCCAAGAAGATGAAAACCTTACAATCACCCCAACTTAAGAAATTGAGTTAGGGAAACCTTTATAAAGGGAGTTTTCATCTTTCCAAATAGCATCCTCAATGGGATAATTTTTCCATTTTACACCATGCTCTTTGATCACTCTATTTCTAAGGATTCTTTCTCTGATCTCTAGGATACAATCTGGTTGAAGTTTAAGCACTCCTTGATTTTGCATTAGGTTTTTCTCATAATTTATAGCATGATTGGGATTGGGGATTTAAGACTTCAAAAGACCGATATAAAATACATCATGAACCTTGATGTACTCAAGTAGCTTTAGTTATATTTTTGATCATTGAGTACTTTGATTACTTCATAGGGACCACAATATCTAAAGCTAAGATTTTTGAATTTTTGTAAGGATGGATTTTCTAGAATACTTTAACCTCTTCCTTAAAGTTTTGGTTAGATCTCTATGGATCAGCATGATGCTTTTGGTAGTTCTTAGAAGCTTGAACATCTTCTCATTTGGCCTTAGTTTGTGCATTCATCTCTTCCTCGAGGGGATGAGCGGGGGGTCACTTAATAATCATGTGAGAATCACGTGAGTGCAGCAGAAGAGGTTATTAAATTTCTTTTTTTGCTCACATTTTTACATACATAAGGGTTCCATAAAATGGAATTCGGAAAAAAATTACACATTGATTAGAAAATGAGTGTATTTTATTTGTCCAAAATTCACATATAAGGTGTTTTTAGATCTCTTCTAACATTCTCTTTGAATCATCTACCCTTATAGCTGGGTCATAAATTTAAGAGTGATATACACTTGTATCCTAATCGGACCCTCCAATCCGCCCATGAGTGGACGTCCTTGAGAAGACAAGTCCGCCTTTGAATACGGCCACCGGCCATTGAATTCGGCCACCGGCCACCATCCATTGACTTATGACCACCGACTACCGGCCATTGAGTACTGGACAACCGTCCGGTCGTTTTTCGACCACTTTTCGGCCGACGGCCGGCCATATATTTCCGGTGAAAAGGAGTATTCCGGTGATGGCCGTGAAAATTTTGGTTTCGGACGAGTGATTTTATTTTTTGGCTAGTTATTTTTCTTCACGCACGATGGCTTCTCCTCATAATGGGGGCCTTACAAATGTGCATTTTTACCACAAAAAATTACATGGGGTAAATTAAGCTCCATACTTAACAACATTTTCATTGTACATAGACGTATGTGAGTTAGGAACTTTCCCCATGATATCTCCTTAAAAACCCTCAACTAGCTAGTCAATGGGCTAATTGAGTCAAATAGATAAATAAAAATAGAAATAGATTCAATTATTTATCTAATTGAGTCAAATAGATAAATAAAAATATGTGTGTAAATATTTCTTCGTATGGAGGGCCTAAATATAGATTTTTATCATTATGATTTGATATTTATTTAAATATTTATATCTAGGTGTGCATTATTTATCTAAGTATTCTATGTTCATTGACATAACATTACCACAATTTTTCTTACCATTGTGTATGCTCTTTATTCTATACATAAATATTTTCATCCAAGCCAATCTAAATTTTAATGTGCACCCACTCCAAGACAAAATCACACATATACCTTTCACCCAATCATTCCTTTTTATTAGATAAGTATTTTTTGCATACTTTTTCTCTCACTTCAAGTGAATAAAATTACCTCAATAATACAAATGAGGGCCCTCTCATTTGATTCCCCAATAATTTTATATCTTTCATTTTTCATTTTATTTTTATATACAGGTGACACCTTTCTAGATTTCATGTATTGTTTATGGACTAACCTATTTTTCCCATCATATCCATATATTATATTTGTGAATAATCCTAATCAATTGCATATTTTCTGACGCTTAAGACTCTAGTGGGTCATGCTCTCATGCAAGGAGGGGATCACTCTTGGAGACTTATTCAAATTTAACATAAGGGGGGTCACTCAAGACTTTTAAAGTGAGAAAAATGTTGTGTGTGTGTGTGTGTGTGTGAGAGAGAGAGAGAGAGAGAGAGAGAGAGAGAGAGAGAGAGAGCACAAAAATAGAACCCCAAAGTGTGTAGAATACACACATGAGATGATGTATATATAGAGGGGACCTGGGTGCCATATATAAAGAAGCCATGTATTGAGTAGATTCACATATAAACTCAACACCCCCGCTCAAATAAGGGTCCCTAACTGTGGATGGCAAAACCCTTGGGGGATCAAGGGAAAAACCCACAGCTCTATATACACCGACCGTTATATTATAAAAATCATTGAATATACAAATGTTCATGAGGAGCTACATCACTCCTTTTACAATGAATATTTTATGAGGAGCTACATCACTCCTTTTACAATGAATGTTTTATGAGGAGTTACATTACTCCTATCCTATCAAATACAATAATGAATACAAAGGTTCAATAAAGAGGTATAAAGGCTATCGATTAGCTCGTAATCAGAAGTGTCTCCATGAATCTGCTATGTAGCTTTTCATCACTATCGCATCACCAAACGTATCTTCATGTTTCATCAATATGGAATCACCAAACATGTGTTCATAAATCTTTTATTGTCACCAAGTTTGTCTTCATGAAATCAATTCTTTGATCAATCCTGCATAGATCATAGACTCAAAAAACATAGTCATGAAAATTATTAGCATCGTTAATGAAATAATTACGTTCACAATGCCATAAGAGATGGTTCGCGACGCCACTCTTTTGACGACATATATACGCACGACAATATATGTGGACATAAAGTATGAACATAAAAAGTACAAGATGCATGATACATGATGCAAATGACATGTGTATATACTACATAAAACGACATTTGTCAACGTAGTAATATCAATGAGTATCATCAAAGTATTAACAAAATATCATCATTGTATCAATAAAAATGAATAAATCATCAAGGTATCAACGAAAAGCATCATAAAATAATCATTGTATCAATGAAACAACATCATGGTATCATCGAGAATAACCATGGTATCAACAAAACAACATATTATCACTACAATAAAAAAAGGTGTCATCGATGCAGTGCAACGCTATGCGCGTCGCTATTAGCGTCGCTGTGAACCTGTCGCTATTTGCGACACAGGTATAGACGCGGATAGTGACGCAGATTGCCATGTAGGTAGCGACGCATATTTCCACGCTGATAGCGACGCAAATTGCCACGCACATAGTGACGCAAATTGCCACGCACATAGCGACGACCATAACAGAAAAAAAATTTCTTAGGCAGAGGTGCCCAGTTAAAAGATGGACACAACCACAGCCAGACTTCTTGCCCTCTGCCCAAGAAAGCGAGCAGCACCAAAATCAACCATGCTCCTACGCGCAAAAATTTCAGCAGAGTTCTCTTTGTTTTTACATAAACTTTTCAAAAAAAACCATATCATGTATACGCCTCCTACATGCTATCCATGTAGAATCTCACATGAGATTTAAGGCCAATGAAAGACAACCGTACCAACTGAAAAGCATAACCATAACTTAAAAGCATAATCATAATGAACCATAACCATAACTTAAAAGCATAACCATAACGAGCCATAACCATAACGAGCCATAACCATAACTTAAAAGCATAACCATAACTTAAAACCATAACCGGCCATAACCACTTTGATCAAAACCATAATGCAGATAACCATAACCATAAACAAAATTAACAATAACCATAAGCATAACTAGAAAGGGAAACAATAACTGTCTATACAATGACAATGACAATAATCATAACCATAAGGGAAACAATAACTGTCTGAACACTAACTGTCTGTACAAAAAAGAGACACAGAAGCGTGTTTGTGTCTCACAAAGCATATATATGAAATCTGGTCCACTAATGACTAGGCGTCGCAACCTGCACATACGACAACTCACAAAATTAGTATTGATATTACTTCACATAGACTGACTTAATTAAATCAACTCACACATATTAACGTCTCACCTCAAGCGATCAGTGAGACTGTAAGGCCTCCGAGTCTACAGGCTCTCCTGAAGCTTCAAGATCATTCAATACTTCATAGATACCTCTGCGATATCCATTTGACTCCTCCTCGCGTGTCGGAGCTCGATGCATCCCAAGATTCTGCGTTTATACAAAAATCAAAGTAATAAGAATACATGATTCATCGGTTTTAAAAAACGTCATAGTTAAGATTGGATTAGAAACTCACAAACTCATAGCGGAAGGTGTCGAAGCCTCCGTTGCCAAGATGAGATGTCTCCCTAGTCATCTGTCATACCTGCGCGGCCTCGCTGCTGTCTGAGTCGCGTGGCCGCTGTCTGCTCATCCTCCCTGATCTGCAGCCACGTCTCGTGTGGGATGCCCGAAGGCTTCGGCGAGCCGATCCTGAAAGCCTTCCGAGATGCATCTCGTCGATGTTTCATGGTGTCCCGTGCAACACCCTTGATCCACCTCCTCGGAACAACGGAAGAACCCGGAGGAGGCTGGTACTCTCTCAGGATGGTCTCCACTATGTAAGTGATTTTTTTCTTTTGTTGTTGATCCCGAGCGTTGTGAGCGGGATGAAAACACACACAACGCCTCTATAACGATCCGACACACACTCTTGGGAAGATACACACACACACTATGGGGCACCACTCGGCTTATACAACACACCTGGCCGAGACAGGGAACACACCTCTGGAGTGAGAGGAGAGAGACTATCCACTTGTCCACTCCACACAGACACACACACCCAAAAAACTCAGCTCAAAAGAGGAGAATTTCTGATGTTTAGATACAAATGAGCTTGGGCCAACACCAATGGGGCAAACAGCTCACAAAATATGGGTAAAAGATACCAGATACAATCACAAACTGGAGCAGAAACTTCGCTCATAGGAGAAACTTACACAGAAAAACAGCAGAAAAAGAGTGAGGAATTTGGCAAAATGGACAGCGCCATCGCGTCCGGAACGGCCCAAAACCCCAGTCTACAATGTCAAAGTGCTCAAATCCGACCTCGGATGAGCAGTTTACGGCCAAAACAGGCTCCAAAAACCCAAAAAACACACCTGCGGCTGTTCCTCCTCTCTTCTCCACGTTTTTTCTGGTCTTCTCTGTGTTTTTTCAGTTCCCACACTTAGCTTTATTACTTGGGAACCCTTGGCCTTTTAGATGACCTCAAACGGACCCCGAACAGGCCATAAACTGACCTCGCAGTGCATAGTTGTCACCTTTTTGCATCATTTGCACACCTGGCACTCATCTTTTTTCCAATAATGCATCTTGCCACCACGTGAAGTGGCCCCAAAAAGTGGTCCTAATGATGACCTTTCTGCATAACTCTCACAAGAAAACACCCACGTTGTGTCCGTCCTCATCTGCGTGCAAATATTGACCTCGTTCGCCCTCCTGACGCCACTAGATGCCATCTGCCGCACCTGCTGACCTCACGTCGTCGGCCTATGGATAGCTTCCTGGAGAAGGTTTACGCGCTTTAAACTCCTCATTATTGTAGAAAAAACATACTGGTACTGGTGATAGTGAAAATCGATGCACTATGTACATGCTGTCCTACCTGTACACATGTGGGCCCCATGTAACCACCTGGCTATGGAAAATGGGCAATTATTTATTTGATGCACCATGCATGTGTATGTACATATGCGAAATCCCTTGCTCCAAAAAACTCCTGACATAATTTGCCCATCCCCTAGCCTGCTAGATCATTCATGATCAGCAGCAGCAAAGAGAGATATGAGACTCGCCGCATCGCAGGTCTCCTCATCCCTCACCAACACTGCTTGATCCACAGACAGCTCATCTTGCTCCACCATCATCAATCTAGCATGATACAATTTAAGACGCAACCCATTTACCCTTGACTTATGTAGAACACCATCCAGGTTAGCCAACTGATATGTGCCATTTGGAAAACACTCTACTACCTTGAAAGGGCCTTCCCACTTAATTTGAAACTTCTTTTGGAAGGTGTTGTCCAGCTTACTGTTGTAGCGCAAAACCAAGTCATGCTTCTTGATTCCCTTACTTTTGACCTTCTTGACGCACTGGCTTAGCACCTTCTTTCAGCTCTATATGCATCTCTTCACCCTTGAACCCTCTTATCTCTTCATATGAAGTAATGAACAAATCAGGAAAACTAGCAAGCATTTTACTTTTTGATGGTTTGCCAATCTGATCCGAAAACCTGACACCCCAGCCACTGTGAGACCCATCTTCTCAACGCATGAGTGTGTTATGACGCATATTTGGGCTCCGCCATCCACATAATCTTGTCCCAAATGTTTCCTTTTATGCCACACATCTACTATTGGACAAATGTCTGGTAGCTCATCCATTGCCAACACCTTTACTGAACCTCTCTCTGGCTCTTTCTCCATTGGGTTAACCATCCTCTTCCACTGTCGCTTTAGCTTAGGCACCATCTCTATAAGCTACCCAAAAGTAACATCTACCTTCCTGCTCGTCAGATCCTCTTTCAAGTCATAGCTTAATTGCCCATCCCCTAGTGGAAAATCTGAAACATGAAACTTTCGACGAGCTCTCCTTTTCCTCTTGGCCTTGACATCCTCGCCTTCATGGCTCTTTCCTTTCTTCTTACTAGGACCTGGGGCACGTCTCCCTTAATTTCGATGCCATAATCATTTGACCTAGTTAGCACCTGTCTTGGCAATGGATACATGTCTCCCCCCATCCTTGGTGGCTTATCACATTGCGGGCTGATGTGACCCAACTCTCCACAATTATAACATGTGGGCGTCTGCCTCCAAAACCTACCATTGCTTTGTCCAACACCATTCCTAGGCCTTTCTTCACCTTCTTGCTGATTTGCAAACCTCCCTGGACCTCGATTATTTCCCACTTGACCTAGCATGTTTAGGCTGAGATTCTTCATCAAATCTATCATTTGCCTCATGTCTTGCCTTAGCCCATCATCTTGCACTGCTGTAGTGACCACTGCTGGCATAACCTGAGTAGTAACAGGAACCACTGGTTCATGATGAACCCCTGACATGCGCCCTTGTAAAGACTCTATAGGCTGAAATTCAGACCTCATTGGCAAAGACTCCACCCCTAACTGACTCATTTTCCTCAGCTTCCACTCTTTGTTCCTTGCTACCTCTAGTGCATCCTCATATGTCCTAGGCTTCTTTAGCTCCACTCTCCAACGTATATTCTCCCAAAGACCAGCTAAGAACCTGTCCTTCTTCATCATGTCAGGCGGGGGTACCTGTGGTGATAAAGCCTTGCACATTCGCTCCCATGCGAATGAAAACTTACGTATGTACGCATCTACTGGCTCACCTTCCTTTTGCACCAAAGCCTGTACTTCTTGCCACACTTTGTTAGGATCTTCTATCTTCACAAACTCCACTTCCAACCCATGTTGTAGATTGTCCCAACTCAACCTTACAGGTGGATCAGCCACACGCAACCCCTCTTCAAATGCTTTATACCAAACTCGTGCATCACTCTTCAAACAAATTTGGAGAAGGCGTAACATTTGCATAGGGTCATGAATCTGGTTGCTAACGCAGGCAACCTCCATCTTTTCCAGAAAGTCCTCCACATCTTCATCACTTCTTCCATGAAACTCTGGATAAGAGAAAGCCATGGCTAGAGGACCCCTTCAAACACACGTGCAAGAACCCAAAACTTTTCACTACCCAATCCCCAGAAACTTCAATGGAGCTCAGCTTTAGATGAGAACAAACACATGCACATCAAATGAGTTTTCATAGTTGATCATCGGAATGACAACAGGCAAAGGACATTCCAGGATCTCTCTCAATCTTCTTGGCCCAAACATAAAGACTATGCGCTGCTGGAAAAAGATCTTCCTGGACACATCAACATTAATCTGAATTCTTTGAGTTAAATGAAAAGGAGTGAACTGAGGGCCATTTTGATCATCCATTAAAGCCAACCATGAAGCTCCCAACAAGGCACACCTGACTCAACCACTGATTTTGCCAAAATTTCAGCAGCGTAATAGCATAAATGGCTCAAAATACCAAAAAACTAGCCATCATAACTTGGGACTAGAAGTAGAGCAGTAGGAACCCAAAATATAGACTGTCTATGTATGCATAAACTGTCAACAATAGAACCCGAGCATCAAGTAGGACTCACTAGTACATAGCCTATAGCGAGGTCACAAAAAGGGTGCTCCAGCTACCTGTATCACCGAAAGGATCTCCACATTTGAGAATCCCCCAGCTCAATAAAAACCTCACGCTATCGACCCTCACACGAAGGCTAATGCAAATCGCATATAGTCAAGTCTCAGAAATGACTATCTTCCAGACCAAGTCTCAGAAATGGCTGGGACTACCAAATACAACCAAGTATGGCTCCACAAATGCGTACAATGGCAGTTTCCACAAGTAACGTACAATCCAGCAGACAATGCGCTCAAACAGGCGCCAAGTGATGCATTCCCACAACAACTACAAGTGACATCACTGCTAGTATATCACTGTACTCCAGCTACCTGTATCTGTGTGAATCACCTGTACCTGTACCTGTACCTGTCCCTGTAACCTGTAACCTGTAACCTGTAACCTATAATCTGCAACCTGTAACCCCGAAGCTCGAAGCTCGAAGCTCGAAGCAGAAGGTACTCGAAGAAGATCCTCCGTGGGGGCGCCAAAAGAATGTGAGCGGGATGAAAACACACACAGCGCCTCTATAACGACCCGACACACACTCTTGGGAAGATACATACACACACACTATGGGGCACCACTCGGCTTATACAACACACCTCTGGAGTGAGAGGAGAGAGACTATCCACTTGTCCACTCCACACAGACACACACACCCAAAAAACTCAGCTCAAAAGAGGATAATTTCTGATGTTTAGATACAAATGAGCTTGGGCCAACATCAATGGGGCAAACAGCTCACAAAATATGGGTAAAAGATACCAGATACAATCACAAACTGGAGCAGAAACTTCGCTCATAGGAGAAACTTACACAGAAAAACAGCAAAAAAAGAGTGAGGAATTTGGCAAAATGGACAGCGCCATCGCGTCCGGAACGGCCCAAAACCCCAATCTACAATGTCAAAGTGCTCAAATCCGACCTCGGATGAGCAGTTTACGGCCAAAACAGGCTCCAAAAACCCAAAAAACACACCTGCGGCTGTTCCTCCTCTCTTCTCCACGTTTTTTCTGGTCTTCTCTGTGTTTTTTCAGTTCCCACACTTAGCTTTATTACTTGGGAACCCTTGGCCTTTTAGATGACCTCAAACGGACCCCGAACAGGCCATAAACTGACCTCGCAGTGCATAGTTGTCACCTTTTTGCATCATTTGCACACCTGGCACTCAGCTTTTTTCCAATAATGCATCTCGCCACCACGTGAAGTGGCCCCAAAAAGTGGTCCTAATGATGACCTTTCTGCATAACTCTCACAAGAAAACACCCACGTTGTGTCCGTCCTCATCTGCGTGCAAATATTGACCTCGTTCGCCCTCCTGACGCCACTAGATGCCATCTGCCGCACCTGCTGACCTCACGTCGTCGGCCCGCGGATAGCTTCCTCGAGAAGTTTTACGCGCTATAAACTCCTCATTATTGTAGAAAAAACATAATGGTATTGGTGATAGTGAAAATCGATGCACTATGTACATGCTGTCCTACCTGTACACATGTGGGCCCCACGTAACCACCTGGCTATGGAAAATGGGCAATTATTTATTTGATGCACCATGCATGTGTATGTACATATGCGCAATCCCTTGTTCCAAAAAACTCCTGACAACGTGAGAATGCTGGTCGAAAACTGTAGCTCCGCTAGCTGGCCAATCCGCTGTCGCATCTCAGTCCTGACTCTATCGATGTCAACAGAACCATCTCCCTGTAGAGTATAGAGCTTGGAGGCACTAGGATCGTGTGCCCCCCAAGGTGTCTGAGGTGTGCCAAGAGGTGTGTCGAGAGGTGTGCCTGGGTAGGACGGGGGTCGTGAGCGAGGAGGGGTCGAAGCATCTGTGGACCCTCCTCCACAGCAACCACCACCTCCACCTGACGATCGCCGAGATCGACGAGTGCACCTATGCTGCGGAGATGAGGACGTACCTACCTCTGCCCCACTCCTAGGTGTCGAAGCGGCCGTGATGGGAGAAGCACGCTTCGTACCCATATGCGTCCTGAACCCCGTAGGCGTCCCCCCTAGGCGTCAGACCCTCCTCCACAACAACCACCACCTCCACCTGACGATCGCCGAGATCGACGAGTGCACTTGTGCTGCGGAGATGAGGACGTACCTACCTCTGCCCCACCCCTAGGTGTCGAAGCGGCCGTGATGGGAGAATCAGACGTCGTACCCATATGCATCCTGAAGCCCGGAGGCGTAGTACCCGTGCCTCTCGCTACTCTCAGTACTGAGAAGCCTCTGCCATCTGAGCAGGCGTCATCCGTGTAATGAAGCCCATGAATGCATATGCACTCATGGAAGCGGGATCTAGAATCTGGTCTGCCATACTAAACTCCTGCACAAAGAAAGTAAAATAAAACGTTAGAACACAGTTGTGTAAATTAACTTTAAGATTAATTTTAAATGCAAGTCTTCACACAAACACTTACAGGTCCAGGCCTCGGCGAGTGAGGCATCATCGATAAGATCTTGGACTGTATCATCGTCTATCTCCAATTGCAAACATAACTCTGCCCCAACTCGTTCTGGCAGATTGTCTTCATCCATTGCATCTTCATCTACAAGTATCAATTCTGGCTTGTCTGCGTCATCCCTCGTATATCTGTCAGCTTCCTCTGCCATACTTTCATCCATCTCATCTAATGTCACAGTAGTATGGACGTCGTCTGACTGACTTTCCTCCAGGAGATCTTGCCCTTCAAATACTTGTTTATTTCTTGGAGCAACCTGAACCACAAACCACCATTGTTGCTCTCGAGGGTCCGGTACAAAGAACACTTGCTCGCAATGTCGGGGAGAGCAAATGTATCGCTCGCATCTGTCCAAATCTTTGTAGAATCTATTTGCACAAGTTTGTTTCCATCTCTGCGTACCGTTGCATTGCGACCAGAAGTAATCACCTTGAACCACTTCACATCCAACAAAAACATCTCAAACCGCCTGAAGCTTACTTTTAGGATATCTGACACCAGACCACAGTAATCCAAGTTGCTAGTGCTCTCATTCGTGTCTCTAGCATTGGCCCTGCTCTTTTGCATGAAACTAACCATTACCCCACTGTCAAACGTGTTTCTTCTGATGTCAATTTGTTGTGTTTTGAAATGCTTTTCATGCGACCACACTGCCATGTATGTATGATACTTCCAGTCACATCCAATAGCCAGCTCTTCCTCTTCTAGAGATATGGGTTCTCCGATCTGTTGAGCTGCTCTCACTGTCTTGTCCAACCATGCCATTATAGGGAATTCAGGTAGAGGAGCGAGATAGTCTGGCAAGGGTAAGCCTCTAGTCGTTCAACTTCGCCTGAAATCCTGTCGCTCCCTATTGCGTCTCTCTTTCTCTTCTTCGTACCTTTCAAGCCATTTTTGCATTGGTGCTGAATTTAGTATACAACACTTCATGATATTTTCTCGCATGGCCAGGTTCATTTTCTTCGGCACCTCTTGCCCTTGCGGCTCCTCTCCCACCAGTCTTGCATCCTCCTCATCGCTCCACAGTCGAGGCATTTCTGGGTCAGAAACGGATAGAAATTCGATCGTCAATACAAGAGACTCTTGCACCAGCCATCCTTCTGCCATGCTCCCCTCTGGACGTGTTTTCATGAACCGCTCTAGAAAGAACATCCAACTGTTGTGGACTGTACCTACCACTACAACCTCATCTACTACATGGACGAGCAAGTGCATTTGAATAGTTAGGCAGCTCGTGGGTAGATACTTCTCAATCATGCAAACTGCCTCAATGGAGTTAGCCCTTGCGACTGCAATAGATTCCTCTCGTATCGCCTTGGAAGAGATCCACCGCATTAGCTCTAAAATCTTGTATATGCATTGCCATGCCCAAACGCAAATTGCATGGTTCACTCCTAAAATGTGGCCAGGTATTTTGAATGTGCCTCCAAGCCTTTGAATCAGCGGGCACCCTAAATGTTGCGTCAGTGGATCTATTCGTAGAATTCCACCACATCAACTTTGCAATGGAACCACAACGAAATATGTTTTTTATCCTAGGAATAATAGGGAAATGCCGCAATCATTTGGACATGCATGAATCTTGTTGTAGTCCAAGCCAACTGAGGTCAGAAGTTGCTTTGCGTCTGGCCTACAGAGGGGATTTCATTGCCAGCTGGGAGAATTTGCTCCCGCAATAATCTGTTTAAGCCACATTAAATTAAAAAGCTCTCCGAGCACATCACCGTTGCAATCAAAAAATCTCTTCTATAAAATACGTACCTAAACAAAGCAGTGACGCTTGCCTGACCACCCGTACACTGGCTGAAGATTCAAAAACACCAGACAAGTACGAAGCACAGATATTTTGGCGCCTTCATAGATTGGTTGACGTGCCAACTTTCTCAACATGTCTTCAGGAGATAGGCGCACGGCTTCTGGTGCTGCTTCATTCGCATTCTCCTCGCTTGTCTGGAAGAAGGCATCCAGCATCTCCTCCATGCCGTCGTCTTCTGTCTGTAAGCCCTTTTCTGCTTCCATCTGTGGCTCTATATTGGTCGGACCTTCACACATAATCTTTTTTCTCTCTCTCTCAGATGTAGGTGCTATGTCGCGGAAATCAATGCCCGTTCCGTAGGAGTCGTATCATAGATTCTGTACGGTTTCTCTAGCAAACTCTCCGTACTTGTGCACATTCTCATTACATATCCTACGCGTGTGCACGATTTGATACTTGCAGAGCGTGCACGAGCATGCAATCTTTTCCTCCATGTTAGTGATGACGTTGCCATCTACAATGATTATGAATGTTGTTTTAATATATATATATATATATATATATATATATATATATATATATATATATATATATATATATATATATATATATATATATACTCCTCACAATGTAAACTACCTCGCATTCTCTAGTCTTGCCGAATCTCCGTACACCTCGGTCCAGAGGTGTACGGAGATCAGGACCACCGGGTAAAAATCTCATCTTTATTGGTCAAATCCTATATGGGTAGACACGTACGTGCACTCCCACGTGTACATGGCAATGCATGTAGTAGGCAAAACCCCTTTGCCTCTTTTAGTTCCATAGTTTCTTCTCTGTCTACGTACCCTATCTCTCTCTCTCTCTCTCTCTCTCTCTCGATCTCGCTCTCGCTATCTCTCTTTCTCTCTCTCTCTCTCTCTCTCTCTCTCTCTCTCTCTCTCTCGCTATCTCTCTTTCTCTCTCTCTCTCTCTCGCTCTCGCTATCTCTCTTTCTCTCTCTATTTCCCTATTTTCCTATTTCTCTCTATTTCCCTATTTTCTTATTTGTCTGCCATAACTCCTGGAGCTCCACTTCCCTATCTCTCTCTCTCTCTCTCTCTCTCTCTCTCTCTCTCTCTCTCTCTCTCTCTCTCTCTCTCTCTCTACTTACCTCTCTCTCTCTCTCTCGCTCTCTACTTCCCTATCTCTCTAATGATCGAACGAGCAACTGATCTAGGGAGATCTAGACGCCCAGGACTGCGGAGGACTACACAACATCGACAGTGGTTGCATCAAAGGATCTAGCTAGGTCACTTTGGCTCGACATGCACAACGCCCGGTCAGAGTACTGACCATGGAGGAGATCTACCTATCCCAACTAGCTCGTTGAGCCGTTTAGTCCACACCCAGCAGTTTAGGATTCCATAATATTTTATTTTGTCATCTTCTTACTCTGACTTTGTATCAGATCCATCACATTGTAACTTTCTTGTCTCATGTCTCATAGGTCACTTTGGCCTTTCGAAGACGTTAATATAACATTTCATTTCATTTCTCTCTTTAATTTTTTTCCTTTAATTTTAATTTCCTAAGCATACATTAATTCTCTCTCTCTCTCTCTCTCTCTTTGATTACCTACACACACATTTCTCTCTCTCTCCCTCTTTCCTACACACACACACACACACATTTCTCTCTCTCTCTCTCTCTCTCTCTCTCTTTCCTACACACACACGCACACCGTTCTCTCTCTCTCTCTCTCTCTCTCTCTCTTTCCTACACACACACACACACACCCTTCTCTCTCTCTCTCTCTCTCTCTCTCTCTCTCTCTCTCTAGAGGTAGAGAGAGAGAGAGAGAGAGAGAGGGGGGTTGGGGAGGGTGGAGATGGACATAATACCTGTGCAGCAGGTATTATGTTGGGGAGGGTGGAGATGGACATAATACCTGTGCAGCAAGTTTCGGCCAAGATCCGAGCAGGCGAAAATGGCCCCTGCACGCGGGTTTCGCTTTTTTCCCCCAAATTTTTTTGCGTCGATATACGCGTCGATATAGGCATCACAATACGCGTGGCAAATAAATCCTTTCCACACGTATATCGACGCACACTGCGACGTGTATAGCCACGCACGCTAATGACGTCGATATACACGTGAAAAAGCATGGCCGTTGATATATATGCATCGATATCTTCATTTAGTGTTGTAGTGGATATCACCAAGCATAACCATGGTATCGACGAAAAAACATCATGGTATCAACGAGAATAACCATGGTATCAACGAAACAACATCATGGCATCACCAAGAATAACCATGGTATCAACGAAACATCATCATGGTATCAACGAGAGTCACCATGGAATCAACGAAATATCATCATGGCATCACCGAGAATAACCATGGTATCAACAAAATATCATCATGGCATCACCGAGAATAACCATGGTATCAACAAAATATCATTATGGTATCAACGAAAATCACCATGACCAAAGTACTAACAAAACATCATCATGGTACCATCAAAATCACTATGGTATTGACGGGATCAAAGCGAACCCCGAACCCCGACGGCCTCTAAAACGTCGGGGACCCAATGGCGCGCCTCGAGCCTGTCACACGGTAAAGTGCACAGGGGGTACCACCTAGCTTTTAGGATGCAAACCACAATGATATGAACACCACAAACTTACACACACACACACACACACACACACACAGATTTACAAATGATGAAAACCCTCGGGGGTGTGAGGGAGAATTATTTCTGTAGTATTTACAAATGGCATGCCGTGGTCATAGAGAGGTAGGGAGAAAATATGGTGCAAACTACTTGGTGCGTTCTCTAAGACAACTCAATGATTGTGAAGCTTGCTACCAAGAGCGTGTATACGTGTGTGCATCGACCATTGGAGTCGAGGGATGGAACCGGATCCCTTTTCATGGTGCAATTCCCAAGGTAAACCAGCACACAAGCCCCCTCCCCATGATTCCAATAGTGTCAACTCTTCCCACTACACTCTACCAAGTGCTGACCTCTCGTGAGCTGCCCCCCACGATAGTGACCTCTCAGTGCCAATTTATAGGTGTTGGCGGCTTGGATTATGGTAATCCCGGTGTGATTAGGGTAAGCTTAATCGAGGAGACAAAGCAAGTGGTGGGCCCAGTGTGGTTGACCCTTGTTTTGTTTTGGGAGGTTATTAAAAGATGAGAATCTCTGGGTGGGCCTTTGTGACCATCACATAGAAAGAGGGATTTTTACAATGGCTTGGGTGAAAACTGAAGAAACGATGAAAATAACCTATAAATTACTGAAAATGGCATCGTGGTTGCGTGTTGCCGGTGAATGGTGTGTTGCTGGTGCGTCGGTGTAGAGCGTACTTCTTTTCGAGGTCGGCCAGGGCATGCCTTCGGTGCATTTCTCCTTTTTGTTGTTGACGGTGCGTGATTTGGGTGTTCTCCTTCTTTTGTTGATGACGATGGAGTGGAATCCTTTGTTTTTTCTTGTGTATTATCATGTGTGTGCGTTTATGTGTGTGTGTGTGTACGTATTTGTGCATGAGGGTGGATGTGTGTGTGTATATGTGTGAGTGCGCAAGCGTGCGTGTATGTGTGTGTATTCGTATAAGTATGTGCGTATTGACGTGTGTGGTGACGGGGGGTAATATATGTAAAATATATATATATTATTTTTTTTGTTTTTCTTTCTCACTATGGAGACATAGAGGCGGGGGTGTGTGTGGTGTGTGTCTGTGTGAGCGGCTAATATGTGTGGGAACGGGGCCTTACTATATAGTATATAATATATATATATATATATATATATATATATATAGCTTTTTCGGGTTGGCGGCCTGCTGTGCAGGCTACACGAGGGTGAGAGATGAGGGGGGGATGGTGTGTGTGTGTGTGGTGTGTGAATGTGTTGTGTGTATAGAGAGAGAGAGGGAGTGAATTTCTCTACGCCTTCGAAGGCCCACAAGGGAGAGAGATGAGAGAGAGAGGTTTGCGGCAGGCTTGCTGTGCAGAGCTTGTGTGTGTATGAGTGTGTGTGTGTGTAGAGAGAGAGAGAGAGAGACATTGTTTTGCGAGGGAGAGTGCAAGAGAAAGAGGGAGATGAGTGGGGAGAGGATGAGTCAGGTGTGTGTGTGGATAAGGGAGAGACCCCGGTTTTTACACGCCTTCTTAGGCTGATCCATGCACAGATGAGAGCGAGAGAGGGTGAGAACAATGAGGTGGCGGGGGGGGGGGGGGGGGGTTATGGGTCTTCAACAAGAGAGTGAGGGAAGGGGGGGAAGATTCTTTGGCATGAAGTGGGGAAAGGGGGGGTGTGAGGTGAGAGAGAGGGCGGGGAATATCACCCCTTCCTATTTGGTGGCTCAAGGCGAGGGGAGGGGGGGGGGGGACAGAGTCGATGGGTGGGGAGAGGTGGTGGGAGTAGCGGGCCAAGGGAGGGAGAATGAGGCCGAGAGAGGGGTGAGGCGAGCGGGTGGGGGAAGAGAGGGAGATTACTAGCGGCTATTGGCTTGCATAGAGAGCGAGGGAGGGAGTGTGAGAGGGGGCGGGTGTGTGAATAAGAATACAGGAGAGTGGGAGTTCACAGGCGGCCACGGGCTCAACACAGCGGGAGCACGAGAGAGGAAGCGAGAGAAGGGGTGGGTGCTCGAGAGCTACGCCTGGCCGAGGGTGGCCCGTAAGGGGTGTGTGGGTGAGAGAGAGAGAGAGGATATTAGAGAGAGAGTGTGTGTGATCGGCCATTGGTAGGCAACGAGGGAGATAGAGAGAAGATTTGGTTGGACCACCTGCGGGCATGTGGCCGTGACAAGAGCTGGGGAGAGCGGGTTGTCAGTGAGAGAGGAGGAGTGCATGAGGGAGAGGAAGGGGGTGCCGAGAAGGGAGAGAGAGGATATTAGAGAGAGGTATGTAGGGAAAATGAGAGAGAGAGAGATATCTTAGTCGATGCCCGCCGGGGGAATAAAACTACAGGGAGAGAGAGAGAAGGGGTATCTGAAACCGAGGGCAACCGGCTAGGCTGGAGCATAGACGAGCGGAGGCATGCGGGTGATAAGGCCGGCCAATTGAAGGGGGGGGGTGTGCCATGCCCGTAGAAGTGTCCTGAGGTTGATCAGGCATTGCCGAGCCTTCCAACAGTGTCGCCAAGGCTCCGGCAAAGGAAAAAAATAACTTTTTTTCTTTTTATTTCCTTTGATTTCCAAAATCGGCCATCATTTGCGCTCTCCTTTTGGCTAGAGGCATTCATGCTTCTAGCCCTTCCTCTACATCTTTGACTGTGGAGTTAGAGGGTTCCCCCTCCTCAAGAATGTCTAGCATAAATTCTGGTCCATTGACCCTAGTCTTGTGAATTCTCCCATCTGCTTCCATCAGCTTATAGCTGCCATTGTCATAGCGTTTCTTGATGATGAATGGCCCTTCCCATCTGGGTTGAAATTTCTTGTCCTTCCTGCTATCGAATCTGTTGCCATATCTCAGCACTAACATATATTTTTCCAGTACCTTTTCTTTCAGCCCTTGATTGAAAGTGAGCCATCGTCATTCTGCCTGCACTGCATAGTGATTGATTGCTTCTTTCCTATCTAGTTGGAGTCTTTCCAGATCTAAGATGTGGTTTCGAAGATTTACAATTGGACAATGTATCTGGCTAGCCAAAACTTGTAAGCTGGCTATATGTACCTTAATGGGTAGAATTGCCTCCTTCTAGATGCAAAGGGGTGAAACCTAGTGATGTTCGGAACGTTGTTCGGTAGGCCCAAAGAGCTACCATGAGATGTTTATCCCAGTCCCCTGTGTGATTGTTCACCTGCTTTGTGATGATTTTGCAAATCATTCCGTTTACCTTCTCTACCAGACCATTGCATTGTGGATAGTATGGTGTGGAATGTCGGTGTGTGATGCCTAACTTCGTCATCAGTTCTCCCACCAAATCACCTCTGAATCTTGGCCCTCTATCTCATATTATATCAAGAGGAGTGCCAAAATGGCAATAGATATGCTCAAAAGTGAACTTTGCTACCTTGGGCTGTAATCCTGGGCTGTAATCCGGATGGTGGTTTTGGCTTCTGTCCATCGAGTCATGTAGTCTACACCCACTATGATGTACAGTTTACCTAATTGGGCCCTTGGTAAAGGACCGAATGTATCTATTCCCCATTTCTCAAGTGGACCATACGAGATGATAGGAGTTTGTGGCTCGTAGGTTAATGTGCGGTCACTGGCCACTTGACAAGCCTTACATGTTTTACACCAATGGTGTATATCCCTGTTCAAGCTAGGCCAAGAGTATCCTGCTTGTAGAATCTTCCTACTGGCGTTATCTAGAGAAAAATGACCACCACAGACGCCATCATGGCAACTTGAAATTACCTCGGTGATGTCACTAGAGCTTGGTACTCACCTGAGAATTTGATCATTGCCCTTACAATACAAGTGGTCGTTTAAAAGGCGGTACCTAGTAGCCTTCCTGACTAGCACTGTTTCTGGCCTTTGGTGTATCCTTTTGGACATTCTCCTGTATCTAAAAAGCTGATGACATCAGGCATAGCATCACTACCTTGAAAGAGGGGTAGCTTCAGTTTGATGGCCCCTATGGGAACGTCTTGTATTCTTTCTTTGGCTAGAGCATCTGCCTCCTGATTTTCTGCTCTGGGGACATGAAATAGTTTCACTGCTTCAAACTTCTTTAGAAGATCCTTAGCTTGGTGGAGTTGACCAAGTAAAACCTGATTCCTACAAACCCAGGTGCCATTTATCTGCCTTATCAAAAGTAAAGCATCGCCAAACACATTTAGGCACTGAATTCTTTGTGAGATACATTGTTCCAACCCAAGAATTTGGGTTGCATACTCTGCTTCATTGTTGGAGTAGGAGTGTAACAACTACCCGATGGAGAATACTCTTTCTTGTTGCTCGTTGAAAATGACTATGCCTGCTGCAGACTGTTCCATTGTTCTCTTGTATGCTCCATCAAAGAGAAGAGAGTGAGCTCTTTCTAGCCTAGGACTCTCTACCATTGGTGTTTCTTCCTTTGCTTCCGTGTTGACCTTCAGCCTCTTCTCATAATGGCGATGAGTGAGAATGCCCGCTAAACTAGCCCTGGTGGAGTTTTCTACTTGCATGGTGTAGTCAAACTCTTGTAATCTAATTAACCACTTTGAGATCCTAGATGAGACATCCATGGGTCGCATTACATATGGGAAAACCTCTTTCATTGTCAGGATTACAAAGGGTCTAGGCAAGAGATAGGAGCGAAACTTTGTGGTAGCAAAGATTAGTGCTAGAACCATGTGTTCTACTTCAGTAAATCCCTTTTCTGATGGGGTCATGACACGACTAGAGAAGTAAATAGGAAGCATGAAAGAAGTTTGGGGGTCCTTTTGCATTAGCACGGCTCCGACTGTATCACTTCCTACACTAGGATTCACATGAAATGGCTCGTCCCACTTTGGAGGTGAAATAGCTAGGATTTGCTTTACCTCAGTAAACTGCTGCTCATTCTCTTCACTCCATGAGAAGACATCCCTCTGGGTGAGTTGTTGTAGGGAAAGGACCACTTGAGATAGCGAGTGAATGAACCTGCTTAAGTATCTTACCTTATGAAGGAAAGAAACCAGCTGCTTAGCGGTGGTGGGTGACGACAAAGATACTAGGGCCTGGATCTTGCTAGGGTCAGCATCGATCCCTTTTGCTGAAATTACATGGCCAAGGAGAGTGACTTTGATTTCACCAATGTGACACTTATCCACATTGAGCTCGCCACCCAAGGTTTGCAGCCTGGTTAACACTAGGTTGGTAATGGGACACTTTTATGTCCTGTTAAGTGACCATTTTCCTTGAATTATGTCAAGAGTTTCAAAATGTATTTTGAGGTGCTATCTGTCTAGAAAGTTGTCTCATGAGCTGAAAAAAACTGGACATTTTTTTGGAATATCAATTCCATCTTTAACCTTGTCCTTGCACAACATTTCACAACCTAAACTGTGTGAAAAAACGGGTCCTGTTTTTGGGTTTTTTCAACATTTTGCAACTATACCACTCTAGAATTCATGCTTGTGAGGTCTATAATGCTAGAGAACTATCTTTAGTAGTCCTCAACATGTCCTGATGCTTCTAGGGCCGGAGAAATAAACGTTAAAGTTGTAAGTTATGACCAAATTATAAAAATTATCAAATCCTATTTTTTAGTCAATTTTAGCTCTTCTATGATTTTTTTGATGGCTTTCATGATATCCAAATACAGTTTTGATTTTCTATGTCCCATATTGTAACATAAAGCTAATATTCATTGAGTTTTGGGGCACCTAATTCCCTATTTTGCATAGTAGACAACGATGGTTGATTTTTTTAATTATAGAAGAAAACGAACCATTCTAGTATATCAAGTATAGCTTTTTCAATATTGTTAGTTTCTTGTGACAACTACATGCATTTTGTAGGCAGTAACCATATCAGGTCATAAGGATCAAATTTGGCTAGGTATTGAATAGTTTCTATGGGATTCTACAACTCATAATGTTGAACCCAGTTTTTTCATGTTTGCTGTATTTAGCACTTCATCTTTGTTCCCAAGATTCCCCTTGGTAAGAGATGTATTATTCTTTTGACATGCTCCATTGATCATTATGAACCTAAAGAACAATAGGGAACTAAGAAAACATGCATATATTATTTGTATTGAGCGTGGCTATAGAAACTTTGACGATAGGTTTGCAGAATTGTAAAAATTCAACTTTTTTGTACCTATTTCTTTTGGCAAAACAAAAAATAGTGAGTGAGAAGCAATCATATGTTCTGATCACCAACCCGTTGAAGTTAACTAAGGAATTTATCTCAAGTCCTACAAAAATCCCTAATCTTATTTTTATGCAACAAAACATAAGAAATGACTATTTTGATGAAAATGTACTAGTCTATCAACTTTGGAGTCTTGGTGTGACCAAAAGATGAGAAATTTTACAAGTTTCGTATTTTTTACATGTGTAGTAGGCCTTGAACTATAACCTCATGAAAGGATTTTACAAAATGAGTGGATCTACTATGGTTTTGGAGGTTTTTTTCAAAACCCTGAAAGAACACTTTTATGTCTTGTTAGGTTACCAACCTAGTGTTAAGCCATCATAGACTTTGCTTAAATGAAGGGCTCGTGAACTATAGATGCAAAAATCATCTATGAAAACCCGTATTGATGTTCCAAAGTAGGGTTGGAAAACAAAGGTCACATAGCGCTGAAATGTGGCCGGGGCGTTAGTGAGGCCAAACAGCATCACTCTGTAGGCAAAGCATCCCCAAGGTGTGATGAAGGTTGTCTTCTTCTGATCTTCCTCTGCAATGATAATCTGGAAGTATCCCCAGTAGCCATCGCACATTGTGTATCGCTCGTGACCTGCCACTTCATTGAGTATTTCATCCTGGAATGGGAGGGGAGAGTGATCCCTCTTCGTGGCTGCATTGAGAGGTTTATAATCCACACAAACTCTCCACTTACCATTTTTTTTTGGTGTGACTACTACTGGGGAGACCCATTCTGAGTCTTCGACAGGGTAGATGAAACCCACTTGTAGCAAACTTCTCACTTCTTTAAGTAGTGCCTCTTGTTGGATTACTACAAGTTTTTTGAGCTTTTGTACTACTGGTTTACTACCTTCCTTGAGTTTTATGTGGTGTTGCACTACTGTAATTCTTGTGATCTTATCATAGCCATCAATGAACAAAGTAGTGAAGTTACCTAGCATGGAGACATACTCCTTCCTTTCTTCATCGTTTAACTCATTTGAGAGCATTTTTTGTAACTTACCTGCATCCTCCAAGGACTGCATACCTGATGATTCCTCTTGGTTTGTCAGGGGTGTTTCAGATTGTGTCAATCTTTTTGGGTCTTTAAGAATGACCCCCATCACCTCGATGCTACTATCAATTCCGTCAGTGGTGGTCGTCTCTTCTCCTGAGGTAGACGAATAGTCGCTGGTGGACTCATCTTCTAAAGCCTCCAAGATCATGTTGCACTACTTTTTAGTCCTCATGTTGTAGAATATGGACTTCCCTTTAGCATCCTTCATCTGAATCATCCCGGTGATCCAGTCTTGTTTAGCTTCCATAGCCATAAGCCAAGGCCTCCGAAGAATGATGGGATAGCCCTCCCCTTTGTGTGGCATGACGAAGATGTCTACCTCCACTTCTGTATTGAATGCTTTTACTTTGACCGCATTTACAATGCCCACGCATTTCACTCTTACATTGTTTGCCATCTTGTCTTGGCAGGGTGCCGGCCTACTTACCTCTAGACCTAGATGGTGCATCATCTTTTCACTCATGACGCATATTTGCACGCCACCATCTATGTAGAAGTTTGAGATTTGTTGCCCCTTGATGTGGGCATCCATGGTTGGTAGGATGTTGTCGCTATCCCTTCCAGAGATAGCCCTAGCTATCCTGGTCCACGATGTCTATCTTTCGTCGCGGTTTAGCTTCTTGCTTGCTAGACTCGGCCTTCCCTTTCATCTTCTCTTCTCTTTGAGATGCTTCCTCGTGCCTGGCACGCTTCACTCCCATATCATCCACTTCTTCTACCTTCGCTTTCCCTTTATGCTTCTCTTGAAGTGGTTCTTCTATCTTTGCCTTCCCTTTAGCCTCCAAGCTAATAACACTCACCGCTTGGTTCACAATAGGTGGTGGGGGTAGTGGCGGAATGAGAGTTTGGGGTGGTGGTTGCTGTTGTACAAGTGGTCGAAGGATTTGGACTATTGGGATTGGTCTTGGTTGCATAGGTGGTGGTGGTCTTGCTCTTGGTAGAGAGATTTGATTCTGTCTCCCCCCTCTATTGAAATTCTGCCTCCTTGGGTGTGGGCAGTAGTACATTCCATGGCCATATGCCCCGCAGTTGTAACAGTGGTACTCTTGGTTATGCCTTCGTTGTCCTCTTCCTTGTTCTGGATTCCTGACAGGTGCATGTCCTTGCTGCACTAGATGCACAGATAAACTCTCTAGTTGAGTGGTGATGCGACTTAGCAAGTCTTGTTGCTCTTCTGATGCCTCTTGCGGTTGGGCTCTATGATTGGCTGTTGCAGTCCACTGGGGTTGGTCGGGCCGAGCTTGTTTCCTCTGAATCGTTTACTCTTGTTTGCATGCGTAGCTTCTTGTCTTTAAGGCGGGCTACTTTGACTGCCAACTCATATGTTGCAGGAAACCTTCCCTTCACTTTCTCTCTAAGTGGCAACCATAGACCAACAATGAAATGGTCCTTCTTTAGGAAATTAGGAGTTCCTTCGCCTTCCTGCATTGAGGCAACCCATCTCTCCCATAAGTCCACAATTTTGGACTCGTAGGTGGCATACTCTAGCAGACCCCCCTCCTTTAATTATGTCAGTAGCTGCCATAGCTTCTCCGAGGTTGTGCCTCCTCCAAACCTCTTTACAAAAGCAGCCCTTAACACATCCATGCCTTCTTGGTAGCCTGGGGCAATGCATTATACCAGGACTTGGCTTCTACTTTCATCAGTAGAGGAAAAATTCTAAGTCGTGAAGCGTCGTCATCTTTGTTGGAGACGACACAAGCAATGTCGAAATCATCCAAAACGTCGGTGGTGAGATCCTCTCCCTTCTTTCCATTGAATGTGGGGAAAGAAACACTTGCCATGGTAGCGACTCAAGAAATTACAAACCTTTTTTTTTTCCCTCTTAGATTAATACATTAACAACGGTAGCGGAACATAGCGGCTTTTTACAGGGGTGGGTGGATAGGTTAAAACAGGATAAAGATAGAAACATTAAAGGAATGACGGTAATCCAATATGGGGAGAATGATAGGGTTTGGGTAACTGAGGATTTCTCCTAGTACCGCCGCACCGAATAGGTATATGATCTTCTGTTGGTAGAAGACTTTCCTATCTACATAGATATTCACATGCATATGCTGCAGGAATTTGAACGGGAATGCCGTCGGTCCATTTTCCATCATGCACAGAGGGTGGAATACTTACTTATACTCTTACCGAGCCAGTGTTGATGAGTCGGCACATCCACAAGAGGGCGTCTCCTTTCATGGGCTCTACCTTTCCTTCGTTGCTCAGCACGTACGGGGTGATGGCGACATGTCTGACCACTCCCAGCCTCTTGGCTAGTAGCAATTGTAGGTAATTTCCATAGTCGGCGTGTTGCATGAATTCTACTTCATTCAGTTGCAACTCGTCCCCAGCCCACGTCCCCAGCCCAATGGGTTTCACCCTTGGTAGAAAGCTTCTTCCGGATAAGTTGTACAGGGAGAGGAGGAAGATCCTCCACTGGTCTTCCAAAACAGCGAGAGCAGTAAACAAACCACTCTTCCCTAGGACATGGGAATCTCCTTACCACTTCTTCTTCAGGATTGTCGAAGTGGATTGGTAGCACTCGCATGCGTCATGCAAATCGGTAGGCGACCTTCCGCCGCTTAGCTTTGGATGACTTCCTCTTTGGCAAGCTGGGTACAACCCGACTTTCTGAGCTTGAAGCACTTGCTTGGCCAGATGCTTCTCCTTTTGGGGTCATGTGTTTCCAGACTGGCTTAACTTCTCCTTACCTTTGGCTCGAGCAGCCCCTTTAGGCCACTTTAGAATAAAGAATATAACTTTAATTGCAGATTCTTTAGGGAAAAGAGGTCTCACCGTTTTCTTCCCTTATTTGATGTGAATGACTTCTTCGCCGATGAATGTTGATGTAGACGATTTCAGCCCTTTCACTGCCTTCGTTTGCTGGCACTCATTGACAGTGTGTCTTGGTTGATAACAATGATGGCACTTCACCGACCTCCTACCTGATGCTCTCAATTTGTAGTTAGAACGAGCAACACGAGATGGAGAATTTACTTGTTGAATATTGACGACACTGCAGCCTGGCAATAGTACTTCAATGAAGGCGGCTAGTGCCTCCTTCGTCTCCTCTTCTTCCATCCTCCAGTTAGAGAATTCCTTCAGCCATTTGTCCATGATTGATAGTGGGCGTCACTTTCAGCATTGTAAACTGAAGGGTCTTAGGAAGCCCTCCTCAGTGGGGGCACAAAATGACAAGATCAAAGTGAACCCCGACGGCCTCTAGAACCCCGAGGACCGAATGGCGCGCCTTGAGCCTATCATGGTAAAGCGAACAGGGGGCACCACCTAGCTTTGAGCGGCTAGGACGCAAACCACGATGATATGAACACCGCAAACTTACACACACAGAGAGAGTGAGAGAGAGAGAGAGAGATATTTACAAATGATGAAAACCCTTGGGGGTGTGAGGGAGAATTATTTCTGCAGTATTTACAAATGGCACGCAGGGGTGATAGAGAGGTAGGGAGAAAAGATGGTGCAAACTACTTGGTGCGTTCTCTAAGACGACTCAATCATTGTGAAGCTTGCTACCAAGAGCGTGTATACGTGTGTGCATCGACCATTGGAGTCGATGGATGGACGCGGCTCCCATCGCATGGTGCAATTCCCAAGGCAAACCAACACACAGCCCCCCTCCCCATGATGCCAATAGTGTCAACTCTTCCCACTACACTCTACCAAGTGCTGACCTCTCGTGAGCTGCCTCCCCATGATAGTGACCTCTCAGTGCTAATTTATAGGTGTTGGCGGCTTGGATTATGGTAATCCCGGTGTGATTAGGGTAAGCTTAATCGGGGAGACAAAGCAAGTGGTGGGCCCGGTGTGGTTGACCCTTGCTTTGTTTGGGGAGGTTATTAAAAGATGAGAATCTCTAGGTGTGCCTTTGTGACCATCACCTAGAGAGAAGGAATTTACAAAGTGGGAATTTTACAATGGCTTGGGTGAAAATTGAAGAAATGATAAAAATAACCTATAAATTACTGAAAATGGCGACGGGGTTGCGTGTTGTCGGCGGCGAATGGTGTGTTGACGGTGTGTCAGTGTAGAACGTACTTCTTTTCGGGGTCGGTCGGGGCATGCCTTCGATACATTTCTCCTTTTTGTTGTTGACGGCACATGATTTGGGTGTTCTCCTTCTTTTGTTGGATGACGATGGCGTGGAATCCTTTGGTTTTTCTTGTGTATTATCATGTGTGTGCATTTATGCGTGTGTGTGTGTGTACGTATTGGTGCATGAGGGTGGATTTGTGTGTATGTGTGAGTGCGCAAGCGTGCGTGTATGTGTGTGTATTTGTATAAGTATGTGCGTATTGGCGTGTGTGGTGACGGGGGGTAATATATGTAAAATATATATATATTATTTTTTTCGTTTTCTTTTCTCTGTATGGTGACGCAGAGGTGTGTGTGTGTGTGAGCGGCTAATATGCGTGGGAATGGGGTCTTATTATATAGTATATATATTTATTTATTTATTTTTTAGTTTTTTCGGGCTGGCGGCCTGCTGCAGGCTACGGGAGGGTGAGAGATGAGAGGGGGCATGGTGTGTGAGAGAGGGTGTTTGTGTGTGTGGTGTGTGTGAATGTGTTGTGTGTATAGAGAGAGAGGGAGTGAATTTTTCTGCGCCTTCTCAGGCCCGCGAGGGAGAGAGATGAGAGAGAGAGGTTTGTGGCAGGCCTACTGTGAAGAGCTTGTGTGCGGTGTGTGTGTGTGTGTAGAGAGAGAGAGTGAGTAGTTCCTGCGCCTGTACAGGCCGAGAGAGAGAGAGAGAGAGAGAGAGAGAGAGAGAGAGAGAGAGAGAGAGAGAGAGAGAGAGAGAGAGAGAGAGAGAGAGAGAGAGAGAGAGAGAGAGATTGGACTGCGAGGGAGAGCGGAAGAGAGAGCGGGAGATGAGTGGGGAGAGGATGAGGCGGGTGTGTGTGTGGATAAGGGAGAGACCCGGTTGTTACGCAGCTTCTCAGGCTGAGCCATGCACGGCTGAGAGCGAGAGAGAGGGTGAGAACAATGAGGTGGCGAGGGAGGTTTCTTTTGTGGGTCTCCGGCAAGAGAGCGAGGGAAGGGGGGGAAGATTCTTTGGCATGAAGTGGGGTAAGGGGGGGGGTGAGGTGAGAGAGGGGGGGGGGGGGGGGGGGGGGGGATATCACCCCTTCCTATTTGGTGGCTCAAGGACGAGGGGGGGGGGGCGGAAAGAGTCGATGGGGTGGGGGAGAGGTGGTGGGAGTAGCGGGCCAGGGGAGGGAGAATGAGGCCGAGGGAGGGGTGATGCGATCGGATGGGGGAAGAGAGGGAGAATATTAGCGGCTATTGGCTTGCATAGAGAGCGAGGGAGGGAGTGTGAGAGGGGGCGCTGCGTGGATAAGAATACGGGAGAGCGGGAGTTCACATGCGGCCACGGGCTCAACACAGCATGAGCGCGAGAGAAGGGGTGGGTGCTCGAGAGCTGCGCCTGGCCGAGGGTGTCCAGTAAGGGGTGGTGTGTGGGTGAGAGAGAGGGAGGATATTAGAGAGAGAGAGAGAGAGAGAGAGAGAGAGAGAGAGTGTGATCAGCCGTTGGTAGGCAACGAGGGAGATAGAGAGAAGATTTGGCCGGACCACCTGCGGGCATGCGGCCGCGACAAGAGCTAGGGAAAGCGGGTTGTCAGCGAGAGAGGAGAAGTGGATGAGGAAGAGGAAGGTGGTGCCGAGAAGGGAGAGAGAGGATATTAGAGAGAGGTATGTAGGGAAAATGAGAGAGAGAGATATCTCAGTCGATGCCCGCTGGGGGAATAAAACTATAGGGAGAGAGAGAGAAGGGGTATCTGAAATCGAGGGCGACCGGCTAGGCTGGGGCATAGACGAGCGGAGCATGAGGGTGATAAGGCCGGCCAATCTAAGGGGGGGGGAGGGGGGTGTGCCATGCCCATAGAAGTGTCGTGAGGTTGACTAGGCATTGCCGAGCCTTCCAACAATGTCGCCAAGGCTCCGGTAGAGGAAAAAAATAAGTTTTTTTCTTTTTTTTTCTTTTTTGATTTCCAAAATCGGCCATCAGTATCAACGAGAAATTATTAATAAAATGACATAAACTATATCTCTAGAAGAGTAATTATACGAGAATCAATGAACGAGTATATCATATAACAAAAGATCATGTACCAACAGTAGCTTGATAGAATTTGGACGATTATCAACGGCTCGACTGAATCAGAACGATATGTAACTGGCTTGTGTAGCAAAGTTACCCTAGTAACAAAATATATGATTGATAAAGAAAAAGTATAATTGAGAAGTTTTCAATTATGAGAAAAATAAAAAACAAAAAGTAAAATTTTGCTTTTCAAACATATTCGAAGTCCAAAACGATAACCCAAAATCAGTGCAGAATTTAGAGAAACTTTCTTCTGCAAAGTTGTAGACCACATCGATTCCGATGGCTCATGGGAGTAGTTTCTGAAAAATCGTTCTCAATTAGGAGAAAAATCAAAAAACATAAAACGAAAGTTGCTTTTCAGGCATGTACGCAGTCCGCAAACGAGAACTCAAAATCAGTGCAGAATTTGAAAAAAAAACCAGTACCTTCACGGGCTGTTTTTGCAAAATCGTTCTCAACTAGGAGAAAAATCGAAAACAAAAAGGAAAAGTTGCTTTTCAGACATGTACGCCGTTCGCTAACGATAACTCAAAATCGGTGCAGAATTTGGAATAATTTTTTCTGCAAAGTTGAAGTTCACATCAATTCCGATGCCAACAACTGCTAGTTTCTACAAAATTGTTTTGAATTAGGAGAAAAATAAAACACAAAAAGCGAAGTTGCTTTTGAGGCATGTACGCAGTCGGCCAATGATAAGTCAAAATCGTTGCAGAATTTGGAAAACTTTTCTTCTACAAAGTTGTAGACCACATTTATTCCGGTGCCTCTTGTGTGTAGTTTCTACAAAATCATTTTCAATTAAGAAAAAAATCCAAAACATAAAATGAAAATTGATTTTCAGGTATATATGCAGTCCGCGAGCGATAACTCAAAATGGGTGCAGAATTTGAAAAAACTTTCTTCTACAAAGTTGTAGACCACATTGATTCCGGTGCATCACGCAAGTAGTTTCTACAAAATCGTTTTCAATTAAGAAAAAAATCCAAAACATAAAACAAAAATTGCTTTTTCAGGTATGTACACAATCCGCGAACGATAACTCAAAATCGGTGCAGAATTTGAAAAAACTTTCTTCTGCAAAGTTGTAGACCACATTGATTCTAATGCCTCGCATGGGTAGTTTCTGCAAAATCATTTTCAGTTAGCAAAAAAAAAAAAAAAAAAAAAAAGAGAAAGTTTCTTTTTAGGTATGTACGCGGTCCACAAGCGATAACTCCAAATCATTGCAGAATTTGAAAAACCTTTCTTCTGTAAAGTTGTAGACCACATCGATTCCGGTGATTCAGTAGGGTAGTTTTTGCAAAATTGTTTTCAATCAGGAGAAAAATTGAAAACAAAAACGTACTGCTCTGATACCATGTTGAGAGAGAGAGAGAGAGAACAGAAATAGAACCCCAAAGTGTGTAGATTACACACATGAGATGATGTATATATAGAGGGGATCTGGGTGCCATATATAGAGAAGCCATATATTGAGTAGCTTCACATATAAGCTCAACAGAAAAATAGTGATCAACATTGGCAGCCATGGCATAAAAAAAGAAGAGGAAGAATAAAAGACTGGCGATCATTTTTTGAGAATCTACACAAAGGCGAGTTCAAATTTTTCAAAGATTCACCATCACAAGAATTCTCTCACTACATTCAACTATCTTTCTCCAACCATTCAACTCATTCTATCTATTGTAAATGTATCATTAACTTTTATTGACTAACACTAACTATTAACCTACTAACACAAACATACATTGACCTAACCTTAAAAGGCACCTCACCTCAAGACACATACATATTGGGGTGAAACATGGTTTCGTGCTATCTCCTACACCTTGGCATGTATGTGGATGAGATTGCTGACTACATTGAGAGGGATAGTGATAGAGGAGCATAATTGGTGGAGACATGGATCCCACTATTGTTATATGTCGATGAATCGTGTTGTTTTCTAAATCCCCGGAGGGAATGCAACTTCATTCAAATGTTTTGGTCACATTGTCCACGATAGTGAATTGTTTGCTAACCTCAATAAGAAAACAAAGGTTATGGTGTTTAACACCACACCTCAGTGGACCAGGAGGTTAGCACCCACTTTTACATATGGCCAAGAGACGTTGGAGTATACAAATGCATACACGTATCTTGGGGTAGACTTTAATGGACTAGTCTTTTCATTGAGGAGAGCAGTAGAGACTAGATTGACAAGAACTTATGCATCCTTGGGAAGATTGAAGAAGATGTGTTTGAAGGTTCAATTTTAGGCACCTCAAGCAAATTTGTGTTTTTTGACACTCTAGTGGCTTCAGCTATGCTCTTTGGGGATCATATTTGGGAACCCTCAGTAGATCATCATGGAAGATCTAGTAGCACTAGTGGATGGAGATCTATCAAGAGGCCTGTAGTCTCTATGATCTCTTGGCTGATTTGGGATAAGGCCTCAATGCCACATGAGATTATTTGAGCCAAGCTAGCTGCCTCCCCCTCTCGTAGTTGAGGCCCTTACTATGAAAGAGACCCCATATCTCATAGTATAGTGGACAATGAAAAATGTGATATAACTTTATCTCTGACTCTATATGACACAATTGGCATATCGTTGCTTCTACTTGCACTCTCCTAAATCTGGTAGTCTCAATCTCTAGTTGATGCAATGATGTGCGCATCAAACCAATAGCACATTGTATCCCATAGGATAAATGATTATCCATATAGGATGGTATGATCACATATCTATCTTATGTTAGTTGGAGAAGATTCTCTCTATAGAAATCCATATTCGTGCCCAACTCTTGTACTGGTTGTATCCATGTGCTTCTTATGTCTAGCTGAATCAAATCCTGATGTATAAGTCTAGTGATCTTTATCCGTGTAAGAGAAAGGGAGGGTGCGTCCAAGGAGTAAAGGAATGGGGAAAATCTAACCATTTTGAAGCCATGTGACTAAAACCATGATGTCATTTATTCATACCAGCATGTTGTGTCCCCTTGTAGTGCTATCTATTGAAGTAGCACCCTACTATCCCCAAAAAAATGGTTTGTTAGAGAAAGCTAATGGAATCATTACAAACATCATAAAACATATGGTGAAAAACAAGACAAAGTTATGGGATGAATTCTTGGATGGGGCATTGTCGGCATATCAAACCATGTATCAGGAGGCCAAAGAGTTCACACCATTTCACTTGGTCTATGGTCAAGAGGATTTGTAGCCTATTGAGATCAACCTTCCGAAAATATAGCTCCATGGCAAAGGGACACAAAATGATCAATAAGTATGAATGGATTGAATTTTGACCTTAGTTGAACTTGATTGGAAGATAGAATCATCTAATGAGTGCTACAAGATGAAAACTACACAAGCAAAAAAGAAGCTCGACAAGAAAATTGAAGGACAAATTAACGAGTGAAGGAAGGAGATCTTGTGCTAAGGTATGAAAATGAACTTGATAATCATTTTGATGCCAAGTTTGAGACTAGATGACAGAGACCATACATTGTCTAGAAGCCCTTCAACTCAAGATACTACCAGCTCATGGACTTGAATGTCAAATATTATTATAAGAAGGTGAATAGGTATTGTCTAAAGCTCTACTTGAGTCCCCTTCTACCAAAGGATCTACCAAAGCATTGTCAAAGAGCTTCTATCTTCTGTAAGTTTCAATGCATGATGCATGTATGTAACATGAGCCAAAATGACAAGGAGATACACAACAAAAATCATCTTGAGATACCAAAAATCATAGAGAACTCAACACAACTCTCTTTGAAAAGGATGCCTCATGATGCGACATGAATGTACCATCACCTTGGTGGAGGGCTAATGATAGCAAGGAGATACACAACAAAATCATCTTGAGATACCAAAAATCATAGAGAACTCAACACAACTCTCTTTGAAAAGGATGCCTCATGATGCGACATAAATGTACCATCACCTTGGTGGAGGGCTAATGATAGCCTCTTTTGGCTATCCGTATTCGCCATAGTGAGCTATCTCACCCTTAAAAATCATTTAAAAATTGTGGCTATCCTCACCTTTTCACTGTACATAGGAGTGTGCGAGCTAAGGGACTTTCCCCATATCTCCTTAAAAACCCTCAAGTAGCTAGTCACTGGGCTAGTTGAGCCCAAAAAAAAAATCAAAAATAAAAATATATTATGATCCATTTGTGTGTAAATATTTCATTGTATGGAGGGCATAAATATAGATTTTTTCTCATTATTATTTTGGTATTCATTTAAATATTCATACCTCGGTGTGCATCACTTCCTTAAGTATGCTATGTTCATTGACACAACATCACCACAATTTTTCTTACCATTGTGCATACTCTTTATTCCATACATAAATGTTTTCATCCAAGCCTCTCTAAATTTTAATGTGAAACCACTGCAAGACAAAATCATATATATACCTTTCACCAATCATTCCTTTTTACTATAGATAAGTATTTTTTGCATACTTTTTCTTTCACTTCATGCAAGGAGGGGCTCGCTCTTGGAGACTTATAAAAATTTAACATAAAGGGGGGTCACTAAAGACTTTTGAAGTAACAAAAAATGGTGATCAACTTTGGTAGCCACGGCATAAAAAACAAGAGGAAGAAGAAAAGACCGGCGATCATTTTTTGAGAATCTACACAAAGGTGAGTTCACCTTCTTCAAAGATTCCCCATCACAAGAATTCTCTCACTACATTTAACCATCTTCCTTCAACCATTCATCTCATTCTATCCATATTAAATCTATAATTAACTTTTATTGATGACTAACACTAACTACTAACCTACTAACACAAACATCCATTATTCATGCTCTTTCTAACCTTAAAAGGCACCTCGCCTCAAGAAATGTACATATAGTAAAACTCTCTCTCTCTCTCTCTCTCATCTCTCTCTCTCTCCTTAAAACTCTAACTTCACATTATCTACCATCAATAATTCTCTCTCTTGAGCCCACATACATGACTCAAGCAGATAAACAAGGCCCTCAAAATTTTGATGCTTAGAAAAAGCATAGTCTTCATTTGTTAGCTTGTAAAATAGGATTACCAATAATCTTAATGAGGGGTCTCCAACCTATAAATATGATCCTCTACTTTGTGTAAATCATGTCTCATCTCCGAACTTCAATCTCTGGTCTCTAATCTCGCACATAGTATCCCAACACTCTGTATGAGAGGAGAGGCCTAGGTGTAGTGACTACTTTGTGAGCTTCACACTTGGTGTGAGGGAAGCTTGACACTATACATGAAAAATGGGAGAGTGTGAATTCCATATCCCAAACCTTTATATATTCATGCTCTTCCATTATTAGTAAGTTGAGGTTTTTGTATTTCAAAGGCGTGTTTTGGCTTTGAATCTTTGTCTTTCCACTTGTGCAATGCAGTTTGGTGAATTCAAGGTGACTAGTATCTTTTAAGCTATGTCATTTGAGCGATTTGAGAAAGTATTTTATGCGTTTTTATTGCCAATTTCTTGTTCATTGTAAGAGGGTATTATGGTGAGAGGTCTCCCACACCCTAAGATAGTGTGTGTGTGTGTGTGTGTGTGTACTAAAAATATTTAGCATTGGTTTAAGTTTATGCAAGCTCCATGATAGTATCAAAACAAACAACATCACTTTGCTCCATTCCTCCATTTGCTCTACGTCTTCCTTAGTCTATTTGATGTGTGTTTTTCATAGAGTTTCTTGTGTGTGTTTTTTTTTCCTCTTCTTGGTCATGACAAAATCTCTCTTTCACCCTAATTCGCATTCCATAACTAGGTGGTTCCCCTTTACTTGTTTAAATGTGGGTTTGTTGTTGTCTCTCTTGCTTGTGGTTTCTCCAGCTCCAATTGAGCATCACGAGAATTTTGAGGAGTGTTTAGAGGTTTCTTCTCTTGTTGCCTACCCAGACTGCCTCAATATCATCCCAATATTTCTATGAAAAGAGGAGTTTTATGTAAACTCCACCAAAAGAAAGACTTGTATGCATTTACTAGGCTATGTGCTACAATAGGCTCTAAGAATGTCTTCAATTAACTTATTTACTTCTTCAATCAAGCCACACCTCAATGTGAGGTTGATACTTTGAGCTAAAACTTAGTTGGGTTCCTAAAGCTTTAAATAGAGCCTTCCAGAACTTAGAAGAGAACTTTGCATCCCTAACACTGACTATTTTTTCCGTAGCCCATGAAGTCTAAAGATTTCTTTAACAAAGAGAGATTTCCCTAACCTTCAAAGGCGGAGAGAGCTAGCGGGGAATGAGGGTAGGGAAGAGGAAGAAGAAACATTCATAGGAGAAAGAAGTAGTTCCTCACTTATCATTACTCTTCTTGCTTAGCATAGCATAATAGTATAGTAATGAACATGGAGAAGATGGAAAGCTTAAGCATTGAAGCATGACTCTTGGTTGGATTTTCATTCCATAGCCAAGAGTGTTGGGGTAGGCTCTCAACTTCTCAACAAGCTCGGAGAAGGAGTTGGAGTTCTTACACTTTCACCAAGTGATAATGTGTGAAAAATGCGTGTGTGTGAGAGTGTATACCCCCAAGCACACCCATTGCTTGCTTTGGTAGACCCCTTCTTGTAGCTCAAGCTTGAAGCTCATTGGAGCTCATTGGACCCCTCTAAGCCTAGCCAATCATATGCATAATGTATTTCAAGCAACATGGGTAGCATTAGGACAAGTGTCCTCCTTACCTCTTTGAGAGAGAGAACTTGAAAATATCTAGATATTTGTTGAATTGAACTAGAAGCTCACTGGACCCCTCTTTAGCCAAGCCAATAGGATTCAAGCACACCATGCGGCTAATCATAGGGAGACCTTGATATGTGTCCATGTGCCCCTTGAGAAAGGGGGCGCCCTTTGTGTGAGTGGGAGGTTAAGTCAAATATTTTCCTAACTTTGGCGCTTTCCCCCTCCTTTATAGGGTCTCTTTTTTACTCAATCACCTTACCCCCCATGCATGGGAAGCTTCTCAAGAGCCTTCCTCATCAAGCATGATAAGCACCTTAGTCAGCAAGCACCTCAAGCACCTTACTCATCAAGCATGAGAAGCACCTCAAGGACCTTAGTCACCAAGCATGATAAGCACCTCAATCTTGGGCCGGGTTCCCATATCAAGAACGACCCTAGGTTGCCTAAAGTCTAAGGACTTTTAACACTAACCTTTGGAGTTCTAACGCTAAGGTCTTTTAAGCTCCATTAGATGCATGTTGTTCTTTGATACACTATTTCCTTTTGGACCCTATAGAGATGTAACCGTCTCTCCTCTTGGTCCCATGCTGAGGTAAGTCTAGAAGCACTTATTGCACATTGCTCTTTGGTAGACCATCTCCTTTTGGAACCCTATTGAGATGCAACCATTTCTCCTTTTGATCCCCTGTTGAGATAGGTCTAGAAGCACATATATATATCCTGACTCTTGCTCCCCTTTTATCTTCCCATATTAAATGATATGTTTAATATGTAAAAATCATTTGGTAAAGTTAGATATTATATTTTATGACATTAACTCTCTCTTGAAATCATAGTCACCCTCGACTATGAGGTCGAGAAGATAAAGCCTAGTCATGAGTCCATATTTCTTAGCGGATAGAGGATCCCTTTTACCCCTATGATATCATTCGAGAATGGATGACTAATCCATTTGGTGCTCAATAGACTTAGCTGTCGCAAGCATGTATGCTCTTTAGTCCATATCATACTTCCAAAGTAGAGTGACAAGTTCTACTTGGTGTTTGGGAGACACCGTCACCACAAACATGATCCTAAGCATGCATACTTCTTAAATTTTGTGCACAATAAAAGAAAGAGAATCAATCTTATAAGACAAAAACATTGTTCATTTAAAATGCATTTTCATTTGCTTACTCTAGTATAGCATTGTAAGTATTGACAAGGTTCATGTTATCCTTAAGCTAGGTTCCTTGCATCCATCTAGAATCTTTAAAAGGATAATCCTTAAACTTAATAAGATATCATCGAATAATCTTACCATTTATTAATACATTGTCTTCATGTCATAGGATGGACTAAGATTGAAGTACTTCTTCTTGATCTTCAATTTTTGGAGGGTCTGTAACTTTTGGTTCTTTTGGTGGAACTCCTTTGTAAGGCTCCTTTTACTCCTTGAAGAGTAGATTATGGAATCCCTCTTTTCCCCGCATAAGGATAAGCATGGGATTCATATATGACTTTCTTATTGTATGGGTGAGTAACACATAGCCTATTTCCATTTGGAAGATAACCATCCTTCAAGGTGAATGGTTCTTTTTCCTTCCCTAATGTAAAGGTTGTAATTACGTACTTAAAGTCTCGGTCAATAGCATACTCATCTATCATAAAAGATAGATCATTGTGAGTTGCTATAGACACCACATTTACCCTTGGCCATCGTGAAAGTGCATCAACCACTTGATTGTGCTTGCCAGCAATGTGAGCAATATGAAATTTAAATTGCGAAAGAAAATTTTCCCACCTCACTTGTTTGCCAGAGAGCTTGGTTTGCCTTATGAAGTTCTTGAGGCTTTGTGATCCATTCATAGGATGAATGGAGTCCCCAAGAGATAGCGTTTCCACACGTCTAGGGCATATAGAACAACTAGTAGCTCTTTTTTATATTTTCCCAATACGCGCTTATCAGAGTTGAGTCTTTGACTCTCATATGGTATGGCATGCCATTCTTGAAGCAAAATAGCTCCAAGGCAATCACCACAAGCATCACATTGGACCTCAAATGGCTTTGAGAGATCAAGTAGTGTGAGCACACATTGAGAGATAAGCTTCTCAAAAGCTTTTTGCACTTTTGCAGTCCATGAATACTTAACATTCTTTTTTGTTAAGTCATGTATGGGCCTTCTATTAGCGAGAATTTTTCTATGAAGCATCCATAATATGCACACATACCTATAAAGTTTTGTAGCTAATGTAGATTACTTGGATTAGGCCATCCCTTTATTACCTCTAACTTTGTTGGATCCATACGGGTTCTATCTTTAGAGATAATGTGACCTAAATATTGAATCTCTTTTAGGAAAACTTCATTTTTCTTTTGATTAATGAAGAGCTTATTCTCTCTCACAACTTGAAATATTACCTGGAGGTATTGCTTGTACTCCTCAAGAGAATTTGAGTGGCCTGAAGATATTTTTCCTTCATGAGTTTGAATGCGGCTAGAGCATTTGTCAAGCCAAAACTTGTAACTTATCAAATAGATCTTCTACCCGCGGCATGTGAAATCTTTTTTTTTTATAGTGATCCTATTTAGTGTGCTATAGTTGACACACATGTGATATGTGCCATCGTCCTTTTGCAATAAAAGTACTAGTGAGCAGAATGGAGAGGAGCTAGGCTTCACCATCCCTTTTCCCACCAATTCTTGCACTTGCCTCATGATTTCCTCTTGTTGAGCTTGGGACACTCCATAAGGAGGATTGTTAGGCAGTGAGCTTTCTGGTAGGAGCTCTATTGCATGGTCATCATACCTCATTTTGGAGGTAGCCCACTAAGGATGTCATCAATGAAAACATCTTGGAATCCATTTAGGAAATTAGACAACTCTAATTCCTCTTGATTCCCTTTATTGCTACTTGTGAAAACATTGGAATCATTTACAAATTCTCCAACAAAAGTCATATACATAGAAGTAGAGATTTTCATGGACTTATCAAAAGCAAGCGTATTTACTAGGGATATGGTATTCCCCGACTCATTAGCATCTATGTACATGCTCTTTTCCCTAAAGGTGAAGTAGATTCTCCTTTAGGGAACCTCATGTTGGAAGCCATGAGGTTAAACCATGGTGATCCAACGATAACATTCTCCTATTTGAGAGGGGAGATGAAGAAATCCTCTTTGTCACATAGCTTTCGACATGAAGCCTCAATTTTTTAATTAAAAGATTAACTAAGACGTCTTTTCCCTTGATAGCTCCGTTGGATTTCAATGCATCTCCCATCTCATGGGCTTGTATGCCTAGCTTGGTGGTTAGCTCCATGGATATGAAGTTGTGAGTTGAACCAGGGTCAAACAAACCAGGGTCAAACAAAAGAAAGGCATCATGCTCTTGCATTTTTTCCCAAGCATAGGAAAGGAGGAATCCTTGGCAATGAGCATCCTCTTTTGGAGATTCAACCATAGAGGCTCTACGCGGTGCATTTGTGCACATTTCATTGGGGGGCAAGCATGATAGGCATCTCCTTGCTCCCCGCACTTGAAGCACCGGTTATCTTTGCTATAACGCTCTAACTCCTTTCTCCTTAGCTTTATTGTTGTTGATAGAGTTTCCTTGGGAATAATTTTGAGCATTGTTCTTCCCCTTTGCTTCATTTCAATATTTTCTTTCCATGGGCTTGGCATTCCTTGTAGCCCCTTGTTGGAAATTGATGCACGAAGCAACCATAGTGTGGTGGATTACTTCCAAGATAAAACCACGTAGTTGGGAGTTGACATACTCGGCCATTTCTTTCTATAATCCCACACATAATTGTTGCTTTTTCTCAGCGAAGTCTATTTTTTTGAAAGAAAGTAGCCTTGAGATGTTGAATACCAAAACTTGTCCACATATTTGTGGATAGACTCATGGCAGAGAAGCCTCAAACTCCACCATTCGGTAAGAACTTTGTTCTTTTCATCACTTGCAACAAGGAATTGCTTCATGATGGAAACTCGTAGAGTTTTCCATGTCTTTGGGGCTTCGCCATTGCCACTAAGGCTAGGCCACCATTGACGACCCAATTTTTGGAAGTGCATAGCTATTATGTGTAGCTTGGAGGACTCCGCGAAGCCCTCATCTCCAAAGGCCTCATCAAATTGCTAGATGAAGGCCAATACTTTGTTGGTAGCACCAAAGGTGCCATCATAGGTGAGAAAAGAGAAACTTTTTCCTCCCTCTTTGAACTTCTTGAGCTTTTGGGACCTTCGCCAAGCAGGGTAAGATTTGTGATGTCCTCCCCTCTTCTATTATCTAAGAGAATAGCTATTTCTTTTGCTATAAGAGGATGAAGGTGAAGAAGAAGGAGAAGAGGGTGACCTCTTTCTTACCCTTTTCTTCCTTTGTTTCCTCTCTTCCCTACGTACCTCTCTCTCTAATATTCCCCCTCTCTCTCACCCACACACCCCCTTACTGGCCACCCTCCGCTAGGAGCGGCCTCGAGCATCCACCCCCCCTTCTCTCGCTTCTCTCTCGCACTCCCGCTGTGTCGAGCAACATCCGCATGCGAACTCTCTCTCCTGTATTCTTATCCACACTTACCGCCCCTCTCTCACACTCCCTCCCTCGCTCTCTATGCAAGATGATAACCCAAAAATATTCCCTCTCTCCCCCCCACCCACTCACCTCACCCTTCCCTCGGCCTCACTCTCCCTCCCATGGCCCGCTACACACCCCCTTTCCCTCTCTCCCCACCCCATTGACTCTTCCCCCCTCCTCTCGTCCTTGAGCCACCAAACAGGATGTACGGGTGATATTCCCCCTCTCTCTCACCACATACCCCCCCCAACCCCACTTCATTGCCTAAATCCCCTCCCCTTCCCTCGCTCTCTGTCGGCCGAACGTGGCCCGCCATCTCTCTCTAGCTCTCAACCACTCATGGCCACAGCCCGAAGGCGTGCATGATAAGGCCCATCTCTCTCTCTCTCTCTCTCTCTCTCTCTCTCTCTCTCTCTCTTATCCACACACACACACCCACCACCTCACCCCTCCCTCTCTCCCTCTAGAGCTCCCACAGCCTGCAGGCCGCCATTCCTCCATCTCTCTCTCTCTCTCTCTCTCTCTCTCTCTCTCTCTCTCTCTCTCTCTCTCTCTCTCTCTCTCTCTCTCTCTCTCTCTCTCTCTCTCTCTCTCTCTCTCTCTCTCTCTCTCTCTCTCTCTCTCTTTCTCACAGCCCGCAAGCGCAGTAAAACCTCTCTCGCTCTCTCTCTCTCTATACACACAACACACACACACACACCAACCCCCCCCCCCCCCCCCCCCCCCCCCACCCCCCCCACCCCCACTCATCCTCACGTAGCTTGTAGTAGGCTGCCAACCAACAGAGAATGAAAAAAATAAAATAAAAATATAATATATATATTATATACATAATAAGTCCCCGTTCCCACGCACGCACACTTGTGCACACACATACATATACAAATACACACATTCACTTACATATACACACACACTCACGCATATTCACACACCTAACCATCCATACATACCCACACACGCATATATGCACGCACCTTAAAAAAATACAAAAAAAGAAGGAAGAACGGCCATCAACATCGACGAAAAAGAAGGAGGAACCCAAAGCACGCGTTGCAGACAACAAAAAGAAGAAATGCACCGAAGGCATGCCCCGGCCGATCGCAAAAAGATGTACGCGCTACACCAATGCACCGGCAACACACCATTTGCTGGCAGCACGCAACCACGACACCATTTGTAGTAATTCGTAGGTTATCATCATCATGTTTTCAGTTTTCACCCAAGCCTTGTAAATTCCCAATTTGTAAATTCTCTCTCTCTAGGTGATGGTTACAAAGGCCCACCTAGAGGTTTTCATTTTTAATAACTCTCAAGACAAAGCAAGGGTCAACCACATCGGGCCCACCGCTTGCTTTGTCTCCCCGATTAGCTTACCCTAATCAAATCGTGATTACCCTAATCCAAGCAGCCAACACCTATAAAAGGGAACTGAGACGTCACTATCACGGGGGGGTGGGGGGGAAGTTCATGACAGTTCAGAACTTTGTAGAGTTTAGTGGGAAGAATTGACACTATTGGCATCACGGGAAGGGGGCTTGTGTGATGGTTTGCCATGGGAATTGCACCATGTGAAGGGAGCCACGTCCACCCCTCGACTCCAATGGTCGATGCACACACACACACACACATTCTTGGTTGCAAGTTTCACAATCATCGAGTCATCTTTAGAGAACACACCAAGTAGTCTCACCATATTTTCTCCCTACCTCTCTATCACCACGGTGTGCTACCTCATTGGAAGGAAGGTCATTGTAAATACTACAGAAATAATTATCCCTCACACCCCCGAGGGTTTTCATCATTTGTCAATCTCTCTCTCTCTCTCTCTCTCTCTCTCTATGTGTGTGTGTGTGTGTGTAAGTTTTTGGTGTTCATATCATCGTGGTCTGCGTCCTAGCCGCTCAAAGCTAGGTGGTGCCCCCTGTTCGCTTTATCGTGATAGGCTCGAGGCGTGCCATTCCACCCCCGGAGTTTTAGAGGCCATCGGGGTTCGGGGTTTGCTTTGCTCCCGTCACTAGTAACAAGATAATTAACAAACATGGGGGCATCATCTGTCATAAAATATAATATCTAATATATAACCAACAAAAATGAGTTTCTCATATTAAACTGATCACTTAATGTGGGAGAATAAACGGGAACAAGGGTTAAGATATAGAAATGTGCTTATAGATCTATCTCAACACGGGATAATAGTAAAGGGGCCCAAATGAGAGTAGGCCTATCAAAGAGTAAGGCTAAGCAATGGAGCATAAGACCTTAGGGTTAGCTTCGTTGAAGACCTCCAATAATGTGTGTAAAAGTCCTTTGACCTTAGGTAAGCTAGGGCTCAGCTTGAGGCAGGAACCCGACCCAGCTCGAGGTGCTTGTCCTCCTTGTCATGCTTGATGACTGAGGTGCTTCAGGTGATTGATGATTGAGGTGCTTGAGGTGCTTGATGATTGAGATGCTTAAGGTACTTTCCATGCTTGAGATTCTAGGGTTGCACTTGAGGTGAGAACCCAACCCAAGCTTAAAGTGTTTAAGGGCCAAGCTTGCAGTGGGAACTGGGCCTATGCATGAGGGGATTGAGGTATCAAAAGGTCAAGATTCAATCCCTACAAGGAAGGGCCGAGCTTTACAAGAGGGGGGATGAGATAGAGCACCCACACACTCACACAAGGCATGCATGGTACAAAGAAAGAAGAAGGGACACTTGTCAAGTTCCTCCTCATGTTGCCCTCATGGTGTGCCCGAAGCCTATTGGTTGGCAACCCAAGGGGTCCAATTATAATTTAGGAGATTGGCTAGGCCTGGAGGGGTCCAATGAGCTTGAGCATGAGCTACAAGGGGGGGCAAGCTAGGAGGTTTCTTAGGGGGTATACTCACCCACATACACTCACAAAAACTCTCATGGTGTGCTTTGCGAAATGCAAGAGCTCCCTCTCCTTCTCCAAGTAAGTAGAGGTTGAGAGCCTACACCAACACTCTTGGCTATGGAGTACAAATCCAACCAAGAGCCATGCTTCAATGCTTAAGCTTGCCATCTCCTTCTTCTTCATTACTATGCTATTATGTATTCTAGCAAGAAGAGTTATGATAAGTGAGGAACTAATTCTTTCTCCTATGAAATGTTTCTCCTTCCTCTTCCCTACCCTCATTCCCTGTTAGCTCTCTCCACCTTCGAAGGTGTTTGAGTTCTTGGGACTCAGACTTGGGATAGTTAAAGCTTTCTTCAAGTTTATGCTATGCTTATGATGCATGAATCTTTCCATCTTCATTGCATCACCTAGGTTACAAGGAACACAAAGATTGTATTGTAACAAGTCTCTCTTAACGAGAGAAATCATAATACAAATTCCTATTGGAGGGGGGACCGGCTCCACATAAATCCGGACCTCAACTATTATCATGTTCTCTAAATTCTCTCTCTTGCAAAAGTATTGTTCATGCCAAGTTTAGTAATTGCTATGATTATCTTCAATGATGCTCATCCTCTATGCTCACAAAGTCATTTTTCAAAAGTACTCTCATTAATTTTTGCTACTCTCAAGTTAAATAGGCCAATTTGATTACATTGGTATCAGAGTATTTGGTTTCTCTTTTCTTGCTTAAGAAGAGAGGTCCTTAAGTAGCCTATAAATGGTTTATTTTGTTAATTATATTAGTTGTAAGTGGAACTCGGATGCATTATTGGTTTTGTTGAGGCGACTTTGTGGGATATGGTGTACACTTTGGGAGCTTGGACTTAATAATGGAGTCTTTTTACACGCTTTACCATTATTGAGCAATAACAAGTCCGAAAGGAGCTAGCCCTCGGTAACTCTGCTATGTTAGACCTACTCCTCTACTCTCTATAATTAACCACTTCGAGCCATGGGTGTACATACTTAAGAGCTAATTTTCAAAGACTAAGAGGAGTGGCAACTAAGGTTTTGAATTGCCAAAGCATACACTAAGAACATACATAAATTTTGTTAACATGGCTAACAATAATCAAGAGAGTAGAATGAACATTGATAGCTTTGATTTTGGCACCTGAAGGTGCGAATGATGATGCTCCTATGTTTGTGAATTATATTGTCACTAGGTTGCAACAAGCTATGGGCAACCTTGATTTGCAGGCCGAAGTTACTCAACAACTTTGTGCTTATGGAATTTGCCTTCCTCTCCAAGAGGAGAGAAAGCTTAGGAGGCCTCTTGAAGAGACCCGAAAAAGAAAACTCTCTCTCATTCAAGACGAGGTATCCAAAGAGCAAGAAAGAAATGAAAGTTTAAGTTCCTCTAAAGGTGTGTCTCCGCGAAGACGGCCGTCTAGACGATCACCCACTCCTCCCAAGAGGAAAAGATCAACACATAGTCCTTCTCCTTGTCACTCCGAAAGGGAAGAGAGGAAACAAAGGAAGAAAAGGGATAGGAAGAGGTCACCCTCTTCTCCTTCTTCTTTACCTTCCTCCTCTTTTGATGAAAGCTATGGCTATTCTCCTAGAGAATACAAGAGGCCCGGGGTAGTCACCTAATAAAAATGTAACCTATCACGTGAGTTCAACAGAAGGGTATTCAAAGTTCTTGAAACTTACAGAAATATATATACAGAAGGGCATTAATTTTTCAAATTTGAAAAAAAGTTACAAATTTTAACAGGAAAGGGTAATTTATATTCTTAACAAAATTCACAGATAAGGGGTTTTACAAACATGTCTTGAATGCACAGTCTTGAACGCACATGATATGGTAGTTTTACACATAGTGAACCCCCTGAGACAAGAGGGGAGGACATCGCAAATTATTTCCTGCATAGCGAAGGTCACAAAAGATAAAGAAGTTCAAGGAGGGAGGAAAGAGTATCTCTTTTCTCACCTATGATGGCACTTTTCGTGCTACCGACAAAGTGGTGGCCTTCATCCAGCAATTTGATGTGGCCTTTAGAGGCGAGGGCTTCACAGAGTCCTCCAAGCTACACCATGTAGCTATGCACTTCCAAAAATGAGCTCCTCAATGGTGGGCTAGATTTCATGGCAATGGTGAAGCCCCAAAGACATGGAAAACTCTATGAGTTTCCATCATGAAGCAATTCCTTGCAAGCGATGCAAGGAAAAAGTGCTTACCAAATGGTGCAGCTTGAAGCTTATCTCTCATGAGTCTATCCACAAGTATGTAAACAATTTTTGGGATTTACAACTCAAGGCTACTATCTTTCAAAAGATAGACTTTGCCGAGCAAAGGCAACAATCCTGTGCGGGATTACCTGAAGAGATGGCCGAATACATCAATTATCAACGGCCTAGTACAATTAGCGAAGTAATCCATCACACCATGGTTGCTTCATGCATAAATTTACATAAAGGGGCTAGATGTAATGTCAAGGCCATGGAAAACAAAGACAAAAATGATGCAAAGGGAAAAACCAATGTTCAAAATTCTTCCCAAGGCACTTCCAACAACAACAACAACAATCGGTCCAAGGAGAAGGGAGTCTACAAAGGTAAAAAAAAACTCTCTCCTTGAAGCTTTTTGCAAGGACCATAAGTGTTTCAAGTGTGGGGAGCAAGGACATGGCTATCGTTCTTGCCCCAAGAAGAATACTTGCAATGAGACTCCTAGGACTTCCACGATCGAAGCTCCAAAATAGGATGCTCATTGCATAGGATCATCACTTTCCTATGCTTGGGGAAAGGTAAGAGAGCATGATGCCTTCATCTTGTTTGACCCTGGCTCTACTCACAACTTCATATCAATGGAGTTGGCCACCAAGTTGAGCATTCAAGCTTTTGAGATGGGAGATATGGTAATGGCTGATGCAGCTTTCAAAGGACAGCAAGCCTCCCTTACTCCCTTGATTGGTAAGTTGAGACTTCATGTCCAAATCTATGTTGACAAAGAAGACTTCTTTATCTCTCCTCTCCAACATGAGGATGCTATCCTAGGGGTGCCATGGTTTGATCACATGGCTGCCAACATGAAGTTCCCTGAAAGGACAATCTACTTCACCTACAGGGGAAAGAACATGTATATAGATGCTAGTGAGCATGGTCGCAATATTCTACTTGTAAATCCTCTTGCTTTTGATAAGTCAATGAAGATCTCAGACTTTTCTGCATACATGATTTTTGTCAAAAAGTCTCTAAAAGATCCTAATGTTTCATCAAATGTAAATGGTAGGAATCAAAAAGAGTTAGACTTGTCTAATTTTCTACAAGGATTCCAAGATGTGTTCATCGATGATATCCCTATGGACTTACCTCCAACACGAGGGGATGATGACCCTCGCATTGAGATCCTTCCAGGAATATCACCGCCTAACAAGCCTCCTTATCAAGTCTCACAAGCTCAAAAAGAGGAGATCCTGAGGCAAGTACAGGAACTGGTAGACAAAGGAATGGCGAGGCCTAGTTCCTTTCCCTTCTGTTCTCCATTCTTTTTAGTGCAAAAGAAAGATGGTACATACCGTATGTGTGTGGACTGTCGAGCACTAAACCATATCACTATCAAAAATAGATTTCCCGTGCCTTGGGTAGAAGATCTATTTGATAAGCTACAAGGCTCTACCTACTTTAGTAAGATTGACCTTAAAAGTGGCTATCATCAAATAAGGATAGTGGATGAAGATATCATAAACACTGCATTTCGCACAATATTTGGTCTTTATGAATATCTAGTCATGCCTTTTGGCTTGACTAATGCACTAGCTATGTTCAATCGTCTAATGAAGAAATTTTTTAGATCTTATTGTAAAGTCACTGGAGTGTTCTTTGATGATATCATCATCTACTCCAACTCTTTGGAGGAACATAAGCAACATCTCCAAGTGATTTTTCAAGCATTAAGGGAGAGTAAGCTTTTTCTAATCAAAAGAAAAGTGAATTTTTCCTTCAAGAGATTCAACACTTAGGTCATGTTATCTCTCAAGATGGTATCCATATGGATCCATTGAAGTTAGAGGTAATAAAAGCATGGCCTAACCCAAGGAATCTACATGAGCTAAGAAGCTTTATTGGTATGTGTGCATACTATAGACGCTTCATATCAAAAATCTCTTAAGTAGCAGGACCACTACATGACTTAACTAAGAAAAACGTTAATTATGTATGGACTGCTAATAAGGAGCAAAATGCTTTTGATAAGCTCACAGAGAATCTTACTTCCCAGCTAGTCCTCATACTTCCGGATCTCTCAAAGCCATTTGAGGTCCAATGTGATGCTTGTGGTGATTACCTTGGAGCAGTTTTGCTTCAAGAAGGGCATGCCATAGCATATGAGAGCCGAAGGCTCAATACTGATGAACGAGTCTTGGGCGTTTATGAGAAAGAGATTTTGGTTGTTCTACATGTCCTAGACACATGGAAGCACTACTTATTGGGGACTCCATTCATTCTACGAATCGATCACCAAAATCTCAAGTATTTCATGACGCAAACCAAGCTTTCCGACAAACAAATGAGATGGGAAAATTTTCTTTCACAATTTAATTTTCACATTGCTCACATTACTGGTAAGCACAATCAAGCGGCTGATGCACTTTGACGATGACCAAAATTTTAATGCGGTGTCTATAGCTACTCACAATGATCTATCTTCTATGATAGATGAGTATGCTATTGACCCTAACTTTAGAGACATAATGTCAGCCCTTGCTTTGGGGAAGAAAAAGGAACCATTCACCTTGCAGGATGGTTATCTTCTCCACGGAAATAGGCTATGTGTTACACATTCCTTCGTGAGAAAGTTATATATGAATCCCATGCTCCTCCATATGCAGGGCATAGAGGTATTCAACCTACTCTTGGAGGAGTAGAGACATACTTCTATTGGCCTACCATGAAAGTGGACATACAAGAATATGTTTCAAAATGTGTAGTATGCCAAAAGACCAAGTATGATAGAGGGGAGCAACCTACATTACTCCAACCATTGCCTATCCCAAATTCACCATGGGAGAGTATATACATGGATTTTATCTCTGAATTACCCTAGTCTATCCATGGAAATACGAGAATATGGACAATAGTCAACAGGTTTAGCAAGCAAGCACATTTTATTTCTGTCAAAAAGACTATTAAGGCACATCAAATGGAAAATCTCTTCATATCTCAGATTTTAAAGCACCATGGATTACCCACATCCATCGTGTCAGATAGAGATCCTAAAATGATCAGTAATTTTTGGAACGGTCTCTTTGAAAATCTAGGAACAAGATTGAATTTCTCTTCTGCCTATCACCCACAAACAGATGGCCAAAGTGAGATAGCTAATCTTACGATACTTGATCTACTCAAGACTTATGTTACCAAAGTAGATCAACACTCACAATGGAAAAAGTACTACCTCTTGTAGAGTATGCCTACAATAATACTATACATACTTCTACGGGAAAAGCGCCTTTTGAGATCATTGAGGGAAGACCTAAAAGTTCCTTGCTACTCAAAGTACATGGGAAGACCTTCGCCGCCGATGAGTATAACCGCGTGACCTACAAGAATCTTTTCACAAAAGATTAAGGAGGCTATATCCATCTCTCAACAAAGGCAAAAATCTATTGCTGATAAGCACAGAAGGGCCTTACTGTTCAAAGAAAATGATTGGGTATTACTCAAGTTTCCTAAGGTTCGATTAAGACAAACGAAAAGCAAAATCCTACGGGCCATCAAGAATATTATGCTAAACTAGAAAAAAGATTCTATGGTCCTTTCCAAATCTTGAATCCCATCAATGAGACGGCTTGTCAACTCAAGTTGCCCAGCCATTAGCTCATACACAATGCCTTTCATATAAGCCTACTTAAGCCCTACAAAGGAGAGCCACGAAGTGAACCAATTATTGAAGACCCTCTCAAAGTTGAAGACTAAGAAGAGGTGCTACAACCCGAAGCTATCCTTCGGCAAGAAGACAAGGTACTAAGACATGGTAAGATTATCCGACGGTATCTTATTAAGCTAAAAAATTATCCTTTTGAAGATGCTAGGTGGATGCAAGGAATACAGCTTAAGGATAGTATGAACCTTGTCAATGCTTACAATGCTACATTAGAGTAATCAAATGTACAAATTTCTTTTAAATGACTCATGCTTTTGTCTTATAAGACTAGTTCTCTTTTTTATTGTGGACAAATTTAACTAGTATGCATGCTTAGAATCATGTTTGTGATGACGACGTCTCTCAAACACCAAGTAGTATTTGTCACTCTACTTTGGGAGAACGAAATGGACTAAAGAGTAAACATGCTTGTGGAAGCTATGTCTACCAAGCCCCAAATGGATCAGTCATCCTTCTTGGAAAAATGTCGTAGAGGGTAAAAAGGGATCCTCTACCCGCTACGTAAAATTGACTAATGACTAAGGCTTTATCTCTTCTACCTCATAGTCGAGGACAACTATGATTTCAAGAGAGAGGTAATGTCATAAAGTCTAATATATAATATCTAACCAACCCAAATGATTTTCTAATATTAAACTGATAACCTAATATGGGAGAATAAACGGGAACAAGGGTTAAGATATAGACATGTTCTTATAGATCTATCTCAACACGGGCCAATGGTAAAGGGGCCCGAATGAGAGTAGGTCTATCAAAGAGCAAGGCTAACCAATGGAGCATAAGACCTTAGGGTTAGCTTTATTGAAGACCTCCAATAATGTGTGTAAAAGTCCTTTAACCTTAGGTGAGCTTGAGGCGGGAACCCGACCCATCTCGAGGTGCTTGTCATGCTTGATGACTGAGGTGCTTGATGATTCAGGTGCTTGATGATTGAGATGCTTGAGGTGCTTGACATGCTTGAGATTCTAGGGTTGCACTTGAGGTGAGAACCCAGCCCAAGCTTAAAGTGCTTAAGGGCCAAGCTTGTGGTGGGAACTGTGCCTATGCATGAGGGGCTTGAGGTGTCAAAAGGTGAAGATTCAATCCCTACAAGAGGGGGGATGAGAGAGAACACCCACACACTCACACAAGGCATGGAAGGTACAAAGAAAGCAAAAGGGACACTTGTCAAGTTCCTCCTAATGTTGCCCTCATGGTGTGCCTAAAGCCTATTGGTTGGCCACCCAAGGATTCCAATGATAATTTAGGATATTTAATTAATTGATTTTGCATTTATCAAGTCCTCTCTCTCAAAGGGGAAATGCACACGCTTGTCCCAAGGCTACCCTTACTGCTTGTAATGCCTCCTGCTTGTGATTGGCTAGGCCTGTAGGGGTCCAATGAGCTTCAAGCATGAGCTACAAGGGGGGGGTCAACCCAAGAAAGATAGGGGGTTGCTTAGGGGGTATACTCACCCACACACACTCTCATGGTGTGCTATGAAAAGTGCAAGAGCTCCCTCTCCTTCTCCAAGTAAGTAGAGGTTGAGAGCCTACACCAACACTCTTGGCTATGGAGTGCAAATCCAACCAAGATCCAACGCTTCAATGCTTAAGCTTCTCATATCCTTCTTCTCCATTACTATGCTATTATGTATGCTAGAAAGAAGAGTTATGATAAGTGAGGAACTAATTCTTTCTCCTATGAAATGTTTCTCCTTCCTCTTCCCTACGCTCATTCCCTGCTAGCTCTCTCCACCTTCAAAGGTGTTTGAGGTCTTGGAACTGAGGCTTGGGATATTTAAAGCTCTCTTCAAGTTTATGTTATGCTTGTTATGCATGAAGATTTCCATCTTCATTGTTTATGTTATGCTTGTTATGCATGAAGATTTCCATCTTCATTGCATCACCTAGGTTACAAGGAACACAAAGATTCTATTGTAACAAGTCTGTCTTAATGAGAGAAATCATAATACAGATGCCTATTGGAGGGGGGACCGGCTCCAAATAAATTTGGTCCTCAATTGTTGTCATGTTCTCTAAATTCTCTCTCTTGCAAAAGTATTTTTCATTCCAAGTTAACTAACTGCTATGATTATGTTTCTAGCTTCAATTATGTTCACCCGCTATGCTCACAAAGTCAGTTATTAATAGTACTCTCATTAATTTCCGCTACTCTCAAGTTCAATAGGCCAATTCCATTACGTCAGCATTAGCACCTTCATGTGCAAAATCAAAGTTGTCAATATTGATTCTACTGTCTTGGTTATTGTCAACCATGCTAAGTAAACTTAAGTATAAAATTACTTTGTGCTTTGGTACCCTCAAAAACCTTACCTCCAACTCTTCTTTACCTTTGAAAATTAGTCCTCAAGCAGCCACATCCGTGGTTTAGACACTGTTGATTGCAAAGACTAGTGGAGAGGGTCTAACATTGCTTGATTGATTATAGTTCCCATTGAGGTTGCTATGAGCTCAAAGACAAGCCCCGAGAGACTCCATTATTAAAACTATAGCTCCCAATGGTGTACCTGGAACTAAGTCCTTCTCAACCAAGATAATAGATCCCTGTCCCACTTACCCTATTGCAATAAACAGGTCTAACCTTTCATGGACAACTTAAGGACCTCTCTTCTTAAGTAAGAAAAGAGAAACCGATAGCTTTGATACCAATGTAATGGGAATGGCCTATGGACTTTGAGAATAACGAAATTAGGAGAATTATAGAGAGCATTTTTGTGAGGCTACTTTGAGAATATAGAGGGTGAACTTAGTTAGAGGTAGAAACATAACCATTATACTTAATTAACTTGGCATGAACAATACTTTTGCAAGAGAGAGAGATAATTAGAGAACTTGACAACAGTTGAGGACCGAATTTGTCTGGAGTTGGTCCCCCCTTCAGTAGGCTTTTGTATTATAGATTCTCCCATAAAGAAAGACTTGGTATAATACAATCTTTGTGTTGATCTTGGTGATGCTGTGAAGGTGGAAAGCTTCATGCATCACCAGCATAACATGAATTTGGTAAAAGCATTAAGCATCCCTGGCCACATTTCCAAGACCTGAAACACCTTCAAAAGTGAAAACTCACATTGAGCTTCTAGAAGTGTTAAGTTGTTAGCAGGAAGCTAACTCTGATAACACTTTTCAAAACTTTCATTGTAACTCCTACTTTCTAGATAAACAGTGTAATTGATGAGCCAGGGCTACAAGCTTCCAGATTGTATCAACCTGTCCTTAGTAGAGCTCCCAAATTATTAGTTTTGACCACAAAAACCTTGGCTAAGGTATAAAAGCCACTTTTTGTACGTTTTTCACAACTTTTTGAATAATAGAAACACAACGTGATCTAATAGTGCTCACTTCTCTCCTTCTCGCACTTCCTACTCCTTGCAGTGCAATTTGTTGCGTTGTAACCGCAGGGTAACAGCTCTATGCATTGACGTAAGCATTTCATGGTAATCCGTAGCTTTTCGTGTCATTGACCCGCGGCCTAATTTCATCATAAGTAGGAATTTAAGCTTCAAAATCATAAAATAGGTATAGGCGGGGTATTGGGGCACCATTGCTAAGCATTTAGATGCATTCTGGGTCGAAAACGACTAGGTCAAAAACTCACTGCTATTAATAATCATGATTTTTTCACTTGACCTAAAGTGAGATTTGAGACTATAAGCATGTTGTTTAGGCCTTGTGAACATTTCCTATAAGTTTTGTAGCGTTTGGATGTTGTTTGATGTTGTAACGGATGTGATTTGTTTGCCGATGAGCGATTAGCTTTTGGTGATTTATGTCATTTGAGTGTAGCCTGAGTTAGATACAAGTTGTTTGTTGTTTTTCAAGAGATTGACAACCTCTTGTAGCCTCTATGCGCTAGTCGAGTCAACTTCATCCCATGTATTGACAATTATATTCATGGTTCTTGCTACATTTGCAATAAGACAAGAGTGAGGTTAAACACCCGTCCCACATTTGGGACCATTGACTAGGATCGAAGAGACCTAAACTAGGAGAAAACACGAGCATCTTGTGAAGTTATCCGATCCTTTAACTTCCTCTAGGATTTCCTAGAGTCAAAAGTTTTGTTTCAAAACCGCATAGCTTAAGTTTGTCGTCTTTTGCTGTGTAGAGGTAGCTTGGAAGTAGGTTGTGCTTACTAAGTACCTTTTAGGATTGTACAATTAGACTAAGATTTTGAGAATGATTGATGGACAAAAAAATTCTTAAGATCAAGCCTCAGAAAACCATTAAAAAACAAGAAAACGAGTGTTTGTGGACACTTTCCACAATCCCATTGCACTAGAACCTAGGAGTAGGGTAAGTAGAATCCGAGGTGGAATCTCAGAACATTGCTCTAAACAAAATAATCAATTGTGAGTTGTTTATGTGAAGTTGCAGAATGTCAGGTCTACGGATAGAAATAGCACCAAAAGGCTGTCAGCCACACTGAATCTGACTGGAGAGTATGCTTTAAAAGTTGTATGAACTAGTGGGTAAGCTTAAGGACGCATTGAGGTAAAAATTACAAGAGTTTGCAAAAACTCAGATTATTTACTTTTTCTTGACATTTTAGGTCAAATTAAGTTTTGACTTAACTTAGAGGCTTAAAATAGCTGATGAAAAGACTGCCCAGTGAAAAAGTTCAAAAAAAGTGCTCATTTTAGGTCTAAAGTAAATAATTACGATTATTTACTTTCAGCTCAAAAGTGATCAAGGTTGATACCAGAGACTCTATGCATGTGTATAAACATCTTTTGTAAAGGCCCCTGGAATTTGGATCACCAAAATGACCAAAAACTTGGTAAAAACTGAATTTTGTACTAACTGTCGAGAATTTCAGTGTAAATTGGGAAAAATTTTTTCAAACTCAGTGAAACTTCTCATAGGCTTATATTGAAGTGATAAACAAGTGTACATGCTCAGTTGACCAAAAAGATGCAAAAGCCAGAAGTAAATAATCACGATTATTTACTTTTGTCTCATCTTCCAAATATTTTTACCAACCCAGCATACCACTTGTTAGACCAACATAATACAAGACCAGCGGGAAATTTTGGGTTCAATCGGATCCAAATTGATACATGTTCACTCAGTTTCCAGGTTGCAAATTAGTCTTTGGATTTTTTTAAAAGTAGAATCCGATAGTCTCGATTGCTAACTCACTTAGCTCAATTTGAAGTGATACACATAGATCAGTCACAATAGTTAGAAAAAATTGTACAATCTTTGTGAAAGAATAGCTAACTTGATTAAAATTGATAGAGAAATCATGTTGCAAACAAGGAATTGAAAGCTTAACAGAAGTTGCAATCAAGTCAAGTGGAAGAATCTGATAACAAGTCAATCCGACGGTAAGTACTCTATCTAGGGTTTCACAAGTCTATATGAACCTTAGATCTGGTCGTATACTAGCAAGTCAAGGCATATTTGGAGAGACCACTAGTAGGGTATCCACCAAAGAGAGTGTGAATCAAGGCGATCATTTGGACACTATCTTTGAAGAAGTCTCAGACACTTTTTTAGAATCAACATCTGAAATGTCTTCCTATTCAACTCATTCAGAAACTGTAACGACAGTGCGTTATAAGCACATACTCTCTTTTTATAAGACTAATCACCATGGAGCTCAAGTTTACGTGGATCCTAATGAAGAGTATGCCATTCGCATTGATGACCATGATATAGAGTTTAAAGAGGAAATCACGGCAAACAAACAAGGAAAAATGTACGTGGATAAAAACGGAACTCGGTATTACAAGTTGAAAACCTTAACATGATAGAAAAATGGAGGTTAGAAGTAAATACCATAATTCTAGGTATGGCAGCAAAAGAAGGACCACTGACTTTAGAATTCGAGGGATACAATCAAGTTGATTTGAAGCCTCTGAAACGGCTTACCATGGATAATCCTAGGATCGGAGTCTACTGTTGGGAGGATAGAAATATCAAAGATCTTCTATGGACTTCTCATGCCAAATCAAGATAGCTAACACACATGAAGATCATTTATATCTTCAAAATCAAAGACGAGGGTTCAGCAGATCTACCAACCTACCTATTTAGGGATTGTTATAACAATAACTTTGTTATGATGAGTCCTGAAGGGGTGGAACAAACCAAATACCAAAGGTACTCCATAAGGGATTGGATTGGATATTGGGCCAAGGAACAGAAACTAATCCAAGAGATGAACGCCGTGAGTGATCTTTTGAGAGCAATGTTAAAAAACTAGAAACTACCTCATCACGAAGAAAATCGGGTGACACTAAAGCTATTCTAGGGCTACATGAGTCATTATTTCCAACAGACTGGTTTGAAGGACTCGAAACAGGACCAATTGCCAAGAGACTGGGAGTTGAGCCAAATAGACGTGTCAAACCAGCTGATTTTCAAAAATGGTCAAAAAATATAGTGGATCTGGGGATCCATATGACCACTTAGCAAGCTTTCATAAAATGCTAAGAGCAGAAAACATATTTAATTTCTATACTCAATTCAAGGGATTTGGAATGACATTAGAAGGGAAAGCACTAACATGGTTCCAAAACATTCCACCAAGGTCAATCATGGACTTAAATACATTAGCGCTAGGCTTTGTAGCTTCATGTTCCAAAACGGGGATCAAACATAATATTGTAGCTCAAATCTATAGCTTCAAACAGACACAAGGTGACTCTATTAGGGATTGTGCAACTAGAATGAAGAAGCAATTACATTGCAAGATGCCCAGAGCTAGAAGTGCCTACAAAAGAAAGACTAGTGTCATTGTTTCTAGAGCTGCTAAACAAAGAACTTCATGCTATACTGACTATAGAAGAGTGTGTGTCAGATTCTATTGACTTAGGAGACAATTGTTATATTTTCAATGAAGATGTCCCTAAGGATAACCAAAGTGAGAAAATAGCGTCAACCAAACCAAGGGAACGACTGCTGCTACACCACTTACTGCCATAGAAAACATGCTCAAAAGGATGAATGAAATGATGAATAACATGCAAAAATCACCTATGAGGGGACCACTGCAAGGGATACTTCAACAGGGATAACCAATTAGGCCGCACAAATGGTGTGCAATCAAGGGTAAATGGACCAACCATGAGACCAATGAGTGCAATTACCAACCAAAGTATGGTGGAAATGTTCAATATGTACCTATGAGGCGACAAGGACAACCCATGTACAGATATCAACCTAATATGGCCCCAGCTCAAAGACCACCGATGGGTATGGAAGACCTCAACCTGTGTTGGGTCAACAACCTCCATATCCTGGACATAATGCAGTACCTGTAAAGTGCATGCATTCAAAGGGAGTCATAGATGAACAAGCACTACTACCTGTTACGCCCTATGCTGAGCCTAGTCCATCTATAGTAATGGTAGAAGGAGAATTGTATAATTCACATCCACCACCAATGGAAGAACCTGTGACTTATATTTCACCAGAACTTGCACCAATGTACTATGTAGCTAATCAAGGTGTTAGACCTCCTATGGTAAGACCCATGTTTAAGCCAAGAACTCAAAACTGTCATAACTTTGGTGCAGATGATCATTGAAAAAATGAATGCCCAGAGCCTGACAAGAACATTAAGCCAGTTGAAGCTTTTTGTATACAATGTTGCAAAAAAGGAGGACACTTCCTTGAAGATTGTCCAAAGAATCCTTTAAACAAGGGCAAAACAATAGTGAGCGTAGTCCAAGTGATACCTAGTAGCTCATCTGAGAGTGGATCTATTGTTCCAATCAAGGTAATCACCAGAGCTCAGGCTAAGAAAAAGAAACATAACTCCTCTGATGATACCGAGAGTACTAAAATTTCCTCTCAAAAGACCAAGAGAAGCAGAAGCAAAAGGTATGAGATGAGAAAAAAAAAACAAAGGGCTGAAATCAAGGAGAAAGCAAAGAAACTATTCCAAGAAAAAGTGAAAGAAAGTGGAAGTGAAATCAAGAAAACCACCGCGAAATCTGGAGGATCCATTTTGGTAGACAAAATTTTTGAGCCAATTAATGCAACCTTGGAAGCTTACCAAGCAGTACATAAAGCAAGCCAAAACATGGAAAACAAATGAAAAAACTATCCTTCTCCGGACATGGAAGCAGATAAGCTTGAAGCATATCAAAATTTGGTAAGAATTACTCAAGAGATGTTGAAAAAACAAAAACCCAATCTCAAGAATATGGCAAAACCTGAGGAGCTTGTTGAAGGAACATGTAAAGAGAGATCCAACATGGTGGTAGAACCCCACCTTGAAACTAAAGAGCCAGAACTCCTAGTGCCTGACAGTGAAGATGCCTTAGATGGAATTCCGTTTGTAGAAGAAGACTAGACAAAATGCTTATGGAAAAAATTTAGAGAGATTAATGATGGGAGCCTAACTCTGAAGTCAGCTCCTATAAAGGAAGTTTGGTTAGAAATGTATCTCCTGATATGGACATGGATGTACAATCCTTGTATGAGGATTGTGGCTCTGAAGCTTCAGAAATGTCTAAACCAATGACTCTGAAAACACTACCCTCTTACTTGGGAGATAATAAAGACAAATCCATAGTGTGTAAAACCACTCAGATAAAAAGAGCAAAACAGGCCCTAGAGGTAGACAACATCCATTCAATCATGTCTACACCCACTCAATGCACTCTTAATTTAGGAGAACTGTTAAAAATCAGACCATATTTAGGAATGATCTTCAGAAAACTCTAGAGAAGGTGGGGATAACATGGCTATTCGCAAAAAAATTGAGAAAATTGAAGCACAAATTGGATAACAAAGAGAAAGTCGGAGAATACAACAAAGGGGAAGAAGGAAATACAACCCTTCCAGTGAGATATAATGATATAAAAACCATGGCAATATTGGATAGTGGGGCAGGCATAGCCATAGCCACAAAAGCAGTATGGGAATCATGGGGGACAACCAGCCATTAGACAAATTCAAATGAAATTGCAATTGGCTGATGGACACATCGAAAGACCCTTAGGACTGCTTGAAAAAATGATAGTTAATTCTTGTGGGATTGATTATCAACACAATTTTGCCATAGTGGAATTTGGAAAGAAACTCAATTATGAAATCATCTTGGGAAGGCCTTCCATGCAACAAGTACAACTTATCCAGGATTGGGAAACAATTATCTGTACTTGAAGCAAGTGGGATCGATAAGAAGGGTTAATCTAAAAGATCACACTTACAGAGATGTCATGAAAATGCCCATTCAAGAATTTGACTCAGTCTCTTCAGTTGAAACCAAGTTTCATCATGGTTGATCATGGTTGAACAAAGACACACCTATTTGGATGTGCAGAACCTCGAAAAATGGGAGATTAAAACGAGAAGAATGTATCTTAGAAAGGGATTGCACAAATGAAGCCTATGCACCTGAACCCTTTCCAAAACATTTGTTTGAGCCATTTGAGTGGACTCGAATTTTAGCAACAATGGATGTATGTGTAAATATGTCTATGCTTACTCAATTTTGCAATGAGGACGGCTATGACATAATTCCCATACAAATGATCTCAACCCTTCACATTGAAGACAAAATTCAAGAATCCAAGGACTTAATGAAATCCCAACAAGTCTTTTCAGACCTCTACTATGATGCAAGAGATGAGTTGGAAGAACATTCAGCTATCTCAGATGATTAGGGGTCAAAAAAAGAACATGTAAGGGCTAAACTACTCATGAAAGGAGGGGGGGAAATTTTTTTTGACTTTCTAAACCAGACACCGAGAAGACATAAATGGTATAAAAGAAAAAGAGACACCAGAAACTTGAAACCTAGGCCTATGCCATCAGTCTCTAGTAGAACATAGTTTTTGATGCAAATAGATGCACATGATTGTGTCAAAGACAAAATCACTAGTAGATATCCTTTAACGAAAAGCATGAAATGTCAAAAACATTGAGAAAAACAAGAAAGGAAACTCAAGAAAAACCTAAATACCAAGACAAGGATTCAACCATGACACGAGTTGAATGGAGAAAGAAGTAACAAGAGTTGAAGAAAGCTCTAAAGGAGATATATACAACTAAAATGAAAACCATTGAGGAGGAAGGTGAAAATGTAATGAGTGTTCCATCCCATTACAAGAAATATACTCTCCAAGACCAAAAAATCATAGTCGAACAACATGTCAGGGAACTTCAAAAATAGGGCGAGTCCTATGAAGGACCTAAAAACAGAAAAAAGATAGATCTGATCGAACCAGGAGAAGAGCATAGACCTGCGTACATTACAAATAACTTGACGGAAGAAGAAGAAGAGAACTTTTTAAGCTTACTAAAAGAATACCGAGATATCTTTGCTTGGTCTTATAAGGATCTCAAGGGTGTTGATCCAGAAATCTGTCAATATACCATACCTATGAGAGATGATGTGAAACCAAGCACAGACAAAGGCCATATACTTATAATGAGACGTTTTCCATAAAGATCAAAGAAGAGATAGAAAAGCTAAAGAAAGTCGAACTCATTTATGAAATTGAACACACAAATTGGGTCAATCTCAAGAAAGTGAATGCAGCTACCGTTACAGACAACTGTCCTCTTCCAATCACTGAGAGCATGTTTTAAAACGAGTTGCAGGAAAAGAAGCTTATTGCTTTTTATATGGCTTTTTGGGATACAATCAAATCTTGGTTGACCCTAAAGATCAACAGAAAGCTGCATTTGCAACTGAATGGGGCATTTTTGCCTATCGGGTAATGCCTTTTGGGCTAACTAATGCTCCTGCCATCTTTCAAATATTGATGAGCCATGCTTTTAAGCAATACCTTTGGAATTTCTTGGAAGTATATATGGATGATATATGTGTACATTCATCAATCCGAGCTGGTCATTTTGAACACCTCAAGAAGGTATTCAAAAAATGTCGACTTTATAGGATCTGCTTAAATCCTGAAAAGTGCACATTTATGCGTAGACAGAAAAATTATTGGACATATAGTGTCTAAAACTGGCATAGCTACTAATATGGATAAAATTCATGTTATTACTGATTTGCCTAGACCCCGGGGCGTAGACCCCGGGGCGGTCACTTTTTAGAATGTGTATACTATCACGTGAGTTAACCGGAGAGGATTATTAAAAGATCAAAATGTATACATAAAGAGGGGGGTGGGGGTTTTTTAAATAGGCACGTAGTATAAATATACTATGTATATTGAGGTATTATTAATAATCTCTTGAACGCACGTGATATAGGAAGCTTTTGATAAGTGACCGCCCCGGGGCCTAGACCGACAACAGTCAAAGGGGTTCAAGCTTTCACGGGACATCGTGGATATTACAGACGATTCATTTATACGTACGCTATAATTGCAAAACCCATGTACATCTTGATTACACTCTTTGAAGGACTAATGAGTGTGAAGAATCCTTCATGAAGATTAAGCAAGATCTCACTTCAACTCCAATATTGAAAGCACTAGATTGGAATAGATATTTCACATACATATAGATGATTCCATTTTCTCCATTGGGTGTATCCTAGCTCAACCAGGAGACGGGAAAATTGATTTTCCTATTTTTTATGCTAGAAGACAGTTGAATATGGCAGAGAAAAACTATACAACCACAAAAAGGGAAGGATTAGGAACGATCTATGCCGTAAAAAAGTATAGACATTAGCTATTAGCTAAAAAATGTGTGTTCTTTGTGAATCACCAAGCCTTATCGTACCTGGTCAACAAGCCATGCAACATAGGAAGGATAGTGAGATGGTTCATTATTCTTTTGGAATTTTATTTCACTATAGATGTGAAAAAAGGGACCACTCATCAAAGAGCAGATCATTTGTCAAGGATTATATCAGGAGAACCACCTAAGGGAGTATAAGATGATCTACTAGATGCATATCTGTTCTTCATTGAAATGATACCTCGATGGTCGGAAAATATGGTATCCTTGATGACCATATCTCAAGTCAATTTGCAAATACCACTTCCTATTACAATTGGATTAATTGAGCAATCATCTATGTATCAATTACTAGCTGGAAGGTTGTACAAAAGAAATTGAGATGAAATATTTCTTTTATGCATTAATCTTGAGGAGAAAACCCAATAGCTAAGTCAAGCACATATTACCATAGTAGGACTTCACTTTGCGGAAGACCAAACTATGCGACGGATCTTGAGACTTGGAGTATTTTGGCCAACTATGAGGAGTGATGTTCACTCATTTGTGAAAAATTGTCCTCAATGTCAAAAACAAGCACCCATACCTCATGTGACATTGTTCCAAATATCACTTGTTCTTAAGTGGAGTAACTATCTCGTTACTTACTTATCAAGCCGAACATTTCCTGAGGATATGATCAAACGCCACCAAAGAGCAATTGAAATTGAAGCAAGGGATTATGCTCTTATTGGAAACCAATTGTATCGAAGAGGTAAAGATCAACATCTGCATCTTTGTGCAAATGAAGAGGAATATATTTCCATTATACAACAAGCACATGCTGGATTAGGTGGAGGTCACTTCTGCAGTGAGACCACCGCAAGAGCGATGCCAACACTTTTTGTAGATGCCAAAGAATATGTTCGAAGGTGTGATGCATGCCAAGGAGCAAAAATGTCAACCTGTGTAGATAGCATGCCTTTAAAACCAATGATGGGGGCTGGAGCTTTTGCAAAATGGGGTATAGACTTTGTTGGGCCAATATAGCCAGCGTCTTATAGAACCCAAGCTCAATATATTGTTGTAGCTACGGACTATTTGACTAAGTGGACAGAGCCTAAAGCAACTCAAAAGAATAATTCCAGAACCACAATTGCATTCTTATATGAGTATGTGTTCACAAGATATGGAATGCCAATAGAAATTGTTAGTGATAGGGGAACTCATTTTCTCACTGAGATAATTGAGTATCTACTTAATGAATTTATGGTCATCCATAACAAACCGGCTCCCTATCACCCACAAGCAAACCAACAAGCTGAGCATACGAATAAAATTCTTAGTTCGGTAGTGACTAAAGTGTCTAGTTCAGGAAGGACATATTGGGAAATCTCAATGCTGCTTTATGGGCTTATAGAGTTTCAGTCAAGACAGCTTTAAATGCTACACCCTTTAACCTTGTTTATGGTCTTGATGCCATACTGCCAATAGAATTTCTATTGCCGACACTAATGGTAGCTAAGGATCTTGAGTGGAGTAGATATGAATTGTCAGAGAGGCTTTAATATCTAGAAAATCATGATGAGCAAAGGCTAACAGCTGTAGCTCACATCTATGCACAAAAGCGGAAACATTTTTGATTCCCATCTAGTTACAAAAATCTTCAAAAAAGGGGACTTAGTTTTGGTCTATTCCCTTAAGCAACACATTCCCAAGTTTTAAAGAAAGGAAAAAAGACCGTTTATCATTGAACATGTATCTCCAAATGGAGCACTTAAGTTGTTCACTCTAGATGGTGAACCAACGGCTAATTGGATTAGTGGATGCAGGTTAAAGAAGTACAATTTGCCACTAACCAATGAATTGCTAGAAAAGATGCATGCAGCAAAGCAAAGAAAAATAAATGACAATAGGTTATTAATGGAGACCAAGAAGAAGCTTGACTGCGAGTACTCAAAAGGAAAGCTTGACTGCGAGTACTCAAAAGGAAAGCTTCTCTCAAAAATCAACAAATACCTATTTCCATCAACACTCTAGAGCTAGATGACCGACTATGTAGTATCAACGGGTGATGAATGGTAGTGTGATGAATGGTAGATGGAATGGACCTTCGCATCAAAGTACAAATGAACAATCATAGCACAAATGCATTGGTCAATGCAAGAGCTCAGTTAAAATGCAAACAATTATTCCATGTACAAGAAAGAAACCCGTCAATCTTTGACAGCAGGAGTATCGACTATTAAAGGATGTAACAAGAACCCAACACCCACATTGGGAGAGTCAACTTAAATGTGACAGTACATGGATGTTCATGTCCTCATCAGTTTGTATGCTTACCAGATGAACACATAAAGGAAACAACGATTCTTGGAATCTCATGGAAAGGAGGTTACCAGCAACGCAAACCACAAAAGCATTCAATCTTCTCCATCCTATAGACAAAAAAATTCTACAAGTAGTATGTAAGGAGTCAGATAAATTTGGGTACCAAAAGCACATCTTAAGGACAAACCGATTCAAATTTGGGTGCCAAAAACATCATCTAATGTACCAAAGACGGTTCCAAGGTTCAAAACACAAAGAGGAGCATCTTTGAGCAGGGAACCTAAACCAAAATGGATTTGGAAGAAAAAGGAGCACTTATCTTCTTCGTAAATTGTAAAACCGATGAAGCAATGGTGAATTAAGTCTCCAAACAATCGACTACAACATTCTGACTGAAGCAAACCAAGATACCAATGGAGAGTTAAAGCTCAACAACCATCATTATTGTTACCAATAGCTTAGGAAATCAGCGTGCCAAAGCATCCTCATGGTACAATCAAGCAAAGAGAACACAAGCTACAAGATTTTCTCTTTGGGAAACAGCAACAGAAAACCTCAACCTTAGAAACCCTTGAGTTAATTACTCAAGACCAAACTCTTGCACATCATAATGGTTTGAACTGCATTGATCTTCAAAGCATCGTAGAGCCAACCAAGGCTATGCATAGACACAATTGTCCAACCCATGCACACAGTCATCCCGTAGTATGCCATCTAGGAGGGGTGGAAGAGAAGGGCAATGTTTGAAGAAAAGTTTCATGTTAACGTGTCATTTTTTGCAAAATTACCTAGTAATACCCTTAATAAATTATCAACAGGGAAAATTTAACTAATAACATCTCCCCGATGAGTGTAAATAGTGTATATACTATCAAAAAATAATAAAAAATTGGTCTTTTTTAATTATTTTTCATCATTTTTCTTGATATTGAGACTTAAAAATGGAGAAATCCACCAAAAAAACAATAAAGCTATGTTTTTCAATAGATTTGCACTTTGCTTTTTTAGCGCATTTTGTTATTTTCTTTGATTTTTCAATAAACAGGTCAAAAACTAACAATAAATAGCAAATGAGCTCAGATGGAGAAACCGAAGATACGTTGATGATCAAAAAGACAAGGCGGACATGCACAAAAAAATTCAATCAAATCGACAGATGAAAGCGGGAAGCCTAAAATAAGACCTACTTTCACAAACTCTTGCAGAATGAGCTACCGGAATTTGATTGAGGAAACTTTTGAGTCTAACATAGACTTTACGGCCTAGTAGGACTAACATGGGAATTTAGGAAAAAGTAGTTTGGGAAGTCCGAGTATAGATATCCAAGGTAGTCCAAAAATCATCTCATTTCCACCAGTTGCCCTTGGAGAAGAGAGCTCTCGACCTTCTTCGTGCGCGATTTTCGGCGTCCACAATCGACCTTTTACAGCACCGTCTCAAACGAGACATGAGGGGTAAGTTCTAAGCTTATCAATGATCAATTCTATATGGCCGGGTAGCAAGTCTAAGCCCAGGAAAAAACCCTAGAAACCCAACAGTGCATGAAGTCCTACGACCCAAAATTGACCATAGCAGTGTGTCAGCTCAACCAAATTGAACAAATTTTGAATTGTAGCATGCCCCTATATAATAGAACACTTCTATATCACCAGATGACCATTCCGCAGGGCTCAAGGAGGGTCCCAAGAAGAAAATCTAGGTTTTTTCTAGATGTCAGAATTGGATTCTGACTCCATAGACAGCTTATAGACTGGGTCTATACACAATGTACATGGATGGTTTCATGAAAACATTCAAGGCAAGCTCTCAAAAAGTAGAAAACACCTCGAAGGCTACCAAGTGTCATATTTGACATATGAAATCAGTGGGCCAAAACTGGATGGGTAGCATCAGGACTATGTAACGGACAAGTCCATAGCTTCAAAAGTGACTAACCAACCCCACAGGCCATTTAGTCACAAAAATCGGTGATTTCAGAGTCGATAAAGCACGAAGTGATGCCGACACGACAAAACTTTACCAAATTCAATTTAGGACTTGTTTTAGATGTAGTGACTGCTGTCTAGGTCAAAAAAATGTCAAGTCTTGCAAATAAATTGATTGCTGTAAATAATCACGATTATTTACTTTTGTGCTTTTTGGCTTGAAAATGATACCTTCACCTCACCTATCACTTGTACACACCTATTATATGCCACATTTCAAGTATGAGCCAACTGATAAAAAAAAACTTAGAAAATTGTCAAAAAACGCAAAGAAGTCTTTCCAATCCAATTTTTGCATTATCTGTCACATTTTTTAATCCAAATCACCTCATATCTCATACATAGAGTCTACATCATGCCTAGAATCAAGTTGCACCAAAAAATGTACATTTTGATGAAAAAGTTAATAATCGTAATTATTTACTTTCTTGCCAAAATGGGGAAAAATTGCAACTTTGACCTTATGGGACCAAAGAACATGATGTCCCAAGTCCACTGACCAAATTTGAGCAAATTGGATCTCAAAAACTCAAAATCCCTTTATATATAGAGTTTCAGAGATTGAAAGCTTAAATCTGGCACCATTTTCACCCAATGCACTCAATTGAGCCCACACTTTACTCAGAGCACCTAAATGCTATAGGTTTCAAGCCTATGATGTCAAAAATGCAAAAAATTGAAAAAAATCCCCAACTATAAATAATCACAATTATTTACAACTGTATTATTTTGATCTTTACATGTTTTTATGCATCTATGCATGATCCAAAATTAATTTGAAGAAAATTAGACTCAATTTGTCAGCAATTCAGACTCAGGGAATTTTAGAGCAGAATTTATAAAATTTTCTAACTTTGGTACTATATTCCCCTAATAGAAGCAATGTAAGCTGCCAAGAAGGCAAAGAAAAGGGTGTCTCAAAAAGAGAAGTTGCAAGAGTTGCCACCTTATCAACTGGACCCAAGTTCAGTAAAGACGGCCAAGGCAACATACTTGTCAAGAGAACAACTTGACGAAAACAAAACCACGGTTTTCAAAGGCAGGTTCAAGAGTCAAGAAGGACACCAAGTGGGACTGTAAATGCTACCAAAGAAAATATATGATGTAGCTGCCAAGACAAACACAAAAGAAGCCAACAGAAGGCTAGGCCTCAGGGACTCCTACGACAAGGAACCATGCGGCGTAGATTCTGGAAAGCCTATGAGTTATTGTCCATTATCAAAGAGGATGGATCAACCCAAATCACCAACCAGCAAGGGCAAAAAGTAGAAGTAGTTATCACAAAAGAGATTGTGGCCAAGTCACTGAAGTTGTTGACTGAAGGAATGACAATGCGGATTCCAGATAGAAAGACAGTAGCCACATTCACCAAAGAGACTGCTGCTGCGACTTTCTCAGATCTCATTTAAAGGCAAGTGGGAGAACCAACATGCCTATACCATCAAGACTTACACTTTTTAGCAAAAAGACCGCCACGGTACACGAGCTCAAACCATGCGATTGTGACTACCTTCACCCAAGTGTTGAAGTCGACAACCAGGAAACCAATTGATCATGCATAGTATGTGTTGATTTCGCTGAAGGGCACCAAGAAAGAATTTAAAATCACCTATCTGGACACGTCGAAAGTACTGACAAGAATAGCATATCATGCTACTGGCATGGCCGACAATTTGCCGCCAACCCTAGATCAGAACACATGGATTGTAGTTGTGCAACCTTCTCCAAGAACCACATCGACAAAGAGAGTTTATAACTCAGATGAAAAACCTGCCCAAAAGCTCCCACAAAGCTCATAGCAGTGAGAGCCTGGACAATGAAAAGAGAAGGGCCATAATTGAAGAAATGAAGACAAAAGTTGTAGATGCGCATCAAGAAGAACCTCAGCAAAAGAAGGCGAGGTTTGAAAGAGAAAAAAAAACTTATGAAAGAAGCCGCCAAGCTACAGGTGAGGACCCTTAAAGGTGGGTTCCAAGAGAGATAAGGGGACCCACAACCAAAAACCCTGCAAGGAAAGAAGCAGAGGACCCCACGAACTTTCTTGAACACATGTATGCGGAAGTAGAAGCCCTAAAGAATCTCAAGAAGCTAAGAGGAAAGAAAGGGAAGAAGCGGCAACCTTTCTTTCCTCTTAGCTTCTTAAGATTCTTGAGATTGGATAGTCACGTGGTGACGTGGGCTTTGAAGACATCTCCCCTTGGTCGTGATTTGTCTCGCTTTGTTTCCTAGCCTCCACTTGTCTTTGTTGTTACCAATGGCAAGAAAAAGCTCGACAACCGTCTAAAGTGCTCCCAACAGCTCAAGCAATCAGCGTGCTTAAACACCCTAATGGTACTATCAAACAAAGAGCACAAAGGCTACAAGATTTTCTCTTTGGAAGACATCAACAACAAACCTTGACATCGGAAACCCTTGAGTTATTTACTCAAGACCCAGCTCTTGTACAACATATTGAGGTCAATTGAATTGGTCTTCATATCATGGTAGATCCAATCACGGCTATGCATAGGAACAATTGTTCGACCCATGCACGCAGTCATCCCGGAGAACGCCATCTAGGAGGGGTGGAAGGGTACTACTAAATACTAAGTAATTAAGGGCAATGTTTGAAGAGGGAGGAAAAAATTTTCATGTTAACGTGTGATTTTTTTGCAAAACTACCTAATAATGCCCTTTTAATTCATCATCAAGGAAAAATTCACTGATAATATCTTCCCGATGAGTGTAAATAGTGTATATACTATCAAAAATAGTGTCTTTTTGGGTATTTTTCATCATTTTTGTCGAAAAGGAGGCTTAAAAATGGAGAGATCCAACAAAAAACAATAAAGCTGTGTTCTTTAAGGGATTTAAGGGATTTTCTTAATTATTGGATTTTCACTTTGCTTTTTTAGAGCATTTTCTATTTTCTTTGATTTTTTCAAATAAAAAGATCTAAAATTAATAATAAATAACAGGAAACTCAGATGGAAAAATGAAGACACGTCGGTGATCAGAAATATAAGGCAGACAAGCACAAAAATTTTCAACGAAATCCAAAGATGAAAGCGGGAAGGCCAAATTAGGCGGCCAAGCCTACTTTTGCAAAATTCTTGCAGAATGAGCTACGGGAATCCGATTTTGGAAATTTTTGATCCCAACATAGATTTACGGCCTAATAGGACTAATGGGGGAATCTGGGGAAAATTGGTTCGGGAAGTCCAGGTATAGATATCCAGCCTAGGCTAAAACCACCTCATTTCCACTTGGAGCCTTGCAGAGAGAGCATTTCGGCTTCTTTTGCGTGTCATTTCTGGAGCCCACAATTGACCTTTTTCAGTGCCATCTCACACGAGACATGAGGGATAAGTTCCTTACTAATCAATGATCCATTTTTTACGGCCGGTAGCTAGTCTAAAGCCGTAGAAAAAACCCTAGAAGCCGAGCAGCAGTGCACGACGACCTACAACCTAAAAGTGACCATAGCGGCTTGCCAGCTTTACCAAATCGGATGGGATTTGATCCATAGCATACCCTAACATAATAGAAACATTCCATACCATCAGATGGTCATTCGACGGGGGTCAAGGGGGTCCCCATTAGAGAATTAGGGTTTTTGGGGAAGGCCTGAATTCCGATCTGACCCCATAGATGGCTTGCTAATGAGGTTCATATACAATGTATATGATTGGTTTGGAGAAATCCATCAAGTAAAGCCCTTAAAAAACGGAAAAAGGTTGGAAGGTTACAAAGCGTCAAATTCAACATACGAGGCCAAGCGACATATGATGATGTTACGGACAAGTCCAGAGCCTGAAAGTTGACCGACCAACCTAACAGACAGAGTAATCACAAAAAAAGGTGAATTCAGAGTCGATAGAGCACAAAGTGATGCCGGCATGACCAAACTTGAACAAATTCAATTCAATTAGGACTTGTATTAGGTATATGAAACATGTTTAGGTCAGAATTTATGTGAAATTCCAAATTTTTGTCATTGTTGTAAATAATCACGATTATTTACTTTTGCAACATTTTTGCTTGGAAATTGTCAATTCACCTCACCTATCATGTGTACACATCTATTACAAGCCAAAAATCAAGTATGAGCCAAAATGACCACCCTTTACTTGCAAAACTGCCAAAAAACGCAAAGAAGTCTGTGTAAGCCAAAATTTGGGTTATGAACAACTTTTCTTGATCCAAATCACCTCATAATTCATACCCAAGGTCTATACCATGCCTAGAACCATTCTATGCCAAAAAATTACCTCATAATTCATACCCAAGGTCTATACCATGCCTAGAACCATTCTATGCCAAAAAATGTCAATTTTGGAAGAAAAGTTAATAATCGCAATTATTTACTTTTTGGCCAAAATGGGGCAATTTGGATATTTTGTCATCATACATCCAAAGAGCATGTTGAGATAAGCCCACTAGCCAATTTTGAGTCAATTTGGATTTCAAAATCTCAAATTTTCTTTATATCTATTGTTTCAGAGACCTAAAGCCAAAATCTGGTACCATTTTCACCTTGTACATTCAAATGAGCCCATATTTCCCTTAGAGCAAGTAATTGGCACATACTTCAAGCCTATAAAACCAAGCTTGCAAAAAAGTTGAAAATTTTCCCAGCTGTAAATAATTGCGATTATTTACTTTGGTTGCAAATTTTTGTTTTGGCCTACAGTTTTGTTCCTTGCATGATTTTATGCATCTTTGCTTGTTCAAAAATTGATTTGAAGCAATTTGGACCAGATTATCAACATTTCAGTCTAAAGGGACATTCCAGAGAAAATCAATCAAATCTGCTAACTTTGCACTCTATTCAGTGAACAGGAGCAATGCAAGCCGCGGAGAAGGCCAAGAAGAAGTTAAACCAAAAGGAGAAACTGCAAGAACTGCCCCCATATCAACTGGACCCCGAGTCAGTAAAGGTAGCAAAGGCATCTTATCTTTCTAAAGAGAAATTAGAAGAACATCATACAACGGTCTTCATTGGCAAGTTTAAGAGTGAAGAAGGGAATCTAGTGGAGTTGCAGCTCTTGCCTAAAGAGGCCTACGATGTAGCTGCAAAGCCAGAAACCAAGGAGACTAACCGCCACAGGTTGGGACTCCGACACTTCTATGAACAAGAGCCCTACAGAGTAGACTTTCAGAAAGCTTACGAGCTTCTGCTCACCATCAAGGAAGACGGAACTGCCCAAATCTCAGACAACCAAGGAAATAAGGTAGAGGTTGTAATTACAAAGGAAATAGTCGCAGAGGCACTCAGATTGCCTAATGAAGGGATAACCATGCGGGCAAGAGATAGGAAAACAGCGGGCACGTTTACAAAGGAAACAACTGCGGCTACATTTGTCGATCTCATCCACAAGCAGGTAGAAGAGCCAGCCCGTCTGTACCATCAACATTTTCATTTCCTGACGAAAAGGCCACCAAGGTACATGACACCAAATCATGCCGTGACCACCACTTTTACACAAGTTCTGAAATCAACCACCAGACAACCTATGGACCACGCACAATATGTGTTGATAACATTAAAGGCCACCAAGAAGGAGGAAAAGATGACATAATTGGGCGCACCAAAAGTATTGACCAAAATAGCCTATCATGCCATCCGCATGGCCGACAACCTACTGCCTATCCTAGATCAGAACACATGGATCTTGGCAGCTCAACTACAAGATCTGGTAAGCAATCATTTAAATCAGGTGATGAATCCGCCGATGACAATTCATCAGAGCAGCATAGCAGTGAAACCTCTGACAACAAAGAAAAAAGAGCTAGGAGGGAAGAAATGAAGCGAAAAGCTATGGCTACCCACCAAGAGGAGCCAACTCAAAAGCAAGTAAGATTTGAAAGAGAGAAATAGGCGTATCAGCGCACTAGGAAAGCATAGGGAAAAGACCCAGAAAAGTGGGTACCCACCGGCTTGAAGGACTTCGAATGAAACATCATTCAAGGAAAGAGGCCGAGGATCCCAAAGATCATGTAGAAACAATGTACCAAGAGGCAGAGGCCTTGAAGCTGAAAGAGGCGGAAGAAGTGGCCAAGAAATCTAAGGAAGCAGCAACTCAAGAGCAAGACCAGGCATTCCCCCGACCCACCTCACCGCCGCCGGAACAACAGGACCATCCCATGCCCACTCCACCATCATCACCGCCAAAACAAGAGACCACTGAAGAAGCGGAGACCGACAAGGCAAAAGATTTTGATTTCACCAACCAAACAGAAGCTACACAACAAACTTACCACACCGAGCAACATGAAGAAAAGGAAGCTGAACCAGCACCAGAGCAGACAACCGAGGATACTCACAAGGAGGCGGATGAAACTGATAAAGAGCAAGATATAGAAAAGGAGCAAACCACTACACATGAGGAAGAAACCAAGACTGAGAAGGTAGAAAGGCCTGCAGCCGTGGGAACAAAAAGGGTTGAGACCACAACAGTAATTTCCACTCAGTCAGCAACTCCCGAGGTTTCAAAACCTCTGGATGGCCAAGGAAAAGCAACCATCTCTATAGAAACACCAGCAATAACAACACATCAAGAAGCAACACAAGAGGCTGCCGGCACATCTCAACTTGCAAGACAGGAGGAGTGGCAGTCCAATGATGAAGTCATTGTATAAGTAAATGAGTATGCAAGGTAGATGCAAATCATGACGGAGAAACTCCGCTCAGCAACCTTTAATCGTAGTACTAAATCCAAAGAATTAGAAATGGTCATCGATGCTCTTCAAGGCGAGCTCGACGACAGAATGGCTACTATCACTGATCTCCAAAGGCAAGTACAAGAGCTAAAGACTGAAGCAAAACGACATCAGATACCCAAGGACAGCCAACAGAAGGAAATGGAGGAGTTGGGTGACCTCCTCTGACTAAGTTATCTGATGCCTGCAAAGTGAAAGATGAGCAGTTGACAAAAGTGACAAACAAACTTCTTACAACCTCTCTATCCGCTCAGAAGATTCAAGTACAATTAGCTATAGCAAACGCATCTCTGCAGTATTTTGAACAAAGAATTAATGATCAGGCCACTTTCTTGCGGCAATTAAGAAAAATCCAGCCGTGGCCTCGATCAAGGGAACAGATGAGGTGTATAAAGCACTTGAAAAGAAAAACAAAGATTTAGAGCTGGAGTTGAAGCTCGAACAGTCACAACGCAGAGACATGGCACTCATGCGGGTCCAAAGAGAGGAGGAGCTCCTTAAGGAAATTGCAGAATTGAAAAGAATGAATCAACTCCTCAAAGAAGGTAAGCCGGACATACAGGAAGAGGCAGGAACTTCAGAGACACCCCAAGTGGAAATCCCCTTGGTCTCATTTGCTGACTTTGAGATGCAGTCTACAGAAAAGCCGAGTGGTGGAGAAGAGTTTAAAGTCCAAATCACAAAGGAAGACACAGTGCCGATGGTCCAGCTGTCAAAGGATGAAGAAGATGCAATGAAGGAGAAGATCGCCTTGGAGGTAGATGAGCAATGAAAGGCAGCTATGGATTGGGAGTTGAGAGTTTCACACTCAGTCAACGTCATTCAACTCACTCCCAATCAAATCAATGCTCAACAGCACCAACAATCCCTACCATACCCTCTCATCAAGGTAGAATTCTTACAGGTAAAGGAAAGATTATACAAGGATATGCAAGAAGATGGCGCAGATCAAGACCACCCGAAGTGGAGGCTAAGCCGGCTGAACAAGAATCCAAGATATTTGATTCTGTTCATAAGAGCACCTGCGGCCATACAGAAAGATCCCACATTTTGTCCGGTACCACGAGTAAGGACATGGCAAGCACATGAATCACTACAGAATAAGAGGCCAACATGGTTAAATTTCCCCAGGATACCAGCTCCAGAGAGAGGCCAAGAAACAGAAGAATACATGGTGAAAACCCTAACGGGCACCATGACATTCTTCAAAAGTCTGCCAGATCTCTCCTGCCCAATGCTATACAAAATCTTCAGGATGCTACTCACTTGCATACAGGTCTTCAATGATCCTGAGCAGATAGGAGCCCCCTGGCTCTCATTTTTGGAAGGAAACAAAGGTCTTTGCTATGATTTAAGTGGGCAGCCCTCAGAGGAAGTTCTTTATGGCTTTTATGCCTGATGCATGTTTCTGCCCTCACACAATATGCTAACTTTTGAGGAGTCATTTTACACTGGCTTCTTCACCTCGCAAATGAAGATATTTGCACCGGTGATAAGCAACCTCACAGCAAGATTTGTAGGATACTCGGCAGTGGAACTAAAAAATAGAGTCACCATGCAATTTTTGCCAGTGCCAGACAAAGAACGCAAAATCAGATACGAAAGGCACTGGAAGCACTGAAGGACCGCCTCGCCCGTCGTCAACCCGAAGATTACTTCAGCCCATAAAGCTGTGTCAAGGGACGACACAGGCGAGGAGGGGGGGGAATGTTAGCAGCAAGCTAACGCAGACACCATTTTTCGGAGTTCTCCTTGTAAAAAAATTATTATTTTGATGAATCGGGAATATTGTAACTCCTATTTTCTTGGTAAACTTTGTAATTAATGAGCCGGGGCTACAAGCTTCCAGATTGTATCAGCCATTCAATTTCCAGCTTTGGTAGAACTCCACATTATTACTTTTGACCACCCAAAAACCTTGGCTAAGGTATAAAAGCCAATCTTTGTAAGTTTTTTATAAGGCTTGGATAAGAAATACACAGCGTGAGCTAACGACGCTCACTTCTCTCCTTCTCGCGCTTCCTACTCCCTCTCCGGTTGTCACATTGCGAATGCGTTTCTTGCATTGCAACCGCAGGTAAGAGCTCTACGCATTCACGTAAGCCATTCACAGTATTTTGTAGCTTTTGGCGTCGCCGATGCGCGGCCTAATTTCATCATAAATATGAATTTACAAGTTTAAGTCAAAAACTAAGTATAGGCGGGGTATTGGGGCATCATTGCTAAGCATTTAGATGCATTCTGGGTCGAAAACGACTAGGTCAAATATCCACTGCTGTTAATAATCGCGATTTTGGAACTTGACCTAAACTAGGGTTTGAGGCCATGGGCATGTGTGCTTAGATCTTATAAACTTGTTCTAGAAGTTTCGTTACGTTTGGATGTCATTTGATGCTGTAACAGATGTGATTTACTTGCCGACGAGCGATTGGCTTTTGGTGATGCTTGAGTTAGATGTGAGTTGTTAATTGTTTTCCAATAGATTGAAAACCTCTTGTAGCCTCTATGCACTAGTCGAGTCAGCTTCGTCCCCATGGTTTGACAAATTAATCGTGGTTCTCGCTAATACTGCAATAAGATAGGATGGTGAGGTTAGACATGCGTCCCACACTCCTTCAATGATTCTCTACCCATGTAAGTGGCTAGGTGACATATATACCTATGACATGTACCTGCATCTTGCTACTTGCTAGCTGGTCCGCGTCTTGGTTTTGCTCTCTCTTTACATGCTTGAACTAGATCTCCTTGAAGAACTTCAGTAGCTTCTTTATAGCAAAGAACCAATACTTTAAGGAATCATGCTTTACTTGCCATTGGCCCAACAGTTGAACTCGAACTCAAACTCCTACAACTCTATTACCCACTTCATGATCCACTTTCCTGGCTTTAGGTATAACACTATTTCAAGCAACAGATTGTTAGTTGTCAATACATAAATTTTCCGCACAATGAGGTGCACTTTGAACTTCCTGCAAGCAAAAACCAACACCATGACCCATTTCTCTACTTTGGTGTAGGTTGCCTCTCGAGGACTTATCACACGGCTTTCAAAGTATATATGCTTATAGATCCTTCCTACCTTTTGCAGCAACACCGCCCCAATGGTCACGATACCTACCATCATCGCCACATAGAAATTGTCCTCTTGATTGGGAGGACATATCATCAACAACTGACATAATATCTCTTTCACCCTTTCAAAGGCTTCTTGAGCTTCTTCATGCCACTTAAATCCATGGACCTATTGAGCCCTCTTTTGAAGAGGATACACGTACTACGACAACATCCAAAAAAAACGCGTCAAATACTTTAGCTTATGCACAAAGGAGGCAAAACCTTGAGCACTAGAGGGAGGCTCCATTAAGGCTAGAGCCTTGAACTTCTCTAATTCCACTTCAATTCCGTTTTGTGACACTAGATGGCCCAGCAATTGCGCTTGAGGCTATGCTAGCTTGCACTTCTTAGGGTTCTATTGACCTCCCTCTTTGTCCAGCCTCTGAAAATATAGCTACAACTTTGACAAATGATCTTTACTTGGGCTATAGCACCCAATGTCATCCATGAAAACCCTAATGAACCTGCCCAAGTAGGGATCAAACACTCTATTCATCTAGTCGTGGAATGTGGCATAGGCATTCACCAAACCAAACGGCATCCTGCGGTAGGCAAAACAACCCTATGGAGAGGTAAACATCGTCCTTAGCTGGACTTCAAGAGAAATCCCTATCTGAAAGTACCCTAAAAACCCATCCATAATAGAGTACCTCTCATGACTAGTCACTTGATTCTAGATTTCTTCCTGAAACAGAAAAAGGGTAGTGGTTTCTCTTTGTTGTTGCACACTCAATGGCTTGTAGTCGATGCACACCCACCATTTCCCATTCTTCTTAGGGGAGAAACCACCGGAGAAGCCCACTCAGACTCCTTCACGGGGTATACGATACCTGCATCCATCAACTGATTAATTTCTTGCCAGAGGGCTTCCTTTTGAATCTTCCCTAACCCCCTTAGCTTCTGCACCTTTGGTTTGTACCCCTCTTTAAGAACTATCTTGTACTCTACACCCTTTGCTCCTCGTAGATCCTCCTCATCACAAAGAGATTTAATAAAGAGGCACATAGATCAACATAGATTTCTCTCTCCTTCTTGGTCAAATCTTCACTTAACATTGCGGATACCTCCTCGACACCTATGTCATGAACCTACGATTGCACTTGTTCTTTGGCACGAGATCTTTCTACGATGACTCCAAACAAATTGGCATATATCTTTAACATGGCATCCTCGCTCTCCTCCTCCTCGGTATCAGTGTAGCCCAAGGGATTCACTCTATATACAAAAAAGAACACCAATTGAAAGAAAAAAACTTTGATAAAAACTCTATATGTTACCCATATTAGGGAATATGACCCTCTTTCTATGCTTATATGACAATCAATGAAGAAAACTGTCATACCCCTATCTTACATATAAAATTTAGGTCTCACATGATCTAGCTGAGTAAAACTAGTCAAAGAGTGTGTAGCATAGTGACTGGCAATGTACTAAGGAACCACTTCTATTGATAATTAGATGTACCGTCAATGTGTCTTAGTTTGACTTTCAAACAATGTGACCAATCAACATGAACTCTGGCTACTTGTCCAATTTTGACCCATCCCAAGATAGTGTAAATCAAACCTTGACCTGCTTCAAATCAACCCTTATCTATGATTGATTTGATGCAAAGTTTGTTGTGTGGACTTATAAAAAACTTCCCCTAAATTCATCCGAGTTCTAGTGCACATCGATGACCAATTGTTACAAGTAATCAACCCGGGTCACCATAAATATGAAACCCCCTCCCTTATTTTTAGGCTTGGGAGATAAATTATTGGGTCCTGTCCCTAACTTATACACTTATGTAACTTGTAAACAAAAAACCCTCCCCTACACTTATGTGGTATGGTAAGTTTTCCATGGTGACTCCCTTGGGCAGTGTAGCCTTCATCATAGGCCATCTTGGTCTCGTACTCGTAGCTTGCTGTATCATCTTTATCTGTTGCTACCATAGGATAAAAACGGCTCTCTTTGGTCTTCAAATCAAGCACCACCTATCTCCATCTCTCTTTGTTAGGCAAAGTGAACACCCTGCTCTCCCAATCCTATCTACCACCTATTGAAAGAAACCATGGCCTACCCAAGATGATTGGATATACATTATCACTTTCTTTAATCACAAAGAAATTAATTAGACACTCAATTCCCATCATCTTGACTCTTCCATCTTGAGCCACACCCAAGCATCTAGCTTTGGCATGGTTAGCCATCCTCATGCACACATTTGATCTATCCACCTATTTCCTTCATAGCAGCCTCCTTCATGACACAAACCTGTACACCACTATCTATATAGACCTGTACCTACATCCTCTGTTCAATGACCGCATCCACTAGAGGAGGGACATTCGTCGGCTACCCACTCTCAATGCCATGTTTTTGCATTGCATGCATATTCCCCCTAGCTTTTGGGAGCCTCGTGTGCTAACACTTCTATACAAGATCACTATCTTTGCAGCTTAGGATTCAAAGCCAAACGTTGATCAAAGTTAATGTTAGATTTTTGGTTTTGCACATCAGTTACCAGTTCATATTTAGGGTAGCCACCTCCCAATTGGAAATCTGCTTGCTTGATTTTGCAACACCTTCTCTTTTTACTAGTTTTCGGCTACTCTTTCCCCTTGTACACTTTATCCTTACCTTTATGGGCTCTAGTTTCTCGCTTGGTTTTTGTTTCCCTTTCAATTATTTTCCTTTTATTAGCCAAAACTTCAACATCCTGTTTATCCACTCCAATGATGTTCACCCTAGGGACTTCACCACCATCCGGAGGAGTTGGTTGCACCTGATTCTGGACTACCTACTCTTTTGGTCCATTGAATTGTGCTTGGCCTCTACCACTAGTGAATAGCAGATAAATATCACCTCTTTCTCTTGGTGGATGAGGGAAATTTGACACATAGTGTCCTTCTTTAAAACAATTATAACACATGCCAGGCAATGGCCTTGCCCCACCCATTTCTCCTCTTGTTGTCCTCTATTCATGACATTTAATCACAATTCTTGCATTTTCTTGGAAAAATCTTGCATGGTTTGCACCCAATTTTGCAGCACAATGGCTGCTCCTTGGTTCCCATGGTTCTCTTCATGAAGGACATCTCTTGGACTGTGGGGTTGGGTAGGAATCACCGCTTAATAGCCCGACATGCCCTATTTGATCTTTTTTGTTATTTTCTTCCTTTGCAATGGCCACTGCAACATTGTAGTCTTTTGGGATTTCAAAATCCATTTTCTCCCTCACTTTAGGATGTAGGCATGCCATGAATTTATCAAGCTTAAAGTAGTCTCCATTAGCCAACTACATTGCAGTCGCTAACTCTGTCCAGTATACTTCAAAACAATCCAAAAACAAATCTGAATTCTTCACTTACATCCTGTTTGAGTGCCTTCAGTTTTTGGCATCCATCTTGACTAGGGATGTCTCTTTGCAAAAATTGTCTAAGAAACACATTCGCACAGCCGGCCATGCATTGGCTCACCTTCCAAAGCTTTGTACCATACCTTCACTTTACCGTCCATCACCACCGGATAAGTTTGCATCTTGCTATCCTCGTTTGACATATGCAATCTCAACATGTACAGCTCAAAATCTACAATGCACTTGTCACGACTCTCTTAGCATGTAAAAATTGGCCCGTAGCTTTAAGAAACCATGCCGATCAATGCCATGTCGATCAACACCAAGAACTTTTTCCTTTCATTTAACAAGGAGAAATCAGCATGCTCCTCAGTCGGGACACCATAAGATGGAGTGGGGGAATGGGGGACACACCCAGAACACACACAAATGCCTCACTATAGCTCAGGGAATTCACAACACCCCTATCCTCTTAGAAACACATTCAAAAGATAGAATTTAGATTCACAAACCATCAATCCTGCACATCCCTCAACACATGCATGCTAGCAAGAACTCCATTAAACTTACACGTGCAATCAGTGCTCATTTCGACACACCCGACACACACCACGCTCAAATTTTCACTCCCTTTTCACCACAAAATGGGCACCGACACACGCAAAGAGCAAGGAAAAAGAGAGGGGAGGGGAGAAATGATGCCGAAAATGGGAGGCAATGGCTTTAGATTTCTCAGCACCATTATACATTGGCCTTCATATGCCATAGACGACGAGCTCATACAAAAATAGATCGCCTTCAAAACTCACACTAGGATCCTTTTCACTCCACTGTTCAAAAACCGGAAAAAAATCCCTTTACAATAATAAAAAAGGGGTTTTTAAAGAAAATTTTATTTGATTGGGCCCTTTAGGAACTTGCTTTATTAACTCTCACTAGCTTGGAGGTCTCAAAATCCACTTTGCTCACTCTTTCTCATCCACTTTATTCTCGAGCTCAAAAGGGGGGGGGGGGGGGGGGGGGGGGGAGGGCTAGTGCTAGCACTAGTGCTCCTTGCCCTTTTGCCTTCAAAAATATTGATGGGCACTGTGTGAACTTGAGCCCTAGTGGGCACCCCTTCCACATCATCACCCTTCGCATTGCCTCCCAACGGGCAGCACTGCCCACTATTGTTGGCCACCTTTACTACTGCCCTCGCGAGCCAAAACCATCGGGCTTTGCCATTGCACAGCCACACGCCATTACACCAGTGTGCATTGCACCCTCATGGCATCCGCCATGGCTAGGAGCTCCAATGAGCACCAAAGCCCATGGTTTAAGTTGCCTATGAAAGGGATGCACCCCAGATAATATACACCACATCTTGGTGGTCTTCTTTGCATCGGGAATTTGTGTTAAGCCACGTGGCACCACCATGATTCCTTGGCCCTTCATGCCTTCTAAAATCCCCCCAGCTCCCGAAAAATTATCCCTTTAAGACCACTCTTTGAGTGCTTCTTTGTATCACAACAATTTCTACCTCACCTGCCCAATGGTCAGTTTGTAAAGTGCCACCAAACTCCCAACCCCGGACACCGACCCGTATGAATATTGCTGCATTTGAACCTAGTCGGGCCCCCCAAGCATGGCGATCAAAACTTGAAAAAGTCATTTGTAGTGTCCTCACTGTCAATTGTACCCAACGTCCACTTCGTGTATCTTGCCGCTTAGGACTGCGATTGATGAGCTGTATAAAATTTAATGGCCTAGTAACTTGTGTGTAGCGAAAAATAGCATGAACATAGTGAGCATTTCATTAGAATAGATTCCTAATGACAATAACAAGAGTGCTTGGGTGGAGAGAGCAACGAAAAGTATAACACCTAGTTAGCTAGAAGGAACATTACTTCAAAAGAGAGAGAAATTAAGCTATTGACAACACTTGAGGACCGGATTTACATGGAGCGGGTACCACCTCCAAAAGGCATCGTATTATGGTTTCTCCCATTAAGAGAGAGATTTTACAATACAATCCCTTGTGTTCCTTCAATACTAGCTAGTGCAATGAAGATGGAAACTTCAAGCACTAAGCAAAACACTTATAAAACACAACATCAATTCCCTCACAGTCTCAGACCCCAGACCTCACACACCTTCAAAGATGGTGAGAGCTAGCCTGGTATTTTACGAGAAAGATGTACATCTCCTCACATAAGGACTCATATTAGCATAGCATAGCTTAGTAATTAGCTTGGTAGAGGAGAAGAGCATGCATTGAAGCTTGGATCTTAGTAATTTGCATCACAAAGCCAAGAGTTGTTGTTGTAGGCCTCCCTTCTCACAAGCTTGGAGTAGTTGATAAGCTTTCCATTAAAGCTTGAGAAGGAGAGAGAGAGTCTTATGGCTTCACACATGGACTAGTGTGAGTGTGCATGCAATAATGCCTTTGCAAATTCAGCCCCTTCTCTCTCTTGGTCGACCCCTCTTGCTATTTGGTCTTGCTAGCACCTCATTGGACCTCTCCCAGCTTAGCCAATGAAAGTTCAGTAGAATAAGTGATAGCCTTCTAACATGTGTCCCCCTTTCCCCTTTTGTGAGAGATTTAGGTAATTAATTAATGCACCTAAACTCTCATTGGACCCCTTTGTCTCCTGGCCAATAGGAATCAATGAAGCCATTGGGCTGCTGAATGCTCATTGGACCCCTTAGGAGACTATTCAATAGTTTTCTAGAGAGATTAATTTTTATTTATTCTTTTATTAAGTGTTTTTAAATTAATTAAACTAGTTTTACTCTATCCTAATTCTCATTGGTCCACCTCCATGGACATCCAATATGATTTGAGTACACCTTGTGGGCATCTAGGCTAGGGAGCTAACATGTGTCCCTCATTCCTTTTGTGTAAAAGGATCTTGTGTGTGTGTGTTTCTCTCTCATCTCCTACTTGCAAGGCTTGCCCCCTCCTTTGTAGAAGTTGTGAAGGCTTTTTAGTACACACACAAAGCATCGAGTTTCCCTATTGTTTGACCTTTGGACACAACCTTTGAATTTTGGAGCCTTAGTATTTTGGAAGTATTTATGGGCTCAACCTTAGGGTCTTTAAAGCCCATTGTTTCACATTGCTCTTTTGCAGATGAACCCCCCTTCGGATCTCTATTTTCCCTCCTTTAGATCCCTATTGTCGTGGGTCTGCCAGTTTAGCCAATGTTCTAGCTTTTTCTTCCCTGGAACTTTCCCATTTTAAATGATTAGTTTAACATGAGAAAATCATTTAGGAGAATTAGATATTAAATATTATGATATTACCTCTCTCTTGAAATCATAGTCGTCCTTGACTATGGGTATAGAACATAAAGCCTATTCATTAGTCCTTTTTCTAGCAGGTAGAGATCCCTATGTTACTCTACCACATTGTTCCAGAATGGATGACTAGTCCATTTGGTGCTTGAGAGCCTAAGCTACTGCAAGAATGTATGCACATTAGTCCTATCAGTCTTCCATAGTAGAGTGATAAGATCTACTTGGTGTTTGTGAGACATCATCTCCGCAAACTTGATCTAAGCATGCATACTACTTCATTTTTGTGCACAATAAAGAAAAAGAGAGTCTTATAAGACCAAAACTTTGTTCATTTTAAACATTTCTACATTCGCTTACTCTAGGGAAGCATTGTAAGCATTGACAAGGTTTGGGTTATCCTTTAATTGTATGCCTTGCATCCATCTAGCATCTTCAAAAGGATAATTCTTAAACTTATTCAGATATCATCAGATATTCTTACCGCCTCTTAGTACCTTTTCTTCATATCGGAGAATGGACTCGGGCTGCAATACCTCTTCTTGGTCCCTCGATCTCCGGTGGGTCTTCAATAGTTTCTTCTTGAGGTGGCTCTCCTTTGTAAGGCTTTAGTAGGCTCACATGAAAAGCATTGTGTATGAGCCAATGGCTGGGCAACTTGAGTTGATATGCCATCTCAGGGTGAAAGCATGTTAATGTGTTGCGCTTTTTGTGCTAGTTAGCATTTTCAAGTTAGCACATCTTTAAAAAGTTGGGCGTTTGGTAAATTTTTTACAAATAATATCAAAATTCCTTGTAGGTTGTACATTTGGATTTCTTGTTTCAAGAGATTTCTATCGATATATCATACGTCATAGATCTTGGGGATGTAGCTCATGGTATTGTACTAGTTAGCATATGTCAAAAATATGCTAGTTAACATTAACATGCTTTCACCCCTCATTGATTGGCCTAAGAATCTGGAAGGGACCATAGTACCTTTTTGCTAACTTAGCATAGTACTTTTGGTGTCCCGTAGGATTCTTGCCCGTCGTGTGCCTTAATCGAGCCTTGGGAAATTTGAGTAGGACCCAATCATTTTCTTTAAAGGCTTGGGATCTTCTGTGCTTGTTAGCGGCAGCCTTTTTCCTTTGTTGTGAGATAGAGATAGCATCCTTAATAGTTTGGAAACGTTCTTGTAGGTCCCGGATATACTCATATGTAGCGAAGATCTTCCCGTGTACCTTAAGTAGCAGGGGACTTTTTTATCTTCCCTCAATTACCTCAAAAGGTGTTTTTCCCGTGGAAGTATGTATAATGTTATAGTAGGCATACTCCACTAAGGGTAAGTACTTCTCCCATTGGGATATTTGATCTACTTTTGTTACATAGGCTTTTAGTAGATCAAGATTTGTTAGGCTAGCTATTTCACTTTGACCATCCGTTTGCGGGTGATAGGCCGAAGAGAAATTTAGCCTTGTTCCTAAATTCTCAAAGAGACTCTTCCAAAAGTTATTGGTCATCCTAGGGTCTCTATCCGACACTATGGACATTGGCAAGCCATGGTACTCGAAGATTTGTGAAATGAAGAGGGTTGTCATTTGATGGGCTTTGATAGTCTTTCTGACATGTATAAAATGAGCTTGTTTACTGAACCTTTCTACTAGCGTCCATGTTCTTGTATTCCCATGGATAGACTTAGGCAATCCAAAGATAAAATCCATGGATATGCTCTCCCATGGTGAATTAGGAATTGGCAAAGGCTGAATCCAGGTTGCTTCCCTCTATCAAACTTCGTCTTTTGGCATGCCATGCATTTAGAAACATATGCTTGTATGTTTGCTTTCATGGTAGGCCAATAAAAATATGTTTTAATCCCTTTTAGGGTAGACTAAATCCCTCTATCCCCTGCATAAGGAGGATCATGAGATTCATACATTACTTTCTCACATAATGATCTAGTAACATAAAGTCTATTGCCATAGAGAAGATAACCATCTTGTAAAGTAAATGGTTCCTCTTTTTTCCCTAATGCAAGGGCTGAAATCACATCTCTAAAATCGAGATCAATAGCATACTCATCTATCATAGAAGATAGATCATTGTGAGTTGCTATGGAAACCATATTCACTCTCGGACGTCTTGAGAGTGCATCGGCTACATGATTATGCTTGCCAACAATGTGAGCAATATGAAAATGAAATTACAAAAGAAATTTTTCCCACCCCATTTGTTTGTCGGAGAGCTTGGTCTGTGTCACGAAGTACGTAAGACTTCTGTGATCTTTTGCAGAATGAAAGGAGTCCACAATAAATAATGCTTCCATGAGTCTAAGGCATGTAGAATTGCGAGGAGTTCCTTTTCATATATTCCTAGAGCTTGGTCAACGGGGTCCAGCCTTCGAGTTTCATAGACCATGGTGTGCCCTTCTTGGAGCAAATTAGCTCCAAGGCAATCACCACAAGCATCACATTGGACCTCAAATGTCTTTGAGAGATCTGGAAGTGTAACCACAGGTTGAGATATAAGCTTTTCTTTAAGCTTTCTAAAAGCATTGTTCTCCTGGGAAGACCATGTACACCTAACGTTTTTCTTTGTTAGGTCATGTACATTAGGAAAAAAATGGACTCTCCATGGGCCTTGTAAGAATCTCTAATTTAAAGGAAGCCTGCCAAGATTAAGGGGGACAAAGGCTTTGAATGGGGCTATTTTGGTAGGGTCTCCTCCACCTTTGACCCCTAAAAAGGTAGGGGGAAGGGGGGGGTAACCATTTAAAAAGTAGGGAAGGGGGGGGTAAACCATTTGAAAAGTAGGGGGTAGGGGGTCTTCTCTCTCTAGCTTTTTGGCCAGCTTGTAAGTGGCCTCTTAACTCTCGCATGCCACCTAAGCAAATCCGTGGGTCAAAGAGGTTAAAAAAATGACTTTTTTCAAAAAAATTCTATTCCCCCCTAAAAAGTACCCCCAACATATACACATGATTAAAAAAATATTTTAAGTTAAATTACTCATAATTCAACATTTTTTGACTCCCTCCAAAAATTCCCCCCAAAATTGAAAACTTTCTCTCCTAATCCAAGCTCCTCTCCTACACCCATCCCCCTTGCACCTGCACCTGCTGCTGCACCTACACACCCATCTCTCCATCCTTCAAGCTCCATCTCTCCATCCTACAATGCCTCTTGATGACGTGACCAATGTCCTAGCAAGCTCTTCACGCAGTAGGTCTCCAGGGCTTTTCCTATGCCTACCTCAAGAGTATGTTCCGACAAAGAAAACATGCTTGAGTACATTACCTTCAACCAACGAACGCCGCGCTCAAGGGGAGAAGAATGTGGATCTCTGGACAGACGGATGCTTGTATCCAAAGGATCCTTCTCTCAATGTTCATCCGTCTTTTACAAACATTCCATCACTGTTGCAATACGTTGGAAATGGAGAGCAAGGTTTGTTGGGCTTCTGCAAGAGACTCAACAAACACGAGATTGCGCGGTCTGAGATCTCCTTGCGTCATTGGCAGTTTCTCAATGGGAGTTTCCACAATCTTCAAGATCAGATGCAAACCGCTACTAGTGCGCTTGAGGAGGCAAAGAGCACCATCACAACCAAGGAAAATGTAATTAAAAAGCTTGAGGATACTCTTTCACACATGAAGAGTACTACCATGGGAGGTAGGGTGAGGAAACGAGAGTTTTCCGAAATTCAGACTCTTGCACCACGTGGAGGTGCAAGAAAACGAAGGGTGACAGCTATGAGGTAACATGTTCTGTCCCTCATGTTGTTTAAGTCTAATACCGCTCATCATTGTTGTTTTGGGCAATATGAACTTCCTCCAAGAAACGTGTGGAGGCGAGAATGTGTCAGCTAGGGCTACTTTACTTCGTTCTTGTTTCAACAAAGAGGATTTTATTGGGATTCTTGATGCTCCAGAGGCAAAACACTTGAAAGACGCAATCACTAAGAGAGTTCTTAGTGATTTTTCTAATATTGTCACTGATCTAGATGTTCAGGATATTTGTGATGATGTTGGGATTAGTACCAAGGGCTATCAAGCAATACATCAAGTGTTAAAAGATGCATTAAGAAGTCGAGGAGTCACGGAAAACCTATTTCCACTTCCTCACAGAGTGGCGATTTCCAAGAATGTGTCAAATGAAGATGTTGTTCACCGATTAGGGGACTACTTATATATTGAAGACACGATGCCTCTTCAGCCGCTCCATAGCAAATCACAAGGAAGGGCCGCGGGAAGGGAAGCGGTGCTGTTTCTAACAGTGTGTTGCGTACCGAAGGGTTTGTTTACACAAAATTCAACAATATCTTTGTGGACTTGATACGATTGCAGCAGTCCATGGCTGTTTTCTACAATTTGAGTGATGCAGGTTAGTTTAGAGTTGCCTGCATGCTCTATGATGTGTCATAACATGCATTCTGAGGCTTTATATTGTTGGCAGTTCTTGAAGGCAAGCTTGTGTTCGTGCTGAAGTTGGATGAGTGTGTAATTGTTAAAGGGAGAAAGTTAGAGAGAATGAGCATCACGCTTATGAATGAAGCCCTAGCTTATGCCAAGAAATCTTGCAGTTCGAGTGAAGCGAAAAAGCCCTCTTTTAGTGTGCAATCAGAGAAGGATATATGGTGGCTTGGTGCAATTGAAGTTCCGAAAGAGACACATGAAGTCCTTGCATGGATTTTCAGTAGAATCCCATGGGTCACAGAGGTCATTAAAGCTCAAATAAACGGTGAGAAGCTCATGGTTCTAGGACGTGGGGAGTTTGATGTTGAATGGCATTTAGGTGGTGATCTAAAGACCATAAAGTGCATGCTTGGATGCAAACAAGGTGCAAATTCTTTACTTTCCTGTCCATTCTGTATGAAAGGGCACAAGACAAGTCGAGCAACTCAAGTGGAAGGTCAAGGCGAAGATAATGATTACCATATAAATAGGGAGTGGCAAACCTCGGTTCTTTCATGTGATATGCTGCAGGTGCCCAATAGGGATAGGAAAGATTCTGGGTGGAACCCCATAATTCCCTTCTCCCTCAACAATGTTCACTTTTGTACATTGCATGCGTTTATGTGAATATTTGATAGGATCCTAAAGCATCACATTGATTATGCTTTCACAATGAAGCCCCTTCAACGGTCAAAAGACTCCTTGCAGGGGGTGGAGACGCTCCTTAATGAGATTGGATGTCACCGATCAAGGGTGAACATTGTAGCAGAGACTTGTAGGGAGAAGACATATGAGGTGGCACAGAAGGTTTCCATGAATGGAGCTAAGGCACATCGATTTTTCAAGAAGATGTCAAAGTCTCCAATGCAGGTATCCAAGGCAAGTGTCGATCTAGCAAGTGAGAAGCGGTGGGAGTTGTGGAAAGATTTTTGTTCATGCACGACAGACAAAGATCCCAATGTGGAGGTTGCTAACCAACGCAAGCTAGTATGGTCATCCTTTCAAAAGATTGTGCAATTGATGAATCTTTCAAGCACCACCATTGAGCAGCGAGAGGAATTCAAGAAGGTGCTTTATGAATTCACGAAGGCCGCTAAGGACGGATGGTCTGAAAGCAAGATTACACACTACATGGTTTGTTTTAACAGACTTAATACATATGCAATGTTTGAAAATGCAACTTTTCTATTAGCTTATCTCCTTTTTGGTTGTTTTAGCACATTCTCTATGCGCATGGTGCATACTTCATGGACCGCTATGGTTCGCTTGATATCTGGAGTACACAAGGCATGGAGAAGTCCCACTATCGAGCAAAAGGAGTCTACTTCAAAAATACTCTCAGCATGGTGGTGGTAGTTCACACTCCAACTACCTCCAAGAGATGTTTGACTGTTTTTTTAGGCACAACTTTGGGAGAACTCGTACTATTGAGAAAGCAAGAGAGTCGATGTTAGCAAAGCAGTTACGCAACGCCTTCCGTACTGTAGCATCCGAGAAGTGGAAACGCTCGCGAGCGTCCCTGGGCCATGAAGCTTGGCGTGCAACTAAGTATCAAAAAGGCAGCGTTTGGGCGTCGCATCAGCCGTCCGCATGATCCAGGTTTAGTTGTTACATTCAATTGGTTTATTTGAGTTTCACTCAATTGGCCGCATAGTATGAAAGGGCCAAAATCTCAAAAAAACCTATTTAAAGGTTGAAGGCGCTCATTTTGTCATTTTCCCTACTAGGTGCTACCATGGCAAGAACAAAACAAACGGCTAGGATTGCATATCCAGAGGGGCCGGATGGCCAACGACTCAAAGGTACAGCAACAAAAGCTGAAACTTCACAAGCTCAAGGTGAAGTCCACACAGAAGAAGTTGGAGCTTCAAATCAGCATGGCCAGTCCTCTACAACAGCAAAAGAGAGACGGAAGCATCACCTTGTTGTCTATTCATCAGCCTCCAACGATTCTGATGGCAACAGGGAGGATGAGAGCGACCAAGGCAAAGAAACAAACAGCCAAAAGAAACCGTCAGAAGGCTCCGAAGAGACGCAAACGGATGAAGATGCCCCATGGGTTGGCGTCCAAATACAAACTTATAAGGCTCACATGTCTGTTGGGGGTAAGATACTTCTTAAAGGGAGTGGACCTACACCATCACATCCGGTCAATAGTGAAGAGCACGAATCAGATGGAGAGTGGGTGGAATCAGATTATGAGGTGTTGGAAGTGCCTGTGTAGAAAAAAAAGAGAAAGAGCATTGTCTACAAGAAGAGGAAGCAAGCTGCCCCAACTCGTGCCAAAAATGCACCTCCACGTCGACCTCAGAAGGTACGAAAGCGCAGCCGTGCTTTTGTGGAGATTTGACACTATCAAAAGAGCACCGAGCTCTTGATTCAGAGGGCCCCTTTTGCAAGGCTATGCAGGGAGGTTTTGCAATTGTACAACACTCGGTTTTGGATGGGCGTCGTGGCCATAGAGGCAGTCCAAGAGGCAACAGAGCAATATTTAACAAGCATATTTGAGGATTCTAACCTTTGTGCCATCCATGCAAAGCGTGTAACCATTATGCCCAAGGATATGCAGCTTGCTCGCCGTTTGCGCCATGAGGAGTAGCTTGTAATTAGGCATCAAACCTTTTTGTATTTACGGAACTCCAAGATTGGGAAGAATTTGAATACAAGCGTCTTTTGATTGTATACCCCACTCTGTGCATTGTATTGGGAAGAATTTGAATATAAGCGTCTTTTATTGTATACCCCACTACGCATTGTATTGTTTTAATTCTGTACCATGCAATGTAGCACTGGTCCAAGTTTTGTCTACCTTCTATTGTATGTATGTAGTCATTAGCTTGTTATTGTGAAAAATTGCCTCCATTTAGCACCTTGGCTAAGTGGGGCATGCACTTCCTGATGTATCCATGCTATGTGACTCACTATTGCATGGCAAAAGCATCTACGAAGTGTTGAAAATGGCTTGGTATGCCCCCAAACTGGCTCCCACAAGGGCGCGCATTTGGGGTTTCCAAAGGCCTATGGATGGACACAATGTGCGCCCTTGTGGCAGCCTTTCCTAATGCTTTCCAGACACTTTCCAGTGATTTCCAGACAATTTTGACAAGCAATAAGTATGTTTTGTTTTCTTCAATGCTTCAATTAGCATAGATACTTCTGGCAATCATCCCCCTTAGTCCATGTCAGTCCTATACTCCAAAAAGGGCTAGATATTGCCACATAGTTTACTCTTGTGGTTTGTTAATACAACTTTAGGTATCTGGGGCAAGATGGGCTTAAGGTTACCTGGGTATCCATGTCTTTCTGTTTTGCAACTGTGTATTAATGTCTTCTCACTCTGTTTTGTACCTGGGTATGCTCCTAGATGTGTCCAAATTCATCTGCCACAAGGACGTGCATTTGCACACTTCATCTGTGCTGATGGAAGGCCCCAATGCATGCCCTTGTGGCAGCATATTTTAGGGACTTCCAAGCCCTTTACTAGGCACATCCATAACTTTGGAAGCCTAGATATAACAAATTATGCATTTTATAAATTTTAATCCCTTCCAAACCCTTTAGTAGTCATAGCAGAAATTATGGTGCTTCTCATACACAATGGAAGCCCAACATATAAGAAATTCAAAACCTTGCAAGAAAGAGAGTCATAGACAGCAAAACCTTTAAAAAAAGAGAGTCATAGAAAGAGAGTCAACCTCCAGAACATCCTGCAATTAAACATAGGTTTTCTGAGATAGGGCACAGAATTATGATATAACATTAACAAAATCATTTTTAACAATCAAATGTAAGTGAGCATCTATACCTCTTGTGATCTACGATCCTCCTCATCGACATCCGGGTGCAAGTAAAGATCCACGCTTGACTTCCCCTTTAGATCAAGAAAAACAGGTGTTGCAGCAGGTGGTGGTGAATCCACTCTTGCACGTTTATCCAAACACATGGCTTGCACGTCCACAAGATCCTCCTCAGAGACCTTGGCCTGCTCGGCCGCTGCCACCTTGGCTTGTGTGATTGCCACTGTGTCCGCCAAAGTATTCCCCATGGGTAGTAGGAGATCATCATCATGGGAGGTGGTGGTATCAACCTCAAACTTGCCATGGGCATCGAGGATGACGAAACACTCATCCATGCGAAGCTCAAAGGATTTATCCAGATCGTGCATAAACACAAACTTCTCCCCACCCACCACAATGGAGGAGAAGCGGGTAATCTCTACCTCAGGGATGGCATCCCGAGTGGTGGTTCCTTCTGGCGGTCCCGAGGATGAACCGACTGATGGAGAGGCCTCCAAGAGGCCTTGAATCCCTACAGGGAAGGTCAAGGCAAGCATCCTCTCCTCTACGGATGAGTCAATGGCCGCGGGCTTGGGGTCCTTCACATCAGCCAATACCCCGCCGATCTGCAAGTGTGGTAGCACTACGTCAAGGCCTGCTGCGCACTCGTGAAGGAGGAAGATCATGAACAGAGGAAAAAGTGTTTCCGATGCTTCCCTTATGTTACCATATACATGTGGTAGTGATGTGTGTGAACACACTAGGACCGCCGGGGCATTTTTTGCCTCTTTAGGAGGTTTTTCCCCCCGTGCATTGTATATACGCCCATCACTCTAGGGCTATCTATCTTTCCATTGCACACGAAGTAATATACTCTCCATTGTGTGCCTTGAGCTTCCTTCATCTTCTCCAAGCTGTGTGTGTTTCTCTGCAACCCTAATTCCAACAATTGGTATCAGAGCAGGTCACGTCCTCCCGGGCTTAGTCGCTAGCTGTTCCAGCACACTCCTACTCACTTTCTCCGATTCCTATGAGCTTTGGCGAGCGTTCGCAGGTTGACAAAAATTTTGGGTGAGCTCGAAGAGTCTGGTCTGCTCAGAATTTTGATTTGGGCTCATTTCGGCCTCCGTTTCCACTACAGGCATTACTACATAGGCTATTTCGTCATTTTGTGCAAAATTTCTGTCAGTGCCATTTTCTGCATAACAGGTGCCTTATAGTCTTCTACGGTTTGTGCTATATAGCACAGGTTGTTCCCGATCCATTTCTCCTATTTTCGGGCAGTTTCCACATCAGGTGCAGCATTTACCATGGCTGACAACAACAACACAGATGTGTTCAAGATGTTTGCTGCTGAGGACACGTTGGATAGGGACAACTACCCTATGTGGGCTTATATGATGCAACATGTTCTTGTGTCAAAGGGTGTCTGGAACATTGTGCAGGGCATTGATGTACGTCCTGGTTCTGAGGATGTAGGCGATGTTGAGGATGTTGCAGGTCTTGCTGCAAGGATTGCAGTTGTTAGAGTTGTTTTGCCTATGACAGAACAAGCTTGTTGGGATGTTAAGGATGCTCAGGCTCATGCATTGATTGCGTTGTCTGTGAAGCGCACCATTGTTCCTCACATCCGTTCTGCAAAATCTGCAAAACAGGCTTGGGATATTCTAGCAGGTCTTTATGCAAGCCGCAATGAGGCTAAAATTGCTTTGCTGCGTAAAGAGATGGAGTCAAAGATTATGCATGAGGAAGATGACATGGACACTTTCCTTGCTAGTGTCAAGGATATCAATGAGCAGCTTATTTCTGCAGGTGAAGTCATTTCAGACAGTTCCCTTGTGCAGACTGTTCTCTTAATGCCTTACTAGATTCCTACGAGACTTTTGCTAGTACTTGGAGACTGATGACCCAAGGAAATCCAGAAGTTGTCAAGTTTGATGCATTATGCACATTGCTGTTGCAAGTCACTGTCCATAAAAAACAGGACTAGACAGCGTGCAGTTGAACACGCTTTCATTGCTTCTCAAAGAAAGGGTGGTAACAGTAATGCAGCCACTTCTTATGGTTCTGCTGCGAGTGGAAAAAATTATGTTCCTAATGCTTCTGCTCGCAGCACTTCGTCTGCCAATTCTGGTGATAAGGGCAAAAAGAAGATGCGTTGCCATTATTGTAAAGCCAATGATCACTTGATCAAGTCGTGTCCTAAGTTGCAGGCCAAAGAGGCTAAGAAGAAAGAGGGTGGTTCCAATGCAAATGATGGTTCCACTACAAATGCAGCCATTGTTGAGTCTTCTGTGAAAGGAGACTGTGCTGCTGATGTTGATGCAGAATGGGCTTTTAGCGCAGAGTGCACTTACAATCCTGTTGTCCATGATGCATGCTTGTCAGTTGCTGCAGATTCACATGTGTGGTATTTTGACAGTGGTGCTACAAAGCACATTACCTCACATCGTGAATTGTTTACCTCTTTCGAGTCTGTCCCTCATGGGAATTCAGTCACTTGTGCCAACAACCCCTCTTATCCAGTTCAGAGAGTTGGAAAGATTGTGCTTACTGCTGCTAATGGCAGTTCTTTCACACTTGTTGATGCACTTTATGTACCTGGGATCAAGAAGAATCTCTTGTCTGTATCCACACTTGCTAGACTTGGACTTGTAGTCAAATTTGTGGATGACAGATGTACAGTTCATGATCTCAGTTTTGGTGATGAAATTGTTGCATTTGGGCTTTTTTGTCGTGGGCTGTATAAGCTCACTTTGTATGACAAGTGTGGACAAAATTTTGCAAATGCTGTTGCAGATTCAAGGGCTATTTCAGATGCAAAACTTTGGCATGCACGTTTTGGTCATCCGAATTTTGCCAGTTTGCTGCGTTTGCAGAAATCTAATATGGTTGCTTCTTTGCCGCCTCTTGAAGCACCTGTCAAACATGTTTGTGAAGGCTGTATTTTGGGTAAGATGCAGCGTTCTAAGTTTCCAAAGGATGGTTCAGTTCGGGCCACATGCAGGTCGCAACTTGTGCATAGTGATTTTTGTGGGCCCATGCAAACTCCGTCCTTAGGCAATTACCTGTACTTCGTGACTTTCATTGATGATTACTCTAGGCATGCATGGGTATTTTCGCTTAAAGCGAAGTCCGAAGTTTTTATTTGCTTCAAACAATTTTGGGCTATGGCTGAAAATGTCTCGAAATGTACTATGGGCACCCTCCGTTCCGATCGAGGGGGGGAGTATATGTCTCATGAATTTAATGCATTTCTGGCTAGTCGTGGGATAAAACACCAATGTACAGTGCCTTATACACCTCAGCAAAATGGTGTTGCTGAGAGGAAAAACAGGTCACTGACGGAAATGGCACGATGTATGGTCAAAAGTCAAGCTTTACTGCATTCTTTTTGGCTTGAGGCCATCATGTGTGCCACTTATGTACTTAACAGGTGTCCTACGAAAGATTTGCAGTCTATTACTCCATATGAAGCATGGCATGATAGAAAGCCTTCTATTGAGCACATGCGTGTTTTTGGTTGTTTGGCATATGCTTTGGTGCCACAAGTGCAACGTAGAAAATTGGATGATAAGGCTCTCAAATGTATTTTTGTTGGTTATAGTGCTGAAAGCAAAGGTTACAGGTTGTATCATCCGCAAACAAAACGTATTCTGGTTTCACGGGATGTAGTGTTTGTGGAAGATTCTGTTCAGCCCTTGCTGTCATGTACTAGAGACAGTAATGTAAGCTCACAGGACATTTATGACACTTTGTTGCCTCTTTTCAGTGGTGGAAATACGAATGTAAGTTCCAGTGAGGCAAATGTACAATCCATGGGGGTTTCTAAAAATGTTACAGATCAGCCTATTACTGATGCAGATGTACATGATGTACTTGATGAGGAAAGGGCTGAAAATGAGCAGGCTAGAGGTATGCCAAAATGGCTGGTTCACACTTTGCATGATAGTAAATTGGATGCCTCTTTGTCTAGTCGTACTCGTTCAGGCTCTCCCCATGCATCTTATGCATCATATTGTTATGCTTTGGCTGAGTCTAGTTTACGTGATATTGAGGAGCCTCTGTCTTTTGATGAAGCACAGAATTCATAAAATTGGATGGCTGCCATCCAATCAGAATATGATGCACTTATAGAGAATGACACATGGACTTTATGTGATTTTACTCCTAGCAAAAAGGCCATTGGTACGAAGTGGGTTTACAAGTTGAAACGCAAGCCGGATGGTGAGATTGATCGCCATAAGGCTCGACTTGTTGCAAAGGGTTATGCACAGCAAAAAGGCATAGATTATGAAGAAAATTTTTCTCCCACTTGTCATATCACTACTGTGCGTTTTCTATGTGCATTGGCAGCTCATTTTGGTTGGGATGTACATCAATCATACATTGTTACTACTTTCTTGAATGGTGACATATTTGAGGAAGTTTATGTAACGCAGCCTCGCGGTTTTGTCATAAAAGGACAAGAGGACAAAGTGTGCAAATGTAACAAGGCTTTGTATGGGTTGAAGCAATCTCCTCATGCTTGGTATGAGAAAGATGACACTCATTTAGTCAAACAAGGCTTTCGTAACAGTCCATTAGAAAGCACATTGTATGTAAAGCGTGAGGGTGATGTATTTCTCATCGTGGTTCTTTATGTTGATGATTTGCTGATCACTGGACCAAATGAGAGACATATTGCTGAATTTAAGGCCGATTTGAATGCTACTTTCAAGATGAAAGATTTGGGGCTGTTGCATCATTACTTGGGTATACAGTTTAAGCAATGTGATGGTGGTATTGCCTTGTGTCAGAAAAGTTACATAGAGACATTGCTATGTAACTTTGGACTTGACGATTGCAAAGCTATTGCCACTTCCATGGAAACAGGTTTGAAGTTGAGTCTACATGATGCTCGTGATACTGTTGATGTCACTCTTTACCAAACTGCTGTTGGTTGCCTCATTTATGTATGGAACACGAGGCCGGATATTCAGTTTGCAGTCTCACAGGTCAGCAGATTTATGCATAGCCCAGGGTCTAAGCATTGGTAGGCTGTCAAGAGAATTTTCCGCTACCTTAGTGGCACTTTACATCTTGGCTTGTTTTATCCCAAGGGGGGATCATTACCGCCAGACTTACATGCTTTTTTGGACTCAGATTGGGCTGGTTGTTTTGACACGCGAGTGTCCAAAAGTGGTTTTTGTTTCATGCTTGGCAGTTCATGTATATCATGGTTGAGCAAGAAGCAACCTACTGTGGACACTTCGAGTTGTAGGCTGAGTACAGAGCAGTCTTCACAGCTACGGTTGAGTGTGTATGGCTCAGACGCCTTATGGTTGATTTGGGTGTTGGACAGGACACTGCCAACACTATCTACACTGACAGAGGAACCCAGCTTTTCATGCTCGCACAAAGCACATTGAGGTGAATTACCACTATGTCAGGGAGAGGCTCTCAGCAGGAGAGATCAGCTTGGCTTATGTGCCAACACAGGACAACCTTGCAGATCTTTTCACAAAGGCATTGTCTCGTGAGAAGCTTGAAGCTTTCCGCAAAGCTTTGGGCTTACTCCCCTTTGTTGTATGATCCTGTCCTCAGGGCATGGCACTTCCCTTTACTCATGTGCCAACTCTCGATCACCGCATCACTCCACGGGGGATTTGTTACCATATACATGTGATAGTGATGTGTGTGAACACACTAGGACCGCCGGGGCATTTTTTCCCTCTTTAGGAGGTTTTTTCCCCCGTGCATTGTATATATGCCCATCACTCTAGGGCTATCTATCTTTCCATTGCACACGAAGTAATATACTCTCCATTGTGTGCCTTGAGCTTCCTTCGTCTTCTCCAAGCTGTGTGTGTTTCTCTGCAACCCTAATTCCAACACCTTACGCATTGCTCGCACATCATCAGCTTCAAGCTGCACATATTGTCCGGCGGGTTGTGCTATGGTGGCAAAGCGTGCAAGCCGCTGATGAAATGGCATGTCCCCTTAATAGATGTGGTGGAGAAGGCCTTCAGGGACCCATTGCCCTGGCCGGTTTGGTAACTCAACAATGAATCTCCCCATGCACGTGGAAATGTATGAAGTAATGTGCTCAAGAGATTGAGAGTGGAGGGTCAAAGTGTTTTCCAAATCGGGTTGGGTTGTGAAAAATGCTTGAAGCTCAGGTCGATTTGCATGCCCAACCACAGTAAGGAATGCATCTAAAGCACTAGTAGCATCCATGTCTTCTCTTTGTGTGATTGGGTATGCTAGGTCTCTCTGCAATGCTGGGATGAAAATGGTGAAATGAGGAGGTGGTCCTCCTTATATAGACATATTCCATCTTGAAAAAAATAAAAAATATGCATTTAAAAAATAAATTTACACCACCTTAAAACTCAAGTACAAAATCAAGTACAACACCTTAAAACTTTTCAAAATCTTTAATAAAATATCCAATATATAAACGATTAAAGTTACAAGCCAATTCACTTAGACAAGATGATTTCGTCTGTAGCCCAATCTTTGTAAACAAGTATAGTGGCCTCCATCCGCCTTCCAATCTATACAACCAATTAAAGTTACAAGCCAATTCACTTAGACAAGATGATTTTGTCTGTAGCCCAATCTTTGTAAACAAGTATAGTGGCCTCGATCCGCCTTCCAATCTATACAACCAAAAAATGGGCAATCAAAATACAAAAACCCACAAAAAATAAGAAAAGGTAGCTAAGCAAGCACAAAGCAGACCTTGCGTTGTTCCAGTTTGAAACTTGCATTACCGACATCCTTGAATCCCATTATGACAAAGTGTTCCCGAAGATTGGTAAGAGTCCAATGCGGATTCACTGCAACCACCTCCACCTCGTTATTGGGCATGCGGACACGAATTTCAAAGGATTGAACCTCTTTGGCTGTCAGCTGCAAGGGTATCCATTTGCCAGGTTTGTGCATCCACCTCTTGTAGCTAAACCGTGCATACAAGGTGCACCTTACTTTCAAATACCGAAGGCAAAGCTGTGTGGGGGACACATTGCACTTATAACGGTCACCATCATGAAAACCGTCAACATAGCCCCAATTGACACCTAGAATGGTGTCCATTGCATCTATGTCAACTTCTTTGCAAACAAACATTGTTGGTGTTTCTACAATCGGCAAAGAGCGGAATGCACAAACAAATGAATGGGACAATTCCAACTAAGACCCACCGATCTGGTTGCCTTACCAAACTTTAGGGACCCTTGGAAATCTTGCAGCACCTTGCGTTTAAAAGAAAGCAAATCCCAATGGTCTTACAGCACCTTGTGCTTAAAAGAAAGCAAAGCCCAATGGTCTGCAGTTGGCCATTCTGCACTCTGCAATGAGGGTGTTTCCATGGCTTCTAACCTACCATAGCTTTGGCTTGACTTCGGCACCACGTACTTGTGGGAGTACATGAATATTCATGTACTTGTGGGAGTACATGAATATTCGCTGCTCGGTAAGTTTTTTCGATGAAACATTAGGAAACATAAGCTCCCCAATGTGAGCATGCACAACCACGAACGTGCCTGAGAGACACTCAAGCGGCTGCTCCTCAACTAAGCTCGATGGAAAAACATCTTTACAAATTCCCTTAGTTAAACATAATGATCACATAAACGTAAACATGACATATGCATGGGATAGCTAAACCATGAAAACTTACAATGAGGTGCAAATTGAGTTGAAGATCTCTTGAGGTGGATCTCAGCTGCGGATCTCAGCTGCACTGTAGACGTGTTGCACGATGGCCACCATTCCAGACTTTGTTTCTTTGAATGCCAATAGCCGGCCCTTCCAATGACGTTTCAATACGCCTCGACACCGTACGCGATGAGGTCCAGCACGTGATGGTTGCATGTAGACCCATGCACCCTTCTTGAATACTTGTGGGATCCATACCCCCTCTGAGTCTTTTGTGTTGTGCAACACAATCTCCTCTATCTCTGGTTTGGGTCGTCTCTATGCGTGGACATGCTTGGGAAGTTGGGCTTAGGAAGGGATTTGAAAGAGTTGAGTACTGTGGAGAGAGAATGAGGAGCTGAGGGGAGGGTGAGGTGAGCTGCCTATGGTGGCTTTGACAGTGGAGATAGAGAAAGAGGGGAGGAGTGAGAGGTAGAGAGGATAGTGGAGCTGTGGGCTATGGATTGTGGGACTGTAGAGGGTTGATGGAGGTGTGGGAGAAGGGGGAGCTATGGAGAGAGAGGAAGAGAGTGGTGGAAAGCTTTTGGCTATGGCTGGCTACTGTAGAGAGAGAATGGGAGGAGGGAGGAGAGGGAGAGTGTGGGAGAGAAAAGTAATGAGGGAGAGAGAGAAAATTGGATTTTGGGGGGGAAAATTGACTTTTTTAAGTTAGTTTATGTTTTGGGGCAGTTTTGGAGGCAAATGAGTCAACTTTGGAACTTTTTAAAAAAATTCAATTTTTAGGGTTTTTAAGCATGCGCTTTTTTTTTTGGGGGTCCCTCCCTCTTTTATGACACCTCTCTCCTCCTATTTACCCCCCCCCCCCCCCCCCCCCCCCTAGCCTATCTCCCACCTCTCTCTAAGAACCAAGCATTGAAGAGGGAGACAATTAGGCTGCACCCCTACCATTCCTCCCCCTCTAGGTGATATCCCAAGAGCCTTCTCATTGGTTCTCCCTTAAGCCTTCACTAATCAAAAAGGCCCAAGGAGAGTCCATATTTTTCCTAATGAATGGTCCTGCAATTTGTGAGAACTTTTCTATGAAGCGTCTATAGTATGCACGCATACCTATAAAGCTTCTTAGTTCATGAAGATTCCTTGGTTTAGGCCATCCTTTTATTACCTCTAATTTTGATGGATCCATTTGGATGCCATCTTGAGAAATAATGTGACCTAAATACTGAATCTTTTAAGAAAAACTCACTTTTCTTTCTATTAATATAAAGTTTATTCTCTCTTAGAGCTTGAAATATTACCTGGAGGTGCTGCTTGTGTTCGTTTAATGAATTGGAGTAGATGATGATATCATCAAAGAACACTACAGTAAAGGTTCGGTGAGGCCTGAATAGCTTCTCCATCAAGCAGTTGAATGTGGTTGGTGCATTGGTCAAGCCTAAAAGCATGACAATATATTCGTAAAGACTAAACGTAGTGCGAAATGCGGTCTTTACTATGTCTTGATCAACTATCCTTATTTGATAATAGCCACTTTTTACGTCAATCCTATTGAAGTAGGTGGACCCTTGTAGCTTATCCAATAGGTCTTCTAACTATGGAACGGGAAACCTATTCTTGATAGTGGACCTATCTAGTGCTCTATAGTTGACACACATATGATATGTGCCATTTTTCATTTGCACTAAAAGCACAGGAGAACAAAATGGAGATGACCTAGGACTAACCATGCCCTTCTCTTAACTCATGCACTTGCCGCATAATCTCCTCTTGTTAAGCTTGAGAAACTCTATATGGAGGTTTATTATGCGGTGAACTTCCTGGAAGAACTTCAATTGCATGGTCATCATTGCCTCGTTTAGGAGGTAGCTCCCAAGGATGTCGTCAATAAAGACATCTTGAAACCCCTTGAGAAAGTTGGATATAACTTTAATTCCTTGTGAGTGTGTATATTTTCTTTTGCTAAAACATTAAGTTCATTTTGAGAATCTTTAACAAAAATTATGTACACGGAAATAGAGCTCTATATTGACTTATTGAAAGCTTGCGTATGTACAATGGGTATGGTGTTACCCACTTGCTTAGCATCTATGTACATATCTTTTTCCCTAAACCTAAACTAGATTTTCCTTTCAGGGAATTTAACATTGGCAGCCATGTGACTAAACCATGGTGCCCCTAGGATTACATCCTCATGCTTGAGAGGAGAGATAAAGAAGTCCTCTTTGTCCACATAGCTTTGGACATGGAGCCTCAATTTCTGGATTAAGGGAGTGACTGAAGCTTCTTGCCTCTTGAAAGCACTGTCTCTGCGGGTAGGACAACTTGCATCTCGTAAGCTTGTATGCCTAGCTTGGGGGCCAACTCTGTGGATATAAAATTGTGAGTAGAACCAGGGTCAAAGAGAATAAAATTATCATGTTCTCTTACCTTTTCCCAAGCATGTCATAGAGGAGATCCTTTGTGGTGAGTTTCCTCCTCTTGGATTTTGACCAAGGTAGAGGAGGTTCATGGTGGGTGTTCTTTTGGGGACAAGCATGGTACGCATGCCCTTGCTCGTCGGACTTAAAATAGCGGTTATCCTTGTGATAACGCTGAAGGTATTCAGGAGAGAATTTGTTTTTGCCTTTGTAAACTGCCTTCTCCTTAGCTTTGTTCGAATTTCCCTTAGGAGACTTTTGGACATTGTCCTTCCCCTTAGGCTCATTGGAACCCCTTAGGCTCATTGTCCTTCCCCTTAGGCTCATTGGAACCCTTGTTTTCCATGGGCTTAGAATTTCTTTTAGCCGATATTTGAAAATTGATTCGAGAAGCCACCATAGTATGGTGTATAACCGCCGATATGGTGCGTGGCCTTTGGGAGTTGACATGCTCCGCCATTTCTTCAGTTAAGCCCACACAAAATTGTTGCTTTTTCTCTCCAAAATCCATCCTTTTGAAGACAGTGGCTTTGAGATGTAAATCCTACAACTTGTCTACATATTTGTGAATGGATTTGAAGGGAGAGAGCTTCAAGATTTTCCATTCAGTGAGTACTTTGTCTTTGGCATTGGTGGCCAAAAACTGCTTCATAATGGAAGCTCTTAAAGATTTCCATGTTTGTGGAGCTTCACCATTGGCCCGTAGGCTAAATCACCGTTGTCAGGTGGACTTTTGAAAGTGCATAGCTAAATGGCGTATCTTAGAAGACTCCGTGAAGCCCTCATCTCCAAATGCCGCATCGAGTTGTTCGATAAAGTCCAATACTTTGTCTGTAGCACCAAAGGTGTCATTGTAGGTAAGAAAAGAGATGCTTTTCCCTACCTCTTTGAACTTCTTGAGCTTGGACGACCTCTTCCATGTGGCAGAGGATTTCCTATGGCCTCTTCTTTTTGATGGTTCAAACTTTTGCACCATCACTTTCTTCAGAAGATGATGAATTTGAGGGAGATGGAGAAGAGGGTGACCTCTTTCTCATGCTTTTTTCTTCTCTTGATTTTTGTCATCCCTCTTTGAATTATGGTGTGGAGAAGTGTGTGATGGTATTCTCCGTTTTGGAGGTGATGGAGAGTGTTTAGCCCGCCGTCTTCATGGAGCCATCGCTGCGGAGGTGGGAGGAGACTCTCTTCTTTCTAGTTCCTTTGGTGGAGGCTCTTGAGTTCTCCTTTGAGAAGGAGATGTGTCATGAAGAAGAAAATTTTTGAGTCCTTCGTATGGATCCTCTTCTTCTTCCCTCAGAGAGATGCCTCTTTTGGAAGTCTCACAAGCAGGCTTCCTAGGTACTCTCTCGTCATGGTGGGGATCTTGGAGAATCCCATGAGCATGAAGCTGCCGTTGCACTTCACTTTGGAGGGATGGATTGCCCATGGCTTGTTGAAGCCTAGAAACAAGGTAGTTAACAAGCATAGGGGCATCATTAGCAGCCTACTCATGATCAAAATCAAAGTTATCAACATTAATTTCACTCTCTTTACTATTGTTAGCCATTCTAAAAACTTTTAGGTGTACTTTGGCACTTCAAGACCTTGTTGCTACTCCGCTTTACCCCTTTAGAAAAAGGACTCAATCTACTGTACCCGTGGCTAGAATACCATTAATTGCAAGAACTAGAAGAGAGGGTTGTTCAACACCAAAAGTGCACCATCTCCTGTCAAGCTTCTAATAGCTCAATAGTGGTTAAGCCATAGGTAAGCCCCGTAGGACTCCACTATTAAGACCATAGCTCCGATGATGATGCCCTGTTATCTGCATGAAGGTAGGCGCACTACAAGGATGAAAAATCTCTATTCTACTTACTCATTTGCAATTAATAATAACAACCATTTCTACCTAGCTTGAGGACATCCCTTCTCGAGAAAGAAAAGAGAAACCTTCTGCTCTAATATCAATGTAACATTTAATGGCCTAGTAACTTGTGTGTAGCGGAAAATAGCATGAGCATAGTGAGCGTTTCATTAGAATAGATTCCTAATGAGAATAACAAGAGTACTTGGGTGGAGACAACAACAAAAAGTATAACACCTAGTTAGATAGCATGAACAATACTTCAAAAGAGAGAGAAATTAAGCTATTGATAACAGTTGAGGACCTGATTTACATGCAGCGGGTACCCCCTCCAAAGGCTTTGTATTATGGTTTCTCCCATCAAGAGAGAGATTTTACAATATGATTCTTTGTGTTCCTTCAATACTAGCTAGTGCAATGAATATCGAAGCTTCAAGCACTAAGAAAAAAACTTTTAAAACACAACATCAATTACCTCACGGTCTCAAGCCCAAGACCTCACACACCTTTGAAGATGGTGAGAGCTAGTGGGGTATGAGAGTAGATTGAGAGGAAGAAGGAGTGGTCTTAAGTAAAAGATGTACATCTCCTCACATAATCACTCATAATAGCATAGAATAGCTTACTAATTAGCATGGTAGAGGAGACGATCATGCATTGAAGCATGTCTCTTGGTTGTATTTTCATCACAAAGCCAAGAGTTTTTGGTGTGGGCCTCCCTTCTCACAAGCTTGGAGTAGGTGATAAGCTTTCCATTAAAGCTTGAGAAGGAGAGAGGGAGTCTTCTTGCTTCACACATGGACTAGTGTTAGTGTGTATGTAATAATGTCTTTGAAAATTCAGTCCCCCTCTCTCTCTTGGTCGACCCCTCTTGCTATTTTCTCTTACTAGCACCTCATTGGACCTCTCCCAACTTAGACAATGAAAGTTAAGTAGCATAAGTGATAGCCTTCTGACATGTGTATACCTTTCCCCTTTTGTGAGAGCTTTAGGTAATTAATTAATGCAACTAAACTCTCATTGGACCCTTTTGTCTCCTTGCCAATAAGAATCAAGCAAGCCATTGGGCTGTTGAATGCTCATTGGACCCCTTGGAGACTGTCCAATAGTCTTCTAGAGATATTAATTATCATTGGTTCTATTATTAAGTGTTTTTAAACTAATTAAACTAGATTTACTCTAGCCTAATTCTCATTGGTCCACCTCCATGGCCATCCAATAGGATTTGAGTACACCTTGTGGGCATCTGGGCTAGGGAGCTCACATGTGTCCCTCATTCCCTTTCTGTAAAGGGAGCTTGTGTGTGTGTGTTTATCTCTCATCCCCTACTTGCAAGGCTCGCCCCTCCTTTGTAGGAGTTGTGAAGACTTTTTGGTACACACAAAAAGTATCCAATTTCCCTAGTGTTTGACCTTTGGACACAACCTTTGAATTTTGAACCTTAACATTTTGGAAGTCTTAATGGGCTGAACCTTAGGGTCTTTAAAGCCCATTGTTGCATCTTGCTCTTTTGCAGATGCCCCCCCCCTTTGGATCCCTATTTTCACTCCTTTGGATCCCTACTGTGGCCGTCTGCTAGCTTAACCAATATTCTAGCTTTTTCTCCCCTGGCACTTGCCCATAGTAAATGATCAGTTTAGCATGAGAAAATCATTTAGGAGAACTAGATATTAGTTATTATGACAAGCTGTGACTTCAAGCTTACTTCTCGTGATACATACTACCCTTTTGAACTTAGTTGTCTTATTATGATCGATCGATTACGTAAAGTTTCTTCTTGTCTTGATTTGGGTTTGTTTTTTGTTATGTGACTTGTGAGTGAAGTTTGTCTTTTATTTTTTAATTGTCTTGATTTTTTAATTTTTATTTTGGGTTTGTTATTTTGGTTGTGATAAACTTATAAAATATAACTTTCTAGAATACATGTTTTTGATTCAAAATTGTTTTTCTTTAAGACTTTAAAAAAATAAAAATAGCATCTTGATTTGGGTCCTTTGGATCAAGGGTTTCTAGTGCTGTTTCATAAAACATCTCTTGTGAGAAGAGAGGTTAAGTAGCGATTCTAGCAAGGGATCACAAACACTTCATTGCATGCCTTAGGATCTTTCCTTGAAGCGGGCGTTGATTTGAAGCATTGACCTTACTACAAAAATGAAAAACACTTTTACTTCTTCCTCAACTTCAATCAACAATTTTGACGACTCTTAGGTACGTCATTTTGACCCTTCTTTCTTTTTAGTAGCTAGTCATAATTTGTACAAAGAAAGATTTAGGTTCTTAGCTAAGTCTAATTTAAAGAATTTGCATGTTTTTGATGATGGTCCTATTCGTTTGGCTTCTTTCAACAATGTCTTAGTTAGTACTCACATTACACAAGTTCTTCCATAAATGCTCTCAATCGTTTGAGGCATTTACAGAAAAGACATCTAATGGTAGATTATGCTTTAAGCCCGATTCATACCTCTCAAGTTATTTATGTAATTTATAGTATTCATGATAGTTCTATCTTGTATGCTGGCCAAACCTTTCAAACAGCTTTTGTCCGTTTCCAAGAACACGTAAGAGAAGCAAGAAAAGTTCAAAGTAAAAGTACCTTACGTCAATGTGAAACCCTTGTATGGGGAATAGCTAAACATGGCCTTGAGTCTTTCTGTTGTTTTCCTATTGAGCACATGGAGGGAGCACATATGCACATGGAGGGTAATTTTAGAAACTCTAAAGAGTTTTATAAATCAGCGTGGCCTCAAGAGTTGTTTTGGATGAGAACTTTGCATACCATTCTTTTTAAAGGTTTCAACTTGGAAGGAAAGTCTTCTTTACATAAAAGTAAGACAATCCACCACAAGAAACATATGCTTTGGTGAAGGCATCCCAAACCCGAGTTAGTTCTTATTTCAAGTCAGTCTAAAAGAGCTTGAATTCCTAAAAAATCTTGTTTTGATCCACTTTCTATCCCTCGAATCAACCGAGTTGTCTTGCACAACATGTTTTCTTTACTTGGTGAGCCTAATGTCATATTTTATTTTCTTGAGCCTAGAATAGGCCTCTTGGCACGATCTAACCATTGCCCATCACTTGCTTTTAATAATGACCAAAAAGTAGCAATGTGGGTCGATGACCATAGATATTCTGCAGAGGCGGCAATCCAATTCATTGAAGGTTGCAAGAGAGACAACCAAAGAGTGCGCAGATGAGGCTCCATTACAGCTAGGGGAACGCCAGACAAGAGATCTTTTTGCTTGAGGAGCAAAGTTATGGTTTTTTTCTTTTATAGATAGGCATCTCGACGGACTTAGGTTTGTCATTAGATTATAGGAAAGTTTTTTGAGATCACTTGTCCTCACTCTTGGATTTTCACGCTTCAAAGGAAGTATGGCGCTTTAGTTCAGTAGTGAGAGAGACAGAGGGATAGCCATATCTTTTTTTGGCAAAGAAGCCTTTGGAGAGCTGTTTAGTTGGAGAGGCCTTTGTACGAGAATGAGCTGTTAAGTTCGTTGTGTAGTCAGTATGTGAGGTGCAATGGAAGGGTTTAAGGATTTATCTCATATCTAGTACTCCGCACAAACACAAGGTTCCTTTACTTCACTTAAAAAGAGAAATTAAACTGAGGTGAAGACAGAGAGAGAGAGAGAGAGAGAGAGAGAGAGAGAGAGAGGGAGACGACACGGCATGTCGGGTCCCAATTACCCACAAGGACTCCCTTGCTATGTTGCCGCCGAGCAAGTACTTGCTTCATTTTTTGCACAATGTTGATACAATGATGCTAAATGTTGAGATGCTAATGGGTACTTGGTGCTAATGATACTGGGTACTTGGGTTCTAAGGACACAAAGGTCCTGATGATCCCTACATTGAGCTAGGTAGTAGCCAACAATCCAAGAGGCAAGCGGTGCTAGATGTTGGGGTACTACGTCGATGCCAACAATGACGACGACAATGAGGGATACTTGTATTGCGGTGCTATTGAGGTATTGATGGATATTGTTGGAGATGCTTGGTATTGCAACGACAATGATAACAACGACAACGACGAGGCTGTGGATTGATTTTCCATCACCGGGGACGGCGATGGGCTGCAAACTAAAACTGTTGAAGAGGCTATGGGCTGAAATCTGAAAAAACTGAGGGCGTTACGACAAGGACTATAGTCGCGGGGAGGATCGGGTTGAATGCTGAAAACATTGATGGCTGATGGGAAAAATGCTGGTCCTATTGGTACTTCTAGAGAGGCTCTATCATTGATCCTCTGCCTTCTACTGGTGCTTTTTACAGGTCCTTTAGTCATTTTCCCTACCTACTTTTAATAAATGTCATGTCAAAATCACTCATTAATAAATGACTTAAGTGACTGTCCATATGTCTATATGCTTAAGTGACTTAACTTTGCAAGAGAGGGTATGCAACTACGACCTACCTGAACATGCACGTCCTGCTAGAGGATCACAAAATACCTGGCTATATCCTAAGCTAGCTAAGACTGATGCTAGACTGTGATAAAAGCTTGTCCTTGTGGCACAAGTGCACTGCACACATGACACAACACAAATTTGTAGATGGAGATTGCACTAACCCAGTTCGTCATCATCACATCAGCTACCCTACGGTCCTATTCATCATCATAATCCCAACACCAGTCCTCGTCATTTGCACACCAAAGCATCAACAGTGGAGCAAGATTTCAAGATGAACCTTGAGAGGGGGGTGCGCCAGACCTTTGAGGCAGTGCAATACACATGCGAGGTGTTGGGTTTAGGGAAGATTAATAAGAGAACCATTCATGGTGTTAGCATACTAATGACAATATATACTGATTACATAAGGGAGATAAATTGAGTAGAGTGTAGCAACAAAACTATATAGTTTGATCATATATTGATATGCTTCTCATATAATGTCGCACCATCATAAAATGTGTTGAAATGATCTCTTTATATAGATGTCATGTGCACATCTAACCCTATGTGCATGTAGACAAACTATCTCAGGTTAGCCTAGGAAGTGTTCTGGCAGCTTTGTGAGCTTGTGAGCAGGTCGTGCATGTCCAGGCACTTAAGAGTATTTTCATATCCTCTGATTGCACACCGAGTACCACCCAACATACACATTGTCCAAGCAAAAGGTCCAAATCCCAGCCAGTTTTGGGACAAAACATGTTACAGGAAATTTGGATTTTAATTTATTAAATGGAACCATTTTCCAGGGTTGTGGGGCTATAGTGGAGCTTTCTCGATTGAGCATGAGATTACTATATAAGGGGAAGAGGAGGTGCTCACTACAGACAAAAGAAGTTCCAACAACTTGTAGTACACCTACTCAGCAAGACTAGCAGAGAGCCCCAATGTTTTCAGCCAACAAGATCAACATGGTGTTTTTTGTAGCAGATCAATCCCAGTATTTCCTGGCGTTTTCAGTTGCAGATTAGGCCTAGCATTTTGCATTTTCTTGATGCCAGATCAACCAAGTCCATTAGCGTTTTCAATCTTCAGTCCATAGCTTCGCAGATCTCACTACTTGTAGCAGATCCTCATCGTACCATCAAGTCAACCAGTGCTTACAGTTTTCAAGACACTATTTTCAGATTTCAGTATCTGTGCTTTTAGCGCATCATCAACATCGCCATCCTCGCGGACACAGTGTCACTGTTCAGCAAAAAGTCACCATTTTTTATATTTCAGTATTTTAGCCCTAGCATTTTCAGTTTTCAGCCCGTCCTCATTGTCCTTGTCATTGTCGTCAATATTGTCAACAAGTCCATTGCAAAAAGTCACCATTTTTTATATTTCAGTATTTTAGCCCTATCATTTTCAATTTTCAGCCCGTCCTCATCGTCCTTGTCATTGTCGTCAATATTGTCAACAAGTCCATTGCATCTAGACTATTGTACCAGATTTGTGCAATCTATAGCATAGACCTCTCTCGCCATAGAGAGGGGGCCCCTTGGAGGAGGGTTTGAGAATTGTCTGGTGTCATATTCTTCTCTCTCTCTTTCTCTTAGTCTCATCACTTTCACTTACAATAGCATTCACTTTGTTTGTGATCATTTCACTCTCTCTATAAAGTAACGGAAGGCTCTCTCTTGCGTAAGTAAAAAGAACCCTTGAGCACAGTTTGGAGCACTCATCTTGAGCAATATCAACATTCTTTTCCGCTGCACCTTACATTGGTATCAGAGATTTTTGGCAGTGTTTTGTACATTCACGTAAAGCTAAGTCCGAAGTGTTTTTGTGCTTCAAGCAATTTCAAGTTATGGCCGAAAATGTCTCAAAATGTAGTATGGGCACCCTCCGTTTCGATCGAGGGAGGGACTATATGTCTCATGAATTCAATGCATTTCTGGCTAGTCATGGGATAAAACACCGATGTACAATGCCTTATACACCTCAGTAAAATGGTGTTTCTGAGAGGAAAAACAGGTTACTTATGGAAATGTCACAATATATGGTCAAAAGTCAACCTTTGCCGCATTCGCTTTGGCTTGGCTTGAGGCCATCATGTATGCCACTTATGTACTAAACAGGTGTCCTACAAAATCTTTGCAATCTGTGACTTTATATGAAGCATGGCATGATAGAAAGCCTTCTATTGAGATCATGCATGTTTTTGGCTATTTGGCATATTCTTTGGTGCCACAAACTTAGCACAGAACACAAGTTGAAACGCAAGCCGGATGGTGAGATTGATTGCTCTAAGGCTCGACTTGTTGCTAAAGGTTATGCACAACAAAAAGGCATAGATTATGAAGATACTTTTGCTCTCACTTGTCGTATGACTATTCTGCGTTTTCTATGTGCATTGCAGCTCATTTTGGTTGGGATGTACATTAGTCAAACATTGTTACTTCTTTCTTGAATGGTGACATATTTGAGGAATGTTATGTAACATAGACTCGCGGTTTTGTCAAGAAAGGACAAGAGGAAAAAGTGTGCAGATGTAAGAAATATTTGTATGCCAGGGTTGAAGCAATCTCCTCGTGCTTGGTATGAGAAAGATAACACTCATTTGGTCAGATGAGGGTTTCATAATAGCCCAACAAAAAGCACGTTGTATGTGGAGCGTGAGGGTGATTGTGGTTCTCTATGTGGATGATTTGCTGATCATCAGACCAAATGAGAGACATATTACTGAATTTAAGGATAATTTGAATGCTACTTTCTAGATGAAAGATTTGGGGTTGTTGCATCATTAAAGTTCGGACTTGAGGATTGCAAACCTATTGCCACTCCTATGTAAAAGGTTAATTTGAATGCTACTTTCAAGATGAAAGATTTGGGGTTGTTGCATCATTAAAGTTTCGCCTTGAGGATTGAAAATCTATTCCCACTCCCATGGAAACAGTTTTGAAGTTGAGTCTTCATGATGTTGGTGATCTTGCCGATGTCACTCTTTACCAAACTGTTGTTGGTTTCCTCATTTATGTATGCAATATGAGGCCAGATATTCAGTTTGCAATCTCACACGTTAGCACATTCATGCATAGCCCAGGGGTCTAAGCATTGGTAGGATATCAAGATGATTTTTTGCTACTTGAGTGACACTCTACATCTTGGCTTGTTTTATTGCAGGGGGAGATACCAGACTTATATGCTTTTCGGACTTAGATTGGGTTGGTTGTTTTGACACACGAGTGTCTATAAGTGGTTTTTGTTTCATTCTTGGTAGCTCATGTATATCATGGCTGAGCAAGAAGCAACCTATTGTGGCCACTTCCAATTGTGAGGCTGAGTACAGGGCAGTCTTCACAGTTACGATTGAGTGCATAAAGCACATTGAGGTTGATTACCACTATGTCAAGAAGAGTATTTTAGCATGACAGATCAACTTGTCTTATGTTCCAACACATGACAACCTTGCAGACCTTTTCACAAAGGCATTGTCTCGTGAGAAGTTTGAAGCTTTTCACAAAGCTTTGGGCTTACTCCCCTTTGTGGAGCGATCATGTCCTCAAGGCATGGCACTTCCCTATACTCGATGTGCCAAATCTCATTCACCACATCAATCCCAGGGGGGATTTGTTATCATATACATGTGGTAGTGATGTGTGTGAACACACTTAGGACCGCTGGGGCATTTTTTTACTCACTAGGAGGGTTTTTCCTTGTGCATTGTATATATGCCCATCTCTCTAGGGCTAACTTATCTTTCCATTGCACACTAAGTATTATACTCTCTGTTTTGTGCCTTGAGCTTCCTTCATCTTCTCCAAACTGTGTATGTTTTCCAACAATATGGATCATTAATTGTAGGTTCAACAAACATGCCGATTTTATTTCTATCCAAAAGAAGATTAAATCTGAATAGAAGGCATGATTGTCCATGTACAATGTGTTTAAGTACAATTGTATGACACTTTCAATTGTTAGTGATCGTGATCCTTGTACGACAAGTTTGTTTTGGAAAGGGTTGTTGCCAGGTGCAGCGGAATTGAAATGGTGAAGATCTAGAATTTACACTTCCACAAATCTTTACTTATTTCCTTGCGCTAATGATTGCTTTTAGCTTGAATGATGGTTCTTTTTACTTTCCTTGTAGAGAGCGAGAGAGAGAAGAGAGAGAGAGAGGGGGGGGGGGGGGGGGGGGGGGGGGGGGGACGAGCATTACATGCCAGTTGCTTGAACTCAGTACATTGCAGGTACTCTATCGTCTGCACCTTCTTGAGGAAGCATGCCAGAGAATGAGCCCTTAGCTCATATATTAAACTTCTTTTTCTTCTTCTAGGGTTAAGGCTCCTTGGTCAGGATCTGCAGGTTGGCTCCGTTCTTCAGTGGCTTGACACGTCAGAAACCTGAGAGAGAGAGAGAGAGAGAGAGAGAGAGAGAGAGAGAGAGAGAGAGAGAGAGAGAGAGAGAGAGAGAGAGAGAGAGAGAGAGAGAGAGAGAGAGAGAGAGAGAGAGAGAGAGAGAGAGAAGAAGAAGAAGAAGAAGAAGAAGAAGAATGACACCCGATGAGGTCCCAACCAACCCTCTCAAGGGCTATCCACACCATTGCCAATGTGGTATTTGCTTTGGATTGTTTAAATGGAATGTACACACATGCAATACCTCAACTGTAGATTCTATTGACTGGAATGGGGAATGTCGATGTGGTTACTCTTGGCTGATTTGATGCACCTTTGGATCCGTCTTGATGTGGGATTGCGGATGGCCACCAAAGGATAGTTTTGGAGCGGATTTGCACTCCTGATGTGAGAGGAATGGAGGGCTAAAAATGCAGATCTCGATAATACTGATGATGGGTAGCAGTGGGTGTCGCAAACTGTTGATGTGTTAAGCCACTGAAGACCCCAGCCAACTTGAAGATCCCGACCGAGGTGGAAGCAACAGAAGAAGTCTTATCAACTTATGGATCCCTCTCCGATGGGTCCCAGGTGACCCAAAGACAATTAAAGTAAAGCAGGATATAGAGACATGCACACACAAAAGCCTTGCTTAAAAGGTGATGACATGGCAATGTACAGACTCCCGTGATTTGTGTTGATGACATGGTGAACTGTACAGACTTTTGCGAATTGCACATGATGGCGTGGTAGTTGTACAGATTTTCGAATTTGATCCTGGCAGCTTTTGGGGAGTCTAGATGCTTTTAGAACTTGAATGCTTCTCATGTAAAGTGCTTTTGGGCCTAGGGCCTTGAAATAAGACCCTTGGGCTCTCACTCTTGCAGTCTACCCACCGGAGATGCAGAGGAGAGCCATGGGAGTTATACCTTGTTGATGTGTAAAGGAATACAAAAAGGGGCACCAATGTTTGGGCCCTGTGCTTTTTTGGGGTGGAACTCTACCACTCCCCGTCTCGTGAGTCGTTATCCTTTTCAGTTCAGTTGTTATTTGAAGTGCTTAAAGTTTTTCAGTCTGTTCTTTTCCATTGTTGTAATGGCGGACAATTACTCTCTTTCAAGGAGGGATGTCACAAACAATCCACTGAAGATCCGAGCCAACTTGAAGATCCCCACCGAGGGGCCTAAACCCTAGAAGTAGCATAAGTTTCAACAACTTATGGGATCCCCGTCTGATGGGGCCCAGGTGACCCAAGGATAATTAAAGTAAAGCAGGATCCACAGACATGCACACACAAAAGCCTTGCAAGGTGGAAGTTGTACAAATGCCCGTGATTTGTGCTAGCGCTTCTTCCATGTGATCCAAAATTGATGGAGCTTTGCTCCCTTAATACTAGACTTGTAACGAGCCATAAATCTCGGTGAAGCCACAAAAATGGCTCACATAAGGATTCTAGTAAATGAAGCATAACTTTTGTATATGACATCAAAATTCCATGAAACTTCTTAACACTAGTTTGGTACCAAAAAGGCCACTTTACTGTCCTTTTTTTGCGAATTTAAATAAAATGGTACATGAAATTTAGAACACATCTCAAGAAATGCTTTTGCAAACCTATAAAATGTTATTCAAAGTACTCATAGAAATTATAATCCCTCACTTTTGATCATAGCCTCAATAGTAATTACACACATAAAAAGAACCTATGCAAAACAACATCCAATGTTTCATTAAAACTCATACTCTAGCCTAAGAAAAAAATGAGCAGGATGCATGCAATAATCCGTGGTAACTACTTATATATGTGTTTGATATTTTTGCAATTTTCATGTGAGAAAAAAAAAATTGTGACTAGAATTAAATATAAAAAGTCTTGTGGGTCAAATATGCAACAGTCACAAATTCAATTAACAATCATAAGAAAACATTTAGTTCATTTAAATTTACAATGTCTTATGATTAATATATACTAGATCTATGACTCCATTACATAAGGTGATAATTTTTAATGGTTATGCAAGCCCATTTGGTGATTTATGGCATATCCAAAAAATTGCACATGTTGTAATTATGATTCTTTATTTATCAAAGATAAGCCTTAAAATAAAGTCCACTTTTGGATTTTTTTGTTCATCTCACTTATTTGTATACAAATACCTCATATGGACACAATTGGGAGATTTACACACACTTTCATTAGTTTTTTATGGCAATGGTTTTTTTGCAAGAAATTACGCACTACAGTTTTGATTAAATGAGCCTAAATTACAATATGCCTATGAGTTTGAACCCTTAAAAAATGCTTAGTTGATGAGTATTGACCTATAGAAACATTATAAACCTTAGATTTTGTCCCATAACCTCATCATGTTAATGAAAGAGGCCTTGAAAGACCAAAAATTTCCTTTTTGTCAGCATTTTCAAGATTTTGGTCTTTTGATTATAACGAAAATTTAGTCCCATAACTAGGTTATGAAGCTCAATTTTTTGCTAAAATAAGTTTTTCCTATCCATACACCTTGAAATCTATGCAAAATCTTGTTTTGATGAGAAGTTATATTCAATTCATGAAAATTTTGTTAAAACTGCACTAAATTTCTATGATTTTCTCATCTTAAAACTTATCATTATAATCTTAATGTGGTATTAATTTTGCAAAAGTGAAATTTGGCTATGTTCTTCACCTCATAGCTGACCTAAGATATTAACGTGACCTATGATTTTTGTTTCTAGATTCATCAAATAATTATGACAATTTGCTAGAAAAACAGGACACTTTAGTGTCTCGGGACATTTGAGTGTCCGATTACAGAACTAGTGTTAATAATGGGTTGTAGATATGAAAAAGGTTTCTAGCTACACAATTTACAAGAAAAGCTCAAAAATAAAAAAAAATTGTTTTTCTAAAATTAGTAAATTTTATGTAAAACTGCACTTCAACACTTAGCTTGCAGAAGTAAAAAATGTTGACAGTCTTTGTATATGGGTTAAAAATGCTCAGCACATCTATCACATATCTATTGGGGGATTTTTCAAAGAAGTTTGGGCCTACTTAACAATTTACTTTCAAAATAAATAAGAAAAATTTTGTCCATCTGCACAAATTAGTTGTAGAAGATGGCAATGGAAAGATTTTATTATCCTCAAACAAAATGTATTCTGGTTTCACGGGATGTAGTGTTTGTGGAAGATTCTGTTCAGCCCTTGTTGTCATGTACTAGAGACAGTAATGTAAGCTCACACGACATTTATACCACTTTGTTGCCTCTTTTCAGTGGTGGAAATACGAATGTAATTTCCAATGAGGCAAATGTACAGCCTATGCGGGTTTCTGAAAATGTTGCAGATCAGCCTATTACTGATGCAGATGTACATGATGTACTTGATGAGAAAAGGGCTGAAAATGAGCAGGCTAGAGGTATGCCAAAATGGCTAGCTAGTGCACACATTGCGTGACAGTAAATTGGATGCACCTTTGTCTAGTCATACTCGTTCAGGCTCTCGCCATGCATCTTCTGCATTAGATTGTTATGCTTTGGCTGTGTCTAGTTTACATGATGTTGAGGAGCCTCTGTCTTTTGATGAAGCACAAAATTCAGAAAATTGGATGGCTGCCATGCAATCAGAATATGATGCACTTATAGAAAATGACACATGGACTTTATGTGATTTGCCCCCTGGCAAAAAGGCCATTGGTACGAAGTGGGTTTACAAGTTGAAACACAAGACAGATGGTGAGATCAATCGCCATAAGCTCGACTTGTTGCAAAGAGTTATGCATAGCATAAAATCATAGATTATGAAGAGACTTTTTCTCCCACTAGTCGTATGACTACTATGCGTTTTCTATGTGCATTGGTAACTCATTTTGGTTGGGATGTACATCAATCAGACATTGTTACTGCTTTCTTGAATGGTGACATATTTGAGGAAGTTTATGTAACGCAGCATCGCAGTTTTTTCATAAAAGGATAAGAGGACAAAGTGTGCAAATGTAAGAAAGCTTTGTATGGGTTGAAGCAATCTCCTCGTGCTTGGTATGAGAAAGCCGACACTCATTTGGTTACACGAGGATTTGGTAACAGTCCAACAGAAAGCACGTTGTATGTAAAGCATGAGGGTGATGTACTTCTCATTGTGGTTCTTTATGTTGATGATTTGCTGATCACTGGACCAAATGAGAGACATATTGCTGAATTTAAGGCTGATTTGAATGCTACTTTCAAGATGAAAGATTTGGGGTTGTTGCATCATTACTTGGGTATATAGTTTAAGCAGTGTGATGGTGGTATTGCCTTGTGTCAGAAAAGTTACATAAACGCATTGCTATGTAAGTTTGGACTTGAGGATTGCAAAGCTATTGCCACTCCCATGGAAACAAGTTTGAAGTTGAGTCTACATGATGCTGGCGATCCTGCTGATGTCACTCTTTACCAAACTACTGTTGGCTGCCTCATTTATGTATGCAACACAAGGCCAGATATTTAGTTTGCAGTCTCACAGGTCAGCAGATTTATGCATAGCCCAGGGTCTAAGCATTGGCAGGCTGTCAAGAGGATTTTCCACTACCTTAGTGGCACTTTACATCTTGGCTTGTTTTACCCCAAGGGGGGATCATTGCCGCCAGACTTACATGCTTTTTCGGACTCAGATTGGGCTGATTGTATTGACACGCGAGTGTCCACAAGTGGTTTTTGTTTCATGCTTGGCAGTTCATGTATATCATGGTTGAGCAAGAAGCAACCTATTGTGGCCACTTCGAGTTGTGAGGCTGAGTACAGGGCAGTCTTCACAGCTACGGTTGAGTGTGTATGGCTCAGACGCCTTATCATTGGTTTGGTTGTTGGACAAGACACTGCCAACACTATCTACACTGATAGTCAGAGTGCATTGGCAGTTGCAAGGATTTTCATGCTCGCACAAAGCACATTGAGGTGCCTTACCACTATGTCAGGGAGAGGCTCTCGGCAGGAGAGATCAGCTTGGCTTATGTGCCAGCATAGGACAACCTTGCAAATCTTTTCACAAAGGCATTGTCTCGTGAGAATCTTGAAGATTTCCACAAAGAGTTGGGCTTACTCCCCTTTGTGGACTGATCATGTCCTCAGGGCATGGCACTTCCCTTTAATCATGTGTTAGCTTTCATTCACCGCATCACTCCAATGGGGATTTGTTACCATATACATGTGGTAGTGATGTGTGTGAACACACTAGGACCGCCGAGGCATTTTTTCCCTCTTTAGGAGGTTTTTTCCCCCGTGCATTGTATATACGTCCATCACTCTAGGGCTATCTATCTTTCCATTGCACACTAAGTAATACACTCTCCATTGTGTGCCTTGAGCTTCCTTTGTCTTTTCCAAGCTGTGTGCGTTTCTTTGCAACCCTAATTCCAACAGAAAAAGGTCCTGAAAACTGCAATAGAACGTGCCAAAAATGTCATCCTATGGTCTAAGAACACTCTCATATGGTCAAAACGACTAAAAACAGTGATTTAAGCACTCAAATCTGCAATTAAGGCTCACTAACACGTAGTCATGAAGCACAAAAAAACTGACAATGCTTACACTTAATTGAAAAAGCACAGACAAAGGAACACAATACAAGTTTCAGATTTGAAAACGGATTACCCAATCCTTAGAAAAGTTGATTACAAGTTGGAGCAGCTCGTAGCTTGAGCTTATGTACAGCAGAGCTCTTTGTTCTTCTTCTCAAGATAAGCCCTCTTCACATTAAGGTCATTGACCTTTATAACTAGGGATTTCTAAATGGCCAGTGGCCAACTTACACGGACCTTTACAATTGTCATGATAGAATTACAACTCAGGGAACTGACTGCTACTCTAGAATTAGGATTTACACAGAGTATTACTACACTAGTTGGGAAAACTAATAGAGTACAAATGTGGTGTCCAGCTACGTGTCCGGCCAGGTGGGTGTCCATTCGGTTTGTCCTCAAACAGTGTGTGATGCCAAATTCCATATGAAGAGATCATAGTTGGATTGTAAATCATAGCCAAAATTGGTAGCACGTGTGTGTGTGTGTGTGTGTGTGTGTGTGTGTGTGTGTGTGTGTGTGTGTGTGTGTGTGTGTGTGTGTGTGTAGTTGTTTTACCTTAGATAATAAGACATAATTGAACTTTTGCATTCAAAAGACATCTAGCTTTAGAAAAACAAAAAGATAAGCACAGAAACAACTGGGTATTAGAATCATTTTTGTACAATCTTTGTAAGAATGAGGTCCCATTCCAGTATACAGATAGTAGAAGAACTTCCCGAATCATAAGTGAGTGTGCAATCCAGTGTAGGTCAGCTTGCCAAAGTAAAAAAAAACCCTCCAAGATAAGATAGAGTCCTTACCTGCATCCATCCAAACAAGACACTAGATATGTTAGCCTTGGATGTGTATTACAGGTATCTATGGACCCTACCAGTTGTTATCCATGTCGATCTTAAAAACTTTTATTTAACTTTGTACAAGCTTAGTCCAAATAGTAAATGTGTTTTTTAACAAAGGAGCCCAAAATTTTCCATTTATAGACGAAATTTACATCATTTTTATTAGAAGGTAATGCATTACCCCTTCTAATCCAAGTGTCAGAATCCTTCCATATTAAGTCACAATTCATCGTTTTTTTGTGAAAGCACTAGTATAGGCGGGTTTTTTTAAAATAAAAACTCTCTTAAATTAGTCACAACCCAGCCAAAATCTAGTCCAATGTTTGTTATTTGGTTGGGCAAAGTAATTAGGAAATCAGAACTTACCATATTTTGTAAGTTACCCTACCTTGATCATGCGAACCAGGGTAGCAGGAAGCCCTAAAAATTTATGCTACAATATGCAATCATATATGAGAAAATAATCATTTGTAGATTCCCTCATGACTGTTTCATTCAAAAAACCAAAAGAAGCGATGTTACCATCAAACGCCCATAAGTGACAGGTTTAGGCCAAATTTACACCAAAATTTTCAAGATCATAGCACCTATGTAGCTATTGAAAAAGGTAGTGTAATAACCAGACTTTAGGGAACCATCACCGAAGTAATCATGGTGACAACCAAAATCCTAGTGATGTAAATGGTAATCCCTCTCATTTTTTCCAAAACAATCCTTCCCAAGCATTAGATAGCAGTTTTAATCAGCAAAAAAGTAAACAAGCCGAGTAACTGCTAGTGAGCGAGAACGTAAATTAGAGCCCTTAATATAAAGCCATGTATCGAAACAACGATAGTACACATCCGGCCAAAAAAATATATACCCACTACTGGTGTGTGGCGGGTACAACTACAACCCCCTTTTTCCAAAATATCATGAGTTTTTCCCGACATAGAGTAATAATCAAGCAACAAGGCATCAAACAGCCTGCCATCCGGCAACCGAGATGTAAAGTCCCCAACCTGCCTATACCAAGATCGGGATGGGATCCTTGACATGTCTCTAGGTCTGATAACAATCAGAGTCTTTAAACCAGAAAAATCTAAGGAATAGACCTTTACCATTGACAATGGCTTGGGTCTATAGCCTTAGAAGAAGACCTAGCCCTATCTCGCAGCGAAAACAAGACAACGTATTAAAAGTCCAAAAAAAACTATTTCGGCCCTATAACTGCCACAATTGGGCTAAGGTATCCTCAACCAACGCTTTTTTCCCCCTAACAGATGCGAAGGCACATCCACTAGTGGACTCCTCTTCCAAGTGAAGAAGTTTTCTAAACGTTTTAGTGCGCAGGGATGGATAGTTACTTGACTAATCAGGTACACCCATCCATGATTGACATCCTTAGTCAATCCCCACTTGCCATCCCACACTCACACATGATTCATTTATCTTACTATCACATTGTTTTGAACATTTAAAATAATGGTTTCTTTTAACGTTTCATCACAGTAATTCCTTGAAGACAGCATTGAAAGCATTCTTTTAGAAAACAGACATCTTTAAACTTAAGACATGGTACTGTCAATCAAAACATTGTCCATAATAACCATGACGAGTACTCTTCTTGTCTCAAGACCACCTAAGGGTGAAAAACGACACCCATTCCTTATTCAAATCCGGAGTGGATAAAGCACCACCCAAGGTTCTGGGTGCCCATACACCAAAACAGTTGCCCATACAACCGTGCGGCTCCCCTAGGATAAAAAAACGGTATCGTAACTTATGTAGAAACATCAAGACATGACACGGAGTAGAAACTCATCGTTCATGGGGGTAACAGACTTATCCATGGCTAGAAAGACAATCATTATCATAAATTTATATTAAGGAGTCAGAGGTGTCTTGAGACAAGTTCTCTTAAGGATGATCAATCATATCTTTCCTATTTCAAAAGCCCTCAAATTGAAGGAGGCAGACGACGCGGCAAGGAAAGCCAAAGAGGTAGAAGAACAAAGACAACTCGAGGAGAGGGCTAAAGAAGCCTAAGAACAAAGTTATGGATCTCCCCGACCCACCTCACCGCCTACAGAACAACAGGACCATCCCATGCCTAGCCCACCACCATCACTTGTGGGCAAAGACACCAATAAAAAAGTGGAGCCTGAGAAAGAGAAAGATTTTGAGTCCATCAAACAAACAGAATCCGCACAAGAAGCTGACCACCACGAGAGACAAAAAAGAGAAAGAAGACGAGCTGGAACAGGAGAAGGCCACCGAAGATACTCAAAAGCCTGAAGAGAAAAAGGCAAGTGAAGCTGCACAAGAGACTGATAAAGAAGCAGATCTAGAAAACGAGTCTACCACTGCACAAGAGAAATAACCCGAGCCAGAGAATGAAGAGAGTCCGGCACCAGAAGAGACAACAAGATCTGAGCCATCACCCTCTACTTACACTCATCATGGAACCGCCGAGGCAACAAGATCTGAGCCATCACCCTCTACTTACACTCAGCATGGAACCGCCGAGGCAATAAGGCCACAGGATGATGAAGCAAAAGACCAGCCCTCTACCTCCACACAAGAGGAACCAACAACTACGACGCAATAGAAAGACACACATGAGGCTGCAAGCCCATCTCAACTGGCAAGACAGGATGATTGGCAGTCGAATGACGAGGTAATTGTACAAGTGAATGAATATGCACAGCAGATGCAAGAAATGACGGAGAGACTCCATTCAGCAGCACTAAGCCGCAGCACAAAGGCCAAAGAACTTGAGATGGGGGAAACTTGGACACATGTCTACCTGATATTTTCTTGGAGGTCTGTATGAACCAAGCCACAATGGCATGCACAGGGTACGTCCAATAGCTCTATATTCCTTAGCATACATGACTATGAGTCAAATTCAAGCAACGGCAACTGCTCTCAAAGAGGCGACAAGGTTAGCCACTTTCAAGTTCTTCTTGTTTTTTGTGTTTAACCTTTGAATTGGACATGATTTTCTTGTTGTGCAAAGGAAGTGCTTTGACATTTTTATGGGAAGTGAGGCTTCTACTCCATGCCAAAGTTATTTCCATTAAATTAGGATCAAGGATAATGGCACACAAATTTTGAAAATTGGAAACAATAGGATAAAAGCTCACAGTAATGTTGGGAAATAATAAAATCTAATGTATCCATGCCATTACAAATCGTGCAAGGCACAATGGCGCGGCTCAAACTATTGGACCATTGTAAAACCGAAGCGCTTCTCACTCTATTTTTCTCATATGCATGCATGGCATGCCAATATGGTGGGATTCATTCCACTAACTCATTGTTTACGCTTCCACTATAGCATGCTACTCTGTTTAGAAAGAATTGAGGTTGCTAGGTTAGCTTGTGATTGCACGTGACTACGGGTGAGTGAATGCTATGTTCAACCTTTAGGTATGCATGTGATTTGGTTTTATTTCATTGTTTATATATGCAGCAATGTTGTATTTTGTTAATAAACAAGTTCATCTGGTACCTAGATGTGATGGATTTTCACATTCGATGATGGTCCAAATATGCTAGCACGGTTTTCAAGTGGAAGGTAGTTAATTTTTTGTTGTGAGCCGTGAGCATAACATTAGCCATAAGCATTGGCAAGTAAAATTATCAATATGCAAGTTTGAATCTTTTTTTTTGCTAAATTTATGCACACTAGGTGTTATGGGCCCTATTATTTAGCAAAGGTTGATTTGGAGCGGCATGTATATTCATAACATTAGCAGCTTCTAAAGCATTTCACACTATATGTACAATCTCTCTATGAGATTAAATGTAGAACTACCAATCACCAATAGAGTTCATGGATCGGTTTGGGTGGTTGTAGATAAGCTCACTACAATTAACCAAGAGGCATTGCAAAAAATCTTGCAAGATGGAATAAGTTCAAAAGTGAAAATTAAATTGAAAAAGTACTTACCAATTTTTTGTAACCACCACCCTTGGCATCGGAAGTCTTAGCATCATGTGGTATGGTTGTGCTTTCAACGTACTTCAAGTGTTTTTTTTCCTAGAAAGCTGTAATTGCTTTGGAGTGATTATGCACCCAATCCATATGCAAAGAAAGGGAGGTGCCGTGCTCATAAATGCCTTGTTGTTCTCCTCATGATGTAGTGTTGATCGTTGAACTTGTCGAGGAGGACATCATACTAGAAGCAGAAAAATATCTATAGCAGTTGCACACAAAAAAGCGTACCTGAGTTTCCCAATATTGTTGGCAACTTGGCATGCACTTGTTGCAATTTATTTTGAAAACTTGTCGTATCCCGCTTGCCATAAATGGGTTGATGATAATCAATTTTTCCTACCAATATCTTGGAATTGAAATTAATGATCATCATTACCAATTTCCTTTGCCTTTCAAGTCAGTAGCCATGCCTGACTCACTTTTACTTCTAGGCAACCTTGCCTTGTTCAAGGTTGATGTGCACCATTGAAACCGTTGCATGGGTTATCCTTGTTGGAGCCTTGCTCCTTAGTCCATACATAATCACGTGCCTTGCTTGGATTCTTAGGGCCATTTTCCACCATTGCAATTATTTGTTACGACCCTTGCTTGTGTTGGGAGTACTTAAATTGCTTGTGTTGGGAGTATTTAAATTGTACAATTATGGAAGAACGCCCATGGAAACACACATGTCTGTTGCATGCCATAGCTATCAAGCACCTTTGAAAATACAAAGAAAAATCAATTACAGGCCTCATAAAGTTCTTAAGACAACTTGCATTGCCATCTAATAATCGTACGAGTTCAATTCAAAAGAGAACCAATAGCCTCTCTCGTCCTTAAGCAACCACTCCCTTGGCCAACACTGTAGGCCTTGTTCATGACTATCGCCTCTTTTCATGCTCAATGCATGCTTCACATGAGCACAAGCATGGTACCTTTGTAGCATGAAACATTCCTTCCATGACCCTCTCCCCTTGGTCCAACTACATGTCTCGGTTTGAACCTGGTGAATCTTCTTCTTGCCCCATGCATGCCACAACCACCACCATGCCTTGCATGGATTTTTAAAAACTTGCATGAGTAATTTGAGCTGATTTGAATCTCGCAAGTTTAAAACTCTTCACTGGGTCAAATCCAATTGCAATAAAGCTAATTTCAGTGTAGCTAATTGTCAAGCATCAATGTACTAAATCCGGGCTACCTTCAACTCATGAAGAACCAAAACAAAGAAAAAGGTTCAACTTGCACAACGTTTACATGGTGGAAATCACCCTTTGTGTGAACCCAACCCAATATGAACTCAAGACTAGTATAAAATCTTTACTGGTTATGGCGATCCTCTGCAATAGAGTGTGGATGGCAAGTAAGAAGGAGAAGATGTTGTGTTTCTCTCCTCAGCCAGGTCTAGCGATGAAAAATACTCCACGTGCCGGTGAAAATCTGTAGACGGAGAACACACTCAGGTTCATGCAGGTCAACTGCAGCCTACTTCTCTCCTCGAGCCATCGTTGCCGCCATGCATCCTCCTTGACTGCTTTTATCTTTGTCCCCTTTTGCCCTTGAGGACACTATGTCAACTTAAAAACAAGAGAGAGAAAGAGAATGAGAGGGAGAGAGAGAAGATCATCGTGATAGAAGATCCATGCTTCTTTGGAAAGAAGAGATAGATAGATAGAGAGAGAGAGAGAGAGGAGAGAGATGTCGATGAGAACAGAGCTTGCGCCTAGGCACTAGGGCACCATCGTCGACCTCTCCTATTGGGCGACTCCTTGGAGGACCTCCACGCTATCAACATCATAGCCAGACCTCAGTGCCATCCTCAAACATGTCCTCACTTGACTTATTTGAGCAATGGCCCTTCCCCCTTCTTTCTGCTTGAATCCCCGGGAGGCATCTATGCCCCCCTTGGTCTCTGACAAGGACATGCTGTCCACTAATTCTCTTACCTTATGCCTCACTGAGGCATTTACTACCGACCCCTCTGTTAAGGGGGAACATAAGGAAATGCTACTTGCTCAGTCGGTTATGCTCAGGTGTCAGCTTTCAAAACACGTGCTATTGTGTTGTACTTCATTGGAAAACTCCCTCCCTTGCATGAGATTGCAGGTTTTTGTGATCAAGGCTTTAAGAAAGCTATGGTTGACAAGGTATTCTATAATGGCTCTGGCTTATATGAAGTGCTCTTCTTCTCGTCTGAAGCTCAAAAGGATTTCCAACATGCATCCACTATCATCCTATGTGGACAGGTGGTTCATGTCTTTCCCTGGCAGCCCATGAAACAGATAAAAGAAGAACTCTTGTCCAAATGCCCTGTCTGGGTTGACTTTGTGGACTTACCTGCCTTCTTGTGGCCTAGTATAAAGGACGTGGCTGCTTCATTAGGAAAAGTACTATTTGCCCCTACCATTAACTACCCCAACACTGATACTCCCATGCCAGACACATTGGAAATTGAGCTAGAGACTATTAGCCGACTTGTTATCTATCTAAAATGGGGGAAATTAGCAGGTTCATGCTATCATTGTGGTAATTTGGGACATTTTTCAAAGAATTTTCCAACCATGGAAACTCACTTAGCTGATCTCATTCCCTCCTTCCCAGGCAAGAAACATTTAGTTCCTAGGGATCAAATATTTGGTAAGGTGGCAAGTACTCCACCTACTAAACTTGTCCCATCACTCCCACCAGATGGCTCATCTGAGTATGATGCTCCTCTAGGCAGATACAAATCTGCTTTACAAAGTTCTAAGAATAGGACCCTCTACCATGCAGGGAACCATGCAAACTCATCACCATCTTCCTCCCAAAACCCTAGACCCATGGAAAAGGGAAAAAGGGCAATGGATGCTGAAGTCTTTCAGTTGTCCAAGAAAACTTTCAGATGCAAAATTGGCTTTTCAGGATATGCATCTCCGAATACTTTTGATATCCTACATGATATCCCATCCCCAGACACTCTGGCAGCTATTGATTTTGTTATCCTTCAACACTCAACAAGTAAAATTGGTGCATGCCAAATCAATTTAGAAGTGCACATGTCTGACTCCCCAAGTGACGATGACACCCAGCTTGTCTTAAACTCCCCCCCCTCATGAAGATAGCCACCTTTAATGCTAAAGGGTTAAGCCACCCTTCAAGGCTTCTCACTTTTCACAACTGGCTTTTGACCTCTGATTTGGACATTTGTTTAGTGCAAGAGCACAAAGTTCATGATAAGGCTGGTACACTCAACCACTTTAAAGGGTACAATGCCTTTTATTGAGGGAAAAAGGGTGGCTACTCAGGTACTTTGACTTACATTAAGATCTCTCTGAACCCTCAATGGATTCTAGACCACCCATCTGGAAAATTCTCTCTCTTTAGTGTTGATTCCCTCTGGGGAACACTACAAATTTGTAATATCTATGCTTCTAATGCTACAGCTGACAGGCCCTCCCTCTAGTACTGGTTATCTGATCTAGATTGGACTCAGGGCTTAATTGGGGGTGATTTTAATATGGTTGTGAATGTTGCTCACACCACTTCCATGTCTACTATCATGAATGCTACTGAGAGTGCTGGCTGGGAAAATTTCCACAACTCTGCTAAACTCATAGATTCTTGGGAGGCTGCTGTGAGACCTTCTTCTGGTTTTACTTTTCACTCTACGTCCCACCAGACCTCTTGGTCTAGATTGGACAGGCTCTATTACATTGGTTCACACTGGCTGCCTAATTCTGAGAAGATGTTTGTTGATGTATCTACTACAATGTCTGATCACTTTCCTCTTTGTTTGAACCTTATTGACTATGCTTTGGAAAGTATGCATTTGTATGGTCATATTAAACCTCTTATGGTCAACAATTCTTTGTTAACTCATGCAGATTTTAAACAGCAAGTGAATGCTCTCATACCGTATGCAAATGCACATTACACTAACCCCCTAGTTGCATGGTTATGTATTGTATCTAGGATGCAGCAATGTATTAGAATTGTGGGCAAGATAGTAGCCAAGCAAGGGAATTTGAAGCTGTTGAGAGCCAAATGCAAGGCCCAGGTGCTTATTCACAAAGCTGGTCAAAATCTAGTTCTCTATCAAACTGAGCTTATTGAACTGGCTGAGGCTAGGGCCACCATTCTGGAATGGGAAATGGCCCAAACTGTTAAACAGAGGTTTCTATGTAGACAGTGGGTGTTGGAAGATGGTAAAGATGCATCCAAACCTTTCTATAAAGAAACTTAGATGTAAGAAGAGTAGACAGAATCTTGTGGTGTTACATCAGGATGATGGGTCTCCTCTGACCAAGGTATGTGATATCCTGGAAAAGTTTTCAAATTACTATAATGAGCTGCTTCATGTGCAACCTCAAAACTCAGAAAGCAGACAGACAGCTATTCATACCCTGCTTGATACAGTGAATCCATGCATTGAAAAGATCACAGCTGATAGATTGGAGCAACCTTTGCAAGAAAAGGAAATTTGGTATGCATTGCAAAAATTGCCTAATGAGAAATGTCCAGGCATTTGTGGGTTATCAAAGGAGTTCATGATCTCCTTCTGGCCTGAACCGAAAGAAATTATTTGTCCATTGCTCAATGCAGCTTGGATCTCTCAATGCATGGATCCTGCACTCAAGCAGGGTATCATAAAGCTGATTCCTAATAATAATTTTCCCAAATCTTTGGTAGAATGGAGGCCTATCACCATGATGGGAATGCTGTACAAGATCCTGGCTAAAACCATAGCTATTAGAATTACACCTGAGCTTAGAAAGTGTATACACCCGGCTAAGACTGGTTTCATAGAAGGAAGATCTATCTTTGATAATATTCTTATAGTACAGATAGGTATTGAGCATGCTTTGGCTACTCAGTAAGATATGGTGATGTTTTAGATTGACTTTGTGAAAGCTTTTGATACAATCCAATGGGATTTTGTATCTACTGTCTTGAATAAACTAGGGTTTGGACCCAGAATCAGTGGCTTCATCTATCTTATTGGCTAGAATGCATATTCTAGAGTCATAATCAATGGAAGACTGTCTGATAAAGTATATATTGCCAGATCTATTAGGCAAGGCTGTCCTATAAGCCCCCTTTTTTTTGTTGTTGTTGCCAGTCATCCTTTGTATGCATATCTGGACAACTTGGCTCATAAAGGAAACCTGCAAACTCTGCACCTCGGCTCTAAGCAAGTCTTAGGGAAGGGTTTTGTTGATGACACCTTCCTGTTCTTGAAAGCTCATAATGTAAACATCATGAGGTGTATGAAAGTGTTGGATGTGTATGTTATAGCAGCTGGTCTGCATTTAAATTTACAAAACTCTTCTTTGGTAGATGTATCAGCCAGAGATTTTGCTGCTCTTGTGTGGCGTGGTAAGAGAGTGCATAAAGGCCAGGTGTTTAGACACCTGGGCTACCCTATAGGAGTGCAAGTGCCCCAAAACACACTACAACAATGGGTTGTAGATAGAGTTCATACCAAAATAGCTGGTTGGCACTGTGGTGAATGGCCAATCCATGTGAGGCTCAGAATAGTAGTCCAGGCTATTCTCATCCCTTACCTGCTTTACTACCTTCCTTTGTTGCTGGCATGCACTGATAGCATGCTTCACAAGTGTACTTCTTTGATGGCTAAATTTCTTTGGGGAATATCCTCAATATCTGCTGCTTTGGTGTCTTGGGGGAAAATCAATTCCCCATATCAGCTAGGTGGCTTGCCTCATCAAACATATGTTGGACTCTGACACTGAATCGGCCCTATGTATGTGGAAACTTATAGACCGCGTTGTAGTATGTTTCCATGGATCCTAGAAAATGAACTCTTGGGACAAGTTGTTTACTGTAGCCCCTCTGAAAATTGGTTTTGACATTTTCACACTGCTTGTTAGGTCCTAGAAGAAAATCTGTTCTGCTCTCATCTGGTAGGGCAGAATGAGATATACTGGAAACTCTTTAGGTGCTGAAAATCTGCATTGTCTTTGTCAAGGAAGGGAATTGCTCAAATTAGTCAAGTGCCGGACTCTAACCTACATTTGAAAATTTTTGCAGTAGCAAGGATGCAATATAGACTTGGGTACAGATGTAGAAGAGATTTGCACCAGCTTGGAGCTCATGTATACAGCTTGCCAATATTTAACTCAGTCAATGCAAAAGACAAATTCAGAGACTGGACATTGCCCGGCCACTCAACTAACTGGTGGAATTCTCATACAGAAGTGTTTTATGCTGAGCTATTACCCCCAAATAATATGTATCAGATATGTAACAAGCAATGGGCTCTCAATATGAATGTAACATGGTGGAACAATGTACTCAGTAAAATCTGGCTTGTACCAAATCAGTTTAAATTTAAATTCTTCTTGTGTAGAGTGTGTACAATTACTTTGTCCACTGCTACAAACTTGAACAGGAAAGGCTTCACAAATGGGAATTGTTCTAGATGTAAGAAAAGGGAAACTGTGAGACATGTTTTTTGGCATTGTAAAATTGTTGCAGAATGGTGGAAATGGGTTGAGTACATGTGGATTACATCTTGGGGGGTTCAGATAACAAAACACAAGCTCACTTTTGATAAAGTGAACACACAACAAGACTCTGCACTTCAGTTTTCTCTGCAATCCTTTAGAATCTGGTTTCTGTGGTTCATTTGGTCAATGAGAAATATGCAACTTTTTGAGAAGTATACAGGGCTCAACCATACAGTTCCTATGAAAGTCATCAGAGAGAGGATGCTAGAAGACACCATGGTGTTGAAAGATAAAGCTCTCAGAGATACAGTATTGCATATCCTCAAAAAACTCCCAGTTTGATGAGGAAGTATGCTAAATTGTAAAATGCTCTTGTAAATATAATATAAAATCTTTCTTAAAGAGAGAGAGAGAGAGAGAGAGAGAGAGAGAGAGAGAGAGAGCATGCTTCTCCATGCCAGTTATCCCCCTCCTCCATAGTTGTTGTGCTCCCTCGGCTCTGATACCAATATGAGACCAGGGGAACTTCATTGAGGATTCTCCACCCTACCACCCTTTATATAAGCACATGGCCGTCCATAGCTAGAATCTCATGTCCACATATACCACTTGGCCGTTGGCCTAGATCGATAACCCCCCTAGGGTTTCCATTGGCCTTACACTCCTCATGAATGTAATAGGCCTTAAGGAACCCAAAATAACATGAATATTTTGACAATATTGAGCATGGAAATATGAACTTTGATGATAGGTTAGCAGAATGGAAAAACTGCACATTCTTTGTACCTAATTCTATCTTCCCCAAAAACTGTTGTGTGCCAAAAATAAGTATAGTTTTTGATCACCAACCCATAGAAGTTTGTGGAAAAATTTATGTCTCGTGAGATAAAAATCTCAAGTCTTCTGAATTAGTATGCAATATACCACAAGAAATGAGTGTTTTGAGTGAAATGCAATGGTACATCAGATTTAGAGGCATGCCATGGTGAGAATAGAGATATTTTACACGATTCTCAGTTTTCTCATATGCAGTGGTCATTGAACTATGAGATCACGAAAGGATTTCCCACAAAGACTAGAATGTCTATAGTATAGCAAGTTTTTTCAAAACATCCAAAAAGACACTATTATGTCCTATTACGCTGTGAGCGGGATGAAAACACACACAGCGCCTCTATAACGACCCGACACACACTCTTGGGAAGATACACACACACACACTATGGGGCACCACTCGGCATAGACAACACACCTGGTCGAGACAGGGAACACACCTCTGGAGTGAGAGGAGAGAGACTATCCACTTGCCCACTCCACACACACACACACACACACACACACCCAAAAACCTCAGCTCAAAAGAGGAGAATTTTTGATTTTTAGATACAAATGAGCTTGGGCCAACACCAATGGGGCAAACAGCTCACACAATATGGGTAAAAGATACCAGATACAATCACAAACTAGAGCAGAAACTTCGCTCATAGGAGAAACTTACACAAAAAAATAGCAGAAAAAGAGTGAGGAATTTGGCAAAATGGACAGCGCCATCGCGTCCGGAACGGCCCAAAACCCCAGTCTACAATGTCAAAGTGCTCAAATCCGACCTCGGATGAGCAGTTTACGGCCAAAATAGGCTCCAAAAACACCAAAAACACACCTGCGACTGTTCCTCCTCTCTTCTCCACGTTTTTTCTGGTCTTCTCTCTGTTTTTTCAGTTCCCACACTTAGCTTTATTAGTTGGGCACCCTTGGCATTTTAGATGACCTCAAACGGACCCCGAACAGGCCAAAAACTGACCTCGCAGTGCATAGTTGTCACCTTTTTGCATCATTCGCACACCTGGCACTCAGCTTTTTTCCAATAATGCATCTCGCCACCACGTGAAGTGGCCCCAAAAAGTGGTCCTAATGATGACCTTTTTGCATAACTCTCACAAGAAAACACCACTTTGTGTCCGTATTCATCCACGTGCAAATATTGACCCCGTTCGGCCTCCTGGCGCCACTCGATGCCATCTGACGCACTTGCTTACCTCATGCCGTCGGCCCGCGGATAGCTTCCTCGAGAAGTTTTACGCGCTATAAAATCCTCATTATTGTAGAAAAAACATACTGGTACTAGTGATAGTGAAAATCGATGCACTATGTACACGCTGTCCTACCTGTACACATGTGGGCCCCACGTAACCACCTGGCTCTAGAAAATGGGCAATCCTTTATTTGATGCACCATGCATGTGTATGTACATATGCGCAATCCCTTGCTCCAAAAAACTCCTGACATAATTTTCCCACCCCCTAGCCTGCTAGAGCATTCATGCTCAGCAGCAGCACTAGTAGATGCTCATTCCACCTGGATCAAAAGGCCAAAGGCATATTGCCTGATTCACAAGAAGCATCATAACACCACACCTACATTTGTCAACAATCAACCAAAATGTACCATAGGCATATCCAACTAACACATCCGCCCTGTCTGGAGTTCCAAAAGCATAAATATTGCATGCGACATTCAACCCAACCGATAGAGACAACTCAAGTGACTCATCACCTGGCATCTTGGCTTCACCAGCCATAGCAACAACCTGCAAATCATGCACCCAAGTAGCTAAAAGCATTGTGTGAAGGTAAATTTGTTGATATCCAAAACACAAAAGTATCCCCGCAGCACACATATCCCTAGCATAGGCATCCATATATATGAGATTGGACTCATATATGCCAAACCCCTTCTCATCATCATAAGCATACTCATTATCACACATAACTTTATCCACATCATAATCATGGCTAGCACCACTATCCATAGCTTCTAGCATGGGTTCATTAGTCTCCAAGAATACAGATCCCTGCTCTAAACCACAATCACGCTCACAAATTGGTTCAATCACTGCACATACATCAAAATATGGCTTCAAAACAGGCTCCACATCCAACAAATCCACAAAATGTCTCTCAACCTTGCCCTCTTCCCTAATTTCCAAGGAACTAGTATCCAAAGATACGTGCTCATCATCAATAACCTCAACCTCACACTCACACCCAGAATCACAAGGTACACAAGTAGCCAATGCATCCTCTTCAAGACTTTTCAATCCTATATCCAAAGCATTACTCACCTCTTTAGGCTCTTCCATAAACCTGTCAACCTGCAAGACCTCTTTACGCTTCACAATAGACCTTGGGAAGAAACGAGAAACATCATAGGATAGGCTACTTTTCACCTGCTTAGGCTTTAACTTCATCTTCCATGCCAAATCCATCTTGCACATGCATACCTGTACTGATACCATGTTCCTCAAGACGCTTAAACTTCCATTCCTTGTGCTTTGCAATGCATACTGCATCTTCAAAAGACTCGGGCCTCTTCAACTCAACCTCGAACCGCAACCAAGGTGACAAACCATCAACAAAAAAACTTTTCTTCAATGAACAAGGGGGGGTCTCATCCTTAAGAGCAACACACCAACGAGTCCATAAATCTGTAAATTCTTGTACATAGGCATCAACACCTTGACAAGAACCTTGCTTAAGAGCATTGAGCTCATTCCATACTACATTTGCATCTTCCACAACCTGGAAATGCTCTAAAAAAGCTTCTATAAACTTGTCAAGACTCAAACCATAAGAAGAAGCCACTGCTTCTTTAGCTTCCAAATCCATGAACCAAACACGGGCCTCATCTTTCAAAAGCAATCCAAATAGCCTCAAAATCTTGTCCTCATCACACATATTGTTGCTTATGCATGCCACCACAACTTGCTCCAGAAAGTCTTCCGCATCTTCACCACTTCTTCCATGAAATTCCGGATAAGAGAAAGCCATGGCTACCCAAGTTACAATGCTTTGAGAACCCCTTCGAACACACGTGCAAGAACCCAAGACTTTTGACTGACTCAATTCCCAGAAACTTCAATAGAGCTCAACTTCAGATAAGGACAAACACATGCACATCAAATGAGTTTTCATAGTTGATCATTGGAATTACAACAGGTAAAGGACATTCCAGGATCTCTCGTAATCTTCTTGGCCCGAACATAAAGACTATGCGCTGTTGGAAAAAAATCTTCCTTGACACATGAACATTAATCTGAATTCTTTGAGTTAAATGAAAAGGAGTGAACTGAGGGCCATTTTGATCATCTATTAAAGCCAACCATAAAGCTCCCAAGAAGGCACACCTGACTCAACCTCTGATTTTGCCAAAATTTCAGCTGCATAACAGCATAAATGGCTCAAAATACCAAAAAACCAGCCATCATAACTTGGGAAAATTTCGACAGAGTTTCCCCAGAAGTAGAGCAGTAGGAACCCAAAATATAGACTGTCTATGTATGCATAAACTGTCAACAATAGAACCCGAGCATCAAGTAGGACTCACTAGTACATAGCCTATGGCGAGGTCACAAAAAGGGTGCTCCAGCTACCTATATCACCGAAAGGATCTCCACATTTGAGAATCCCCCAGCTCAATAAAAACCTCACGCTATCGACCCTCACACGAAGGCTAATGCAAATCGCATATAGTCAAGTCTCAGAAATGACTATTTTCCAGACCAAGTCTCAGAAATGGCTGGGACTGCCAAATACAACCAAGTATGGCTCCACAAATGCGTACAATGGCAGTTTCCACAAGTAACGTACAATCTAGCAGACAATGCGCTCAAACAGGCGCCAAGTGATGCATTTCCACAACAACTGCAAGTGACATCACTGCTAGTATATCACTGTACTCCAGCTACCTGTACTTGTGTGAATCACCTGTACCTGTAACTGTACCTGTCCCTGTAACCTGCAACCTGTAACCCCGAAGCTCAAAGCTCGAAGCTCGAAGCAGAAGGTACTCGAAGAAGATCCTCAGTGGGGGCGCCAAAAGAATGTGAGTGGGATGAAAACACACACAGCGCCTCTATAACGACCCGACACACACTCTTGGGAAGATACACACACACACTATGGGGCACCACCCGGCGTAGACAACACACCTGGCCGAGACAAGGAACACACCTCTGGAGTGAGAGGAGAGAGTCTATCCACTTGCCCACTCCCCACACACACACACACACACACACACACACACACACCCAAAAAACTCAGCTCAAAAGAGGAGAATTTCTGATTTTTAGATACAAATGAGCTTGGGCCAACACCAGTGGGGCAAACAGCTCACACAATATGGGTAAAAGATACCAGATACAATCACAAACTGGAGCAGAAACTTCGCTCATAGGAGAAACTTACACAGAAAAACAGCAGGAAAAGATTGAGCTATTTGGAAAAATGGACAGCGCCATCGCGTCCGGAACGGCCCAAAACCCCAGTCTACAATGTCAAAGTGCTCAAATCCGACCTCCGATGAGCAGTTTACGGCCAAAATAGGCTCCAAAAACACCAAAAACACACCTGCGGCTGTTCCTCCTCTCTTCTCCACGTTTTTTCTGGTCTTCTCTCTATTTTTTCAGTTCCCACACTTAGCTTTATAAGTTGGGCACCCTTGGCCTTTTAGATGACCTCAAACGGACCCCGAGCAGGCCAAAAACTGACCTCGCAGTGCATAGTTGTCACCTTTTTGCATCATTCGCACACCTGGCACTCAGCTTTTTTCCAATAATGCATCTCGCCACCACGTGAAGTGGCCCCAAAAAGTGGTCCTAATGATGACCTTTTTGCATAACTCTCACAAGAAAACACCACTTTGTGTCCGTATTCATCCACGTGCAAATATTGACCCCGTTTGGCCTCCTGACGCCACTCGATGCCATCTGACGCACCTGCTTACCTCATGTCATCGGCCCGCGGATAGCTTCCTTAAGAAGTTTTACGCGCTATAAACTCCTCATTATTGTAGAAAAAACATACTGGTACTGGTGATAGTGAAAATCGATGCACTATGTACACGCTGTCCTACCTGTACACATGTGGGCCCCACGTAACCACCTGGCTCTAGAAAATGGGCAATCCTTTATTTGATGTACCATGCATGTGTATGTACATATGCGCAATCCCTTGCTCCAGAAAACTCCTGTGACAACGCTACCAACGTAGTGTTAAGTGTATTTGTTTGAGTGCTTGGTCAATGAGTTTGAACAATTAGTAGCTTCAAAATTCTGTGAGCAAATGTAGCACATATAAGCATAGTTGGACAAATTTTGAGGCAACAGTTGTGCACGTGGGTGACCGACATATGGTCTCAAAAATAGGGAATGATTTTGGTGATGTAGATGTTTCAAAAGAACAAGAAGATCATGGTTTGTTGAGAAAGATAGGATGGCATGAAAAAATGTAGAAAGAAATTTGTGCACAACTTAAGATAAAAAAGCTGATAAATCTCTATAGACGGAGGAGTATACAAGAGAGGAGCAGAAGGAGAGAAGCCTAAAAATGTTTTTAGATGAGTCAACTGTATCTAAAGAGAGACTCATGCAAGTGTATGATTATAGCCATATACAACTACATATGGATGAGGGTATGGTTAAATTTTTTTGATCCGACATTCATTTTGATCCGACTTTTTCTATACAAGAACTCTTAATTACACATATAGTGTAGAGTCTCTTCCTGATGAGAGGCTAGATTCTTCACTTGATGCAAACACATTTGGAAATCTGGATTTTCAATCACTAGTAAGTGATCGCAAAGAACTAACATATGCAAGCCAGATAGAGCTTAATGCTATCAGTTCATAGGGGATGTGCTAGGTTTTGTGATGCACACGTGACACATCATTGATTCCAAATCAAATGATGGCCATTTACAGGGGGGATAAAAATTTGTGTATCTATGTAATGCTAACCCAATATATTATGATGATGCTATCGTGAGATAAATTTAATTTTAACTTTGAGATACATGCTAGATCTTGTGTGGATGCACTTGAAAGATATCTTATGGAGGATAAAAGGGATCGATAATTTTTTACAAAGTAAAAGATCCCTATGCATGTTACAGGTGATGATGCTTCTTTTGACTAGTACACAAGAAATTCATTGGTTTCATTGGCCCAAGACAAAGGAACTTATACAATTCTTCTCGTATGGGCACCCACACACACACATATTTTATCTGTCAGATCCTTCACCTAAAATGGAAAGCGTTTTGAGTATGCTCTTTCTCTCTCTATTTGGATAAATTTTTTGATGATATTTGCTTCATATGCATATGCTTTTCCATTTGTGGCCCATCATAAATAACCCCACTATCTATATCCATTGATTCTTCACAAAAAGTCATCTTCTTACATACTGCTCAAGTAGTTGAGTTTCTATCTCTTCCTTTCAGCTCACGTGCCCCTTTGAGGGTTTTTCCATGCTTGCCTACCCTTCTGGGTTTAGTACAAGGTTGTCACACACACATGCGTATGCATTTGCATGCACAGACATGCACACACAGCACACACACACACACACACACACACACACACACACACACATAGGTTATTGCACAGGACAAGGGATTCAACCGCATGACAAGAGGCCCTTCAATTTCCTCTCAAAGATTGAATTAAGTCTACTCAATCGATCTCGCCTGGATGATCAATTTTACTCCCCTTTGGAGAAACACGATAGATGCGTATACATAAATAATTTCCATCTCTTATTTGTTGATTGGTGCCGCCTTCAAATAAGGTAATTTCAAAAATGATGTAGTTGTCTTATACAAATAATAATGAGTACTCTCTCTAACACGCACACACATATGTTGGTGTAACACTTCCCCATGTGGTCACATGAACATGCATAAAGTGGTCGATGGGATTACACCTAAACATAGGTCATTCATAATGATTTTGAATGAGATTCAATCCCCTTCGTTATGATTCCTGCTTTATAAACAATTTTGTGTTTTTCATTTCTCAGTCGACTTATTTCTTCGTTCTCTGACCTCCCATCTTCTCCCTCACGGTACACTGTCTACTCACTCAGGAGATGCTACACACACACACACATACACACACACACACATGCACACACACCCATGCATGCGTGCACACAAACACACACACACACCTTAACCCCATTGGATTAGCAACAAAGAGATTGGAATAACTCATTCATTGATACATAGTGGATAACAAAGTCCTTGCCCTCACCGTCTATTTGCCTCATGATTGGCAGAGCAACTTTACACACACACAGACATGCACGCACGCACACGTGCACACACACACCCCTTAACCCTATTGGATTAGCAACAACGAGATTGGAATAACTCATTCATTGATACATAGTGGATAACAAAGTCCTTGTCCTCACCGTCTATTGGCCTCATGATTGGCAGATAAACTTTGCTTTCATGCTCGGGACCAAATGGTAGCTACATCTGGCACCAACACCCTACTCTTCAGCTCATTAGGGGAATTTTGAGCTCATTTTTGGGCCTTGCAAGAAATTTTTGATGTGACGCAGCTTGCAAAAAGTGGGGATTCAATTTGCATTTGCAAATCAGATCCAAATTTATCAGAGGTTGGATATTTAGAGCCTACTCTTCAAATGCTATCTATTGATATATAACATGCATGTATCGGACATTGCCTTCATATAAATATAGAGAAAGGTGATTTTAGATTAATGTAATGTTAACAAAAACTAGCCGATTGAAAAATGTATCAAAGCACAAGACCACACACATGGACACCTCAAATTCCATAATTGCCAGGACTCCTCGTTAAGACAATTTTAATTGACACAAACCATGAATATTGAATTGCTGAACATTGAACACAACATACTTACAATCTCTCTAATATTGACTCACAAATAGACTTGCTCATACTCCAATACAAAGAGAAAACACATAATTGTGGCATAAGACACTTCTCGTCTTTATCAAGGAATTAGTTACGACATGGATTCAACGCTTCAAGGATTTTATACAAAAGCTTTCATTTAAACACCTTTTCACATCTCATCACTTCCTAAGGTTCCTCTGTGCCCGGTTTATCTCTCGTTTACACCTAGCACAACTCGATGGTTGATTTGATAGAAAATCTTTCATTTGAACACCTTTTTCACATCTCATCACTTCTCAAGGTTCCTTTAGGCCTTCTTTATCTCCCATTTACACTTGGCACAATGCAGTGCATGGTTGATTTTCCAAAATAAGACCTTAATTCCACAATCCTTGATCAAATTTCAAAATATGTCAAATGCTTTTTCAAAACTTTTTTGGATTTTTTAATAGATATATTGAGGTAATTCTACATATACACACAGCTGCTTGGACTTTAATGCAAGTTTTAGAGCTATACAAGCATAATCACCTTTCCCTTCTCCCACATACTTAATCATGAAAATTACTCAGTAGTGGCAACCTGAGTCAATTTAGGTTGCTCTTCCGTGGATTCCTTCACTTCAAAATTTCTTTGAACTTCTCCATCCTACATTTCTTCATCAGTTTTATTCTAGTTTGCCATCTAATCCTTCTTACTGAACTCTGAATCAACATCATTTACACTCCCTATTTCCTTCGGCTTCTCAACGTTATCCTTGTCTTTTGATTCCTTTTCCTCGTGATTTTTTGTTTTCCAAATTTTTGACTTTTCCACGACGTTCTTCTGATCAAATTTGTGTTGAATCTCTAGGCTTGCCAACTTTGTCACCATATACATGTGGTAGTGATGTGTGTGAACACACTTAGGACCGCCGGGGCATTTTTTTCCCTCACTAGGATTTTTTTTCCCTTGTTCATTGTATATACAACTATCACTCTATGACTATCTTTTATTTCCATTGCTTCACTAAGTAATACACTTTGTATTGTGTGCCTTGAGTTTCCTTCATCTTCTGCAAGCTCTGTGTGTTTTCTTGCAACCCTAATTCCAACAATTGGTATCAGAGCAGGTTGCATCCTCGCGAGCTTAATCACAAGCAGCTCTAGCACAAGCCTACTCACTTTCTCCAATTTTTATGAGCTTTGGTGAGTGTGAGCAAGTCAAAAAATAATTTTGGAGAACTTATAGAGCTTAGTATATGTAGATTTTTGATTTGGAGCTCAATTTGACGTTTGTTTCCTATGCTTATGCTTCTTCTACGAGTGGTAAATCACCTGTTCCTAATGGTTCTGATGGAATCAATTCGTTTGGGAATTTTGGTGATAAGGAAAAAAAGAAGATGCACTGCCATTATTGTAAAGCTAATGATCACTTGATAAAGTAGTGTCATAAATTGAAGGCCAAACAGGCTAAGAAGAAAGAGACTTGCTCCACCACTAATGCTGGTTCTACTACAAATGAAACTATTGTTTATTTTTTTGTGAGAGGAGAGTGTGATGCTAATGTTGATGTAGAATGGGCTTTTAGTGCAGAGTGCACTTATGATCCTTCTATCCATGATGCATGTTTGTCATTTGCTGCAGATACTCAAGTGTGGTACATTGATAGTGGTGCTACAAAGCACATTACCTCTCATCGTGTGACTTGGTTACCTCTCTTGAGGGTGTCCCTCATGGGAATTCAGCCACTTGTGCTAACAATGCCTCTTATCCGATCATGGGAGTTGGAAAGATTATGTTGGCTACAACAAAAGGAAGCTCTTTCACACTTGTTGACGTATTGTATGTGCCTAGGATCAAGAAGAATCTTTTGTCTGTATCTTCACTTTCTGGACTTGTAGTCATATATGTGGACGACAGATGTCCAATACATGATCTTAGTTTCAATGATAAAATTGTTGCATCTGGCATTTTATGTCATGGGCTGTATAAGCTCACTTTGTATGACAAGTGTGGGCAAAATGTTTCAAATGCAGTTGTGGATTATAAGGCTGTTTCAGATGCAAGACTTTGGCATGCACATTTTGGACATCTGATTTTTTCCAGTTTATTGCGTTTGCAAAAAAATTATATGGTTGCTTCTTTTCTGCCTCTTGAAGCACCTATCAAACATGTTTGTGAAGGCTGGTATTTTGGGTAAGATGTAGTGTTTGAAGTGTCCAAAGGACGGTTCCAGTTAGGGCCACATGCAAATTGCATGTGGCTTATGCATAGTGACATTTGTGGGCCGATGCAAACCCCATCCTTGGGCAATTACCTTTACTTTGTGACTTTCATTGATAATTACTTTAGGCATGCATGGGTGTATCCGCTTAAAGCAAAGTCCAAAGTGTTTTTGTGCTTCAAGCAATTTTTGGCTATGGCTAAAAATATCTTGAAATGTACTATGGGCACCCTCTGTTCCGATGGAGGGGGGGGAGTATATGTCTCATGAATTTAATGCATTTTTGGCTAGTTTTGGGATAAAACAACAATGTACAATGCCTTATACACCTTATCAAAATGGTGTTCCTAAGAGGAAAAACGTGTCAGTTATGGAAATGGCACAATGTATGGTCAAAATTAAAGCTTTGCTGCATTGGTTTTGGCTTGAGGCCATCATGTGTGCCACTTATTTACTTAGCAAGTGTCCTATGAAATCTTTGTAGTCTATGACTCGATATGAAGAATGGCATCATAGAAAGACTTCTATTGAGCACATGCGTGGCTGTTTGGCATATGCTTTGGTGTCACAAATGCAACGCAAGAAACTGGATGATAAGGCTGTCAAAAGTATTTTTGTTGGTTATAGTGCTGAAAGAAAAGGGTACAGGTTGTATCATCTGCAAAAAAAGTGTATCTTGGTCTCACGGCATGGTGTGTTTGTAAAAGATTCTATTCAGCCCTTGCCGTCATGTACTAAAGATAGTAATGCTAGCTCATAGGACATTTATGACACTTTGTTGCCTCTTTTCAGTAGTGGAAGTTCAAATGTAAAATCCAATGAGTCAAATGTACAACCTATGGTGGGGGTTTTTGAAAATGTTAATATCAACCTATTACCGATGCATATGTACATGATGTACTTGATGAGGAAAGGGATGAGAATGAGGAGGTTAGTGGTATGCCTAAATGGCTGGTGCATACTTTGCATTATAGTAAATTGGATGCACCTTTGTCCAGTTGTACTCGTTCACGTTCTCACCATGCATCTTATGCATCAGACTGTTATGATTTGGCTGTGCCTAGCTTATGTGATGTTGAGGAACCTCTGTCTTTTGATGAGGTAGAGAATTCAAAAAATTGGATGACTGCCATGTAATCTGAATATGACGCACTTATAGAAAATTACACATGGACTTTATGTGATTTGCCTCCTTGAAAAAAGACCATTGATACAAAGTGGTTTACAAATTGAAATGCAAGAGGGATAGTGAGATCGATCGCTATAAGGATCGGCCTGTTGCAAAAGGCTATGCACAATAAAAAGGCATAGATTATGAAGAGACTTTTCTCCCACTTGTCGTATGACTATTGTGCATTTTCTATGTGCATTAGCAGATCATTTTGGTTGGGATGTACATAAGCAAGACATTGTTACAAATTTCTTGTTGAATGGTGACATATTTGAGGAAGTTTATGTAATGTACCCTCGCGGTTTTGTCAAGAAAGGACAGGAAGATAAAGCGTGCAAATGTAAGAAAGCTTACAGTATGGGTTGAATCAATCTCCTCGTGCTTGGTATGAGAAAGTTGACACTCATTTGGTCAAAAGAGGCTTTTGTAACAGTCCAACAGAAAGCACATTGTATGTAAATTTTGAGGGTGATGTACCTCTCATTGTCTTTTTCTAGGTGGATGATTTGCTGATCACTGGACCAAATGAGAGACATATTGCTGAATTTAGGGCTGATTTGAATGCTACTTTCAAGATGAAATATTTGGGCATGTTGCATCATTAGTTGGGTATATAGTTTAAGTAGTGCGATGGTTGTATTGTTTTGTGTCAGACAAGTTGCATAGAGACATTGCTATGTAAGTTCGGACTTGAGGATTGAAAACCTATTGCCACTCCCATGGAAACAGGTTTGAAATTGAATCTTCATGATGCTGCTGATCCTGTTGATGTCACTCTTTGGATGCCTCATTTATGCATGCAACACAAGGCCGGATATTTAGTTTGCAATCTCATAGGTATGCAAATTCATGCATAGCCCAGGGTCTAAGCATTGGCAGGCTGTCAAGAGAAGTTTTTGCTACTTGAATAACACTTTACATCTTAGCTTGTTTAATCCCAAGGGGAAATCATTGCTACCATATTTGTATGATTTTTCGGACTCAGATTGGGCTGATTGTTGTGACATGCGAATGCCCATAAGTGGTTTTTGTTTCATGCTTGATAGTTCATGTATCTCATGGTTGATCAAAAGGAAACCTATTGTGGCCACTTCTAGTTGTGAGGCTGAGTACAAGGCAATCTTCATAGCTATGGTTGACTGTCTATGGCTTAGATTCCTTATGACTGATTCTGGTGTTGGACACAACACTGCCAAAACTATCTACACTGACAGCCAGAGCGCATTAGCAATTGCAAGGAACCCAGTTTTTCATGCTCGCACAAAGAACATTGAGGTGCATTACCACTATGTCAGGGAGAGTCTCTGAGTAGGAGAGATCAACTTGGATTATGTGCCAATGCAGGAAAACCTTACAGATCTTTTCACAAAGGCATTGTCTCATGAGAAGTTTGAAGCTTTCCACAAAGCTTTGGGATTACTCCCCTTTGTGGACTGATCATGTCCTTAGGGCATGGGACTTCCCTTTACTCTATGTGCCAGCTCTCATTCACCACATCACTCCAAAGGGGGATTTATTACCATATACATGTGGTAGTGATGTGAGTGAACACACTTAGGATCATGGGGGCATTTTTTTCCTCACTAGGAGGTTTTTCCCCCCATGCATTGTATATACGACCATCACTCTAGGGATATTCTATCTTTCCATTGCACACTAAGTAATACACTATATTTTGTACCTTGAGCTTCCTTCATCTTCTCCAAGCTATGCGTGTTGTCCTGCAACCCTAATCCCAAAAAACTTAGCTACAGATGTATAAAAATTGCTTGCTTCAACATATTCTGATTTCTCCTTAAGAAACTAAAATCTCCAACTTCAATTGCGTATTCTCCTGCTTCAATTTATCCACCATATCAGATAGGGTCTCATTCTTTGTCAAACAATCAAGATCCTCCTTTGTTATAAAGCCTTGTACAATCTCTGCATATGGTTCTAAACAAAATCTTCCACCTTATTTTTGATAATGTGCCACACTTATTTTTGTGTCTTAAGTACTTTGTCCTTCATTAGTTTCACTTTTGCATCAGTTAATAGAACTCCAATACTTGTTTCTCCATCATCATAAATAACAGTTCCATCATTCTTTTAAGTACCTCATTCTCTGCTAGCAATGCACTAGTTTTACCTCCAAGAACATATAGCTTTGCACCCATTAATTCTTTGATTTCGCTTGTCCATTCCTCAAACTACTCAACTCACTTCTTGATATTTAAAATTTTCTTCCTTTCCTCTCTAAGCTTCACCCACAAATTTTGAATGTCTAACTCATGTTCCTTCTCTATCTGTGTAAGGTTCTGCTCCAAATTAGTAGACTTTTAAACTTCTAACAGTTGCATTTGTTGAGCCTAACTTAATGCAGTCTGTTGGACTACATGAGCCTAAATTAATGCAGTCTGTTGGACTACATGAGCCCCTATCTTCATAACATAATCCATAGCTATTGATGAAGTCATCAGAGACTTAGATACATCTTTACTCTAATTTTTTCTTACCTCAGCCTCTAATCCTCTTGAGTATCTTGTCCACTACAACCTTTTCCAAGCTTCTTCTCCTCATGAAACAACTGATTTTTTCTTATAGAAAACTTCACCCCTAGTCTAGGTAAACTCTCTTAGGTAAACTCTTTGTTTCTTTGACCAATGATGTTTGAAAATCATCATCATCATCCACCTGTACCTAATGCATTTCCCCCCTCTTAGTCTCTACATTGTCTGAAAGACCTTCCATCATCTCTTCAAAAGACTTCTTTTGTCATGCTATTTTCTTTGGTGTCACTGACTAAACTCCCTATTTATTTGAGTGTTGTTTTTCAACCTTAATCACTTTGCAAAGGTAAATGAAACACTGAAGGGGAAAATAGTGCTTGCAATTAATATGGCCCAATTCTACATTTGTTGGCTGAATTTCTCCTATCCGTCAATTCCACATTCGCCATGAGATTCTCATACGAATATCCTACCCAATTTATAGGAAATGTTTTCTCGTCTTCTCTGAGTGGGCTGTAAGCCTCTTTTGACATGTAGTTAAACTTAATGAGCAAAAAGACCCTCTCCATGTACCATTTCAACAAAAAACATTACCCCCAAGGAAGATTCTCAAATTCCCAAATCCCGATTAGCTTCAACCATACTTGATTATTAGGATGATAGGTTTAAGTCATGCATGAAATCATATTGAGTTTCTCCTGGATCCAAGCCCTTTGTTGTAGTATCTTTCTCCACCCTGTTGAACCTCAGGCACTACCTCCGCTTCTAATTGGCTAGTTTGTGCCATGGCTGACAACACTGCCAGCCGAGGTGAAGTCCTCTAAACCGGTATATGCATAGACTCTTGAGACACGAATGCTTCAAATTGAGCCACTCGTGCACAGAGTGTGTTAAGATTTTCAAGCTTCTCCCACTGCATGTCACTCGGCTACATTTCCTTAACCTCACACTGCATTTTGACAACTCAAAGGGATGAATAAGACCTTTCTTGCACACAATCCTTGTCACTCATGTGACAACCTTTCACATAACTCATTTTTGTACCATCGTTTGAATGGTAACCCACCTTTTGATGAATATAAGTTCGAAATGATACCCCATAATCGCTTCTCATGAATATTAAACCTTAATTAGGGCACGCCTGGACAATATGTGAATTTGGACCACGTTTGACAGTTGCCCGACTTTTTGAACATTCTAGCTGTGTCTTCCTTACATTTGAATGCTAGTTCTTTTTGATGCACTAACCAATCGTCTCTTTGGTTCCATCTTCTATGATCTGATCTCTTCAATCTTGATCCACTCTATGGAATCAAGGAATCAGATCCAATTACAACCACTTCCTTTGGGAAAATATAAGGAATGGGAGGTTTCCCAAAAAAATAAAATTAATTGGAACCCATTCACAGCCTTTTCCACATCTGTTCCACAAACATCCTCCAACCTTAATGTCCCTTGACCAAAATCTTCAACAATATTGAATGGTCCAATATATCTAAGCTTCAATTTTATAGGATGTGGGGACCCAACCTATAATTATATAGCATCACCCAATCATTGACTCCAAATAATTTAAACTAAATATTTCTATTCACCCAAGCCTATTTCCTCCTTTGCATCACCTCAACAATATATAGACACTCACAGTCCTATCTTCTTCCAATTGCAATAAGTACCTATGCCTATGCTAACTCGATCACTGAGGTGACAACCTATTTTGTACTACAATTCTTAAACTAGGGACCACAAATTTCATTGGCACTACAACTTCCAAGACAAACACAAGTCTAAATGACGTCATAAATGTAGTCACCTTATATGCTATTTGAAGGAGGATAAAGCTGAATCCAACTTGGTGTCCCAATCAATTCTATTCTTTAAAACACCTTATTAGAGCTTTCTGCCTGCCCATGTGATTGAGGATGGTAAACTGTTGATTTCTTATGAAAAATCATGTATGTTTGAGTCAAATCCTTAATGATATGATTTAAAAAATGACCTTGCTGATCAGTAACCAACTCAATGGGACATCCAAATTGGGTTAGATATTTTTGTACAATAACTTAGCTAATGAAACTGCTGAATTATCTTTCAAGGGAACAACTTCCACCCACCTAGTACCGTAATCAATGTAGCTACCATAATGTACCTATTTCTTGTATTCTTGGCCTTTGGTTTAATTGGTTTCACAAAGTCCAATCCTCATTTTTGAAATGGTTCCAAGGGTAACATAGGGTTCAAAGGCATCCTATCTGCATAGAAGGCATTCCTTCCCTTTGACACTATATGCACTCCTTTGCATATTTATGAGCATCTTTCAATATTGTAAGCCACCAAAGCCCTGCTTGGAGAATCTTCTTTCCTATAATTTCTCTAGAAAAGTGTCCACTTGCATTTCCAAAATGGGCTTCTTGGAGCACAACTGATTGTTCCTCCTTAGGAACACATCTTCTAATAATCCGATCTATCCCTTTCCTGTACAATGCACTTGCTATTATAAGAAAATGCTTGCTTCTCAAGGTAAATTTTTGACGCTAATCTGTGGTAAATGAATCAAGTATCAAACCATCAGTCAAGAATGTTAACATCTAATCATACCAAGAATAAAAAATGAGTCCTTTTACTGAAATAGTTCAACATCTGGCAATTGATCCTGAATGCCAATTCTTGGTTCCCCTGATTCAAGTCTACTGAGAAAATCAACTACAACATTCTCCTTTTTAGGTATGTGAGCAACCACAAAATCAAACTCCTGCAGTAACAACATCCATCTTGTCAATCTTCCATGTAATTGGGATTTTTGAATCAGATATAGCAATTCTTGATGATCCACATGGAAAATAACTCTATTTTCCAACAGGTAATGCCTGAATTTATTCAAAGCATAGATCGTTCCTAGTGCTTCCCTTTCAGTTACACTATAACTCCTTTCTCTTGATGTCATCAATCTACTAGCATAGTAGATTGGTCCGAACTATCCTTTAATAAATTGTTTCATAAGAATTGCACATATAGAAATATCAGATGCATCCACAAAAATGTGAAAAGAAAAACTTCACTATGGAGGTTGAAGAATAGGTGCTACCATAAGCATCTTCTTCAAAATTTGCAAGGCTCTATCCTAAGTTTGTCCCCAAAAATATGTAATATCTTATTTAGTCAAATGGATTCATGGTGCATTAACATTTGAAAGCTATCTTAAATGTCCTCCATGAAACTTTACCTGTCCCATAAACCTGCTTAGTTGTTTCAAATTTTTAGGAGTTGGACCTTTTTTAATAGCGTCCACCTTCTTTGGATTAAGGGTGACTCCCTCTTTTGATATAATGAATCCCAGCAATGTTCCCTTTGTAAATTGTAACTGCAATAGCTGAATTATAAGGGTTCAAGGACAATGTTCCCTTTGTAAATTGTAACTACAATAGCTGAATTATAAGGGTTCAAGGACAATCTAAATTTTTTGCATCTCTCCAAACATTTTTGATGCTCCAAATGCTCTAATTTCTTGCCAAAGACATTGATCACAAATGAAGTCAAGAATGGTTCAAACACCTTAGAAAAAATAAACAAAAATGAAGGACAATTCTTCACACCAAATCTCATCATTGTATAGACAAATGCTCCCCATTTAGTGATGAAAGAAATTTCATACTTATCTTCAAGAGCCATTCTAATCTAATTGTACTAGAAAAATCCATCCAAAAAATTATACATGTCATGACTAACAACTGTATCCAATAAGGTATCAGTAAATGGTAATGGGAAAGGATTTGAGATAGTAGCTGCATTCACACAAACCCCTAATTTCCCATTCTTCTTTACAACTATGACAATTGATGAGAACCATGTCGCTTCTTCACAAATGGGTTTAATAAATCCAACTTGTAATAGATTATCAATCTTCTATTTTACCTGCCTTGCATAATTGGGATTCATCGTGTATCTTTGTTGTATTATAGGGACTATTTATTTCTTCAAATTATTCCAATGCTAAGCAAGATTTTGCATTCCACCCATGGATGATGTGCATGGTAGGTCCCAACACTTTCGATCTTGATGTGCTAGGTTTGAGTGATTGGCACTTGTGCCTGTGTTTATAGAGCACCACCCAAATCCACCATTTTAGCTATTGGTATAACTCTTTGGCATGCATCTCCACTTGTGTAGTCATATCTGCTTTGGCCTTTGCTAGCTACACCTGTAATATTTTAATTTGTTGCTCTTTTTGTGCGTTTTTGTGATAATGCCTACCATTAAGAGATACCTTTGTGGCTTCTCTTGCTCAAGTTCCACCGTGAATTCCTTTACCTCCTCTAAGTTTGTGATAGAGGGTTGTGAAGTAGAAGCAGGTGCAAAAATATTGGAAAGGGGAACACACCCGACACACAAAAAGTTGCCTCTCCATAGCGTAGGATACCCACTGCACCTGAATCCACTAGATTTCACCTTCAAAACTCAACACTTACTCATATAGATCATTGGTTGCACGCATACCAACACACATAGGCTTTGCACAATTGATTGAGCGCATGCCACACCAATTTTTCTCATTTCCAACCTTAACATGACACACACTACTCTCTCTTTGTCTCTCTTACACACACACAGATGGCCCGGGGAGGCATACACATCCCACACACTAGCACCAAATAGTGGGAGTAGAGGAAAGAGGAGAAGGGGGGACTAAAAGTCACAGGAATCATCTACGGTTTGCTTCAATTATGACACAAAAACCATCTACAACAACACCATGGAAATCTGCTACCATCGGCTCCATCGGTTAGAGCATGATGAGTGCAAAAAAAAAAACCCCTTCGGATGTCTTTGTCTCCTTGCTGAGAGCTTGAAAAAACCTCTAATGATGGTGCCCTCGTTAGCCCCAACCTCCTTTTCTTTAAAAAACCTCTGAGAGCTTCCCTCTTGAGTTGCCAAACAAGATCTCCCAAAATCTACCAAAACAGATTCCCTATAGGGTGTGTGAAGCACTTCCTCCTTTTTTTATCAACGACATTCTATTTTTGGCTCCCTTCTCACGTGAACCACTACTATTTTTGGTGAATCTTGCCCTCCAAGTCATGTGGAGGGCCCCACATTGTCACGGTGTCGGGGGATTTGTGTTTGAAAGGTGAGCCGGGAAGGCACGGGGCCTCTGTCTGTGAGAGGTGCGAGGAAGAGAGTTGTGGCATACATAATTAATGAAGACAGAGCTTAAAACAGACAGCTTGATCCAGATTCCGAAGCTTGATAACTCAAAATAAATAATCAACAGTATCCCTGCTTAATCAAATGTTAATAGAGGATTTTATGCTCCATACAAGGTTTAACCTGCCTTAATCCAGGTGCTCATTAAGAAAATCAAGCTTCAGTGATGATGGTAATGTCTGGTCCGATGATAACAATACCAAATAAGATCCTTGCCTTAATCGGTTTGCCAAATTTGCCTTGACCTTCTTCTACTTGAAGGTCGAGAGAGAGTTGATTTTCCTTCAGTTATGGCCATGGGAGCTTTGGTTTCAAATGGCCTTAGGAGTTTCGACTTGGCTTAAGATTATCGGCTTAAGATTACGGCTTAGACGGGTGAGAAGAAGAAAGGATTCGAGTGGATATGGAGGTTTAGATTAAGGTTAAGGTCGATGAAAGGAGGTTTGGTTTAAGCTTGCATGCTTTTGGATTACCAAGATTATGGGCTTGCTTAGCAGTAGGATTCGGTAGATTATGATGGGTTTAGGAGTTTACGGTTAGAGATAAAGCCACTGTGGAGCTTGTTTAGGATTATAATGGCTAATGGATTACCGGCTTAGGAAGCGTAGCTTAGGAGCGATTACAAATAAGCTATGTCTTTAACTTAGGATTAGAGTAGAGCTTAAGGGCTTATGGGCTTTTACTTAGGATCAGATTAGAGCTCAAAGGCTTATGGGCTCTCCCCATCGGAAGAAGAGAAGAGAGGATCGAATAATCGGATTATGAAGCTTGGCTTAAAGAGTTTAGGATATGATGGCTAAAGGGGTTTCTAGTGCCAAGAAGAACCTCAATAGACGCTTCCTCCCTTCTTTTATACTAGCAAACTGCATGCATAAGTGCCATTTCTATTTTCAGCCAACCCATTAGCGAGATCGCTAATGGGCACGGCCTCGATGATGTGGCAGTTGAGAATTTGGAGCAGCGTGAAAATCGCCAGGAGTAGCACCGAATATGTGCGCCACGGCATGCTAGGAAACTTCCATTTCTTGCTCGAATGCAGTCGAAGCTTCTCCTGGCCTGTGCGAGCGTCTTCCTTACCCCCGTGCCCTCTGCACGATGCTCGCCATTTCTCGCTCTTTTGATTTTACACCCTTCCACACTAAACCTTTAAATTGCTTTAATGAGCGGCCATTGGCCTACCCTTTCAACCTTGGGTGGCCTCTTAATTCAAAAGCACCACACTTGGGCATACATATCAAACAAGGCATCTTCTGACAGTGGCTTCCATAAAAAAAAGCACCATAGTTGGTATAAATACCGACCAAAGCATTGTTGAGTTTTGGCATTTATCTCGGACAATCAGTACTCCTCCTTTTCCATCAATAAGCGGCCATGGGTTGCCCCAGTGGAGACCATCATTGGACTTGAAAATACACCTGCTAGTGGAGGCAGCCTTCGATTGCCACCATACCTGGCATATATATTGACCAAGGCATTGCATTTGGCTTTGGCGGCTCCTATGTTTTGAATAAATGAATCTGAAGTGCTATTAGCCAACCATATATATAAATTGACTGAAGCACTGGCTATCAATGCACTACACGAGATGAGCTTCTGAAGATGATACCATTCCCTAGAATCTAGCTGAAGCTTAAAAATTACCAAATGAATTTGATTGACCAAGGCGACCAGAGCGGTACGGAACTGGCCCCCTGATACTTAAACTGGCCATATGTTGCCAACTAAAAACCCAATTGACGAAGTGGAATGACTGACATTATCCTCAAAGTGAGCACTTCAAGCCCATGCATTTATATTATCCTTGACCTTTTATCAGCAGCTACCCAAACTGGTATGGATCTGCTACTAACTCAACTTCAAACTGTCATAACTTCGTATCTGTATCTCCAATTGACGAGCCTTAATAAAGACAGGCCTGTAGAGCCCTTCACGTACTTCAAATTTGATCAATAAAGTCCTAGCTATGAACACTTCAAGCATACGCTTTGTTAGCATTACCAAGACATCTCTTGGCCCATAGAGCCGCATCTGGCACACTTTTAATTTAAAGCTTGTTAGCAGGCCCTTATTACTGCTGAATAATCATGTAAGATTCAAATAAACCTGATTTGAATCCTTTTGCTCATTTTCTTGTCATGGAAGAGGAGTTGCACGACATCCACCCCCACTGAACCTGCACAGCCTCGGTCTATGCCAACCGGTCTTCAAGCTGCATCTACTATAAATACCTTAAGTTACTTGGCATCAAGCTCACGTAATTGGTAAGGACATGTAAAACAAAATAAGGCTTAAATCATATCATCAATAGTCTAGCTCAATTATCTGGTAGCTGTCCCATCACAAATCTTTGAACCGTAGTGGTGGTATCTCCAAAGCATTCAATTATGAAAAGTCTGTTTAGTGAACCCCGCCAGACTCAAGTGCTCCAGTTAATCATGCACACGGCTTGACCATCAGGCTCACTTTAGGGAACCTTGTCAAGCTCAAGTATGCCTTACTCTGTCTACACACGGAATGGCCGTCAAGTCCTTTACTTCAAGTTCGTAGCAGAACCAACTCAAAAGATATGAAGATATTTTGTTAATTGTCCAAAGATGACAACTGGACGCTACCCATGTAAGCTTATTGATCATATAATCAAAACATCTTTTGACTTAGCATGAATCCAAAAACAAAACTTAGTGATAAGTAACCTGCTACAAGAAAATAACTGATATCCTTGAAGCAAGTTGCCCTTCAATAGTCCCCAGGATCAATGGGATAATAAGAAATTGCCCCAATAGTGGAGTAGCATAATATCCATATGAGCATACATTTCCTGTGTCGATCAACTTCAAGCAATTTTTCTCCAAATATGCTATTCCTGGATCTAGAAAAAAGAAACCACAATATATACCCAGAAATACCCATCCATAGTGAACCTGCTTTTGAAGATCTTTTGAATCTTCTGGATCAAATACGATTAAGATCACATAGCATTGATGGGCTCCACAATATACTAGAGCTTTGCCTGAATCATAGTGCAACACCCACATCTTATAAAATCTTGGTAACTTAAGGTCGTTACCAGCAAGACTTAAAGAATTTTGACTCCCTTTTACTGGTAGCCAGGACATCTCTGACATAAGAGTTATTAGGAATAGTATCCAAATCAAGCCATACTTAGCACATTGTCGAAAGAAATGAAAAAACTTGTGCACTTTATGCAGTATCAAGGATGATTTAGCATCACCACCCCTCTAGCTTCATAGCCACTATGAAAAACCTTAGGACCTCTTGGACCTGTATCATCAGAGATATTTTTACCTAGTTTTTGAGTTTGATAATGTAAAATAGCTTTATCCTGTAGACCTTCATCCATAGCATCCTTGGGAAAATCACCCTTAGAAGTCTCAACATTCATCAAAGCTATAGAAGTTGGCTCCTCTTGCAACCCGTATATAAGCATACATGTAAAATCCATCTCAATATCCTGTTTACAATCAGCATGATCTAGGCAATCTTGAAACTCATCAATATCGTCCACTGCATCCTCATCTTCATCCATGCTATTTAGCAAGACATTATAACTTTGTAAAGGTTCATCGGGAACCCCCTTTGAAGGGGTACATGCAGCACAAAGCTCTCCTATACTTGTATAACCTTCTCCTTCAGATTTGGCCAAAAAACCATCAATTATGGAATCTTCTTCTGTGATAATAGAATCATCAAACATATTTTTAGGAGCAACCATAGGTTCATTGGCATTATAAGGTTCATCCTGTGTTCGGTGCACGATCTCGCCCACTTCATCAGCTATTGTGTATATAATAGCTTATTTATGCAATCATCTGTTGTAAATATGCTGCCCTGCTTAGCTATAGTGGTGATAGATCCATTAGAAGCCTGTAGTGGCTCATCTTCTTGATAGACTTTTTGAGAGAATCCCATGCCAAGGTCAGTAGCTTGAAATTTTTTTGTTGTACAGTCTAGCTCTTCACTAGAACCAATATTCGAGGAAACTTCCATATGAGCAATCTTTTAAAAAAATCATATATTTGTTTTTTAGCGATAATTTCATTATGTGCCTTTGCTAGGTTGCTCAAAATATGGTCCTTTGAAGTTGAATCTTCTACTTCCAAAGCTGTATTTGCATTGGCTTTACTTCTTGCAAAAATATGATCCCAAAATTGATCATAATTAAGGAACTGCATCAGATCCCCTTCTTCTTTATAGAAAACAATCTGGCTTTGTTCGTTAATCTCCTTCATTGCCAACTCAATAATCTTTGAGCTTTCGTGAACAAACCCATCTGCAAAATAATCCCACTGTGTGGGATATGTTTCTGCCAGTTCGAACCTTATCTTTAAACTCGGAGGTTACAACTTCTTCAAAGGTCAAAATCATCCGATCTTTTGGAATTCCTCGGCTCTTCATCTCCACTTGATAGCATGCAAGGAGTCCATGTGGATCATGTCCTCGAAAAATTCCACACTGTTCATGTACGGCATCAAGAACCATCTCCACTGCATCATCCATATGCTTTTTTGTCTTCATAGATTTTACTTCTTGCAAACATCCCTGAACTAAGCCCAACTTTTTTGGCAGATCTACAGCTGCTAGATGTTTATCAAATCTATTGAAATTGTAATCTTCGATAAACTGCATCAACTCTTCTGGAATCTCCATCTTTACCTCCCACCGCGGCTTGTTTCGCGTCGGGTTCACCAAGAATGTCGGGGGATTTGTGTTCGAAAGGTGATCTAGGAAGGAATGGGGCCTCTGGCTATGAGAGGTGCGAGGAAGAGAGTTGCGGAAAACACAATTAATGGAGACAGAGCTTAAACCAGACAGCTTGATCCAGATTTCAAAGCTTGATAACTCAAAACAAATAATCAACAGTATCCATGCTTAATCAAATGTTAATAGAGGAGTTTATGATCCTTACAAGGTTTGACCTGCCTTAATCTAGGTGCTAATTAAGAAAATCAAGCTTTAGTGATGATGGTATGTCTGGTCCGATGATAACAATACCAAATAAGGTCCTTGCCTTAATCGGTCTACCAAAATTGCCTTGATCTTCTTCGTTTTCCTTCTGCTGCTTCAAGGTTGCTTAAAGGTCGAGCTTCAAGGTCGAGAGAGAGTTGATTTTCCTTCGGCTATGGCTATGGGAGCTTCGGCTTCAAATGTACTTAGGAGTTTCAATTTGGTTTAAGATTATTAGCTTAATATTACGGATTAGATGGGTGAGAAGAAGAAAGGATTCAAGTGGATATGGAGCTTTAGATTAAGGTTAAGGTCGGCAAAAGGAGGTTTGGTTTAAGCTTGCATGCTTTTGAATTACCAAGATTATGGGCTTGCTTAGTAGTAGGATTTGGTAGATTATGATGGGTTTAGGAGTTTAAGATTAGAGTAAAGCCACTATGGAGCTTGTTTAGGATTATAATGGCTAATGGATTATCAGCTTGGGAAGCCTAGCTTAGGAGTGATTACAAATAAGCTATGGCTTTAACTTAGGATTAGAGTAGAGCTTAAGGGCTTATGGGCTTTTTCTTAGGATGATTAGAGATCAAAAGCTTATGGGTTCTCTCCTTCGAAAGAAGAGAAGAGAGGAAACAATAATAGGATTATGAAGGTTGGGTTAAAGAGTTTAGGATTATGATGGCTAAGGGGTTTCCAGTGCCAAGAAGAACCTCAAGAGACCCTTACTCCTTTCTTTTATACTAGCCAACTGCATGCATAAGTGCCCTTTCTATTTTCATCCAACCCATTAGCAATATCGCTAATGGGCATGGCCTCAATGACGTGGCAGTCGAGAATTTTAAGCAGCATGAAAATCGCCGGGAGTAGCGCCGAATATGTGCACCACAGCATGTTAGGCAACTTCCATTTCTTGCTCGGATGTAGCCGAAGCTTCTCCTGGCCTTTACGAGCGTCTTCCTTTCCCCCTGCGCCCTTTGCATGCTGCTCGCCATTTCTTGCCCTTTTGATTTTACACCCTTCCACACTAAGCCTTTAAATTGCTTTAATGGGCGGCCATTGGCCATGCCCTTTCAACCTTGGGCGGCCTCGTAATTCAAGAGCACCACACTTGGGCATACATATCGAACAAGGCATCTTCTGACAGTGGATTCCATTAAAAAAAACACCATAGTTGGTATAAATACCGACCACAGCGTTGTTGAGTTCTGGCATTTATCTCGGACAAGCACTACCCTTCTGCCATCAATAAGCGGCCATGGGTTGTCACAGTGGAGAGCATCTGCTAGTGGAGACAGCCTTTGATTGCCACCATACCTGGCATATATATTGACCAAGGCATTGCATTTGGCTTGGAAGGCTCCTACGGTTTGAATAAATGAATCTGAACTGCTATTAGCCAACTATATATATATAATGTGACTGAAGCACTAGCTATCAATGCACTATAAGAGATGAGATTCTGAAGATGATACCATTTCCCAGAATCTAGCTGAAGCTCAAAAATTACTAGATGAATTTGACTGATCAAGGTGACCAGAGCGGTACGAAACTGTCCCCCGATGATTCTTAAAGTGGCCATATGTTGCCAACCGAAACCCTGATTGACGAACTCGAATGACCAACATGCTCCTAGAAGTGAGCACTTCAAGCCCATGCATTTATATCATCCTTAACCTTTTATCAGCAACTACCCAAAATGGTACGGATTTGCTACTGACTCAACTTCAAACTCTCATAACTTCCGATCTGTAGCTCCGATTGACAAGCCGTAAAGACAATCCTGTAGAGCCCTTCAAGTACTTCAAATTTGATCAATAAAATCCCAGCTATGACCACTTCTAGCATACTCTTTGTTAGCAAGCCCTTATTACTATTGAATAATCATGTAAGATTCAAATATACCTGATTGGCATTCCGTTGCTCATTTTCTTGTCATGGAAGCGAAGCTACACAACAACGGTGGCGTGAGAAGGGAGGAGCCCCCCTTGCACTCAGTAAAAGATTGTCTTGTGAGGCCGCGTGCGACAACATCCATACAACCCGCCATGTCAGCAATTGCTATGCAAAGAAATACGACAATGGGAAACCAAACCTCTAAGATTGGTAGTGCTAGCTTATGGCAGAGCCGCCAACATGCCACCAGACACCATGGCAGTGTTGACGCCATGAGCAACACTTCAAGGAGCTCTTCATCCCACCTCTTCGATGCCTATGGTGGACTCAGCCCGTGCTATATAGGCTATGATCTTTTTCCCCTTGCTATTGCAAATGGGTTAATGGGGTGGCCACGTGGAGCTATCGGGTACAATGGGGCCTCCAACCCTCCAAAACCTCTTAAAAACTTTTTTTTTCCACATGCTTCCTTCCACTCCAACATCTAGCTCAGTTATTTGATGGTCAAGCCGCAAAGCACCCCTTGAAGACCTGGTCCCTGACTTCAATCTATACCGGTCTTGATGCCTCTTGACTTTGCTAGGCCCTCAAACTGAGGCAATCAAAACTGCCAAGAATTACCTAGCAACCTTGACTAATGATTGCCACCAACTTTGACTGCTTGTATCTTGATCATCTAGATCCCGTTTGACAAGTTGTCTCTTCTAGTGGCTTTGCTATATTGCATACTTCATGTATAAACCCTAGCAAGGCTCCAAAAAACTCAGGTGGCACCCCGTTCAAGGTGACTAATCTGGCTTATAATTGGCCCTCAATGCAATTTTAACTGAAAATATCTTGGCAATCGAGACTCCAATCATCAATTCGCAAAGACCGACATGATCCATAATTTAAGCCAATAGGAAGAGAATGGGGTCTAGGAGGGCCTCTTTATTTGGAAGTTTAAGGGAGTCAAAGCTCTAGTATTAAGAAAGCAATTAAAGGACATCTTTTAAATTCTAACAGGCAAAACTACTAGTTTATTTGAATTCAAATTTTACCCCTCCAAATGAAATTCAAAATCTAGCGGGCAAAACTATATCATTTGACACATCTACGGAAAGATCTCGGCATGTAGATTACATATCTATAATCGTCTCTCTAATAAGAGATCATATGTAGGAGTTATGGAAGGCCGAAAATCATAAAGTTGTGCCTCCATTTTTTTGGGGAAAAAGTGCATCCTTTGACCATTCTTACACCTCTCTTACACACCCACCATTCTTGTACACATGGAATGCACCTATTTGTCAAAATGTTAATCACCTCCATAATCTCATGGAAAATAAAGAGGCCCTCCTAGACCTCACCTCTTCCTAGTGTTTACACATATATCTGCTCATATCAGCTTTGATCACATGTCATCCCCTGCCCTGTCTGTCTGAGATCTACAACGCACTCCAACTTTGAACAACCATATCTTCCACTCTGTAGGTCCTGTTGATGAGCTGTCTAGACTAGCTTGTAGAGCATACTGAGGGCCACATATGGCACTCTCATTTTTGTACTTTAAAAAATCCAATTTGGCACCTTTGATAGGCACCATAACAGAGAATTTTGGCCTTGAAAACCACACATAGCATACATATCCACTGCCCCTAGCCTGCCCTTGAACTTTCTACCTTTGTATAGCATGGTATTTGAACCAATTTGCTACTTTATTTCCACATCCATGTTGGGCATGTCCTATAATCACCATGCTCCAAGGGAGATGACACTCTAGACAAGACAATTATTGAGTACGTCTTAATCTCTCCCAAGGACACTGAATTTGGCATACATTTCCACGAAAGCACCACCACCAAGCAAGACATGTTTAAACCCTTGACTACTTATCTCATCATGATTTCTTCCATCTCATGTTAATGACTTACACAATGATAGGCTTTCAAGGCGATTTCCTCTCAAAGACTCTCTCACTTCACATTTGCTAAAAACGGCCCAGAGCTTCCTTTCCATAGGCATGTTTGGGAATATTCTCCAATTAAGACATTCCAAGAGATGAATTCAAGTTGCACATCAATCTCATTAAGAAATCTGCAGACTTTCACAAGGATGCTACATGTGGCATGCATACCAACCAATGCGCCACCAAGCAAGACATGTTTCTACAACATCGCTTATCAATGTCTAGCATAATACAATAGGCCTTTAAGGGGAAATAGGTGATTGCATCTTTTTTAACATGCTTTCACTTTGTATTTGCTAATAATAGCCCATAGCTTCATTTCCAAAGTCACATTGGGCATATCCTACAATCATCACATTCCAAGAGATATCATTTTTTGCCACAGTTATGATGGGATGATAGCCGTTTTGTTCTAGATCTCGCCGATCTCTAACATATGTTTGAATGCATTAAGCTCAAATCATTAATCACAAAAAAATAATGAAGACGTTTCATCTTTCTCTACAATACACACATGAAAGAGCACATCTAACAATACACACATGAAAGAGCACATCTTCAATTCAATCAAGGAAATTTTGAATTAAATGTAAATATTTTCATAAAGTCATGATGCAAAATATCCTGAGAGCTCATCAGTATCCCTAAAATCCCAAAGTGAAATTAGTGTCTTTATTCAATCTAGGCAATCTTCCACAAAGTAGTGGAGTGGGTCCCCTCTTGTGCAGTCGGCACCACGAGAGATTCAGCCTGTTCATTCATCGATAACTTTTAGCATAGAAACTTTTGGTAATCCAAAAGCTTCAAAATACAGTTTTCTCTAAAGAGATTTGGCATTGTCCTCCTCCTCGGGGCCACTTTGCATCGGGGGGCAACAAGTACCCTTGATGATATTATCTGGTGGACCTAGATTATCTTTGCGTTCTTTTCTTGTGCCCTCCGATTTGTTGGTAGCACCACTAGCCTCCCTTGTCCCACTGGCACCTCAATTTCAATTGTTGAAATCCTTTGATGAACCAACATCTGATTCCCTTTCTTCATCAAAACCGTCGGATGCACTATTATATGATTCCCTTGCTCCTCTGAAATCTTGTAATGAACTTTTGTGTGGTTCCCTTGATTCTTTGGAACCCTTGGGTGAATGATCATTTGGTCCCAATGTTTCTCTGGAACCCTAATGGGGGATACGCCGCGACGGACGTTAGCACAACAAGAACTCACCTAACACGATTTGTCAGCTAAGAACGAAGCTCGACCCCAGGCGCGTGGAAGCAAGCATATGAAGTCAACCTACACTCTACCGACTATTGACTACTTCCTACAGAGGTCTCTACCCAATGTCTAAGTTACAGCCTTCAAGAGTACACAAGAGGAGATTTCCTACAACACTTTCAAGAGCCAAATACCCATAAAACGTTCTTGAAATGCTACGGAACTTGAGGGAAATCCTATTAACACCAATAGGTTGCTCTCCCTAAGGTCCATGACCCAAATACCCAACCATAAACACCCAATGCAAAATCGCATAGGATGTCTGGTCGAAATTTACACGTCGATGTTTTCTGAAACTAACATGCCTAATGCGTAGCTCTACTCATTTTGAACCTCATTTCGAACGCGTGGATATGCTGAAATGCGAAAACAGACATCAAATGCTCACCGAATCACTAGAAATAGCTTGTGGGTCAATCTTGCGAGGTCGGGCCGTACACGCGCAATGTAGGTGTTGGCGCATAGCTCTCTCTGGGGGCAACACGCTATGCTTCTCCGCACTCGATTCTGACCACCAGTGTGCGTGTCGCGTGAAGATAAACTCTCACTCTCTCTTGTACATAGAGTACGCTCAACTCACACAGACAAAACTTATGAATATGACAAAGGGTCTTTTGCATTAAGGTCAAAAGTGGTATAAATACCTTACAATCTCAAACCCTAATGTTCCACTTTAACCATTTACAAAGTCTAAATGTCAAAAATGGGATACAATTTGGAAGCTTCTGCAAGCCCCACTATTTACAAAGGTGAAATGACGGTTTATTCTCAATTAAGGATTGATCACAAAGGAAATTAGTATCCTGCCAGGCAATCATCCTCCGTTGAGTGTGTCTAGCGCTAACACTCCCCCCTCGTAGATCATGTTGTCCCCGACATGACAATAGAATTGCTTCTTCAGTGGAGGCTTTCGCGCATCTTCAGAACAGACTCATATCGTGCATGTTGGGCCAGTAATGTAGGGCCGAATATATCTGTATCGATGGTGAAGAAACCGGTGTAGAAGGCTTCTTCAAAGGCCTGGAGATGGTACAAGGGCAAAAACATTATTCCCTGGTAGAGGACATGTATCACCTCATGGGAAGGTAGCACACAATTCATACGCACATCTAAATATATCTTGGAAGAAAAATATGTTGTCTGTTGCATGTCCAAGTCTAAAGATCTCAAAAACTGCCAGAAGGGTTTTACATATCTTCCTGAGCATAATGCAAGAGAGGTCAGGTGAGCCATTGAACAATTTAATGGCGTCCGTTAGGGTTTTCACCATGTATTGCTCACTCATTCTCTCACCTGCCTTCAAGCCGGGCAACTTTGGGTAGTTGAGCCACGTGCGGTGGCTTTTCTGCAGCAGTTCTTGTTCTTTCGAGGTCTACATCCTTGGTAGAGCGCAAAAGCTAAGGTTGTCTCTGATTATTTTAGGCACCTCTACCAAATGTACTAAATACTGTGGGTATTTAGTTAGCCATGCCTTCCTCCATTTTGGTTGAGAGTCCACAATAAGCTTAACACCTTCGAGTTTGGTGATATCTTCTTCGTATAGTGGCACTATCGGCTCCTCTTTAATCCTCTTGTTCATAGTAGCAGCTTCATACTTGAGAAGAGGATATGGGAGAGAGGATTGTAGCCGTTCATGTTGAACGGCATTTGCATCTAATTTTTGAATGGTCATAGACTTCAATATCCTCTGCTTCCACTCCATTGCTTCTTTGGCGGTGTCTTTTATGGCCGCTTCTATTGCCTTTTGTAGATTGTCTTCTTCTTCTTGTGTCATATCCCGAGGCTCTTGGGATGGTCCCACAAGGATGTTGTCTTGGATTGTTGTGTCCACTGGATCTAACACATTGTCTATATCAATTCCTTCCATAGCTGTTGGCCTGTGCTCAAGTGTGGCTCTTCAGTCTATTGTTTGCCTTTTAGCTCATCAATCTGCTTTTGATATGCTTTCTTTTCCTCTTCAGATTGATCCCCCATGTTCACTAAAAGGTCGTTCAATTCAGCATTGGCTTTCTAAGCCTCTTCTAGCTTCTTCTTGGTGTCTTCATTTTTAGTTTGCTTCTTCTTGAGATCCTCCTCCATCTTCTTTTTCAAGGTTGCTAGCTCATCTTTCGTGGCCTTGTTCTCATCCTCCAAACGGCTTTGCATCACTAGGGAACCCTCGCCCAACATCAATCTTTGTCTCTTCTCTAGTTTCAACTTCTTTTGGAGTTCCTTCATCTGTTCTTCATACATATCCTTCTCTGAAGCAGTGCTAGTTGAGGTCGCGGCTCTGACTCTGCCCGGAGATGCCCTTAGCCTCTGGATTGTCTGATCTTTCACTTTTATTTGATCTTTCAACTCATAACTTCTTCCTGGCTGGCCTATGTTCTAGCTCAACTTTTTCCTTAGCATTCCTCAAAGTCTCCACTTCTTTGGACTCATCGGCAAGTTGGAGTGTCAAGTTGTCCCTTTCTTTCTCTGCATCTGTCAGTGATTTACTAATTTTCTTATACTCCTCATATGCTCTTTGAATCTTTTGGTCTATTGCCTGACTCTGACTTTCTAGCTCTTGGCATATTTTTAGTGCTGCGTCCAGATCGGCTTGCAGCTTGGCTTGCTTCTGTGTGTTCTCTTGGTCCTGCTTTTGTAGTGAGTCTACCTTGGCTTTGATTTGAACTTCATTTGCTTTGAGATTATCACAATCAATCTCAGTGGACATATACCTTGCTCTAAGCCTAGTGAGTCTTTGCATCACATCATCCCAATCATTGGCTTGTGGCTATAAATCCATTGTATCTGTGGCCATTTCCTTTAACTCCACTAGCCGAGGGCTCACCATATATTCTTTGGGCCTAGTGCTAGACAGCTGAAAAGCTGCATGAGCTGCCTCTTCTCGAGAGTATCCAGTAGCTAGTAGATCAAGGAATATTCTATAGTTTTTTTCTTCTGGATCTGGATTCTCCTCTTTTGGTTCAATTTCTGCCTTCTGCTCTTTCTCTTTGTTCTCCTCTTCCTTGGAGTCTTGCTGCCCATCATATTTGTTCAACTCCTCAGTTTCTCGGGGTTGAGGAGGACTAGGAGGAGGTGGTGATGGTGAGGGCTAGATTCTCGGCTTGATGGTGGGGTTGGTTGCTTCTTCTTGAAGTCCCGATCAGCCTTTGTTTTCCTCTCTCTTTATATATTTTCCTGCTCTTTCAGCAGCTATCGCCTCACATCCTCAACTTCTTCTTCGGTAAAAGGTATGTTTGGGATATTCTTAGCTGTAGCATCTAAGATCTCGAAATTCTTTATATAATCTTCAAAGAGATCCCTTTTAGTCCTTCGAGAAGATCCAAACATAGCATCAAGTGAGGGATTCCATAATTCGCTCAGATCCCCTTTTAGCATCCTCTCAGCTTTGAAACTCTCCATTAGTCTTTCCAGCCTTGCTGCTTTCTGTGACTTTGTTTCCTTTATTACTGGCACCTGTAGAGTTTCTTTCTTCCCTTTCTTGGGCTGTGGCTGCTCTTCTGGCACTGTCTCTAAATGGCGCTTCAACCTTGTGGCTACCCTTGTAGCCTTAGGAGGATCTTCTTCTTTGTCTTCCTTCAGCTTGAGCCAATCATTTTGGGAGGGAGGTAGAGGCCCAATCCCCTTGGCATCCAATGCTCCATAAATGACTTTGGTTATCAACTCACCAGGCACAATATAAGTGGGATGATTTTTGGTCCCCATTCTCACAAGGTTGTAGTGAATGTAAGAAGCATAGTTTATCTCCCTCGGGCGGCTCTTCTGCATCGCCCAAGTGAAAGTGGTGGCAATAGCTCCAGGTGGCATCCTATATTTCTGTGGCCGCTTGGTACACATGTGGAAGTATTGATTGTATAATTGGGTCATGATATCCACCTTCAGGTTTGCAATATCTTCAAATGTATAGTTATTTTTCTTCTTTGAGTAGACCTTAATGTCATCCCGCCTCTTAGTCACACTGTCCCCTTTGTTAGAGAGATCAAGTGCTGCTGCCACCACCTCCTCTGTGATGACAATCATCTTATTAGGCCTGCCTTGTAGATCTGTAACTCTCGCTATGACGTTCTCTTTGATTGTGGTGACAAATTCCCACACCCTTTTAACGTCAATCCTTGATGGCAAGGCTTCAAAGTAATTGTGGAGATCCAGTTTCTCCAAGTAGTCTCCCATCTTGCTCCTAACAAATTCATTGAGCTCTTGAGGGATCATGGGTAGCTCCACTGCATTTCCCTCCGGATCTTTAAACACTCCTTGGTAGATTCTCAGATCATTGGCTTCTAGTACGTCATCTTGAATCCAAGTGATTGTGGGCTCAGGGTTCCCTCTGGGATAACAAAAGGCTCCAGTTCTTCTAAGTAGTCCTTGATAGCCATCCTCTTCTTCTTTGTTGGCGATTTGTGGCTGCCATGGATCCTGTTGCACTCAGTAGTCCAAAGTTAGCGTTCTTTATAGATTAGCTGATAAACTGAGTTCTCACTACCCAAATGACTTGAAAATTGAAATAAGAACTCAAAAGGGACTAGGGAAGCCATGCATGTGCCCATAGTAGGTTTTGACTGAAAAATAAGCATGTAGACATCCTACGTGTAGGATGTCTACTTTCTCTGATTTTGATGAAACTTGACATGCTTGTGGCCCTTGACCTATGCAACCTGGCTATGTACTTGGAATTTGGTTTGGACATTAAAAAGTGCAATTTTGAGCAGATTTAGGCTTTTGGCTCACAAAATGGGTAGGATGTCCTATATGGATGGGCAAATGATATCTAATTGGCTTGAAATTTGATATATAGGCTCCTTATACCATGTAAAAGACTCCCATGATGTCAACTCCTGTATAGAAGGTCAATATGACCCTGGAGACATCCTACGTGTAGTATGTCTCTTATTTCAGAATGACTTGATTTTGGTTTTGTGGGTTGCCCTTAGCATGTAGAACATGGCCCTGTTCTTGGATTTTGATTTGGATAAGTATTGGTGTTGTGAGGAGCATGTTTAGTGTTTTAAGGCTCAGAAAAGTGCATCTTTGAGGTTTTGGGGGCCAAATGTGATGGGTTTGGCTTGAAATTTGATATATGGGCTTGTGAAGATGTTATAAAGATATGTGGAGCTCAAAAACACCAGCTGGAGGTCAAATAGGGCATTTAGACATCCTACGTGTAGCATGTCTATTTCACTATTTTTCATATCTGACTCCACAGTTAGCTTGGCAATGTGATAATGAGTATATTGTGCAAGTTTCATGTGATTTGGACTAGTTTTGGTAGGTCTATGACCCTTTATTGCCTCTATGCTTTGACTTTCCGTGTTTTTGATGCATATGAGGTCAACTCTTCTACGTAGTCCTTGATAGCCATCCTCTTCTTCTTTGTTGGCGATTTGTGGCTGCCATGGATCCTGTTGCACTCAGTAGTCCAAAGTTAGCGTTCTTTACAGATTAGCTGATAAACTGAGTTCTCACTACCCAAATGACTTGAAAATTTAAATAAGAACTCAAAAGGGACTAGGGAAGCCATGCATGTGCCCACAGTAGGTTTTTGACTGAAAAAAAAGCATGTAGACATCCTACGTGTAGGATGTCTACTTTCTCTGATTTTGATGAAACTTGACATGCTTGTGGCCCTTGACCTATGCAACCTGGCTATGTACTTGGAATTTGGTTTGGACATTAAAAAGTGCAATTTTGAGCAGATTTAGGCTTTTGGCTCACAAAATGGGTAGGATGTCCTATATGGATGGGCAAATGATATCTAATTGGCTTGAAATTTGATATATAGGCTCCTTATACCATGTAAAAGACTCCCATGATGTCAACTCCTGTATAGAAGGTCAATATGACCCTGGAGACATCCTACGTGTAGTATGTCTCTTATTTCAGAATGACTTGATTTTGGTTTTGTGGGTTGCCCTTAGCATGTAGAACATGGCCCTGTTCTTGGATTTTGATTTGGATAAGTATTGGTGTTGTGAGGAGCGTGTTTAGTGTTTTAAGGCTCAGAAAAGTGCATCTTTGAGGTTTTGGGGGCCAAATGTGATGGGTTTGGCTTGAAATTTGATATATGGGCTTGTGAAGATGTTATAAAGATATGTGGAGCTCAAAAACACCAGCTGGAGGTCAAATAGGGCATTTAGACATCCTACGTGTAGCATGTCTATTTCACTATTTTTCATATCTGACTCCACAGTTAGCTTGGCAATGTGATAATGAGTATATTGTGCAAGTTTCATGTGATTTGGACTAGTTTTGGTAGGTCTATGACCCTTTATTGCCTCTATGCTTTGACTTTCCGTGTTTTTGATGCATATGAGGTCAACTCTTCTACGTAGTCCTTGATAGCCATCCTCTTCTTCTTTGTTGGCGATTTGTGGCTGCCATGGATCCTGTTGCACTCAGTAGTCCAAAGTTAGCGTTCTTTACAGATTAGCTGATAAACTGAGTTCTCACTACCCAAATGACTTGAAAATTTAAATAAGAACTCAAAAGGGACTAGGGAAGCCATGCATGTGCCCACAGTAGGTTTTTGACTGAAAAAAAAGCATGTAGACATCCTACGTGTAGGATGTCTACTTTCTCTGATTTTGATGAAACTTGACATGCTTGTGGCCCTTGACCTATGCAACCTGGCTATGTACTTGGAATTTGGTTTGGACATTAAAAAGTGCAATTTTGAGCAGATTTAGGCTTTTGGCTCACAAAATGGGTAGGATGTCCTATATGGATGGGCAAATGATATCTAATTGGCTTGAAATTTGATATATAGGCTCCTTATACCATGTAAACGACTCACATGATGTCAACTCCTTTATAGAAGGTCAATATGACCCTGGAGACATCCTACGTGTAGTATGTCTCTTATTTCAGAATGACTTGATTTTGGTTTTGTGGGTAGCCCTTAGCATGTAGAACATGGCCCTGTTCTTGGATTTTGATTTGGATAAGTATTGGTGTTGTGAGGAGCATGTTTAGTGTTTTAAGGCTCAGAAAAGTGCATCTTTGAGGTTTTGGGGGCCAAATGTGATGGGTTTGGCTTGAAATTTGATATATGGGCTTGTGAAGATGTTATAAAGATATGTGGAGCTCAAAAACACCAGCTGGAGGTCAAATAGGGCATTTAGACATCCTACGTGTAGCATGTCTATTTCACTATTTTTCATATCTGACTCCACAGTTAGCTTGGCAATGTGATAATGAGTATATTGTGCAAGTTTCATGTGATTTGGACTAGTTTTGGTAGGTCTATGACCCTTTATTGCCTCTATGCTTTGACTTTCCGTGTTTTTGATGCATATGAGGTCAACTCTTCTACGTAGTCCTTGATAGCCATCCTCTTCTTCTTTGTTGGCGATTTGTGGCTGCCATGGATCCTGTTGCACTCAGTAGTCCAAAGTTAGCGTTCTTTACAGATTAGCTGATAAACTGAGTTCTCACTACCCAAATGACTTGAAAATTTAAATAAGAACTCAAAAGGGACTAGGGAAGCCATGCATGTGCCCACAGTAGGTTTTTGACTGAAAAAAAAGCATGTAGACATCCTACGTGTAGGATGTCTACTTTCTCTGATTTTGATGAAACTTGACATGCTTGTGGCCCTTGACCTATGCAACCTGGCTATGTACTTGGAATTTGGTTTGGACATTAAAAAGTGCAATTTTGAGCAGATTTAGGCTTTTGGCTCACAAAATGGGTAGGATGTCCTATATGGATGGGCAAATGATATCTAATTGGCTTGAAATTTGATATATAGGCTCCTTATACCATGTAAAAGACTCACATGATGTCAACTCCTTTATAGAAGGTCAATATGACCCTGGAGACATCCTACGTGTAGTATGTCTCTTATTTCAGAATGACTTGATTTTGGTTTTGTGGGTAGCCCTTAGCATGTAGAACATGGCCCTGTTCTTGGATTTTGATTTGGATAAGTATTGGTGTTGTGAGGAGCATGTTTAGTGTTTTAAGGCTCAGAAAAGTGCATCTTTGAGGTTTTGGGGGCCAAATGTGATGGGTTTGGCTTGAAATTTGATATATGGGCTTGTGAAGATGTTATAAAGATATGTGGAGCTCAAAAACACCAGCTGGAGGTCAAATAGGGCATTTAGACATCCTACGTGTAGCATGTCTATTTCACTATTTTTCATATCTGACTCCACAGTTAGCTTGGCAATGTGATAATGAGTATATTGTGCAAGTTTCATGTGATTTGGACTAGTTTTGGTAGGTCTATGACCCTTTATTGCCTCTATGCTTTGACTTTCCGTGTTTTTGATGCATATGAGGTCAACTCTTGTCCAAATGTAATGAAACTTGATGGCTAGCATGTATAAGCTATGTAGAAGCTGTGTATGAGGTGAGATATTGAGTTGGGTGCCCAAACATGGCCTTGAGACATCCTACGTGTAGGATGTCTCTTGGGGAATTCTTTTGGAAGAAGTGCCACCAGTATATGCCCTTAGCCCCCTTGAGTCCCCTTTAAGCCTTATTTCAATAAAAAAGTAAAAAAGATACATAGAAACTCCCTGTTTGGCTTTCAGAGCCTCTGAGTCATTTTCTGACTCTTGGAGTGCTTTTCGGCGATGAAATTTCTTGATGTTAGTCTCCATAGCTTCATGGTTCCTTGGGGAACCTTGCCATATGGTTTTTGTTGCTTTAGATTCACCGGAGCTCCGTTTGGCGATTTGTCGCTCTGGAAGCGCTCGTGGTTGCATTTGTATGCCGTCGATGACTTGTGGTGGTCTACCACCATAGGACTTGGTTGTTGATGGTCTAGGCAAGCCGCTCGTGAAGTTTGGTGGCAAATGGACATCCGGTTTGGCCGTGAGATCTGTTTAGGATCGAAAAGTTAGGCTCGAAAAGTTCCTAATATGAACTCCGTTTGCGCAGTTTTCGAGAAATTTGACGTTTCGGTCAAAATCTAGCCAAAACACGCCTCCCGCTACATTCACATAATTGCACCCCCATCGTACCATAGGTTTTCCTATAGTCACTTATTATCCCCATATTTTTTGTTTTTCATTACGACCGTATTTCACCTGCTTTTTGTATTTTTGAAGTTTTTCTGTCGATAATTAGTAAAATTAAAAAGAAAATAGTAAAATAAACCCAAAAAATCACAATAACTCAAAAACATCACCACAAAACACTATGTACACTCACATGAAATTTTTATGCCTGGATTTCTTCGTTTTACCAATATTTTGCCCGAAAAATGGCTATTTTCATATATATATATATACCTAGACGCCTAATTTGGCGTTTGGCTCCATATACTTGTAGATTCGTGCTGTATAAGGGCATATGTACTTAGGTTACTATAGCAAATTTTGCAATCAAACAAAAACCCTTTAAAATAGTCGAAGAACATGCCCTTTTTTGCTCTTTTCCCCTTCATTGGGTCCGCATTGAGAATGTCTCCCCCCCTCCTAGTCAGAGTCCTCCCAGACAACAAGGTATCGCCTCGGGGTATGTGTAGTGCATGGGTTAGAAATTGTGCTAATGCGCGGCCTTGTAATGTGGCCCTATTTGATGCATACTCAGTCAATGCATGAAAAAATTAATGTTGTGCGAGAGGAGGGAATAAGCAAGATGCTTATTGGCATTCGACGTCGAGGTTTCCTGTTTGTTGTTGATTTAATTGGCTGATTTTCTTTGCAATTAAAAGTTGTAATTCTGTCGCTCTTTGTTTGATCGTCTTCTTTGCGAAGTTTGCTTGGGTTGCCGCTACTGTCGATATGGCCGTGGTTGTTTCCATTGATGGAAGTGTCATTTCCGTTGTAGTGATAATCTTGTTCTCTATTAATTGCCCTTTGGAGTTGTGTTGTGGAGGCTTTTGTAGGTTTATTGCCTCGTCCTTGGTCGTCATTGCTATTCTTCTGATCGGCACCCACATAGGTCAGTTTGCCAGTTTCATATTTAGTGAGTGTCTGGCTGTTGGTGTTGCTTGTACTGAAGGGAGTTCCTGTTGATTTGGTTTGGGGATCCAGATGTGTGTTGCATTTAAGTGGTTTCTGAGAATTCTCTTCGAGATTCTTATCTTTTTTATTCCCTTGTTTGTTGGTTTAACTGTGTTCTTCTTTTGACTTCTGCTATTGTATTGTGGTTTGTATGCCAGGTCGCCTTTATCCTTCCGTACCCATACTTGTTTTTCGCGTGTTGCTAACCTTGATCTATTCACTGTGGTCCTTGTTGTTTTATTTTTGTAGTGAACATGGTTGGCAGTTCCCTGATGCTTCTCCATGGGTATCGTGTTGTGCTTTATTGGCACCCATCCTTTTTGTTCTTTATAGAGTGATGGTGGTGCTATTATCTGGTTCTTTCGGGTTGTCTGAGAAAAGGCTACCACCTGTTGTTCTTGTGCATGCTAAATTTTGATTGTATCCAAATTCCAATCTATCTGCACATTATACTCTTTCTGCCAAGGTTGTCCCAACAACAACATGGGGTGTAGTGTGCTCGCATCCTCAACCACATAAAACTTGTGGGGATAAACATTCTGATGTACTTGTATATGCAATGTCGTCTAGCCCAATGTGTTTAATGAATTTGAGGTACTTCTTTCCAACACTTGTTGAGTAGGATGTAGCTGATCTTCGAGCTCAAGCTGATTATATAATTTGTAAGAGATCAGATTTGCTTGAGCTCCGGAATCAAGCAATGCCGTCGATTCAACTCGATTGCTATCCACTTTGACTGTAATTATTGGTTCCACTGTGTCTTCACCAAAATTCGTTAATCGAATAGCATTTATTCGCAATGGTGATCCACTTCGTTTTTGTTGTCGTAGAAGCCTTCTTTTTGCAATGCATTCTTTTGCTTCTGTTTGTGCTTCTTCTCGTACCCTCTGTTTCTCCTTCATCCGTTGTTTTTCTTGATGGATTTGTTGAAGCATATCCTGTGTTAGTGGTAAATGATACTTCTTTAACCTACATCCACTAATCCAATTTGGCATTTCTTCACCATCCAATGTAGCAAGTTTGACAGCTCCACTTTGTGATAAGTCACTAATCACGAAGGGTCCCATCCCTCACTTTTTAAGGTTTTTGGCATGTTGCTTCAAAGTATAAACAAGTACATAATCACCTGTGTTGAACTCTTTTGTACGCACATGCTTGTCAAAAAACTCTTTTTAGCATAGATCGAAGCTACAGCTCGCAGTCGAAGTTCATCTAGCTTTTCAAGATCATCTATTCTTGAAGAGAGCTCATGGCCTGTCCATTCTAAGCGTTTCACTACTCGTAGAGTTGGAACTAAAAACTCTATGGGTAATATAGCGTTTAGAACAAACACCATGTTGTACGGTGTTGTTCCAATAGATGTTCTATAAACTACTCAGTATGACCATAGTGTTGAGTGTAATTGTTGATCCCAGTCGGTCCTTGACTCTGATACAATTTTAGTCAAAACAGTGCATAGTGTTTTATTTCTGGCCTCAGCTTGTCCATTTTCCTATGGATGATATGGTGAGGATTTTCTATGTATGACCATGAATTCCTCTAGCAGATATTCAATGACTTCATTAAGAAAATGTGTTTCTCGATCACTGACAATGTCTATTGGTAATCCGTATCGTACAAAGACATTCTCATACAAAAATTGTGCAGTGGTTCTTGCGTTTGCTTTTTGTGCTGCTTTGGCTTCAGCCCATTTTGTGAGATAGTCCGTAAGCCACAATTATATATTGGGTATGGGTGCGATATGCGGGGGGTGAAATAGGTCCCACAAAATCAATTCTCCATTTTGCAAATACCCGTGCTCCCATCATTGGCCGTAGTGGCATCTCATCTCTCTTTATCGGCACCTTAGTGCGCTGACATGCGTCACAACACTTTACAAACTCCTCAGCATCCATGTGCAATGTAGGCCACCATATTCCTGCGGTTAAGACAATTTTTGTCGTCTTATCGCGTGAAAAATGGCCTCCACTTATTCCCCCATGTGCGTGTTCTAGAATCAGCAAATATTCACTTTCACTTGCACAGATTCTAAGTTGATTGTCCTTTCCTCTCTTGTAGAGTTGATTTCCAATGAAATTAAAGTCTCGAGCCTCCAACTCTATAGCCCTTTTTCGCGCTTTTGTTATGTTTTCAAGAAATGTGCTTGTTGATAAGAAATCAATGATATATTGACTCCATGCAAGTGCAATGGTTACCTGAAACAATGTCGCGTGATCCACCAGTCGTTTGGCACTACATATAGTACAATTGTTAACATAAGCATGTGTGTCAGCATACATAGTTGGGCAATAAACTCCTAAGTGTTTCAATCTTTGGTGTGTTTTCATTGTTGAACAATGAAATGCACAATCTTGGATGTGTGCTTCTTCAAGATAACACTCGAATTCCTCTGGATTTATACATAATCGTAGAATTTGGTCCGAACCTAGATGGTACAGTCGTCCTGTAATCAACTGGAAATTTTTTGTTTGTCGAAACGTTTATTGTTTGGTTCTCTCTTCCCTGTTATCAAATCTACCTCCAAAGGAAAGAATGCTAACAATTTCCTGAGACTATTTCGGTATCATTTCAATATTTAAAAGATAAGCATCAGGTATGTCATCATCTACTCTTTCAGGAGCTTCTCCGTTTTGTATCCTTGAAAGATGATCCACCCGTAGATGAGTTTTACCTTTCTTTACTATGACTGTGAAGTCAAATTCTAGCAATATAATAAACCAGTGTATAATTCTCCCAGTATTGCATGGTTTATTTACCAGATACAAAAGAGCATGATGATCTGTGAAGAACACAAATTTGTTTGCAAGCAACTAATGCCGAAACTTCTTTACAGCATAAATCATTCCTAATCCCTCTCTTTCAGTGGTGGTGTAGCTCCTTTCTGTACTATTTAGTTGTCAGATTGCATAACAAACTGGGAAATTTCCATTGTTCCTTCTTCAGGTTGAGCCAACATACTCCCAATTGCGTATGCAGAGGCATCAATGTAAACATGGAATATCTTTTCTCCATCTGGTGCTTGAATTACAGGTGCTGATACAAGGTTTTCCTTAAGCTTTTGGAATGAAGTTTCACACTCCTCAGTCCAGTTGAAACTGACTAATAAGCGATATAGAGGTTGTGCAATGACCGCATACATATATATGAATCTTCGATAGTATCCACAGATTGTACTTGTTTGGCATTAGTAGGCCTGGGCAAGTCTACTATGACTCTAATTTTGTCTAGATCAGTGGTTATGCCATTTCTTGAGACAATATGTCCTAAGATGCGGCCTTGCCTTACCATAAAAATACACTTTTCTGGGTTGAGACAGATTCGATATGTTCTGCACTTCTCAAATACCTTTTGTAAATGGTCGATATGTTCCTCTCGTATAAGAGAGTGGACACAGAGATCATCCATATATATTTCTAAGAATATTCTCAGATATTCTTTGAACGCATGAGTCATTAACCTTTGGAAGGTGGCTGGGGCATTGGTTAGGCCAAAAGGCATAACTCTATACGCATATATTCCCCACTCTGTGGCAAATGTTGTTTTGTGTTGATCTTCTATTGCAATTGCCAATTGGTTATACCCCGAAAACCCATCTAAAAAGGAATAGGCCCGTTTTCCTGCTACCCTCTCAAGCACATGTTCCGTGATTGGCAAGGGATAAATATCCCTTATTGTGGCTGCGTTCACTTTTTTGAGGTTCACACACACACGCAACTTCCCATTCTTTTTGGGGAAAACCACAATGGGTGACACCCAATCTTTATGCTCGATTTCATAGATGAATTCAACATCCATCAGCTTGTCAATCTCTTCTTTGATTCGTTTAGCGAATGTGTCATTATATGTGTAAGGACGTTGTTTGCTAGGTTTGGCATCTGATTTCAAAGGAATTGTATGTTGGCATATCGACGGATAAACTCCTTTGAGGTCTTTGTAGGACCATGCAAACATATCTTTATACTTCTTGAGAAGTTGTGTTAGCCTCTTTTCTTCTTCAGGATCTAAATCAGTTGCTATATAGACAGCAGGCTGAGGCTCTTCGCCTGGCACAACGAGGTCTATCCATTTTGCATTTTCCGGCCCATCGTAAGATTCCTGGTTTATTCTTTCCCTTGTTGGTGGTGTCATTATGATTTTTATGTCTTGGATGGTGAATTTTTTATAGTGGGATGATACATTCATGTTTCCTTTTTCTGAATCCCCCTTACCGTCACTTTCTCCCTCATTAGTCCATACCTCTCGTAATGACCGTTTTAGTTCTTGGTATTTCTTTTTACGTTCCATTTTGGTCCACTCTGGATCTTTTGTCTTTTCCTGTTTTGATTGTTGAGATTTTCTTGATTTTGTTTCTGTTTTAGTCTTCCGTGCTTGTTTTATTTCCTCATGTGTCCTTTCCCTTCCAACTCTTGTGAATCTTTTTGATATTTGGTCACAATCCTCTGCCTTGACAAGCATTAGATAGTGAGTTTTATCTTTTATCCTGGGCATCAGGTTCTCTCTAATTTTATTTTCTGTTCTTTTTTTCCTATAACGTTCCTGAGTCTAGGGTGTTGATTTGCAAAATCATTAAATCTGATATCTGCAGTTGTTTCCCTACTCTCGCTCGAGATGTCTGAACACTCGTTATCTACATTGTGACTTAGTTCCAAATGCTCAGAGGAGTTATAAAACTCTTCTTGTTCTGGTGAGTCTACATTCTCATCTCCTGTTGGTATAAGGCTTACCATGTAATAGGGTAGCACATCATAGCCATCCTTATCGCAAAATTTTGTCATTGGGCTATCTGTAATGGTACAGACATCCAATGTTGCTAGTATGTGTTCCCATTCCAGAGGTTCTAAGGCATCTTCGGGAAAAGGTTCCGAAATGTAATCCTTGTCCTCAAGAGCTCTTTCTAAGATGCATTCCTCTCTTTTTAAGCTCCCACAATGTGAAGCTCCGCACATCCATTCTCTTTTTTCTGCCCTAACCATGCTGGGAGCTCGGACCGTGCCAATGTAGCTGAATCAAACTCTTCCACTGGTGTCTAGTTCACATCCTTGTAACTATGGTCTTTTAGGTGTATTTTGGTTGAAGTCTCCCCACGTCTGAGGTATATGTGGTCATAACCCCAATCCTGGACCATCTTTAGTTGTCTCCTGAATGGTCTTCCCAAGATGATCTCGTAATTGTTCTTTTTGTCGAAATCAACTCGGTGCAATACTCGTAATTGTTCTTAGGGCAATCAGGAATCAAGTAAGTAATTCCACACTCGGTGCAATACACGTTGACTCTAATGATTTCATCGTGAGGACAATCCCTTCGCCAATGATCTTCGCCACACTTGTAGCAGGGTCCCTTAGGCTGTTGAGGTTCTCCTTGAGCTCCTCTCTGTTGGTATGCATGCCTCTACCCGCCCATGCCTCCGTTGGCTATTAGTAACAGTGTTCATTCATCCAACTTGTATCTTCCTTCTCCTACTACCTGTGCAGTTGTTGGTGGTCCTGTACTTCCAATCATGCTCCAAGGTTCTGGTGTTGGGGGTTCTTCTGGTGGATAATAGACAGGATTTGATGCATATCCATTGCAATATTTGTAATATGCATGCATAGGTACCAAAGCCTTCTCTTCTGGTTCATATACCGTTGGTGTGTATCTTATGCCTACCGGTCGTACTCCTAGTAGGGGTGGCTATTGCCGCAATACTGGTTGTGGTCTTTCAACACCTACAGGTCTTGGTAGGTTACCTGCTTGATACCTAGGCATCAGTAGAAGTTGAGGAGATGCTACTTGAGGTTGGGTAGCATATGGTCGCTCTCTCACATATCCCTTGTTATAATAACATTCCTCCGTCACATGGTTTGTCCATTTTTGTTCACTAGCACACCACTTTGGCTACTTAGCCTGAGGCTTGGCATACATATTAAATTTTTTTAGCACTTCCTCCACAAGCTGCTCTTGGCTTACAGCTACTTCTCCTTTTGGTGTTGTCTTAGCGGACTTGCTTCCACTTTGTTGTGAGGATGAATCGTCATCAAGATCCTTGAATTCACCCTCCTTGTAGACCGCACAATTGTGTACAAGGTAAAGAGCTTCCTTAGTTAACTCATTTAACATCGTGCTCCTCTTCATATGTAAGTCCTTTTGGAGATCTGCGTTCCTCATTCCTTGAATAAATATAAGCATAAGTCTGGACTGGGTTGGTAGTTCTTCCATAGGGCAGAACTTCACATATCTCTTTAGTCGTAGGACTGCCTTCCGCACAGATTCCCCTTCCTTTTTTTTGAATTTATGGATTTGTGAGACTGTATTATGAGCTATCCCCCTTTGTGAGACTTCCTCAATAAAATCGTCAAAAACCTCCTCCATAGACTCAAAGTCTCTACGCTCCACAGAGTCAAACCAAGTAGCGGCATCCTCTTCTAGGGTAAGTCCAAACCTTGCAAATTGAGTAGGCAAGTCCAACACTTCTTCATCTCTTATTACACGCACAAAGGCTACTACATGATCCCTAGGATCTCTGTTTCCCATGTATTTCTTGTTTACCCATTTTTGCACCTGAGAAGGTCTAATTCTACGATGGTCTACAAATCTCATCATTGGTTCTCCTCGTCCTACTCGATATACCTCCTCTGGCCTTCGGTAGTGGGAGGGTTCCTCTCCCAGAGGTGCTCCTAAGCCATTATTTCTGACGGTTCTTGCAAGAGGTGGTTCATCTCTTCGAACTCGTTCTATGGGTTGTCTTCCAGGCTCTGTTGACTCTTGAGTTGTTGGTTTACTCTTGCCTTGATACTATGAATAGAGTGGTGGTTCTTGTAAATCTCTTAGCCCTCTTGCGGCTGGATAACCATCCCTCTTTTGGTTTTGTTCTAATGTCGCACTTTGTTGAAGACATGCCTGCAATGATGGTTGGGTTTCTTGTTGGTTCTGGTAGTTGAACGTCTGTTGTTGGTTAGAATGTGATGTTGCATCGTACTCTTCTGAAAATGGATTTGTTGACTTGCTAGGGGTATAGGAGGACCTTGGTACTTCTTCGGGGGCATATGTTGATATTTCTGGAACTGTTGCCTTTTCTACCTCCTCTAGGAGAATTCGTTTGTATTCTCGCCCGTACCTATCAACAAAAATGATATCCTTCCCCATAGCAATTTCATAAGAGAACAAGTAAAGAACTTAGTCTTTGCTTATTTCATTTGGGTAGGGTTCTTTGCATCGAAAATAAGAGACTACTCCCTCTCTCTCATGCTTGTAAATTCCCACATTCTCACTATAGGTAGAGACCCTGGTTGTTTTTTTTATCATACATAAAAAGAGCTCTAGGTCGATGAATTTTTGGAGGCGGCTCTTGAGCCTCTAAGACCATTTTTCCTTTTACCAATTATCTCCATATCTGTTATAATCCTCAGGGTTACTAACTATCAAATAGTGGTTCCCCTTTTTGTCTCGGAATCTATCTCCATCATCATAGACTCGAATTATCTCCAGTCTCTGAGAAGGTCTTTCCTCTATACAAATACACTTGCATCCCCGATAGTCAGAATAAACTAGGACTCCCCTAGAGTTTGTTCCTTCTAAGAAGATTATAGTGAACTTGGCATCGTTCAAACAGTTTTGGGAGGTACTTCCCCCTAGCATTGGTCCTTCACCGGAGAAACCTCCTGGCTGTTGACTACCCATTATGAAGGACTTATCTGATGAAGTGCTGATCAGTATCACTATCCTCCTCAATGATTGGTGCTAATGGATCTAGCCTTGCCTAAGTTACACTCTCCTCAGTGGACACTAAGCTACCCTAATCACCTGCCACTTTTTGGTCTCTAGGAATGTGTCTTCCTGATCGTAATTCATCAAACTTAGCAATGCAATTTATCACAAATTCAACCATTCACCTGGCAAGGGATCAGTTTTCGCACAACTTCTTGCCTTGCTGCTGAATATACCTGTACACAAGCATTTAATTTCGGCAATCAAATCAAAGAATTTAACCACTAGATGTGGTCTTAGTAGTGATTGGTATAACTGGAGGGTTAACCTCAACCACTACTGTACTCTATACACTTCGAATGTTCTTGATTAGGTCTGCTAATCTGGAACTGTACTTTACCGGAGTGTTTGTCAGTCTAGAGGTAAAGTCTTAATTCCGTCTTTGCTCCATCAAAAGGTCAAACAAGGTCCAATTTCACTTGTGAAAGAGGTTCTAGAACTCTTAAGTCAATTGGAACACCACTCTATGTCCACGGTCATATTTTGACTTCAATAAGACCCTGTAGACATCCTACACGTAGCATGTCTACCTGCTCTGTTTTGGCTAAAATTTGCACTATAGATTTCCCTTAATGTGCTAAGTCCACAGCTGTTCTCACTTTTTGGTTCTGACACCTATAAGCTGGTCAACTGATCAGAAATCTGTTCCAGCAGCCTAATGTTGATCTGATATTTCACCAGTCAAATCAACTCCAATTTGGACCAAAATTGACTAGGAGGCTTGCCTAAGGCTATGCCTAAGGCTATACAACACCCTACTATGTCCACAGTCAGATTTTGACTTCAATATCATGCCTTACACACACTACACGTAGCATGTCTAACTCCTCAAAATTGATCCAAATTCAAACCACAGACTCCTCTTAAGGTGTTGAACACTCTGGTATGCTCATAGTTGGATTTGAAGTGCTAAATCATTGTGAACACATCTACGCGTAGGATGTCTAAGTGCTCTGTTTGACTCCAAAATTGAGCCACAACTTCACCTTGATGTCAGCAACCCAATGCTATGCTTAGATATTAGTTTGGATTTCAAAAGACCCCAATTTTAGCTATTCTAGCCTTTTTCAGTCATAAATGCTAAAGTCTGCTTAAAATCCAATTTTCTCACCCAATTGAGATGAAACCTTTCTCATGCACTCAATAAATCATGTAGATCATGCTCATAAAGACATCCTATGGTTTGGTCTCAAAAATTATGCCTTCGGTCCAATTTGGGTAAGATGTCTGGCAATTTTTGTCTTTTGGCCTTATAGTGTCAAGATATGGTCAATCTTCCACTTTCCAGGTGAAAATAGGGTAAAACCTACCTTCTACACTGATCAACACAGATTTTCAAAATTCTCACCAGAACACCCTGTAGACATCCTACACGTAGGATGTCTACTGCTCCTTTTCTCATACTAAAGTGCTACTTTGCCTTCCCTATGCTCTCAGCAAGTGCCAATATGCCTTACAAGTGCAAAATATGCAAATTTCTCTCAATTTAAACCTTTTCTGAACTTTTACGTTTTCTGAGTCAGCCTTTTAGCTTTTGGGCAATCCAATAAGGGAAAAACACCCAAGTCTATATGTCACTAGGGTGAAACCCACCCTCTGAACACACAGGTGACCTCAGTTTCCCCAAATTCCCTGCTAAAAACCCCTTGGAGACATGCTACGCGTAGGATGTCTATTGTCTTAAAATTTAAATTTTGTATGACAAAAGTACTCCCTATGCTCTGCAGCTCTCTCAAAAATACTCACAGAAAATTTTGAACTTCAATTCAGCTTCTAAACACTCTTTTCCGTCTTTTATAGCTCTTTGATGAGCCTAGCAGCAAATATAACATGCATGAAGTGCTCCAGATCATAAATCATGATGTCCTACTTACCCTACTCCTACACATCATGTGAGATGGTGATTTTGGTGTCTCGGTTGCTTCCTGGACTCCCAGGACTCTCAAGCTATCCTTTCACTGCCTCTACCACTCCAACTCCTACTCTCCTACCTAATACTACGTAAATCAAAGGATCTAGGCCAGACACTCGCTCCCTAGACTCCTCCTAAGACCTAGAGAGTCCCCCACCCTCTGATCCTATCTAATGTAAAATAAGACTCTAGAAAGCCAGAGAATCCCTATCCTCAAGGACTAGTTCTCGGTCACCTAGCTAGGGTTTTCGTCCCCAGTAGCGGCGCCAATGTTGGCGGATACGCCACGACGGACGTCAGCACAACGAGAACTCACCTAACACGATTTGTCAGCTAAGGATGAAGCTCGACCCACAGGCACGTGGAAGCAATCATAGGGTGTCAACCTACACTCGAACGACTATTGACTACTTCCTACAGAGGTCTCTACCCAATGTCTAAGTTGCAGCCTTCAAGAGTACACAAGAGGAGATTTCCTACAATGCTTTCAAGAGCCAAATACCCATCAAATGTTCTTAAACACTACGTAACTTGAGGGAAATCCTATTACCACCAATAGGTTGCTCTCCCTAAGGTCCGTGACCCAAAACCCCAACCCTGAACACCCGGTGCAGAATCGCGTAGGATGTCTGGTAGAAATTTACAGGTCGACGTTTTCTAAAACTAACATGCCTAATGCGTAGCTCTACTCATTGCAAACACGTGGATATGTTGAAATGCAAAAACAAACATCAAATGCTCACCGGATCACCAGAAATAGCTTGCGGGTCAATCTCGCGAGGTCGGGCCGTACACGCGCAATGTAGGTGTTGGCGTATAGCTCTCTCCGGGGGCAACACACTGTGCTTCTCCGCACTCGATTCCGACCACCAGTGTGCGTGTCGCGTCAAGATAAACTCTCACTCTCTCGTACACAGAGTACGCTCAACTCACACAGACAAAACTTATGAAAATGACAAAGGGTCTTTTGCATTAAGGTCAAAAGTGGTATAAATACCTTACAATCTCAAACCCTAATGTTCCACTTTAACCATTTACAAAGTCTAAATGTCAAAAGTGGGATACAATTTGGAAGCTTCTCCAAGCCCCACTATTTATAAAGGTGAAATGACGGTTCTTCTCAATTAAGGATTGATTACAAAGGAAATTAGTATCCCACCGGGCAATCATCCTCCGTTGAGTGTGTCCAGTAGCTAACAAACCCTCTCATGAAATTTCTATCCAGTTTCCTTGGTTCTTTCTCTTCATGCAAATACTCTTGCCCTGCTGAGATGAGCACCGGCTTGTCCATAGAATACTTCAATGATCTGGCATGCAATCCTAAACCTTGCATGGCATGTCTCACAAGCCTCTAAATAGAGTCAAACTTATGAGTACATACAACTGTTTGACATCACATTTTCAAGAGAATAGTTTGCAAACTCGGGGGGGGCAATATGTAATCATGTTAATGTATAACGTGAGTTCGATAGGAGGGGTTTTAAAATGCAAAATTTTTAGGGAATTTAACAGAGATACATTAAAATAAGGGATTTTTTATGTTGCAGTTTGGAAAAAATCCTAAAATAAGGGATCATTTTATTCATTCAGACATGTTAAAAGTGCGGTTTTTTTAATACCCTGCAAATGCACGTTATATAGGGGGGTACTGGATGATAAAACCCCAAGTTTGCGAAGTGCTCCAAGGTGCAAAGGGAAACATATTCCTTGAAAGGAAATGCATAGACATGGTGGTCTACTCTATTGTTATGCAGAGAAGCACCTAGGAAGTGAGTTAAATTCAAGATATTTTTCACTTCTGCCTTGATAACAGAAGAGTAGCAAGAAGATGTCATCACAACTTGGCATCATTTGAGAATGACTAAGAGAAACACGTTGGATGACTACTACTTGAGGCTTTGTCCTCATTTTGAAGCGTCACTTTGACGAACTAGATTGAGCGCTTTTGTGATATTCTTGATCTTTGTATTCTTTTTCTCATTGTGAGAAGGCGACAAAATCTCATACTCTAAACTACTAGATGGCCTTCCAGGCCTTCCACAATTTTTTAAAAATCTACTTTTCTTGCTTTTTTGGCTTTTTCTTTGCTTCTTCCACCTTTTTCTCAATTATCTCAAGAACTAGAGGACGAGAACTATTGGAAATCTCCGAAGACAAAGAAAAATCTCAATTATCCTCGAAATGAACGCGCTTCTTGGATCTGCTTACCACCTCAAAAGTCGACTTTCGTTCCAAATATTCCAAAAAATCCATTGGTTTCCTTTCTTTCGAGAGCGCTTTCTTTAACTTGTTCTTTGTCTAGCTCTTTTTGCGAGTACAATTTCTATTTTTCTATATTCTTTCAGCTTTCTTTCTACATTAAGAGGAGAATCGATGGCCTCTTGCCATCTCGAGTGAATCTCATCAACTTTTGTTTAGCTGATTCATATATTTTTGGTGTTTAAAGTACTCGATCAATCTTTTCACACACATGTCAAACTACAGCTGACGTTTGTACTTCACTCTGGCAAAGTTTGTGATGCAACACGGAGAGACAAAAGGATTGATAAACAAAAAATACACAGTATGCAAAATAAACATACGAATAGAGAATTTCTAATGATGTAAGATAATGATTATAGGAAGATCAGAACTTGTACCATAACCTACCAACCACCCCCAATCCATCCCACTCTCAACATATCTCTTTCTCAATCACATTCCAATCTCAGACACACTCGCAATCACAATCACGCTCCCACTATCAATCAAAATCACAATCACAATCATGGAGCCTCTTCTAATTATAGAGACTGTCTTCCTATTGCTAAATTGGATTTATCTAAAGGAAACATAACTTTAAATGATTTATTGGAATAATAATTGAGAGGGTTTTTCTCACTAGAGACTTCCAAGTACAATTTTTTCTAATGCATGATTTAGAATAATGATGGGAACACTGTGAATAAGGATGTTTCTAAGGCCACCAAAAATGGGTACTTCTGTTGCATCACATAGGAGACACGGATCATCAAGAAGAAATATTCAACCATCGGGGAATGGACAACTCTGATGCGTCATTGGATGGATGACATAGAGATCACAGGAATATTGTACCATAAGCTTAGTGATAAAGGACTAGATGATGGGTATTCTTGATCCATCACAAGCTGGGTGACATGGGCATCACAAAGGAAATATTCCATAGTGAAGAGGAAATGCTGAACTGTGTTAAAATTTTGCACAAGAATGAGTAGGCACTTGAATGAAGATGAGTTCAGAGGAAACTTTGAGAAAAACAAAATTATTTCTGAGAAAGCTAGTTGCTTTTTAAAAAAGCAAATTCTTTTCCACAAAGAGGTCTACGTTAGCATTGCATCTATGCATGAGACTACATCCAAGGATGCCTGAGTTGTGATTGTGCAAGCATTGTTTTTGCTTATAGGGTTTTAATAGATTCAAACCATTTAAAAAATACATTGGTTTCCCACTTAATAAGTGGGCAGCCACTAGCTTGAAAAATGGCACAAAGAATAAAAATAAAAAGGAACAACACTACCTTTCTCTTGTATCCCACAATATCTTTCCCTCTCTCTCTTTCTAACTAAGTGTGCAAGAAATTCTTTTCTCCCTCCCTTTGGACCCTACCTCTCTGCCCTATTCTTTCCAGCTTGGTCACCCCTATTTACACAATCTAATAGGAGCTATAAAGGTAGATCCTTTCTTACTCTTAGAAACAAGGAAAAATTAGCACTAGATGTAAAGACATGCTGCTACAGATTTTAACCATGAAGACAAAAATGCCGATGATGCCTATGGCTGCTCCAAGTGTACCGGATGTCACCAAGGAAATGTAGGTAGGTACTATCATGAGAAGCGCCTACAAAGATCTTTTTTTTGTTTGTTTTCAGCACATATACATAAATGGACGAGGCTAGTTTATGAGAAGGAACCCAAGAACACACATCTTCTTTGTGTAGGATTGGAAGAGAGGGTCCTCCACATAGAGGATCTTTTTTGGGAAGTTTCTCTTTAAGAACTAAGTTGCATACCAATTGTCAAGATTGAAAAGGTATCATGTCTTAAAAAATCTCTGAGCATGTTTGTTTGCAGGAGTACCTCCTCTCCAAAAGGAAATAGGATTAGAGGAAGGCATTAGCATCTATACAAGAAACACACTCTGAGGAACTAGAGTTTGATTAGCCCAAGGGTTTTTAACCCAAAATTTGGAGTAGATCCATGGATTTTCCAGTGTTAGACTCTCAAGTTGGGATTAGGGAGTGGATTCCCAAGGAAGGACTTTGCGTCTAGGAAGGCAAAGTTGTTCTGTAGGAAGAGGACTATGGGAGTAGAGTAGAGGCAAGTGTTGTAGGGTTTCCATGCCTTGCGTCTAGAAGGTGAGGTTGAGAGGTGAAAACCCCTAGTAATATGGAGCTGAGGATTTTGAGTACCATCAAGCCTGATTCTAGAATGAAGGTGGTAATATGTTCAACCCAAGTGCTTCTATAGACATCTCCCCAATAATAAAGATACTCTTATGGGGGGAGGGGGGACTAGTCCATCTTGTGGTCCCCAATATTGTGTTGATCTTCTCACTTTTTCTGTCTATATCCTTTGGCTTCAATTTGCATGATGAAATCGCCGATTCAAAGTAGAACCAATGCCAAAAACAAATTGATTAACTAATTATAATTCATGAGTGACTATTATTCTAGAATTTCACAACAACACTTTTGGTCTAACAATAGGACTGGTGCCGACAAGAAAGGCAAGATCAACACACTTTAAAAATAAGGAAAAACATTTATATAAGCATTATAATAGAAATTTATACTAATTCACTTATATATATATACACAAAAAATACATGAAATTAAGGTAAGGCTTATACCGTTAATTTTTATTTAGCATGTGAGGGGTTGGGAAAGCTTGGCAGAGCTTATGACAACTTGGGAGTTTTCAAAGCTGGAAAGATTGGGAATTGTGAGGAGAAAGGAGGACCCTAGGGCCCAGTTATATAGTACTCAGAGGACTTGTCAGGCTAAGAGTCGGGCCCGTCAAGGACGTTGACTACCAGACTGGGCAAGTATCGCGATGAGGCCCGGTGGGCTAACCCCCTTTACCGACGAGAAAATCCAATCAGCTTGTCGGTTCCCTTCAGGTCACATTCTCCTTTTTTGTGAATGTGAAAAGTTGTGAATTGAGAATTTTGTTAGTTATCAGTGTGATCACAAAAATAAACTCGTGATTACATTAATATGAATTGCGTGGTTACTAACATAATGCTTTTATGTCCTGCTAAGTGACCATTTTACTTGAGTTATTTCAAGAGTTTTAAAGTGCATCTTCTAGTGTTGTTTATCCAAAAGGTTGGATTATAATCTAGAAGAAGCTTGAAATTTTTTGGGTATATCAATTTCAACATTAACCTTATTCTTGTACATCATTTCTCAACCTAAATTGTGTGAAAAAATGTGTTTTATTATTTTTTGTCTTTTTTCAAAGTTTGCCAGCTTCTCCACCATAAAACGTATATTTGTGACATCCATCATTATAGAGGATGAGCCTTAGTAGTTCTAAACATGTTTTCATGCTTCTAAGAAGAATCAAATATTCACATTAGAACATATGAACTACTTACAAAAATTCACCAATCCAGTTTCTTGGCCAAATCTTGCATTTTTTTGAACTTTTTGGTAGATGTAATGAAATCTAGAATGAGTTTGAATTGCGTGGGTGGATTTCATAACATGAAAGGATTTTTCCTTGAGTTTTTGGACATCTAATGCCGAATATAGCCTATTATATAAAGGTGGTCTATTTTTTCAATCTAGCATGAATCATTCTTTATCAGTAAACAACCTCATTGTAACCGGTGTTCAATTCTAAGAACTTGATTTAAACATGAAGAGGCTAATATTAGTCTCGCAACATGCTTTGCCTCATGGTAAGGAAACACCAACTAAAGACATAACCTTTTCAATTGGATTGCTTGGTGCTAATGTACACACTTAGCATATGCTTTAGCACAAGATTAACACTTGTCAAGTTTCTATCCTCTCTAGATAATTGATAGTACTAAGGTGTGTTTTCCCATCAATTCCATATTAGCGATTTGAGAATTTTCCCAATCCCACTTTCAAAATGAGCTTAAGATTTGACCACATGGCCAAATCTTAGCCAAAGTTTTGAGAGTATTTCGTGAAAGAGGTTTGCAAGTAGTACCTTGTGGAGGGATTTGGCTTTAAAAAATGGTTTGAGATTTGTCCATATGACAAAATATTTAATACATTGATGATTCTTAAATTGTCTCTAAAGTCTCAAACTCTCTAATATGGTGTTCATTGTTTGTTGTCCTCCAAAATAACTGGTAAATAGGGATCACAATTCCTTGCTGATTAACGAATAATTGTAGGAACAACCATCTTGGTTAATTGTAGTGATCTTATCTACAAGCACCCAAACCGATCCATGAACTCTATTGGTGATTGGTAGTCCTACAATTAATCTCATAGAGAGATTGTACCTATAGTGCGAAAAGCTACTTATGTTATGAATATGCATGCCGCTCCAAATCAACCTTTGCTAAATACTAGGGCCCATAAGACCTAGTGTGCATGACTTTAGAAAAAAAACATATTTGAACTTGCATATTGATGATCGTACTTGCCAATGCTTGTGGCTAATGTTATGCTCACGAATCACGAAAAAAGAATGAACTATCTTCCACCTGAAAATTGTGCTAACATATTTGGACCATCAAAGAATGTGAAAATCCATCACGTCTAAGTACCAAATGTTGGGGTATAAAGCCCAATGTGGTCGCCCAGGTAAGTGGGCGGGCCGCCAGGTATGTACACATATTCTTTTGGAAAAACCTAATAAGAACTCACTATGCTCTACACATTACAGTAGAGCGAGTTCACCATATCGTCGTGCTCTTCTTGTCGCACTCTCTCTCGCGTCGCACTTCCGCTCGTACTCCTTCAGCTGGTATCAGAGCTCAGATCGAGGCTCGGGGCAGCACTGCAGGAGGCTAGAGTCACCAGCTCAAATTGGAGTGAAATTCGACAGGCAAAGACACGGCCCCAAATCTTGCGGGAAAGCTCGTAGGGCTTGGTGTTCTCAGAATTTCATTATGAGGTCATCTCGGTCACCGTTCGGCTTCGACAAAGTTCTGCGCAAGCCATTTTCGACTATGTGGTCTCGGTGGGTGCAGATCCGCCGACTCTGCAAATTTGGGGTTTCGTCCTACGTCTGTAGGTGCTGAGGATATCTGCACTTCCAGAGTGCTGATTTGTGGCCGTCTACACAACAAAGGACGGCTCATAGTTCTTGGAGGCGTGTCACACACGAGACAGGCGCATCTACACACAGATTGTAGGCGACATCCACTAGTTCATCAGGTAGCTTGTGTTTGCTGCTTGATATTCCAGATTTCATCCTGACATTGCAAGTACTTCCACATGGGATGTATTGTCAGAGATGATGTATGTCTGTTGAGGGTTTGCTGGCTGTGAGTCACGCAGCAAACAACCGCCGCAGCGGTTACAGCATATAGTGGGAAATTTGTGGATGTATGACTTTGTGGGAAGTCTATGTACTGTCAGATTTACTGCAGCCTTTGTTGAGGGTCCAGTGAGGTTTTATTGAGCTGGGGGATTCTCGAATGTTGAGATCCTTTCGGTGATACAGGTCTTGGAGCGATCCCTCGAGCACCCTTAGATAGGCAGCTAGGATGTATTCACTGTGAGTTAGACAGTTGGGATTGCATCTTTGCTTTACTGCCGTTGAGGCATTGTCGCAGTCTATGCTTACAGGACAGTGACAGGACAGTGAGAGACAGTACAGGTGCAGGACAGGTTTACCCACAGCTTACAGTGTCAGAGAGACAGTGTTTTTTGAGCTGTTTTTGGTCTGTTTTTGAGTACACCAGAGCCATTTTACAAAGGAGACTCTGTCAAAATTTATGCAGAATATGAAGCTTTCTTCGTTCATTTGACAGGTTGATATTGGTTCAGAGGTCAGTTTACAAGGGAAACTCTGCTGAATTTTTCCCAGGATAGTAAACCACTGTGAAGCGTAGCTATGGTTGGATAACAGGACACTGCTCTTTACAATATCAAGAAGCTGGATGGAACCAATTTCCCATTGTGGAAGAAGCAGATTTGGCACGTGTTGGAACAAAAGAAGCACATAAAACCTATAAAGCTCAAGGGGATAAAACCAGAAGATATGGACGAAGATGAATGGAGCGAAATGGATGAATTGGCACTTTCTACCATTATGCTGACTTTGGCAGAAAGCGTTTACTTCAATGTAGCAGACGAGATGTCGGCTTATCAAGCATGGATAAAGCTGAGTGATCTTTATGAGAAGCAGAGTGCAGCTTCATAGGTATACTGGCTTAAGAAGCTTGTTGACTTGAAGATGAAAGAAGGGACCCCTATGTCCAATCATCTGAATGAATTCAACACCATCTACAGTCAGTTGTCAGCTCAAGGTGTGAAGTTTGATGAACCTGTTAGAGATATGTTCCTGTTGATCACATTGCCGGAAAGTTGGGACACTTTTCGCACAGCTTTGAGTAATTCTGCACCTCCAGATGGTTTGAACATAGCAGGTGTAGAAGGAAGTCTGCTTACTGAAGAAACCAATAGAAATACAATGGACAAAGGCAAAGTAACAGCCTTAGTTGTCAGGGGAAGGACCAAAGAAAATTACAAAGGTGGAAAGTGAAATCAGTCTCGTAGCAAGTCCCGCAGTGCTAAAGGCAAGAGTGACATAGAATGCTACCATTGCGGCAAGAAGGGTCACATGAAAAGAGATTGCTGAGAATGGAAAGCAGAAAAAGGCAAAGAGAAAGCTGAAGACCATGGTGAGAAGAACAAGTCCTCAGTGAAGATTCAAGAAATAAATGTGACAAACACTGTTGCAGAGGATGACAGTCTAGTGTCAAGAGACATCTACTTCTTGAAGAATACAATGGACTCAGCTCTTCTTACAGCATCTGATGGAAATGCACTGAGTGACTGGATTATAGACTTAGGGGCATCACTTCATGTGTCTCTAAACCAGGAGTGGTTTACCTCTTATGTTATCACTAAAGATCATGTTCGGCTAGGCAGTGGGGAAACATGTGAGATCTTAGGTGTTGGAGATGTTCAATTGAAGTTTCAGAATGGCTCTTCTTTCACACTGAAGAATGTGAGACATGTTCCCGCAATTAAAAAGAGCTTGATCAGCACAGGTTTACTTGATGATGCTGGCTACGTCACCACTTTTGGACAGAACATGTGGAAGATATCCAAGGGTTCTATGAGAGTAGCACATGGAGTAAAGTCTAGAGGACTTTACATGATTTATGTATCAAATGTCTCTAAAAATGTAATCAATGTAACCGAGCAGCCAAACGTTTCTTTGTGGCATAGCCGGTTAGGACATATGTCAAAGAAGGGAATGGAAATCTTGTCTCGTTCTGGTTATTTGCCTGGCTTTTCATTTAATGATTTTGAATTCTGTGAACATTGTCTGTATGGTAAGCAAACACAGCAGCCATATAAGCATAGAAGCAGTAGAAGAGATACACAGTTGGCACTTGTTCATAGTGATTTGTGTGGACCTATGCCTAACCTATCTCTAGGGGGAGCTTCTTACTTTATGACATTTATAGATGATTACTCGAGGAAAGTATGGGTTTACTTTCTCAAGCACAAGGATGAAGCGTTTAGCGTTTTCAAAACGTTTGTGACACTTGTGGAGAATCAGAGTGGCAAGAAGATTAAATGCTTACGCACTGACAATGGTGGAGAGTATGTTTCAAAGGCCTTTCAGGACTTTTGTGAGTCAAAAGGTATAAAACGTGAACTTACTGCTCCTTACAATCCTCCTCAAAATGGTGTTGCTGAGAGGATGAATAGGACCATACAAGAGAAGGTCAGAAGTATGTTGTCTAATGCACAACTGCCAAATGGGTTTTGGGCTGAAGCTGTATCAACAGTTGTTCATCTTGTAAATAGATCTCCTAGCAAGGTTTTGTAGAAGGATTCAGTGCGAGAGATGGTATGGTCAGGCAAAATGCCCTCATACAAGCATCTCAGAGTCTTTGGCTGTGAGGCATATACTCATGTTCCAAAGGAATTTAGGAACAAACTTGAGCCAAAGAGTAGAAAGTGCATCTTTCTAGGCTATGGCAATTCTGGTGAGATGGGGTACAGACTTTGGGATCCCGAATCCAGAAAGGTTTTACGTAGCAATGATGTTCACTTTAATGAATCCAAATATCATTGTAAACCAGAGAGGGTTGAGGAGATTAGAAGAGTTGCCTTCCAAGAAGATGGACCTGCTCAAGAGGAGCAAGGACAGGATAGATTGGAACCACAGGTTGTGGCTGAGCCTGAGCCACATATAGTGCGTACATCTGGACGTGTCACGCGACCTCCTGATAGGTTTGTTCCATCTATGAACTATGTCATGTTGAATGATTGAAAATGAGCCTTCATGTTATAAGGAAGCAGTGCAAATGAAGGACTCCGGGAATTGGCAATTGGCCATGCAGTCAGAGATGACAGCTCTGCATAAAAACCAGACATGGAAGCTAGTTAAATTACCACGGGGCAAAAAGGATCTACCTTGTAAATGGGTTTACAGGTATAAGATCACCGCTCATGAAAGTCAGCCAAAGTACAAAGCAAGGCTTGTTGCCAAGGGCTTTAAGAAAGAACAAGGCATTGACTTTGATGAAGTCTTCTCTCCAGTGGTCAAGATGACTACATTGAGATGCTTTCTTGCATTGGTTGCCATATTAGATTTGGTGTTGCACCAAATGGATGTCAAGACAGCGTTCTTGCATGGTGATTTAGATGTGGAAATTTACATGCAGTAGCCCAGAAGGGTTTGTTGAGAAAGGCAAGGAAGATTTGGTATGCCAGTTGTTAAAGAGTCTTTATGGCTTAAAACAATCACCAAGGGCATGGTACCATAAGTTCCACAAGTTTATGCTTTCTCAAGGCTACAAACGTAGTGAGTTTGATCACTGTCTATATACAAAGAAGGCTAAGGATGGCAGTTGGCTGATCCTTATTTTGTATGTGGATGACATGTTGTTTGCTGGCAAGCACTTGGAAGAAATTTCAGCTTTGAAGTCAAAGATGGCAAAATCGTTTGACATGCATGAAAGACATGGGTGAGGCAAGTCATATACTTGGTATGCGCATAATTTGAGAGAAACAGATCAAAAAAGTTGATTTGGTTATCTCAAACAGAGTATATTGGCAAGGTTTTGCAACGTTTCAATATGGAGAAGGGATAGGCATTGAGTGTTCCATTGCCACCATATGTGAAACTTAGCAAACAAGATTGTCCTGTGTCTGAGGAAGAACAAGCTGAAATGGATAAGATTCCATATGCTTCTGCAGTGGTAGTTTGATGTATGCAATGATTTCTACTCGCCCAGACATTGCATTTGGAGTGGGAGTAGTAAGTCGATACATGTCAAACCCAGGCAAGAAACTTTGGGAGGCAGTGAAAGGAATATTGAGATACCTGAAAGCTACAAAGAGTATGCGTATATTGAGATACCTGAAAGCTACAAAGAGTATGCGTATATGCTATGGGATTCAGGAGTTAAGTGCAAAGGGTTTTACAAACTCAGATTATGCAGGTGACTTAGACAACCGAAGGTCTACGTCAGGGTATGTCTTTACATTGGCTGGTGGAGCAGTATCATGGCGTTCTAGATTACAAGATTGTGTTACTCAGTCTACTACAGAGGCTGAATATGTTGCAGCATCAGAGGCATGCAAAGAATCAATTTGGCTTAATCGACTAGTAACAGATTTGGGAATCAAAGAAGAGATGCCTGTGTTATATTGTGATAGTCAAAGTGCTATACAATTGGCTCGCAATCCAGTTTATCACTCAAAGACAAAGCATGTGGATGTGAAGTATCATTTCATCAAGGAAATGCTCGAGGATAAGCAACTTCAGCTTGTCAAAGTTCACACCACAGAAAATCTTGCTGATCTACTTACAAAAGGACTTCCGTCAGAGAGCTTTGCGCATTTTCGCAAGCGGTTTTAGGTGTAGGGTAGTACATCACTTCTCTACATCTCTTGTATATTAGCTTGTATAGTAGCTTCTCTCACACTTAAAGTACCACATTGGACTTTAAGTGGGAGGTTGTTGGGGTATAAAGCCCAATGTGGTCGCCCAGGTAAGTGGGCGGGCCGCCAGGTATGTACACATATTCTTTTGTAAAAACCTAATAAGAACTCACTATGCTCTACACATTACAGTAGAGCGAGTTCACCATATCGTCGTGCTCTTCTTCTCGCACTCTCTCTCGCATCGCACTTCCGCTCGTACTCCTTCAGAAATAATCCCACCATACTGGCACGCCACGCATGCATATCAGAAAAATAGGGTGAGAAGCCCTTGGCTTTCACAATGGTCCAATAGTTTGAGCCGCGCCATTATGCCTTGCATGATTTGTAATGGTATGGATACATCACATTTTATTGTTTCCTAACGTTAGTGTGAGCTTTTATCCTGTTATTGCCAATTTGCCAAATTTGTGTGTCATTCTCCTTTGGCATGCACTAGAAGCCTTACTTCTCATAAAAATTGTCAAAGCATTTCCTTTGCACAACAAAAAAGTCATGTTCAATTTAAAGGTTAAACACAAAAAACAAGAAAGAACTTGAAAGTGGCTAACCTTGTCGCCTCTTTGAGAAGAGTTGCCTTCGTTTGAATTTGACTCATAGTCATGTATGCTAAGGAATGTAGAGCTAGCAGATGTACCCTGCATGCCATTGTGGCTTGGTTGACCTTCAAGAAAATATCAGGGAGACATGTTTCCAAGTTTCCCCAAGTTCGTATGCTAATAGAATATTCCAAAATTTGGAAGCTTACATGCAATATTCCCTAAAGTGAAGCCTTTCTTGACATAAGTTCATAAAAAAGATGAGATAAAATGGTAAGTGAGTACTCATAGCTAACAAGTGTTCCTGTTGGCGTACAAATGTCAAAGCAAAAGGGTATCAATGTTGTCGATCTTTCATAGAGAAACGGCCTTGCCAAATCATGTAGCTTATTGAGATTGCCCAATATTAAAGACATATCTCCTAAAGATTAGCTATAAAATGTCATCTAACTGCCAAGTGCCGCTTGAACAAAGCAACATTTGCTTGTCAAGTTGGCATTGCAAAAAATCCTGCAAGATGGAATAAGTTCAAAAGTGAAAATTAAATTCAAAGTACTCACCAGTTTTTTGTAGCCACCGCCCTTAGCATCAAATGTCTTAGCATCATGTGGTTTGATTGTGCCTTCAATGTACTTCATGTACTTTCTTTTCTTGGAAAGCAGTAAATGCTTTGAAGTGATTATGCACCCAATGCATATGCATAGATAGGGAGGCGCTGTGCTCTTGGATACCTTGTTGTTCTCCTCGTGAATATTTGTTGTTGAGTTTTGACCTTGTCGAGGAGGACATCATACTAGAAGTAGAAAAATAACTATAGCAGTTGCACACAAACAAGCATACGTGAGTTTCCCAATAATATTGTTGGCAACTTGGGATGCACTTGTTGCCAATTTATTTTGAGAACTCGTCGAGTCCCGCTTCCCATAAATGTGTTGATGATAATCAATTTTGCCTACCAATATATTGGAATTGGAATTAATGATCAGCCTTACCAATTTTCTTCGCCTTTCAATTCACTTTTACTTCTAGAAAACCTTGCCTTGTACAAGGTTGAGGAGCACCATTGAAACCCTTGTATGGGTTATCCTTGTTGGAGCCTTGCTCCTTAGTCCATACATAATCACATGCCTTGCATGGATTCTTAGGATCATTTGCCACCATTTCACTTCTTTGTTACGAGCCTTGCTTGTGTCGGGAGTACTAAAATTGTACAATTATGGAAGAACGCCCATGGTAAATACATGTTTGTTCCATGCCATAGCTATCAAGAACCTTTCAAAACAAAAAGAAAAATCAATTGCATTACTCATAAAGTTCTGAAGCCGACTTGCCTTGCCATTGTAATAATCGAACAACCTTAATTAAGAAGAGAACCGATAGCCTCTCTCATCCTTGCAAGCAACCACTACCACGGCCAACACTGTCGGCCTTGTCCATGACTATCGCCTCTTTGCATGCTCCATGCATGCTTCACATGAGCACAAGCATGGTACCTTTGTAGAATGCAACATGCCTTCCATGACCCTCTCCCCTTGGTCCAGCTACTACATGTCGCGGTTTGAACATGGTAAATCTTCTTCTTGCCCCTTGCATGCAACAATTTGCATGCGACAACCACCACCATGCCTTGCATGGATTTTATAAAACTTGTATGGATACTTTGAGTTGTCAATTTGAATTTGGCAAGTTTAAAACTCTTCATTGGGTCAAAACAAATTGCAATAGAGTTATTTTTAGTGTAGCTAATTGTCAAGCATCCATGTACTAAAGCTGGGGCTACCTTCAGCGCATGAAGAACCCAAAACAAAGCAAAAATTCAACTTGCACATTGTTTACATTGTGGAAATCACCCTTTGTGTGAACCCAACCCAATATGAACTAAAGACTAAATTAAAATATTTACTCGTGATGGCGGCCATCTACAACAGAGTGTGGATGGCAAGGAAGAAGGAGAAGATGCTATGTTGCTCTGCTCAGCCAGGCCTATAGATGAAAAATACTCCACATTTCGGTGCATATCCATGGAGGGAAAAAAAACCTTTTTTGCCCTCGAGGACACCATGTCAACTTAAAACAAGAGAGAGAAAGAGAATGAGACGGAGAGAGAGAGAGAAGATCATTGCGAGAGAGGATCCATGCTTCTTTGGAAAGATGAGAGAGAGAGAGAGAGAGAGCATGTGTCTCCATGCTAGTTATCCCCCTCCTCCATAGCTTTTGTGCTCCCTCAACTCTGATACCAATGTGAGACCAGAGGAACTTCATTGAAGATTCTCCGCCCTACCACCCTTTATATAAGCACATGATCGTCCATATCTAGAATCCCTTGTCCACATCTAGCAGTTGGCCCTTCATCTGGATCCATGACCCCCCTTGGGTTTTCCATTGGCCTTACACTCCTCATGAATGTAAAAGGCTTAAAGAAAACCAAAATTGAATGTATATATTGATGGTCCAATATTGAGCATGGCAATATAAACTTTGACGATAGCTCAGGAGAATGAAAAAAATGCACATTCTTTGTACCTAATTCTATGCTCCCCAAAAAATGTGGTGAGCCAAAAATAAGGATAGTTTTTAATCACCAACCCATAGAATTTTGTTGAGAAATTTATGTCTCGTGAGACAAAAATTTCAAGTCTTTTTAGAATGCGATAGACCGCAAGAAATGAGTGTTTTGAGCCAAATGCAATGGTCCATCAGATTTAGAGGCATGCCATGGTGAGAATATGAGATATTTCACATGCTTCTCATTTTTCGCGTATGTAGTGGTCCTTGAACTATGAGATCATGAAAGGATTTCCCAAAAAAAACTAGATTGTCTATGGTATTGCAAGTTTTTTCAAAACCTCAAAAAAGACACTGTTATGCCCTATTACGCTACCAACCTAGTGTTAAGGGAATTTTGTTTGAGCGCTTGATCAATGATTTTGAAAAATTAGTAGCTTTAAAATTGCGTCAGCAAATACGGGGGCTTATTAGCACATACAAGCATAGTTGGAAAAATTTCGAGGCAACAGTTGTGCACATGGGTGACTGACATATGGTCTTCAAATTAGGGAATGATCTTGGTGATGTAGATGTTTCAAAGGAACAAGAAGATCATGGTTTGTTGAGAAAGATAGGATGGCATAAAGAAATCTAGGAAGAAATTTGTGCAGGCCTTAAAGCAAAGGAAGCTAAAAAAGTTGATAAATCTCTATAGAGGGAGGAGTATGCAAGAGAGGAGCAAGAGGAGAGGAGCCTAACAATGTTTTCAAATGAGACAATTGTATCTAAAGAGAGAATCATGCAGTGTATGATTATAGCCATATATAACTACTTATGGATGAGGGTATTGTTAAAATCTATTTCTATTATGTTCATTTTGATCCGACTTTTTCTCTACAAGAACTCTTTACACATATAGTGTAGAGTCTCTTCCTTATGAGAGGCTAGGTTCTTCAATTGATGCAAAAACGTTTGGAAAATTTTATTTTCACTAGTAAGTGATCGCTAGTATGTTAATTCTTTGTGATCACTAGTAAGTGATCGCAAAGAACTAATATATGCAAGCCACATAGAGCTTAATGCTATCACTTCAGAGGGAATGTGCTAGGTTTTATGATGCACATGTCATTGATTCCATATAAAATGATGCCTATTTATAGGGGGTATAAAAATTTGTGTAGCTATTTAATGTTAACCTGATAGATTATGATGATGCTATGTGAAATAAATTAATTTTAACTTTGAGATACAAGCTAGATCTTGTGTTGATGCAATTAAAAGGTATCTTATGGAGGATAAAAGGGATGGATAGTTTTTTACAAAGTAGAAGATCCCTATGCATGTTTTAGGTGATGATGCTTCTTTTGACTACTACATAAGAAATTCATAGGTGTCATTGGACAAGGATATAGGAACTTATAGAATTCTTGGCAGGTTAAAGAATATTTAGAGCTTATCGCTCTTTTGGATGATGCTCTAAGTGGATTTTGTGTTTCATTTCAGAAGGGCATCCAAGGTCCGACATTCATAGAGATATTGAAGAAACGAGAAGAAGTGGATCACGAAGAACTTATAAAGATACTAGATAAATCTATAGAAGATTTCAAGACTATCAAAGATGACATGGCTAGATTTTTTAAGATATCGAATAACACTATGAATACTATAGATCAGAGAGAAGAGGTGATGTCGATTTAGCAAAATTTATTCCAAAGATGAAGATGTCCTGCTATTTGATTCAATCTTAACATTTCGCAGGATCTATTGAGCAATACTTGCTACCAAATAGTGATGGATTACATTTTTTCACTAATGTAGATGGGAATCTTGATGCATGTGGATATATGGGATGTCATGGAGGTATGATTCACATGTTTTTAAAGTACTTGATTCCTTTTGATCCAAGTGGGAAGCAAGATAATTATGCATTGATGCAATTAGATCTCATGTTATGTGGATAGTTGATGCCATTTGATCCAAGAAGAGGTGGTTATGTGCATGGTCAGAGGCAATTAGTTTATATGCCATATGATCTCGGTGGTATTTTTTATTCTCACAGGTTATGGAAGTTTATTTACATGATTTAAGATGTAGTGGATTTATGGGTTATTGGATGCAAAGAAACATGCTTATACATGATAAAGTCATGTTGATGCTTACATTGTTCTGGAAATCTCTTTAATCACAACAGCAGTGAGACACAGTTTTTTTTTGGAAAAAAACCACCAAACCTAGCTAAGCCTTTTCTCATGAAACCACGTGCTCTTGGGTCATTAAACTCACCTAATGTCAAAGTGAGTAATTGTATTGATTTGCACAAGTTTTGTGTGCTTCCTACAAGAAAGCAACTAGAAAAGGTTGTTCTTTGAAGATCATGGATACAAAAGCACAATCTCCATATGAATTGAGCTAAAAGAGGAGTTCAATAGCAGCATGTGTGCACAACTCTTTTCATTCCATTTACTGAGAAAATACTAGAGGTAAATATAAATACAAAGGCTCTAAAAATGAAACAAAATAGGAGGATACTTGGCATGAACTCTTGTGAAGAAGGATCACTTGGCATGATATTTTCTGATGAAGCATTTAGCTCAACAAGCTAAAACAAGTTTATACTTTAGATAAGTACAAAGCTTCCATCAGCCAACAATCAAGGCTAAGGTACATTTTGATTTTCTCATTCTTGAAAGACTAAAAATGTTGACGAGGATGGGAATCGACAAATGATAGTCAAGGTAAGTGCCATATCCCCTAGCTTAGATGAAGTCCTAGTAGCTTGCATAGGATCTCGTTGTGACATAGGTTAGGATGGCTTCATCCACAAGGTGTGTTATAAGGCTTGTAGTGATGCCATCAACAATGTCCTGATCGATGGAGGAGGAGGTAAGGAGCTCAGGCTCACCATCCAATTTCTAGAGAATGCACCATGCACTACCCTATGCATACATGATGAGGATAGCACCTCAAATCTTATGCATACTAGCCCGTTGCCCCAAGCACTAGGAGCCTAGGCGCCCTCACCCCTGAAGGAAGAAAACACTAGGTATCCACTCTCTTGGTGGCCTCCTACATTGCTAGTTGAGCTCTATCATCATTAAGGCTGGTTCGCATGTGTCTTTATAGAATATGTGACATTCAACCTGTGGAGAATAATAATCCACATCATCCATCTAGCTATCATCCTAGTAGGAAAAATGGCCCGCATTCATGTGAATCACATGAACCTTGTAACTGCCTCTACACATGTATATAACAAACCCATTTGTAGTAATACACTATCTCTCATTCTCACCAACTCGCCCATGCCTCTGCGTGTTCTCCCTCTCTCTCACTCTCTCTGTGAGATCTCTCCTTCTCCTCTTCACATTCTGTGCTATGGAAAAGAGCCTCCTTGCTGGTACTCCCTACTTCCCTGCGCAGAGCTAGCCATGCCTCTTGCACCAAGCTACTTGCAGGAACCAAGGAGCATCCCTCACCTCGCTTGTGATTTCTTCAATCCTTTCTACATGGCCAGTGCTCATGACCCCAAGCCAGTAGACGCCAACGCTGCTGCAAACACTCCACACAGGCCAACCATGAACTCAACAGCCACCCATCCTGATGACTTCCACGCTGCAGGCCTAGGTGACGTTGCACCAGCGAATGATGCCCCTGCAACCCTATCGGCCATTGCCAACACTACTGTAGAAAACTCGATTTTCACCCGTGCTGGTATCATGCCAAGGGTAGGACTAAGCGGGCATGGCCTTGGCAACGTGCAGGACCTACATGCAGTAAAGGGGTCTATATATGGAAGAGGGCCAAGGGCCTATATATAGGATGGTTGGGAGGTTATTCGTATCTCTGTCTACCCTGCGGTTTTACATTGGTATCAGAGCCAGGAGAGGGGAGAGCTATGGAGGAGGGAGGAAGGAAAGGCGTTGCATGTGCTCTCTCTCTCTCTCTCTCTCTCTATTAGGTCATGGAAAAATGGATGACGAGTTCTCCAAGGTAGGGCTTGTCAAGGCCGTGCGGACGCGGGAATGGCTGCTTGCATGACGGAGGCGAGCGGCTTCGACTGCACGAAACCGGGAAGTGTTAAGCTTTTCGAGTTTTCCATGGGCCAAGGAGGGGAATTCGTCACAGCAGGGCTCGACATGGTCTGCAGCGTGCAACCTCTCTAGTTTCTTCCCTGCACAGACGAACTCGTGCTGCCATAGCCAGGTTCGACTTTTTTAATTTTGTTTTTTCAGTTTTTTCCACTATTGGGCACCCTAGGCTTCCCATGGCCCACCCAAGCGGCCTCTCACATGATCATAGTAGCCATGCAAAACTAAATGGGCAAGGACAACCGCAAGGGGATACTGTAGCAGGACATTGTGCTACCGTGTGAAGCTACATGGCCAAGGACCTCCGCAAGTGGAAACTGCAGCAAGACATCGTGCATGCATAGGTTGTATGGGAGGGTATTCAACAGCTACATGTGCATCGATCGGCATGCCAAACCTACCACACAGAAACTCCGGCAATTTAGGCACATATACTTATGTTACTCTCGGCCATGGTGTCGGAGAGAGTACCTATGGGATGAAGATTCCTTCCGTTGTGCATCATGGACCTCTCTATGGTCATATTTTTTTATTTTCCGAGGCATTGATAGGCATGCAGAATTGGAGTCTAAGTGCTACAAGCGGAAGAGCGGAGAGCCCTGCAAAATACCCAAAAATAGTACACTGCAAGCCATAAACAAACAAAATTGTATACCTGGCAACCATCTTTGCACATACTCCAAGCCGTACGCAATAAGAGAGAGACAGAGAGCGGGAGAGAGAGAAAGAAAGCGTGCAGGCGCACCTCCTAGAGCGGAGTGCTACACCGGCACCGCGAGAGAGAAAAGAGGAGAAGAGAGGGGAAAATACACAGGCACTGGGTGCAATCTCCCCCCGTGCAAGGGTGACCATTTCCCTCTTGCACGTATTTGTTTCATAGATTTCTTAAATGGTAAAAAATGAGTACAAACTGGCCGGCCGGACATAATTGGCCAAAGCTCATAAAGAGCACTTGAATAATCTAATATACATAAAAGTAATATCCTTCTGCATAATCCATTATCTGCTGATGCTTTTGCCACCTGTCAGCTGCAATAGATAATAAAATATCAATTCTATAACATACCTCTCCGTTAGAAAGCAACTTTCCTCAGTTGCGATGATAAAAATCTGCAAACAATACTTGTCAAAACAATGAAATCTGCATCAAATAGTAAAAGAAAAATCCATAAAATTAGACAACATTGCTTATTATGCCTGCTGTCATCCACATACTACCAATTCTAGTGTCCCATGCAACTAGAATAAGCAGTATATGTCATATCTTGATGAATCAGGATATCATTGGTCACACTCATCATTTAATATGTAAATTTTCATCAATGCTAATTGCAATTCCATACTATTTATTGCGACAAAAAATCATCATATAGAGAATCCAACTTCAATTCCAATTCCAAATATAATCCAAATCCAAAATATCTTTCATTTTCTATATCCGGGTAACAAAATCATACCAGTTGTAGTGGTAGCGAGCCACTGCAGCATGATTTTGTGATTGGTGTTGCCTAAATCGGCGTATCTACACCAATAAGACGTGCTGTGGCTAAATCGGTGAATCTGCATAATGCTGCCTAAATCGGCGGATCTGCATTTTGTATAAGTTTAAAACTCATGAATCTGCAATTTATCAATGTGCTACCTAAATTGGCGAATCTGCACTAGGATGAGCATTTACACACTGCCTAAACCGGCGAATCTGTGTGCTTGTGACCAATGGACTGTACAAGACATAAAGGAGAAAAAAAAACTATAGTTACTACGTTGTCGACATCACAGTGTAGTATGTCACCAAAGGATTTACAAATGGTTGTGCACTATCCCAGAGCCCCTTAGCTCGCATGAGTAGCTGCATAGCTTACTGACAAATCATCTTATCAAAAATGTCTTTCAATACAATTAGAGGGCATGACCTTAGCAGTGTAAGAGAATATCATAAAATTGGATAAAATATGGTTAGGAGATTAGTATGAAAGCTTAAAAATGATTTTGCAAAATAAAGTAAAGAGATTACTTATCTGACGTCCTCGCATGATGGTCTGCATAACTTTTCTCCAAAACAAAGCACTAAAAACAATTGCTTGTTAAATTTAAGAAGATGTTAAGAATTGCAGAGTAAATTCATTAACATTTGAAACGCCATAAAGGAAAAATATGATGCAAAGTTTTTTTTGCCAAGAAAAGAGAATGAAAGTAGACAATTTGAAGTACAAATGAGTTGATAATAGAGGTGTGAGCTAAATTGACAGGGTGGTTTGCAAGATTAGGATGACCAGTGGATATTGGTCGTCAGAGAAAGTGAGGCCACATTCAATGTATGAATGTTAGGATAGGTCAAAAGCAGGTCTCCTAAAGTAGTTTACCTCAAATTTGGGCAGAGAGGTAAATATCCTTCAGTAAACATAGTCTTTTGCAAAGGAGTATGGGAAACATTGGCAGTGATGTGATACATAAGCAAATAAATGAAACTATAACAAGTAATATGTAACCAAATTTGCAATACCATTATACCATATGATGGAACAAAATAGAGCAATCAATTTGAAAATCTAATTCCATTACATTACTGTTTGTATATTACGCCATTAATTATGTATTATAAGATTATACCCATTTGTACTCTAGATAGCAGTCACTTTAAGTGTTGGTAGCTAGAAGTGGATATAGTTAGAGTTCTCAGATGGTCATGCGTGTAATACTTAGGCCTGGTACATCTTGATCATGCACAAAATATTGAAGGTGAGGGAAAATACATCCCAATGACAGATACCTAGCATGTAACAGATGCGATAGGACCGTAGTACGTGAGCACCTCACACGACACCAAAACAATAAAAGAATTTTGACTATCAACGCTATATCCATTGCTTTACAAAAGTTTGAAACATGAAGAAAAATAATTATGAGTCTCGTTTGAGAGAAACTAATAACTTAAGCCTTAGCGAAAATTCGTTGTATTGTTGCACAATTTTGACAATGTTTCGAACATCAACTTCAAGCTATGAAAGTCGACCATATAGAACACTCACAATAAGTATGTGTGTGTGGTTTTGGGTGTGGGTATGCATATATCATCGGAAGCGATGTGTGAGTGTGTGGGGACGGCAAGAGGTCATTGACTTGCGAGGTTGGGGACAATCAAATACAAAAGTAGGATCCGCAGCTCGGGTGTAGTATTGATATCAATAGTGATCCAAAAGGTAAGGGGGAGAGAGATAGAAATGAATTGAAATGTTATATTGACCTTAACCGGCATCAAAAGGACATAATTATCTATGAGACCAAATCCGTGTGATTGCTGAAAAGCTTTGTCAATGTCCGCTGCAGTAAGTATCACCAGTTAGAACCCTTCCTTCAGCAAGGCCGCAAACGGTATGAGAGACAAAGAGAGAGACTCCTAGCATGTGAAAGCCCTATTTATGATCTCTCATTGTGTGTCTGTCCTAGTTCTTTGCTCGCATCTCGCGATCTTGCGTGCAATAGTACACAGAGGCCTTGAGTCCTGAACTAGAGTGCTGAGTCACGTAGGGAAGCGCTGTGAAAGCGGGCAAAGGGACCTTGCAGGTCCTGAAGTTGAGGGTCATGGGAGGACGAATAAGTAGAGCATGAGCATGAAGCGTGGCATCTGCTGAGGTACTGAGCTTGTTGCCATATTGTAGGGGGTCAATGCCAGGGTGACAAGGATGGTGGATCACATACTCAAAAAATGGCGTCCACCTCTCTGGTGATAGTAGATGAATCTACCTATCCATTATGTGTCTGATCTCTGCGTGTCTGTCCTCAAGATTTTGCCTCAGGGGACCAAAACACACAGTTGTGTCAAAGTGAAGGTAATCACAAATCATGTACTGCAAAGTGCCTCCCAAGGTTTTCCAAAAAAGCTCGCTAATATAACATGGTGCCAAGGATCTCAAGATGTGATCTTGGACACAGAAAAGGGACACCTCGTGCACTGTAGCTTCATGTGATTGCACTCCAATCTGGTTCCTTGTGCCAATCACTGAGGAGCTGCGGCACTGTCCGCCAGGGTAGGTAGTCGCCAAGGGGGTGGTGGGGGGCACTCTTGTGTGGGCGGCAGAAGCAACAGACGAGGTGGAGAGAGAGAGAGAGAGAGAGAGAGAGAGAGAGAGAGAGAGAGAGAGAGAGAGAGAGAGAGAGAGAGAGAGAGAGAGAGAGAGAGAGAGAGAGAGAGAGAGAGAGAGAGAGAGAGAGAGAGAGAGAGAAATAAAGAGAGAGAATTGTAGTACTTAGAGGAGTTGCATGCCCACCTCAGTAAGTAGTCGCCGGGGGGGGGGGTACGTGTTGTGTGCACGAGGGTGTGTGTGGATCAGGCTACCTGCATGGAGTGGCGACTATAGACGGTATCATGGGTGGCTATGGTGGGCAACACCACTGGAAGAGAGAGAAAGAAACCCTTCATTGGTGGACGGCCAAGGAAAGCAAGAGAGATTATTTTGTTTTTAATTGATGGCGGTTGGCAGAGGGAGTCAAGAGAGACTCTGCGTTTTTCCAGAAGCAAATGAGGGAGAGAGATTGAGGATTGAGTGGCTGCATGAATGAGTGCAAAGAGAGAGAGAGAGATTGTGTTGGACACTCGCTCCTATCTGCCGTTAAGGAGAGGGTGTTGTTTAGAGAGAGAGAGAGTTTATGGGTGATGGCTCTGATCAGAAAGAGAAAGGGGAGAGATGAACATCTCATGGCCATTGGGTGGTCGAGAGAGCAACTCCCACTTTGCATGGTGGCTCTGAGCCCTGTGCGCCGTAAGTGAAGGAGGTGGGTACATGTAACCCATGTTGAGTGTTATAGTAGTGGCACCCTGTTTACGGCGTAGTGGCTACTGCATTGTTTGTCGTAGTTGAACAATCAACGAACGTCAAAGCTGCGCCTCATGGCTTGAAAAATCTTCCACCATAGGATTTTCGTTACTCCTGATGGAGGGAGACGGGATCAATGGTCTACATACATTGAGAAATGTATATTGTGTAGATTCTCTGGCCGTCAAGTGGACTGTGAACCCTGCACGCATCAAAATTTTGTGAACTCGTCGGTTGTGGCTTGGCTTGCGAGACTTGTCGCTGCTTTCTGAGCATCTCGGAGGAGTTGTTGCTTTGGTCATATATTGATCAGTCTTGTGCATGCCTCTACCAATGATAAGGCTCGCCGGTAATTCAACATCAGAGATGATTTAAATCGATTTTTATTTTATTTTATTTATAGAATCCAATCATATTCTCTATTTATAGAATCCAATCATAGGTATATACTTCGTCTCTTGGTATTCATGTCTCTACATTCTTTGTCTAATCCACTCTACACTACCACATCATTCTGGCATAAACCATGAAACGTCTAAAACCTTCTATGCTTCATTAAAAAAGTTTGCACTATTTTCGGGGATGAGCCAATTCAAAAAAAGCCACTAGCAGTACAATTAACACTATTTTCTACAAGTTTAATCAATCAAAGGCATGTGCAAGTAGAAGGAAAAAACAGAAAAAAAAAATCAATTACTTAGCTTTTGATTATCAAGACTTCAATCTTTGAAGCGTAGCCTATGCTCTGCTACCACTGCTACAAATGGAAGAGCGGAGAGCCATGAAAAATACCAAAAAATAGTACACTGCAATCCATAAAAAAACAAAACTGTATACCTAGCAACCATCTTTGCACATACTCCAAGCCGTACTCGATAAGAGAGAGACAGAGAGCGGGAGAGAGAGAAAGAAAGCATGCAGGCGCACCCCCTAGAGCGGAGTGCTACACCGGCACCGCAAGAGAGAAAAGAGGAGAAGAGAGAGGAAAATACACAGGCACTGGGTGCAATCTCCCCCCGTGCAAGAGTGACCATTTCCCTCTTGCACATATTTGTTTTATAGATTTCTTAAATGGTAATAAATGAGTACAAACTGGCCGGCCGGGCATAATTGGCCAAAGCTCATAAAGAGCACTTTAATAATCTAGTATACATAAAAATAATATCCTTCTGCATAATCCATTATTTGTTGATGCTTTTGCCACCTGTCAGGTGCAATAGATAATAAAATATCAATTCTATAACACTAAGCAAGTGCGACGATAAGGACATGCATACTATTCATCTAAAGCTTTCCAAGACAAGGTATGAATATTTGTTGCATTTTATTAATTTTTAATTTTTTGCTTAGTTCTCCTTATGCAATTGTCAATGATTATGTTGGAGCTTGGCTCACTTGGTCTCCACGGTGACGTTTTGATCATGGAGCAAGGCTCATTAACTGCATACGACACTGTTGTGTTATGTACAACACTCTAGAGTTGGCCTTTGAGAATTCTTCCCATGCATGACATGTGCACAACTACAAGAGAATTCATAGAAGCACGTCTTCCTTTTCTTGTACGCAGGGGATAATACCTACCCACAGCTAGGCATATGCTATGAGAATCTTGACTTGGGGACTATTTACCACTGTATGTGATAATCATTCCATGGTACTGATATTATGTCTTGGACGAGTACCAACTGTAGTACGACAAGTTCAGGCAAGGCCTATGACTTGTCATCCACATTTCCTCTCGGTCTACCTTTGCTCGGCATGGGCAACATTTTAAGGAACCAACAAATGTATCTCTAATGAGAGCTTCAATCTATTAAGATGGTCTTATATAGTCAAGGACAACCGTAATCAATTTAAGCAGGTACATATTCATACCTTGCAAGTATTTTTCTGCTTTTCAATATGATGTACAAGTAGACAAGGTCCACATTTGTGAATAATCGACAAGGTCGACTCTCTTTGCTATGACATCTATCGACAATAGCATTTATTGGCAGTGAAGCCAGACGTATTTATGTGAAGCACAGCTTCACATAAAGCACGACGTATTTATGTGAAGCACGACTCTCTTTGCTATGACATCTATCGACAATAGCATTTATTGGCAGTGAAGCCAGACGTATTTATGTGAAGCACGGCTTCACTTTCAGCATATTGTATTGAAACTTCCCACGTTTGGAGTATGCTATGAGCACATGACCTTGGGGAATTTCTCCATATGTTTGCAGGGTTTTTCAGGGGGTATATATGATATACGTGACAACTCTCTCTCATGTAGCATAATTGGCTAGGATCCAGATTCAAACAAGTTTATCTTTGATAATTTCTAGGCAACAGGTTATGTTCGATTCCAGTTTTTCTTTTTTTTTCATGTTTCTCCTTTTACTTGGAACTTATTGTTGCTATGCAAAGCAAATTTCTTTGGCAGTTTTACACGAAGCAAGGCTTCTTCCTTGTGCCAAGATACTGCCCATTGACTTGGAATCAAGGGCATTGGCAGAAAAGTTTGAGGAACTGGCATAAAAGGGGTATCACCTCATAGAATCCCTACCAATCTAGCTAGTGCAAGGCACTTATGGTTTTGGGCTCTCACCTTTGAGGCCGTCTCTCTTGCCAAGGGCTTACCACTCTGCATGCAAGGCATGCTAGCCAAGTGAAATGAACTCCATCACTTTTTGGTTTATGCGTCCGCTATAACACCAGACACTCTCTCAAGAACAAGATAAGTTCTGGATTGTTTGACATGATTTTTGGTTGCTGTCAATGCACAAAAACACTAAAAAGAACCTAAAAATTGGACTTGATTCACAAGCAAAGTATCCTATTCAAGTCCTCCTTGTACAGTCAGGACCCCATACAAGGTAGATGGGTCAAGATTTGACTTGTGTTTTCTGTTGCCTCTCTTGATGAGAGTGTCATAGAGACAGATTTTTGTATGCTCATAACATAAGCTACAACCTAGGCATAAGATGCACATGAGCACACTGATTGGGTACGCACTACAATAGGTTAAGAAACCCTCCTCAACCCCGCATGCTTTCTCTTTCCCTCTCTTTCTTATTTCTCTTGAAGACTAATGAAAACTTTCTAAGAAGCTTTTGAGACATGTTTTGCTCATGAGTCAGCCTTAGCCAAGATGCTCTAACTCTCAGCTCGAAAGTGGCCAAGATGCTACCCAAATTAGTCTTCCTCCGCTCATTGATTGAACACTAATTTGTTATTGGCAGAAGGGCTATGAGCCACAAAGGCTAGGAGCCATTGTCAAACCTAGGGTAAGACCCAACTGTTAGCATTCCGTGGGTGATTGTTCTCAAGATCAAACATATCTGCCAAGTGACATACCCATCAACATTAATGGACAAGCAAGAGTCTTGTCATTATGGATGTTTTGGGAGTCATTTTTGCACTACATGTTTTTAATGTGACACTCGAGTTGAGTTTTCGATAGTCTTAAACTCACAACAATTGATCTATATCACAGAGTCTAGATGCAGCCAACAGTTGAAACAACATGGTTATCCATAGGAGCTAGGCATTTCACTTTTTTGTATCTCCTACTCTCTCTATAGCACTATGAGTGTCTATGGAAGCACAGTTTTGAGGTAAGACCCTCTGGGTGACTACTAAATCACTCCATAGGCATTGAGGATCACAATTTGATCTATCACAGTTGTACTTTCAAGGAAAGTAGTCCGCAATCTACCACGGGGTAGTGGACACATTAAACTTTTCCAATTGATTCCAATCATTTTTGTACACGGTTGACTATGTTAGTTACCGTTAACTGCTAATTGAGTAGTTTCTATCTAGGGTCTTGCCAAGGAGTTTGACTATGTAGATTCTACACAAGGGGTTTGGATTGCCAAGGAAACACCCAAGGTTACAAGTTCAAGTTCTTTATCTTCACTAATCTCTAATTTTAGTGCTTAGCATATCAAAGAAATTTTGATATAGTACGCTTACACGGATGTACTTGACTTCCGGGTAAGTATTAGGTATTTTCCACCTCATTGTAAGTATATGCTTTTTGGGTTTATTTTCCTTACCAAACTTATATGCTTTTTGGGTTTATTTTCCTTACCAATTAAGTTTGGTTAAGTTCTGTCAAAGGGATGTTTGAGCAAGAAGGCTTTCATCCATCTTTCTCTTTATCCACGTTGTCAGGAGTTTTTTGGAGCAAGGGATTGCGCATATGTACATACACATGCATGGTGCATCAAACAAATAATTGCCCATTTTCCATAGCCAGGTGGTTACGTGGGGCCCACATGTGTACAAGTAGGACAGCATGTACATAGTGCATCGATTTTCACTATCACCAGTACCAGTATGTTTTTTCTACAATAATGAGGAGTTTATAGCGCGTAAAAATTCTCGAGGAAGCTATTCGTGGGCCAACGACGTGAGGTCAGCAGGTGCATCAGATGGCATCTAGTGGCGTCAGGAGGGCGAACGAGGTCAATATTTGCACGCAAATGAGGACGGACACAACGTGGGTGTTTTCTTGTGAGAGTTATGCAGAAAGGTCATCATTAGGACCACTTTTTGGGGCCACTTCACGTGGTGGCGAGATGCATTATTGGAAAAAAGCTGAGTGCCAGGTGTGCAAATGATGCAAAAAGGTGACAACTATGCACTGCGAGGTCAGTTTATGGCCTGTTCGGGGTCCGTTTGAGGTCATCTAAAAGGCCAAGGGTTCCCAAGTAATAAAGCTAAGTGTGGGAACTGAAAAAACAGAGAGAAGACCAGAAAAATGTGGAGAAGAGAGGAGGAATAGCCGCAGGTGTGTTTTTTGGGTTTTTGGAGCCTGTTTTCGGATTTGAGCACTTTGACATTGTAGACTGGGGTTTTGGTCAGTTCCGGACGCAATGGTGCTGTCCATTTTGCCAAATTCCTCACTCTTTTCTGCTGTTTTTCTGTGTAAGTTTCTCCTATGAGCGAAGTTTCTGCTCCAGTTTGTGATTGTATCTGGTATCTTTTACCCATATTTTGTGAGCTGTTTGCCCCAGTGGTGTTGGCCCAAGCTCATTTGTATCTAAACATCAGAAATTCTCCTCTTTTGAGCTGAGTTTTTTGGGTGTGTGTGTGTGTGTGTGTCTGTGTGGAGTGGACAAGTGGATAGTCTCTCTCCTCTCACTCCAGAGGTGTGTTCCCTGTCTCGGCCAGGTGTGTTGTCTAAGCCGAGTGGTGCCCCATGGTGTGTGTGTGTATCTTCCCAAGAGTGTGTGTCGGGTCGTTATAGAGGCGCTGTGTGTGTTTTCATCCCGCTCACATTCTTTTGGTGCCCCCACGGAGGATCTTCTTCGAGTACCTTCTGCTTCGAGCTTTGAGCTTCGGGGTTACAGGTTACAGGTTACAGGTTACAGGGACAGGTATAGGCACAGGTACAGGTGATTCACACAGGTACAAGTAGCTGGAGTACAGTGATATACTAGCAGTGATGTCACTTGCAGTTGTTGTGGGAATGCATCACTTGGCGCCTGTTTGAGCGCATTGTCTGCTGGATTGTACGTTACTTGTGGAAACTGCCATTGTACGCATTTGTGGAGCCATACTTGGTTGTATTTGGTAGTCCCAGCCATTTCTGAGACTTGGTCTGGAAGATAGCCATTTCTGAGACTTGACTATATGCGATTTGCATTAGCCTTCGTGTGAGGGTCGATAGCGTGAGGTTTTTATTGAGCTGGGGGGATTCTCAAATGTGGAGATCCTTTCGGTGATACAGGTAGCTGGAGCACCCTTTTTGTGACCTCGCCATAGGCTATGTACTAGTGAGTCCTACTTGATGCTCGGGTTCTATTGTTGACAGTTTATGCATACATAGACAGTCTATATTTTGGGTTCCTACTGCTCTACTTCTGGGGAAACTCTGTCGAAATTTTCCCAAGTTATGATGGCTGGTTTTTTGGTATTTTGAGCCATTTATGCTGTTATGCTGCTGAAATTTTGGCAAAATCAGTGGTTGAGTCAGGTGTGCCTTCTTGGGAGCTTCATGGTTGGCTTTAATGGATGATCAAAATGGCCCTCAGTTCACTCCTTTTCATTTAACTCAAAGAATTCATATTAATGTTCATGTGTCCAGGAAGATCTTTTTCCAGCAGCGCATAGTCTTTATGTTTGGGCCAAGAAGATTGAGAGAGATCCTGGAATGTCCTTTGCCTGTTGTCATTCCGATGATCAACTATGAAAACTCATTTGATGTGCATGTGTTTGTTCTCATCTAAAGCTGAGCTCCATTGAAGTTTCTGGGGATTGGGTAGTGAAAAGTTTTGGGTTCTTGCACGTGTGTTTGAAGGGGTCCTCTAGCCATGGCTTTCTCTTATCCGGAGTTTCATGGAAGAAGTGATGAAGATGTGCTGGACTTTCTGGAAAAGATGGAGGTTGCCTGCATTAGCAACCAGATTCATGACCCTACGCAAATGTTACGCCTTCTCCAAATTTGTTTGAAGAGTGATGCACGAGTTTGGTCTAAAGCATTTGAAGAGGAGTTGCGTGTGGTTGATCCACCTGTAAGGTTGAGTTGGGACAATCTACGACATGGGTTGGAAGTGGAGTTTGTGAAGATAGAAGATCCTCACAAAGTGTGGCAAGAAGTACATGATTTGGTGCAAAAGGAAGGTGAGCCAGTAGATGCGTACATACGTAAGTTTTCATTGGCATGGGAGCGAATGTGCAAGGCTTTAGCACCACAGGTACCCCCGCCTGACATGATGAAGAAGGACAGGTTCTTAGCTGGTCTTTGGGAGAATATACGTTGGAGAGTGGAGCTAAAGAAGCCTAGGACATATGAGGATGCACTAGAGGTAGCAAGGAACAAAGAGTGGAAGCTGAGGAAAATGAGTCAGTTAGGGGTGGAGTCTTTGCCAATGAGGTCTGAATTTCAGCCTATAGAGTCTTTACAAGGGTGCATGTCAGGGGTTCATCATGAACTAGTGGTTCCTGTTACTACTCAGGTTATGCCAGCAGTGGTCACTACAGCAGTGCAAGATGATGGGCTAAGGCAAGACATGAGGCAAATGGTAGATTTGATGAAGAATCTCAGCCTAAACATGCTAGGTCAAGTGGGAAATAATCAAGGTCGAGGGAGGTTTGCAAATCAGCAAGGAGGTGAAGAAAGGCCTAGGAATGGTGTTGGACAAAGCAATGGTAGGTTTTGGAGGCAGACGCCCACATGTTATAATTGTGGAGAGTTGGGTCACATCAGCCCGCAATGTGATAAGCCACCAAGGATGGGGGGAGACATGTATCCATTGCCAAGACAGGTGCTAACTAGGTCAAATGATTATGGCATCAAAATTAAGGGAGACGAAGGAACCAGTGGACTGACCCAGGAGGAAAAGGGAAAGACAAAAGTGCTAAGTGTAGTCACCTTAGAGAAGGCATCAAAGCTAGAGGATACATTAGTGATGCCTATTGGGAAGAGGACCACAGAGGATAAGGAAGGAAGAAGTGCCCCAGGTCCTAGTAAGAAGAAAGGAAAGAGCCATGAAGGCGAGGATGTCAAGGCCAAGAGGAAAAGGAGAGCTCGTCGAAAGTTTCATGTTTCAGATTTTCCACTAGGGGATGGGCAATTAAGCTATGACTTGAAGGAGGATCTGACGAGCAGGAAGGCAGATGTTACTTTTGGGCAGCTTATAGAGATGGTGCCTAAGCTAAAGCGACAGTGGAAGAGGATGGTTAACCCAATGGAGAAAGAGCTAGAGAGAGGTTCAGTACAGGTGTTGGCAATGGATGAGCTACCAGACATTTGTCCAATAGTAGATGTGTGGCATAAAAGGAAACATTTGGGACAAGGTTATGTGGATGGCGGAGCCCAAATATGCGTCATAACACACTCATGCGTTGAGAAGATGGGTCTCACAGTGGCTGGGGTGTCAGGTTTTCGGATCAGATTGGCAAACCATCAAAAAGTAAAATGCTTAGGTGTTGTAAAGAGCTTAGAAGTGGAGGCATATGATGCAAAGTCAGTGGTTGATTTTCATGTGATGCCAGCAGGGTTGGGAGCATATCCTTTTATACTGGGCAGACCATGGTTACGTGCAGTGGGAGCTGTTCAAGATTGGCGACATGGTACGATTAGCCTCTATGGAAAGACAGGTACCAAGAAGCTTTATAATATGGACACAAGGAAACGATTAGAGGAGCTTTATGAAGATGAGGATGAGTCTAGTGATGAAGACTCATCCACGGTGACAGATGAGGACAGTGATAGCACTACCAGCAGTGATGAGGATGCTGATGTTGCATTTCTTTTGATGGACAAAGAAATCCAAGAGATTGGTTTAGTTGCATTTGCGAATGAGGTTGAAGATGAAAGTGAAGGGCCTTATGAAGTGATTGAAGGGCTGATGCAAACCAAGGTTGAGTTGTCAAAGAAGCAGGAATTAATGACGCAAATGATTAGTGGAGACCTCTCAGCTATGGAGAAGGATATAATTTTGCATATGCTGGCTAGTTTTCCTGATCTGTTCATTACTTCATATGAAGAGATCAGAGGGTTCAAGGGAGAAGAGATGCATATAGAGCTGAAAGAAGGTGCTAAGCCAGTGAGACAAAGGCTAAGAAGGATGGGTCAAGAGCAATGGGTCAAGAGCAAATGGAAGCCTTGCGGGTAGAGGTGGACAAGTTATTGAAGGTAGGGTTCATAGTTCCAGTGGAGACCACAGAATGGGTGAGTCCAGTTGTAGTCAGTCCAAAGAAGGATGGGAAGTGGAGAATTTGTGTGGATTTTAAACCCTTAAACGCAGCCACTAAGAAGAACCCATATCCTCTTCCATTCATCGATCAGATCTTGGATTCAGTGGCAGGTTATGAGAGGTACAGTGTGTGTGATGGTTTCTCAGGCTATTTTCAATTGAAGATTTCTCTTAAAGACCGCACAAAGACAACTTTTATTACGCCATGGGGCTGCTATTGCTACACAGTATTGCCATTTGGGTTGTCAAATGGGCCATCTTTCTATCAAGAGAGAGCAAATTGGGTGTTGGAACCATTCATTGGTAGTTGTGTTAAAGCTTTTATGGATGACTTCTGTGTCTATAGCAGTAGGGCTGATCACCATGAGAAGCTGCAGATGGTATTGGCTCGATATGATGAATGTGGAGGACAACTAAATCCAAAGAAATGTCATCTAGCACAGCCAAGGGTGAAGTTATTGGGCCATATGGTGTCAGAAAATGGCATTGAGGTTGATCCAGATAAGGTGAAGTCTATTATTCTTCTTCCATCACCTATGAGTACGAAGCAATTGGCAACCTTTATACACAAAGTGAAGTACATGGCACGGTTTATTCCATTGTCTTCGCAGCTTCTTTATCCATTACAGCAAGTGGCAAAGCATGATCCATTGCAATGGGATGACAAGTGTGGAGAAGTGTTTCAAGAGGTGAAAGAGGTGTTAGGGGGGTTGTCAGCCATGCAGACTCCTGATTGGGAGAAAGTTTTTTATGTAAATCCATCAGTAGGGGATGATGCCATTGGAGCCATGCTATTGCAAAAGGGGAAGGGCAGCCATTATATGAGGCCAGTGTATTGTGCAAGCCGAGTGAAGTTGGTAGCGGAGAGAAAGTTATCGGAAGTAGAGGTAGTGATGGCCAGTGTAATATTTGCTTGTCGACGATGTCGTCATTACTTGCTACCACGGCCTTTTGTTTTCTTGACGAGTTATGCCTTTTTGCCACAGTTAATTAATGGTATTAACATGTCAAATGTGGTGAAGAAATGGGTAATTGAGCTGCAAGAGTTTGAGTTCTCTTTTCTAGTGGAAGATAGTACAAGGGCTACCCTAGCTGATTTGTTGACCTACAAGGAGAATCCCCTTATTGTTAAGGAAGAGGTGGTGAGAAAGGTAGTTGAAGAAGTGCCACAGATCAGCAATGCACATGTGTTGTTCTTTGATGGTTCATACAGAAAGAGCCACGATGCAGCTTCAAGGGGTATAGCACTTTATGATCCAGAGGGGAAGCTAGTATGCAAGAGAGGGTTCAAATTGGATGCGCATAGTAACAATGAGGCTGAATATGCTACATTGGAAGCCGGATTACACATTTGTTTGAAGCATGGGGTTCGAAGGTTGAGCATAAAAGGTGATGCCTTGTTAGTGGTGAAGCAAGTGCTGGGTGTGTGGAAGAGCAAGAACACCTCATTGAAGGAAATGTGCTTCAGAATTAAAGGCCTGTTAAAAAAGTTCGAAGCATGGATCATCAGACACATTGAACGTGCTCTAAATGGAGAGGCACATGAAGCAGCTCAAGGCATGATTGGGGAGCTATTTGTGTTGAGGACCACTTTACCTCTTTATCATGGCCGGGAAAGTTTGGCTCAAGAAGAGGAGTTTTTGCTAACAGGAATCATTCCAAAGGAGATTCAGAAGTCTAAGAAGTATGGCTTTGTGCGTAGAGCATACAGGTACAAATTGATTGGTGATGTCTTATACATGAAAGGGGCTGATCTCGTGTTGAGACGTGTACCTTGGCGGGAGGAGCTTTACAGAGTGTTGGAAGAGAATCATGAAGGCGCATGTGGTGGCCATTTTGCTCTAAAGATCACCTTGCATAAGATTTTGCAAGAGGGGTATGTATGGCCTAGTTTGCACAAGGATGTTCACCATTGGTGTAGGTCTTGCAATAGGTGTCAAGCATTTGGGAAGAGAGTGTTGAAGCCAGAGCTATGAAAAACCATTATGGCGTTTGATGTGTTTGAAAAGTGGGGGATTGATGCAATAGGCCCGTTACCTATCACAAGCAAGGGCAAAAGCTATATCTTGACGGGAGTGGACTATCTCGGCAGAGGCTATAGCAGTAAAACAGATCACTGCAAAGGATGTGGCAAAATTTGTGTATGATGAAATATGTTGCAAGTTTGGGGTGCCATTAGAGCTACTTTCAGATAAGGGGCCAGAATTTAGAGCTAAATTGCTAGACTTCTTATGCACAAAGATGAAGTTTGGGGTGCCATTAGAGCTACTTTCAGATAAGGGGCCAGAATTTAGAGCTAAATTGCTAGACTTCTTATGCACAAAGATGAAGATTAGGCACCACCATACCACTCCTTATTACCCGCAGTGTAATGGCTTAAATGAAAAATTCAATGGTGAGTTGGTACAAATTCTTTCTAAAGTGACAGAGCACCAAGGAAAGAATTGGGATTTGGAATTTCCTAGTGCATTATGGGCTTATCGTACTTCGGTGAAGACAGGTACAGGGTTTACTCCATTTCATTTGGTGTATGGAAAGGAAGCACTATTGCCTGTGGAGGTAGAGTTGCCTGCGGCCTGCGGTCAAGATGTTAGAGAAGTTGCTTGGGTCGCCTAGTGATGCATTGGCTCTTGCAGTTACAAGAGGTCCAGTTGGATAGGATGAGCGCATTGGAGCATTATGGGCAGATGCAGGATAAGGCTTTGGCAAAGATAAATGAAAAGGTTAAAAGTAAGGGTATCAAGAAACATGACTTGGTTTTGCGCTACAACAGTAAGCTGGACAACACCTTCCAAAAGAAGTTTCAAATTAAGTGGGAAGGCCCTTTCAAGGTAGTGGAGTGTTTTCCAAATGGCACATATCAGTTAGCTAACCTGGATGGTGTTCTACATAAGTCAAGGGTAAATTGATTGCGTCTTAAATTGTATCATGCTAGATTGATGATGGTGGAGCAAGATGAGCTGTCTGTGGATCAAGAAGTGTTGGTGAGGGATGAGGAGACCTGTGATGCGGCGAGTCTCATATCTCTCTTTGCTGCTGCTGATCATGAATGATCTAGCAGGCTAGGGGATGGGCAAATTATGTCAGGAGTTTTTTGGAGCAAGGGATTGCGCATATGTACATACACATGCATGGTGCATCAAATAAATAATTGCCCATTTTCCATAGCCAGGTGGTTACGTGGGGCCCACATGTGTACAGGTAGGACAGCATGTACATAGTGCATCGATTTTCACTATCACCAGTACCAGTATGTTTTTTCTACAATAATGAGGAGTTTATAGCGCGTAAAACTTCTCAAGGAAGCTATCCGCGGGCCGACGACGTGAGGTCAGCAGGTGCGTCAGATGGCATCTAGTGGCGTGAGGAGGGCGAACGAGGTCAATATTTGCACGCAGATGAGGACGGACACAACGTGGGTGTTTTCTTGTGAGAGTTATGCAGAAAGGTCATCATTAGGACCACTTTTTGGGGCCACTTCACGTGGTGGCAAGATGCATTATTGGAAAAAAGCTGAGTGCCAGGTGTGCAAATGATGCAAAAAGGTGACAACTATGCACTGCGAGGTCAGTTTATGGCCTGTTCGGGATCTGTTTGAGGTCATCTAAAAGGCCAAGGGTTCCCAAGTAATAAAGCTAAGTGTGGGAACTGAAAAAACAGAGAGAAGACCAGAAAAAACGTGAAGAAGAGAGGAGGAACAACCGCAGGTGTGTTTTTTGGGTTTTTGGAGCCTGTTTTGGCCGTAAACTGCTCATCTGAGGTCGGATTTGAGCACTTTGACATTGTAGACTGGGGTTTTGGGCCGTTCCGGACGCGATGGCGCTATCCATTTTGCCAAATTACTCACTCTTTTCTGCTGTTTTTTTGTGTAAGTTTCTCCTATGAGCGAAGTTTCTGCTCCAGTTTGTGATTGTATCTGATATCTTTTACCCATATTTTGTGAGCTGTTTGCCCCATTGGTGTTGGCCCAAGCTCATTTGTATCTAAACATCATAAATTCTCCTCTTTTGAGCTGAGTTTTTTGGGTGTGTGTGTGTGTGTGTGTCTCTGTGGAGTGGACAAGTGGATAGTCTCTCTCCTCTCACTCCAGAGGTGTGTTCCCTGTCTCGGCCAGGTGTGTTGTCTAAGCCGAGTGGTTCCCCATAGTGTGTGTGTGTATCTTCCCAAGAGTGTGTGTCGGGTCGTTATAGAGGCGCTGTGTGTGTTTTCATCCCGCTCACAACGTGACAAGGTCATGTAAGAGCATAGAGTTTTGAGAAAATAGTGTCTTTTTATCTTTTCCCTATTCATCAAGATACTATGATGGATTTGAATCTTGTTGAAACAATTACAGACCTACATGGTACGACTCTGTCTGGCACATGTTGTCGCATGGGATACATCACGGTCTAGGAACTCAAGGATTTCGGTTTAGCCAGTGTGGAGCAATGATAATGAGGGTCCCTCTCACTCACTTTGCAGAGTGTTTGCAGTTACCTCCACACACAAGTACATCTCGTACTTGAAGGATGTCTTTTTTTCCGACATCCTTATTTGAGACATATTCCAGATGTGGAGAATATGAGTCTCTAGGACTGACACTGGCGCCTAATCCCTAATGATGTGTCGCGACGACGTCCCTAGGTGCTGGTCACATCCATTTGTTAGACCATTTGGAGCACACAATATCAGGAACAATTTCAGTGGCCAGAAATTGTCGAGTAGTAAGTACAGACTTGTTGCAATTACAAGTGCTGTGAAACCACCATGTAACGGATGGTTGTTTCACAAATAGCCAAGTGTGCTATATTAATGAGAATGTCTCATGCTTGGTATCTAGGTGTGACTGAGTTTTCACGTTCTATTATGGTCCAACTTTCCTTGCAAGGCTTTCACGTACCTACTGGAAGTCTCATCATGGAATTGCGGTTTGGATATGTTTGTGTTAAATGCATGCACACTAGGTGTTCTGGACCCTAGTCTTTAACATAGATTTATTTGGAGCGGCCTGCAAATTCTTGGACTTTATTCTTTCTGCACCCTTTTGCACTGCAAATGCAATCTCTCTTGCAGATTTACTATGAGTTCACACCCGACCATACATGATAATGGTTTAGTATGGGTGTTTGTGATTGGTTGATCTAAAGCGCACATGCCGCACGACAGTTCACGACGTTCGTGCCATGCTTGCTCGTGACGCAATGCTGGCGAGCTTGGTGCAGGCGGCAAAGAGATCCAGCGACTCCCACGTATGCAATGCGCAGCTTTTGCAGAGCAGTCAGCAGCTCATCGCCCTTCCCGCCTTGTGAACGTGTGGAAGGGGGGGGGGGGGGGTTCATTACAATGGCAACGTTCACTCAGACATTGAGAAAGGACAGGGACGTGGCGGGCAATTGAGAAAGGACAGGGACGTGGCGGGCCATGGTGAGCCTCTTTGCACTTTTTGGCCGAACGCTCTACTGAACGTTGTCAAGAAGTAGGCGGTCTTGCCAGGAAGGCACCGGGCCTCTTGCTGTGAGAGTTTGTGAGGAAGCTCAAGGGTTATGAGAAAGTGCTAAGATGATGATAACATAGCTTCTAGAGCTAAAGAAGAAATGTAGCCAAAGAAGCCGCTCACTTTTCCTTACAAACACACACGTGATGGAGAGAACTCATGAAAGATAGTCAGAACAAAACAAAAATGACAACATCGAGATTACGATCATATCGTATCATAGGTAGGATAAAAGGGTTAATGGATGAGTTAATGATATTTAATCTTTGTTGTCCAAATAAGCTGCGGATTGCTCTTTGGAATTGTATCTTTGTGCTTACTATAATGTATATGTTTTGTCTAGCGATTGGGATTAGTTGTGAGTACAAATCCTCTTGATTCATAATAAAATAACCACATTCACATCAAAAGAGAAGTCATAGTCAATAATAGGTAGTATGATGGGATCTGGTGAGAGAAGTACTTCGTTGAGCCTTTCAGGACCAAATAGAAACACTATGCATTGCTCAAAGTGAATCTTCCGGCTAATCCAAATGTTGACCCTAATAGATTGCACTTGTGCACATAATTGTTTCCCGCAAGAAGGTTGTACCCATTACATTGACAAGGTTACTGCTTGAATACCTTCCAATGAAATAATTAGGACACAACAAGAGAGATCAAAGGAGTAGTAAAGATAGAATTAGGGATAGATCTAAGGGTGTTAGTGGTATTAAAGATAGATAATGAGGGATAGAGATAGATTTAGAGACAAGTGTTGGACTAGATATGCAAATGAAAGAAAAATTAGCAACATATATCTTACATGAGAGCAATCGCCACCACCTTAATGGAGAGAGAAGATGAGGCAAGACTTCAGCCTTTCTTCAAGAGAAAGTGTGGCACTAAGATGAGTGTGTCACAATGGAATTGAGCTATTCTCATTCACTCCTAACTTGCCTCCATGAAGAGAAGGTTTCCCCTTTTTATAGGTGAGGGAGCCACGTTTCACATAATCACTTGATTAGGCTAAAGAGTTAGTCCAAATCAAATGCTCTTTGGATATTTCTTAGAATGGGCAATATTAGGACTCAAAATATCATGAAATTCAGCATTTTTGGTCGTTGAGGCTCCATGTGGGTGCATGATGTATGTGGGCCCCACCTAGGCATCTTCTGTGTGGCTCCAATAGGGGGTCCCAACTTGTGTGTCTTGTCCTTCAAGGCATCTTTGAGGTGTCACATTCACATGCTTGTGTCTTTTATCCTCCAAATATCTTATTTTATGGAAAAATACCAAGATTACCTCTTTTCACTTGATTCGCCTGTTTAGCATCTCTTCTTGCAGTGTAGTTGTGAGAGGGTTTTTCACTGGTTTCCTTGTAACTTTTGACCTATAACTCGGATTGACATGCTTCAAAAGGCAAAATTGGCCTACTAAAAGAGCTTGACTTGGTTTTGGCCTTTTTTCCACACCCTTAGGTCGGTATTTTCAAATTGGGATGGTCCAAGAAGCTTTGGATCTTCCTTTTCATAAAGTCTTCTAGTAGGCCCTTCCCTCTTGTATGCATCCAAGAAGGTATGCATTATTGAAGGGTTATATTATTAAATAAATGTGAAAAGAAGAAAATAATTTATATATGGTAGGGTATAGCTGAGATATTAGAAGAAACATACAAATGCTTTTCCCCCATACATAAAGAGGCACAATCATTGTTGATACTTCTCTTGCAGTACTTTCTAATAGTAATGTACATTTATATTACTTCAAAGGTAATACTAAGGTATGGTAGAAAGCTTTTATTTATGCATATGAGTTATTATATGAAGTATACTTATGCGTCAAAAGTCACAAGAGAAATCGTTTAATGCCCGTTCCCACTATATACGTGCCACAGCACAACATCCACCCCCTCTAAACCTGCACATCCTCCGGTATGTGCCACATTGTCTCTTTGTAAGATCAGCCCTCTTGTACATCTTCCGTGCTTTCTTCTTCACAGGATGATTTCAGAGCTTCATGTTCACTTTGATTTTCACCTGTGTTTTGCTCTTCTTCCTCATCAACATCTCCTAGATCATTGTCTCCTCTTCTCTTAAACATTTTGATCCTGTTTCCCGCAATGGGAATCTTTACTTCTGAACCATCTAGTTAAGACAATCTGTAAGTAGCATTTTCATGCACATGCTTTACAACATATGGTCCAAACCATCTTTTTGAGAACTTACGCATGACTGTGTGTTGGTTATCAAGGCTACTATCATACACTAAAACCCAGTCACCTTTGTCAATTTCTTTGCTCCTGAGTCGATGTCGCTTATCAAAGTAGTCCTTGTTTTTCAACCTTGCATTTTTGAGTCGTTCTTTTGCAGCTTCAATGTCTCTAGGTCTTCTCTCTAGTTTCCTTATACGCAGTGCAAGGAGATCTTCCCTACTAATCCCCTCTTGCCAAGGTAGTACATTCCATGTGGGAATTGTATCTTCAATCGGCATCACTGGCTTTTGACCATACATTAGCTCTGCAGGCATGTAGCCAGTTACTGAGCTATGTGTTGTACGATCAGCCCATAAAGCATATGGTAACAGTTTTGGCCACTCACCAACTCTTCCTTCACAAGCCTTGGCCAAAGCTTTGATGATAGGAGGATGCCCTCTTTCACTCTTTCCATTGCCTTCAGGGTTGTAAGCTGTGGTAAGAGAAAGCTTGATTCCTAATCTGGTAAAGAACTCCCTTGCTTCCTCACCATCCAGCTCACCTCTATCTGCAGTGATCTTTCCCACACAGCCATAACAGCAAATCACCTCATCAAGAAGGAATTTGCACACAGCTTCTGTGGTTTTAGCTCTTAATGCTCTTCCTTCAACCTGGTTAGTTAGGTCCTCTCGTGCAAGAACCAAGTATCTCATCTGCCAGAGTCCTAAAGGCATTGTGACTAGATCCACAACCCATTTATAGTGCATGGCTAGTGGATATGTAGGGTGCAATCCATCACGATGTCGGACATTTGAATACATTTGACAGGTTACACATGACTCTACAAATTGAGATACATCTTTATACATACCCTTCCACCAGTATTTTTCTTTCAACTTGGAGAAGGTTGCCCACACACCCCTGTGCACAACCCATAGACTCTCATGAAACTCTTGCATGAGCTTTACTTGAGTCTCTTTTTTACATATAACCTATTGTGGTGTAGCACCCTTTTGTTTAGGATGCTTCCACAAGTAACCATCCCTCAAAAAGTACCCATATGATTTCCTGTGTATCTTCTTGAATTCTTGTTCAGACCAATCATCCTGTTTTGTTAGAGTACTCAAGTAGCTTCCAATAAGAAGCCAATCACCTTCATAAAGCTCTTTCAAGAATGATTCAAGTAGATTAGTCATGCAGACATTGTTACCTTTGACATGAGAGATAGAATAGAACTTTGTGCCTACATCATCTTCCTCGTCAATCATTTGTGACTCATCTTCATACCTTGCCCTTGATAGCATATCTGCCACTGTATTGTCTTTACCTTCAATGTGCTTAAACTCGGGATTTAAGGACTTAATGTAGGCAATCCACCACAACATAGCAATGTCTGGCGTTGAGCAGCTTGTAATCATCCCAAGAAGTGGTAGACAATCTGTTTCTACAACCACACATGCACCAATTAGGTACTCTTTCTCACTTTTCAAGGCTGTAACCATACCCCATAACTCTCTCTTTATCTGTGGATAGTTTCTTTGGAGAGCACTAAGTACCTTTGCTCCAAATCTTACCACATACCTATGTCCTTCTTTGTCATCTTGCCCTATTGCCCATCCAATCCCTGTAGGACTGGTGTCTACTGTCACAATTACTGGCCTTTGACACTCATAGTCTACCTTTCTCAAAGTTGTTGCTGACTGAAGCAACTCATGGATTTTACATGTGCTTCTGTCCATTTAAACTTCTGATTCTTTCTAAGAAGCTGATAAAGAGGATCAGCTACATGTGCATAATGTGGAATCCAAATAACATAGAAGACACATGCTCCGAGAAACCTTCTAACCTCAGTGATGCTAGTGCAAGTTTCTTTCATTCTTTGGATGGCATCTACCTTTGCTGGACAAGGTTTCCTACCATATGGCCCGCACATGTGCCCCACAATGAGCACTTCATTGACACCGAACATAGACTTTTTCCCTGACAATGTAAGATTCACTTCTTCCAACCTAGACAAAATTTTATCACAATCATTTATGTGATTTACCACAAACCTGCGACATCCCTTCAGATCCAAAGCTTCATCTTTGTCACTTTCGTCACATCCTTTGATAGGCAAATCATCAATGAAAAGCATTGTGATTTGAGGAATAAAGTCACGTAAAACCTTATTCATCCCATTCATCATATGTGCAACCGAGTTGGTTGCTCCCTATGGCAAGGTACACATCCTTACCAAACCCAAAGGTGTCCTCATGGTTGTCAAGTCTCTGCTTTCGATTGCAAGCTGAAATTGATCATACCCTGAGTAGAGATCCCCCATTGAGTAGATTGCCCTCCCTGCAAACACCTCTGCAAACTCATCCACAATTGGACCTGTACCTACATTTCTAATTGTCACCTTGTTTACTGGTTGCATATCTTGGATGAAGCGTAGAGAACCATTTTTCTTTGGAACTGTGAACCACCTATTTGAGTACGGAGCACAAGAAGGCTCCAAGATTCCCATTTTGATTTTCTCATTCAATAACTCTACTAACTTTGGCAAATGAGCCTTTGGAACTGGAATAGGCCGCGGATTCCAAGGCACATGAGGTATTGTGAAAATTACCATAGGAGCTACAATAGAAGGATCAACACATCCTATCTCATGTGGCTCAAATGCAAAAGCCTTACCATGCTTTGAAAGCATTTCTTTGAAGCACCTTGTCTCCTCCTGTGTTAGAAACTCCTCGCAACCAATCTGCAACTCTTGAAAAGACTCCTTTGTGAAGGTATGCCCGATCTTTTTAGGATTCCTCAAACTTGGTTGTAAAGAAGCCTGCTCAATCTTTTCCCTGTTGTTGGGTGGTAAGGGTGAAGCTACTGGTTTCACCTTCTTTGCTACACTCTTGTATTTAGTTTCAACATGGACTTCTGGGCCAACTGTTTGGGTTTCTTTAAAGGCTTCTATTACTTGATACATTTCCATAGAGCAAACTTCCACAACTTCATTTTCAAGATACAAACTAGACCTCATTATAGAATCAAGCTCACCCATAGTATCTACAAAAGAAACTTGTTCACACAATCCCAAAACATTTTCAGTAGGCTTGAGCAACCCACTCTTTTTCATGCCTATTTGTACATTATGCACATATTGCCTCTCACATCTCTTCAAATCTTCAAGTTTTGTAAAACATTCTGATCCATTCCTTGTTACCAAGGAGCTCATTGAGAAAGTTTCACCTATTTTTGGATCAGGCGAGACCCTTTTTCTTTCTGTACCACTGCAATCCCGCTTTACAATGGTACTTGGCCAAAACCCATCAGTTCTCTATGATCATGAAACTCTTTGCTTACCTTTGGTAGAGGATGTTCTCTGAGGTTGTCACGATTTCTTTCATGGTTTACACAAACTGTGAGAAATTGGACAGCTCGTTTACCATCTTTATCCTAGCATATGCTGAACCATCGTCCATTACCTTTGTTTCCATTCGAACTCCCACAATGTAGGGTTGTCCAAGGATGAGATGATATGAAGATGTATCCTGTACAAAGAACTTTTGGTCAATCTTTACATCACCTATTGTCACCTTCACACCTGGACATGCTGCATACAATTCACCGGATGAATTGTTTGCCACTTTTACCATCCAGCCATGATCCGTGTCCATCGGCCATTTGCACTTGTTGTAGAGACTCTTTGACATTATGTTTATTTCTGAACCATGGTCAATCAAGGCAACAAATGGCTCTTCAAGATCACCTACCTTGACCAAAGTTTCTGTAATAGCCCTTGCCCAGTGACTTCGTGAATAGTAGCTCCTAGGAATATCTTCAACTTCTTCATCATCATTTGAGAAATGCACTTGCTTCACTCTCCCACTAGATTGGTAGCATCCTACCACAACTCCATCCTCCTCCTTATTTAGCAGCTGCACCCCTTGTGTCTTCGAGGTTTCCCCTTCAACCTGTGGACGAGAAACTTCAGCAAGGGTTTGCCTCTTCCTCTTGATGACGTCAATGATCTCCTCATGGAATTCACGCTTTGCAATGCCAAGAACTTCTCCCAGAGTAAACTCAATCTTGCTATTCAAGATCCTTTCCTCCAAGACTTTCTTTAAATCTGTAGCAAACCTTTCTTTAAGGAAGGGGGTCTGTACTATCACACCAAATACATCTATTAACAAACCCTTCTTTGGGTTGTTGCCTTTGCCTACGAAATGGCCCTGATGGTTGGCCTTTTTCTTCAAGCTTTGCAAGCTTCACCTTCAAGTCACGCATTCCCTTCACGGGCTGATCTAGCATGGACTCATCAAACTTAGGAGCGATAAAAGTAGGCTTTACCATTTTGTCAGAAGTTGAGGTTGAAGGACTTGTAGTGTTTACTACCATCTTGTCCCTTCTTCTTTGTCGTTTGGCAAGCAACGAGATAGCACCTTCAACTTCATTCCAGTCGAACTTTAGTCCTTGCTCAGCATCTTTATCTTCAAGAAGAAGCTTCAAATTTTCTTGAAACTCTTTACCTGTAGCTTGTAAGAAAAGATATGTCTTCTCTGCATCTAGTGTGGCCCTTTGTGTCCTTGTGAGTTGTGCATAGCGCCGCTCGAATTCCCTAAGTAGCTCTGTTATTGATAGTCCTTGCTTTGGCTTGACTACCCATTCTAAGAATGTCCTTTTGGTCACTCTCTCCGAGTCCTCCATGAAATATTCCTCCTTTAAAGCTTCTTTGAGCTCTTCCCAATTTCTCCCATGCCCATCTTTAATTACCCTAATATGCTCCCTAATTTCTGGAACAACAACTAGCTCAAAGCTTTGAATCATCTGACCTTCTGACACGCGATGCAGCTCCATCTCTTTCACATACTCGCGTAAGTACTTGGTTACATCTTTGCCTTTGAACTGATCCATTCTGTTCACGACCGCTTGTATGGCCTTCGTTGCTGAAATCTCCCTTCTTTCAGAAGCATGTTGTTGTTGCATGAACATTACAAATGCTTGAAACATCTGCATTGTTGCTGGGTCAAAATTCATACCCTGTTGCTCAACATGATCACCCATGGTTACACACAAACTCTCACCCTGGCAGTTTCGCGTCGGGTTCACCAAAAATATGTCAAGAAGTAGGCGGTCTTGCCAGGAAGGCACCGGGCCTCTTGCTGTGAGAGTTTGTGAGGAAGCTCAAGGGTTATGAGAAAGTGCTAAGATGATGATAACATAGCTTCTAGAGCTAAAGAAGAAATGTAGCCAAAAAAGACGCTCACTTTTCCTTACAAACACACACGTGATGGGGAGAACTCATGAAAGATAGTCAGAACAAAACAAAAATGAAAATATCGAGATTACGATCATATCGTATCATGGGTAGGATAAAAGGGTTAATGGATGAGTTAATGATATTTAATCTTTGTTGTCCAAATAAGCTGCGAATTGCTCTTAGGAACTATAGCTTTGTGCTTACTATAATGTATATGTTTTGTCTAGCGATTGGGATTAGTTGTGAGTACAAATCCTCTTGATTCATAATAAAATAACCACATTCACATCAAAAGAGAAGTCATAGTCAATAATAGGTAGTATGATGGGATCTGGTGAGAGAAGTACTTCGTTGAGCCTTTCAGGACCAAATAGAAACACTATGCGTTGCTCAAAGTGAATCTTCCGGCTAATCCAAATGTTGACCCTAATAGATTGCACTTGTGCACATAGTTGTTTCCCGCAAGAAGGTTGTACCCATTACATTGACAAGGTTACTGCTTGAATACCTTCCAATGAAATAATTAGGACACAACAAGAGAGATCAAAGGAGTAGTAAAGATAGAATTAGGGATAGATCTAAGGGTGTTAGTGGTATTAAAGATAGATAATGAGGGATAGAGATAGATTTAGAGACAGGTGTTGGACTAGATATGCAAATGAAAGAAAAATTAGCAACATATATCTTACATGAGAGCAATCGCCACCACCTTAATGGAGAGAGAAGATGAGGCAAGACTTCAGCCTTTCTTCAAGAGAAAGTGTGGCACTAAGATGAGTGTGTCACAATGGAATTGAGCTATTCTCATTCACTCCTAACTTGCCTCCATGAAGAGAAGGTTTCCCCTTTTTATAGGTGAGAGAGCCACGTTTTACATAATCACTTGATTAGGCTAAAGAGTTAGCCCAAATCAAATGCTCTTTGGATATTTCTTAGAATGGGAAATATTAGGACTCAAAATATCATGAAATTCAGCATTTTTGGTCGTTGAGGCTCCATGTGGGTGCATGATGTATGTGGGCCCCACCTAGGCATCTTCCGTGTGGCTCCAATAGGGGGTCTCAACTTGTGTGTCTTGTCCTTCAAGGAATCTTTGAGGTGTCACATTCAAATGCTTGTGTCTTTTATCCTCCAAATATCTTATTTTATGGAAAAATACCAAGATTACCTCTTTTCACTTGATTCACCTGTTTAGCATCTCTTCTTGCAGTGTAGTTGTGAGAGGGTTTTTCACTGGTTTCCTTGTAACTTTTGACCTATAACTCGGATTGACATGCTTCAAAAGGCAAAATTGGCCTACTAAAAGAGCTTGACTTGGTTTTGGCCTTTTCTCCACGCCCTTAGGTCGGTATTTTCAAATTGGGATGGTCCAAAAAGCTTTGGATCTTCCTTTTCATAAAGTCTTCTAGTAGGCCCTTCCCTCTTGTATGCATCCAAGAAGGTATGCATTATTGAAGGGTTATATTATTAAATAAATGTGAAAAGAAGAAAATAATTTATATATGGTAGGGTATAGCTGAGATATTAGAAGAAACATACAAATGCTTTTCCCCCATACATAAAGAGGCACAATCATTGTTGATACTTCTCTTGCAGTACTTTCTAATAGTAATGTACATTTATATTACTTCAAAGGTAATACTAAGGTATGGTAGAAAGCTTTTATTTATGCATATGAGTTATTATATGAAGTATACTTATGCATCAAAAGTCACAAGATAAATCGTTTAATGCCCGTTCCCACTATATACGTGCCACAACACGACAACGGTGCCATGTGTGCACCACATCTCTCTCTCCTTTTTTGATGCGCGAGATTTCACGCTTCTCTCTCTCTCTCTCTCTCTCCACACGATCTAGATGTGGTTGCCTGCACGACGGCCATTGTTAAAGTCCCTTTCCACGTGACTGCTAGATGAAGGGTGAACCACCCATAATCAGCTACCTCACCCATAAATCTCTCCCTAGATCAACTCCCTTGAATTGCTTCCTTGAACTCTTGGGACTTAGCCCTTACCCCCACCTGTATATAAAGAGCTACACGCTCCACTCCATATTATTAGTGTATTCAGTTTCTACTTACTAATCAGAGTTCTGTCTTCTCTCTATTATGCAATTCTTATTCTAGACTTAAGTTTCTACATAGTATCAGAGCAACTTAGAGCCTAAGTCTATTTATTTAGTGCTAATTACATTCTATCCTAATTAATCCACACTAGAAGCTATTTATCACCCTCTTCGAGGAATCCGAAACCTCGCAAGATGGTTGACCAAGCTTCATCTTCATCATCGACATCTACATATAAGCCAAGATACGTCATTGACAAGCTCAATGGATCAAATTACCAAGTGTGGAAATTTAGGATGGAAATCTACCTCAAGCAGCTGCATGGCGACCCGACCTACTCAAAGAGAAAGACCCTCAGGGCATCGCCGATCTTTATTCTGCATGGGAAAGCAGAAACAATAGTGCAATGATGGAGCTTATTCTCCATTGCCAAGATCGGGAAGTCCAAATGGTGAAGAAATTGGCGACGACTAATGCCATTTGGTAGTTCTTCAAGAAGAACTATGAGCATACTGACTTGGTCTACCAAGTTTCTCTCCTCAAGAAACTAGTCAACACGACCATGTCTGAAGGTCAGTCTTCCTCTAAATTTGTAGATGCATGGCAGATACTTCTTGATGAACTTATCATATCAGGGCTGCTCATCCCTGAAGAGTTGCAAAGTATGTTGTGCTTAGCCGCCTTATCTGCCTCTTGGCAAGCTTTTATTACCACGCAATCCACCTCGGCAAACCTGCATATCCAAAATTTGGTGTCAAAGATCAAGCAAGAGGAGACACTTCACGATCAAACTAATGGATCATCAAAGTCTACAGCCTTGATTACAATGGACAAACATCATAAACATCAGAATCATGGCAAAAGAAAACTTCAATCAACGTCGTCAGCATAATCAGAACATGGCAAGAAAGCCCCAACATCAAGGAGGACGCAGATCAAACCCCAATCCACAGCAATGTACAAACTGTAATAAGTTTGGGCATCTTGATAAAGATTGTCGACAACCGCGCAAACAAGGTAATCATAATAGTTTCTGCCACTCTGCTGCACCTTCTCATAACTATTCCCTTACCCTCAAGGGGGTGCTCGGCACTTCTTATAATAGCCAAGCTCATTATGTTGATATACCTCAAGCTCAAATATCTACTTATGAAGAGCAACCGCCCTATCCTATGCATCTTTATGCTAGTGCTATAGAAAGCTGATTTTCAGACGCTTGGCTACTTGATACTGGAGCTATTAATCACATGACATATAATGCTGAATGGCTCACTCATCTCACATATCTTGAGCACCCACTAGAAGTCTGTTTGTGTGATAATAGAATTCAGATCACGAAGGACTATGGAAATGCCCACATAACTCATCCCACTTGTCTTCAAATCATCATTTCTCGCATCTACCTCGTCCCAGGACTCAATAAGAACCGCATTTCAGTCAGTGAACTCACTGAAACCGGCATCAACATCAATTTCACCTCCAATGGATGTTTCATCACTGCTAAGGGATGGTCGTGGCCACAATCTCCATATTCCTAAGGTTGGGCGCCTCTACCCCATAGGTAACTCTGCACCTCTACATGCATTAGCCTCATCAGATTTTGCATCATCTCATGACACTAGGCTCAAATGGCATTATCGCTTAGGCCACATTTCACAGCATGTGCTTCGCTCTCTCACACATCGCCGCCTAGCACTAGGTCTACCAAAGCAACTCACACATATCACGCTTTGTGAAGGCTGCATCTTTGCAAAAGCACATCATGCACCATTCCCACTCTCTCAATCACGTGCTAGTGTACCTCTTGAGCTCATCCACTCAGATCTATGTGGCCCTCTGCCTACCGCATCACTCACAGGCAACAAGTACATGTTAGCCTTCATTGATGATTTCACAAAATACACCTTCACATATTATCTAGAAGAGAAAGGTGCTACAATCTCACACTTTCAAAAATTTAAAGCACTTGTAGAGAATCAGCTTGACAGGCGCATCAAGATTCTTCGCACCAACAATAGTATAGAATACAAATCTCAAGCTTTTGCCACCTTATGTCAACTAGCTGGCATACAACATCAGTTCACCATCGCCAACCACCCACAACAAAATGGTCGTGCAGAGAGAAAACTGCACACTATTTGAAGCCGCACGCGCAATGATGCTCCAGGCAAGCCTCGACGACGTATCTTGGGAGGAGGCTACGGCTACAACATGCTATCTCCAAAATCGCATTTCGTCTACGCACAACCCGCTAACCATGCCATATACACTCTCATTCCGCCACCCTGCTCATCTTGGTCATTTACGCATTTTCGGCTGCGTTGCCTATGCTCTTAACACACAACCTCCGTCGAAGCTCGCACCACGCGCACATCGTGCTATTTTTGTAGGCTACGGAGATCGTTTTGGATCGAAGGCATACCGGCTTCATCATCCCGCACCAACAAATTCTTCTTCGCCCGCTCGGTCATTTTCGACGAAGATTACCTCCTCTCACGTACTCTCTCATTAGCTGTAAAACCTTCATCTCATACTCCGCATGAGCTTTCACGTGAACCTCCCCCATCTCAAAGCTCTGCTCACTCAGGGCAAAATTCAGCCCCTATATCATCTCTCTCAAAAGGTCATAATCACCCTCATCAACCTACACTCAAGCCCATATTGCCTCCTACATTACGGCCACCTCCACCTCCACAATCAGCGCTTCCTCCACCTCTTTACACATATAAAACCAACGGGTAGACAGACATGCGAATAACCTCCCAACCATCCTATATATAGGCCCCTATCCCTCTTCCATATATAGACCCCTTTACTGCATGTGTGTCCGGCACATTGCCCGGGCCGTGCCCGTCTAGTCCTACCCTTGGCATGACATTACTCCTCCCTTGGAGAAGCGTTTTCGTCGTCAAAAACACAAGTGGTGGTATCTTCATAAGAACACTAATGTTTTCCACCGTGGCATCCCTCATGGATCCAATGGTTTGTTGAATCGAAACCCGGTTCATTGGGAGGCTCAATGAAATCAAGAGTAACATCTTGATTTTCCACATTGTTGTCCCTGTGCAACCGTCTTGGTTAACCGACTCATAATCAAAAGAGCGTGAAGGCTCCATTTAGAACTCACTTGAGAATGCTAAACGAGTTATCACAACTAAGAGGTGTTTAAATGCATACGCGGGTTTCAGACTTTCTGAAGATACTGGAATGTGCAATATAACCTCGGCTCATCTTTCCATGAAAGTACTATGCTGACATATTCATCAGCAGCAACCAAGTCCTTGACTTGGGGTGGTTTCTTGCCAATAGTCAACCTCATCCAACTGATGATTAAGGTTGATAACTTGAGAATAACAGGCAGAGACTAGAACTGGCTGTAACATGCCTTTCATCATATGAAGCAAAATCCAAACCAGAAAGGTAACCGATCTAGTTGTTTCACTTCTTGCTAACGTATGCACTTAGCATATCATTTAGCGTGCTTTACTAACGTATGCACTTTGCATATCCTTTAGTACCAAATAGAATGCTTGTAAGCTACCCATCCTACGCGGGATGAATAGCAACAGTAAGAGTGAGATGCTTTCCCCCAACCACTTACAGACAGTCGCCACGACTGACGACAAACTATCATTCAATCATTGAGTATCCAACCATATACTCGATATGGAATGGAGACAACCAACTAGGTTGAAAGCAGATTGGAGTTTCAAGCAGCCAATCACGAACACCCATACTCAGCTATCACCTTGTATGGCACGGTGTAAACGCATACTAAATCTGTAAGAGAGATTGCACTGGCAGTGCAAAAAAATTGCAGAAACAATAATGTCCATGAATTTGCATGCCGCTCCGAATAAATTTGTGGTAAACACTAGGGCCTATAACACCTAGTGTGCATGCATTTAACACAAACATATCCGAACCGCAATTCCATGACAAGACTTTCCACACGGTACGTACGTGAAAGTTTTGCAACAAATTTGGACCATAATAGAAGGTGACAACCAGATCACACCTAGGTACCAACCATGAGACATTATCATGTACATAGCATACTTAGCTATATGTAGAAACGACCCTGCGTTAAGGTGGTTTCACAGCACTTGGAATCGTAACAAGTTTGTACTTAGTACCTGACAATTTCTGGCCACTGAAATTGCTCCTGATACTGTGTGCTTGAAATGGTCGAACCAATGGATGCGACCAGCACCTAGGGACTTCGTCGTGACACATTGGTAAAATTTGGCGCCAGTGTCAGTCCAAGAGACTAATATTCTCCACATGTGGAATATGTCTCAAACAAGGATATCAAGAAAAGCGACATCCATCAAGTACGAGCTGGTACTTGTGTGTGGTACACTCCGCGACAAGAGTGAGAGGGACCCTCATTATCATGCTCCACACTGGCTAAACTAAACTTCGTGAGCTCCTAGATCATATTGTATCCCATGTGACCACATGTGCCAAATCGAACCCTACAACTAGGTTCGTAACAACATTATGTATAGTGAACACTACGGTCCAAAATACTCTGTTCCAACATGCCCTTGGCATGGCTTTGAAACATTCAAGCGTATTTACGGATTTGATCGTATTGTTCACTTACCCGTAGTTACCCGTAGTCAAACGGAGAGGACCTTGTCTCCTACCTAAAAAATCAATTAGCATTGCACTGGAAACCGTGGGTGTTGCCTGCGCAATCCAACCCCTTTGGTTAACATCCATGTAGTCAAACCCCTTGGTAAGACCCTCTGTAGAAACTGATCAAGTAGCAGGTAACGGTAACCAACATAGTTAGCCGTGTACATGATGATTGGAATCAATTCAAAAAGTTGAATTCGTCCACTACCGTGTGGTAGGTTGCAAAATTCTTTCCATGAAAGTATAACTGGGAGAGATCAAACTGTGATCCTCAATTCGTATGGGATGATTTAGCAGTCACCCGCCGGGTCGTACCCTAAACAATATTGTCCATAGACACTCCATAGTGCTGTAGAGAGAGCAAGAAATCCACACAAGTGAACTGCCATGCTGTCTCAACTGATTGCTGCATCTATACTTCCTTGTAAAGATCAGCTGCTGTGAGTTGAAGATTTATCAAAAACTCAACTTGAGTGTCGCACTAAAAACACGTAGTGCAAAAATGACACTGTAAACATCTTGAATGACAAGACCCTTGCTTGTCCATTAACGTCGATGTATACTTCCTTGGGTAGATCTGATCACTCTTGAAAAAAATCACCCAAAGAATGCCAATAGTTGGGTCTTACCCTTGGCCTGGCAATGGTTCTTAGCCTGTGTGGCTCATATCCCTTGTGCAAATTAGTGTTCAATGGACGAACCGATGAAGACCAATTTGAGTAGCATCTTAGCCACGTGCTAGCTGAGAGTTAGAGCACCTTGGCTCAAGCTGACTCACGAGCAAAAACACGTGTCAAAAGCTTCTTAGAAGATTGTCATTATTCCCTTAAAGAGAGAGAACGAGAGAGAAGAAGAGCATGCTGGGCTGCGGAACGTTCCTTGAACGACTATGATGTGTATAGTTGATTGCCATGCTCGTGTGCATCTTATGCCTAACGTGCAGTATATCCTATAAACATTCAACAAGTTTCTGCTATGACTCTCATTGAGAGAGGTAACCAAAAAACACAACCACATCTTGATCTACCTGGCTTGCAGGGTCGTGATTGTATGAAAATGACTTAGCATTGGCATTTTGCCTGTGAAATAAGTCCTAGATTTAGGTTAGGCTTTTAGTGCTTTTGGGTGTTGATAGCAACCAACCATCAGGTTCAACAATCCATCACTTAGTCTGTCCTTGACAGAGTTGCGAGTGTGATAGCGGAAGCATAATGCATAAAGTGGTGGAATCCATGCCACCTGCTGAGCATGCCTTGCATGCAAAAACGTAAGCCCTTGGCTACTATAACGGTCTCGAGCGTGAGAACTAAAACCATAAGTGCCTTGCACATAATAAGCTGGTAGGGATTCTGTGGGTAGGGATTCTGTGAGCTGACATTCCCTATTTTGCCAGTTCCCCAAACTTGTGTGCCAAAGCCCTTGATTCCAAATCAATGGCAGTATCTCGGCAGAAGGGAGAAGCCATGCTTCATGTAAAATTGCCAAAGCACTTTACTTTGCACAATGACAGTAATTGCCAAGTAACTTAAACTTAAACTTAAACTTGGCCAACCCGGTAGTTGTTGCTGCAACCGGTTGTTATGAAATTCCCAAGGGAAAGCTCGCGTAAAGGTGGCTCATAGCCAAATCGGTTGTGCGAGAAAGAGTTGTCACATATGGATATACGCCCTCTTGTATCATATACATCCTTCGTATACGGAATGAAATAATCTACATCCTTCGTATACGGAATGAAATAATCTGCAAACCGTTTGCCAAAGCCGTCCCAAGTTTGTATGCTCATAGCATATGCCAAACGTGGTGAGTCATTATGCAAGATGCATAAATAGAAGCCGTGCTTCAGCTAAAGCTGTTAGTGCTAATAGCCAACTGATGTGGCTGCAAATAGCATGACAAAAAGAATCGACCTTGTCGAGCAATTTCAAGTGAAATTAACCAGTATTGTGTGACAAGCATCGTATGTTGGCTTATAGAAACAGTGACAATGAGTCGGCCATGCCGAGCAACTTGCTGCCCTCAACAAATCCAGTAATATGCCATGCTTGTCACCTTGAGATGCCTGTCACGTTGAGATGCTGTCACCTTGAGATGCTGAAAAACTGGCCCTTGGTCCTGCCTTTGAAGCAAAAAGTAACCTGTGATGAGAGTGCTCCATCAAGGTACCTATGTCTGGCCTCTTTGCCAATAAATGCTATTAGCGACCGACGACATAGCAAAAAGAGTCGACCTTGTCAAGCATGCATAAAAAATTGACCGCGCCAAATTATAAACGTAATGGAAAAACAATAAAACATGTGCAACGGATGCATCTCATACCTGCTTGGCATTATGAATGATAGCCGTGATTATTCATTCCATTGCATATGAGAGTTACGAAGCACATGTGCAATAAGTACTCCACTTCATGCTGTCAAGGGCCTTGCCCAATTCACAACCAATTTGGAATCTTGTGAGCAACTTCAATGCTCCAGTGGTGTTACTCAAACCGTGCGTCGGCCTTGCCAAGTTCTATGCACCTTGAACAAGAGCGTTGCAGTAGAATCATTCAAGCCTTTCTTGATAAATTCTACCTATCTCTTGGCGGCAACCATTGCACCAGTCGGAATTCACAAAACCAAACAAAGTGCAGATGATTGTATAAAGAATGCAAAAATTAATGCCGAAACAAACAAAAATACCTGGAATCATGACGAAAATCCATGAAGGCATCATAGCCGTTGAAGGATTCTGCTCTTAGTCGGCTAACCCAAACATTTTGACTGCCGTCCTGAAGCCTTGCTCGCATTGCTTTTGCTTGCAAAGTGGTTCACCGCTTTCCACAAGCATAATCCCTTGGAAAGCTCGATCCCGTGAATAGCCGTACCTACATATCCGTTTGCCGACATGGTCGTACCATGTTGGTTCCGTCGCTTACTAAATAATCGGCGGTAAATTGAGAAGCTTGCTGCAGTGGAAAACACTCCAGAATTTTCTATCCCTGCAGAACTATGGCATGGCCTTGGTTGCATGCCAAGCATGCCATGCCCTACGTGCATGCATGGTTGCATGCCTTGACATGCAATCCACAAGAGCCGCGGGTCCCTGCCCCTATCAAGAGGGGGTGCCCTAATTTAGGGCGCCCACTAAATCCAAATTATGAAGAAAACCTCCATGGTGGCGACGCAGGCGACTCTGCAGGAAAAAACTCCTTTGCACTGGCCTGCACGGGCTTTGTTGGGGCTTGCAGCAGGGACGGGATGTGCATATCATGCCGAGGCGCACCTGATGAGTTCAGTCTTGGCGGGTTTTGAGCAGGTCGACATGCTTCCCTTTGTGTGTGTTAGCGGCCGATCCCGCTAAGCTTCCCGACTCCGGTTCTGTAGAACGCCGATTCCTGCGGCCATGGTGGTGTCTAGAACCCCGATCACGAGAGAGAGAAAATCCATGCCGTCCTTGCAGCACGAAATCTCGCCATGCATCTATGAAAAAACTCTGCCATACTCCTTCATCGCTGAAAGGAGGGCGAGCTTCCATGAACCCCAAAGAAAGAGAGGGAGAGATCGAAGATCCATGGCCTCCATGCCCCCTTCTTCTTCCTCCCCCTTCTCCATGCTCTGATACCAATATAAGACCAGTGGGTAGACAGACATGCGAATAACCTCCCAACCATCCTATATAGACCCCTTTACTACATGTGTGTCTGACACATTGCCCGGGCCGTGCCCGTCTAGTCCTACCCTTGGCATGACAACACACCCCTACTTAAACACAATGGTCGTGCTCATCATGGTGCAGCTCTCACTTCTGTTGCTCACCAAGGCACGTCAGCCATTACAACACCTCTTAGCCCCCACACCCGGCCGACTGCCTTTCCACCTCCATTTGTAGCTCTACCTGCTGCCCCACTAGTCCCTACACCTCATGGCGCAACCCTCCCTCTTCCTTCTGTAACTCGCCCACACACCTCAGCCAGAAGCGCACCTCTTCTCCCACACCCGGTTGTTCTCCCACCTCATGGCGCAGCTCCTTCGACTGTAGTTGGACCTACTGCCCCACCAGCCCCTACACCTCTTGGCGCAGCCCTCCTTCCGTTGCCAGTTACTCTTACACCTTCTGCTGATCAACATCATTCTCCACCCTCTTCATTGGCTCCTGTATTTCAGCGACCTCCCAGCTCCCAAAGCGCCCTCTTATCACCTCCACCGCCCAGCATGCTGCGTACTTATCAAACTGTGCGCAAAAGGAGCCTCCCTCCCAACAAACTTCGTGTTGCTCCCTATCGCGAGCCAGCGAGATATGCTCGGCTTTCCACACCACCACCCTCTCCATCACATGTCCCCGCCCCGGAATCCCATGCCACTCCTCCTCATATCCCCATACCTTCTGATGTGGATGAAATAGAACCCGAGTCCTCTGCTTCTTCCACTTCTTCCTCTACTGCCTCATCAAATGGCTCCTCACCACATCCTCCTGAATTGGATCAAGCTGCCTCCAGCCACCGTGTTCGTACCCACTCCATCCACGATATCTATCATGCGACAGCTTTCTCCACAGACGAGCGCATCACAGCAGCGCCACCCGACCCCTTGGAAGATGCACTCCCACTCTCTATTGCAGATGCTCTAGCCTCAAGTGAGAGTACTCTATGGCATGGAGCCATCATGGAAGAGCTCCAAGATCTCGAAGAAGCAAACACATGGACTTTGGTGCCTCCATCGCAGCATCATAACATCGGTTCTTGTAAGGGTCTCTTAAAGAAAAAATATCATCCAGATGGCACAGTCAAGCGGTACAAAGCTCGTTTAGTAGCTAGCGGTTTCTCACAACAATACGACGTCGATTATTTCGACACGTATTCCCCTATCCTTGGCATGACCGTTTTTCGCCTACTAGTCGCAATTGCAGCTAAGTTCGATCTTTTGCTACATCATCTCGACATAAAAACTGATTTTCTTCATGGAGTTCTGTGTGAACTCATCTACATGTTTCAGCCACCCCACTTCGCCAATCCAGCTTATCCAAATCATGTGTGCCAACTCAACAAGCCCATATATGGTCTCGAGCAATCTGCTCGACAATGGTATACGCGGATGCATGAGTACCTGATTGGCTGTGGCTAGGAGAGTCTTCAAAACGACTATAACTTTTACATCTGGCGTTTTGCTGAAGGTATGGCCATACTTGGTCTCTTTGTTGATGATAGTCCTCTATTAGGCACTTCCAAACATATCATTATGAAAGCCATAGATTGCCTTTCCCAAGAGTTTCCCGTCACTAACAAGGGTTCGATGTCTTATTTCTTGGGCATACAAGTGACGCGTGATCCGATCCACAAAACCATTAGTCTCTCTCAATCACAATACATTGAGGAACTCCTTCTTTATTATGGTATGTCTGCATCATCCTATGAGCTTACCCCTCTCCCTCTTAAACACAAGCTTGCACCAGAATATCATGCTTACACTCATGCTGATGCCTTATATTTTCCTAACTTTCATTTTCCTAAGTTTTGTGGCCAGATCCGCTACTTCATCTCATGCACACGCTTTGATCTATCCTATGTTGGACACATGCTTTCTCGCTCTATGGCTAAACCCTGCAAAGCACATAAACAAGCTGCCAAGCGTATACTACGTTATCTCTGCACTACACAAGCCTATGCACTTACTTACTCTTATGATACAAATACTCCTATATCCATCTCTGGGTATGTTGATCCAAATTGGGCCAGTGATGACCCAGGTTGTTTCTCCACTGGCGGCTATGTGTTTAACCTTGCAGGTGCCCCTATCTCCTCGCAAACCAAGCGCCGGTCGTCCATCGCTTAGTCATCTACTGCAGCGGAATATGTTGCTTATGCCCTTGCTTCGCGTGAAGCACTATGGCTACAAGAGCTCATTTCAGAATTCACATTGCCCTTTGCTATGACAGATGACCCCGTCATCCTCTACTGCGACAACCAATCTACCATCACCTTGGCTGAATCCCCCTCTTTTCCATCTAGACTAAAGCATGTAAAAATTAGTCATCATTTTTTGAAAGACTTGGTCCAAGAGAAGTTTTTGCAGGTCGAGTATGTTTGTAGCGAGGAGAATTGGGCTGATTTCCAAGAGAAGTTTTTGCAGGTCGAGTATGTTTGTAGCGAGGAGAATTGGGCTGATTTCTTGACGAAATCCGTGCCTGCGGCCAAACAAACTGCCTTATGCCGTGCCCTCAACCTCATCCCTCTTAGGTGCCCTTCTCCTTGAGGGGGGCTATTTTAGAGCTATGTATTAAACTTCCTTTTTTTTTATATTCAGGTGTTGGATCAATCCTTGTAGCAGGTTCTGTTTTTATTTCAAGGAGTAGTTCACCCTTCAGGGGGCTGTCAAAGTCCCTTTCCACGTGACTGTTGGGTGAAGGGTGAACCACCCATAATCAGCTACCTCACCCATAAATCTCTCCCTAGATCAACTCCCTTGAATTGCTCCCCTGTACTCTTGGGAGTTAGCCCTTACCCCCACCTGTATATAAAGAGCTGCACGCTCCACTCTATATTATTAGTGTATTCAATTTCTACTTATTAATCAGAGTTTTGTCTTCTCTCTATTATGCAATTCTTATTCTAGACTTAAGTTTCTACAGCCATGGCGTAGCTTCTCCTGCCTGGGCATTGTTTCTCTATTGGATGGGCGTATGGATCTGCATGTAGGAAAGCAGCCGATCTGCATTGATAGTCCGCAGGCGATAGATTGCAACGTTATGGTCATGCAGCCCCCCAGACAGCCTCCGAAGGCTATATTGGCGCCGGGCATATGGATATGCATGTGGGCCAGCAACTCTCTTCTCTCTCTACACAACTGGCCTGGAAGCAGTTGACAATAGCCATAACGTTCCTGTGCGACGATCATGTCTTCCTCTTTCTGCAGCGGGTAGATGGTGCCAATGAACGGGACTTAAGAATGTTACTTCGGTGATGGAAAATACTGGCATTTGGTCGATGCTGACTGTGCTATTCCATAGACGACACTAATACTGGCATTTGGTCGATGCTGACTGTGCTATTCCATAAACGAGTGTCGTTGGTTTTAATTTCAAAACATGGGAGTGGACTTTAGTATGATTAGGTTATGTTGGAGGTCTACTATCTAAGGACCTCCACGTAGTGTCTTTTTCCCTTGAATGTAAGATTTGTCAAACTTGAGTAACTTTTCATGTTTTTGTGAGGATGCCACAGTTGGCATGCATATATATGGACTGAGGCATCACGATCATACCTTCAACCCAAAAGCAGCAGATAGAGGGTGCCAATGAACTCAAGAATGTGGCTTAGGTGATGTAAACTGCTGACTTAGGTGATCGGGGTGGGGGGTCACTCAATAATTTTGTGGCTGTTGCCTGAGTGCAACAGAAGGGATGATTAAATTTCAAAAATTTTCACATTTTCACATATAGACTTGGGCATATGAAACAAGCCCTGACTTCACATTTGTCAAAAACAACCATGAGCTTCCTTGCCATAGGCATGTTTGGGCATATTCTTCAATGAAGGCATTCCAAAAGATGAATTTAATACACACAAATCTCATCAAGAAATCTTCAAACTTTCATAAGGACGCTACATGTGGCATGCATACCAACCAATGTGCCACTAAGCGAGATATGTTTCTCCAACATCCCTTATCAATGTCTAGCACAATGCAATAGGCCGAGCGTGATCACTGAGGGTAGTCAGAAAGGACATAGGTAGCTTTTTCGATCATTCAGTGGTGGTTTTGTTGTTCAGTTGATGGTTTTTTGCTTGTTAGGTTCACTTCTTGAGGACTGACAACCTCAAAGTGTCTCCATATCCCAGCCGAGTTACTTCACGAGTATTGATATTATGTGAGTGCCAGAAAGCGATGCTAGAGACGTACATTGTCGGAATGTGTGTGGTCTAGTTGGGAAGGTGCAGAACCTCTGGCTATGAGAGTTCACAATGAGAGTCACAAACACTTTAAGATAAAGCGTGAATGGAAAATCACCAACTCTCTTTCTAACTAGTCTTGCTTGGTGGGTCTTGCTATATAGCATCTATAGAATATAACAGGACATATGTAAATTGACATTTAGCATGTAAAACTAAAGGGAACAAGAGAATGACTAATTTGGCACGCCAATTACGATCGAATCCATCTTATTGAACTTGGGGTCTAGGATCCTCTAATAAGGGACATTTATGTTACCCGCATTCATCTTCATTTCAACTTTGTAATGCTAGTTTGATTGTAATTAGGTGAAATGTGGACTCACAAAAGGGCCCTTTAAGCTGTTTGCCTTTACCTCTCTCTACCAAAACGGGAGCAATAAGAATAAAGTTTTGCAAACAAACTCCAAATTTGGCCGAGGTTTGACAATTAGAATGTCAAACTGATACATAGCATGCCATGAGATTCCTCATATTTTTGGCGTGCTATATATCAGTTTGACATTTTAACTGTCAAACCTCCGCCAAATTTGGAGTTTGTTTGCAAAACTTTATTCTTATTGCTCCCGTTTTGGTAGAGAGAGGTAAAGTCAAACTGCTTAAAGGGCCCCTTTGTGAGTCCAAATTTCACCTAATGAGTGACAATACAACTTATTCAAGGCAAGGTTGTTATAGTGTTGGACATTTGATCTATGAATATAAATTACCATAGTAGAGTTGTTGATGTAGTCATGCAGATTGGCTTCATCTATAATACATGCACCCAAGTTACAATTGATCTCATCTATGTCGATTGGTTTTCTTTCACACATAATGGCCAAGAATTGAAGCAATTCAGGGTCCGTTGCATGTCTTATATAGTATGACATCTTGTACAAAGTTGCATGTAGCTGGTGGACCGAGCTTCTGATATGGCATGTGTTACAAAGCTCCTAAGTATGACTACAAACTGGGGGTAGTTGGAGAAGATCACCGAGCAAAAAACACATTTGTTGTTGAAGGGATCTACCAATGTACTGCTTATTACATTCAAATTTTATCTTTTGATAAGGTCAAAAGTTGTTTGGGTTAACATGGATAGCTTGTCTATAATTATAATATCTGCCTCTTTTACGTCCAAATACCGCTCATCGGTCTCATGAATAGAGAGGGGATACTGTTGATTCGTGGTTAGTATCTTGAGTTGGTAATAGACTATAGATGCAATGTTGCTAAGTCTTGTTGTTGCCATTACGATGGCAAAGCACCCAGCAATAATACAGAAGCGAGGGCAACAAGTGTCTATTTCAGTTTTCTATCAACCTTGTAAATATTGTATATGTGAGGTATGCCGTTGTGCAAGAGGGACATATTTCTAGATTGTGAGAAAAGATATCACATTGCATGCTCCAATCTTTATATAATGCAGTAATTTCAAACCATGACCTATCATATGGACGATAAGCTAGTTTTAAGTTGGCTGCAATTTTCTCCCTAGCTTATTAACGATCGGACTGTAATCTTCTAGGTCTTGAGAACTTCAAATTGATACCTAGTACGTACGGGAGAAACAAGGACATATATAATATGGAATCAATTATTTATACACCTAGTATGGTATCAATTATCTAGAGCTAAAGTAATAATGCACAAGGTGAATTCATTATTTTGATACACCACATGCATTCACTACTTGTGTATTCACTATTGTAATACACTACAAGAGGTCACTTGAATTCTGGCGCCACATTACCGACGTCACTGGCGGGCGTCATCATATGTGTGTGTATTTATGGAGGGAGCCAAGATTTTTTTTTTAAAATCATTTTTAAAATTCCGATGCCTATTTCGACGGGTGTTCCGACGCCAGCGCAAATGCGCATTCTAACGCCCCTTTCGTTGGCTGTTTCAACGCCTATACCGACATGTTGTACCGTCGGTACTTGCAAAAACCAAAACCGCGGACTTTCTCTGCACATTTCTACTAATTTTTGTGCCACATCTCAAGCTCTCCTCTTCACCCTCTCTCATAGATCTGCTACGATACACGCCGTTGGAGGTGCTAATCTTGCTTGTGGGTTAGCGCATAACACTAAGGTAAGATTATTTTCATGTTTTCTTGTAGATTTAGGGTTTAGGGTTTAACTTTGTGTTTGTGTTTGTGTGTGCGTTTTTGCAGGTTCTACAACTTAGGCGACAACTTTCATTGCTCAAATAGGACTAATGTGAGTGCTCAAACCTTTAAATGCATATTAAGTTTATTTAAATTACTTTGTATATTAAAAAAAAAAATCATGCTTTAAACTTTGAATGCATAAAACTTTCAATGCTTTAAAAGAAATTAGGATTTGTTATGTGAAATTTCGTTTTAAATTAGGAAAAAAAAATTTGTTAAAGTTTATGATAAAATCTTGTTTTGAACAAACTTTTTATTGAATTATGTCGTTTTTCAAGTTATGTAGAAATTGGGGTTTGTTAGAAGCTGGACACACCCCATGGAGACTAACTACTCGGAGGATTATCATTTTTTGTAATTATTCATTTATTGAGGAAACCTGGTTTTTCACTTTGTAAATATTGGGACTTACAGAAGTTTCAAGATTGTATCCGAGTTTTGATAGATAGGTGGAGTAGTTGGTTGATTTTGGAACTTTAGGGTTTGAGAATTGTAAGGTATATATACCACTAATTTTTGACCTTAATGAAAAACCTTTTGTCATTTTAAAAAAGAAGTTTTGAAGTCTGTGAGTGAGCGTACTGTGTACGAGAGAGAGTGTGAGCTTCATCTTGATGCTACGTGTGCACCAGTGGTCGGAATCGAGTGTGGAGAAGTGCAACGTGTTGTCCCCAACGAGAGCTACGCGTCGATACCTACATTGCGTGCGCACGATCCGGTTTTGCGAGCTCCTTCTACGAGCTTCATCTGGTGATTGGGTGAGCATACATTGTCCGATTTTGCATTGCAACATATCTACGCGTTCACAATGAGCAGAACTACACATTAGGAACATTAGATTTTGGAAACGAAGACCTGCAAATTTCGGCCAGACATCCTACGTGATTTTGCACCGTGTGTTTTGGGTTGGGATTTTGGTTCATAGACCCTAGGGAGAGCGACCTACTGGTGTTAGTAGGGTCTCCTTCAAGTTCTATGGTGTTTCGAGATTGTTTGATGGGTATTCGGCTCTAGACAGCGTTGTAGGAAGTTTCCTCTTATGCACTCTTGAAGGCTGTGACTTAGAAAATTGGTAGAGACCTCTGTAGGAATTAGTTAGGAGTCGGTCGAGTGTAGGTGGACACCTTATGCTTGCTTCCACACGCCTGCGGGTCGAGCTTCGTCCTTAGCTGACATTATATGTTAGGTGAGTTCTCGTTGTGCTGACGTCTGTCACGGCGTATCCGTCCAACATTGGCGCTACTGCCGGGGACGAAAACCTTAGGTAGGTGACTGAGACTAATCCTTGAGGAGTGGGATTTTTGGCTTGCCAAGAGTTTCGTTTTACATTTAGATAGGATCAGAGGGTGGAGGACTCTCTATGTCTTAGAGGGAGTCTAGGAAGCGTGTGTCTGGCCTAGATCCTTCGACTTAGGTAGATTAGGTAGACCAAGATAGTTTTAGGTAGTAGTCGAGTTCTTGAGTAGGAGTTGGAGTGGTAGAAGCGGTGAGAGGAGAGCTTGAGAGTCCAGAGAGGCCAAAAAGCAACGAAAACACCATTATCACCATTTCACATGATAAGTAGGAGTAGAGCAAGTAGGACATCATGATTCAGGATCTAGAGCATTTCATGTATGTATACTTGCTTGGTAAAGTCATCACAAGTTTGTAAAAGACGCAAAAAGACACAAAAGTGTGTTTAAAAGCTTAAGAGAAGTCCAAAAGTTAATGTGAGAGTTTCTGATAGAGCTAAAGAGCATCAGGAGAATTTCTTTCAGGAAAAAAATTAATTTCAAGCGAGGAGACATCCTACGCTGTCGTGCTGTGACATGTACATAGTGGGAACACATGCTACAAGAGATATCTTGTAACTTTTTAGATACATAATTATATTTCCTATAATGTACATATGCATATGTAAGTATAAAAATAAGCTTTCTATCTCATCTTATTATTTATCTCAAGGGTAATGTATTCTTACTTTACCATCAAAAAATACTATGGGAAAAGTGTCAATAGCTCCGCCTCTTTAACTTGGGGCAAAAAGCATTGATTCTTTATTTCTACTATTTCATTATCATCTCACACCCTAGCTAGATCCTATATCTAGGGTAAACTCCAATATATATATATTCTATGTATTTTTTATACTTTTCTTATATTTCTTTTTAAATAGCTACTAGGAGAGAATCAAATCCTAGTGGCACACTAGGTGGCATGATTTCAAAGATACACTTATTTTAATGCATTATTGCAAGCATGGTTACAAAACTTTGTCAAGGAGAAATGCCATGCTTTCATATGGCATGAGGTGTCCTTGGGAATTAAATGAAAGTCAAGGCTAAGGAGACCACATGAAGACTTTTGCTGCCATAAATGGACCCTATTGTGATGAATTTTTTACACAAGGTTCCAATCCGAATTGGAGAATGATTTTAAAATGAAAATCGTAGCTAATGAGCTGAAGTTTCTGCCCATATTTTTACTTTTTTATTTGGAGTTACGGTTGAGGAGATATGATCAAAATACTGGACCCCAGTCTGCCCACATCATGCAGGGACAGCTCATTTCCAACTTTTCCAATTCCTGTTCACACTGGCTCCTCTCTTCTTGTGTAAACCCTTGTGGGTTCCCTTCACCTATAAAAGGGGACCTCTTCTTCCTTGGAAGGAACTCAATCATTCAAGCCATTGATGAGAGGAATTCTTGAGGGAGCGAGTAGTAATGCCTAATTGTACTTAGCCCCATTAACATAAGCCCAAGCCTACACTTTCTCCTAGAGGAAAACTAGCCATTCTTGTACGCCATCCTTGGAGGATCAACTCTAATCAAAGAAGGTGTTGTACTTGGCGTATCAATCAACATTGAATTCTCCCCTCTTTTTCTCTCTCCCATCAATAATGGTGCCGAAGGGTTTCAAGTAAGATGTGTTCTACATTGATGTTTTCTTGATTTCTTGTTGTTTTCATTTTCATCTCTAATCCAACATATATATATGTATCTAATCTCATCTCCTTAACCAAACCTATCTCTCTCATTCTTAGTAATTCATCCTCTCTAGGTTCTCTTTTCTACAGGTACATCTCTCCCCGCAGTATCCTTATTGCCTACGGGCAAGAATAGGGCTTGGGAGGGAAAATTCTCGTCTCTTCACTTCTCTCATATCTACATTTTTCACATACTATCCTAGATGAATAACCCACATGATGATCATTTCTATCGCTTTCACTCTGTACAATCTATTAGAATTAATGTATGGATTAGCCGTAAGATACACTTTCAACAACGTATAGTGTTTCTCTTTGGCCCTGAAAGGCTCAATGAAATACTTCTATCACCGGATCCCATCATACTACCTCTCATAGACTATAATTTTTCTTTTGATGTAAGCATAGTTATCTTGCTATGAACCAAGAGGATTTGTACACACAATTAATCCCAATCACTAGACAAAATATATATATTATGGTAAGCACAAAACTACAATTCCAAAGAACAATTCGTAGCCTATTTGGTCAGCCAAGATTGAATGCCATTAACTCATCCATTAACCCCTTCATATTACCCATGATACGATATGACCATAGCCTTGATGTTTTCATCTTCGTATTGTTTTGACATTCTCTTTTGCGTTCTTTCTTTGTGTGTGTGTGAGTGCAAGAGAGAAAGGGTGAGTCTTCTTTGATTGCACTTCTTTCCAAACCCTAGTCTTCATGGCATCTATGGTTTAACTCCTTCATATAGTTTTTGACGAGTTCTCTCACAAACTCTCACAGCCATAAGCCCGGTGCTTTCCTAGCAAGACCGCAAATTTCTCGACAACGCGTAGGATGTCTACAGGCTAATCAGGTAGGAATTTTGGGATTTTGAGTTGACCAATGTGTTCAGAAGGTGGGGTTTACCCTAATTTCAACTAGAAAGTGGAAATTTGACCATATCTTTACAGGATAAGGCCAGATAGACTGAAATTGCCAGACATCCTACCCAAATTGTGCCAAAGAAATATTTTGAGACCAAAACCATAAGATGGCTGCATGAGCATGTCTTGCATGATATATTGAGTGACTGAAAGTGGTTTCATCTCATTTGGGTAAGAAAATTGGGTTCAAAGCAGACTTTAGCACTTTTTGACTGAAAAAGGCAAGAACAGCTAAAATTGGGGACTTTTGAAATCCAAACCAAAATCTAAGCATACCACTGGGTTACTGACATCAAGGGGAAGCTATGGGTCAAGTCTGGGGTCAAACAGGCCAAAAAGACATCTTACGCATAGGATGTCTTATGTGTGATTTTGGACTCTAAACCAAATTTTGAGTATACCAAAGTGATCAGCAACTCAAGGGGAGCCTCTGCTTTGAGTTTGAAGCCATTCTAATGAAAAAGACATCCTAGGCGTAGGATGTCTAAAGCAAGAAATTAAAGCCAAACATTGACAGTGGGCATAGCAAGGTGTTGTATAGCCCAAGGCAAGCCTCCTAGTCAATTTTGGTCCAAATTGGAGTTGATTAGACTGATCAAGATCAGCAAGAGGCTCTCGGAACAGATTTCTGACTCATTGACCAGCTTATAGGTGTCCAAATCAAAAAGTAAAAACAGTTGTGGGCTCAGCACATCAAGGGGAAACCATAGTGCAAAAATCTAGGCAAAACAAAGCAGGAGACATCCTACGCGTAGAATGTATATTGGGGCTTACTGAAGAGAAAATTTGACTGGGCATAGACAGTGAGATTCCATTTGGCTTAAGGGTTCCATAACTTCTTTCAGAAGTGAATTTGGACCTTGTTTGTCCATTTGACAGAGCAAAGACTGAATTCATACTTTTTCGCATAAATTGACCAACATCCAAGGGAAGTACAGTTTCAGATTAGCAGACCTAATCCAGAACATCAGCAGTGTATAAAATACAGTAGTGGTTGAGATTAACTCTCCAGTTATACCAATCATTACTAAGATAACCTCTAGCAGATAAATGCTTTGATTCGATTGCCGAAATTAAACACTTGTGTACAGGTATATTCAACAACAAAGCAAGTTGTGCGGAAACTGATCCTTGACCAGATAAGTGGTCGGATTTGTGATAAATTGCATTGATAAGTTTGATGAATTTAAGATCAGGAAGATACATTGTTAGAGACCAGAAGGTGGCAGGTGACCAAGGTAGCTTAGTGTCCACCAAGGAGAGTGTAACTCAGGCAAGGCTAGATCCGCTAGCACCGATTATTCAGGAAGGTAGTGATACTGAAACTTCGTCAGAAAAATCTTTCCTCATGATGGGTAGTCAACAGCCAGGAGGTTTCACCTATGACGGACCAATGCCAGGAGGAAGCACCTCCCTAAATCCTTTGAATGATTCCAAGCTCACTGTGATCTTCTTAGAGGGAACAAACTCGAGGGGACTCCTAGTCTATTCTGACTATCGAGGACACAAGTGTATTTGTATCGAAGAGAGGCCAGCACAGAGATTTGAGATAATCCGAGTCTATGATGATGGAGATAGATTCCGAGACGAAAAGGGGAACCACTATCTGATAGTTAGTAACCCTGAAGTTTACAACAAATATGGAGATAATGTGGCGAAAGGGAAAATGGTTTCAGAAGATCAAGAACCGCCACCAAATATTGATCGGCCCGGAGCTATTTTTATGTATGATATGAAAACAACCAGGGTTCCAACTTATAACGAGACCATGGGAATCTACAAGCATGAGAGTGAGGGTATAGTCGCTTACTTTTGTAGCAAAGAACCATACGTAAACGAATGAAGCAAAGACAAGGTTCTTTACTTATTCTCTTATGAAACTTCCATGGGGAAGGGTATAGTTTTTGTTGAAAGATACGGACGAGAATACCAACATATTCTCCCAGAGGAGGTAGAAAGGGCAATAGGTCTAGGAGCATCAGCATATGACCCTGAGGAAATGCCAAGAGCCACCTACACCCCAAGCAAGTCGACGAATTCTTTTTCACAAGATTATGACGCTACCTCACATTCCACCCGACCGCAAGCATTCAACAACCAAGACCAACCAGCAAACCATCCATCATTGCAGGCATGGCTTCGACAGAGTGCAACATTGGAACAAGACCGAAACCGAGATGGTTATCAGGCCGCACGAGGGCTAAGGGATTTGCAAGAACCACCACTCTATTCAAGGTATCAAGGAGAGAGTAAGCCAAAAACTCAAGGGTCAACAGAGCCTGGAGGACCACCCATAGAACGAGTTCGAAGAGATGAACCATCTCTGGCGAGAACTGTTAGAAATTATGGCTTAGGAGCACCACTGGGAGAGGAACCAGCCTATTAGAGAAGACCTGAGGAGGTATATCGATTAGGACGTGGAGATCCAATGATGAGGTTTGTAGACCATCAGAGAATTAGACCTTCTCAAGTGCAAAAATGGGTAAACAAGAAATACACAAGAAGCAAAGACCCAAGAGATCATGTAGCAGTCTTTGTTCGTGTAGTTAGAGCTGAAGAGGTGTTAGACTTCCCTACTCAATTGGTAGGGTTTGGACTAACCCTAGAGGATGACGTTGCCACTTGGTTTGACTCTGTAGAGCGTAAAGACTTTGAGTCTATGGCGGAAGTGTTTGACGAGTTTATCAAGGAATTCTCACAGAGGAGGATAGCTCATAATACCGTCTCACAAATCCATAAATTCAAACAGAAAGATGGGGAATCTGTACGAAAGGCAGCCCTAAGACTAAAAAGATATGTTAAGTTTTGTCCTATGGAAGAACTTCCAACTCAGTCCAGACTTATGCTTATATTCATCCAAGGACTAAGGAATGCGGATCTCCAGAAAGACTTACATATGAAGAGGAGCACGACGTTGAATAAATTGACCAAGGAGGCTCTTTACCTTGTGGACAATTGTGCGGTCTACAGAGAGGGGGAGTTCAAGGACCTTGACGACAATTCATCTTGACAACAAAGTGGAAGCAAGTCTTCTAAGACAGCACCAAAAGGAGAAGTAGCGGTAAATCAAGAGCTGCTTGTAGATGAAGTTCTAAAAAATATTAACTTGTACACCAAACCCCACGCTAAACATCCCAAGTGGTGTGATATTGAAAAAAAATGGACAAACCATGGGACCGAGGAATGTTATTATAACAACGGATATGCGAGAGAGAGACCTTACGCTCCCCAAGCTCAGGTAGCTTCTCCTCAAGTTCCACCGATGCCTAGATATCAAGCAGGCAACCTACCAGGACGTGTAGGTGTAGAAAGATCACAACCGGTGTTGGGGCAACAACCACCCCTACCAGGATTACGACCAGCCGGTATAAGATACACACCAACCGTAACCAAATCAGAGGATATGGCTTTGGTGCCCATGCATGCATATTATGAAGATCCCAATGGATATGCGGAAAACTCTGTCTATTATTCACCGGAAGAACCCTCGACTCCAGAACCATGGAGCATGATAGGAAGTACAGGACCACCAACAGCTGCACAGGCAGCAGGAGAAGGAAGATATAGCTTAGGTGAACGAACATTGTTGTTCATAGCCAACGGACGCATGGGCGGACAGAGACATGCATACCAACAAAGAGGAGCTCAAGGGGCACCTCAACAACCCAAGGGACTCTGTTACAAGTGTGGTGGAGACCATTGGCTAAGAGACCGTCCTCATGATGAAATCATTAGAGTCAATGCATACTACACTGAGTGTGGAGTTACTCATTTGATTCCATTTTGTCCTAAAAACCCGAGCAAAGGAGCAAAAACCACCTTGAACATGCTAGAAACAGTACCTTCCAGTGGAGGGTCCGAAAATGAAACAATCATACCGATTCAGGTAGTTACATGAGCCCAAGCTCAAAGAATGACGAACCAACCCATAGTTGAAGAGCCAAGAACCGATGCCCAAAGTTCAAAAACGAAAAATCAGAGAAGCACTTGGAAAGCTAGAAAGGCGCGCATGAAAGCCAGGAAGGAACGAGAGCAAACATCTCTATCTGAGGAGTTGAAACATACAAAGGATAGATTAGAGAGGTTAGAGGACCTAGCTAGCCTAAGCTCACACACCACGGCAACCATAGCACCCAAGGAAATAGCAGAGCCCAAAAGTGCAGGATCAGGAGGATCTGTACTGGCAGACAAGGTAAATGAGCAGTTGGATGCGCTTCTAAAAGCTTATGAAGCTAGACTCAAAAAGAACCAAACACAGGAGAAAAGGTGGATGACTTATCCATATGCAAAAATAAAAAAACAAAGGCTGGAGATGTGTAAAAGGATGATTGAAACATCTCAATCATTGATGGAAGACCCATTGGGTAAACCTGCAAATTAGCATGAGGCATCGGTTCCAACCCCTATCCAACCAACTTTAGAGGAACAAGTAGAAACAAAGGAAAGACTCACTAATGCCTATGAGTACATAGGAGAGCCTATCATAGTGCCAAATACCACAGATGAGGCAAGTGACGGGTTCCAGCCTAAAATATTGGCAGAAATGGGTAAGGACTGTAACGGTCTAGACGATATGTGGAAGCAAATCCGTGAGGCCAACGAGGCTAACAGGATGAGTAACCACAGAAATAGCATGAGAAAAGAAAAAAAATTAATCTTACCTCCTATTGAAGAATTTGAGGCAAGGTCACAAATGAACTTTGAGATACATTCACAAGGCGGAGACCAAGGATCAATTAGTTTGGGGCACATCCAACCAGACTTGCTGAGAACTTTACCCTCTTACCTAGGAGAGTATGAAGCTAAGTCGGAAGTGAGAGCAATCCCATCTCAAAGACTTTCTTCTAACAAAGTGATGGATTCGTAAGGATTGATTGAGTTATTATCCACCCCGGTGGCATGCACAATCACATTAGCAGAACTCCTATAGCAGAACTCCTAAGGTTACGGCCAAACATGTGGACCAGAGTAGGTAAATGCCTAGAAAAATTTGGAGTGAAAGACCCCACCTTGAGGCTACAAGAAGGGATCAGAGAGTTGGACAGGCCTCAACTAAACACTAGGCCAGTACCATTAAACAAGGTTGGAGAGTATTATGAGGGAGAAAATGGAAACACCACACTACAAGTAGAATTCCAAGGAGTAGTTTCCAAAGCTATTCTTGACAGTGGAGCAGGAGTTGCTATCGCCACCAAGGAAATCTAGAAAAAATGGAGAAAACCAGTTTTAAGGGCTACCAGAATGAAATTGCAATTGGCATACGGGTTCATGGAGAAGCCTCTAGGACTCTTAGAAAAAGTGATTGTCACTTCGTGCGGAATCGAGTATGAGCATACATTTGCAATAGTCGATTTCGACAAAAAGAAAAATTATGAGATCATCTTGGGAAGACCATTCATGCGACAATTGAAGATGGTCCAAGATTGGGGTTACGACCACATATACCTCAGACATGGCGAGACAACAACTAAAATACACCTGAAAGACCATAGTTACAAAGATGTGAACCAAACACCTGTGGACGAGTTTGATTCAGCTACAGTAGCAGGATCGAAACTCCCAGCATGGTTAGGGAAACAAAAAGAGCTATGGATGTGCGGAGCTTCACATTGTGGAAGCTTAAGAAAAGAGGAACGTGTCTTAGAAAGAGAGATAGAGGACAAGGAGTATATTTCGGAACCTTTCCCTGAAGATGTCTTGGAACCTCTAGAGTGGGAACACGTACTAGCAACATTGGATGTCTATACCATTACAGATATTCCAACAACAAAATTTTGCGATAAAGATGGCTATGATGTGCTACCCTACTACATGGTAAACATTATACGAGGAGAAGATGTGACGATAGAACCACCAGGACAAGAAGAGTTTTATAACTCCTCTGAACATCTGGAAGTAAATGATGATGCAGATAATGAGTGTTCAGACACCTCAAGTAAGCGTCGAAGGGAAACCGAGAATATCAAGTTTTATGATTTTGCCAATCAGCACCCTAGACGCCAGGAACGCTATAGGAGAAAACGAGCAGGAAACGAAGTGAGAGAGAACCTAATGCCCAGGATAAAAGGTAAAACTCACTATTTGATGCTTGTAAAACCAGAGGATTGTGTAAAAGATCAAATATCAGGAAGATTCTCAAAAGATCGAAGGGAAAGAACACAAGAGGAAATAAAACACGAAAGAAAAGCTAAAACAGAAACAAAATCACAAAAATCTCAAAAATCAAAAGAAGAAACAACAAAAGACCAAGAGTGGACCAAACTGGAGCGTAAACAGAAATACCAAGAACTGAAACGTTCTTTACGTGAGATATGAACTACTGAAGAAGATAGTGATGGTAAAGGGGAGTCCGAAAAGGGAAACATGAATGTACCATCACACTAACGGAAATTTACCATCCAGGACAGAAAAATCATCATGACACCACCAGCCAGGGAAAGAACCAACCAAGAATCTTATAATGGGCCAGAAAATGTAAAAAGGATAGACCTTGTAGAACCAAGTGAAAAGCCTCAGCCGATCTATATAGAAAACGATTTAGAGCCTGAAGAAGAAGAACGACTAACCCAATTTCTCAAGAAGTATAAAGATGTGCTACCTTGAAGAAGCACAGGTCCAAGATTGTGCATTTCATTGTTCAACAGTGAAAACACACCAGAGACTGAAACAGTTAGGGGTTTATTGTCCAACTATGTATGCGGACACACATTCTTATGTTATCAATTGTACTATATATAGTGCCAAATGACCAGTGGATCACGCGACATTGTTTCAAGTAAACATTGCACCTGCATGGAGTCAATATACCATTGATTTCTTAACCACCAAGACATTCCCTGAGAACATCACAAGAGCACGGAAAAGGGCTATAGAGCTGGAAGCTCATGACTTTCAATTAATTGGGAGCCAACTCTATAAGCGAGGAAAGAACAATCAACTTAGAATCTGTGCAAGTGAAAGCGAATACATACTGATTCTAGAACATGCACATATCGGAATAAGTGGAGGCCATTTTTCGGGCGATAAGACGGAAAAAATTGTCTTAACCGCAGGAATATGGTGGCCTACATTGCATATGGATGTTGAAGAATTTGTAAAGCGTTGTGACGCATGTCAGCGCACCAAGGTGCCAAGAAAGAGAGATGAGATGCCACTTCGGCCTATGATGGGAGCCAAAGCATTTGCAAAATGGGGTATTGATTTTGTGGGACCTATCTCACCCTCTGCATATCGCACCCATACCCAATATATCATTGTGGCTACTACGGACTATCTCACAAAATGGGTTGAAGCCAAGGCAACGCAAAAAGCAAATGCACGCACCACTGCACAATTTTTTTATGAGAATGTTTTTGTACGATACGGGTTACCAATAGAAATTGTCAGTGATTGAGGGAGACATTTTCTTAATGAAGTCATTGAATATCTGCTAGAGAAATTCATGGTCATACATAGGAAATCTGCTCCATACCATCCCCAGGAAAATGGACAAACTGAGACGACAAATAAAACACTATGCACGGTTCTCACTAAAATAGTGTTAGAGTCAAGAACAGATTGGGATTAGCAGCTATACTCAACATTATGGGCATACAGGGTAGCTTACAAAACCTCAATAGGAACAACACCGTACAACATTGTGTTTGGCCTAAATGCTATACTACCCATAGAGTTTTTAATTCTAACTCTATGAGTAGCAAAACACTTAGAATGGACAGGGCATTAGCTCTCTTCAAGGATAGATGATTTTGAAAAGCCAGATGAACTCCACTTGAGAGCTGTAGCTTCAATCTATGCTTAAAAGAGAAGACAAAAAGAGTTTTTTGACAAGCATGTGCACACTAAAGAGTTCAAAACAGCTGATTATGTACTTGTTTATACCCTGAAGCAACATGCCAGAAAATTAAAAATCGAGGGATGGGATCCTTTGTGATTAGTGATCTATCACAAGGTGGAGCTGTCAAGCTTGCTATATTAGCAGGTGAACAAATGCCGAGCTGGATTAGTGGATGTCGACTGAAGAAATATCATCTACAGGAGATGCTCCAACAAATTCATCAAGGAAAACAACGAATGAAGGAAACACAGAGAGTACGAGAAGAAGGTCAAGCAGAAGCAAAAGAACGCATTGCAAAACGAAGACTTCTGCGACAACAACAACAAAGTGGAGCACCATTGCGAATCAATGCCATTCGACTGAAAAAGTTGGATGAAGACACAGCGAAGCCAATAATTGCAGTCAAAGTGGGCAGCAATCAAGTTGAATCGATGGCATTGCTTGATTCTGGAGCTCAAGCAAATTTGATCTCTTACAGATTATACCAACAGCTCAAATCCAGAGGTCAACTTCATCCTACTCCTCAAGTGCTGAAAAGTAGTACATCACACCCGTTGAAAACATTGGGATGAACTATATTGCAAGTACATCAATATATTTACCCACATAAATTCTATGTGGTGGAGGATGAAAGAACACAACACCCAATGATGTTGGGACAACCTTGGCAAAAAGAGTACAATGTGCAGATAGATTGGAATGTGAATGCAGTCAAAATTCAGCAGGCACATGAACAACAGGTGATAGCCTTTGCTCAGCAATACCGGAATAATCAGCTGTGCAAGCAATGCACTCACTGGAAAAAGAGCCAAAAGCAAGAATGACAATTACAAACATGATACCCAAGGCCAACAAACAGGTAAAATCCAACCATGCTAATTACAGACATACGAAGTCGCAAACCGTAGTGCAAAGATCTAGGTTTCCAAAACAAGGGAAACAAGTATGGATCCGGAAGGATAGAAATGACATGGAAGACAAACAACAATGCAATGAAAAAATTCGACCGAAGCAGATAGTTCAACCAAAAACCAAGGGCATAAAACAGATATGGATCCCAAAGAAAATGTCAGCAATAACTCAAATGTCACTCGCATTTGGATACCAAAACAAAAGCAAAAGGAACTCCCTTCAATACAAGAAACAACGGAAGGTAGACAGCTGCACTTAAAAAAAGGCAACCGACTTATGTGGATGCCAATCAGCAACAAAACAGTGGCAACAAAGGAAGTACCAAAACATCTATACAAACTGGCAAAAACAAAATACCAATGGAAAGCAAAGGAAATATTGTCCACGGCCATTCCGGCCAAACCCCAATCCTCTCCATAGAAACAGCTACAACTATCTCAACAGAAGTGGCAAAGCGATTGCCTTTTGCAAAAAAGACAATTAAATAGAGAGCAGTAGAGTTACAGTTGTTACTTGGAAAGAAAATAGGAAACCTTGACGGCGAATGCCAATAAGCATCTTGCTTATTTCCTTCTCTTGCACAGCATTAATTTTTCCCATGCATTGACCAAGTATGTATAAATTAGGGCCACATTAATTGGCCAAGGATTAGCACAAATTTTTCAACCTATGCACGGTACATACTCCGAGGCGATACCTTGTCGTCCGGGAGGACTCCGGCTAGGAGGGGGGGAGGCATTCTCAAATGCGGAACCAATAGAAGAAAGAGCAAAAAAGAGCATGATTTTTGACTATTTTAAGGGTTGTTGTTTGATTACGAAATTTTCTGGACTAACCCAAGAACATATGCCCTTATATAGCATGTATCTATAGGTATATGGGGCCAAACACCAAATCAAGCCCCTAGGTGTGTGTGTATAAGTAGAAATAGCCATTTTTTGGACAAAATATTGGTAAAATGGAGAAATCCGGCCATAAAAATTGCATGTGAGTGAGAGCTGAGTATGGTAGTTGAAGCTGGACATACTATTCAGCTGGCCACTGGGTCTTGTTGCACACAAAGTTGCTATGATCGCTACGTGGGGAGGGCCAGGTAGGCTTATAGTTAGGTATTCAGGCTTCATTGCAAAAGAAGACCGATTCCACCAAGTGAATTTAATAAAAAACACTTTGTGCTGCTCAATTGCTCTCAGAAGCAGTTTGATCTAGAGTTCATAGCTTTCAAGCAGCTTTGAGCTTTGTCTGCAGGTTTGTATCTGTACACTCTTTGCGAGAGAGAGAGAGAGAGAGAGAGAGAGAGAGAGAGAGAGAGAGAGAGAGAGAGAGAGAGAGAGAGAGAGAGAGAGAGAGAGAGAGAGAGAGAGAGAGAGAGAGAGAGAGAGAGAGAGATAGATAGATTTTATTATCGTCCTCGGAGGTCAAATATGACCTATGGGACCAAAGTTACATGTGATGTAGTATGTGTATGGCTGATGAGTGACTCTCGATGCTCCAAAATTGTAGTGATGAGAGTCGCAATGGAGAGCCCACACTTTGGCTGGGAGAGGAAAGTGTGTAGGTCTAAGTTATGGCTGAAAATGTGAGAGAAGCAAGTTCTGATGTGATCAAAAGCTGAGCACTCTAGTAGTGTGTGGTACTCAGACTCTCGAACTTGCAATGAGCATAATGTACACAATCGATTTGACTCTTCTCCATTGCCCCAACGCCCTATCTCGCATCGAAGGAAATGGGAGCTAAGCCGAATTGCTGCGATAGTGCGTATCGCGGACAAGGGAATAGGCTCAAGCATGTAAGTGTGAGTACGGTTTCCTCTCTCAGCGAAGAACATGGTTTTGTAGTTGGGGGAAATATAGGTGGTGTAATGTATGAAGCGTGACCCACCGGATTTCTTCCAAGCCGTAATACATTGGCGTTGTAGAAAAGCTTCATTCACTTGAGAGTCAATTGAAGCATCATGTAGCAAGTGTAATGCATCCCATCTCCCAAACCACTTCTTTATGTCTTGCATCCATCCCGTGCTCAAGATCTTGCTTTTATGCGTCTTTTGAACTTTTTTGCTTGCTTCCCATGCAATTGTAGGAAGTCGATGTGAGGGGTTTTGACGCATCTTTATCATGTACTCCACAACCCTTTCCATGCCCATAACCTCAATTGGAAGAGATCCCGACTCAAGAAGTAGGAGCATATATGGTGTTTGTGTCTAAACTTGGAGAAAGTTTGTAAGAAAACGCTTTTGGACATTCTCAAACTCTTTCCAAGTAGACTTTGAGATGCTCCCGCCCCACACTTCAACTCCATAAAGAAGAACCGGTGTCACCAATGCATCAAAAAGATACTTCTTGAGAACCCAACACTTGATGTTTCCCGCATTACACATGTTCTCAAATGCATAATATGCTCTCTTTCCCGCTTCCAAATGACCCATAGCACATTCATGCCACTTGTGATTGGATGGAACCTCAAGGCCAAGGTACTTAAAGCTCTCAACAACTTCAAGTGTCTCGTTGTTGTACACAATGCATGGCTTCTCCTTATGGTTGGTTTTCACAAGCATAACCTTTGTTTTGGATTCATTTACAATCAGCCCACTATGCAAGCAAAAGTTCTCAAGGACAACCATAAGCTTTTGTGCATCTTCTAAAGTGTGTGCTAGAAGCACTAAGAGAGAGAGAGAGAGAGAGAGAGAGAGAGAGAGAGAGAGAGAGAGAGAGACATACTAGCTTTTCACGTACTAGAGTCTTTTTTATTTAGAGCTTTTCATTGGTAGCGATGTTTTCTTCAAAAATTAAATCTAATGCCACGTGGTGGCTTCTGCATTCAGATACTAGAAAAAGAGCCTTTGTCTCACCAAGTAAATATTACTAGAAAGCTAAGAGCGTTCATGACAATATATTCACAAACCCTTTCCCCTATTATGCTTGCAAATTGCTTGTTTTCGTAGACGAGTTCGTGATGAAATGATCACCAATTCACATCCAGCTTTACTTAAAAAGAGCAATTAAGAACAATAAACTTTGAGCCATGAAACTTTAACTCTCATAGAAGCACAACCTTCAATCAAAACCCAAACCTCTTTCATGGTATCATGTAGCCTCGCCCCCAATTACGTAGTCGTAACATCAAACAACTGAAAGGAATACAAAAGCTTCCAGCTTCATGGCAACCATTTTTTGAAGTTGCAAAGATTTAAGAGCTTCTAAAGTGAAGCCCACACACCATTTTGATAAGGGGAAACCCTAATTCACTTCCTCACAAGCTCAAATACAAGATTGCAAAGAGGCGGGACTGCAGTACACATAGATTGGGTGGGTACTCATGGAAGCTTTTGCACAATAGAGAAAAGTTTCAGTTTTGTTTGTAAAAAGAAGCCCTCTCTCTCTTCCCCACGGAATTCTCAGCTGATGTGTCAATTTTTAGGCCATTTTTCCACTTTGGACCAAAACTAGGCCATTTTCAGTTCATTTTTAACCCAAAAATACCATTTTTGATGCGAAAAATCCCAAACAGAGTCAAAAAATCCCTAAATTTTTGGAATAATTGAATAATCATAAAAGGCATATATATGCATCATTTTTTTATCAATATACCATTTCGGATCACTTTCCATGCAATTTTGCAAACGACGCCTGTTAGCTACCATTTTCGGTAGTTTTTGCCAGCATCAATCTTTATAGGTGAGATGAGTGTACCACCATGAAACACTTGGAATATGTACATTGTCAAAACAAATTAGAAAACTTATAAAGTGGTAAAGCACACAAAGGTGCCACATCCAAGCCACGATTCTCCGGATAGGTATGCACATGTAGCAACCGTAGTAGCCGCTTTAGCATACATCACAATATGTACATTATTGTTTTTCTTTCCATGCATCAAGAAGTGTCAAAATTGAGCTGAACTTTTTTATTTCACACTATGTACATGCCACGGCACGACATCCACCCCCTCTAAACTTGCACATCCTACGGCATGTGCCAATCTTCTCCTTATGTATGTTTAATCTTTGTTAAGATCCACAAATATTTGGATGTAGTTCATCTTCAGCAAAGTCTGGGGGAAGATCATCCTCTGATTCTTCATCCTCATCTGTAGCAATGTCATTAGGTCCTTCATCATCATGTTGTTGTGTCTCCTCTTGAACATCTTGATTGTTTTACCTGCTATGGAAATTTGAAGCTCTATTCCATCAAGCTCCCTCAAAGTATATGTAGCATTTCCATGCACTCGTTGAGAGCATAGGGACCAAACCACCTTTTTTCAAATTTTCTTTGTGCGGTGTACTGGTTGTCAAGGCTATTGTCATGCATTAGGACCCAATCACCCTCTTCAATAGGCTTTGGTGGAAGCCAATGTCTTTTATCAAACATATCTTTTTTCTTTAGTCTTGTATCCTTCAATCGAGCTTTTGCAATGTCTATGTCTTCCTATCTTCTTTCCAATTTCTTTATGCACAATGCAAGTAGACTTTCCCTACTTACACTATCTTCCCAAGGTAACATGTTTGAAGTAGGAACTACATCCTCAATTGGCATGACTGGTTTCTGACCATACATCAATTCCGTAGGCATGTAACCAGTCACTGAGCTATGAGTTGTGCGGTCAACCCATAAAGCATATGGTAGCAACCTTGGCCATTCACGCATTCTACCTTTGCATATCTTAGCCAAAGACAATAGGAGGATGTCCTCTTTCACTTTTCCCATTTCCCTCTGGATTATAAGCACAAGTCAGGGCTAGCTTGATACCAATTCTTGTAAAGAAATCCCTTGCTTCATTTGCATCTAACTCACCTCTATCAGCAACTATCTTTCCCACACAACCATAGTGACAAATCACATCTTCAAGAAGGAATTTACATACATCTTGTGTACTCTTTTTCCTCAATGCACGCCCTTTAACTTGATTGCACAAATCTTCTCTTGCAAGCAATAAATACCTCATTTTCCAAAGTCCCAAAGCCATTGTGACCACGTCCACAACCCATTTGTAATGCATGGCTAATGGATGAGTAGGATGTAGTCCATCATGATTATGTACATTTGAATACATTTGGCATGTCACACAAGACTCCACAAACTCAACCACATCCTTGTACATCCCTTTCCACCAATACCTTTCTTTTACCTTGGCAAATGTTTTCCATACACCTCGATGTCCAGCATATAGTCTTTCATGAAGCTCTTTGATAATTTTGACCTGAGTAGGCTTGTGACATACTACTCGCAATGGAGTCCATCTCTTCTTTTAGGATGTTTCCATAAGTAGCCATCCCTCAAGAAGAATCCATATGATTTCTTTGTGATCCTTTTGAATTCTGCTTCAGTCCAATCATCTTGCTTTTGTAAATTACTCAAGTAGTAGCCTATGAGTAGCCATTTATCCTTGTAAAACTCCTTTGAGAAGGAATCAAGTGAAGATACAGTGCATATATCATCACACTTTGTGCCCACATCTTCTTCCTCATCAATCATATCATCCTTATTTTCATATCTTGCCCTTGAAAGCATATCTTCCATTGAATTATCTTTTGCTGCAATGTGATTCAATTCTGGGTTCAAGGAATTTATATAAGCAATCCACCTCAGCATAGCAATGTCAGGAGTAGAGTAGATTGCAATCATCCCTAGAAGTGGTAAAAAATCAATCTCCACAACTAGGGATGCTCCAAAGAAGTACTCTTTGTCTCACTTTAATGCGTAACCACTCCCCATAACTCCCTTTTTACTTGAGAATATGCTCTTTGGCGGCGAGAGCTTAGAACCTTGGCCCCAAACCTCACCACATACACATGTTCCTCTTCATCGTCTTGTCCTATTGCCCATCTGATTCTTGTTTGACTAGTGTCCATTGTCACAATCATTGGTCTTCCACACTCATAGTCAATCTTCCTCAAAGTTGGTGAAGACAGCAACAATTGCTTCAAATTTCTCATAGCTTTTAGATGTACATCATTCCATTGAAACCTTTGGTTCTTCCTTAGCAATTGATAAAGAGGATCTGTGACATGTGCATAATGTGGAATCCATATGAGATAGAAGACACATGCACCTAGAAACCTTCTCACCTCCATGATATTTACGCATAATTTCTTCATCCTCTGCATTGCATCCATTGTGATTGGACAAACTCGGCGGCCATGAGGATTACAAAGATGTCACACTGTCAATAGCTCTTCAACCCCAAACAAAGACATTTGTCCAGATAGTGTAAGGTTCACTTCTTCCAGCCTCGTTAAAATTTTGTCACAATCATTGATGTGGTTTGTCAAATATTTACAACACCCCCTTGAATCTAGAGCCTCATATTTTTTATCTAAGTTGCATCATTTGATTGGCACGTCATCAAGAAAAGGCATTGTAATTTGAGGTATGAAGTCGCATAGGAATTTTTTCATACCATTCATCATGTGTGCAACCGAGTTGGTTGCTCCCTGCGGTAAGGTGCACATCCTTACCAAACCCAAGGGTGTTCTAATGGTAGTCAAGTCCTTGTTGTCCATTGCTAGTTGAAATTGATCATACCCTGAGTAAAAATCCCCCATAGAATATATTGCCTTCCTGTAAATACTTCTGCAAACTCATCCACAATTGGCCATGTACCCATATTCTTGATTGTGACTTTGTGGACAGGTTTCATGTCTTGAATGAAGCGTAGAGCTCTATTTTTCTTTGGTACAGTGAACCATCTACTTGATTAGGGGGACACATGAAGGTTCCAAGATCCCCATCTTTATCTTTTCATTGATTAAATTTGTAAGCTTTGGAAAGAGTGCTTTTGGAACTAGAATTGGTCGTAGATTCCAAGGCACATGAGGTACAGTGAATATTACCAATGGTTTGACTATAGATGGATCCATACACTCTATCTCATGCGGCTTAAATGCAAAAGCTCATCCACAAACTCATCCACAATTGGCCATGTATTCATATTCTTGATTGTGACTTTGTGGACAGGTTTCATGTCTTGAATGAAGCGTAGAGCTCTATTTTTCTTTGGTACAGTGAACTATCTGCTTGAGTAGGGGGACACATGCAGGTTCCAAAATCCCCATCTTTATCTTTTCATTGAGTAAATCTGTAAGCTTTGGCAATAGTGATTTTGGCACTAGAATTGGTCGTAGATTCCAAGGCACATGTGGTACAATGAATATTACCAATGGTTTGACTATTGATGGATCCATACATCCTATCTCATGCGTCTCAAATGCAAAAGCTTTTCCATATTTGGAGAGTGTCTGTTCAAAGGATTTTCTTTCAATCTTTGTCAAGAATTCATTGCTTCCAATTTTTAACATCTTCAATGACTCTTGCGTAAACTTGTGTCCAATTCTTTTTGGATCTCAAAGACTAGGTTGCAAAGAATTGCTGAGAATTGATACAAAGACTATGCATGACCTTATCTAGCTATTATCAAAATTGGAAGTCAAAATTTGACAAAGGAACATGGATCACGATCCATGTACCTCTTCATAGTGGGGGTCTTTGATATGATGATCTTGTAGAATGTTGGGGGTTCCATCATAGCATAGCTCCAATGACCAACAATAATTGTCAATCCGGAGGGATGACCAGCCAGGGCGTGGAAACACTCACCAAAATTTGAGATAATCATGGCAACACGAATGGAAACTCTATGAAGTGGGCTTCTCGACCTATGGAGGAGCTAAGCTACGATGTTTGGAAATCTCCACATCCACTTAGCTTCACCTGAAATCAACCCAATCACACACACTAACGATTGCAAAGATGTACACATCACTAATCTTATCATGCAACAAGCTAATCACAAGTGCACACACATAGATCGATTCAGCATTCACACTCCAATCAAACCTACATGCACACACAAAGAATAGAGGGCAAACGCACAAGATTAGAACGGGATTAACCACTAATTAGTTACGATCTAGCTAATCAAAGCATCATTAACAACTATAAGAAGTATGAGAGAGGCATAGTGAAAGAGAATAAATCCTTGATAAATGTCAATCAAGCTAGATGAGCAAGGAGAAGCTCAAGGACCCCATAGCCATACACCTCATGAGCTCTCACCAAAGAGTGGTCTCAATAAATGAGGTTAAGAACCCTAATTTCATTGACACACTGCCTTATATACCTAGGATAAAAATATGTTGTCCAAGCACCCAAGGCCTTTAGGACTCCACAATTTACTGAATCTGCAACCTAGACACACTAGCTGACTTATTATTTACAGCTTGGAATTCCCATTGAGCCCATTACCCGTTACAAATATTACAATGGCTTGAAATAAATCGGGAATATACAATACATGGCCATTTTGGAAAATGTTAAAAAATGTGTAACTCCAATCTTCACTGCTTCTTTATATTGACCTTTTATGTTCTTTGTAAGGCTTGGCCTTTAGCAGCTTCTTTTAATTGACATCGGCAGTTAACATTCCCTCTTTTAGTTTTAGTGCCCATCCTCTTGGGCACTGATGAGAAGTGTTTGTGGAGGCCGTGGAAGTTTTTTGACTGGTTGTTAATTGGTGTCTTCATTTTTCATTAATTTTTTGATGATGTTGATTCCTGTGTAGCATCTTCATTGGTCCAAATTTATCTTATGTGAGGTATGATATTGCATTTGTCTATTGTAGCAGCACATGGTGAGGCTTTTTTTATTTATTAAGAGTATGTACAAGAGAAGTAGAATGATGAGGATCTAAATTAGGGTCTAATACTTGGACAACCAAAGGAAAAACCCCGTGGGAAAAAAAAGCCTTTGGGATACGCACATTATTGGAGTACTTATTAGCATGAGAAATATAATAAAGTATTGAAGGTATTATTTACTGATGGATATAGAAAACAAAGAGTAGAAAATATAAGAGTAGCATGATGGAACATTGGTTAGCCTGCTATAGTCCACTCATGGTGCATAGATAGAAGCAAAAAAGAGTGTCTAATGCATATGTCCAATGGTGGGACATACTATATGCATACACAAAAATGCATGGAAAATAATATGTTGTGCAAGAAAGATTTATAAGGGGTTCTGTAGAATTAAGGTATAGCTATTAAATCATGTAATGTGGCTTCACAAGTTGACACCCCTTTAAGAAGGGTTTTTGTTGTCAAGGATATGTGCTCTCATCTTACTGTGCACTGTGCATGAGTGTTGGACTCTATGTCATTCGACCATGATTAAGTTAATAGACTTTGACTCTTATGCATGGCATCTCATCTAGCATGAGCAACACGACTTAGATATGCTCAACTCGTCCATCTTGAGTGTAAGCCTAATAACTATGACTCTTAGCAAAGAGGTTTACGATTTGAAGTTTTGGGACTAAAGTTTTTCTCATTTAGTGACTCGACAACTCAACTTTGACTATGCCAAGGAATGTTTTTTGCACCCTAGTGGAGACTTGACTTTTCACATTCTTATGCTTACTACAAAACTTTCTTCAGGTAAAAGTAGGCTTGAATCCTAAAAAAGAGGATTATTGAAGGACCAAGTTGGTATTAAAGGTTTATTTTTCCATACCTATTTCATCATCTTTGAATCTGCATTTGCATTGGTTGGGTTGTCCTTCTTTGAATGTGAAGGCTCCATTGTCTGTTTGATTTTCCAATTAGTATTGTTGTAAGGATCTTGTTGTAGGGCTATGTTCATCGTCGGAATCTGGCTTTTGACTAGGAGCACTGGAAGAATTAGGAATCCAAATCTCTCCATTACCTTCATAGGTTCTTTGATGACTTTGTCTAGCTTGAGGTCTTGTTGAGGTATTGAGATCTTCATGCAGTTCTCTTGTAGATACAGTTGGTTGGCCTTTGGTTGACTTGTAGATAAATCTTTATATATTCTTTGTAGAGCCTTTCTGCAAGAGGAAGATTCTTTGTAATCTATTTTTGTTATGTATCCTCTTCATAGTAGTGGGGTAAACTTCAGTAGCTTTTGTTGTTGTTGCTTCTTAGGTATCATGGGATATTGTTGAGGTTGATACCTTGTGGGCCTTCTTTCTTGGGAGGTTCTTGATTTCACTTCATATGCTCTGACCTGTGGTTTTGGTACCCATAGCTGTCTGTTACCTCTATATTACTCCTATTCTTTTAAGCTCCATTGTGATGCTATCCATTCCATGTGTTTGTGTTTATGTTTTGATCTATTGTTTTCAATCCACATTGGATCACTGACTTTCACTAAACTTCTCGGATAAAACACTTGCTTGACTATCTTTCACTTTCTTAAGTACTTGGACTGATATACCTTTGATTTTTTGGGTGTCTCCTTAGAGGTTTTAATTGGGTCAGTAATTGACTTGAAGTTTTGAAAGCCTGACTTGCTAGAAGAAGCTGATCCATGAGGGTTTTTTTATGTTGAGGCATATGTTGTCACACCTTTTGTGTTAATCGATTGAAGGTTCAATTTGGCTTTACCTTTGTCTGCAATATTTATTATTGAATTTTGTGACTTTTATAACTTTGAATCTAGCATTAACAGTACCTTTAACTATTGCTTGCTATCTCTTGGAAACTAGAGTAATAGTAGTGTTTCTTTTTTTTTGCTTTGTGTTGGTCTAACCACTAATGTCCAAGAACAACATCTGCGTGCATTTCTCTTTTACTTGAAACTTTACCTTCTCTTCATGCTTTTGGATGCTAAGACTAAAAACATTTCTTCTTGACTTGCTGAATTACCTTGCATTGATTTACTCTCCTCTCTTCCTAGAGTGATCTCAAGTATTCTTTGGATATTCTTCGAAATCATATCAGTTTTCTTCTTTATCCAATAGAGCATTGCGTTTGACACTTGCTCCATTTGCACTATTGAGGACTATAACTATTCTCCTTTGTGATTCTATTAAAGGTCTATGTCTTGCTTTTGCCATAGTCTCATCTTGATCTAGCTTGTTGTCTGTGGAAGGTGGTTCGAGACTTTGTTTTACATTTAGACTTCTATTTGTTGATCTAATTGGCACTGTATGGATCCTTGGACTTCCTATTGCTTCTTGGTTGTCTGCAATCTTGTTCTTCTTGAATTTTGGCTTTGCTAGCATTCTTTGCTCAACATTGCATTTGACACTTGCTCAATTTGCAATATTGAGGACTATAACTACTCTCCTTGGTGATTCTATTAAAGGTCTATGTCTTGCTTTTGCCATAGTCTCATCTTGATCTAGCTTGTTGTTTGTGGAAGGTGGTTCGAGACTTTGTTTTACATTTAGACTTCTATTTGTTGATCTAATTGGCACTGTATGGATCCTTGGACTTCCTATTGCTTCTTGGTTGTCTGCAATCTTGTTCTTCTTGAATTTTGGCTTTGCTAGCATTCTTTGCTCAACATTGCATTTGACACTTGCTCAATTTGCAATATTGAGGACTATAACTACTCTCCTTGGTGATTCTATTAAAGGTCTATGTCTTGCTTTTGCCATAGTCTCATCTTGATCTAGCTCGGTCTCTATGGAAGGTGGTTTGAGACTTTGTTTTACATTCACACTACTATTTTTTCATCTAACTGGCAATGTATGGATCCTTGGACTTCCTATTGCTTCTTGGTTGTCTCTAATTTTGTTCTTCTTGAATTTTGGCTTTGGTGGAATTCTTTGCTCAATAACTTTTTGTGTTTGTTGTTTATTCTTCTTAATCTGCACATACACTAATCTCTCTTAAGGTTTTGTTTGATGGAGATGAATCATCTTCAATAAGCTTTTCTTTGGCATCAGTCTTTGTTTGAGTTTTACTTGAGGAACTTGTGTCGTAATCTGCGGATGACCAGTCGTGGTCTTCATTCATTGCTCTTTGTGACGACTGCATATTGTTTGAACTCCATATTTGTAAAACCTTCTGGGAAATTGGCATTCACAATATGATGTAATCTCTTATTCAAAATTTTGATACACAACTCCAAATCGAGTATTAAACTAGTTAATTTTAGAGTTCTATCCAACATGACAAGGGGAAATTTATGTAGAACTCATCTCTTTGTCACTTAACATTAAGCCTCTTTGATGTAATAAAAGTGTATTATTGTCCACTTGTTCATTCTGGTTTTTAATTCTTGCTACCCATACAAATTCTTTATGGTGCAAAAGATTTTGTGTATGAAAGAAATGAAAGTAGAGGAGAATCACTGCAAAAATTGAGTTTTTTTAAAAGTATTTTTTGTTCAAAAGAAACGAGTACGGGGAAGTGTCACTACCACAAAACAACTTTTATTCCAAAATGTAAATATTGATAAAAGTTAGATAATATACAAGTTTGAGTAGTCTACCTAGGTTTTCAAATTCTAAGTGCACTAATGTAAAGTGGAATTAATGATATATTTTATTGTAACATTGGCAACAATGCTTTGCCAATATGTGTATTGACGTTTCCAAATACCTTAAAAGGCCAAATTTCTCTCAAGTGTATCAAATTTTTCATAATAAAAAGCTAATGAATAACTTCATCATGAGAAGAACGTAGTTCATAAGAGGTCCTAGAGAAGCTTTTTGATCCACCCATTCATTAGATGTATGGGTATAGAAACACCATACTTGACATTAGGTATACAGTCCTAGTTGAGGATGGTGCAGGTTTCAGTAGGTCTCTTGTTGCTAGAGTTGTTTTGCTTACGGCTGAGTAGCCTTGTTGGGATGTTAGAGATGCATATACTCATGCTTTGATTGCATTATCTTTGAAGCGCACTATTATTCCTCACATCTGCTCAATAAAACTAGCAAAACAAGCTTGGGATACTCTGACTGATCTTTATGCTCGGGGCTCACTATGTATAAATTGTGTATATCACGTGCGTTCAAGAACTATTTTTAAAAATTCTTATCTACGAAGTTTGGACAAATATAAACACCCTTTTCTTAATCTGTAAAATAGTTATCCAATTCCATTTTACGATTTCCTTCTTTATGTGAAAATGTGAGAAAAAACAAAGTTTAATAACCCGTTTTGCTCCACTCACGTGATAGTCACAAAATTAATATTAGGTGACCCCCCAGGAGTCTTTATGCAAGTGGCAATGAGGCTAAAATTTCATTGCTACATAAAGAGCTGGAGTCCAAGGTTATGTGAGAGAAAAATGGAATGGACACTTTTCTTGCTCGAATATTAATGAGCAACATGTTATTGTAGGCGAGTTCATTTCTAACACTTCACTTATGGCAGACTTTTCTTGATGCATTGCCAAATTATTACCCGATTTTTGCTAGTACTTAGAGACCTATGACCCAAGGAAACCCTCAAGCTATCAGATTTGATGCATTATGCACATTATTGCTGCAAGAGTCACTTTCAAGAAAGAATAGGGCTAAGAAACATGAAGTTGAATAGGCTCATATTGTTGCTCAAAGAAAAGGCGATAACATCAACACAACCACTTCTCATGGTTCTTCAATGAGTGGCAAATCACCTACTCCTAATGGTTCTACTGGTAGACCTTGTCTAGGAGTTCTTGTTGCACATTATTGCTGCAAGAGTCACTTTCAAGAAAGAATAGGGCTAAGAAACATGAAGTTGAATAGGTTCCTATTGTTGCTCAAAGAAAAGGCGATAACATCAACACAACCACTTCTCATGGTTCTTCAATGAGTGGCAAATCACCTACTCCTAATGGTTCTACTGGTAGACCTTGTCTAGGAGTTCTTGTTGCCATTGTTACAAGGCTAGTGATCACTTGATAAACCAATAACCTAAGTTGCAGGCAAAAGAGTCCAATAGAAAGGGGTTGGATCCACTACAAGTGTAGTTGTTATAGAATCATTTAGGAAAAAAGATTGTGATGTTGATGTAGATATAGAGTGGACCTCTAGTGCAAAATGATCCTTCTATCCATGGACCATGATGCACGTATGCTGTAGATTCACATGTGTGGTACTTTGATAGTGGTGCTAAAAATCACATTAGTTCACATCACGACCTGTTTACCTCTCTCAAGTCCGTCCCTCATGGGACTATGGTCACTTGTGCAACAATGCCTCTTATCCGGTCAAGGGAGTTGAAAAGATGGTGCTAACTACTATGAATGGTAGTTCTTTCACACTTGTTGATGCACTTTATGTACCGAGGATAAAAAAGAATCTTTTGTCTATATCTGCACTTGCAAGACTTGGTCTTGTTGTCAAATTTGTGGATGACATATATACAGTCACGATCTCAATTTTGGTGATGAAATAGTTGCATCTAAAATTTTGTGCCATGGGATGTATCAGCTCCCTTTGTATGACAAGTGTGCGTAAATTTTGCAAATGCAATTGTGAATTGAAAGGCTATTTTAGATGCAAAACTTTGACATGCACACGTTGGGCATCTAAATTTTGTTAGTTTGCTGCATTTATAGGAATCTGATATGCTGCCTCTTGAAGAACCTTCTTCTAAACATGTTTGTGAAGGCTGTATTTTGGGTAAAATGCAACGTTCAAATTTTTCAAGGGATGGTTCAGTAAGGGCTACATGGGTTGCAATTTGTGCATAGTGATGTTTGTGGTGTTGAGCTTATATGTGAAGCTACTCAATATATGGCTTCTCTATATATGGCACCCAGGTCCCCTCTATATATACATCATCTCATGTGTGTATTCTACACACTTTGGGGTTCTATTTCTTTGCTCTCTCTTTCTCTCTCAACATGGTATTAGAGTACTACGTTTTTGTTTTCCATTTTTCTCCTGATCGAAAACGATTTTACAAAAACTACCTCCATGAGGCACTGGAATCAATGTGGTCTACAACTTTGCAGAAGGAAGTTTTTTAAAATTTTGCACCGATTTTGAGTTATCGTTCGCGGACTACGTACATACTTGAAAAGCAACTCTCACTTTTTGTTTTTGATTTTTCTGCTAATTGAAAACGATTCTGCACAATCTACCCACTTGAGGGACCGGAATCAAAGTGTTCTACAACTTTGAAGAAGAAAGTTTTTTCAAATTCTGCACCGATTTTGACTTATCATTCGCAGACTGCATACATGCCTGAAAAGCAACTTCACTTTTTGTTTGTTATTTTTTTTCTGATTGAAAACGATTTTGCAGACACTAGCTACTGTTAACATGGGAATCGATGTGGTGTACAACTTGGCAGAAGAAAGTTTTTCCATATTCTGCACCGATTTTGAGTTATCGTTGGCAGACTGCATACATGTCTGAAAAGCAACTTTTGCTTTTTGTTTTCGATTTTTTCTCCTTATTGAGAACGATTTTGCACAAACAACCCGCGAAGGCACTGAAATCAATGTGGTCTATAATTTTGCAGAAGAAAGTTTTTTTTTTCAAATTCTGCACTGATTTTGAGTTATCGTTGGCGAACTGCGTACATGCCTGAAAAGCAACTTTTGTTTTTTGATTTTTCTCCTAATTGAGAACGATTTTGCAGAAACTATTTGCTAGAGCCATCGGAATCGATGTGGTCTACAACTTTGCAGAAGAAAGTTTCTCTAAATTCTGCACCGATTTTGGGTTATCGTCTCGGACTGTGAATATGTTTGAAAAGCAAAATTTTACTTTTTGCTTTTGATTTTCCTCATAAGTGAAAACTTCTCAATTATATTTTTTCTTCATCAATCATATATTTGTTACTAACGTAACTTTGCTGCAGAAGCCAATTACATATCGTTCCGATTCAGTCGAGCCGTTGATGATCGTCCAAATTCTATCGAGCTACTATTGGTACATGATCTTTTGTTATATGATATACTTGTTCATTGAATCTCCTATAATTATTTTTCTAGAGATATAGTTTACGTCGTTTTATTGATAATTTCTCGTTGATACCATAGTGATTTTGATGGTACCATGATGATGTTTTGTTAGTACTTTGGTCATGGTGATTTTTGTTGATACCATGATGATATTTCACTGATACCATGGTTATTCTCGGTGTTGCCATGATGATATTTCATTGATACCATGGTTATTCTCAGTGATGCCATAATGATATTTGATTCCATGGTGATTTTCGTTGATACCATTGATCCGAGCCTATCACAAATTTTTTGCTTGCTATATTTTGTTGGTTTTCCATGCTTCTAGAGGTTTACAATAAAGAAAGAGTGAGAACAACCTCTTGGAAAATTCAAAAAAATGACTGGATGGGATTTTTTTTCCTTGACTAGTTCACCAGGGGTGAAAGGTAGAACCTAGTGGTAAAGGGAAGGGAAAATATATAAATGTGAAAAGGAAAGATATGATGTGGTTGTGGAGCCATGCACCATGATTCAAGGGTCATGAGGGGTTCATATCATCATGGCTTTGGAGCCATATAATGATTCAAACAGATGGGACCCAGGTGGAAGACTTAGTGAAGGAGGAAAACAGACACATGATTTTGCTGGATTTTTAAAAAATATGTCCACTCCGATCCAAGAAAAGTTGTCTTCATCAAAGTTGTAGCTGATGAGCTATAGATTTTGACCATATTTTTTTAATAATTTTTGCATTTACGGTCTAGGCGATATGGCCAAAATGGCGGATGCCAGTTTTTCCAACTGTGGTGGAGACCACCCCCTCTACCTTTACACACACACCCTTCCTTTTCCACATTGAGTCCTTCTCTAAAATCAGCCATTAGTCTCCTCCCCCTCCCCTCCTTCCTCCTCTCTCTCAAGCTCATAAAACCATCACAAATTCCTCTTCTAATCACCTCTCAAATCATGCTTAATCTTGTTGTAATTCATAAGTTGTCATTCAACCCCTTTCTATTATTACTAGATATGCATTGATTTTATGTATATTTTTTTTCATTTAAAAATAAGGAAGCTCTTGGACTCAAGCTATGGAGGAAGGAGTGAAGACAACACAAGTGATGATGGAGCCAATTAGTTGCAGATTGGTGAACAAATCACTTGGAAGGAGCTTCTTCATTGGTGGAATGTCCCTAATCAAGCTCCATTTGTACAAATTGCACTTAGATCTTAACCTCGCTCCTAATCACTCTCTTGCCTATATAAAGAGTCCCTCCCCTTTGTAATTTCAAGGACTCCCTCAGCCTCATTGAGTCTTTGTATCACTCATCATGAGCCCATAAAGCTCATTCATTCACTCTATTCTTTGCACATTCTAGAGTGCAAAATGTTTTATGCTAGTAACCTCACCCCCTCTTACTTATGTTAATTAAGAGTGATCTTTTATGTGTGTGTGAGAGTATTTTGAGGTGATTTTTTTGGCTAAGTCTTGAGTTGTGGTTTAGTAATCTACATGCTATTTGTGTTGGGAGTGCTTGAAGTTATCCATTTCTTGTATACACATTGAGATTAATGCTTCGTTCATAGTTATAGCTCTCTCTCTCTCTCTCTCTCTCTCTCTCTCTCTCTCTCTCTCTCTTTCCGTAGTGGTCCTAGTCCACGCTTCCAAGACTAGGTGGTGCCCTCATCTCATTTCCCTTGTGGCGCAATGGAGTTTGTTTTGGTGTAGAGGCCGCCATTCCAAATTTCCTTCGTCATAAATTGGTGCCCCCATTGAGGAGTTCTTAAGCAGTGCTCTGTCAATCCTATGAAGGAAGGTCCATCAAATTCTTTGAGACTTCCACTATGGTCTCCCCAAGAAGATCGAGAAAAGAAGCGTCTTTATTGACAAACGGCACGCATGCGGGTAAAGAGAGTTAACTACATATACCCTTCTTTGCTTCAAGAAAAATCTTGTAGTCATCAAGTCCCTAGGTCAAAGCATTGTGTTGAGTGCTTCGTGGCTAGTGTGAAGACACTTCTTTTGAAGTCTTGACTTCAAGTGGTGAAAGCACTCTCAAACTTGGGTATTAACAAGTTTTTGGAGGGGGAGCTACACATCAATGGGGTGCGGTATTGGCAAGAGTCTACATATGGTGATGCACTCCAACTACTACTAGCAAGAAGGCTCAGGGTGGTTGAGAAGGTAGCCATTGAACCATATGAACTCTACAAAGCTGAAGATGGTCACACCAAAGCTAGGCTAATCACTGGTGAGCAAATTCTTTGCATCGCTCAAATGGTGGGATCCAAGAGAGATGAACTCATGGAAGTTTGTATTTAATGCACCAATGAATAATCCCATTTTCTACAACTTTCAATCAGTTCATAATATTAGGGTGAATGTGCGCATTGATAGAAAGTTTTTTTCCACCAAAGATTGGTCTTCTATTTTGGAGCTAAGAGATTGAGAGAGATATTGTTGTCCCATGACCCTATAATATTTCCTATTTTGGAGTATAATGTATCTTTCTATGTTCACATCTTCATCTTGCTTTAAGCATACTCCATGAATCATAGGGATTTATATGGACCTTTCCAACCTCTTGCTAGACAAACGGTGCATATAATAGCTAGCACAAAGCTTAGGTTCCAAAACATCATAGGGAACTTACTAGGCCCTCGTCGTCTAGCTGAGATTAATGCATCTATCAATCCATTTATTCTACCCTTAATAAGATATGATTTGGACCTAGACGTTTTCATCTTTGTGCTGTATTAAGAGGAAGGCAACCCATCCTATCATGGCGTTCCCTAATTTTTTTATGCGTAGTGGGGAAAATGCTGAAGATTTTTTGGATAACTTGGAGATGGATTTTCTTGTCTCTGGGAGGGATGACGAAGCATTGAAATTGAGAGCTTTTCCTTTGGTGCTCAAAGAAGAAGCTAGGGTATGGTTCCAGGCTCTAGATCCAACCCAAATAGCGAAATGGGAGGGATTGAAGGCGACTTTCCTACGAAGATTTCAATGAGCCAATTCGGCAGAAGAACTATGGCAACGGTTTCTGGCCCTTCATCAAGTTGACCCTCATGGTTATGCAACCTATGAGGAAGTTTTTCTGAAACTTTGGGGGCAATGGTCAGACTCACTAAACCCTGGTGAGCGAGCTCCAAATTGCCTCCAAAAGGATTGATTTATCTCAGGTTTGTACCCCTTGATAAGGGAGAAGGTAAAGAGAAAATTTCCAAATACTTTTGAAGATGCCTTAAGAATTGCTAGGAAAAAGAATCGAAAGATTCTCTATCAAGCCCAGGCTGGCCAGCTAGCTTTGGGAGGCAATATCACAATTATGGAAGCTTCTCACGTACCTCCAAATGTGCCTAATGCACTAGGCCTCAATAGAGGTCAACAAGAAGATATGCTCCAACAAATAAACAATCTCACAAACCAGCTAGAGGGTTGAGAGTAAATCTTGTGCAGGGTGCAAGAAGGCCTATTGAGGGGAATGGTGGGAATCGGCCACCAATGCGACGTCAAGCAAGGGAAATGTTGTGTTACAACTGTGGGGAAAATGGCCACGGCACGTATAATTGCCCTCATCCTAGAAGATATGACTACCCCGTCAGAGGTCCTCGACAACAAATAAGTCCTTCCCGTGCTAGAGCTCAAGCACAAGAGCAACCACAACCTAAAATTTTGCAGCCACCACGTGCTCAAGCTCAAGCCCTCGCTACTCAACCAAATGTGAGCATCATAAGGATGGAGGAGGTCGTCAAGGGCAGAAGCAACCAGGAAGAAATAGTTAAAGGGAAGATGAAGATAGATAAAGTGGCTACAATGCCTATCAAGCGTGTGCGTGTCCAAGATGAAGTAAGTAAAGAAACAAGCAAAGATGCAAGCAATGAAGCAAGTACATCTCGGGCAACTAAAGATGAAGTCAAGAAGAGAAAGACCCGTACTAGGTCTCAAATTGACATCTCTGATTTCCCTATGGGATCTCGCACACAACCTTATGACTTGACAGCTGATGTAAGTTCTCAAGGACCAAAGATTACTTGGCCACAACTACTTCATATCTCCCCAAAGCTGTGATGACAGTGGTCAAAAATGGTGAGCACGAGGGCAAAGCGAAGTAAGCTAGTAAGTGTAATCAAAGCCTATGGTCTCAAGGATATAGTGCCTTTGGTGGAGGCTCAAATCAAGGGACAACGGATTCCAAAAACTTACATTGACAGTGGAGCAGAGGTTTGTGTCATGACAGAAAAGCTAATGCATCAATTGGGTTTAGAGGTAATGGAATTATCAAACTTTAGGGCAAAAATGGCCAAAAATGTCTCTGTCACTTGTGTGGGTGTAGTGAAAGCTTTGAGAGTTTCTGTTTTTGGAATCACTATAGAGGTTGACGCTTATGTGATGCTAGTGAAGGGAGAAAGATACCCCCTTATTTTAGGATGACCTTGGCTCATGGGTATAGGAGCTAGGCAAGATTGGGAAACAGGAGACTTGGAGTTGAGGCCTCGTGTGGGTGGCCATAGTCGGAAGGTGGTTTATAACTTGAAGAATGGGCGACAAGAGAACCTTGAACTAGAGACGTCAGCTGATGAGTGGAGCTCAAGTGGATGCTCCTCATCCTTGGACGAGGAAGAGAGTTCAAGTGAAGAGAGTGATAGCACTCTCGAAGTAATGGGCATCACCCTAAAGGAAACTACCTCATCAGAAGACAACCCAAGGATCCAAATGGAGAATGTGTGGGATGCCAGCCTAGAGAAGATGTTATCCAAGGATATAAAGGAAGAAGAAAGGGAGGGTTATGTAAATGTTCTCAAGAAGCATGCATCATTGTTTATTTCTGATTACACTCACATTACAGGTGTCACTGCAGTGAAGCATCACATTCATCTAAAAGAAGGGATAAAGCTAGTAGTACAAAAACTAAGAAGATTAGGAGTTGTGCAACAAAATGCACTATTGTCCGAGGTGAAGAGACTCTTAGAAGCAGGATTCATATACCGAGTAGAAGATTCAGAATGGGTCTCCCCAGTAGTGGTGAGGCCAAAGAAGAATGGTAAATGGCGAGTGTGCGTGGATTACAAGCCACTAAATGCTACAACAAAAAGGGACCACTTCCCTCTCCCATTTCAAGATGAGATTCTAAATGAAGTAGCAGGCCATGAGCGATACACAGTGTGTGATGGATACTCCGGCTACTTTCAAATACGCATTGCAGAGGAGGACCAAAAAAAGACTACTTTCATCACACCATGGGGCTGTTTTGCATTTCGAGTCATGCCTTTTGGTCTCACCAACGCTCCAGCCACCTTTCAACGATTCATGAATATGGTCTTCCAACCTTACTTTGGTAAGTCCATAAGGGTTTTTATAGATGACTTTTGTATTTACAGCTCCAAAAGTATGCATCTCGGCAAGATTGATGAAGGATTTACTCGTTTAGCTAATCTGGGTGGACAACTAAACAAGGACAAATGTCACATTGGGGAAAGCCACGTTACACTATTGGGGCATGTAGTGTCCATTGATGGAATCGAGGTAGATCTTGAAAAGATAGAAACATTGCTAAATCTACCTCCCCCAACTTCCATCAAACAATTAATCTCTTTCTTGCAAAAGCTAAGATATTTGAGTAGATTCATACACTTACTCTCCCAAGTGATATTTCCTCTACAACAGCTAACTCGTCAAGAAACGCTTGTTTGGAGTGAAGAAAGTGATGGGCATTTTAGAGAGATTAAAAGAATGTTAGGGTCACTCCCTGTAATCCTCCAACCTTGTTGGGAAGAAACATTCTTTGTAAACTCTAGTGTGGGAGAAGAAGCCATTGGTGCTGCCCTCCTACAAAAAGATCCAAAAACATCCTTTATGAGGCCAGTGTATTTTGCTATCCGCCTCATGGAAAACACAGAGAAGGCCTACACCCTGATGGAACAGCTAGTGTTAGCCCTCATGTTTACGGTAACCAAGTTTCGACCATACTTGCTGCCAAAGAGGTTTGTAATTATCACTGTGGAGGATATATTTCCCTATGCACTACAACATATGGAAATCTCTGACAAAATAGCAAAGTGGGTGGTGCGACTTCAAGAGTTTGATTATACAATACACGTTGAAAGAACAACTCGAGCATGCTTAGCCGACATTTTAACAAACAAGTGCTATGAAAAAGTTTTCGATTTAAAGAGAAAGGAACTTCCACCACCTCCAGCTCTAGAGGCTCTGGTCAATGCTTATAGCCTCTACTTTGATGGAGCATACAAGAGAACCGAGGATAAGGCAGCTGCAGGCATCGTGGTCTTATCTCCATTGGGAGAGAGGATCCATGGTGAAGGGATCACTCTAGAAGATGTCCACTCCAACAATGAAGCAGAATATCAAGCTCTAATTCATGGCCTTTGTTGGTGCCTGGATAATTCAATTGAGAGATTAAATGCTTTTGGTGACTCCATGATTTTGGTAAGGCAAATGCAAGGTACATGGGCTTGCAAGAATGCCAGTCTCTCTACTAAAATGAGAGAAGCCAAAGCTCTGATGAGGAGATTTAGGGAGGCACAAGTACATCATGTGCCAAGAGACCAGAACAAGGAGGCAGACCGCCTAGCATCATCAAAGTTAAATGAGTCAATAGTGGGAGCAGTGTCTATCTAGCTTCCACTTCAGCAAGGCAAGGAGGACTTAGAAGATATTATGCACATTTTGGAGCAAGGAGAGGCTCCTAAACACTTGAATGCAGGGGAAAGGCGATGGTTAGCTCGGAAGGCTACCAGGTATCGCATAGTAAATGATAATTTGTATTGCCTTGGTAAGGATGGTGTGCTTATTAGGAGAGTGCCTTCGAAGAGTGAAATTGAAGAGATTTTAAATGCTTGTCACGATGATGTGTGCGGAGGACACTTTGCACACGAAATCACTAGTAGAAAGGTTCTACAAGTTGGGTTGTCAAGTCTTCATCGTGATGTCAAATACTGGTGCCAAACATGTGATGAATGTCAGAAAGCAGGACCACGACGGCTCATAGCTGAAGCTCAGAACCCAATAAAGGTATATGGGCCCTTTGAGAAGTGGGGAATTGATGCCATAGGGCCTCTACCACACACTCAGTCAGGTAAAGAGTACATCATTATGGGAGTAGACTACATGACTAGATGGGCTGAGGCTATGCCAACCAATAGAATTACTGCTAAAGATGTGAGTCAGTTCATCTTTGACCATATCTGATAGAGGACCAGGGTTTAGAGGAGACTTGGTAGAAGAACTCATGCAGAAGCTAAATATTCAGCATCAACACTCTACTCCTTACTACCCTACTACCCTCAATGTAATGGCTTGGTGGAAAAGATAAATGGAATCATTTGCAAGATTCTCACCAAACAGGTACATGCCAGGCGCCAAGATTGGGACAAACACCTGAATGGAGCTCTATGGGCCTATAGAACCTCCTTCAAAACCACATTAGGGTACACACCTTTTCATTTAGTTTATGGAAAGGAGGCACTTTTGCCCATTGAAGTGAAGTTAACAAGTCTTCGAATATTGGGTAGCTAGGTATGCTCTCAAAAGGAGAAAGTACATCAAAGGATCATCGATCTAGAGAGGCTACAATTGCATCTAGAGAGGCTGCAATTGGATCGTGAAGAAGCCATCAACCACTACTCTCAAGAAGCAGAGAAGTGCACAAAAAATTTCAACAAAAAGCTAGCATCTAAAGACATCAAAAGGGGATCTCTGGTGCTTCGATATGACAATCGCTTCGACACTCATAAGGATGGAAAGTTTCTTTTTCGATGGGAAGGCCCGTTCTTGGTCACCAAAAAGTTCAAAAATGGCTCTTACAGACTTCAAGACATTGATGGTAAAGTGCACAAGACCAGGACAAATGGATGGCATCTAAAGTCTTATCACATCAGAATAAGGTCAGCCCAACATCAAGGAAAGTAGGCTACAGACATAAATACCTCTAGCCAGGTTTGGGGGAGCTATGATCCGAGCCTATCACAAATTTTCTGTTTGCTATATTTTGTTGGTTTTCCATGCTTCTAGAGGTTTACAATAAAGAAAGAGTGAGAACAACCTCTTGGAAAATTCAAAAAAATGACTGGATGGGATTTTTTTTCCTTGATTAGTTCACCGGAGGTGAAAGGTAGAACATAGTGGTAAAGGGAAGGGAAAATATGTAAATGTGAAAAGGAAAGATATGATGTGGTTGTGGAGCCATGCACCATGATTCAAGGGTCATGATGGGTTCATATCATCATGGCTTTGGAGCCATATAATGATTCAAACAGATGGGACCTAGGTGGAAGACTTAGTGAAGGAAGAAAACAGACACATGATTTTGCTGGATTTTTAAAAAATATGTCCACTCCGATCCGAGAAAAGTTGTCCTCATTAAAGTTGTATCTGATGAGCTGTAGATTTTGACCATATTTTTTTTATAATTTTTGCATTTACGGTCTAGGAGATATGGCCAAAATGGCGGATGCCAGTTTTTCCAACTATGGTGGAGACCACCCCCTCTACCTTTACACACACACCCTTCCTTTTCCACATTGAGTCCTTCTCTAAAATCAGCCATTAGTCTCCTCCCCCTCCCCTCCTTCCTCCTCTCTCTCAAGCACATAAAACCATCACAAATTCCTCTTCTAATCACCTCTCAAATCATGCTTAATCTTGTTGTAATTCATAAGTTGTCATTCAACCCCTTTCTATTATTACTAGATATGCATTGATTTTATGTAGATTTTTTTTCATTTAAAAATAAGGAAGCTCTTGGACTCAAGCTATGGAGGAAGGAGTGAAGACAACACAAGTGATGATGGAGCCAATTAGTTGCAGATTGGTGAACAAATCACTTGGAAGGAGCTTCTTCATTGGTGGAATGTCCCTAATCAAGCTCCATTTGTACAAATTGCACTTAGATCTTAACCTCGCTCCTAATCACTCTCTTGCCTATATAAAGAGTCCCTCCCCTTTGTAATTTCAAGGACTCCCTCAGCCTCATTGAGTCTTTGTATCACTCATCATGAGCCCATAAAGCTCATTCATTCACTCTATTCTTTGCACATTCTAGAGTGCAAAAGGTTTTATGCTAGTAACCTCACCAATGTACAGTGCCATATACACCTCAACAAAGTGGTACGACTGAAAGAAAAAACAAGTTGATTATGGAGATGGCACGATGTATGGTCAAGAGTCAAGCTTTGCAACATTCGTTTTGGCTTGAGGCTATCATGTGTGCTACTTATGTGGTTAGCACATGTCTTGCAAAAGCCTTGTAGTCTATGACTCCTTTATGAATGATCACATACACGTTTTTGGTTGTTTCCCTTATGGTTTGGTGCCACAAATGCAGCACAGAAAATTGGATGATAAGGCTATTAAATGCCTTTTTGTTGGTTACAATATTGAAACAAAGGTTATAATTTATACCATCTGCAAGCAAAAATTATCTTGGTTTCACGTGATGTTGTATTTGTGGAAGATTTTGGTCAACCTTTGTTATCATGTACCAAGGATAGTAAGGTAAGCTCACAACAAATTTATGATTCTTTTGCTACCTATTTTTGATAGGAAATACTTAAAAATAAATTCCAATAAGGCAAATGTACCATCTATAGGGGTTTTTGAAAATGTTATGGATCAGCCTATTATTAATGTAGAAGTGCATGATGTACTTGATGTGGAAATTACTGAGAATGAGGAGGCTAGATACATGCCAAAATGGCTGGTGCATACTTTGCATGATAGTAAATTGGATGCATCTATGTCTAGTTGTACTTATTCAGGTTCTCGCGCCATGCATCTTATGCGTTAGATTGCTATGCTTTGGTTGTTTCTAGTTTATGTAATGAGGAGGAACCTCTTTCTTTTCATGAAGCACATAATTTAGTAAACTGGATGGCTACCATGCAATTAGAATATGATGTAGTTATAGAAAATGACACATGGGATTTATGTGATTTGCCTCCTGACAAAAAAAATTCATGGTACAAAATAGGTTTACAAGTTAAAACATAATTCGAAAGGTGTGATTGATAGCTACAACCCTAGACTTGTTTTGTGAAAGGTTATGCACAACAAAAAGGCATTGATCATGAAGAGATGTTTTATCCCACTTATCATATGAATACTGCTCATTTTCTATGTGCATTGGCAACTCATTCTGGATGGCATGTACATCAATCACACATTGTTATTTCTTTTTTGAATGGTGATATATCTGATGTTACACAACCTTGTGGCTTAGTCAAAAAAAGACAAGAAAAGAAAGTGTACAAATGTAAGAAATATTTGTACATGGGTTGAAGCATTCTCCTCGTGCTTGGTATGAGAAAGATGACACTCATTTGGTTAAACGAGGTTTTTGTAACAATCCAATTGAAAGAGCTTTGTATGTCAAGCGTGAGGGTGATGTATTTACCATCATATTTATATGTGTAGATGATATGCTCATTTTGACACAAATAAGACACACATTGTTGATTTCAAGGCAAATTTGAATGCTAATTTCAAGGTGAAAGACTTGGGGATTTTGCATCATTACTTGGGTATGCAGTTTAAGGAGTGGGAAGGCAGTATATAGAGGCATTACTATGTAAGTTTGGCTTTGAGGATTGGAAACTAGTTGCTACTCCAATGGAGAAAGGTTTGAAATTAAGTCTTTATGATGCTGATGATCTTGGTGATGTCATTGTTTATCACATTGCTATTAGTCTCTTATTTATGTATGCAATATGAGGCCATATATTAGGTTTGCAATCTCACAGGTCAAAGTACATTTATGCATAGCCCATGGTCTAAGCATGATGTTAAGAGGATCTTTCACTACTTGAGTGGCACTTCACATAATGGGTTGTTTTATCCCAAGGGACGATCATTGTCACTAAATTTGCATGCCTTTTTGGACTCAGATTGTGCTGGTTGTTATGACACGTGAGTTTCCACAAGTGGTTTTTATTTCATGCTCAATAGCTCATGCATATCATGGTTCAGCAAGAAGCAACCAACTATGGACACTTCCAATTGTGGATCTAAGTACAAGGCAATCTTCACAGCTATGGTTGAGTGTGCATCGCTCAGACACCTTATGGATGATTTGGGTGTTGAACAAGACACTAACAACATCATCTACAATGGTAGTCAGAGAACATTAGCATTTTCAAGGAGCCCATTTTTTTATGCTCGCACAAAGCACATTGAGGTGCATTATCACTATGTCAAAGAGAGACTCTCAGGAAGAGAGATCAACTTGGTTTCTGTGCAAACACAAGAGAACATTGTAGATCTTTTTACAAAAGCATTACCTTGTGAGAAGTTTGAAGCTTTCCACAAAGATTTGGGCTAGCTTCCCTTTGTGGATTGATCATTTCATTAGGACATGGCACTTCCCTATACATTATGCGCGAGCTCTCGTTCATCACATTACTCTGTAGGGGGGTTTGATACCTATATGTGATAGCGATGCGTGTGAGCACACTTAGGACCATTGGGGCATTTTTCCCCTCACTAGGATATTTTTTTCCTCGTGCATTGCATGTATGCCCATCATTCTAGGGCTAACTTATCTTTCTATTGTGCACTAAGCAATACACTCTTTGTTCTGTGCCTTGAGCTTCTTTATCTTCTCCAAGCTATGTATGTTTCCCTGCAACCCCAATTCCAACACCAGTGTCCTCGTTTTGGAGGGTCACTTTGAGGGACCAGATTGAGCGATTTTGTTGTGGTTTACCAAAAGAGATTCGTTGGTATTGATAGTGTATCAGAGGACCATGGGACATGCCAATCAAGGATTTTTAATGCATCTCAGTTCATTAATGTATCCTATAGACAAGCCAGTGTCCACCTCAATAGGGTAAGAGTCTTCAAGTAAAGAGAAAGAACCAAGGGAACCAAAGGATCCATATGGAAGTTCTTGAGAGGATTCCAAAGAAGCAAGGGAATTAGATGATAGTGCACCCCAAGAGTTTCAACAAGTCAAGGGAACAGATGAAAGTGCGTCACATGATTCCAAAGAAGCAAGCGAATCATAAGATGATGCATCCGAGGGTTTTGATGAAGAAAGAGAATTAGCTGATGGCTCATCAAAGAATTTAAACAATTGAAATTGAGGTGCCAGTGGATAGGGGAGGCCAACCAAGCTACGAAGAGCTCTAAGGACATAAGAAAATATCATAAAGGTAAGCTAGGTCCGTCGAAAAATTTAGCGAAGTGTACACTTTGGCCCTCGATGCAAAGTGGATGGAGGAGGAGGAGAACAATGCAAATTCTCTTTAGAGAAAGATATACCCTGAAGCTTTTGGATTTTTAGTAGTGTCTATGTTAAAGGTTATTATCGATGAGTCAATAGGTTGAATCTAGTTAAAGGTTATTATCGATGAGTCAATAGGTTGAATCTAGTGCAATGCGGACTCAAGAAGAAAGGGAACCACTCTACTCCTTTGTCATAGATTTCCTAGATTGAATTAAGTCAACAATTTTTCTTTCAAATTTTAGGGATACCAACGGGCTGATGGTATTTTTCAAAACGACTTTATGAAAATATCTACATTGAATTGGAAATTTCCTTGATTGAAGTGAAGACATGTGATCTTTTATGTGTAAAGTATTGTTAAAGACATGTAGAGAAAGATGAAATGTCTTCAACATTTTTTTTATGAATGATTTGAACTTAGTGCGTTCACACATTCGTCAGAGATCAACAGGATCTAGATGTGATGGCTAACGTAAGTCCTCAATAAGGGGATGGTGATGAAAAGTTTAGCATGTCTCAACCCAACATAATTGTGGCACGTAATGACCTCTCTTAGAATGTGATGATTGTAGGAGATAATACCCAACGTGACTTTGGCAAAGAATATTCAGCAGATGCAAAGTGAAAGTATGTCAAACAAGATGCAGTCATCTATGCTTCCCCGTTGAAGGCCTATTGCATTGTGTTAGACATCGATAAGGGATGCTGTAGAAACATGTCTATCTTGGTGCCGCACTGGTTGGTATGCATGCCACATGTAGCATCCTTGTGAAAGTTTGAAGATTTCTTGATGAAATTTGTGTGCATCTTAAATCCGTCTCTTAGAATGTCTTGATTGGAGAATATTCCCAAAAATGCCGATGGCAAGGAAGCTCTGGGATGTTTTCAACAAATGTGAAGTGAGGGCATGTTTGAGATGCAATCACCTTGAAATCCTATGTCATTGTGAGAGTCATTGACATGGGATGGAAGAATTTGCACTCAGTTAACTAGTCAAGGGTTTTAATATGTCTTGCTTGGTGGTGCTTTCATAGACATGTATGTTGTCCTTGCAAAAGCTTAAGAAGTTCTCAATCATTGTCTTGTTGGGAATGTCATCTCTCTTGGAGAATGGTGATTGCATGACATGGTTGTGGCAATAAAGTTTTGGGTTGTTTTAGAGGATGAAAAATGAAGGCCATTCTGCAAGTGTAATCATCTTTGAATGCGTGAAATGACCGCGGCATTGATGAAGGTGCTTTGATGCGTGAGATAGCTAGATTAGAAAGTTGCAAAAAAATGTCTAGCTTGGCATTGTTTTGGTCAACATGTATGCCAAAGAGATATCTTCATGAAAGAACCAAAAGTTCTTGAGTAGCTTTTTTGGGGAACCCAACATTGTCAGCACTCAGCTAGTCTCCGCCAGCTTCTTCTTTGCGCTCTTCTTGTTCTTTCTCTTTTGGAGCTTGTCTGTGGCATGAAAGAAGATGGCACCATCTGTGTCCTTATAAGCAGCGTCTTTCTTCAAAGGTTTAGTGAAGTCTCGCTCATCATTAACTTCACCATCGAATGCCTGCATCAAGGGTAGGAGATCGGGTGTGAATACAGAGAAGACGCGGCGGCCATCGCTGCCAACGTTTCGCTTTGCTGTGATGTGCTTTGTTCCGGTGAAGGCTGCAGCGCCATGATTGTCAAAAACATTAACGTCGAGCTTCTGCTTCTGCTTCGCCTTATCCTTCTTCTTTCCCTTCTCTGGCGCGTGTGTGAGCTAACTCGACATTCTCATGGACATTGGACGAGGCCATGTCTTTTACTAGACCTAGAGCTAATTGGTCTTGAAAGTCCTTGGTGTAGCTAAATGTTATATAACCAACAACAAGAGAGCACCTTTTGCCTTTGAAGCTTTCACGACTCTCTCTCTCTCTCTCTCTCTCTTTTTTTGGGGGGTGGGGGGGGTCCTTGTTCTATATTACATTGTTTGACATCTTTACATCTTACATCCCTCACAATAGTGAGCCCTAAAGAAATTTAATCAACATAGACCTGAATCTATTCAAAGCATGATCCAACCAGTACAACAGATGTAAGAAGTAAAGTAGATAGGGCAACATAATAGACCTGAATCTATTGAAAGCATGATCCAACCCGCACACCAGATGTAGGAAGTAGATTAGATAGGGCAACATAATAGCTTGTAAGATTCTCACTCTCACATGAAAGGGCTACTCATCATAGTGCCAACTAGCAATTTTCTTGCATACTCTTTCCTCCTCCCAACGTGGTCACACTACCCCAATTAGGTATCCCAGGTGTCTAAAGATAGTGCCTTGTTATATTCTTTTCCCCCTCTAGATGACATTCTTAAAATTATCAGTAGACACATCTATGAGATTAGATTTTCCCCAATTTATCTCCATACCAATTACCAATAAATACACTCTTATATAATTCTTGCACTTCCCTATGTTCAGGTTATCAACCCGCACAAATGAAATGGTATCATCACCAAACCCCAAAGCAACCACTTGTTCCTATCCAATTTGCAACCCTTTGAGGTTGCCCACATTAGCCTGTGCATTTAAAAAATAGAACAGTGGATGAGTGGGAACAATAGACAAAAAAGGACTCAAAGGAAAAACTTGCCTCATTGATCTTCCTACTAAGACTGCATCAAATATTCTCCCATTAACCATAACTATAGAGGTTGCCGAAGCCCAACAACAAAATACAAGAGTATATTCTACCGTCCAAAGAAAATCTTTGTCATGACTTTAACCACAAAGTCCCAAATGACAGAGTCAAATGATTTTGCAAAATCAAGCTGCAACAACACTAATTTTTCATTAGTTTTCTTGCATGCCTATATGCTCAACATACCAATTAGAATGTTATCTAGTTAGATCTACCCCCAATGAACCCAATAGAGCTTCTTGTAAGGTTTTTCTCAAAAAAGGTGAAATTCTAATAGTTATAGCCTTAGGTAGCACTTTATATGAAATACCCATCATTGTGATTGGTCTCCAATCTGACAAGGAGGCAAGGAAAGTCTTCTTAGGAAGAAACTTAATCATACTACTTGTTTTAATAGGGGTTCCATGCATTGAGGTAGCATAATTTTATCGATGGTTGCCAAGACAAGTGGGCTCAAATTGTCCCAATTCCTTTGTCAATTCACAAGTATCTAGCGTCTTATCATTCCCCACCAATTTCTTAATAGCCCATACAAATTCATTTCCATCAAAAGGAACCTCTAATCTATAGGCATTACTTGGCTAAATACATTGATCCACAACTAAAAACAACAAATCAATTGTTTGTTGCCTCTTTGGAGAATGATCTACCTCCTTGTTAAAAAAATTCTCAAAATATTATCTATATTCCCCCATGATTTCATCTGGTTCTGAGACAACATTCCCATCATCCTTAATAACCCTATGTAGGCTAGCATGCTTAGCTTGCATTTTCCTAAATAAGAAATTTGAAGAGCAGTGTATATCCTTGAGTTCATACTTCCTACATAAAAACCTTGCTCTTATAGCCATCTCTGCCTCATGATTTTTGATTACCTACCTTGCGGCAATCATCCATGAGTTAAATTTGATACATCATAAGCCATAATGTGGTTAATGTAATTAGAAGCCTGTTTTACATCAAGTTTTTCCAGTCTATAGCCACATCCTTGCCCACATGTCTGATACATGTCTACATTTCTGAACAAAAATAGCGTCAAGTCTGCACAGGCTGCTGTAAACCAACTGAACAAAAACAGTGTCACGCCTGCATAGGACATTAAGCACTACATTTTTGAAAACTTCATGATGTAACAAAAGATTGTTGACCATTAATGTCCTAGCAGTGCGACACTATTTAAAAGATTGAATATCAACATTATTCAAGCACAAAATCAATGGAAAATGATCCGATAAAGAAACTTGAATATCCACATGTATTTGAGCAGATAAAGGCAGTCAGTCTAACCTATGAAATAAATGTTGTCCAACATTGATGAGGAAGAGGTATGTGAATTAGAGTGAAAGGTAAAGTCAAGAGTAGGACTACAATTAGAAATCCATGAGTCTACCCATTTGCTAGTTGTTAAAGCTTCCCAAGCTTGATGTTCCAGGTTAGATAGAAGGATTCCAGTAGAATTTGGTTCACTACTATTACAAACCATATTGAAATCCGCACCCACAAAGCCAACAAAAAATTAATTGATGCAAGCTGTTTCCAGAGCTCACAATGAAGTTTAGGGTTATTGTCGGCCTAAATATTGACTACTAATTTAAGACCCCATTTTGTAGTGATAGAGAACACCGAGCATCTTCCACTAGGATGGTCAAGCAACCATTGGGGATTCATGGAGGCTTTGATGCAAGTCAAAACTCTTGAGTGACTTGATTGTGCCCCACCATAAAAACATTGCATTCGCTTGTAGTGTAAAAATTTTCTTGCTCTGTCATGTCTTTTGTGCTCTTGAAAAAGACATATATCTATTGATGAATATAGAATCCATATCTTGAAGAAATAAAGTCTTTTTGGGTAATCCAAATTTGATTTCAAAACTTGCATTTTGTTTCTCTTTCATCCTCTTTTAATTAAGTGTACGCATTTCCATTTTTGTTGTGGTTTGCAACTGCGTGTCTATGGGCCTAGTGCTTAAATCACTATTTTTTGATGTTTTGACTGTAGCAGAGTGTTATTTAATGTTAGGGTAACCTGTTTGGGCTGCTCTATTGCAATTTTTGTGACTTGAATCATGATCCTTGCACCTTGTTAGGATACAACCACACTTTTGTCTATTTATGCCTAATATAGCTTCACTCAAAGTTTTGTGACGATCCAAGTCCCTTTAGTCATTGAAATGGCGTGATTACCCAGAGTGATGAGAAAGAATATAGGCAAATTTTTTGATCATTGAGTAATGATTTGCTTGTTGAGTTGATGCGTTTACTTTCTAGCTTCACTTCTTGAGGACTGACAACCTCAAAGAGTTTTTATGCTCCATGTGAGTCACTTCCCTCAGTATTGACGTATTATGTTAGTGCCATATAGCTATGCTACAGATGTCAATCGTGGTGACCTACAAACAAAGGGAGTAAGAGGGGCTCAATGCCAAGGGAAGCTAAGTAACCAATTGAGCCAAAGGGTAAGAACAATGCAGCATAGAATTTTCTCAAGGCTATAAAAAAATTAAAAAAAAACAACAAAGGCAAAGGAAAAGGGCTACGAAGGAAAAAACAAACATTCATCTAAAGAGGAACCACTCTTATTCTTGGGAAAAAGTAAGAGATCATGATGCTTTCATAATTTTTGATCATAGATTAATCCACAACTTCATTTTTGTTGAGCTAGTTGTTAAGCTAGGAGTTCATGAATTTGATATAGGAGTTGTCGTTAAAGTGGATGGAGATTTCAAAGTGCAAGAGTCCTTAGTCACTCCATTGATTTGGAAGCTTAGCCTCCATTTGCAAAGCTATGTTGACAAGAATAATTTTTCATTTCTCCACTCAAGCATGAGGATGTTATCCTAGGGGCACCATGGTTTGATTGCATGGTTGCAACTTGCCACTATGAAGTTTCTTCCAAGAAAAGACCTCTTTTCCTATAGAGGCAAACATGTTTCACTTGATGTAAACACTAAAGATTTAAACAAAGTAATAAAAAGGTTACATTCTTGTTGCATGTTTTTTGTTAAGGAGTCTAAGAAAGATGCATGTGTTTCCAATGAAGTAAAAAATGAAAATAAAGAGGAATTAGAATTCTCTAGTTTTCCAAGTGAGTTTGAAGATGTGTTTACATTCCTAGGGATCTACCTACCAAAACAGGACAATATGATCATTTTCATAAAACTTTGACCTGGTAGTTCACTCGGGGGGTTCACTGTTCAGTAACCCCCTATATAACGTGCGTTCAGGGGGTATAAAGAAAACCCCTCTTTTCATATGTTTCAATGAATAAAATGACCCTTTATTTTATAAAATTTTTCCAAAGTTGAATATTAAAACTCCTTATTTTAATGTATCTCTATTAAACTGCCTTTTTTTTTTGCATTTTAAAACCCCTCCTTTTGAAATCACTTTATACATTAACATGATTACATAGTGCACTCCCCGAGGTAGTTCACCTCCTAATAAGCCTCCTTATCGAGTCTTATCAGCTTGAGAAAAGTGAACGAGGTCGCGGAAAAGGGGATGGTCAGGCCTACTTCATTTCCATTTGGCTCAATAGCTCTAGTAGTACAAAAGAAAGATAATACTTATAGATCACTTAATTGGATAAGCATAAAGAATAGATTTCCTATTCCCAACATAGAAGATCTATTCGACAAGATACAAGGCTCTACCTACTTTAGAAGAATATGTCTCAAAAGTGGTTATTGTTAGATAAGAATTGTGCTTGAATATATGCATAAGACAATTTTTTGGACAACCTTAGGTCTATATGAATTCTTGGTACTCCCTTTTGGGCATACCAATGTGCCATTACCTTTAATCAAATTATGGAGAGGCTCTTAAGGCCTCATCAAAGCTTCATGGGAGTGTTCTTTGATGACGGTCAAAAAGACTATTAGAACACACCATATGGTAATTCTTTTTTTCTCATAGATCTTTAAGTATCACGCCTTAGCAACATCTATAATATTTGCCCCTGGATTTTTGCCCCTGGATTTGCCAAAAATGAGTAGCAATTTTGGAATGGTCTCTTTGGGCATTTGGGTACTAAGCTGAATTTTTCTTTGGCCTATCACCCACAAATGGTAGGCCAAAGTGAGTTAGAAAATTCAACTATTATTAATCTTTTCAAAGACTATGTTATAAAATTAGATCAAATATATCAATGGTAAAATTATTTACCATTGGTAGATTATGCATACAATAACACTGTCTATACTTCTATACAAAAGGCACCCTTCAAAGTTTTTGAAGGGAAGATCCTATTGATAGTCAAGACACTTGGGAAGATATTTTCTCATGATGAGTTTTTTTAAGAATATTAAGGAGATGTAACAAAAGAAAAATATTGTTGTTGATAAGGATAGAAGAGCCTTGAAATTCAAAGAGAATGATTGGGATTGTGCAAGTTTCCAAAGAATGCCTAAGTCACACTACGGGCAAGGGAGCACACGGATGCCCAATGGGTCACCAAAAATATTATGCTAAACTATAAAAAATATATTATGACTCATTTCAATATTCTTAAGCCTATCAATGAATCAACTTACTATTTATGGTTACCTAGTACTTTGGCTCATTCAAAATGCTTTTCATGTGAGCCGTCTAAAACCGTATAAGGGTGAGCCATGAAAAGAATTGATAATTGAAGGACTACCTAAGTTTGAAGGCCAAGAAGAGATCTTGTAGCAAGTGAGAATTCTACAACATGAAGCCATAATGCCTTTCATGTGAGCCCTTTGAAACCATATAAGGGCGATCCACTCAAAGAATCAATAATTTTGCAATAATCAAAGAGATCTTGTAGCAATAGAGAATTCTACAACATGACTTGACAAAGCTTTAAAAAGTGATAAGACTATCCGACAATATATTGTCCAATTTAAGAACTATCCTTTCAAAGATGCAAGGTGTAAGGTGTGAGCTTTGTCCTAGAGTTAGTAGAGTATGAGTCAAGGAGAGAAAAGGTGAGTAAATCATGCTTATGTCATCTTAGTCTCTCAAGCACCTAGTAGACATTGGTGCAGCTAAAGTGTGTTGACTTGGCAAAAGATGACACAAATAGGTATGGATGGGCAAACAGGTGCACACAGGGGCAACTAAGCAGGTATGAATTGCAAAATTGGCAAGGGATGTTTTGAAGTGTATGTCTCTAGAGATTGAGCTGTGGAATGTGTGGTCTTTACGGATCAACAATTGGAGCCTGGTTGCCAAGTTATAGAACTTTTAAGTTTTATTAGGAGCTGATTCCAAGCCGGGTTGACTTCTTTGAAGAATGTGCCTTCTCGGGGGATTCACCGTTTAGTACCCCCCTTTATAACGTGCGTTCATGGGATATTCAAAAAAACCCCTCTTTTAACATGTATGAATGAATAAAATGACCCCTTATTTTAGGATTTTTTTCCAAAATAGAATATAAAAACCCTTATTTTAATGTATCTCTATTAAATTTTCTAAAAATTTTGAATTTTAAAACCCCTCTTATTGCACTCATGTTATACATTAACGTGATTAATAGTGCACCCCTCGAGTGTGCCTTATGGGAGTTTTTGAAGCTCCACAGGGTTTGTAGAGGTAGTGGGAATCATATAGAGTTGATAGGAAGAAACAACATATCAATTAGAGATCGAAGGGCCGATATATTGCATGATGAAGTTGGGAGCAACAATTGCCAGCTGAGCTCTACCAGATGTTGTTTTGCACTCTTTTGTCACTCGGTTTGCGAGCTTGGTGAAGTTGGAAGGTGGGAAAGATGGTGGAGTTCAAAGCCGGCAATGGCTTTTCAGCTTGACAGTTGGACTCGTGTGCATCAAATGGGAGCAATTGGAAAGTAAAGAAAGAAGAAGGTTTTTCTTTGGAGGATCTCACGAGTTTTTTTGGAGGCTTTAGGGCCTTATGAATCCAGAACAACAGGAGAGTGCCATGTGGTGCATCAAATAATCCACATGAACTGTTGCAAGTCCAAAGCTTGGGGTAGATATGCGAGTAGATATGCAAGATGGCGCACCCATTTGGAATCACAAGCTGAGAGGGAGAGATTGGGAGCTCATGTCTATGGTTGCCTTATACTCGGCTCTGTGTGGGAACTGCTCGATGTTAGAGATGGTAGCACCCACTGATGTAGTGTGATGTTGCAGTCAATGCTATGTTTAGAGGACTAGTGATGTGGAATTTTTCCGAATTAGGGGCTTTGCTTGCGTGCCTTCAAAAGAGACAGTTTTTTTTAATGAGGAGCTACCCCCATTAACTTGATGTCACAGTGCTGTCAGGGGATATGGTTTCGAAAGCTGAGTCGGGAAGGCCGGGGCCTCTCGCTATCAGAAATGTGAAAGAGAGAGAACAACAGACACAATCAATGTAGATGAAGCTTAAGAACTTGAATCTGACAATACAAACAAGATTTCAAAGCTTAATTACCCAAAGCGGGTTGTTAATGGCACTGCTACTTGGATTAAGTGTTAATTAAGGAGTTTAAGCTCCTTACAATGGGTTAACCCGACATCACTCAACTATTAATGAATAAAAAAGATTCAATGAAATTAATGATGATAGCGTTGCTCCTCTCTGCCGCTTGTCAAGAGCTCTACTCTTCATCTCTTTGTTTAAAAAAAAATCAACTAAAAAACCTCCATGCCATCGAGGTCCTTGGTACTCCCTTATTTAGACTTGCTTGCTTCCGAGAGAGAGAGAGAGAGAGAGAGAGAGAGAGAGAGAGAGAGAGAGAGAGAGAGAGAGAGATTTCCTCTGTCCATTTCATCTTCCTCATGCATAATCTTTGATTCCAGCTCTTTACGCAACAATGAAATTTTAGCCTCATTGCAGCTCGCATAAAGACCAGCCAAAATATCCCAGGACTGTTTTGTAGAGTTCGCTAAACAAATGTGAGGAGTAATGGTGTGCTTCATAGACAAGGCAATTAATGCATGAGCCTGGGCATCCTTTACATCCCAACGAGCACGGTTTTGCCATAGGCAAAACAACTCTAACAGTAGCAATCCTTGCAGCAAGGCCTGCAACATCCTCAACATCGCTTACATCTCAGAACCAGGACATACATGTTCTTGTGCCCACATAGGGTAATTGTCCCCATCCAATCTCTCCTCAGCAGCAAGCATCTTGAACACATATGTGTTGTTATCAACCATCATAAATGTTGCACCTGATGTGAAAACTGTCTGAAAAGAGGATAAATGAAGCGGGAACAACACATGCTACATAGCACAAATCGTAGAAGACTAGTTGTAAGGGACCTGTTATGCAAAAAATGGCACTAACAAAAATTCTGCACAAAATGACAAAATAGCCTATGTAGTACTTATTATAGTGGAAACGGAGGCCGAAACGAGATTGAATCAGAAATATGAGCAGAATGAGCTCTACAAGTTCGCCCGAGATTTTTGTCCACCTGTGATCGCTCACAAAAGCTCACCGATATCATAGAAAGTGAGCAGGCGTGTGCTGGAGGTGCTGGCGACTAAGCCCGGGAGGACGCAACCTGCTCTGATACCAATTGTTGGAATTAGGGTTGCAGGGAAACGCCACAGCCTGGAGAAGACAAAGAAAGCTCAACGCACACAATAGAGAGTATATTACTTAGTGTGCAATGGAAAGATGGATAGACCTAGAATGAATGGGCGTATATAAAATGCATGGGGGAAAAACCCTTCTAGAGGGGGAAAATGTCCCAGCGGTCGTAAGTGTGTTCACATTCATCACTACCACATGTATATGGTAACATAAACCATCTGTAGAAAACACATATAAAGAAAGAGCCAAATTTTTGAAGTACTCAGAACTGAAGTCTATGAGTAGCTATGCATAGCTTATGTCACCATGATTCTAATGACTACTTGCAGGCAGAAAACAGACACCACTTGATATACTTACAACACAAACAACTCGTAGATGCGCGAGCGTGTTCACTCCATTCCATGCGGAATACTTGGCATTTTTGCGTAGCTCTTGCCGAGACAAACACGCCGGTACAGTCGGATCTCCAATGTGATGAGCGAGTGGGGAGTAGCACCAAGATGAACCTCGTGCTCTCTCTCTTCCTCTCTCACACACAGTCGATGACAACTTAAAACTTGATTATGATAAAAGTTCTTACAAAAGTGAGCTAGGTACCTTATACACTAAGGATACCTTAGGTTAACGAAAAATAGAGTTTGAGGGGTCAAATGGCTTGGTATTTACAATCTGGAAGTGCCATTTCACCCTGGCTTCTGCAACTAGACTACCTACTTAGTACAAATGATATTTATAACCATAATCCTCAACATGTCATAACTCTCAAAAAATGAAGCATTGTTGAGTTATGTTGTATTGTTGACCTAGCGATCAAAACATCTTGAGGCCTAAGTTTCTCATATCAACCTATTGTTTTCAAGTGAATAAAGACCATAATTAATACTTCTGTTGAAACGCTTTATGATTCAATGCGAACCTTAAACATTTTTGCAAAGTAAATGAAATAGTTTTTATTAAAAAATGGTAGGTACATTACAATCTCCCCAACATAGGGATTTTAGATGTCCTCATCTCGAGAAAAAGTGAGGGTAGTTCTTATTTAGGGTGGCTTCATCTTCCCATGTTGCATCTTCTTCAGGATAGTCCCGCCACAAGGTGTTCTCTAAGAGATCTATTTCCAAGATCTTCTCTCGAGACTCTAAAATTAGGAGCTCCAAGGTGGTTTGAGTAGGCATGACAATTTGTTCATCCTTGAGGAGTTGATTATCACTAGGAAGATAGGGTTTTAATAAGCTTACATGAAATACATCATGGACTTTCATGTGAGCTAGCAACTTCCACTTGTAAGCTTGGGTTCCTATGCACTTGATCACTTTGTAAGGACCACAATAATGTGGACCAAGTGAAAAGGTAATTCTCTTTGGATGAATCTGAAGAAAAACCTTGTCACCTTCTTTAAATTTTCTTTCGGGATCTCTTACCATCCGCGTACTGGATCTTGAGATGCTTGAATATCCTTTTGGATGGCTTTTGTTTGATTTTCCATTACTTCAAGCATCTTCTTAGATGCTTCAACTCTAATGGTGGGGTCAGAATAGTTGAGTGGAGAGACACATTCTTGACCATACAAAGCACAAAATGGGGTTATACCAATTCTTTGATGGTGGGAAGAATTGCAAGCATACTCCGCTAGAGGTAAAAATTGAATCCATCATTTAGGCTCTCTACTACAATAAGCTCTAAGAATACCTTCGATTACTCGCTCTGTTTGAACATCTGATTAAGGATGGTATGAAGTACTAAAGTTTAATTTTGTACCAATTGCCTTGAAGAGTGAGGCCCAAAAGTTTGAAGTGAACTTCACATCTCGTTTTCTTACAATCCATGCAATATGAAAATCTCTTTAACAAATAGTCGTGCAATGTCGGAGGCCGTAAAGGTTGTCTTCACTGGTATGAGATATGCAACCATCGTGAGTAGGTCAACAACTACCATAAGTGAATTATATCCTCCCTGTACCATAGCCTGTAGGTAGTTCAATGACAAAGTCCATACTTATATACTCCCACTTCATTTGGGGAATGTCCAATGGTTGAAGTTTACGGGAAGTTTAGTTCTCTGAGCTTTAATCCTTTGGCATGCCAAGCATTGCCGAACATAGCATAGCACATCTACCTTTCGCCCAGTCCAATAAAAACTTTTCCCTACGGCATTGAGAGTCTTCGCATACCCTGGGTGTCCTAAAGTAGGGCTATCATGGGCCTCAAATAAGATAGACTTCTTTAAGTTAGGGTCCTTTGGTAACCTATCTCTATAATAGAGACAAGTCCATCATGTGAGAAGTGTAACATTGAAGGTATATTCTTTGAATCCCTAGATCGAACAAGGTTAAGTTGCCTTTGGTACTCTGGATGAGATGACGCAACTTCCTTAATCTTTTCAATGATCGAATTGTCGAGTATAGATATGAGACTCAAAAATGGTTTTGATTGAGTGAATCTGCAAGCATGTTTTCTTTTCCCAGACAATAGATAATGTCAAAGTCAAAATCTTGCAAAAGTTCTACCCATCACCTTTGTCGGATAATCAAGGTTGCTTGGGTGAAATTCCACTTTAAGCTCTTATGTTCGGTTATAAGTCGAATTAACTTTCTTCCCAATAAGTAGTGTCTCCACACCTTCTGAGCATGAATGACTACCAATAGTTCAAGGTCAAGGGTGGGGTAGTTATTTTCATGAATCTTAAGCTTACGTGAGGTGAAATTAATTGGTCTCCCTCCTTCAACTAATACTCCCATAAATGCTATTCCAGTAGCATCAATGATTCAAAGGCCTGGTTGAAATCTGGTAGCTTTAGGCACATAGTGCTATAGTCACATACTGCTTAAGTTGGTCAAATCTTTCTTGGTGTAGTGGTTCCCAGCTTATCTTCACTCCTTTTCTCAGAAGGTCGGTCAAGGGACAAGCAATCACTACAGAATCCTTTTTATAAAGATTATATACCATCCTGTGATTCCCAATAATCCTCTAAGCTCACTTGCATTTTATGGCTAAGGCTATTCAACTATGTTTTGAAATTTGGCTGGGTCCACTGAGATTCCTTCATGCGAAACAATAAATTCCAAATACTCAATCCTTGGAGTGAAAAATGAACACTTGCTTATCTTTGCATATAGCTTGCGTTCCCAAAGAATATCCAACACCTTTCTCACGTGGCCTTCATGTTTGTCTTCATCCTTTGAGTAGATTAGAATATCCAACACCTTTCTCACGTGGCCTTCATGTTTGTCTTCATCCTTTGAGTAGATTAGAATATCATCAAAGAAGAAAATAACAAAATCGTCTAGGTACGGCCTGAAAATAGCCTGCATCACACTACAAGAGGCTCTTCATATTAGCGACGCTCACACAGCGACGCTAACAAAAAAAATTCCCGGCGTCGCTATGAGCGTCGCTATAAGCGTCACTATGAGCGTCGCAAATTTACAAATAAATTTGCGACGCTCATAGCGACGCCGGCTGGGGTAAAAAAATAACCGAGCGCGCCCAAAAACTCAGATCTCAGATCTGAGTTTTTCGGCGCCCTCAAGCAAGGAACAGGTAACGCTCTCCCTCTCTCTCTCTCTCTTTTTCTTCTCCACACACACAAACACACACACGAGGAGAAGAAGGAGAGCCAGGTATGCTCCTTCCCTCTCCTCATTCTCATGTTCCCTTCCCCTCTTTCTCTCTCCCTCTCTCTCTCTCTCACACACACACATACACACACACACATAGTGTTTTTGAGAGAGAGAGAGAGAGAGAGAGAGAGAGAGAGAGAGAGTACAAACAAAAACAAAAACGCACACACACATACATAAACAAAGAATGCACACACACATTGAGAGAGAAAAAGAGAGAGAGAGCATGCATAAACAAAAAACGCACGCATTGAGAGAGGAAAAGAGAGAGAGAACATGCATAAACAAAAAACGCACACATTGAGAGAGGAAAAGAGAGAGAAAACATGCATACGATCCAAAAAAACGCACACACATTGAGAGAGAAAGAGAGAGAAACTAATTTAACGTCGTAGGAAACTAATTAAAATTAAAAGACCTAAAGATCTCGCCGACGAGGAGTTGAACTCAAGACCTATTATTCAAGAGGGAAATGGCATAATCAATCTATCATACTTGGCATGGGTGATAGAAAGGTTATACCATTTATCTCTTTTTGTTGGCACACACATCCACACACACGCACATACACAAGAAGAAGAGAGTTATAACGTCGTAGGAAACTATCTTAAAAGACGTTAAAGATTAAGTTATATGTAGACTTACATTAAATTAGATTTAGGTTTATTTTTAACTAGATTTACGTTTATTTAAGCTAAATTTAGATTTACGTTATATTAGATTAGATTTAGGTCTCCATAGACTGCGATGCCTGCATGAAGCGGGTGAAGAAAGCCCTCAATGGAATATAGGGTATTGCTGCCTTCACTCTGGTGGGCTCCGTCGATCCAAAAGTACTGGTGAAATGTCTTCAGAAGATAGGGAAGAAGGTGGATCTTCAGGGCGGCAAGAGTCACTACATCCCCGACACAATGACCATCTAGACAACCTCTAGTCATTAGACTTACGTTAAATTAGATTTAGCTTTATTTTTAGTTAGATTTACGTTTATTTAGATTTACACTTATTTACGTTAGATCGAGTCCACGCAAGAATTACTTACGGTTTAGGGTTTAGAGTTAGACAAACAGTGAAAAGATCTAATGTGAAAAGATGTTAAGATGAAGTGAAGTGCTACAGCTAGAGAAGAGGCAAAGGGGTTTTGTCCACTACATGCAGTATCATGTAGACGTGGGTGTGTAGATTTCTTGTACCCACAAATATAGGTATTGACCAATAAAGACGAGATTATAACCCGGTGGTTCTGATCTCCGTGCACCTCTAGACCAGAGGCATTCTAATGTGGACCATGCATGACTATCCTGGGCTAACAGAATGCTCAGGTGATCTATTGACACTCCTCACTCAGACACTGTAAATATTGTTTTTTCCCATAGTTGATCTATTATCATGTGTATACATGCAGGGCTTCAAACAAGCGGATATAGAGCATGTGTCACATGTGGACCTAGACTGAATGCACGTAGGGCACCCTCACTGAAGAAGCAAATCTACGAAGGTCATCAAGCGTATCTTCCAGAGAATCATGTGTTACGCGACGGCTTTTTGGGAAGAGAGCCACCAAGGATGTCTGCACAAGCATGGTTAGAGCAGAAAGAGATGTGCGATGACGGATTGCCTCCAGGGATGAAGAGACTATCTCTATGGTACGAGTTACCGTACTGGCCCCGACTCATGATCAATCACTTGCTCGATCCAATGCACATATTCAAGAATGTGGGTAATCTACTATGGGACCATTTGACCGGCAAGAAAGATACTTTGGGAGCCAGAGTTGACCTTAGAAATGTGGATCGTATGGAGCAATATTGGCCGCAAACAGCGTCTGATGGATCGATAAAACTCCCTAAAGCACCATGGATTTTCACAGGAGCCCAAGAACGCAAAGTAAAAGAGGCCATTCGATCTTTGCGGACCCCCACTGGCGTAATGCACTCGCTCCGAACGTGTTTTACTAAAGAAGGAAAGCTTACCGGTTTGAAGTCACACGATTGGCATAAAATGTGTCAGGTACGTTCATAGTGGTCTTTAATATCATTGCATAAAATGTGGACTTTAATATCATTGCTGCACATACTATACAGTTTATTTTACCAGTTGCCATTGAGGGATGTTTGTCTCTCGACATCCGTAACACAATCTACAAACTTGCAAAGCTGGTGCAATGGATCTCACAAAAGGAGATCAACGTAGGCTCCATACCATTAGCCAAACTAAATGCTGCGGAGCTTGTGTGCATGTTTGAGAAACATTTTCCTACTACCATGCTGACCATTCAGGTGCATCTTCTTGTTCACATAGTTGATGAGGTGGAAATAGTTGGCACAGTTCATTCCAGATGGATGTTCTTCTTAGAGCGTTTCATGAAAACGCAGCCTGGATATGTGCGTCAAAAGGCACATCCGGAGGGTAGCATGGCAGAAGGTTGGTTGGTATCAGAGTCCCTAGTGTACATTGGAGAGGGGCTAGACGGATTTGATAAATCCCGGGACACGCTATGGCAAACCATAGATGATGAGCGCATATCTGGGATTGTCATGTGCAATCTCGGTGTTGAGAAGAAGATGACGGAAGATCTAGAGGCTAAAATCAACCGATTTTTCATGCTTCACAATCCAGTGATGCAAAAGTGGATTTCACAATATTAGGATGCAAAGCAAGAGCGACAAAGGACAGGAATCGAGTGGAGACGGGGAAGACGACCACCGATGCACTATCCAGCGGTTCTGGAGAGCCTACCAACCTTCATGAGCTTAAGATGGTTGCACAACCAATTGAAAAGCGCACAACAATGCGGTGACGAAGTGACTGAAGAAGAGTGGGAGTACTCTCGGGGTTGCGCGACCAAGGTAAGTTTGCAATGTACGACTAGCAAGTGACTTTATTTATAAACGTTTGAACGACCACTCATAATCTTTGTTTGTTGTAGTATAAGTCATACACAGCAGCATGGTGTAAAGGTCGACATTTTAGGGTGGAACGAATCGACAAAAAGCGTTTTACTCAAGATTGTGGAATCATGGCAAAATTTGAACAGTCCAGTCGACGACGTTCCTCTGATGCAGATCCTGTGGTGGCGGAACTCACTTACTTCGGCACGCTGCAAGAGATTTTGAGGATCGATTACAGAGGATTTTTTGTCGACTTGTTCGACGTGCAATGGTTCAAGATAATCATGGAGGGTCGCAACGCTACTGTGCGTAGAGGAGAGTCTGGTTTTCTTGAGGTGGATTCTACTAAGAAATGGACTGACCTAAGAGACACTTTCGTACTACCCGAGCATTGTGAACAAGTAAGTATATAAATAGTTAACATCCCCCTTTTACAAGTTATGTGCTTGAAAGCTCTCATGTAAGTTATGTGGCTCTGGCAGGTAATATTTCATCCTACAAAGTCTACATCAAACTGGTGGTACGTCATAGAGGTAGCCCCTCGTAGTGCAAGGACGTATGAAGGCTACCATGTGCCAATCACAACGACATCAATGGAGGAAATCAGAGAAGATGCTCAATCAGAAGCCGCTGCGGTGGTGCCAGACGAGCATCAAGATGCTACTACTCTATATGGGGTGCATGCAGAGGAGCTACAAAATGAAACAGAGGATATGTGTTTAAACGGAGAGCTCTATATAGATATAGGAGGTTATGCTGAGTTATGCGAGGATGAGAGAGAGATCTCTTAAAGCCACAAATATTGTATTTGAACAATTTTGCTCCGTGTTGTAAAAGCTCTGGCTCTCTAAGTACCTTCCATGGTGTATAACGCTCTTTTCTACTCGCGCTCACATCTTTTGATTGAAAATTCTGAGTTTTTGACTTGCCTCTTCTATCACTCGATTCATTGCGTCATTGTATTTATATGCGTCATTACGTCATTGTATTTAATGGTCTTTGCGTCATTGTCTACTCTATTCATTCAATATTAAGTTTAAATATTCGTGTGTTTAATGCAGGTATGGATGATGAGGAGTTTCTTTCTTCTTTGTCACCGCAGCAGAGATAGTGGTACGTGGAGCGTCATCGCTCTGGCGCATCATCGCGCGTTCCTACACCATCCGCATCTCCCTCTCTTTCGGAGCATTCGGCGCGCTCCGAAGCTTCAGCATCGACGAGACGAGCTTCACACTCGTCTAGACACCGGCGCTCTAGTGGTGGCGGTGGCGGTTGTTGTGGGGATTCCGCCACCGATGCCTCCACACCGCCTCGTGTTCGACGAGGCTCTTTACCCTCCCCTTCTTTGCCCGCCCCCACACCAGCCACAGCATCGCCATCTACGCCAGGTTTTGCACGGCTGACTGTTCCTAGAAGCTACACACCTCTACCTACTCCGCCAGGAGCCACCCCACTCGACACTCCTCGCTTTGGGGCCCAGACGCCGGTGGAGACACCTGACGTCCGTACCCCCATCGACACGCCACTAGAGACCCCTGCCGAGACACCTAGGTTCACGCGTCACCGGCCAGAGGGCTTACCTTACTCCGTCGACATCAGCGGCGGCATCATCATGGATGATGACGGCAAGAAGGTGATCTCGCGCATGCGTGGTCTTTGCTCTCAGCTGTTTAGACACTACATACTAAACAAATGCAGTGAAGTACCAAGTGATTTAAAAAACAGAGTCATCAGCATACTTCATGATGAGTTTCCCGTTCCAACACGGGATCAACGCTTCAATGAAGACCTGATGAAGATTCGAATGCGCGAATACTGCAAACACAAGCGTTCCGAAGTGCAAAAAGCAATCAAGAATGGGTGGAACAGGCCAGATTGGCTGGCCAAAGAAGATTGGAAGAATGCGAAGAAAGCAGCGCGCGAGAATCCCGACAAGTGGAAGCAACAAAAGGATGCAGCCAGAGCGCGAGTAGAGGCAGGGAGCTCGCACCACTTGGGGAGCGGTGGATGGGCATCGTTTGAGGCCGATTTTGTAAGTCTTTTCACATTGCTCTTTATGCATGTTCGATAGTTTAGGGTTTATGAGTTTTTTAGTTCTAACATAATGAAATCTTTGTATGTTTTGACAGTGGTCGATGACAGGACGTGATCCCACACCGTACGAGCGCGAGTACGCAGGAAGGAAGGGCTTAAACGCCCTGATGGACATTCTCAGTTCTCGCGGCGGCATGGTTAGTATTAGGGTTTACTCTTTTTTATTTTTTGTATTGTTTTATAAATGTCGTTATATGTTTATACTTACTGAAAGCTGTCTTATTGTCTTTTTTTGCAGAATCCGACAGATACGCCGCTTGGACGCGATGAGACGTCTGACTAGACGACGTCAGTTAGCCGTAGCTAGATAGCATTAGTTTAGGGTTTCTCATAGCTTATGTATCATGAGACAGATTTTATACGTCTTTTTGAACCATGTATATTATTACATTTGTCACCGCAGTTCTTTTTGCCAATCAATTCTTTATGCCTATGATGTTGTACAATTGTCATTATTACATTTGCCAATCAATTCATTTTGCCTATGATGTGTACAATTGTCAATTTTGCAAACAATGCGTCTTGTGGGTGACTATTTTGGGTCTATTATCTATCTTTGCACTTTTTTTAAAAAGTGAATCAAGTACAATATGGTTGATGGGTGGCAGGGCATTCAATGCCCTGCCACCAAAAGAAAATTCTCTCAGGCGTCGCTATAAGCGTCGCTATTTATGGCTCTGTAGCGTCGCTATGAGCGTCGCTATAGTCTGCAGTGTAAACGTCGCTATAGGCGTCGCTATGAGCGTCGCTATATAGCGACGCATATAGCGACGCCTATAGCGACGCTCTCGTAGCGACGCTCGTAGCGACGGTTTTAGCGACGCCGGGGGTTATAAAAACCCAATGTATTTCCGTCGCTAACAGCGTCACAAGAGCACACAACCTCTTGTAGTGTCAATCTATTGAACAATGTAGCTTGAGCATTAGTTAGACCAAACGACATTATTATAAACTCAAAATGTCCATATCAGGTGTTGAAAGATGTCTTTGGAATATTTGATTCCTTTATTCTGGTTTGATAATAACCAGATCTTAGATCTATCTTTGAGAAGACCTTGGAACCATGTAGCTTGTCCAGCAATTCATCAATTCATGGGATAGGATAGTTAACAACATATTAGGAAAAGTGGCAAAAATCCCATTCCCACATTGCTCAAATCACTTTTTCTTATAAAGGACATGTATTTTTTAGCACTATAAATTATTATAATTATAGTTTTCATAAATGAACTTTTGTGCATATATAGACCTATGTATTGATTGTAAAAATAGATACATCATTTTTCCATTAGAGAACCATTGAATTGGCATTTTAGGATTGACTTGGCAAATATAGTTCTAGTCCAAACAAGCTATTTAGCTCATCATTCTATTTATTCAAAGATTTGAGTCCCCTTGCACTTCATTCAACATAGTTCACTTGGATCTTGATTAGATGATGGTTATATGTGAATGTGCCATTTTCAAGAAAGACATTCTTTTTCCATACTAGAACAGGGATACTATGATTTCTTTCTTGGACCAACGTATTTTGAAATTCCCTTTCTAAAGTACATGTAAATTTTCTTTCTTAAATTGTGTTCTTTTACTGTTACAAGTGCTATCTAGATTGGCCACCTGTCCATTCTAGGCTAGTTTTTTGGCTAAGATACACAATAAACATGAATATGAAATAACATAGAAGCATGGTTTTCTTGGGAAAGAAAGATAGAAAATATAGAAAAATTGAGCATGGATTGGATGGGTGGTCAATCTATGTGTAGATACGTACATGTAAAAGCATACAACCATCACTTGACCTAAAATGGACAGGTGGTCAATCTAGACAACACATGTAACTCTTAAAGAACATGGTTATGCATGTTTTTCCTAGAAAAGAGTGCATTCACATATGAACATCACCTTACCTAGAATGGATAGGTGGTCAATCTCAAATGCACACATGCATAACAAAGTACGTCCCACAAGCTAGCCTGGAATGGAGAGATGGCTAAGATACATGATACACATGAATATGAAAGAACATACAAGGATGCTTTTCTTGGGAAAGAAAAATAGAAAATATAGGAAAAATGAGCATGGATTGGACAAGTAGTCAATGTATGTGTAAATATGCACATGTAACAACATACAACCATCACCAGACCTAGAATGGATGGGTGATCAATCTAGATAACACATGTGACTATTAAAGAGCATGGTTATGCATGTCATTCTTTGAAAAGAGCACATTCACGTATGACCATCACCACCTGACCTAGAATGGACTTGTGGCCAATCTCAATAGAACATATCCCAAGTACATAAAAGAAATTAGTTATCATATTATATATCATTGGATACATCTTTAAAAGAGGAACATCAAAATAGAATGTCGGACAAGTTTTGACACAAACTACAAAAATTTTACCAGTCCCCACTTTTTCAGTGGTACCAATAAGGTGGAAAAAAAATTGGTCCTTTTTTCGTACCACCATCCCTTGCTTTCAGCCGTGTATGAAATAGCATACAAGCATGCTTTTCTTGGGAAATAAAGATAGAAGATATGGAAAAAATGAGTTACATTGGACAAGTGGTCAATCTATGTGGAGATATGCACATGCAACAACATATGACCATCATTTGACCTAGAATGGAAAAGTGGTCAATCTAGACAACACATATGACTATTAAAGATAAAAAATGAACTTGGATTGGACATGTAGATAATCTATGTGTAGATATACACATGTAGCAACATACAACCATCACTTGACCTAGAATGGATATGTGGTCAATCTAGACAACACATGTATGTGTTAAAGAACATGGTTATGCATGTCTTTTTTTAGAAAAGAACAAATTCACATATGACCATCACTTGAGCTAGAATGGACAGGTGGCCAATCTAAAGTGCACATATCTTAATTTGTGTTCTTTTATTGTTACATGTGCTATCTAGATTGACCACCTGTCCATTCTAGCTCAAGTGATGGTAATATGGTGATTGTTATGCATACATGCTCTCTAGATTGACCCCATGTTCATTCTAGGTTAGTTTTTGTTAGATTGTATAACTCTCTTCACTAAAAAAATCATGCTAGTATGTTCTTTCTATGCCCTATTTTTTAATTTATCACCACGTGTACATATGTTCTTGTTCAGTCAAAAGTACACTCTAGAATGGCCATTTGGCCATTCTTGGTACACAAATATTTCTACTATTAGAGGTAAATCTAATAGATATACACATGTAACAACATACGACCATCACCTGACCTAGAAGGGATAGGTGGTCAATCCAAACAACACATGTGCCTATTAAAAAACATGGTTATGCATGTCTTTCCTAGAACACAGCTGCATAACAAAGTACATTCCACCATAACTTAGCATGAAATGGACAAATGAATAAGATATTCAATACACATTAATATGAAAGAGCATATAAGCACATTTTTTCAAGGAAAGATAGATATAAAAAATAGGAAAAATGAGTCTGGATTGGACAAGTGGTCAATCTAGGTGCAAATATACCTATGTAAGAACATACACATGTGTAGGAAGTAACATACAAGCATGATTTTCTTGCAAAAGAAAGATAGAAGATATAGAAAAAATGAGTCTAGATTGGACAAGTGGTCAATCTATGTGGAGATATGCACATACAACAACATATGACCATCATTTAACCTAGAATGGACAAGTGGTCAATCTAAACAACACATGTGACTATTAAAGATAAAAAATGAACTTGGATTGGACATGTAGTTAATCTATGTGTAGATATACACATGTAGCAACATACAACCATCACTTGACCTAGAATGGATATGTGGTCACTCTAGACAACGCATGTACCTATTAAAGAACATGGGTATGCATGTCTTTCTTAGAAAAGAACACATTCACATATGACCCTCACTTGAGCTAGAATGGACAGGTGGACAATCTAAAGTGCACATATCTTAATTTTTGTTCTTTTATTGTTACATGTTCTATCTAGATTGGTGACCTATCTATTCTAGCTCAAGGTGATGCTAATATGGTGATTGTTATGCAAACATGCTCTCTAGATTGACCACATGTCCATTCTAGGTTAGTTTTTGTTAGATTGTATAACTCTCTTCACTAAAAAAGAATGCTACTATGTTCTTTCTATGCCCTATTCTTTATTGTATCACCACGTATACATATGTTCTTTTTCAGTCGAAAGTACACTCTAGAATGGCCATTTGGCCATTCTTGGTAAACAAATATTTCTACTAAAAGAGGATCACCATTATAGAACGATACATGTCTACTGAATTTTTTGTGGACCTAGCTTACCTTTATGATATTTTCTTGTTTCCTTTGAGATCTTGGTAGCCCTGTTGGACTCTCCTATCCACTGGCACTTCAGTTTCAATTGTTTAAATTCTCTGATGAGCCATCAGATGATTCTCTTTCTTCATCAGAACCCTCAGATGCATTATCTTATGATTCGCTTGCTTCTTTGGAATCATGTGATGCACTTTCACTGGTTCCCTTGACTTGTTGAAACCCTTGGGTGCACTATCATCTAATTCCCTTGCTTCTTTTGAATCCTCTCAAGATCTTCCATCTGGTTCCTTTGGTTCTTTCTCTTTACTCGAAGACTCTTACCCTATTGAGATGGACGTTGGATTGTCTATAGGATACATTAATGAACTGAGATGCATTAAAAAGCCTTGATTGGCATGTCTCATAGTCCTCTGATAGATTGACAATACCAACAAATCTCTTTTGGTAAACCACAACAAAATCGCTCAATCTGGTCCATCAAAGTGGCCCTCCAAAACGAGGACACTGGTGTTGGAATTGGGGTTGCAGGGAAACATACATAGCTTGGAGAAGATAAAGAAGCTCAAGGCACGTAACAAAGAATTTATTGGTTAGTGCACAATAGAAAGATAAGCTAGCCCTAGAATGATGCACATACATACAATGCACGAGAAAAAAAGAGTCCTAGTGAGGGGAAAATGCCCCAATGGTCCTAAGTGTGTTCACACGCTGATGGCCGGTTTTTGAAACCACGACCGCGAGAACCATACCCTAAGAACGGAAGAGCATATTACCAAGGGGGAAAAAACAAAAAAAAGGGAAAGTTCTTTAACAGTCACACCCCTCTACGCTTAACCACTAGCGGGGCGCCACTTATT